>NC_066617.1:283965798-285387338 GCF_025201925.1 Gopherus flavomarginatus | reverse complement strand
CACATCAATTCAATTCAAAGAGACTTTTTTGGCATGCCAACACTTGTATATTTTGTCAAAGTACAGAAAAGAGAGCAGTATTTGTCAGAAGTAGGTAAGATCTGCTGATGGTAGGGCTACTTGCTGTTTGCAATTGGCTCCTCTGTGTTCATTTTTCAGCAGTATGTGTTCCTGGTCAGATTGTAGATCTACAATGGCACCATCTCCCTTCTTGCTCCCAGGCTAAAACACAATGTGTGTTTTGTTCTTCTCATTTGATTTACAGTTGCATGTGTGTGGGTGTAAAGGAAGGACCCTGCTGTTTTATTACTTTTACTCTTTATAAATTAATTTTTGGTTTACACGTTTGGAAACTCTTGGCATCTTACTGCTCCATTTACTTTTTATATCATTTTTCATTTTCTATTTTCATTAGTTGTGAGCCTTCTCTTGGCTGCCTGCCTATCATCTGTCTTTACTTCCTCACTTTATGTATAAAAATCTTTCATAGTGATAAGATCAACAGAGCTGATTGTAATTAGATTTTATTTTAGTCTGTTGTGGGATTTTAATTCCTGATTCTGTTCACCTCCTTCTGTGTCTCTCTTATAAAAGTTCTACCTTTTGGGACAGCAGTTTGTTTGTCTCTTGCTTATTGCAATAAAATACTTTAATATGCCCCCCCTTCCACATAAACTGTACTAACACATGAATACAAAATGCCTTTTTTTCATTGTTCTGTTATAAAACCAAAAGAGCATATACAATATATGTACCTAATAAAACAATTTATTATTCATGGACTGCCAAGTTTCTTTTTCTAATAAAAATAATTGTCATTATATCTTTAATAATGTGCCAGTTCTTATATAAATATAAAACTAATGCTAATTATTACTAGAGAACTGTTCATTAACTTTTGCAAACAGATAAATAATCGATAGAAGATGTTTAGTTAAACCTGAAATACAGCAGAATACTCCTAATTGGGAAATGGAGGTTGGTAGGTGGTCTGTCATCCCAATTAGGGTACTATTTTGAATACGCAAAAAGGCCTTTAAAAAAAAACAACTGGAAAATAATTAAATTAAATACTGTACTGACTAAAATGCAATAATGAAATAAAGAATATTCAAATCACTTTAAATATATTCTTAGAAATTTTTGGCAATATTTGAATAAGAAGATTAGAACTTAGAAATTCATACTTAGTGGACCTCTGATTAAACCCCACTTAACCTTTTGCACTGTCGGCCAACTCTAATGCATACTGAAGAATATGGCAATCTTTCCATTGAACTCACTGAGAGTTGGATTGATCCATATGTGAAAATTTCCCTATTAAGTAGAATTTTTACTAATGCTGTTCCAGTAAAGTAGCAGTCATCACCATTTGCTTCCATTAGGTTAAATCTATGCTCTCATACATCTTTTGATAAAAAGACCTCCCAATTAAGGGCATCCTGATTTAAGTGTAGTCTAGTTATGAGTAATTCCAGTTATCCTACAGACACTGCTTGCAGTGCTATTTCCAGAACTGATCAAGTGTCTAGATCTGTACTTTATGATTTTATATACAGTATATAAAAACTGGGAAGTAGCACTGAGGGGTGCTAACCACTAGGCCACCTAACCCACCAAGAATCCAATTACAGCATCCAAGGGACAGATGTTGAAGGAAAAAGGCAGTAAATTTAAGCCAGCAAAAGAGAAGGAGTACTTTATTGTCTAAATTCACACTGATTAGTATGGCTGAATTTTGAAAGATTTTATAAATCTGATATTTGTGAATAATGTAACATTTACAATGATACAATTTAAAGATAAGACATTGAATATTATAAATTAATAATTTTGGATGACACTTGACAGTCTGTGGCAGTTAGTAAGAAATTCCCACCCTTAAGCACAGTATTAGTGTTAGGAGTGTTTCTGTCTTTGTCTTGCTTTAGTTTGAAGCATCCATATTGGCCACTGTCACAGTACGTGACATTGGACTAGATCGGGGATTGGAAACTTTTGGCATGGACTGGTTTGTCTACCTGCTGCATCCACAGGTTCGGCTGATCGTGACTAGCACTGGCCACAGTTCGCCGTCCCAGGCCAATACGGGCTGTGGGAAGCGGCACAGGCCGAGGGATGTGCTGACTGCTGCTTCATGCCACTCCCATTGGCCTGGAGCAGCAAACCGTGGCCAGTGCAAGCCACAGACCCGGCAGGTAAACAAAATGGCCTGGCCCACCAGAGTGCTTACTCTAGCAAGCCGCTTGCCAAAGGTTGCCGATCCCTGGCTTAGAAACTGGTATTGGGCAATGTACACATTTAAGTGTAAATAGAAAGAAGAAGAGTCTGGCTATAGCAGCTCCAATGTGTGGTGGGGACAAATTATGATATTATATGATTAAAACATGACTATATAGATCATTGTTACTACCACTGTTATATAATTGCAACAAATCTTCTACAAAATATGTCAGGTAAAGTTTCAATGAAAAAGTTTTGGTTTGCTGAATATCATTACCCTCTTTGTATGCATGCATCATTTTTATATCTAAAGTTATGAATATTGACTATGTAACTTTATTTTCAAATGTGTTTGCTTCCATGGTAACTTCCACAAGGTACACATCCAGTCTAGCCAGCGCATTGTGTTTGATAATTGGCCATCAACTTGAATAGTCTATTCACAATGGGCCAAGGAAGAAGTTTATCTACACTTGATGAACTTTCCTGTGGATGTTTTAGCTAGAATATGGGTAATGGCCTCTACTATGACTCATCAAAGCCTGCAAGGTCATGTGATCAGCTTCTGTGACACTAAACTCCATCTTGTGTCTATACTTTTCCACAAACTGTTCTAAGGTCTTTGCTTGGGACAGAGAGTTTCCCTCCAAATGACAGAAGCTATACAATTTCCTGGAAACATCTCCATTTTGCCTCTTTCATTCTCTGACCTCTGGACTATAAACTCATAGTAAGGGGAACATTCTAACCAAAGGACTGAGGACCTTCTGATTATTTGGAAGCAATCAGAGATTAACAAGTCAGAAGTTTACTTCATCACTGTTTCAAACCTAATCCAAGAACACTATAATAATTGTATGTATTTGATTCCTTTAACTAAATTTAACTCTCACCTCTTTTCTCTTATAAATAATCCTTTTGAGATTAGATACTCAGGGATTGGCAACAGCATGAGTCTTGGGTAATACCTGAGTTATATATTGACCTGGGTATGTGGCTGGTCCTTCGGGATCAGAAGAATCTTTGTTTGATTAAATTGGTTTTAAATAACCACTCGTCCTTAGGTCTCATGTCTGGGTGTTGAAACAAGGACTAGAATACCTAAGGAGACTGCATTTGACACTTCTTGTTAGCCAGTGTGGTGTGTCTGCCCTATTCCTTCACAGTTTATCCTGAATCTGGTATTCTCAGTTGTGATCCATTGAGGCACGGTAACACAAATTATAAAGGTTTTTTCTTTACTTTTAAAAAATGAAGAGGCCTCTGATTACACCTGTGGAGCTACTCCAAGGGATGTGGAAAGAAGAAAATTTTGCCCAAAGCATTAAAATTTTCACATGAAAAGAAGAGGCTTTCTAAGGAGGTAAACTTTGAACAAGTTGTTATACCTGTTTTTGATCTTATAAATCAAAACAGAAACAAAGAGACTGAAAGTTTCATATAAATTTAGGGAAGAATAAGATAAGTCTTTTGAGGTTTTTCTGTCTATAGTCTGAATAGTGCTGTGCCTAGAGAAAGCTCGATTTTGTTGAGCCAAATAGCTTTGTCTCTAACAGGTTTTCAGTCCCATTATCAATTACTTGAGTCTTATTCTAGTGGAAGAATAAATTGAAGCATTAAAATGGCATGTTCAAACATCAACCTATAGTAGATTAACTCAGCTAAAGGATACTCTTCAATTTCAGCTCCTTTTTTGAAATGATATATAGTAAAAGTTCCCTTTTTCTCATCCTGCTCTTCATTCTTGCTTTGTCTCTGTGTTTTGCTTTATTCTTTCTAGTTTGCACAATTTAGAAGCACAAACAGTCTGACACGCTGCCTGGAACAGTCTGGACACATACTGAATACACGGAAGCAAAACCAAACCAGGCCATCTGGCCACCAAGTGTGTATAAGAATCTAAATGTGCAGGTCTACAACCTGGGGATCCTGGATCTCTGATACTCCTTCGTTGACACCACAGGAGATAGGTGAAGCAGCATCTCACTAAACATGGAAGGTCAGGACTCCCAAGAAGTTCTATTGGAGAATCTAAGGCCTTCTGCTCCCTGATTGGCTCAGACCCTCTACTTAAGTTGAGTGGATAGTCTGAGCAGCTATCGTGACTTCCAGCTGTTGATGCCATATTGGATCCTGCTCTTACTTGTCTCCTACAATCTTGATCCAACTCTGTTCCTGAGACCTGCTTTGCTCATAACCTGCTTCTGCTCCTTGGCTGTTTCTCATTCCTGTACTTTCACCTTGTTCCTAACCATTGATTATAAACCCTGGTTTTGACACCCAGCTCTGACTTCTTAACCCTTGGCTCTGGCATTTGGTATTGGATCCTCAGCTTTGATTCCTGGTCATGATTCTGGCTGAACCCCCTGGCTCTGGTACTTAGCAGTTGAATCTGGTTCTGAAACCTGCTTCTGTTCCTCAGCCTGATGCCTGCTCTGCCCAGTAGGCTAGACCACCTATGTCCCAATTTCTAAGTGTGTGAAAATATTAGGGTCAGGAAGTTATAAGTAGGTACTAATGAAGAATAAAGAAGTTGACACTTCTCGATAATATGATCTTTTCTAATGGGGAACAAGCAACAAAATTCCATTAAGTTTTAAAGGAAAGAATATGGGAGATGTGTTAGTATTCTGCAAAAGGAGAACCACACTGATGTTATTATCAAGCACTAGACTTTTCTCAAGCAAATCTTTACAACCAACCTTTTGTTATATAATGTAAACTAAGTTCTTGAAAACTTGTGTACATGAGGTGATTCAAACATACTGTGGTGCATATTGAAGAACTTTATTGCTTTGCCTATGTCTACGCCAGGGATCAGCAACTTTTGGCATGCAGCCCATCAGGAAAATCCACTGGGAGGTCGGGATGGTTTGTTTACCTGAAGCATCTTCAGGTTCAGCCAATCACAGCTCTCACTGGCCGTGGTTCACCATTCCAGGACAATGGGGGCTGTGGGAAGAAGCACCGGATGAGGGATGTGCTGGTGCAAGTAAACAAACTGTCCTGGACAGCCAGCAGGTTTTCCTGATGGGCTGCATGCCAAAGGTTGCTGATCACTTGTCTACACCATGAGCAAGCCATGTGAATCCCCCTTTTTGGTACACATACTCATGTTAGTTCTCATTGATGCAGTAGCACTGGTAGTGGGGGAAAAGACATAGCTGAGGTATGACAAGTACAAACTTACCTGAAATCAGTGGGCATGCTCTTAGCACAGCTCAACCATTTCTCCTCTGCTGCTATCTGTGCTAACACAGCTACACTGCTATTTATACTCCCAGTAGCTCAATCTGCGTGAGGAATCACACAGCTAGCTGTGACATTATTAACATAAACTGTGACCGTATAGATCATTATTGCAACCACTGTTATATATGTGCAGCAAATACTGCACAAAGATGAGGTGTCTATGAAGAGGTTATGATTTGCTGGTTATGACTATGCTATCTGTATGTGTGTATCATTTTTGTAGTTGAAGTTATGAATATTGGCTATGTACTTGTATCTTGATGTGTTTTGATTCTGAGTAGCCTAAGTGAAGCATTTGGTCAGCTTCTTGAGAAAGGAATTTGCAAATTGAGTGCCCAATCAAGAAACACTTAACTGACAATGGCCCTTGGGAGACTCTAATACACATAAGTCTTCCTGGAAACTTTCAAGATAGCATGTGAGCAATGGACATATGGCTTGCACAGGTGACTCCAAACTTCATCTTACTGCTGGGATTTTCCACAGTAAGAAAAAAGGGGTACCCTTTCACATGGCAAAGAATATAAAAGGACCTGGAAACTCTTCCATTTTGTCTTCAATCCTACTTCTTACTTCTGGAGAAACCTTGCTATAGAAGAAAGCTCTGAACAAATGACTGAACCACCTATCCCACCTGTGGATGTACTCCAGAGACTTGATTTGAACTTGCAGTTTATTCCATCACTGCTACAAGCCTGAACCAAGAACTTTGCCATTACTGTATGAAATTGATTCTATTTAGCCAATTCTAGCTCTCATCTCTATCTTTTTCCTTTTATAATAAACCTTTACATTTAAGATTCTAAAGGATTGGCAACAGTGTGATTTGTGGGTAAGATCTGACTTGTATATTGACCTGGATCTGAGGCTTGGTCCTTTGGGATCAAGAGAACCCTTTTTTTTTACTGGGGTATTGGTTTTCATACCCAGTCATTCACATAAATGAGTGGCACTAGTGGTGATACTGGAAAACTGGAGTGTCTAGGGAATTTCTTGTATGACTTATGGTTAGCCAGTGTAGTAGAACCAAAGTCCTTTCTATCTGGCTGGTTTGGTGTGCCTTAGAAGTGGAGAAACACCAGCCTTGGGCTGTAACTTCCCTTCTATGAGCAATTTGTCCTGAACTGATACTCTCAGAAGTGTCCCACCAAAGGCAGCATCTTTACATTAGCTCATAATGTAGTTATACTCTATGTCTCTTGAGGCCCTGGGATAGTCTTTCAGACTGGCTAGGAAGCAACAGCTTTTTGACCATGAGCTACAGCATTGACATCTTTCATAATGTTATTGTCTTTCTAAGAGCCCTAGCTCCTGGAGTTAGAAAATTACAAGAGAGTGTTTTATTTAAAAAAAAAAATCTAGTCCTTGTTATTGCAGAGAAAGCTGGAAAATGTGAACCTTAAAGAATCATAAACTAAAGTGCAATTTAAAAAAAAAGAAAATCTTGATTTTTACAGCCTAACTTGGGATTTTAGAAAGCTTTGTCAATACTGCAGTTATAAATCTTTCTATATGCTGAGATAAAGTACTTTTTCTATCTATGTTTGTCTTTACAATGGGAGTAATGATACTGATCTTGTTTGTAAAGTATTGTAATGTATTTTGAGACCTATGGATGAAAAGAACTCTGTAAGAGCTAGGTATTATTAATTATTATATCCATATGCCCCATTTACAGCACAGAGAATATCTCTCAAGCCACTAGAACCTTTGAAAAGAGAAGAATCTTTCAAAGTGCAACCATAAGTTATTGTAATTCTACATTGACCATAACTTTTACGATATACCATTGCTTGTGACTGTATAGGTCCCATTGCAAACAATATTTGAGGTTGGTTCCATTTGCCATGCTTTTCATTTTATTTCTAGTAATATAAAATTATTTATGGCTTATGCTATATGAGGGGCAAAACATGCATTGACTGCTAGTGAATACAGTGAGGGAGACTGTAGTGGTCAGTGTTTATCCCTCCCAGTCAGGTTCAGAGGCAGGCCACTCTACCTCTTACATCACACAACAAACAGTCAACCTGGAGGGGTCTGGCCCTCTGTGTGGGCCAAGCACCCCTTAGTCTGTGGTCCAAGCCTACTGGTGGGGCAGACAGCAATACATTCTGGGGTCTCTGACCCTCTGGGCAGGTCAGAGAAATATGCAGTCTTTAGCACGGCCTCCTGGGTAGGGCAGACAGCAAGCACACAAAGCACAGGCCTTCAGGCCCACATGAGTAGGCCACCACCCCAGGGGTGGGATCATCGACAGATGGGCTAGGGGGACCTAGGCCCAACTGACTTCACTGGGTCCTAGCCCAGGGCACTCACAGTGGCCAGTGGTCAGCAGGACCCTACCACAACAGGCTGACTCATATTGCAACAGTACAACCCGACTAATGTCTGGTTTCCCTGGGCTACTTCCTACCTTCCATTGGTAGGGCTCCATCATCTGTGAGTTCCTAGTCTCCTTGGGGTAAATGGTGACCCGCAGTCCCAGCAGCTTCCCTCCATACTCCATCTTTTCCGGGGTCAGGGCGCCACATGGCTCAGTAGCAGAACCACAGTCCTGCAGCAGGCTAGAAACATCTGCCTCCTTCTCTGGCTCCAGCACAACTGAGCTGAAGGACCCACCTCTTATACTTCCTGGCCTTCCCCTCTGATTCTTTCAAAGTTGGAATGGGGCTGGCTTGGCTCCATCCACCGGGGGAGAAGAATGATCCTTCCCCATCGGGGACATAGAAAGCCAATTAAAGTTCCAAAGGTTTTTGTTTGTTTTTGTTTTGTTTTGTTTTCTTGCAAAGTTTTGTTTACTGGTGAGCTTATCATGCTAAAAATAATATTTAAATATATGGGGATAGGTGACTCTGTGATCACACACTATATCTCAAACATCTCACCATACTATTCAGTTCTTTCTACAGACCTAGGCCTTGGTCCTGAAAGCTGTCATGTGCAGGCAAATCTTTGCACATGCATGGATGCCCACTGACTTCAGTATGTGCGTGCTGAGGTCTGGCTGCAAAGAATAACTTGAAGGATGATGGCCTTAGTCCTCCATCTAGACTGTTTTGTAATAGGCTGTACTACTATGTACATACAGATAGTCAGTTACAGGCATCTACATACAAATCCACAGTGAATGAGGCAATGGCTCATGTTAGATGGTTAAGGAAAATCTTGTAGTGTGATTTATGACATTGGATTTATATTATGATCATATAATGACATTCTTTTTATGTTGCACACCTTCATAGTGACAATTCCTGTCTCTGTAGTGCTTATCTCTGCAACCTTAGTGTTCTCATTGCACATCTTTAGTCAACATACCCTTCACTACAAGTGCTTCAGAAAATTATCTTCTTATGAGTTGACCTTCATGCAGCCACATATAATTTCATTGCTAAACCCTCATTATGACCATTGACCTCAATGAGCACTCAATCATTTGCATTTCTAAGTGAAAACTCTTACCCCATCCAAAAACAAGGAGAGGAAACGAGATGCCATTCATCCACCAGCAGGATTTCTTCAAAGGAATTAAAAAACAAAATGAAAAAAACCTGGGCAAATATGCCCTATAATAATATCCAGCTCTTATCATCAATAGATGTCAAAACATTTTCAAAGGAGGCCAGTATCGCTATCCTCATTTTACAGATAGGGAAACTCAGGCATTTGGAGAGCAGTGATTTGCCCACAGACGCCCAGCAGGAAGGAGGCAGAGTCAGGAATAGAATCTAAATAAGCTGGTTCCAAGTCCAACATGTTATCCACTAAGCTGCCATATGCAAAGCTACAAATCTGCTCTGATAGCATCTTTCTCTTGTCTGCAAAATATCCTTCTAATTTAAATATCGATAAGACACTTAATATTCTAATCTGAGTTGCCTAGTTCTGTCACAAATATATATATTTTTCTGCACAACACTTTCACTTAGAATATGGAATTATGTCTTTTTTTTTACCTAGTAAGTGTTCAGTTGCACTCGCTACACTTTATTCACAGGTCAGTTGAAGCTGTTTGTAGTAACTTATACAGGTCATAGGAGAATATTGCTCTCTGCCTCTTCTGCTGCTAATATTTATTCTCCATGACTCCTGCCATTGCTCAGTAAGATTTAAGAAAGAAATAAAAACATGTTTTATTTCTGATTACATAATCATCCTTTTTATACAGTCAGGGTCATAGAATCATAGAATATCAGGGTTGGAAGGGACCTCAGGAGGTCATCTAGTACAACCTCCTGCTCAAAGCAAGACCAATCATCAACTAAATCTTCCCAGCCAGGGCTTTGTCAAGCCTGACCTTAAAATCCTCTAAGGAAGGTGTCATAACGTAGTCCCAGATTTGGACCTTAGTGTCCAAAATATGGGGGTTAGCATGAAAACCTCCAAGCTTAGTTACCAGCTTGGACCTGGTAAAGCTGCCACCACCCAAAAAATTAGAGTGTTTTGGGGCACTCTGGTCCCCCCAAAAACCTTCCCTGGGGACCCCAAGACCCAAATCCCTTGAGTCTCACAACAAAGGGGAATAAACCATTTCCCTTCCCCCTCTCCAGGTGTTCCCTCCCTATTTTCAGTCCTGGAAACAGAAGTGCTTCCCTCTTTACCCAGAGAGAATGCAAAGTCAGGCTAGTAAATCTAACACACACAGATTTCCCCCTTACTTCTTCCTCCCACCAATTCCCTGGTGAGCACAGACTCAGTTCCCTGGAGTTCCCCACTAAAGAAAAACTTCAACAGGTCTTAAAAGAAAGCTTTATGTAAAAAGAAAGAAAAAATACATAAAAATGGTCTCTCTGTATTAAGGTGACAAATACAGGGTTATTTGCTTAAAAGAAATATGAATAAACAGCCTTATTTAAAAATAATACAATTTAAAACATTTCAGAAAAAAAACCATGTAAATACAAAAGAAAAAAACAATAACCCTTATTGTTTTATGATCTCTGTACTCACAACTTGGAAACAGAAGATTAGAAAGCAGGAAACAGAAATCCTCTCATAGCCGAGAGAGAGACAGGCAGAAGACAAAAAACTCAGACACAAACTTCCCTCCACCCAGATTTTAAAAAGTCTTGTTTCCTGATTGGTCCTCTGGTCAGGTGTTTCAGGTTACTTCTTTCCAGGTGAAAGAGACATTAACCCTTAGCTATATGTTTATGACAGAAGGCGATTCCACCATCTCCCTAGATAACCCATTCCACTGCTTCACCACCCTCCTAGTGAAAAAGTTTTTCCTAATATCCAACCTAAATCTCCCACACTGCAACTTGAGACCATTACTCCTTGTTCTGTCATTAGGTACCACTGAGAACAGTATAGATCCATCCTCTTTGGAACCTACTTTCAGGTAGTTGAAAGCAGCTATCAAATCCCCCCTCATTCTTCTCTTCTGCAGACTAAACCATCCCAGTTCCCTCAGCCTCTCCTCATAAGTCATGTGCTCCAGCCCTCTAATTATTTTTGTTGCCATCTGCTGGACTCTTTCCAATTTTTCCATATCCTTCTTGTAGTGTGGCACCCAAAACTGGACACAGTACTCCAGATGAGGCCTCACCAATGTCGAATAGAGGGGAATGATCACGTCAGTCGATCTGCTGGCAATGTCCCTACTTATACAGCCCAAAATGCCATTAGCCATCTTGGCAACAAGGGCACGCTGTAACCCCTAGGTCCTTTTCTGCAGAACTCCTTCCTAGCCGTTTGGTCCCTACTCTGTAACAGTGCATGGGATTCTTCCGTCCTAAGTGCAGGACTCTGTACTTGTCCTTGTTAAACCTCATTAGGTTTTTTTTGGCCCAATCCTCTAATTTATCTAGGTACCTCTGTATCCTATCCCTACCCTCCAGCATGTCTACCACTCCTCCCAGTTTAGTGTCATCTGCAAACTTGCTGAGAGTGCAGTCCACAACATCCTCCAGATCATTAATGAAGATATTGAACAAAACTGGTCCCAGGACCGACCCATGGGTTACTCTGTTTGAAACCATCTGCCAGCTAGACAAGGAGCCATTTATCACTACCCATTGAGCCCAACGATCTAGCCAGCTTCCTATCCACTTTATAGTCCATTCATTGAGCCCATACTTCTTTAACTTGCTGGCAAGAACACTGTGGGAGACGGTATCAAAAGCTTTGCTAAAGTCAAGGAATAACACATCCACGGCTTTCCCCTCATCCAGAGACCCAGTTATCTCCTCATAGAAGGCCATTAGGTTAGTCAGGCATGACTCGCCCTTGGTAAATCCATCGTGACTGCTCCTGATCACTTTCCTCTCCTCTAAGTGCGTCAGAATTGATTCTGCTCCATGATTTTTCCAGGGACTGAATTGAGGCTGACTGGCATGTAGTTCCCCGGATCCTCCTTCTTCTTCCCTTTTTTTAAAGATGGGAACTGCGTTAGCCTTTTTCCAGTCATCCAGAACCTCCTCTGATCGCCATGAGTTTTTGAAGATAATGGCCAATGGCTCTGAAATTACATCAGCCAACTCCTTTAGCACCCTCAGATGCAGTGCATCTGGTCCCATGGACTTGTGCTCGTCCAGTTTTTCTCAATAGTTTAGAACCACATCTTTCTCCACAGAGGGCTGGTCACATCCTCCCCATATTGTGCTGCCCAGTGCAGCAGTCTGGGAGCTGACCTTGTTTGTGTAGACAGAGGCAAAAAAAGCATTGAGTACATTAGCTTTTCCACATCCTCTGTCACTAGTGTCCTCCAGCATGCTTGTACTAAAGTGATCACCTTGCTAGTAAGGGAGATCGTCTTTGCTAATGACTATGCACTTGCAGTGCATGCCATTGAAGACATGCAGCATCTAATTTACTGCTTTTCTAGATCAGTAGAGTGATTTGGACTCTATCAGCCTCCAGAAAACTGAAATTCTTAACCTGCCTGCTCCAGGAAAAAAAAGTATTCTGTCTTGAAATTACAATTGATAACACGTGGTAGAAAATGTTACTACCTTGACAGCAGTTTATCTAATAATGCTATGATCAGTGATGAAATCATGTGGTGCATTTCTAAAGTCAGTTATACCTGTGGTTGACTTTGTTGCCACTTCTGACATGTGAGGGGAGTTCAACTTCACACCAAGATTAGTGTCTATTGTACAAACATATTAAGCACTCCTCTCTATAGCTGTGAGACATGGAGACTCTGTAGCAGTCACTTGAAACCACTAGAGCATTTTCACATACACAGTCTGCATCTCATTTGTAACATCATGTGATCAGACAAGATGGCAAACAACAAAGTGCTGGACCCATGCTTCATGACTAGTATTGAATCCCTAATCATTCAGAAGCAACTTTGCTGGGCTAGTCAACTCATACATGTGAGTGACACATGAATCCTCAAAGCTATATTTTACAGACTGTTGAAAATAGAAGCATATATGCTGGGAGTCCAATAAAAACTATATAAGGACATTCTCAAAGCTCAGCTAAAAGCTGGCGACGTCTATCGAAACACATGGGAAGCTGCTGTTATGGAATGGTGGCAGACCTGTTTGTGGTTAAAGCCATTGAGAACAGCAGAAGAGAAAAATCCAAAGAGAAGCATGAATTAAGAAAGAAAGGGTCTGGGAAAAAACATGCAACCACATCTGACAAGGTCCTGATGCATCTGTGGATCCCTCATCAGGTTTACATTTGCACAAGAAGACACACTGAAACAAACTGACTCCCATGCATTATATACAACTGGAGACTCGAAAAACAACACTCTGCTTTGTATCAGCATTAAGCATTGAGTTAAAGTACCTCTAGTACAAAATGAAGTAGAACAAGTCATCACGTGTATGCTAGAACCTTCTTCCATTGACTGGCTTATACTCAGTAAACAATCAGGAAAAATAAAGTTAGAAATAATAGTGGCCGCAAAGAAGAGGATTATTAAAATAAGTTATTACAATTAATGTTGTTACTATTGTTTTATAAAACTGAGTATCATTTATTTAGTATTCCACAAACAAATTGTTCATTATGTTCTTAAATAAAATTACTTCTACTTGAAAGTGTAGAAATGTTGTTTGCAACTTTTCTTTTGACCAAAAAAAAAAAATGCCTTTTTTTGAAACAGGAACATTTTTCAAAAACAATTCTTTTTAAAAACATTCAAAATTTTTACTGAAATGAACAAAAAAAATAGAAACTTCAGCTTTTATTTTTTTTCCCTTTTGTCCACCTTTTTTTCTTTCTTTTGAGGCTGAATGCAATAGCATAATTTATATCCACATTTTTTTCACTTTATTTTATTTTTCCACTCTAATTTTAAGAATTTCTCCAACTTTTGCAAAGTTAGAGTGGCAACAAGAAAAAATAAAATCTGTAAATCAACCACTCCAAAAATGTGGAAAATAAAGAAAAGCTTTTCCATTTTGCAGGAGAAATAACTTACTTATTCAGAAATTTTTCCCATCGTTTTTTTTTTCCATTTTTTCAACCAGTTATAACTTTTATGCTTTGTCTTCAATGGAACAATTCACACCGCAGAAACTTAGTCACAGGCATAAATCTTTGAATAATAGGGCCATAAATAATAACAGGGGTTTAAAGTAAGGAGAAATTTAACATTTTAATTTGAGTTGCATGTCTGCTTTACAAATACTGAGGATATTTTAGTTTTAAGGCTAAAGACATTTCAGTCTAAAATGTTACTCACATGATCCAGACTACTTCCAAAATTTCGTGTATTTATAGCCATGATTTCCATGTTTATTACTGAGTGAAGACATTTAAGGTCACTACATATGAACCTTAAAATCCAGATGCTAAATTACTGTTAATATGAAATAAGGCTAAATGAGAATAAGTAGGTTGGAATGTTTAGCCTTTTCCTAACTTTTTTCCCATTGAAATCAATGGGAGTTTTACTTAGACTGCGTAAGCTCTTTGGAGCAGGAACTCTCTTTTTGTTCTGTTTCTACATGCAGGCCAACACTAAGTGCTTATGAAAATCCCACCAGGATAGTATAATTTTTCTTCTTTGGAAAATGTGGTGTTCTCCATTTTCTGGTACAATGACAGACTGACTATATCCACTGGCTATATCCACTAGATTCACAGTTGACAATTGTTTAGCACGTAGTATTAAAGATTATATCTATATAAAAAAACCCATACAACTTTCAGGGTAATATCATGGAATAATTGCAGCCCATACATCCTTTCTAGGAATCTGATTGGCTAGTTGTAGTCATGAACTTGATTACACTTGAATAATCCTGTTGTATTTTTCTGGGATAGACCTATATTGATCTGCAGATAATAAATGGGATCTGAGTTTAGTAATAAAATAATCAGTTCTGCAGGTTCACCTGAGGTTACCATAACTTATTCTATAGTTATGGCATCATGATCAACATGCAAAGCCAGTTACATATCTATGATGAGAATGCAGCAACTTAAATGATAAAAATAGACATACTTCCATGACATAGAGTTATGTGCCCTAACGTCTGCCCTAAATAACAGATTCACGAAGTCTTACACAAGACAAATTCATGAAGTGTGTGTATCTGCATCTTGTTGTGAAAAATTGTGCTATTTATATAATATAATAATGATTAGCATTTACATCCCATTTTGTTTTCAAAATCTTTTTCATTGATTTAATCATCACAACACTTCTGTGAGCTAATGTATGTAAACAGTGCCTTTCTTGATCAAATAATGCTTATGATGTGCAGTTTTTCTTTACTGAGCTAGTTTACTCCTAAGAGTTCATAACAGATATTCAAATACACAATTTTAAATATCAAACCCATTGTTGAAGAAAAGATGTCTGTATGAAATATTACATCATATAATAATCATGCAATGTGTTATTGCCAGAGTCTACTGTAATTGAACTTAACATTTCTAGAGGATCTGCTTTCTCAGAGGACCTTGCTGAGATGTGTTGTCAGCTATTTATAATGGAAATGAAAGCTTAAAGTTCCCTGCTTGATCTTCTCATATATCACCATTAGTTCTGCTTGAGATTCCATAACTCATTCCCAAAAGGCAATGAAGAGCACCAATATTTCCAACTGTAGTTATCTTCACAAGATCTCTTAGTTCCTATGAAAAAACTTACCTAAACTGGGGTTAGGTTTGAGAGTATCTTATCAGGTAAATACAGTGCAAGGATGCAGTAATTATTCCCCAAACAAGCATTATAAACCTAAGTAATTCAGAGTTAAAGTAATACTGAAAAGAAATCCAAATATATTAATGTATGAATACGTGCAGTGAAGGCACCCAAACAAATGTACACTCATCCTGTAGTGCAGACATACAATAGCAACACAATTATGTCTAGTATATAAGTGTTTGTAGTTCCAGATTATATGAAATTGATTTTTTAAAAGCATATTATATTTTGCTTTCTTATCATGTCACTGTAGGGTAGAAATAAAGTTATTTGTACAAAGTTAAAATCCATTTATTAATCTGCTCTCTCTGCTAAGTATTCCCAATCTTTTAAATGACTCATCATACAAAAAAAACTATCCATGGCTGCAAAAATTTCTGTCACATATCTTGGCACACTACTCTTATTTCTTACTATACCTCTTTTAGACAGAATGGACAGAACTGAATAGAATACTCCTAGTGAGGGAATATCATTGATTTAGTTTATATAATGATATTATAATATTTTAGCATTATTTTCTATCCCATTATTTCTATAACCTAACATTTCATTGAGTATTTTTGTTGTTGTTGTGTTTGGTTTTACCACCACTTATTATTGAGAAGAAGTTTTCATTAAGCCATTTGCAATGACACTAGCATGTTTTTCATAAATAACAAAAGTTCATTTAGAAGCCAGTAATTGATAAATGGTTCAAATAATTAATTTGGATGCTGAGCTGGCTGAAATATCACCAGATTCATGTGAAATTTCAAAAGTTGTATTTTTTTTTAATCAGAATTCCTGAAAAAAATCCTCAGGAATAGCACCTGTTGTTTGAAATTGACATTCTTGTCAGTTTCATGCTTTTAGCAGAGAGGAAACTCACAAAAATATCAGTTTTAATCAGATGCAGCTTGGGTTCCCAGGGTCCGTAGCTGAAAAGAAGCCCCAAGATGTGGAATTCCTGAGGACAGGATCCCAGGCCTTCCAGATTCCCAGGCCAATTATTCAGGTATTTGGCCTGCCTGATTCCTGAGCAGGCAGCCTGGTGTCAGTAAGTCCTGGGGTGCCCAGTCTGAAGCAGCCCACCTGATAGGACTGCCCTGAGGCCATGAACTCTGAAAGCACACCTTGGAGGTCTTTTCAGATTCCATGGCAGGGAGTCTAGAAGCCCTGGAATGTTAAACCTTCCCTGGAACTATGGACCCTAGAAACCTAGGTCCCCAGACCTAGGCAGTCTACATGGCAGGGCTGTCTTGGAGAATTGGAGCCAGGCAGTCCACATGGCTAGCCTGTCTTGGACCCAGGAAACCTTGAAGCCTGCACTTCCCAGGGCCCGGGCAGTCCTTATGGCTGAGCTGCCCTGGTAGCCCACTGCATCTAGCCAAGTGTACTGGCAGGGAATCAGGCAGGGTTTGGATCAAAAAAAAACCCTGGCAGACAGTACTGTCTGATCTCTGGAAAGCCGGGTTCTGCCAGACCTATGCCAGTGGCTTGTCAAAAGTTTATCAAACTCAACTTGCTTTCACGAGAAATTTCAGGCTTGTTGAACCAGCAATTTCACTGGAAAATTTCCTACCAGCTTTACACTCATGTGCATAACCATCCATTTGTCAAAAGTGAACTTCATCTTCCATTGTGCTGTTCATTTCTCTAGCTTTATCAAGATCATCTGAAATCCCTTACAATCTTCTCAGAGACTCATAGGCTTGTAAACTCCAGGGTCAGAAGGGACCAATATGATCATCTAGTCTGACCTCCTGCACAAAGCAGGCCACAGAACCCTACCCATCCACTTCTATAACAAACCCCTAACCTATGTCCAAGTTACTGAAGTCTTCAAATTGTGGTTTGAAGACCTCAAGCTGCAGAGAATCCACTAGCAAGTGACCCATGCCCCACACTGCAGAGGAAGGCAAAAAACCTCCAGGGCTTCTGCCAATCTGCCCTGGAGGAAAATTCCTTCCCGACCCCAAATATGGCGATCAGCTAAACCCTGAGCATGTGGGCAAGACTCACCAGCCAGCACTCAAGAAAGTCTCATCTTCTCTGCCCTAATTAGTTTGGTATCATTATTCAGCCTTTTTCTCAATTACTGATAAATACTTAAAGCATCAGTCCAATGTGAAATCTTTAGACATCCTTTGAAACATTATTTTTCTTCTGTCTCTTAACTAATGTCTAATCCAGAGGTTGGCAACTTCTGTCACTCGGCTCACCACGGTAAGCACCCTGGCGGGTCGGGCCAGTTTGTTTACTTGCCACATCTTCAGGCTCCCACTGGCCACAGTTCGCTGTCCCAGGCCAATGGGGTGACAGGAAGCCGCGACAGGCACATCCCTCGTCCTGCACCACTTCCCGGAGCTCCCATTGGCCTGGGACAGCGAACTGTAGCCAATGGGAGCCGCGATCGGCCGAACCTGCCAACGCAGTAGGTAAACAAACTGGCCCGGCCTGCCAGGGTGCTTACCCTGCTGAGCCACGTACCAGAGGTTGCCGACCCCGGTCTAATCCATAAGAGTTCTTTACCTGTCACCATATGACTGCCTAGCTTCTGTAATTGATAGTTATGTGGGACTCTAAGGGTATGTCTACACTATGAAATTAGGTCAATTTTATAGAAGATGATCTTTAGAAAGTGATTTTAAACAGTCGATCATGTATGTCCCCACTAAGTGCATTAAGTCGAAGGAGTGCATCCTCAATACCATAGCTAGCATCGACCCATGGAGCGGTGCACTGTGCGTAGCTATCCCACAGTTCCCACAGTTTCCACTGCCCATTGGAATTCTGTGTTAAGTTCCCAATGCCTGATGGGGCAAAAACATTGTCAAGGGTGGTTTTGGGTACATGTTGTCAGTCTCTCCCTCCCTCCCTCTCTCCTCCGCTCCCCCCCATGAAAGCAATGGCAGACAATCGTTTTGTGCTTTTTTTCCTGGGTTACCTGAGCAGATGCCATAGCATGGCAAGCATGGAGCCTGCTCAGCTCACCGCTGCTGTTGTGAGCATTGTAAACACCTTGTGCATTATCCTGTTATCCTGCAGTGTGTGCAGAACCTGGCTAGGAAATGCCAGCACGAGGATGATTGTGAGGTGGACTTGGATACAGATGTTCCTGAAAGCACAAGATGTTGCAATTGGGACATCATGGCTGCAGTGGGGCAGGTTGATATAGTGCAATGCCGATTCTGGGCCCGGCAAACAATCACAGAGTGGAGGGACTGCATAGTGTTGCAGGTATGGGATAATTCACAGTGGCTGAGAAACTTTTCCATGTGTAAGGCCACTTTCCTGGAACTTTGGGAGTTGCTATCCCCTGCCTTGAAGCACAGGAATACAAAGATGAGAGCTGCCCTGATAGTTGAGAAGTGAATGGCGATAGCCCTGTGGAAGCTTTCAACACCTGATTGCTACCAGTCAGTCGGGAATCAATTTGGAGTGGGCAAATCTACTGTGGGGGCTTTTGTGATCCAAGTAGCCAATGCAGTCACTGACCTTCTGCTAGCAAGTGTAGTGAGTCTGGGAAATGTGCAGGTCATACTGGATGGTTTTGCTGCAATTGAGTTCCCTAACTGTGAGGTGGGGCGATAGACAGAATGCATTTCCCTGTCTTGGCACTGGACCACCTTGCTAACCAGTACATAAACCACAAGAGGTACTTCTCAATGGGGCTTGAAGCATTGGTGGATCAGAAGGGATGTTTCACCGACATCAGTGTGAGATGGCCAGAAAAGGTGCATGATGCTCGCATCTTTTGGAACTCTGGGCTGTTCAAGCAGCTGCAAGAAGAGACTTACTTCCCAGACCAGAAAATTACCATTGGGGATGTTGAAATGCCAATAGTTATCCTTGGGGACCCAGCCTACCTCTTGCTCCTATGACTCATGAAGTCATACACAGGCAGCCTGGACAGTAGCAAGGAGCAGTTCAACTACAGGTTGAGCAAGTGCAGAATGGTGGTAGAATGTGCGTTTGGATGTTTAAAAGCTTGCTGGAGCTGTTTGCTGACCAGGTTAGACCTCAGCTCAACCAATATTCTGATTGTTATTTCTGCTTGCTGTGTGCTCCATAATATCTGTGAGAGTAAGGGGGAGATGTTTATGGCGGGGTGGGAGGTTGAGGCAAATCGCTTGGTGGCTGATTTTGAGCAGCCAGACACCAGGGCGATTAGAAGAGCATAGCTAGGCATGCTGCGCATCACAGAGGCTTTGGAAACCAGTTTCATGACGGCCAGGCTATGGTATGACAGTTGTGTGTGTTTCTCCTTGTTGCAAACCCATCCCCATTGTTGATTTTAATTCTCTTAAGCCAACCACCGTGCCCCTTTGATCACAGCTGGCAAAGGAAATAAAATCACTATTGTTTTGAAACCATGCATTCTTTCTTTATTAATTAAAGAAAAGTGAGATAACTGACAAGGTAGCCCGGATTGTGTAGGGGAGGAGGGGAAGAGGGAAGGACAAGGCCACATTGCTTATTGTAGCCACTGTACAATCAAAACCATTTGAATGACAGCCTTCTGTTGTTTGGTACATCCTCTGGAGTGGAGTATCTGGGTGCCAGAGCCTCCCCCCACCCCACGTTCTTGGGTGTCTGGGTGAGGAGGATATGGAACTTGGGAAGGAGGATAGGCGGTTATACAGTGGATGCAGTGGCAGTTTGTGCTCTTGTTGGCTTTTCTGCAGCTCCACAAGATGCCTCATCATGTCCATTTGCTCCCGCATTACCATCAGCATCGTCTCCTGCCTCTTCTCATCGTGCTCACTTAATGCTTTCCTGGCCTCTGCCACTGACTGACTCCATACATTCAGCTGTGCCCTATCAGTGTGGGAGGACTACATGAGCCCAGAAAACATATAATCGCAAGTGTGTTTTTTTCACCTTCTAATCTGTGATAACCTCAGGGACGGAGATGACAGGGGGAGCATAGAAATATTTAAACCTGTGTGGGGATAAAAAGAGAGAGAAAATTTAAGATGATACATTTCTGAGAACAAAAGGGAGACTCTTTCACAGTGAATCAAACAATTCACAGCAGACAGCACATGTGCTTTATGTACAAGGTCGCATTTTGCCTTTTATACTGAGAGCCTGCCAGTATGGTGACACATCACACATGGCTGGGAAACAGAATTTGGTTTCCAGGTAGCCATGGTAAGCCAAAGGGTATGCAGAGTTGGCTTATTCCACCTTCATAATGTGTGGGAATGGTTTCAAACAGCAATGCTCTCCTTTCCAAAGCAAGCAATGCCGGTTGGGTTTGCCATTTAAAAAGAGAGACTGCAGTTTTCAGGTGGATGTGCAGCACACACCTCTGCCCACCCCACCGCATGGCTATTCTCAGGGGATGATCCCTTTTAGCCAAGCGCAAACAGCCCATCATGAACAGGGTTCTTTTACTGTTCCCTTACAAAAATTCCCGTATTTCAACCAGGTAACCATGAATGATATCACTCTCCTGAGGCAAACACAGAAAGATATAGACAGAATGTTGCTTGAATGCAATCAAAAGCCAGAACCATAAACTGTCATGCTTTGTGCTGAAATGATTCTAGACTACTTGCTACTGACTTGGCATTGTAAAGTGTTCTACCATGGAGGACAAAATAAGGAAGCCCTCCCCAGAAACCTTCTGCAAAGGCTTTCAAAGTACCTCCAGGAGAGCTTCATGGTGATGTCCCTGGAGGATTCCCGCTCCATCCCTAGACACATTAACACACTTTTCCAGGAGCTGTACTGGCCGCAAATGCATCCCAATTCTTCAGGGCAAATCAAATATTAAACACAATTGCTTTTAAACCCTGTACTGTAGTTACAAATGTGCACTCACCAGAGGTGCCTTCTCTGGCTTCAGGGTCCAGGATCCCACCTTGGGATAGTATTGGCTCCAGGGTGATGAAAAGGTCCTAGCTGCCGGGGAGAATGTATTCTCCGCTTGCCTGATTCACATTCTCCTCCTCCTCTTCCCGATCCACAAAATCCTCCTCCTTGTTGCACGAGACTCTTCCATTTCAGGTGTCCACAGACAGTGGTGGGGTAGTGATAGGGTCCTGCCCCAGAATGCTATTCAGCTGATCATAGAAATAGCATGCATGGGGCTCTAACCCTGAGCCACCATTTGCCTCCTTTGTCTTTTGGTAGGCTTGCCTGAGCTTCTTAAATTTCATGCGGCACTGCTGTGTGTCCTTGTTGTAGCCTCTGTCCACCATGCCCTGTGTGATTTTGACATATATATTAGCATCTCTTCATTTTGATCAGAGTTCGGCCTGCACAGATTTTTCTCCCCATTCATCAATCAGATCCAGTGTATCCCATTTGGTTCACAGTGGAGTTTGTTTGTGATTCTGGGGGGACTGCATGCTTACCTGTGCTGCTGAGCTTGCCTCGCTGACCAAACAGGAAACGAAATTCAAAATTTCCTGGGGCTTTTCCTCTGTACTTTGCTAGTGCATCGGAGTTGAAAGTGCTGTCCAGAGCGGTCCCATTGGAGCACTCCAGGATAGCTTCTGGAAGCCAAAACCATTGATTTGTGTCTGCACTACCTCAAATTCAACCCAGCAAGGTCAATTTTAGCGTTACTCTCCTCGCCGGGGAGGAGTACAGAAGTCAATTTTAAGAACCCTTTAGGTTGACAGAAAGGCCTTGGTTGTGTAGACACACTGCTTATAAAATTGATCTAACTCAGCTAAATTCAGCTTAACTTAATAGTGTAGACCAGTGCTCATTCTGGCTTTTTGAAAATTCCAGTGCACAACCAGCTTGCAAAAATACATTTGAATATTTACTTTCTATTGCATAATTACTCTCCTTTCTGTAATATTCCTGAGCAAGCAATGGAAATAAGTCAGCTTCAAGCAGCACCTCCCTAATCTGCATTTCATGTAGTCCTGTATCTTGTCTTTGACAATAACTGGTACCAGATGCTGCCTCGAAGAATCAGAGGGGTATCCATGTTAGTCTGGATCTGTAAAAGCAGCAAAGAATCCTGTGGCACCTTATAGACTAACAGACGTTTTGGAGCATGAGCTTTCGTGGGTGAATACCCACTTCCTCAGATGCATGTAATGGAAATATCCAGGGGCAGGTATATATATGCTAGCAAGCAAGCTAGAGATAACAAGGTCAGTTCAATCAGGGAGGATGAGGCCCTGTTCTAGCAGGTGAGGTGTGAAAACCAAGAGAGGAGAAACTGGTTCTGTAGTTGGCAAGCCATTCACAGTCTTTGTTCAATCCTGAGCTGATGGTGTCAAATTTGCAGATGAACTGAAGCTCAGCAGTTTCTCTTTGAAGTCTGGTCCTGAAGTTTTTTTGCTGCAGGATGGCCACCTTAAGGTCTGCTATAGTGTGGCCAAGGAGGTTGAAGTGCTCTCCTACAGGTTTTTGTATACGGCCATTCCTAATGTCTGATTTGTGTCCATTTATCCTTTTCCGTAGACACTGTCCACTTTGGCCGATGTACATAGCAGAGGGGCATTGCTGGCATATGATGGCGTATATTACATTTGTGGATGTGCAGGTGAATGAACTGGTGATGGTGTGGCTGATCTGGTTAGGTCCTGTGATGGTGTCGCTGGTGTAGATATGTGGGCAGAGTTGGCATCGAGGTTTGTTGCATGAATTGGTTCCTGAGCTAGAGTTATTATGGTGCGGTGTGCAGTTACTGGTGAGAATATGTTTCAGGTTGGCAGGTTGTCTGTGGGCGAGGACTGACCTGCCACCCAAGGCCTGTGAAAGTGTGGGATCATTGTCCAGGATGGGCTGTAGATCCTTGATGATGCATTGGAGGGGTTTTAGCTGGGGGCTGTATGTGATGGCCAGTGGAGTCCTGTTGGTTTCTTTCTTGGGTTTGTCTTGCAGTAGGAGGCTTCTGGGTACACATCTGGCTCTGTTGATCTGTTTCCTTATTTCCTCGTGCTGGTATTGTAGTTTTGAGAATGCTTGGTGGAGATTTTGTAGGTGTTGGTCTCCGTCTGAGGGGTTAGAGCAGATGCGGTTGTACCTCAGTGCTTGGCTGTAGACAATGGATCGTGTGATGTGTCCGGGATGGAAGCTGGAGGCATGAAGGTAGACATAGCGGTCGGTAGGTTTTCGATATAGGGTGGTGTTAATGTGACCATCACTTATTTGCACCGTGGTGTCTAGAAAGTGGACCTCCCATGTAGATTGGTCCAGGCTGAGGTTGATGGTGGGGTGGAAGCTGTTGAAATCGTGGTGGAATTTTTCCAGAGTCTCCTTCCCATGGGTCCAGATGATGAAGATGTCATCAATGTAGCATAGGTAGAGAAAGGGCGTGAGTGGACGAGAGCTGAGGAAGCGTTGTTCCAGGTCAGCCATAAAGATATTGGCATATTGTGGGGCCATGCGGGTGCCCATAGCAGTGCCACTGATCTGGAGATATATATTGTCATCAAATTTGAAATAGTTGTGTGTAAGTATAAAGGCACAGAGCTCAGCAGCCAGTTGTGCTGTGGCATCATCAGGGATAGTGTTCCTGACAGCTTGTATTCCATCTGTGTGTGGGATGTTTGTGTAGACAGCCTCTACATCCATGGTGGCTAGGATGGTGTTTTCTGGGAGGTCACCAATGCATTGTAGTTTCCTCAGGAAATCAGTGGTGTCACAGAGATAGCTGGGAGTGCTGATGGCATAAGAAAAATGCAACAATCCTGTTAGTAGAGACTACCAGCGAACACTTAGGTACTGAGAGTTTAATGATGTTCCCATTGAAATCAGTAGCAATACCTCCATTGACTTCACTGGAACAAGATTAGGTCATTATTCATCCCATTGATTTTCAGTGGGATTACTCATGTGCTTAAGGTTAGGCATGTGCATAAGAAGAATTTCTCCTCAACCTCAAAGAGTAAGTAGTTGACTTATGCCTGGAGGCATGAGGATTTTATGTCCTTATACTGTTTATTGTATCATATAATATAGCTATGGATATTGATTATTCATATCAATATCTAATACTTTTAAAAAAAAATCTTGATAAGCCCTTGCTATCAATAACAGTTTGGACCAGTAAATCCCAGTAGTTATGGTAAAAGCAATCTCTCATCCCTTCTTTTCAATTTCCCTTTTTTCAGTTTTAAATATGCTGCCTTCTAGTTTCCTCGGACATATTTTTACTAGTATTATGGTCATTAGGTAAACAGAAGCTTTGAACCATCGTTTGCATGCCTCTATCACATAACTGCTTCTACCGCTCATCTGCCAACTTTAGTTGTAATCTTTTTTAGTCTATCCTCATATGAAAGTCATTCCAAGAATCTAATAATTGTGTTAGTCTTCCCTGAAACTATTCTGTTTCTGCTGTATCCTTTCTGAGATGAGAACTGAATACAGCATTTAAATTGAGGATATACCATCAAAGTAAATGATGACATTATAATACTTTCAGTATTATCCTCTATCCTCTTTCTTAATTCAAATTTAATTCAACCTAACATCTTATTTGCTTTTTTGCTGTGTCCTTTTGGCAGATGTTTTCAAAGTCATGTCATTGTCTAAGTTGCTGAAGTAATGCCAAGAACTATTCCTGAGTAGCTGCAGTTAATTTAGAATCCATCAATGTCTATGACTATTCATCTTGTTTCTTCCAAAGTGCCTCTATTTGCACTTGCCTACATTGAAAGAAATTTGCTATAATTTTGCCCAATTGCCTACTTTAGCTACAGCACCAATTCAACAACTTAACCTTAAGCATCTACTGTAGTCTCATTGTCTTCATATTTAAGTGTTTGGCTGAGCAGGAATGAGACCACTCATGCTTGAAGTTAAATATCTGGATAAGGGCTTTGCTAATCCAGTCCTCTGCCCTTCTATAGGATTTTTCCTTTTATTTATTGGAGAGTGTTTTCTATTTCTTAGAATTTTGAATCAAACGATAAATGTGTGAAAGTAATTCTGTATTTTAACCTTTCACATATGGGGTAAAAACAAGAACCTGCAGCTATTACACTATAGCTGACAACCAAAGCAAGTCAGAATCTTGAAGTAGTGTATCTTTTAGAGAAGCTTTTGTTATTGAAACTTAATCACACTAGAACTTTCCACTTCCTTTATTTAATACTTTTCATTTTGCCTTCAACTTGAGATATCATCACTTTTCCCCTTTACTGCTGTCTAATTCAAGAAGAGCCAAGTTTTATATCAAAGATGTTGTTCAATCAAACAAACTTCCTTTTTCCTATCAGTGCTGAATATTTTAGAACTCCACTCCAATTGGAAAAAAATATAAGCACAAATTTATATTTGAAATGGCTGGGCTATTTCTGAGCCATAACAGCTTCAAAGGGCTACCAAAGGACTGGCAGGCACTCTAGTTTGTCAAAAATATCAAAATACTTTAGGCACTAAATTAATCCCTCTAAAATCAGTATGGTTTCAAACTCTTTTGAAATAAGATACAGAAAATAGTCTGATAAAAAAGTTAGTGTTTTATTTTTATTATTTTATGTAGGCATGATTTTAGGGTAGGACAGGGATTGGCAATGTTTGTCATGTGGCCCACCAGGGTAAGCCCCCTGGTGGGCCAGGCCAGTTTGTTTACCTTCCATGTCTGCAGGTTCAGCCAATCGCAGGTCCCACTGGCCACAGTTCACCACTCCAGGCCAATGGGGGCTGCGGGAAGCAGTGCGGGCCGGCAGGCCACATGCCAAACGTTGCTGATACCTGGACTAGCACATTGGTTTTCAATTAAGGGCAAGGGTTTGTTTGTTTCTCATTTACAGAGCCCTAAAGAATTTCAGATAGAGATATGAACCCCTTTCAAAATTCAACCTGTGATCAGTAGACCCCTACTAAAGAAGACTTAGACTGAAAACTAAGAATTCAACTACAAGTGTTGCCTGTGCTCGGCACAGCATTTGACACAGTGTTAGAAAGTATCTGACGAAGTGGGTATTTAAAACATGCATCCAACAAAGTGGGTTATCACCCACGAAAGCTTATGCTCCAATACGTCTGTTAGTCTATAAGGTGCCACAGGACTCTTTGCTGCTAGTGTTAGAAAGGGCACTAAACTGTGGCCTTCCATGGTAAGGACAGCAATGCTGAATTTTGACCAGTCGGTGGGAGTATTCACATACATTTGATTTATCAGAAAAAAATGAATGTCTTTTCTGGGATCTGAAACTTTATTTTCATATATCAAGTACCACCTTTTTGTGGCCCTCTTAGACATAGTCTGCATACCTCTAGGGGTCCACAGACCACAAGTTGAAAACCACTGGGCTGGGAGATGTGACTGTTAAGTCTTGGCTGATGAATCATGCTTAATTTCACTAAACTGGATGTCTGGGGCTAGACTGTGGTTAGTGGAATAAAAATGTATGGTATAATTAGGGGTTGATATAAACAGGTAAGGAGAGTCGAAAATTTCACTGTGAGCTTCTTTCCCTTGCCCATAATTACAGACTATACAATGCCCCTAAATTTGATGTTTGAAACTTTGGACTGATAATCATGGTCCTCTATATTAATAGTACAAAACAACAAGGAGTTTTGCTAACTTAAAAACAAAATGGTAACCCACTAAAAATCACTACCAGTTATGTATTTTATTTTAAGTTAGCTATAAAAAATTAGGCAAAAATGTGCTTTGGAAGCAGTCCATAAAAGCTTTCTTTGGGCAAGAATGACAGCTACTTTCCCTGGTGGCCAACCAGAAGGTGTGGCCTCCTGAAAGGCTGGCTGCTCATCCTTCAAATCCATTTCTTAACTCTATGTAAACATACTTGTTTAAAAATGATCTAGACCTCTACTACATCATATGTGTGTATGTGCTTACAATCTAATAAAAAGCAGTTTTAAATAAAAGTACTCCTGCTTTGTATCAATAATTTATCAGACAGATGTGCTGTGCCCACCATTGATTTATTCCTAACACCGCATAAAAAGAAACAGCCAAGTTACCATTTCTATGGTTTATGAGAAACCCCATGTACAGATATGGTGAGCCACCCAGGAGTGGTAAAAAAGGTGGAGAGGAAGAATATAGTTGTTGCAAGGGGTTTGCTGTGCTGGGTAAGAGAGGAGGATGTGGAATTTCCCCATGTCGTGGTCTGTGAGTCAATTTATGGATATATATCATTACTGGTACTCAGGACCTTAGGCTGGTGGCCTGGTCAAGGAATTATGTCAGAAGGAAAATCTAGAAAGAAAGAACAGGTGTAAATGATTTGGGGAAACAGCTTGACTGACTTTGTATAGGAGCATGGTAATGGTCTCTGGAAGCCTGAGAGCTTTACCGGAACTGGAGCATTTCTGCAACTCTGTAAGCAAATGGTACCAATGCTAATGAATAAACATATCAGTTAAAGGCAAATTAAAGAAAATTAAAAAATAAAATTAAAAAACACAAAAAAAGTATCTAGCCTGAGGGCAACTCAAATAGCAGCACTGCAGAAGCAGTGAGTGAAAGAGAGAAGGAAGTGTTGAATTAAAACAGAAAACAAGGAAAAGTGAAGGAATTATTAAAGCCTTACTGAAGGATTCTCAGGATAAAACCCAGGCAAATTAACAGGGAATGTAAGAGACAAAGTTGTGCGTTCAGAGCTATGTAGGGAGAGAAGAAGGAAATAGTGTCTGTGATTCAAAGAAATCATAGGCTGGGAAGGGAGGGATGGGTAAGAGGAGGACCTTGATTTGTATCCTTCTTATTATAATAATAAAGGAATAATCCCCATTTCCTTTGGTCTCTTCTGGACAGGCCCCATATCATTGCTTGCTTGAAACATTGGAAAAGCCCCAGAGTGCCACACCCACAACCCCCAGAATGAAGAAGATTAGTCCCCAGTGAAGTAACCAAGGAGAGGGAAAATGGGTAGAGGACAGGCCCTTTGCCCCTAACCAGACTAGAGTTGTGGGAAAATTGGTTGACCTGCTAACCTGGAGAACAGCCTTAGGGTGACTGGAAAAGATAGCCGGCACTTCCAGTATCACTCCAGCAGATGTGGTAGCAACTCCCACTCTCCTCTCAGAGCCAGGATAAGGGCTACAGGTGTGGGTTCCTAGATGCTTTCAGCCAAGGAGCCCAACTTCTAGTTTTCTTGCTGTTCTCTGTAGTTTTTCTTTGCTTAAATTACCCTTCCCTCCTAAATTCTTCTCTCTCTCATGTTCCTCTTTTTTCTGCCCGCCTCTTCCCCTCTTCTCCCTCACTCTCCCTCACCATTTTTCTTCTTTTGTGTGTTTTTATTTTAAAAGTTAAGTATTAAAGCCACAGTTACATTTACTTTACTGAAAGTATTTTACTGTCCTTGAAAATATGGTTGCCAAGCAATAAGAAATGTTGCTACTAATCCTGCTTGGAAGCAGTTTTACAAAAAGCAGTAAATTATTACAAAAAAAGAGAGAGAGTCAGACCCCTTGCCATTTATTTGCAGGACCATAAAGGTTTGTGGCTTTGCATGAAGCAAACTCATTTCAAGCATTAGCTCTCACAAATAAAACCTTAAAAAATGCAGGGGCTTAAAAAAAACAAAGGCAGGTCCTACAAAAGTCAGGACAGAGCCCCTAATCCCTGGTAGGTTGAAACTTGAAGATGGCTCATAAGACTTGTCCACTCTGGAAATTTCATTAAGGCTGGCTGAGTATGAAGGGAAGATTCAGATTACGCTTGCCAAGTGCCTCCCTTAGGGATGCCAGGCAGCCCCTAGATCCCCTGATTTGTACAAGGATGGGTGGAGTAAATTCACTGTTTATGTGGAGTTTACAAGAGGGATGTTAGGACAAAATTTGTTGTTAAACACAGGTCTCACTTATTCCTTGATAAGTACCCAGAATAAAAACCCGTTCAAATTTCTGGCTAAAGTTAAAACCTTACAAAGGTTTAATAAGGCACAAAGTGTTGTTCCCTTTTGCAGGAACATTCTGTATCTCATAAAAGTAAATAAATAAAGGGCAATTTGGAATTTGGCTTAATATTTTTAAAAAAAAATTCTAAAAATGAATGTATTAAAAATTAAAAAGATTAGTTAATTTTGCTAATCAGGTCCTATGAAAAATGTCTCCTGGCACACCCTGAAGCCAGTGGAGATTTCATGAAGCCACGGGCTAGCAGCCCCTAAGGCTTCTGAAGAACTGGAGTGACCTATGTAGCCCCCCAGAAGTTCTGGCAATTGCAAAAAACAACAGGAAATGTTGGTCAAAAATAAAATAAAATGGGTTACAATTAAAGCAAAAATCCTAGTTATAAACCCTGAACCTTAGGTATCCAAAGAAGGCAAAAGCCAGCCTAAATAAACAACTGATGGGCTTTTAAGCCAAGGAGTTTTCATGGAACAGTAAAGCCCAATAACACTGCCCATTGGTCAGTCCTTAAAAGTAAAAGAAGGATTTGAAGGCTTGTAATGGATTTTTGGCCTCTTAGTTGGGTAACCCCACTGATGGCCCTCATTGTGGTTAAGTACCAACCGGTGATGGCCTCCGTTGTAGGAGGGGCCCAGTGGTTTTCAGTTTTGAATTTGGCCAATGCTTTCTTTGCTATCCCTTTGCATCATGACAGCTATTATCAAATTCGCTTTCACCTTTCAAGCGAAGCAGTTGTGTTTTTCCAGGGTTCCCACAGGCTAAAAAAATAGCCCTAATATTTGTCATGCTCATGTAGTGAAACTGTGGAATAAAATGCCTGAAAAAGACAGTGAGATTTTACAGTCAAACAACAAAAATATTCAAAGTATTAAATAGGGTATTACAATAAAATCAGGACACTGGGTTTAATTTAAGCCCCCCAAAAGGGCAGTTGTGCTCCCAACAAGTTAATTACCTTAGAGTGACTTTGGGATAGGAGGGACATTCCCCTGATCAACAAAAAGTGGAGCTGATTCAGCTCCCACAGATGTCATGGCTTTTAGATCCTATCTGGCATGGTTAATATCACCAGAGATTTTATTAAGGGATTTTCAAAAAAGGCAGCCCTGCTACATAAATTGTTAAAAAAGGGAGCAGAGTAAAACAATGTTTGTGCTGTGCTTGCAACTACAAAAAGGGGAATGGAAACTGTGCTGAGTCAGAGCCGTGGAACAGGGCTCTGCCCCATGGCTTATGAATCCAAAACTTTAAGTAGAGAGTGGGTTTACTCCCTGTGAAAAGGAGATTTGGGCACTAGCTTGGGCTTTGCAGAAGTCAGAATATTTAATGGAATTGTTCCTGTGTTACTAAAAATTGACCACTTCCCAGTGAAACGTGCTTACTGGCAAAATTAATAATGATCATGTGTCCTAAGCAAGCAGTAAGCAAATCAGGGCTAAAACATTTTCTGAGCCCCAAGTGGGTAATCAAAACATAGTGAAAAGTGCAAAAGCAAGAGGTAGGGGGAGAGATGGGGACTCAGGCCTAGATGGGTTTAAGTACAAGTTAATAAGTTTAGCTTAAATGTTTAAGTAATACTTTCCACTATATTGGGAGGGAAAAATGTTGTTTTGCTTTGTGTTTTAAATTATTAATTGTATAAAAGCTAAAAAAAAATTAAAAACAGTGCAATCCTGTGTACTGCTTTTGCTGGCATGTGGATCACAGGCCTATTCCTTTAATGGTGTGAATCTGGGCTGGTGTGCCTGCAGCATGGGAAAACTTCCAGTGAATGAAAGTGGTGTGCAAAGTAAATAATACAGTGAAAACTAATGTCAACCCTGGTGGCCAGAAAAGTCTCGAGCAGTGCTGCCAATACCTACTGAAAGTGTTTAAACATTAATGAAACAAAATTGACCCCATCCAAGAGCCACCTCCAGAAGCCACAATGAAGGTACATCTGCTAGTAAAAAAAAAAAAAAAAAAAAAGACTTTCGAACTGCAAATTGGTTACAAATTTTAGTTTAAAATTTAGTTCTTTTTTCTAACTGTAAAACCCTTTGCGTTCATTTATAAATTGACATCTCCAGACAGACAGCACAGGGAAATGACAATTCATTTTAGGTTGAAATGCTCCTGTCATAAACAGATAAGAAAAGTTAATAGCACAGAAGTACTTTATATTTCTTTAACTGTAAAGGGTTAACAAGTTCAGTAAGCCTGGCTGTCTCCTGACCAGAGGACCAATCAGGGGACAGGATTCTTTCAAATCTTGAGAGAGGGAAGTTTTTGTGTGTGCTGTTAGTGTTTGGTTGTTGTTCACTCTGGGGGCTCAGAGGGATCAGACGTGCAACCAGGTTTCTCTCCAATCTCTCCAATACAGGCTCTTATAAGTTCAGACTAGTGAGTACTAGGTAGATAAAGCGAGTTAGGCTTATGGTTGTTTTCTTATTTTGCAAATGTGTATTTGGTTGGAAGAAGTTCAAATGTGTATTTGGCTGAAAGGAGTTCAAATTGGTATTTTGCTGAAAAGATTTTAATTTGTACTTGTACACTTTGGCTGGGAGTGTGTTCCCAGTGTCTATAGCTGAAAGACCCTGTACCTATTCCATTTTTTTTTAAATTTACAAAGATAATTTTTACTGTTTTTTCTTTCTGTAATTAAAAGCTTTTCTTGTTTAAGAACCTAATTTTTTTTTATTCTGGTGAGACCCCAGGGGACCGGGTCTGGATTCACCAGGGAATTGGTGGGGAAAAAGGAGGGAAGGGGGAGAGAGAGGCTAATTTCTCTCTGTGTCAGGATTACTTTCTCTCTCAGGAAGAGTCTGGGAGGGGGAAAGAGAAGGAGGGAGGAAGGTGAATTGTCCTCTCTGTTTAAAGATTCAAGGAGTTTGAATCACAGTGATCTTCCAGGATAACCCAGGGAGGGGAAGGCTGGGAGAGGCAACGGTGAAGGAAAGGGTTTACTTTCCTTGTGTTAAGATCCAGAGGGTCTGGGTCTTGGGGGTCCCCGGGCAAGGTTTTGTGGGGACTAGAGTGTACCAGGCACTGGAATTCCTGCTTGGTGGCAGCACTACAAGTACTAAGCTGGTAATTGAGCTTCGAGGAATTCATGCTGGTACCCCATCTTTTGGACGCTAAGGTTCGGAGTGGGGAATTATACCATGACAGCTCCCTTTCATTACAAATATTAAACAAACAAAAAAATGGAAAAAAGCAAAACTACAAATAGTAGCACCAGAAGGGAAATGTCCATCCGGGACAGAGAGGGAGGGTGGTATAATGGGTATAGGTCCTAGACTGGGATTTAAGAGAAACAAGTTGAAAACCCTCCCTCTCACACAGTCTGAGCAACAATCTCTTTACCTAATTTGTACAATATGGGTGAAAGCACTTTCCTACTTCTCAGGGATGTTGTGGGGATAAATACAAATGTTCACTTACTATGATAATTTAGGCAATATAGGTAGTTATCCAAGACACTTTAGCCTGGTCTACACTACAAACTATAGCAAATAACAACCCCTGCTTTGAACAGGGGGTTGGACTAGATGACCTCCTGAGGTTCCTTTGAACCCTGATGTTCTATGATTCTATAAGGAGAGTTTGCAAGTATCTCTGTAACAAACCCTTTATAATGTAAATGAGGTGTGTGAAACAAGGCTTTAGAAGACAGGGAGGGGAGGGAAAGGCAGGGGTCAGGGTAAATGGGTGTCACATGGTTCAGGGTTCAATCCAGACCACTAAGGGGCAGTGTCACCACTTGCCCTGAAACTCTAGGTGCCTCATAATGCTTTGCTGCTGTAGCTCTCCAGTTGGGATGCTTACAAGCAGCCTACAAGCACACAGGTCACACCCTGAGTATCAGTGTGCTAGTCAACTGTGGTTCAGCAGCTAGCAGCCTGTCTACAACTTCACAGCCCCATTGTGGCTTCCACCAGCCTTTGCTACTATTTGTAGGGTGATCCCCAACATACTCCCATTTCCCCAAAACCCTGATTTTCCCCCAAACCCTGTGTTCTGTAAACTCCAGCCCTTGCCTGGACTGTTCAGAGAAATAAGGTTTGTTTGTTCCTCTAAAGACACAAAAGCACCTCGTAGATCAATAACTTAACTAGGATAAATGCACCCTTCCTTTTAAACATAGCACTGGTTTGGTTTATAGAAAAAATAACACAAATAAAATAAATATAACACAAATCTTTTAACCATAGGACATAGGTTAAGTGATGCCAACTAAAAGGAACAGAGTAAAAACACACATTTAAGAGTCTAAAACTTAACCCTAGCAAGGTACAAGCTTTGTTGAAGATGTATTTGACACATATATTCAGTTCCCACAGACTTCAAACCTACTCCACCCCCTTGCTCGAAGGACTCATCTTTCTCAGGTTGCAAGAGCTCTGTTTCCTTGCATCTATCTAGCCATGGATAACAATTGTCTGGCCCTCCCTTTATAGTCCAGTAAAACTTTTAAAAGCATATATCACAAAGTTCATTGACCTTGCTTCAAAAGGCAGGATGACCTCATACTATTCTTCCCTTCCTCTAGTGAGCTAATTTCTGTATAAATGGAGCCTCCACCGTTTTTGGTCACATCATGCTCAATTTCTTTGGAGGCAGGTAGATATTTATGACATCACCTCTCATCTGGGGGACACCTGTTTGTCCCTTTGTTTGGGTGACAGATTGTAAAGCATAATATCATATATAATATAATTGTTTCTGTAGTGTTAATATATACAATTCGCCATGATATTATTCAGCAGCATGTAATAGGCTTTCATAACAGACCATGCTCAATACAGTTTTATATTAAAGTAGTATTGTATACCAGGAGTCGGTAACCTCTGGCACGCGGCTCACCAGGGTAAGCACCCGGGCAGGCCGGGCCAGTTTGTTTACCTGCTGCATCAGCAAGTTTGGCGAATTGCAGCTCCCACTGGCAGCGGTTCGCCATTCCAGGACAATGAGGGTGGTGGGAAGCCACGGCCAGCACATCTCTCGCCTAGGCCACTTCTCGCCACCCCCATTGGCCTGGGACAGTGAACCATGGCCACTGGGAGCAGTGATCCACTGAACCTGCTGATGTGGCAGGTAAACAAACTGGCCTGGCCCGCCAGTGTGCTTACCCTGGTGAGCTGTGTGCCAGAGGTTGATGACCCCTGTTGTATACAATCAGTTGATTCAATTGCCTATCATGTGAGGTTAACTCCTCTTCACCTTCCCTCCACCCCTGGTTTTATAGACTAGTAAATCTTTGCAATGTAGTCTTTGAAAAGTAAAACCTAAACCAAGATTCTCTCTCCTGCTAGGTTTAGACACCATGCTGTCTCCTCCTCCACTTGTTGGCTTGTTAACTTTGTTTACCTAATATGTAAAAATAGACCTTCCTCTCTTTGCCTAAAGACTGGTCTGGTCAGAGAATCAAATATGCACTCTTTTGTCTAAGGCATACTGTGTTGATACAGTGCTTGCCAAACATATTTTAAGAATCTTATTCAAAAGCATATTCATAAATTTTGTACACATCCTGCACATATACTATGTAAGAATATTAATGATCAGTGAGTTATTAGTTTTCCAGAGATATCTTACATAACATCCTTTAGATACAGATTATAAGCACAATGAATTGGTCAGGCAAGTCAAAACTCATTATCTGATACCAGTAAGTGCCTGGCCTTCTGCTTCTGGCATGATCTGGGGGTCACAGTGGCAGGCACGGCTCCAGGATTTTTGCCGTCCCAAGCAGAAAAAGAAAAAGCTGTGATCGCTATCTGCAGGAGCTCTACCGCCACCACTTCAGTCTTTGGCGGCAATTTGGCAGCAGGTCTTTTGCTCTGAGAGGGAGTATGGGATCCACTGTCGAATTGCTGCTGAAGAGTTGGACGTGTCGCCCCTCACTGTTGGCCGCCCCAAGCAGCTGCTTGCTGGGCTGGTGCCTGGAGCTGGCCCTGCACATTGGGACAGTTAAAATAAGGATTTATTTGAAATGTTTATCTTTTTTAAAAATGCTGTCATTTCTAATGTCTGTTTTAATATATATTAAAACATGTTTTCATTTGGTATATATCAAGTGAAATGGAATCCTTGGCAACAAAATCCCAAGTCAAGTAAAGATTGTTACAGAAAGAAAAGTAACCAGTACAATTACTTTTAAAGGATAACCTAGCTTAAAAAAATAACTTATTCAATCCACACAATGTTGGGAACTCAGGGCTGGCTCCAGGTTTTCTATCGCTCCAAGTGGGAAAAAAAAAAAGCCCCAGCAGCACAATCGCACCGCTCCACTCTTCGGTGACAATTCAGCAACAGGTACCTCACTCCGAGAGGGACTGAGGGATCTGCCGCCGAATTGCTGCCGAAGACCCGGACGTGCTGCCCCAATAGCGGCCTGAGTGCTGCCTCTTGGTATTGCCCGCCCCAAACACTTGCTTCTTTAGCTGGTGCCTGGAGCCGGCCCTGGGTGAACGTATTGTGACATGCTGATTTCAGCACTCTCAGAAGCCAATGACTGAACTGGCATGGAAACTGAACAATCCTCCCATCTCTAGATATTGTCCCTCCATGCCAGGTTGTAGGCACATTGGCTGCAGCAGCATGTAAAATCTGCCAAATACAGTAGTTGTTTTCCTCTTGAGCATGGCTTCATCTTTCAAAGCTGTCAGTCAAGCACTGTTTGTGAGTATTCAATTCTCTTAAGCTTTGCCTGTCAGTCAGACCCCACCCTTTTCAATCGATTTTCATTTGAACACCATGTCACTTGCTTTTTAACAAACATAAAGCTGACCTAAGAATTACTACAAAGAAGGACAGTCTTTGCACACAGGAAAATAAAAAGCCTGAGGCTGAAACATACATTTGAAAGAGCAGCAAAGAATCCTATGGCACCTTATAGACTAACAGACATTTTGGAGCATGAGCTTTCGTGGGTGAATACCCACTTCTTCAGATGCATGTGGTGGAAATATCCAGGGGCAGGTATATATATGCTAGCAAGCAAGCTAGAGATAACGAGGTCAGTTCAATCTGGGAGGATGAGGCCCTGTTCTAGTAGTTGATGTGTGAAAACCAAGAGAGGAGAAACTGGTTCTGTAGTTGGCAAGCCATTCACAGTCTTTGTTCAATCCTGAGCTGATGGTGTCAAATTTGCAGATGAATTGAAGCTCAGCAGTTTCTCTTTGAAGTCTGGTCCTGAAGTTTTTTTGCTGCAGGATGGCCACCTTAAGGTCTACTATAGTGTGGCCAGGGAGGTTGAAGTGCTCTCCTACAGGTTTTTGTATATTGCCATTCCTAATGTCTGATTTGTGTCCATTTATCCTTTTCCGTAGACACTGTCCAGTTGGGCCAATGTACATAGCAGAGGGGCATTTTTGGCATATGATGGCGTATATTACATTGGTGGATGTGCAGGTGAATGAACCAGTGATGAAGTGGCTGATCTGAACATTTGAAAGTACATGTTTTTATTGCAGAAAAGCTAAGCAGTGCTCATTAATGGAATCAGACCCATTTGCACATCCACACAGTGGTGAACATTTGGAAATGAAAGAATACACTCCTGTCTGCATGATGTACGCTGGTGAGCATACTCCAAACTCCTCAGTGGGGGCCCATTTTAATGAGAAAACACACCATCTCTTGCATTGAGTACAAGATCATAGACCCTTTAATACAGAGGAAATGGTCACAGAACAAATTTTCCATTCATAGGTGAAGGTACACGAATTTTAGTGTCTATATTATTTGTTATTATGTACAGAAGAAATGGATATCAAACTATAATTAGGAAATGTTGGGCCTGCTTGTCTACTTTTTTGTAACTCTTTTAGTCCTCTGCAACTGTGCTAAGCATGTATAAAAAAAGCACACAGTCTGAATTATCTACCAATACCAATGGTAGTGTCTAACACAAACTTTACACAGATATAAATGACTACAAAAGTTGGGGGGTGAAGGAGAAAAAGAACTTTGGGTGAGAATACATTTTAAATGTTTATAGGCCTATAAAAACAGACGTCTGAACCTCATATAATAAAGAATTGAGTCAACTAATTGTGCAAAATATTACTGTATTATAAAAGAGTATCAAGAAAGGTCTCTTAATAAACAGTGAGTTACAGACTTTCATAATATCATTGTGAAATGTATGCATTAACACTGTATGAGGAATTAAAGTCTGTGACTAAACATGCCAAAATAGATTTTCTCCCAGACAGGAGGGAATCTACCTGTCTCTACTGTAAATTAATCATTATGGAATCAATCAGTGAAAGCCCTGTTCACATCTGAATCAGCAGGGGAAGGGAAGGTAACAGGATGAGAAGAACAGCAGAAAGCTTTCCTGCCTCTTGTAGAAGAGTCAATGAACTTTCGGAGATATAAACAGAAACAGGGAACCATTTTAATATTCATCTCTTGAGGCATTGAAAGTGTCATAAACAGATAGCTAAGGGTTAATGTTCTTTTACCTGTAAAAGGTTAACAAAGGGAACCAAACACTTGAGGAAAGGACCAGTCAGGAAACAAGACTTTTTCAAATCTGGGTGGAGGGAAGTTTGGGTGTGAGTTCTTTGTTCTTTGTCTTGGTTCGGTGACCATCTCGGCTCTGAAAGTGATATTTCTATCTCCAGGCTTTCTAATCTTCTGTTTCCAAGTTGTAAGTACAAGGATAGTAAGACAATAGGTTTATATTGTTTTTTTGTATTTACATGTGTGTAGTTGCTGGAATGTGTTAAATTGTATTCTGTTTGGATAAGGCTGTTTATTCATTTTTTCTTTTAAGCAATTGACCCTGTATATTGTCACCTTGATACAGAGACCATTTTGTGTCTTTTTCTTTTCTTTTTATATAAAGCTTTCTTTTTAAGACCTGTTGGATTTTTTTTTGTGGGGGCTCAAGGGGATTGAGTCTGCAGCTCACCAGGGAATTGGTGGAAGGAAGAAGACAGGGGGAAGAGAGAATCTCTTTGTGTTAGATTTACTAAGCCTGACTTTGCATACCCTCTGGGTGATGGGGGAGAGAGATTTGATCTCTCCGTACTTGTGTTTCAAGGACTTGAAGCAGGGAATCTCCTAGAGTACCCAGGGCGGGGAAATCTGGGAGGAGGTAAAGAGGGTGGAATCCCTTTGTTTAGATTCACGGAGCTTGAATCTGTATATCTCTCCAGGAACCCAGGGAGGGAACACCTGGAGGGGAAAAGGGAGAAGGGAAATGGGTTATTTCCCTTTGTGTTGAGACTCAGGGCATCTAAGTCTTGGGGGTTCCCCAGGGAAGGTTTTGGGGAGACCAGAGTGAGCCAGACACTGGAATTTTTCTGGCTGGTGGCAGCGATATCAGATCCAAGCTGGTAATTAAGTTTGGAGGTTTCACGCTAGCTTCTCATGTTCTGAACTCTAAGGTTCAGATCTGAGTAGGAGAGTTATGACAGAAGGGGACAGAGGTCTTCAAATTATACAACACTGGATCCTTCAGACAAGAGGACTGAAGTCTCTGGGAACTGACTTCAGGTGAGTAAACTGCTTAGGCAAAGATTGTATTTTGCTAAAACCAGGTTTTTGTCCTAGAAGCATATTTTCACATTTGTTTACTTGTAAGCTTTTTATTTGTATTCCTTGTACTTGGAATAATTTTAACCTATGTCTTTTTGTTAAATAAATTTGTTTTACTTGTACCATAAACCAGTTTAGTTCTGTGACTGAAATAAGAGTTTTTGTCAAACCCCAATTAAATTTAATTAAATGCTGTTTATTGTCTTTTTAAAGAAGCAACAAGCTTCACAACTTGTGGGAGCATTCAAGGAGAGGCAGATTATTGGTTGGAAATATGGACTGGGCATGTGTTGATGTCCCCCTGAAAAAAGTAACTGCATGGTAACTGGAAGCCAAGGTGTGACCTTCACGCTTGTCTGCTGGCTGTTGGTTTCAGGGCTGTGAGCCACAGCAGCATAGTATTTCAGGTACCCAGAGTTGCTTACCGATCTGGGTGATCCCTAAAGCATCACAGAATGAAATGCATTTGGATGAAAATTAGGCACCAGACCCTCATTTGGTTCAAATTGGCTTATCTCCATTGAAGTAAATGGAGTTTCATCTACTAAGGATTCTGGCTGCAGGATATTGTTACAATTAGCAGCCCACTTCACAGAACATAGATACATATTTAATTTTGTTATGGTTTCTTGTATTTGCCACAAAACAAACATCATCTGCTTCATGATATCCAAACAACTATTGATTAACACCTTATTTTCCCATGCTTTAAAGAAATAGCTAAGACAAGCTCCAAATGACATCAGAATAGGGAGCCTCATCCTTCTCTCACCTACTTCTACATGCTGTAACCTCCCTGACTCTGTCATAGGCACTCCTGATTTATACCAGTAAAACTCTGAGGAGAATCAAGTCAAGCAAATTTTTGTTTGTCTTTTAATTTTTGGAAGAGGGAGGGTATGTGTGCTGCTAACAAATGTCCTTCTGAAATATTTCAGTGGAAAGAAAAAAAGAGATCTAGACTGAAGTAAAACCTTAATTAAGAACTAGATCTGGCACCAGGCACAAGCTGATTAAACAATTGCTTAAGGCTTTGAGCAGCTCAAGCGGAGCCCCCTTAGTATGTGTCATGGTGGAGGAGGAGGAGAGAGGAAGATGGAATATTCCTGTTAAGGGCCTCGAATGTGCTAGCACTGCTTCTGGTGAGGACTCCATTTTTTTTTTGCTATCTAACAATTTTTACTATAATCTCTCTGAGACTGTATCACATGCTTAACTCTGATGTAGTTTGTATTCAGTATACATTAAGAAATGGTTTATATAGTTGGCTGCTGTCATTCAGAAGACTGTTTAAATAGAAAGAAAATACAAGATATTGCTAATAATATATAAGATGTACAAGTAATCTTTCCCATCTGTTGTATTTAAAATGAAGGTATAGGGTAACTGCATAGTTTTCAAATGACAAAACAGAAGTCGTGCACTCTAGTTGGTCTTAAAAATCCCATGGTAATCTTCGTGAGTTTGGGTGTTAATGCAGTGATTTGGTTGAATTCTAATATGTGGTATACTTAATCTTGCCTCAGTGCAGAGAAATAGACTAGATGTTCTCTTGAAGTCCCTTCTGCTCCTACGTTTCTGTAATTCTGTGCTCTCTCAGTATGGTGTTTCCTGGGTCCTTTAACTGTCTATTCCCAGACATTGTAATATTTGAGGGGGTTTAAAGATGTAGATTTTTTAGTAAAGAAAATGTACTAATAATAATGTTTAGGGGAATTACCTAGACTCCAATGAAACACACTTTGGTCATTAATTCTCGTTAAGAAAGTTTTCAGTTTGGATATTGTCATGGTTACATGGTGAGCTGTGCCTTAGAGCCCTTTACAGTTCCTCTTCACTGCACTCAGGTGACAGGTTTCACTACCATCACCCTTCGCTAGTGGAACCACTTGGTCCCTACCACTCTGAGATTGGTCTTTGGGCAAGAAACCCTTGTTTACCAGTTATGATAAGTCAACAGGCCCAGTTGTATTTGGCATCCACAAGAAACTTTCTTCTGCATGCCTCTGATCAGTAGCTGATTAAAGTGATTCAAAACAGCTCCTTCAAAACAACTATATAGACACAAATCTACATAGCACTAAAAGAAAAGGATTAGAACAAAAAAAAATAGTCTAAGTGCCAGGGTCTTACCAAAAGCTTATCATTTCTCTCAAACCTTGGGTAAGACTAACTACTCCAGACCCTTCCTACAGAGCTTGTGTCTCAGTCTGTTCTGTTCTCTGCAAACAACCACCTATGACTGAACTTCTCAAGCCTTCTATAAAGTGATTTGTAAATCTTCAGCTACAGGCCTTCAGGTTGGCAAACAAGCTATGTAACTTTTGGCTAGTGCCTAGAAATAACCTCTTCCCAATTAATGACTGAGCCATTGTTCTCTTAACACACTTGAGGTTTTACCCAAAGGTGTCTTATCTCTGGCCATTGTTTCATTTCCCACCTGTTCTTCCCCATCTTGATTTAATGTCATGTAGACTGACCCAATAATATCAAGCTGGTAAACTGAGGTACACCTAATATTTATAAAAAATTAGACAGATATCTCCCTCATTCTCCACTATAAGGACCCAGTCCAATCCCCATGAATTAATTGCAAAATGCCTAAAAGTCAAATAAAGTTTTGTCGATCAAATGAATCATTTTGTGAAGTCACTTGATTTGTTCCTGCTAATGCCAAGTATTAATTTGGTCTATTGATTACTATGGGATCAGGATTTGGCCCTGTCAGTGAAATCCTGGACCCACTGAAGTCAATGGGAGTTGACTTCAAAAGGGTCAGGATTTCACCATACATGCAATTGATTATTACAGGCATGATCATGAAATACTAGCTTCCTTGCAAAATTTCATGATTTTGAAATATTTTTGTTTTACTGTATGGAAAACATGTCATGGGAGATTGAGGTTGTCATAAACAGATGGTTAAGGGTTAATGTCTCTTTTACCTGTAAAAGGTTAAGAAGCTCAGTGAACCTGGCTGACACCTGACCAGAGGACCAATGGGGGGACAAAACACTTTCAAATCTTGGTGTAGGGAAGTCTTTCTTTGTGCTGTTGGTTTTGTTTGTTGTTCGCTCTTGGGGCTAAGAGGAACCAGACGTATACCCAGGTGTTCCCGATCTTTCTGAATCAGTCTTTCATGTTTCAAAAAGTATAGCCAGGCAAGGCGGATTAGTCTTATATTTGTTTTCTTAACTTGTAAATGTGTCTTTTGCTGAAAGGATTTTTACCTCTGTTTGGTGTAACTTTGAATCTCAGGCTAGGGTGGGGAGGAATCCCTCTAGGCTTTATGAATTTGAGTACCCTGTAAGCATTTTCCATCCTGATTTTACAGAGATAATTTTTACCTTTTCTTTCTTTAATTAAAAAGCTTCCTTTTTAAGAACCTGATTGCTTTTTCCTTGTTTTGGAATCCAAGGAACTCACCAGGGATTGATGGGGGGAAAAGGAAGGGAATGGTTAATTCCTCTTTGTTTTAAGATCCAAGGAGTTTGGATCTGTGTAGCTTCCCAAGGCAACCCAGGGAGAGGAAAGTCTGTGGGGGTGGGGAAAGGAGGTGGGATGGGTTATTTCTCCTTGTTTTAAGACCCAAGGGGTTTGGGTCTTGGGTTCCCCAGGGAAGGTTTTGGGGGAACAGGAAGTGTGCCAAACACTATATTTTTGGCTAGTGGCAGCATACCAAATTTAAGCTAGTATTTAAGCTTAAAAGTGATCATACAGCTCCCCACCTTTTGGACGCTAAAGTTCTAAGTGGGGAAAAACCCTTGACAGAGGTATATTTTGTTTGGTAACTATACATTTTCAGTCATTAAGTGTGACTACTGTGACTAGTCTGGCTGGTCAGTTTATCCACTAAAAATGATGATATTAAGCTTATGTACCAATAGTAGGCTCTGCACTTAATGACTTTGGGTATAAATTGAGACCAATTCATTCTATTTTAACCTGACATTGTTACTTGCTGGTTGTCTGTGAAGAGTCAGACTGTGAGGAGATTTGAATCCACAGAGTGAGATAATTCTGCACTTTTGTTCTGCAATAAAAATGAAGCATTATAAAATGTATGACTTCAGCCTCATGGCATTTTTTATCTGTGTGTGATGACTGCTTTTATTTGCAATAATTGAACTTTAAGGGATAAACTATTGGGGTAAATAAACCTAGCATTACTCAAAACAATGTTCATATCAAGATTTACTAAAAATATACACTCGTAGAATGAAAGACAGCTATGAAATAGATATAAGTCCCCAATACACTCAAGTGAGTGCATTTGATGTAGTGCATCTGAGTGGCAGCACAAATATGGAAACCTGCCCTTTGTTATACTTATACTTAGTCTGTTGATGAATGGTTTTGTTTTATGATGTTTATATTTTTTAAAATTTTTTACTTCAGTCCTCAGGCATGATACTGCAACATTGACATCAACTTGATTGTTTTCCATTGACATAAATGGCAGCAGCATGGTCAAGCCGATGACTGAAGTAAATTATTTTGAATGAAGCTCTCAAGGGATCCTTATTTCTACATAAGCTGCCCAATTTCACAAGTCAAATATATCATATGTGAGTTTAATGTGCTGTATATTTATACCTGCCTACTTTCTTTTTTCACTCCATTCATCTGATGAAGTGGGTCATAGCCCACGAAACTTTATTCTCAAATAAATGTGTCAGTCGCTAAGGTGCCACAAGGACTCCTTGTTGTTTTTGCTGACTAACACGGCTACCCCTGTGAAACCTGTTCCCATAGAGTAGTTATCAGTGGTTCAAGCTGGAAAGGCATATCAAGCAGGGTCCCGCTGGGATCAGTTCTGGTTCTGGTTCTGTTCAATATCTTCATCAATGGTTTAGATAATGGCATATGGGGAGGTTGGCAACCTCTGGCATACAGCTAGCCAGGGTAAGCACCCTGGCGGGCTGGGCTAATTTGTTTACCTGCTGCGTCAGCTGGTTCGGCTGATCGTGTTTCCCACTGGCCGCGGTTTGCCTTCCCAGGACAATGGGGGCGGCAGGAAGTGCGGCAGGCTAAGACACGTACTGGCTGCGGCTTCCCACCACACCCATTAGCCTGGGACGGCAAACCGCAGCCAGTGGGATCTGCGATCGGCCGAACCAACAGGTAAACAAACTGGCCCAGCCCGACCCCTGCTGTAATGTATACCAAGACTGACTGAACACCAAGATACTTAGTTGATGAGGATGATACAGTCACAAGCTTTTTACAATAGGGTTTTAAAGGGCCCACGTCAGAAATATCCCATGTCAGAAGTCCAAAGTTTCCTTGGTCATTTAGAACCTGGGATAATTATAGTTATGTATGTAGAAAGGAAGTGGAGAAGCTGGGAAAGTGCTGTATATGTGGAAGAGCTGTGAAAGGGAACAGGAGTTGGCGGCTTTACCTATAAAATGCTGCAGGACTGGTTTGGTGGGACCACTCCATCTCTCTTGCTCTATTCATCCTCCAAATGAGGCTGATGGGTGTTTTGGCTGTTAAGGACATAGGGATAGAAGGGAAAGTTGCTGGTGTTAAATAATGCAGGTGAACTGAGAAAGCTGAACCTGTCTAGTTTCACTGATGTTTCCTTTTTGGGAGAGAAGCAATTTTTATTTATTTAAGTTTGAGAATGGCCTGATTCTCCAGCGCCCTACACGTAGCAAAGCCACTTACATCTGTGTAGAATGAGACTAAGGGTATGTCTACATCTACAATTTTGCAGCGCTGGTTGTTACAGCTGTATTAGTACAGCTGTATAGGGCCAGCGCTGCAGAGTGGCCACACTTACAGCAACCAGCGCTGCAAGTGGTGTTAGATGTGGCCACACTGCAGCGCTGTTGGGCGGCTTCAAGGGGGGTTCGGGGAACGTGAGAGCAAACCGGGGAAGGAGACCAGCTTCCCCGGGGTTTGCTCTCGCGTTCCCCGAACCACCCTGCAAACCGCAGGGAAGGAGACCTGCTTGCTCGGGGTTCGGGGAACGCGAGAGCAAACTGGGGAAGGAGACCAGCTTGATTACCAGAGAGGCTTCCTCAGGTATGCTGGGATACCTGCTTATTCCACGGAGGTCAAGAAAAGCGCTGGTAAGTGTCTACACTTGATTACCAGCGCTGGATCACCAGCGCTGGATCCTCTACACCCGAGACAAAACGGGAGTACGGCCAGCGCTGCAAACAGGGAGTTGCAGCGCTGGTGATGCCCTGCAGATGTGTACACCTCCTAAGTTGCAGCGCTGTAACCCCCTCACCAGCACTGCAACTTTGTGATGTAGACAAGCCCTAAAATAGATGTGAATTCTACCATTTCTACTGTATTGGCTTCAAGTGGTTCCTCCCTATCAAACCCTCTACATGACCTAGTTGCTAATAGCCAGTTGACAAGGTATTAGCATGACATGTATCAGTAAAGAATCTAGGGCTCTGACCCCTTGGCGCAGGGCAGGGCAATTAGCAGTCTTTAGCCCAGTTCTCTGGCTGGGGCAGAGAGCAAACACAGTTGTGCTCAAGACTTCTGGCCAGGGCAGAGGAGTAGCAGTCTATAGCCCAGCTTCCTGGCTGTGTCAGACAGCAAACAAGTGCAGGCCATTTGGTCTAAAGTGGGTAGGCTGCCAACCCAGGGGTGAGGTTGGCAGCAGGGGGTAGGGGCACCCAGGCCCATTCTACTCCACCAGGTCCCAGCCAAGGACCCTTGCACTGGCCCGTAATTCCACCAGTGAATCAGTGGGGATCCTACTGAAACACAATGACTGTGATTTCAGTAACACAATCAGACTACTGATTTCCTTCGGCTGTTTCCTACCCCTACCTGTTCATAGGGCTCTGTTGCTTGTAGATCTTCAGTCTCCTTGGGGTACTTGGCTGTCAGCAATCCCAGCAACTTCTCAGTGTGTTCAGCTGACAACAGTCCCAGCAGCTCCTCTCTCTTAGGGTTCTCCTTCAGGGGCAGGGGGTGACAAGGCTCAGTCCCTAGTCTAGGAGATGTCAGTGAGACAAAGGCATCTGCTTCCTTCCCTTGCTCTGACCCAACTGTGCTTTAGGCCCACCTCTTATATTTCCTGTTCTGCGCCCCTTCTTCTGCAAGGGGTTTAGGCCCAGCCTGGATTTACCACCAGCGGGCAGAGAGTGGTTCTTCACTGTCAGCCTTAGAGGGAGGCCACTCTGACTCACTACACCCACTAAATGGCTAAACAAAGTACAGGGGAGTGGGAACCACACACACAGATTTCTGTCCATAAAGTTTTCTAAATATTTATCTTTATGTGCTGAAGCCCTTAACCCATATTCATCCCTTATGTAACTAAATTAATTTAGTTAATGTGGTTATATCAGGACAAATTGGTTTCTTATGCCAGTTTTTCTGGAGTTGTACATGCTTACAATAGATATGAATTTGATCCTTAGCACAATTTAAAAAAAATCAAAAGAATAATGAAACATGTAGTCATACAGTTATATTCTTCTAAGAGTCGCATTGAGATCAGCAGAGTTACTTTGGATTTACCTCATTCAAAATAAGAGGAGAATCAATGTTGTGCAAATGATGATATTGGGGGCAAAAATGCTTTTAAACTTATAAGAACCATGAACAGAGTAATTTTCATTTCAGCTCATTCCCGAGTGACCTTTACAGACTGCGAGAGACTGTGCCTTTACTAATTGTTCCTGGTTATTCGCTGACAGCAGTAAACAACTTCTAAATATAAGTGGTATTTGAGAGTGGTAGCCATGCTAGTTCTGTATTAGCAAAAACAACGAGGCATCCTTGTGGCACCTTGGAGACTAACAAATTTATTTGGGCATAAGCTTTTGTGGTTCTAGCCCACGAAAACTTATGTCCAAATAAATTTGTTAGTCTCTAATGTGCTGCAAGGTCTCCTCATTTTTCTAAATGTAAGCATTGTAATATCTCAGGAAAATATTTTTGCCAGGTTCACATTACTAACAAAATAAGTCCCTATATTATTTGTATTTAAGCAAAGGAATATTCGTTATTGTAAAAACTCAATACTAAAAATGAACATAAAAATTTCCACCTTGTATCTTTCCAGGTAATGTATTTATGACCTAATTCTGATCTGATCAAAGTCAAGGAGGTTTTTGTCATTGAAGCAGAATTGGACTCAGCTGTATGAATTAATTGAAATTTTGATGGATTATGTTTTTACTGGCAAATGCCAATTTCATCATAAACACAAACTGATGAAAAATATTTCTATCAATAATAGTCAGAATTTACAGAGACACAAAGTATGAAGAAAATGCTGCTTGAGAACTTATTAGAGTTTGATTGAAGGATATTGATTTGGATATTTTGACATCTGGTGTTGACAGTTTGTGTTTTAATGGTTATAAAGCTTTAACTTTTTGAACCTCAGCACCTGTCATTAAATAATCATTGTCTTAACCCCCCCATAATTTCCCCACAATTGTGAAAATTTAAATTGATAAAATTTAAAAAATGCTTTAAAATAAACACTCATGTTATCTTTCAAAATAATAAAAAATAAAGATCAAATTCTGCAAGTCTGCTACTAGTTATATTTTAGTTACCTCTCTATCAGTATGTTAAATTAGCCAGTTTTCTGCAGGATAGCTTTATCACTGGACTGTTCAGATAATTAACATTTATATAATCCAAAGTGATCTTTGGCCTTTAAGTATTTCTCAGAAGTAATTGGAGGTACGTCATTTATTACAGTCCTCAAAATTTGCAGTACTATTACAAAACAGTACAGCTCTAATTCTGCAAATTTTAACATTTATGTCTAACTTTTTGCCATATAAGTACTGTTTTTGCAGGATCAGGATCTATCTGATTAGATGAATTTGCAGGGCTCTATTTCTTCTCAGATCCAAGTTTGGTATCCTTGGTAAATAGTAAAAGCTGAGCAATGAAAAGACAGAGTTAGGTAATGGAAAATCAATGTACAACTAGATGAAAAATAGCACTAACTGCATGCCTTCATTTTGTTTCTATAACGAACATTACTTCAAAATAACAAATTAGAAAACTATAGATGTTAAATTGCCATCTTTTAAACACATGTATTTAGGTAGATTGGATGTTATCACCAATTACCCCCCACCTTTTTTTATAAACCTATCTGAATAAGAACACTTTTTTTTCCAAAAAATCTTTATTAACTTTTTTATCTGGGTTTATAACTAAATCTATGTAAAATATATACAGTACTAGAGAGCAAACCATTACATAGAGCAAACCATTAAATGTTCTATATTGGATACAACCCTGGGCCCAAAGGAGTTCAAAGGTTTCAGGATGTCCCCCTCATTCCATTCTGAACTTTAGGGTATAGATATGGGAACCTGCATGAATAACCCATAAGCTTATTTTTACCAGTTTAGGCAAAACAGTTGCTGCCACCACCAAATGTTTTAAGTAAACATTTGAGGGAGCACCATTTGGAACTCTGCCTTCCCTCAATTTTCCCCAGTCCTTATCCCCCCTTTCCTGGCAGCATTTGACTAAATTCCCTCCCCACAAGTCTCTATACCCTTTTTCCTGGGTAGACTCAAGAAAATTCCCCCCACCAATTCCTGGTGAGCCCAGGTCCAAAATCCTTGGATCTTAAAACAAAGAAAAAATCAATCAGGTTCTTAAAAGAGGAATTTTATTAAAAGAAAAGGTAAAGTCTATCTTTGTAAAATCAGGATGGAAATAACTTTACAGGGTAATCAGATTCAAAGAGCCCAGAGGAACTCCCTCTACCCTTAGGTTCAAAGTACAGCAAAACAGGGATAAACCTCCCTCTAGCAAAGGAAAATTTACAAGATAAAACTAACACATCTTGCCTGGCTGTTACTTACAAGTTTGAAATATGAGAGACTTGTGCAGAAAGATTTGGAGAACATGGATTGATATCCAGTGCCTCTTAGTCCAAAGAGTGAACACCATCAAAACAAAGAGCACAAACAAAAGCCTCCCCTCCATACAAGAGTTGAAAGTATCTTGTCCCCTTAGTGGTCCTTTGGGTCAGGTGTCAGCCAGGTTACCTGAGCTTCTTAACCCTTTACAGGTAAAAGGATTTTGGTGCCTCTGGCCAGGAGGGATTTTATAGAATTGTATACAGGAGGGTTGTTACCCTTCCCTTTATAACTATGACAAAAGACAACACTGGACCCACATAATCGGGTCCCTCAGGGTCTGCCAAGCATACTCTGGAGAAGCAGGTTAAAAGGTAGCTCAGCAATCCCCATAAAGGTGTGGGACAGGTTGCAGCAGCAAGGAGAAGTCAGAGTGAAAGCTGACCCTGATAGGTAGCTGCAGAGTAGGGTAGGCCCACAGGCAGTGCCTTCTCCAATCATCCCAACCTTCATTTGAGAGCACATGGGTTCTGCATGGCCCTTCTCCTAAGGACAGTAGAAACAGAAGGGTTACATATAAAACAAAATCAGAGACTTTCTAGAGACTACATTTAACAGGCTAAATGCCTATTTAGATTTGTCTTACCCAAAGCCTTTTACACTATTTTCAACCAAGGCTGTTTGAGATCCTGTTTTCGTGAATGTAAGCATACTTTCTACTTACTAGGTGCAGGATAGAAGGGTACTTTCCTTGACCCTCTTGACCCCCAATTATAGTCCAGTAAACTTTTTATGTGCATCACAAGATATGCCTATTTTCCTCCTACTGTTCTTTTTTTCCTATTAAATCTCACAATCCTTCATTTGCACTGAGGTCATATTGCTAATTGTGAATGAGATAATATTCAATTACATTTCAACAGCTAGATGGATAAACACTTCTGATCTGGAAGGAAACCAGTTTTTCATCTCTGCTGGGGTCTAATACCTGGATACAAACTATAAGAGCCTATTTCAAGAATTAGGTGTATATATACTGGAAATATAATACATACATGCATCTCACATTATGAGGATCAGTCTGGCGTATGTTTTTATTAGAGGACTCACATGGTCATTCTTTAACAAACTAGAATGTACTTGTTAGGGGTAATATTGGCAATGCAGAAAAAGGTCTAGTCCAGGAGTCGGTAACCTGTGGCACGTGGCTCGCCAGGGTAAGCCCCCTGGTGGTCGGGCCAGTTTGTTTACCTGCCGCCTCAGCTGGTTCGGCTGATCGCGGCTCCCACTGGCCGCAGTTCACTGTTCCAGGCCAATGGAGGTGGCAGGAAGCCGCAGCCAGTACATCCCTCACCCGCACCACTTCCCACCGCCCCCATTGGCCTGGGATGGCGAACCGCGGCCAGTGGGAGCCGCGGTCAGCCAAACCTGTGGACATGGGTAAACAAATTGGCCCAGCCCGCTAGCATGCTTACCCTGGCAAGCTGCATGCCAGAGGTTGCCGACCCCTGGCCTAGTCACTGCCAGTAACTGGACTATTGATTATCTTACTTGTTGCCACAAGCAGCTAAAGGGCCTTTGTAGCAGCCTTAGCATAACTAGGAAAGCTGGAGGGGAGGGGGTTGAGTAACCACAAGAACAGAGCATTACCCTGCTGCTATCCTGCCAAGCTCTCTTTTAAAACTGCTGAAGTATGTGGCTTTGAAAAACAGGGAGTTTAGCTATATTTGACTTCTGGTATGTAGAAATACAGCTGCACAACTAACAGCTTGAAATTGCTTGCTTAAGTTTTTTTTATTGACATTTTATTGTAACACAAGCGCAAAAGAGTAAAAGGTCTAAGTTGAATGGACTCTTCAGTGAACTCATCTTGGAGTCTCCAGCAGCAGATAGAAGGCTGCCCACCAGAAACCTGTCATTGATGATGCAAAGACCACTCTAGACTTTGGATAACTATAGATTTGGGGTGCTCTAACCATTGTGTACATGTGCATGTGCTGGAGGCTAAATAAAGTAGAAGTTTTAAGTGAAAGCACTCTTGTTTGTACTTAGCATGTCCGTCTGATAAATCATACGTCCCCAGTGATGTATTTCCTGACCCCACCTCATAAAGAGTAAAGTTACCAAGAGCTTTGAGTTCAGAAAAGCCCTAGGTAACAAAGTCAGATTTGGGAGACACCTGTAATCTCTATGCACCCCCTCTATGGCCCTTTGCCAGCTGGCATTAAGAGGCTCTTGAATCACACTTGTCCCATCCTCTTTTTTAATTATATTATTTTAAAACTCCTTTTACCAGCCTTTAAGTATAAATGGTACATCAAGTATCTGATTTCAAAATATGGACATTTTAGTGCTTACAGTGTCAATTTCTGTTCTGTTCCATCCATACAATCCTATTGAGATCAATGCATGTGGTCAATTATTATACACTATTAAGTGAAGCAGATATAGTTTCAAGGGATTTTAGCAGCACAACTCTCCAACTTTAATGAGGTTGCATTACTCAATATTATGTAAATCTGTGTGTATTGAAAGTATATCCAAGTTGACTTCCAAACAAGTCTGTCTATGTTCATTGGAAAAAGATCCAAATAATATAATTCTATACCTTATTATAGATTGTCATATGCTTTTGAATAAAAACAGACTGATTCTCAATAACCTTGCATCTTGTATTATCTTTTATACTAGTGCAAGTTGGTAAAATGCTACTAAATCAAAATGGTATTTTTTGTCACCAAGCACTTTGTACTCATTTGGAATGTCTATAATATAAATAACTGCACAAGGTGAAAGGCAATGGAGAATCAGGCTTATTATTATTTATTACAGTTTATTACTTCTGTAAATAGAGCTCCTAGAACACACCAGGGGTGCCTTGTATACCTTCATTTCCCCTCTCTTCTCCCTTCAGCTCCTTGTGTGCCATCCTTCCATCCCCCTCCACTGTAAGGATCCTATCTATCATAACATATGGATGAGAAAGCTTGAAATCCATCAAAGGTATAGATTGAAGTCTAAACGCCTTTCAAAGCAAATGCCCTGGGAAATATTAGGCTTTATATTGAATGAATTTATAACAAATGCTGGGATTTGTCAGTCTACTAACTTCTCATCTCTGAAATTATCCAGAAAAGAAGATGGAAATATCTGAGACATGTTAAATATTAACACAGAGCATCTCTATGGCAGGTGTGCTATAAGGCAGCTACAGGAACGTGTAAAAGGGGGCAACCAAAAGAATTCCTCTGTCAGACGCTATTCATAGAGAGAAAACTTATGTAACTTAACACTAGAACAGCCTAGAATAGAGAGGGATGGCAGAGCCTTGTTTGTGCCATGTGCAATGTTTGACAATGTGGGAAGGATTGAGATTTAGAAAAGTACAAACTATACTATACTACATTTTTCATTCGGTTTTTTCGAAATGGAATGTATTTTGTGGTCATGGAAATCCTATTTTATTTAATTTGCTCCAGTGTGGAACTAGTCAGGAAATAGAATCTCCATTTCACAGAAATTTTTGCAATTTTGATCTCTCTTCATTCCAAATTGTAACAACACATCAAATTTTGAAATTATCAGTAAAATGATTTTTAAATTTCTTTCAGATGAATTGAAACATATTTTAGATATAAAATTGTTTTTATATTTTCTAAAATAAAAATATATAAAATTTAAATAATAAAATAACATTCTATTAAAATAAAAATCAAAATGAAAAATCATCTCAAAATGTTCCTTATAAAAATGACTCATTTCAATTTTTCTTATAAAATGTTGTCAAAATTGAAACATTCTTGTGGAATGTTTTGATTTCAGTGAATCAGCGTTTTCTGAGAAAAACGTTCCATCACAAAATTTTCCACAATCTCTAATCCAGTGAATTACTTAACTTTATAATACAATGTTATCTGGTTTATATTCCTGATATATATTTTTCTGTACTGTCATACTAACTTTTCTGTCAATTGACCTTTTGTGTAATCCATAAAAAAACCTTTTTATAAAAGTTAGTAGCCAGAGCAGAAAATACGTTTTATCATGCAGAGAACTGACCCTGATGATCTAGCTCTTTTTGTTCCCAAAGCTGTTACTTCAAAGGATTGCAGTATTTTGTCTCCAGATCAGTCTTCCAAGTGTACTATCACATTTATAACTGAATCTGCTGCTACTGGATTCTTAGATATGGGCTATAGATTTTATAGCCTAACAAGTATGCCCTGTAGTGGTCACTCGCTCTCAAGTGGAGGAGGGAGCCCCCTCGGCCTCCCTCCAGCATCTGGCCAGTCTGCTCTAGCTATCCTGCTGGCTGAAGCTCTCTTGCTGGCCGCTGGTGCTGTGCAGGGGGCCCTGTCAGCCTGTCTGCCCTCTGGAGTACAGCAACTGACCCTGCCACCACCATCCCTGGGTCTCTTCTGACTAGCTGGCCACTTCTTGCTGCTGCTTCATCAGAGCTTGCTGCTACTGTCAAGGATGAGGACTTCTGTGGAGGGTTGTTATTTTTTTCATGGATTGTGACACTTCAGATCTTCACTTCTGGAGTGGTGATAACTCCTGTTGCTGTTGCAGGGAGCAAAGGGGAGAGATGTGGAGCCCTCCCCATCCCCCATCTGCTCCCTCCTTGCCATCACCAACACCACCATGCACAAGTGGCAGGTTTGGATAATTTTTGGTGGTGCCCAGAATGGTCCCAAGTCCTGTGTGCCCCCACCCCCACCTGCCTAAGAGTTAGGGTGCATCAGGGGATGCGGGCTCTGGGAGAGAGTTTGGGTGTGGGGGGGTGAGGGGTCAGGCCCTGGGAGGGAGTTTGGTTGCAGGCTCTGGGGAAGGTAGGAGGTTGGGGTGCAGGAGGGGAGCGGGTTCTGGGAAGGAATTTGGGTGTGGGAGTGGTGAGGGGTTGGGCTCTGGGATGGGGCAGGGAGTTGGGGTGCAGGAGGCAGTTAGGGAGTCGGCACTTACCTCAGGTAGAGCTGGTTCCCGAAACACCCCTCTGGCACTCCCCTAGCAGCGGCTTGGCGCCTGGGGTGAGGGCAGCACAGGAAGACCACTCCTCCCCATGTGCCACAGAGACGTGCTGGCTGCTTCTGGGAACAGTGCAGAGTGGGCGGACAGGAAGTTGCCTTAGTACCTGCACTGACGGTGGTGGCAGCGGCAGCTGGGGGCCTCTGGCTCAGGTCCTTTTAAATCACCCAGGGGTGGCAGGACGGACCAGGAGACACTCCAGGGAAGGCACGCAGGGCTGGGGGAGAGTCCTGGCCCCGAATATTGGTGAAGCCAGGTCCCCTAGTCCAGAACATTCCTGGAGCCCAGGCACCACGGGTCTATACAACTCACCACCCCTGCCACCATCGCCGCCCCCTCCAACAACACCACTTACCAACTGGACGTGCTCTTCACCCCTTGACGTGGCCCTCTGCTTTGCCCTCATTGCCATCTGGGACTATTGCATCAGTGAGCCAAAGACTGAGTTGCGTAAGCATATGTGGGTGCATGTGTCTTTCCCCCATGGACTTGCCCCTCCCCGAGTTGTATTTGGCTGGTGTCCTCCCCCTTACACTCTACTGTGCCCGCCAGCCTCCCAGCAGCAGTTTGCCCATTCCCCCTTGCTCCCCCCATGCTGCTTACCTCTTGTTGGCCATTTGGTCCCTCCCCCTTTCTGTTTTGGCCTTTAGGAGTTTTTTGTTAGTTTGCCTGCCCTGCCCTCCGTCACATCCTGTCCTTCTGCCAGCAGCTCCAAGGCGAAGTGCCGCCAGCAGCATGTGCTGGAGAGGCACTAGAGAAGTCCTTTTTGGTGCCCTACCAGGGGTCCCATCACTGGGTGCACTATTCCTTGGGGGAGACCCAGTGTTACCTCTGCTGGGCAATGGGGCATGTCCGGAGGGACTGGCACCTGGCTCAGCACAGAAGGGCACCAGTGAGACCCGGCAGGGCACCAGCATTGCCATCACTGGCGCCACTTGTGACCTGGCTCCTGCAGCTACCCCTCCTCCTTCTGCCATTGCTCCCACTCAGGCCCCAGGGATAGCCCCCCGGTTGTGCCCAGATGAGCGAGTGGGCCGCACCTCTGTCAAGTGTACCTCTGCAGGGCCCATGGCAGGGCCATTGCTAGGAGAGGGAGAGGGCCTGCCTCAGGGGGAGGTTTCTTTTCCTCCCCATTGTCCCCCACTTGCCTCCTCAACCCGTGGAACCATCGACCTTGCCTCCTGGTCCTGCCCCTGCTGGCCAGCCCTCCACCTCCACGTTGGAGGGCTGGGTGCTCATTCAGGAGAAGTCTGGCACCTGACAAGCACAGGCTCAGCACCTCTCTCTTGATGTGGAGGGGGAGGAGGCCCCCCGCAAGATTATGAGGGGGGCTGCTGCTGCCAAGCCTTCTGCCGGGCCCCCCCCAGTAGAGCCCAGAGGCAATTGCTGCCTCTATTGCTAGTGGTATGGACTCTGGAGCAGCAGGGGAAGATTTCAGCTCCATCTTTGAGGAGATTGAGCCCCTGAGTCTGACCCCAGTCACTCAGAGGGAGGATGATCCCTTACCAGAGGGCCTAGATCTGAGCGGCAGCCTGGTTAAGCCTCCTCCTCCTCCTCTCTGCTCTTTACCCCATTTGCAACCTCTGCTCTTCACTCTGGGGCACCCATGGGACTGTCCATGATCCTGGTCGCAGAAAGCACATTGCTCATGGAGGCCCTGGTGGCAATGGCCAGTGCCGAGTGGCCGGGCCCTGAACCCTTGGCTGTGCCCCCATTCAGATGGAGCAGTTGTCTTCTCTCCTGGTTGTGGGCCCTACCCCTGATGCCACCATGCCCAGTGCAATGGTTGTGGGTGCTGAGCTTGTTGAAGTGCCCAGGATTAGCATCGGGGAGGGCTCCCATCCTGTCCAAATCCTCTTGGGCCCCTGAACCAGGACAAGAGGTGCCATGCTGCGATAGCATAAATGCTGGGAATCCTCATCCCATTTACACCCCTACCCCTTCCTCTGCTCCTGATCCCATTCCTGGTCCCTGCTCAGCCCCTGATGTGTTGCCCACCTCCTTCCCCTCCACCTCCCATACTACTGCCGCCCCAGGGGTTGTCTTATTCCCACTATGCATGAATAATCCTCAGGCAGTGGTTTTTGTGTCTTCCATCCCTGACCTTTTAGGGCAGGGGTTCCCAAACTTGGTTTGTGGCTTCTTCGGGGTAAGCCCCTGCCGGAGCACAACACACTTTGTTTACCTGAGCGTTCCCAGGTATGGTCACTGGCTTCTCCCAGTGATCGTGGTTTGCCGTTCCTGGCCACTGGGAGCTGCAAGTGGTTGTACCTGCAGATGCTTAGGTAAACAGAGCATCTTGTGGTCTGCCAGAGTCTTACCCTGAATTAAGCTGTGAACTAAGTTTGGGAACCCCTGCTTTAGGAGATGCACTCTTCCCTCCGCTGCCCCCTCCCTCTCCGGGTATGGGTTTAGTGGCACCACTGCTACAGGCACCGTACCAGGGGTCTGCCCTCTGTTTTCCCATCTCCATGGTCCATGCCGTCATCCCTCAGGTCTACACTGCGGGACAAACTGTGCTGCTTCCTCTTGGAAACCTGTGGTTTCAAGGGCAAGGTGCAGCTCACTCTTCAGCACTGAGGGGACTTCCATCTCATCCTCCAGGCCGTGAGGGCCATTTTGAAGGAGGGGAGGAGGACTGAGAGGCAGGACATCGCAGCCTACTGATGGGCTCACAACTTCCCTGACTCCCTGATGGCTTTTGGGGTTGGTGATGGATTGTTGTGAGGCCTGCTGGGGGCCATTGACACTCCTGATCAGGAGGTTCCTCCCAGCCTCACTGTGAGATGGACCATCTTTGCCACCTTGAACACCCAGGGCTGTAGAATGGGTCTTCTCAGGTACTGGGTGCTCTCCTTCCTTCAGGATGGAGGGGGTACTCTGTGATTTTCCTGCAGGAGACCCACATGGCTCCAGCCACCGAGGCTAGCTGGTGGCTGGAGTGGGGGTAAGGGGTGTACTTTAGCCATATCAGTGCTCATTCAGCTGGGGTGGCCACCTTATTCTCCCCTGACCTATGGCCCAAAGTGCTAGGTGTCACCAAGGTCATGCCAGGTCACCTCCTGCACCTCTGGGCCTATGTGGAGGGGCTGACATTGAATCTAGTCAATGTCTATGCCTCAAATGCAGGCCTGGAGCTTGTGCACTTTTATCAGCAGGCGTCCCCATTCCTTAGCACCTTGAATCCTTGTGAGTGCCTGGTCCTGGGAAGAGATTTTAATACCTCCCTTGAGGAATGGGATAGCTCAGGGCTTGAGAGCAGCCAGGCTGCCACAGGTATGTTCAGGGAGATTGTCCATCGTCACTCTCTGGTGGACATCTGGCATGACCACCACCCGGATGACTATACCACTTTCACCTATGTCTGGGTGGAGGGTGACCGGTCAACCACTCCCAGTTGGACTGTGTTTATCTATCATGTTTCCATCTTTCATGGGCCCACTCCTCCAGCATTTGGCAAGCCCCATTTTCGGATCACCACTTGGTGGCATCTCTCAGCTTGGAGAGGCTGGGCCCAGCCTATTGGCACTTTAATAATAGCTTGCTGGAACATGTAGGCTTTATGGCATCCTTCCAGGAGATCTGGCTGGCCTGAGGGGGGCAGTGGTGCACCTTTCCCTCACAATGGCGGTGGTGGGATGTGGGGAAGGTGCTCGCCCAGCTCTTCTTCTGAGACTACACCCAGGGCACCAACCAGCAGACAGATGCAGTTATAGGGCAGTTTGAGCAGGAGATCTTGGAGCTGGAGAGACATCTGGCCACCAGCCCCAGGGATCCATCCCTCTGTGGAACATGCCAGGAGATGCAGGAGGAGCTCCGGGCCCTGGAGGATCATTGGGCCTGGGGCATGTTTGTTCGATCCCGCATCCGTCTCCTTCAGGAGATGGATTGCAGTTCCTGCTGTTCCTACACTCTGGAGAAAAAGACGAGGGATAAAAAGCACATAACCTGCCTTTTTGCACTGGATGTCACTCCCCTCACAGATCTGGAAGAGATGCATGGAAGAGTAAGGGGCTTCTACTCTAGCCTCTTCTTCCTGGATCCAGCCAATTCCAATGCTTGCAGGATGCTCTGGAATGAACTTCTGGTGGTCATCACAGGCAACTGGGATCAGCTAGAGCTGCCTCTCACTCTGGCCAAGTTCTTGGAAGTCCTCTGACTCATGCCCACCAATAAATCTCTGGGTATGGACAGGCTGACTGTGGAGTTCTATTGTATGTTCTGGGACATCCTCAGCCCTTACCTTGTCACCGTCTGGGCTGAGTCTTTGGAGAGCAAGGTCCTCCCTCTGTCAGGCAGGTGAGCCGTGCTCACCTTGTTATCTAAGAAGGGAGACCTCTGCAATCTTTGGAACTGGTGTCACGTCTTGCTCTTCAGCATGGACTACAAAGTCATAGAGAAGGCTATATAAGTGTGGCTGGGGTCTGTGCTGTCAGATGTAGTTTGCCGACCAGACCTACACCATCCTGCTCCGCACTATGTTTGATAATCTATATTTGGTCTGGGACCTTTTGGAACTCAGGTGTAGGAATGGTCTGTCATTCACCTTCCTGCCCCTGGACCAGGAGAAGGCATTTGACAGGATGGACCATGGGTACCTCCTGGGCAGTCTGCTGGCATTCAGCTTTGGACCCCAGTTTGTGGGCTATCTCCAGGTGCTGTATGCTTCTGGGGAGTATTTGGTCAGGCTTATCTGGGCCCTGACCGAAGTGGTCAGCTTCATGCGTAGGGTATGTCGGGGATGCCCACTGTCAGGCCATCTGTACACTTTAGCAATCAAGCCCTTCCTCTGGCTTCTCTGACTGAGGTTGATGGGGTTGGTGCTTTGGGACTCAGAGTTGTGGCTGGTCCTGTTTGTGTACACTGATGATGTGCTGCTCCTCATGGTCCAGGACCTGGGTGACCTGGTGTGGGTGGAGGCCTCCCAGGCCATCTACTCTGCGGTCTTCTCTGCCTGGGTCAACTGGGCCAATAGCTCTGGCCTGACAGTCAGAGACGGGTGGCAGACGAGCTTTCTCCCACCTGTGCTTCAAGCCATTCAGTGGAGCGCAGGTTCACTGCTCTATCATGGTGTTTACCTTTCTGCCATGCATCCCTTCTCTGCCAGAGAACTGACAGGATTTGGAGGCCAGGGTGGGAGAGTGGCTGCAGAGATGGATAGGACTGCTCCAGTGCCTTTCCCTGCAAGAGAGGACACTGGTGCTTAACCAACTAGTTCAGTCCATGCTCTGGCACCAGCTCAACACCCTGAGCCGGTCCCAAGTGATCCAATCCTGGCTCCAGAGGGTGGTGCTGAAGTTCTTCTGGCCAGGACTGCAGGGGTTCTGAGTCTTCTCCTGGAGAAGGGAGGATAGGGCCTAGTCTGCCTCCGCATCCAGGTCCATGTCTTCTGCCTACAGGCCCTGCAGAGTCTCTTATGGTGCACATAGTCTAGTGTGGAACATGTTGGCGCACACCCTCCTCCGCTGCCTCCAAGGGGTCTGATATGACTGATATTTTCTTCATCCGAGAGGTCTTCCACGAGACCTCTCCAAGCTGCTGGTCTTCTACTGGGACCTTGTCCAGACCTGGAAGCTACTCTCAGCAACCAGGTCCGATGTAGCCATCAAGGGGGCAGACCTCATTGCAGAGCCCCTGCTACACAACCCCCATCTTTGTGTGCAGGTGGCGGAGTCCCCCTTGGTACACTGGAGGTTGGTCTTGGCAGAAACCACCAGAATCAGAGACCTCCTGGACTACAACTTGGGGGACTGGGTGGATCCCTGAGTCCTTGGTCGACACATGGGACTCTCCATCCTTCAGACCCCCCTGCATGTACTCCAGAGGTGAGGGCAGCCTTATCTGTCACCTGTCAAGTTTTCCTTAAGTGGGTCCTGCAAGAGGGTTCTCCCTGCCCACCTCTCACCACAGGCCCTCTGGACCTTTTAATTGGGCCCCTGTCGCATGAGCCCTCATGGTCTCCTCCCCTTCATAATCTCAGCTAGCTGCATGACCTGCAGCTGGTTCATTTCTGAACTGTGCCAAGGGAACAACTTTACATGCTCGTGCTTCACATGTTTCACTTCCTAACCTTCGTGTCCTGCCCTGATACCAAGTGGTGGGACTTTTTACCACCTGTAGAAGGTGAGGAACCCTAGTGTGCCAGCCTCTAGTCAACCCTGGTCCCATAGCTTGCCAGGGATATTGGTTAGTGGTTCCTTCATGGAGCTGTGAGCATGGGCATGCACTTGGTATGGTTCACCCCCATCCCCAATGCCTGCCCTTTTTGCAGCGTGAGGAAAAACCTGGCACATGCTTATCTAGAATGCATCAGGTTGCAGCCCCTATTCTAGCTCCTCCAGAAACTTCTGTTGAGGTTCTGGCAGCACTTTTCCCCACATCCTGTCCATTACCCCACAAAGTCATGAGACCTCCTTTTCAACCTCCTCCTAAAGTAGCAATATACTATACCAGGAGGAGGATGCTGGACGGAGAGGTACTCTGTGACAGTGGGGCCTCTTTCTGTTCCTCCTTTGTCTCACACATCTGGGCAGAGTTCCTGTGGGCAGAGTCCACTGGCTCCCTAGACAGCTTTGAGGAGCAATGGGTGCTGTCTGGGCTCCTCTGCTTGGTGTACACCTCTGGATCCTTAGTTTTGAATCTTTGCCTTTCACTCCTGACCTTGTTATACTTTAGTTATACCCATACTTGGTTGGATCACAGGTCCAATTACTTCTCTTGCAAGGCTGGGGAAGGGGCCTTTAGAAGCAGGCAGGAACCCGCCTCCTGGAATTTCCAGTAAGGCCTCACTGTATACCCCCACCCTCAAGACCATCTCCAGAGAATCGGAGATGGCTGAATCCCCTTCTCCCAATCGGGAGAATAAACCAGTGTTGTTATCGTCTTTACCAGCCCGATGGCACATTGTAAAAATGTAGTGCTGCAAAGTGAGATACCAGCTAATCAGTCAGAGGGCTGTTTTCTTGACTGTTTTCAACCATTTCAGGGGAGCATAGTCAGTCACAAATATGAACTGTCCATGTGACTATGCATACGTTACATATTTGCTCTCATTCTGTCTCCAAAGACAGAATCGTGTGTAGTGGAGTCTCTTGTTTTGGTAGTGTGTGTCTTTATTTTTAGATATAACTATACCTGTTGCTGTGTGTATATTAGAGAAGGCAAGGTCAAAGAAATTTGCCTTACACTTGGAATAGAAAGTAGTGAGGTTTATGATAGCCATTAGTTTCTTGGTCACACAGATGCTAATGTTTTAGGGCCAATTTCCGTAGACATCTAAAATATATGAAATAAAAAGTATCTTATTACCTGAACCATAAAAGGTCTATTTCTATTTTAACTCAGTAACCATTTTCTATAGTACGTTTTCTACCAATAGACTTAGTTTCTTAGCTAAATAATGAGTATGGGATTTTCACAACATTTCTGTATTCTGCATAAAAAGGAATGTTGTAAATACTTCAATAAAGCAACATGCAAATGAGAGTTGTCAAGGTTTTAATGGTAATCTCTAGACCAGGGTTCCTCAAACAGGGGTCGCTGCTTGTGCAGGGAAAGCCCCTGATGGGTTGGGGTGGTGTGTTTACCTGCCCCATCCACAGGTCCGGCCGGTTGCAGCTCCCACTGGCTGTGGATCACTGCTCCGGGCCAATGGGAGCTGCTGAAGTGGCCGCAGCCCCCACTGGCTTGGAGCAGCAATTCACGGCCAGTGGGAGCCGCGATCGGTCAGACCTGTGGACGGGGTAGGTAAACACACTGGCCTGGCCCGCCAGGGGCTTTCCCTACACAAGAGGCGATCTCTGTTTGAGAAACCCTGGTCTAGACATTAAACACTAAAATTCTGTAATTCTCGTCACATTTAGCCACATATGACTCAGATTTGAGGTGAATTCATTCTTCCTGAAAGGGACACTTGTTTTATCACAGAAATAATCAAGTTGGCAAAAGATTCTTCTTTATAAGGCTATTGGTAGAATTACTTATCTGGATGCTAATAAAGTTGAAAATAAAATATTTATTTAAGCTAAACAGTAAATAAGTCCCATGCTTGATTGCTGCAATTGACTGCTATTGCACTGTTCTGATTGTTAAATACTTTTTTACTGAATACATTGCTACACTAATTAGTCAGGGCCATTGCTCTTTGATTGAAATAAATGTTGAATAAATCTAATTTACTATTCATTGTTAGAATTAGGGTTATTTGTATCTATTAAATTTCTTATAGTCTTAGTTTTTAAACATGTAACTTTACATCAACTACTGAGGTTGGAGCAATGAACAGTATTAAAGGGTCTTGTAAACTGTGAGATGTTGTTGGGCTATGATATGTGTATTTTAATGTGGCACTAGAAAACAAGCTTTGATTCCAACCACCATAACTGAATTAACAAGTCTCTCTTATGTATTCTAAATTGTTCCTAATCTGGCAAATATGGCATCTGATATCCAAGAAGAACAGCTGGTATGTGGATCGCAGGGATGAGTGTAACTGACAGAATGTTTCAAATCTTTTGGGGGTTATTTTTGCAGGGGGTGGGTGAATTGCAAAACTTCAATAAAATGAGAACAGTTTTCCTGTAATGTAACTAGAGAGGTGCTGTTGAGCTCCTCCTTACCAGAGTTGCAAGAGAAGGAATACCCCTGGGTTTCTTCATGCTGTGAGAGATGCAAATATGGAATATCTAAAATGCATATCTTGTAATACCCATACTTGCAGCTCTTATAGCCTGTGGGAACATGAGCCGTCCTCTGCTCTTTTGCTGCTGTCCAGGAGGGAGAGTATACACAACATCTGTCAGTCTCTCTTCTCTGTCTGCTGCTGCAGGGAAGAATCCCAGATGCCTCTTAGTCTTCATTCTATCTTTCCTGGAAAAAAAAACCTGGTGATGCTAATAGCCATGTCTGAATTTCAAACACCGGATGGCTGTGTTGGTTTGAAATAGACAAAGCAAGTATCTCTATCCCCAATGCACACTAAAATGTCTCAATCTACTTTTTCAATCACTGGCATCTATTCCTGATTCTTTTATAGCGTCCAGAAGCAAGAAAAATGTTGAAAAGTTGCACCCCCCTGTGGCAGTGTACGCACAACCTATCTTCCTTTGGGGTGGATCAGGGTTGCGCTGAGACTGCAGACACAGTCTACTAGACTGTCTTGGGCCTCACCACAGTGCAGCGCAATGGCTAGAGTTAAAGTGGCGGTCCTTGGGTCCTGGGTTGCATGGCCTAATGGCCCGAGAAAATATGGCCACGCATGAGCACAGGGTGGTGTGGCCTATTGGCTGGGGTTAATATAATGGCCCTCATGAGCAGGGCTGCGTGTCCTAGGGGTTAGAATCTATAGAGAGGCCCTCAAGTGCAGAGCAGCATGGCCTAATGGCCAGAGTCAATCGAGCAGCCCTCAAATGCAAGACAGCATGGTCTAATGGCCATATCTGGGGGCTGTCACCAAAGAGCGTGACAGCTGGGGTAAGGGGACCCAGGCTCACCCAACTCCACTGGGTCCTGACCCAGGGCCCTAACAGTGGTGCAGTGGTCTGCCTCTGGGTCATCAGGGAATTCAATCACAACACACTGACCTTACATGGGTAGGAGATACCATTCTCTTGGTCACTTTCTACTGGGCTTTTTGAAGCTGCAGTACATATGACATTGGGGTCTCAGCATTCCTCAGCACAAATAACTCCCTGGGCCTCCGACTCCAGCCGGTTGGCTGTATGCAACAAGTCTCCAGTCTGTCTCTTAGGTTGTCCAGCTCCTGAAGGCAAGGGTTGTAACAGCTCCTGGGCTGTAGCCTCAACCAAGCATACCTCCTCTTTCGTGGTCAACCCAGAGTGAGCTGGGCTGCTCTTTTTTATAATAGCATAGCAGTTGGAGCATGCCAAGCATGATCTGAGGAGCAGGACTTCCTTTGCCTATTGTGTGGGTGTAAGGAGGCGCCCTGACTCCCCGCTGCGCCTGAGAGGGACGAGCCAGAGCAGGTGCCTCAGTGGGCGGAGTCAGCACGGCCTGTCCCCGCCCCCCGGAAGTCAAGGGGCGGGACAGGAAGTATAAAAGCCCGGCCCCAGCGCTCAGTTGGGCGCAGGCTGCCGGAGAGGACAGACGCTGGTGCCTGGGCTCCTGCCGGGCCGGACCTGCCCCGCGCCCACTACCCAGAGGAGCACTGGCCTGACCTGCCCCGCGCCCATTACCTGGAGGAGCGCTGCCCGGACCTGCCCCGCGCCCACTACCCAGAGGAGCGCTGGCTGGACTTGCCTCAGACCTGGTACCCGGAGGAATGTTGGCCTGACCTGCCGTGTGCCCGATACCCCGAGGAGTGGCCTGAGCTTCCCCACGACCGGTACCCGGAGGAACCCATGGTCTGGGACCCACCAGACGACGCTGGCAAGGACCAGGTACCCAGAGAGGGGGAGGTTGGAAGTAGCCCGGGGATAGCCGACCCTGGTTTGGCTCCTGAAGAGCCCAAACCCATGTCAGTGTGTTGCGGCCAGGATCCCCACTGACCACAGCGGGTCTTGACTGCTGCTAGGGCCCTGGGCTGGAACGCAGTGGAGTGGGAGGGCCTGTGTTCCCCCTGCCACCTGTAACCGGGTGGCAGACTCCCCCTCTTCCCGCCTATTGCCACTGCTCTGCCCTGACCCAAAGGGCCAGAGCTAATTAGACTTGTGTTTGGTGCCCCGCCCGGACCAAGGGCTGGGCCCCTTTGACTTTGCCACTGCGCTGCCCTGACCCAGAGGGCCAGAGCGAACTAGACTTGTGTTTGGTGCCCCGCCTGAGCCAAGGGCCCGGGCTGATACTGTGTTTGCTCAGCCCCTGCTAGAGGTCTGCGTTTGAACTATTACTGCCCACCCTGTCCAAGGGCCTGGGCTGATACTGTGTTTGCTCAGCCCCTGCTAGAGGCCTGAGCCTGGACTATTACTGCCCGCCCTGTCCAAGGGCCGGGGCTTATCTACTTTGAGAGCCCCGACCTTGGCTAGAGGGCCGGGACTCTACCTTGTTTACAGACCTTGTACCCCGCTCAACACCTGCCGAGGGGCTAAGCCTACCCGGACTGCAGTGCGTAAGGAGGTGCCCTGGCTCCCCGCCGCGCCTGAGAGGGACGAGCCCCGACACGACCGGCTTACAGTGGGATTAACACTTTCCAGGCTAGTGCAGGGTATGCCGACCCCATAACCCACCCCCATTTGTCTGACACTCTCTGCTCCTATTACTGTAAAACTGCTGTAGAAACCTCTGTTGCTATATTACTGAGTCCTGATCTACCCTTAAATCTTAAGTAGATATAGTTATGGGCACACAGGGTTGGGAAAATCCACACCACTCAGCATTGCATAAATGTGGTTAGGTCAATTGAATGATGCTTCCATCCATTGTGGAAGTGGTGTTCCTACAACTACATAAAAATCACGTCCACTGCTGTAGGCTGCATCTATACTATGGGGTTATGCTGGAATAACAATGGCACTGTACCTCTGCTGATATTGTTCCTGTTTCATAGACATTGTTCAGAAAGTGTATTCATTTTCATCTTTAAACTTTGCTCCTCTGGAACCAGGTTTTGCCTGTCTCAGCCTTTTGCTTCTCAAGGTATAAGTCACTGCAAACTAAGACAAAGAGGGTGATTTCTGAAAGAAACTCCTGCTTTAAAAGTAGTAAATATTTTTAGAGACCTCTTGTCATAATATCCTTCCCCAATCTGAACCTTAGAGTCCAAAAGTTGGGGTACTAGCATGAATTCCTCTAAGCTTAATTACCTGCTTAGATTTGATAAGCTGCCACCAATCAGGAATTCCAGTGCCTGATACACTCTGGATACAAAAACCTTCCCTGAGGACCCCAAGACCCAAATTCCTTGAGTCTCACAACAAAGGGGAATAAACCATTTCCCTTCCCCCTCCTTCCTTCCTCCTAGCTCTTTCCCGCCCTGGGTACACTAGGAGATCACCGTGATTCAAACTCCTTGAATCACCACACAGAGAGGAATGTTACCTTCCCCCTCTCCTCTTTTCCCTTCACCCAGAGGCAATACAGATTCAAACTCCGTGAATCTAAAACAAAGAGGAAATTCACCTTTCCCTTCTCCCCACCAATTCCCTGGTGAGTACAGACTCAATTCCCTTGAGCCTCAACAAGGGGAAAAAATCAGACAAGTCTTAAAAGCAAAACTTTTAATAAAAAGAAAGAAAAGAGGTAAAAGTTATTTCTGCAATTTAGATGGTAAAAGTTACAGGGTCTGTCAGCTTATAGAAACTGGAGAAAAAGCCTCCTCCAGCAGAAATACAATTTAAAATATTTCCAGCCAAATACACATTAGAACTCTACCAGCCAGATACACATTTGCAAATAAAGAAAAAACAATCAAAAGGACTAAACCGCCTTTCTACCTTTTGTACTTACTAAATTTGAACAGAAGATTAGAGAGCCTGTAGGTATGTGTGGTTACTCTCAGAACCCAGAGAGAACAAAGCCAAACCCAAAAAACAAAAACAAAGGCTTCCCTCCACCGAGATTTGAAAGTATCTTGTCTCCTGATTGGTCCTCTGGTCAGGTGTTTGGTTCCCTGTTTGTTAATCCTTTACGGGTAAAAGAACATTAACCCTTAACTATCTGTTTATGACACCTCTGGGCAGAGTATGTCCTTTGCCAACAGGAGCAGTTAGAAGTGCTGAGTAAGGTCAACAACTTCTTCTGTCATATCCTGTCGCGGAACAATGAAAGATATCAAAATCTGGTAGAGTGATTTTTGAAAGCCTTTTGAAAAAGCTCTGCCATTGTGAAAACATTTAGTTACAATCAGTGCTATATTAACTGGTGATAATATTGTATTATGATGAAATTCCTTTCATTGTAGCCAAAATAATACATAGTTGATTTAGGATTTGTAAAATTTATTTTTGACAAAGTGCCATATTTCAATCTAAAACCATTTTTGTAAAGTCAAGCTAGCTGATGGAAAAGAATGGTGGCTGATTGTGGAAATTCTTGGCATAGGATTAATTGGGGAAGAAAAACAAAACAAAAATACACAATCACTAATTTTAATGTATAGGTAAACTAATTTAGATTGTGGAATTAATTCACATGCATGAATAGGCCATTTGTATAGCACTGAAAGTATAAGAGAGGAACATCTACAAAACATTCCAGTTTTGATTGGAGGAAAAACAATCTAATTGAAAATGTGACATATATAGGACAAAATCCTGGCTCCTGCATATTTGGAGATTCTAAGGATATGTCTACACTATGGGATTATTCCGATTTTACATAAACCAGTTTTTTAAAACAGATTGTATTAAGTTGATTGCACGTGGCCACACTAAGCACATCATTTCTGTGGTGTGCGTCCATGTACCCAGGCTAGCATCGATTTCTGGAGCGTTACACTTTGTGTAGCTGTCCCGTCGCTATCCCATAGTTCCCGCAGTCTCCCCCGCCCATTGGAATTCTGGGTTGAGATCCCAATGCAAAAACAGTGTCGCGGGTGATTCTGGGTAAATGTTGTCACTCAATCCTTCCTCCGTGAAAGCAATGGCAGACAATGATTTTGCGCCCTTTTTCCCTGGATTGCCCTTGCAGACACCATAGCATGGCAACCATACAGCCCATTTAGCCTTTTGTCACTGTCAACATATGTGTACTGGATCCTGCTGACAGATGCGGTACTGCAGTGCTACACAGCAGCATTCATTTGCCTTTGCAAGGTTAAAGAGACAGTCACCAGCTATAGCACCGTCTGCAATTGGAAATTGGTGATGATGTTTATCAGTCATTTTGCACCATTTGCAATTGGAAATTGGCGATGACGGTTATCAGTCCTTTTTTACTGTCTGCTGCTGTCATGGGTGCTCCTGGCTGGCTTCACTGAGGTCGGCCCAGGGCGCATGGACAAAAATGGGAATGACTCCCCAGGTCATTCCCTTCTTTATGTTTTGTCTAAAAATAGTCAGTCCTGCCTAGAATATGGGGCAAGTGTACTAGAGAACCAGAGAGCACAGCCACTCCTGGTCAGAGCCTCAGAGATCCCCCAGAAATTATGATGCCATTCTATGGGGTGCCCCTGCAACAACCCCCCCATTGCTTCCCTCTTCCCCCAACCCTCCTGGGCTACTGTGGCAGTGTCCCCCCGTTTGTGTGATGAAGTAATAAAGAATGCAAGAATAAGAAACACTGACTTTTTAGTGAGATAAAATGAGGGGAAGGCAGCCTCCCACTGCTATGATAGTCCATGCAGTACAGAATCTTCATTAGACATGAAAGGGGGGGCTGATGGAGCTCAGTCCCCAGTTGCTATGATGAGGATGGTTTACAATCCTTTTGCACTGTCTGCCGGGAATGACCAAAAGTCAATCCCATTGTTGCCCAGGCGCTCCTGGCCGACCTCACCGAGGCCAGCCAGGAGCACTCACGGGATGATGAGGACTGTTTTCCACCATTTTGTACCATCTGCCATCAGGAAAGGAAGGGGAGGGGATGCTGCTGTTTAGTGCCGCAGCACCGTGTCTACCAGCAGCATGCAGTAGACATACGGTGACATTGAAAAAAGGCCTAGAAATGATTTTTTCCCCTTTTCTTTCATGGGGATGGAGGGGGGTAAATCGACGAGATATACTCTGAACCACCCGGGACAATATTTTTGACCCTTCAGGCACTGGGAGCTCTGCCAAGAATGCAAATGCTTTTTGGAAACTGCAGAGACTGTGGGATAACTGGAGTCCTCAGTCCCCCCTCCCGCCCTCCCACCATAAGTGTTCATTTGATTCTTTGGCTTTCCGTTACGCTTGTCACGCAGCACTGTGTTGAGTCCCTGCTGTGGCCTCTATCTGGAGATTTTTTCAAATGCTTTGGCTTTGGCCAAATGCTGTGGCCTCTGTCTGGAGATGCTTTTCAAATCTTCTGGAACGGAGCTCTGATAGAACAGATTTGTCTCCCCATAAAGCGATCTGGGCAAACAGGAAATGAAATTCAAAAATTTGCGGGGCTTTTCCTGTCTACTTGGCCAGTGCATCCAACTCCAGATTGCTGTCCAGAGCGGTCACAGTGGTGCACCGTGGGATAGGTACTGGAGGCCAATACCGTCGAACTGTGGCTACACTAACCCTATTCCTAAATGGCAATACCGATTTGAGCGCTACTCCCCTCATCGGGGAGGAGTACAGATATCGATATTAAGAGCCCTTTATATTGATATAAAGGGCTTCGTTGTGTGGATGGGTGCAGGTTTAATTCGGTTTGACACTGCTAAATTTGGTATAAACCCATAGTGTAGACCAGGCCTAAGACTGGGATCCTACATAGCACTCTAGGACCCCAATTCATGCTTAATGACAAACAAATAAATGATCCAACCCTATTCTGGAAAGTACTAAAATATATGCTCACATCCCACACTTAAGTGATTTTCTGAATCTAGACCTAACAAATTGTGCAATGTGTGAATGAAAATGAGTGCTTAGTGCACTGAGATGTGTGAATGAAGTTCTGGGATCTTTCTTCTCCCCTCCACAGCATGCCTAGGTAGCACATTATAGGATTTGGGCTTTATTTTTTAATTGAGAGCAGCAAGAAAGCAATAAAAAGCATTATTAGAATCAGGACAAAAGAGAGGATTTCATAGGGCATTCATGTTGTGGTAATATGTGAAAAAAATCTCTGAAATGAGATACCATCATGCAAGACTACCAGAAGGCAATTTAACTCTGGTGTAAACCGGAACAAGTCCTACTGAAAACTATGGGCCTGATTCTCCACTCAACTACACAGGTCAATGGAGCTACACTGCTGTAAAACCACTGTGAGGGGAGTACTGGGCCAGTGTGATTTGCTTCTACTTAGGGTTTATAGTGTCTAGATACTATAGAGATGTAACCTTGTAGGCTAACAAGAAGAATATAAAAAAAAGATGTAACGGAGAAAGAGATGCCAGCAGTCAGCATGTTGTACAATTACATGTCAGCAGGACCTTGATTTGTTTTTTAAATCAGGAGAGTTTATGTGACATCATGCAGTTTTTCTCCCCAGATTTTTCCATTTGTTTCCAGTTTCCACCCCCTCCCCCCTTTGGTTTTCTGAGATCCTTCCCATCACTGCTGCTTGAAAGAATCTATCAACTACTCTGCTCATCTGACTTTAATCTCCTGAAAATAATTATTGTAGTAACTGTCAGAGAATAGAGAAGTCACTCTGGGGAGACTGATGGAATCTTCTGGTAGCCCCAGGATTCTAGGCAGGAAGAGTGAATGGATCAGCTAAAGCAGCAGGACAGCGGCAGTGGCACAGGAGCCAACAAATAGAGCTGTAAACAGGGGAGTTTGAGTGGGACTGCTGTTGGAGAAGAAGGTATTTGTAGGTATTTCTATTTGTATTTGTAGAGGCTGGTAGGGCCAGTGTCTTGGGAGAGAAGCTGAGCCCTGATTAGGGGATGGGGCTTCTCTGACGAGGGGTCCTATAAAGGTAGCCAGCCAGCCAGGCAGTGGCATAGACAGCTGCAGTGGCACAGGAGCCTGCAAGCAGAGCTGTAAACAGGGAAGTTAAAGTGGGAATTTGCAAGAGAAGTTTATGGGGAAGACAGAGAGTCAGGCTAGTGAAGGGAGTGTGTGGTGGTCTGGCAGTTTTTAGGTGCTTGTTGCAGGTTTCTGTTGCTGTGGGTGGTGGTGGTTTGGTTTGGTTTGTGTTTCCCGGACTAACAGGACTTAGGTGAGAAGGCTATGACAGATAAAAAGGAAGTGGCAGAAGATGCAATCAAGATGACTGGATGTGGAAGCTGTGGCATGTACATGATCCTGGAGGGGGTACCTGAAAAGAGTTTTGTCTGCATGAAGTGCCGCCTGATAGAGCTGATGGAAGAAAAGATCTGAGGACTGGAGATGCAGGTGGAAACACTGGTTGAGTTTAGAATGGGGTTTGAGCAGATGATGGAGCAAAGACATGATGAGGCTGAAGGGAAAAGCTCAGATTTGCAGATGGAAGCAGGACCAAAGAACTCTGAGGGGAGACTGCTGGGTGAGGAAACTGGACAGTGAAAGCATGTCACTAAGAGAACCAGGAAGAGAAAAAGATAGGATAGTGAAGGAGAAATAGACCTCAGGAACAGGCTAGCGGAATTGGAAAATGAAGAGGAGGCACAGCCGGTGGTCACTGAAGGTGAGAGGGCAAGGAATAAGAGAAAAGCAGCTAATCCTATAGGAAGAGGGGAAGAGTCAATGGAGATGACACCAAATATGAGCCCCAGGAAGATAAGGGATGGGTTGTGGAGGATTGCAAGGGTGAATAGGAATCGAGAGGACTTACAGCGACAGGGAAAAGGGGATAGACCAGAGAACTGCACCATCACCAGAAAAAGTCAGGTCTACGTGACTGGGGACTCCTTACTGAGAAGAATAGACAGGCCTGTAACTAGAGCTGATCCAGAGAACAGAAGGGTGTGCTGTCTGCCGGGTGCTAAGATATGGGATGTGGACCTGAGGCTGAAGATTATCCTAACAGGAGTGGGAAAGAATCCACTGTTTGTCCTTCATATGGGAACAAATGATACGGCTAGATCCCCACTGGAACGAATCAAGGAAGACTATGCCAAGCTGGGGAAGACTCTTAAGGAAATCGAGGCTCAGGCGATCTTCATGTGTAGCCCTAAGGATTAATCTGTTGGTCTGTATAAATATATCTTTCTTATAAATTTGGGTATTTTATGTAATAGGCTTATAAATTTATATTAAGAATAAGTTTGGCTGTAATGCAAAAGACATACAGGCCAAAATCCTGTATGTGAATCTAAGGAAACTTTAGCACATTTGGGACCCTTACTCAGAAAAGTAAAAGAAAAAATACCTACGCAGATGTCTAGAGACCTTTGCCTTAACCAATAACAGTAAAGGATGGAAAAAAGGGATTTTTGCCCGGAAATCTAACAAGAACATCACAAATGCGTACATACCTGTCATTCATACGCACATACATACTAGCCTATAGGTTAAGTGTACCCTAACATTTCCGTGATGGAAGGATGAAATTTGGGCATAGGAGGAAGGATTTCTGACTAATGCCCTATAAAAAGGTGAGGCAGCTCACCATTAGGCAGGCAATCTACCCATCTATCTGCTCCTGTCTATTCTTCATTGCCTCCACCTTCAACTACGTATTGATGCAATCCATCTAAAGCGGCTATTAACTATTAATAGGCCGCATTATTTCTTTCCAAACTGTAAGTCTATATTTTATTTTAGTAAAGCTTACAAAGTTACATTAAACAGGTTTAACAGCTCTGCAGTAGCTTCCTCTGCCAGAGGTGTGAAAACGGAAATTGCCACAGTCATGGCCCGTATCTTCCAACACCAGGTTATTAAAACAGAGTGTGAGTATTAACCTCGTTTGCAGCTTATAATATTGTATTACCATAGATATATCTCTTAAATAACTGTGATACTTGTAACTCTATATTTCTAACAGTTTTACCATTTGCTTACTATTTCACTGATTTTAATAAAAGGTCTTTATGACTATATCTGACTCAGTGTAAGCTTCCTGTCATGCCCCCAAAGTTCCTTTTATAAACTCTGTGAAGCCTGATTCAGGATGAACTTTATCTTCTGATCAAACAAATTGGTGAGCCAAACCCATACTAATTAATATCCAATAATTATTATCAATATTAATTAATTATAATTAATTAAAGTGAATAAATTAAATCAACACTACTAACACACCCCAAATCAGGCTACACATGGGATTCTGCCTGTTCCTAGAGAAGGGCAACAAAGGTGTGACAAGATTATAATGATCAACAGATGGCTTAAGCAGTGATGCTATAAGGAAAGCTTTGGGATATATGGCCACTGGGAGGCATTCATGGACAGAGGAACATTCTCTCGGGATGGACTTCACCTGAGTAGGGAAAGAAATAGACTGTAGGATGGAGGCTGGCACAACTGATTAAGAGAGCTTTAAACTAGGAATTTGGGGGAGATGGTTGGGAGATGTACAGGTAATCTCCATGCCGGATTTTAATATTGAGAGGGAATAAAATGAAGTAAGAAAGGATACAGCAGTGGGTAGGAGATGGGACATAAAAAGGAAGGGTAGTGTAGATACCGGTCTAATAGGTGATACTAGCAGTAGAATGTCTTGGCCTAATCAGGTAAAGAATGTGAGAGAAGCCAAACAGCAAAAATTAAGATGTTTGTACACTAATGCAAGGAGCCTAGGTAACAGAATGGAGGAACTAGAATACAGGTGCAGGAAGTAAAACCAGATATTATGGGGCTAACAGAAACATGGTGAAATAGTAGTCATGACTGGAGTACAGGTATTGAAGGGTATATGCTGTTTAGGAAAGACAGAAATAAAGGCAAAGGTGGCGGAGTAGCATTGTAAAGAAATAAGAAGTGATGGAATGAATAAGACAGAATCTGTCTGGGCAAAAAATCATATTGGGGAAGAAAGCTACTAAAGCAGGGGTCGTCAGGAACCACCGCAGGTTGAGGGATGTGCTGGCCGCAGCTTCCCGCCTCCTGGATTGGCCTAGGACAGCAAATCGCAGAGCTGCGGTCCACCGAACCTGACGACGCAGCAGATAAACAAACTGGCCCGGCCTGCCAGAGTGCCTACCCTGGCAAACCGCATGCCAGAAGTTGCCGACCCCTGGCCTGAGTTACTGAAGACTGGTGACCAATAGCTCTGTAGCGTGTTGCATCTCTTCCTCCTGTAAATTGTCATGCCTACTGAGAGCAGACCATATTCAGTATGTTGTACCCCAGGGTATTCCTGTTCTTATATTCAGTAATGTCTATAGGTGCCATTAAAAGTGATTATAGGAAAAGCAGGGCACAGACCTGGCTGAGAACTGAGTAGTTTTGTTAAGTTCTGTACCTTTTAGTGACAAAGGAGATAAACATAATCTCTTTCCACATACTTGTTACACATTTCCTTCTAAATAAAGGAATGTTCTGTAGTGAATCCTTAAACTAGACTGGCAGTAGGGTTTATTCCTTTATACCACACACTCCAAAGCCTTTAACAGATGCACTGAGGGTGAAATTTGCAGACTTAGAGATCTTTTGAGTTGTTGCAATAAATGAGCATTTTTACTCCCAGAAACCTATGATGATGAATTAGTGGTCTCATTACTGCAGTAAAATCCCTTGGGACGATGCACAGGCCAAACACTAATATCCTCCAGTGATACATCTCTCCTTTCCTGGAGAACCTTTGAAGAGTTTGCAATTCAGATCCATAGGAATGCTGAAAAATGCTTTGTCTGTTATTTCTATAAATCCCCTTTTGTAAACCCAGACCTTTAAGTCCTTGAAAATGTCCATGTGAAACTACTTGGCAGCCATGAACCGATTAAGTGGTTTTAAGTTTAGAACTGGGTGATGCCTTCCTGTAGAGTTGAATATTACAATCATGGAGCTTATCTATACACAGAACTGTTTGCAGTTGCTACCATCTCTAAGGATTCAGAAACTTTAGATTTTTCACCTGGAGGTAGGGAGGCTGTACAATTTCAGGGACCACCACAGGCCACTAAGGAGTTTGCTTGCTGTCTGCCTTAGAATGCTGTGGCTGTGCAGTTTTGTTCCAGAGCTCATACACCAGGAGTCCACAAACCTCACCCTTGATTTGCCCAGCCTGGTTACTCTTTGTAAGCTGACCTTAGTATCCTTCACTACTGCGAATTCAGTTGTCGATCCCACTGCCACTTCTTCAAAGCTTTTATTCCAGTGCCCTTTAGGGTATGTCTACATGGGGATAAAAATCCAGCAACAAGCCTGAGTCAGCTGATTTGGGATCATGGGGCTCAGGCTGTGGGGTTGAAAAACTGTTTTAGCAGAGGTTTGGGCTGGAGCCTGAGCTATGGGACCCTGTAGGGTGGAGGATTTCAGAGCTCAGACTCCAGCTCACTCCAAACCTGAATGTCTATACAGCAAATTTTAGCACCAAAGTCAGAGACCTGCTAGCCTGAGTCAGCTGATTCAGGCCAGCCATGGCAATGTAGATGTACCTTTATACTGCTTTCTCCATGGGATTTTCTATTTAGGTTTAAAATGCTGGTCGAAACCAGATTTGCTGATTAAATTTTCAATTTCAGAATGCTATGTTTTATCTTTTAAATACAGGAATATTGAACTGTATATTTTTAGTAAATTCATATATTGAAAGACTGAGGCCAAAAGGGATCATTGTAATCATCTAGTCTGACCTCCTGAATTACACAGATGATAGAACTTTCTCGAAATATTTCCTAGAGCAAATCTTTTAGGGAAAAAATTCCAATACTGATTTTAAAATGATTAGTAATGGAGAATCAACCACAACTCTTAGTAAGTTGTTCTAATGGTTAATTACTCACTGTTAAAAATTTACACTTTATTTCCAGTCTGATTTTCTGTAACTAACTTCCACCCATTGGGATCATGTTACATCTTTCTCCGCCATACTGAAGAGCCTACTGTTGTATATTTGTTCCCCATGTAAATACTTATAGACTGTAATCATTACACCTCTAGCCTTCTCTTTTCTAAGCTAAATTATCTTGTTGACAGAGGACCAGTCTCAGGAATCCCTCCTCCTCCTCCTCCCCCCACCCCCCCATCTATCATTGGGGTCTTATTTCCCCCAAAGGAAAAACTGATGATGGATAGGGTACAAAACAAGAACAGATTTATTGGACAGACAACAGTTAACAAGGGTAAGAATAAATCAGGTAAGTAACAGGCAGTTAACTATAAGGACTCCCAAACTATAACTGAGAAAACAAGGGAACCAAATACAAAAGGGCACTGGCTGTGACAAAAAGGGCTTAGCTCCCTTCCCAAGATTGACACCGAGTAGGTTAGATGGAGGATAAATGAGTCTCTGTCATATCCTGCAGCTTTATTCCTGGCCCCAGCATAACAAGACTGGATCTAGGCCAAATCCGGATGGTAAGGCAGGTGAAAGGGAGGACCTCAAGTACACGCTGATGGAAGCTCTGTCATGTTCTTCTTGAAGCTCTTCTTCCGTGCATCGTCGTGGGTGGATGTCTGAGGCAGGATCAGAATGGCAGATGACACCTCAGTCTCGCATGCAGGTAAGAAACCCTCCCTACACCCTATGTGTGGTACAAAGGTCTCCATCCAGAGTAAGTAGTAGCCAACTGCCACACACTGCCTCCCAGATTGGCAGCAGCAGCACCACACGCTACCTCCAAGATGAGCAGCCCTCTGTCTGACAGACATGCCAACCCTCTTAGATCGTACAATTGCTGTGCAGATGACAGGTCAGGTTACCCACCCAGCTTCCTGCCTCAGGGCAAAAGGGGTGCCAAAAGTTTAACAGGAGCTGAGTAAGAAGGACAACCAATATGGATTCCCTGTTGTTGTTAAAGTGATCCAAGATGGCACAAATGAGATAACAGTAAAATAAAATAAAAAAATCTCCCTACAGACTCAAAGCACTTGATACATCACTAAGAGGCATGTTTTCTAATTATTTTATTATTCTTGTGGCTCTTCTCTGAACCCCTTTCCAATTTATCAATAGCCTTCTTGAATTGTGTGCACCAGACCTGGACACAGTATTCCAATTGCAATGCACCAGTGCAAAATATAGCAGAAAAATAACCTCTTGGTCCTACTCAAGATTCCCTTGTTTATTCATCCAAGGAAAGCATTCTCTCTTTTGTCCCATTATCTCAATGGGAGCTCATGTTCAGCTAATTATCCACCATGAACCCCATATGTTTTCAAAGTCACTGCTTCCCAGGACAAAGTCCTATCCTGGAAATCTGACCTATGTTCCTTTTTCCTAGATGTATGCATTTATATTTAGTCGTATTAAAAACACATAGTTTGCTTGCACCCACTTTACCAATTAATCCGGATTGCTCTCAGCTAGTGACTTGTCCTCTTTATTATTTACCAATACCTTAATTTTTCTCACATCTGCAAACTTTCAATGATGATTTTATGTATTTTTCCAGGTCATAGATAACATTTTTAAATAATTTAGGGCTAAGTACTGATCCCTGTGGAAACATACCTAGATGATGATTCCCTACTTACAATTACATTTTGAAACATATCTGTTAACCAGTTTTTAATCCATTTTATGTGTGACATTTAATTTTTCCTCTCTATTTTTAAACCAAAACATTTGGCAATATTAAGCCAAATGCCATACAGAAGTCTTAAGTATATAACATCAACACTATTACCTTTATCAAACTTGTAATCTTATTAAAAAAATTACATTGGTTTGACATGATTTATTTTTCCATGAACTCATGTTGATTTACATTTTTTACATTATTCTGCTTTAAAACTTTAATCAAGTCCTGTATCAGCCACACCATTATCTTACTCAGATTGATATCAGACTGACAGGCTTATATCTTTCTTAAATATATAATAATATGAGGTGATTCTAGATAATACTCTACACTTAAACAGTACCTTCCATCTGAAGATCTTAACACATCAATCAATCAAGGCAGTTAAGGCTGAGGCAGTTAATTACTATTTCTGTTTTTACACATAAGTAAACTCAGGTCATGTCTACACTTAAAGTACTATAGCAGTGCAGCTGCACCACTGTCACACTTCAAAGTTTACACTACCTATGCTGACAGGAGGGGTTCTTCCGTTGGTGTAGGTTATCCACCTCCCTGAGAGGCAGTAGCTACACTGATAGAATAATTCTTCAATTGATCTAACACCTTGCACACCAAGGCTTAGGTAATAGGTTGGTATAGCTATGTCCCTGAGGGATCTGGAGTTTTCCACAGCCCAGAGAGCTACAGCTATATCGATGTAAGTTCCTAGCATGTACCATCCCTAAGAAAACGTAAGGAAATATTTTCAAACTGAGGAAACTAAAATTAAGAACTTAAAATCCACATTATTTCATCTAATCAGAAGTGATCTGAAAATGGTGGGGCAAGGCACCTCCTTCATCTCATCAGAGCAAGCACTTCCCCCATGGGAATGGTATGCCTGGTGTAAATCAGCCCCATGCCACTCTGGGCAGCATTTGTCCTCTCCCTTCCGTGCTCCTTTGGCCATATTTCCTGTCTAGGCCTTGGGGTAGGCCTACAGGATGATCATCCACCAAACAAATGGGGAATAGTCCCATAAACAAAAAATCTAAGGGTGATACCTTCACCTGCCTCCTTGCTGGGGCTGGGTGTTGCCCTATAGTCTGCCTCAGGGTGTCAGCCCTTCCCTTAGCAGGCACTCAGGTTTATCTGCTTCCCCTGTAGGGAGGAGCACAGCCTCCCCTCCTGGAGAAGCTTACTTTCTTTCCCTGCTGCTGCTACTAGCCTGGTAGCCATTGGTCTCACTCTCCCTCCTGGTTTTAAAAGGTTTCAGGGAGCCCTTAACTGGATCCAGGTGTTCCTAACTGACCTGAGATAACCCCTTCTCAGCTTCCAGGGAAGAGAGCCTTTAACATTCTAGGGCTAACTTATCTGCCTTCCCACACCTTCTTGTGGCCATCTAGCCTGACTTTGTCACAATGGGCTGAATCCAATTCACACTTTATTTTGTGGGAACTAGATGAGACTGTTTTCAAAATGCTGAATGTCCTAACATTCATTGACTTTAAAATCTGTATATCATTGGGAGGTAAGGGATGTGAAGTTTAAACAGAGATATGCATGCACTGAATGTTTTTTTCTTTTAAAAAGCTAATGGCGTTCAGTCAGAGAGGTTGTTATGATGATTACACATTGTAAATCAAGTAATGAAAACAGTAATTCAGTATTCTGCCCCAGGATGGGGAACAGCCTAACTAAATTCATAAATCCCAAAGTAATCAGTTTTTATTGTTTTGCCTGTTCTGCTGGTGGTGAATGGTTTGTCATGCCAACTCTAAAAGAGAATGTGAGGGGTGGATGACTCTTTATACACTGCAAAATTCAAGAAATTGTGCTGAAAAAAAAGCATTTGACTATTTATTTATTAATGTTCCAAAAATAATTTTAAATTTTGTGTGCAACTCTTTAAATCAACTACATTTCTGCATACATACTTCCTTTCTCCCCTCTGATTGAAGAGGTGTCAACCAGATTGTCATGGTATAATTCCCCACTCTGAACCTTAGCGTCCGAAAGATGGGGTACCAGCATGAATTCCTCTAAGCTCAATTACCAGCTTAGTACTTGTAGCGCTGCCACCAACCAGGAATTCCAGTGCCTGGTACACTCTGGTCCCCCCAAAACCTTGCCCGGGGACCCCCAAGACCCAATCCCTCTGGATCTTAACACAAGGAAAGTAAACCCTTTCCCTCACAGTTGCCTCTCCCAGGCTTCCCCTCCCTGGGTTACCCTGGAAGATTACTGGGATTCAACTCCTTGAATCTTAAAACAGAGAGGAAAATTCACCTTCCCTCCTCCTTCTCTCTCCCCCTTCCAGACTCTCCCTGAGAGAGAAAGTAATCCTAACACAGAGAGAAAATTAACCTTTCTCTCCCCCTTCCCTCCTTTCTCCCCATCAATTCCCTGGTGAATCCAGACGCAGTCCCCTGGGATCTCACCAGAATAAAAAAACAATCAGATTCTTAAACAAGAAAAAACTTTTAAGTAAAGAAAGAAAAAACAGTAAAAATTATTTTTGTAAATTTAAAATGGAATAGGTACAAGGTCTTTCAGCTATAGACACTGGGATTACCCTCCCAGCCTAAGTATACAAGTACAAATTAAAATCCTTTCAGCAAAATACAAATTTGAACTCTTCCCAGCCAAATACACATTTGCAAATAAAGAAAACAAACATAAGCCTAACTCGCCTTATCACCTAGTACTTACTATTTTGAATCTATAAGAACTTATATCAGGGAGATTGGAGATAAACCTGGTTGCACATCTGGTCACTCTCAGAACCCAGAGAGAATAACAACCAAATTCTAATAGCACACACACAAACTTCCCTCCCTCAAGATTTGAAAGTATCATGTCCCCTCATTGGTCCTCTGGTCCTGTGACAGCCAGGCTCACTGATCTTGTTAACCCTTTACAGGCAAAAGAGATACGAAGTACTTCTGTTCTATTAACTCTTAACTATCCGTTTATGACACAGATATTTTACCTTGAATGGTCCTTTGAAATATATGTTCACTACTTATGCTAAACAGTGTGTTCAGAAGCTCGTCTCTCTCAACAACAGAAGTTGATCCAATAACACATATTACGACACCGACCTTGTCTCTCTGATATTCTGGGACAAAACACAGCTACAACAACTCTGCAAGCCCACATGTGGTATAACTCTCTCTATGACTGCATGATTCTGTTCAGTGGGTGTCAGTTTCTTGCTTAAGAAAGTAATGGGGTGGTTCTTACTGCTTTTCCCTGCTTATCCACTGTTTCCAAACCAACATCTGATGGTCAGTACAAAGTTCAACCATTTTGACAAAATCTGGGCTAGTAAGAACATTTTTTCTTTACCTTATTAAAGCGCTCCTAACAGGACTGCGAGCGTACAGATGTATTTGACATTCTCCTTTCACACAGCTCTTTGACTGCAGCTACAGTATCATGGAACCTACATGCAAATCACTGGTAATAGTTCATCAGGCTTATAAAAGATTAAACTGGCTTTTTGGTCTGGGGCACATGTCAGTTTACAATGGCTTCAACCTTTAAGGAATTAGGAGAGATCTGATGCTCCCTACCCAAACCACGATGGGTAAGGAATGGTGTCCCTAACCTCTGTTTCTCGAGGGTGGAGATGGATGACAGAAGAAAGATCACTTTACCATTACCTGGCATTGATCACTGTAAGGGCTGGATGAACTTTTAGTGTGACCTATTCTTATGTTAATGACCCAAATAAGGAACCTTTGGTGCTCCTGTTTTAGAGGCTTTCACAGGCAGGCCTGCCTCTTTGAGCTTTGACAATACAATCCACAAGTGTTTCTTGTGATCAGACCAAGAGTTGCTATATCATCCACAGATGTTCTTGCAAAATTTTTGTAAACTGCTTAACACCTGGTTGACAATCCTCTGAAAAGTGACTCCTGCATTAATTAACCCCAGTGATAACATTTAAATTCATATAGTCACATATCAGTAATAAAGGCAGATTTTTTTCTGTGCATCAGGGTCCAAAGGAATCTGGACCTTTCACAAGTCAAATGTGCAAAGACAGTGGCTCTCAACCTTTCCAGACTACTGTACCCCTTTCAGGAGTCTGATTTGTCTTGCGTACCCCCAAGTTTTACCTCACTTAAAGACTATTTGCTTTCAAAATCAGGCATAAAAACACAAAGTATGACAGCACACTATTACTGAAAAATTGCTGAATTTCTCATTTTACCATATAATTATAAAATCAAATGGAATATAAATATTGTACTTACATTTCTGTGTATAATATATAGACAGTATAAACGAGTCATTGTCTGTATGAAATTTTAGTTTGTACTGACTTCGCTAGTGCTTTTTATGTAGTCTGTTGTAAAACTAGGCAAATATCTAGATGAGTTGAGGTACCCCCTGGAAGACCTCTGTGTACCCACAGGGGTACATGTACTCCTGGTTTAGGACCACTGTACTAAGATATCTTACTTTACTCAAACTATATCAAAAATGCAGTGCATAGGATAAGCATTGCGTTTTCTATAATCAATACAAAATCTTAGTGTTTTATTTCTTTAAATATCAAGGCAACCAGTGATGCCTGGGAACTGTCGCACTCTTTAATCACACCCATATCCAGCATGCTCTGTATTTCTGTGTGAATTTGCTCCTGCATCTTGCCAGTGCTTGGCTGGGTATAGGCTGAGATCACTCAGTGATGATTTTATGGGTCATCATGTGACTTCTCCCTTGTTTGCTAGAGAGCACTTACTTTTATGCCTACGCTACGGATATGATCTCTGCCTTTTCAGCTGGTGTTAACCCACTACATATCTCAGTATTTTTAAGTGATGAGTCATTTTGGCATTCAGCTATCACATCAGTCTAATGGGACACCTTAGTTTTTCCTTCAACACAACAAATCCTATTTGCCATTGCTTCCCTAGTGTTGTAAGCTTTAAGCCTATTTACATGAAACACCTGAAGGGCACCTTCACTGTGAGGTCTTTAAACATATGTACATTAATTTACCTCTTCTGCTACTTCAAAAGGTCCTCCCATCAATTCTGCATTTTGTCTTTATTTCACAAGAATAAGCACCAGCACCAAGTCCCCTACTTCAAAAGAGCATTTACAAGCATGTTTATCACACTATGCCTATTTTGATTGGCTGTGAGTGAGGATACTTTGAACCATATCCATCATATTCCTTAAGTGTTTTCTGAAGCATTGGGCATACTCAGTCACTGGCTGTCCCTCTGCCTCAGTGTCCCCTTCTCAGGAATCTTTGAGATCTAGAGGTTTCCTCACTTTTTGTAGAGAAGACCAAATGGGGCAAACCCTGTCAACTCTTGAGGCACTTTCCTATAAGTAAACAGTATGGTAACATTCAATTTCCCTCCCGGGAACATTGATTTCAGTGTCCCACTGAACTTTTCCCCTAAATCATTTGCCTCTTGGTGATATGGAGCACCATTTATTTGTTTTACTTCATTCATTTTCCATAATTCACTGAACTGCTCAAACATGAAAGTTGACCCATGAGCTCATAAAATCTCTTTAGGGAAACCCACTCTGCTGAAAATAGTGAAAAGAGCTTTTGTCACAAAGTCAGCATCTATATTAGATAGAGCTACTAACTCTGGATATCTAGTGGTAACATTTGTTACAACCAAGATATAACTCTTCCCCCATCATGTTGTCTGGAGTGGTTCACAACTGTGAGTGTCTATTTCAAGGAAAACTCTATGAAAAAAAGGACAAACACTGAAAGCTAGTGTTGTGTTCTATTATTAAATTTTACTAAGCCAGTAAAAAATGTGAACTCCTGGATCATTATACCAGTCTTACCATGGAGTGACAGACAGTCCCATTAGACCTTCTAGCCTATCTTGCCACCCAGACAAAAGGTTATTAAAACAAAAAATCATATTACATTATGTTACTCCCAATCCCAAAGGATCAGTCACTTACCCCAGATCAATTGGTACTCTGGATCTTACACCAAAAATAACACTGGTAGCCAATTCTCTAGTAAACTAACTAAAAAATTATTAGCTAAGAAAAAGAATGAGAGGTACTGGGAGGTTAAAGCAGGTAAAATATATTAGAAGGTCAGACAAAGTTTGTTCCAAAAGATAGCAGAGATGTAGTAATCTGCTATCTTTCCAAAAGTCTCTCAGGGTCACCCAGAATAATTCAAGGGATCTCTGTCTTGCATCTGGAATGCTTCCCTGTAAGTGTCTAAACAGTTCATAGATACAGGACAATTCCCTGAAATCCATTTTAGAACTTCACTAGAAAATAATCTGAACAGTATTTTTGCCCACATAGGAAATGTGGACTGAGTTAAGTCCCTTGCCTTGAAAGTAGCACTCTTCTTTGTTTGCATTTCACCAAGGCTTCACCTGCATTTAATGCAGTGTTTCTCAAACTGGGGTTACTGTTTGTGTAGGGAAAGCCCTTGGCAAGCCAGGCTAGTTTATTTACCTGCCCCGTCTGCAGGTCTGGCTGATCGCAGCTCCCACTGGCCATGTTTCACCGCTGCAGGCCAATGGGAGCAGCTGGAAGTGTCACAGGCTGAGGGACGTACTGGCTGCTGCTTCCAGCAGCTCCCATTGGCCTGTGGACAGGGCAGATAAACAAACTAGCCCGGCTCGCAAGGGCTTACCCTACACAAGCGGTGACCCCAGTTTGAGAAACACTGATTTAATGGGTTATTTAGTTACAAGGATATACGTAGTGTAGATAAATACCATCACATTATTATTTGTCCTATCCCCTGGTATCTTCCCTGTATTGGTTTCTTTCCTCTTCAAAAAACCTTTCCCTGGCTTCCTTTAGCATATGTCCCCTTATGCACTCCAGAGTTGGATCTGTCCTTTGTTCAGCTGCAAAACTCTGGGAGTTAACAGGGACAGCTTCTACAGTAACATAGATTAACTCGTCTCATTCCCACGCTCTTCAGAAATACTGCTTCTCTCTGCTACTTTGGAGTTTGAATGAACCCCTTCCACACCTGAAAGCACACTACCTCCTTTTGTTGGGCCAGAGCTAGTAGTATCTTCTTTCCTCACAGCAATTTCCGTGTCTTCACCATTCCCGTCTGGATCACAGAAGAATATTCCTTTTTGCTACAGGTTAGAATATTAACCACTCGGAATATAGTTAAGATCTCATTTCCCACCAGCATTTCAATTGGAATACAATCATAGAGTAGAATCATAGAATATCAGGGATGGAAGGGACCTCAGGAGGTCATCTACTCCAACCTCCTGCTCAAAGCACAACAAACCCCAACTAAATCAACTCAGCCAGGGCTTTGTCAAGCCTGACTTTAAAAACCTCTACGGAAGGAGATTCCACCACCTCCTTAGGTAACCCATTCCAATGCTTCACCACCCTCCTAGTGAAAAAGTTTTTTCTAATATCCAACCTAAACCTCACCCACTACAACTTGAGACCATTACTCCTTGTTCTGTCATCTGTTACCACTGAGAACAGCCTAGATCTTTAGAACCCCCTTTCAGATAGTTGAAAACAGCAGTCAAATCCCCTCTCATTCTTCTCTTTTGTGGACTAAATAATCCCACTTCCTTCAGCCTGTCCTCATAAGTCATGTGCCTCAGTCCCCTAATCATTTTTTTTGCTCTCTGTGGGACTCTTTCCAATTTTTCCACATCCTTCTTGCTTTGTGGGGCCCAAAACTGAACACAGTGCTCCAGATGAGGCCTCACCAATGCCGAATAGAGAAGAATGATCACGTCCCTCGATCTGCTGGCAATGCTCCTACTGATACAGCCCAAAACGCTGTTAGCCTTCTTGACAACAAGGGCACACTGTTGACTCATATCCAGGTTCTCATCCACTGTAACCCATAGGTCCTTTTCCACAGAACTGCTGCATAGCCACTCAGTCCCTAGTCTGTAGCTGTGCATGGGATTCTTCCATCCTAAGTGCAGGACTCTGCACTTGTACTTGTTGAACCTCATCAGATTTCTTTTGGCCTACTCCTCTAATTTGTTTTCGTCCCTCTGTATCCTATCCCTACCCTCCAGTATATCTACCACTCCTCCCAGTTTAGTGTCATCTGCTAACTCGCTGAGGGTGCAATCCATGCCATCCTCCAGATCATTAATAAAGATATTGAACCAAACTGGACCCAGGACCAATCCTTGGGGCACTCCGCTTGATACCGGCTGCCAACTAGACATGAAACCATTGATCACTACCCGTTGAGCCTGATGAGCTAGCCAGCTTTCTATCCACCTTATAGTCCATTTATCCATATACTTCTTTAACTTGCTGGCAAGAATACCGTGGGAGACTGTATCAAAAGCTTTGATAAAGTCAAGGAATAACATGTCCACTGCTTTCCCCTAATTCACAGAGCCAATTATCTCCTCATAGGAGGTAATTAGGTTAGTCAGGCATGACTTGCCCTTGTGAATCCATGCTGACTGTTCCTGATCACTTTCCTCTCCTCTAACTGCTTCAAAATTGATTCCCTGAGGACCTACTCCATAATTTTTCCAGGGACTGAGGTGAGGCTGACTGACCTGTAGTTTCCCAGATCCTCCTTCTTCCCTTTAATAAAGATGGATGTAGCCTTCTTTCCAGTCATCCAGGACCTCTCCCAATCACCATGAGTTTTCAAAGATAATGACCAATGGCTCTGCAATCATATCCACCAACTCATTTAGCACCCTCGGATGCAGCACATCTGATCCCATGGACTTGTGCTCGTCCAGCTTTTCTAAAAAGTCCTGAACCACTTCTTTCTCCACAGAGGGCTGGTCACCTCCTCCCCATACTGTGCTGCCCAGTGCAATATTCTGGGAGTTGATCTTCTTTGTGAAGACAGAGGCAAAAAAAAAGCATTGAATACATTAGCTTTTTCCACATCCTCTGTCACTAGTTTACCTCTTCCATTCCATAATGGGCCCACACTTTCCCTGACCTTCTTCTTGTTGCTAACAGAAACCCTTCTTGTTACTCTTAACATCCCTTACTAGCTGCAACTCCAAGTATGATTTGGCCTTCCTGATTTCACTCCTGCATGCATGAGCAATATTTTTACACTCCTCTCTAGTCATTTGTCCAATCTTCCCCTTCTTGTAAGCTTCTTTTTTGCTTTTAAGATCAGCAAAGATGTCACTGTTAAGCCAAGCTGGTCATCTGCTATATTTATTATTCCTTCTACAGATCAGGATGGTTGGTTCCTGCAACCTCAATAAGGATTCTTTAAATTAAAGCCAGCTCTCCTGGACTCCTTTCCCCCTCATGTTATTCTCCCAGGGAATCCTGCCCATTAGTTCCCTGAGGGAGTCAAAATCTGATTTTCTGAAGTCCATGGTCTGTATTTTGCTCCTCTCTTTTCTTCCTTGTGTCAGGATCCTGAACTCAACCATCTCATGGTCACTGCCTCACAGGTTCCCATCCACTTTTGCTTCCCCTACTAATTCTTCCTTTGTGGGCAGCAGGTCAAGAAGATCAAGAAGATCTCTGCCCCTAATTGGTTCCTCCAGCACTTACCCCAGGAAATTGTCCCCTACATTTTCCAGAAACTTTCCGGATTGTCGGTGCACTGCTGTATTGCTCTCCCAGCAGATACTGGAGTGGTTGAAGTCCCCCATGAGAACCAGGGCCTGTGATCTAGGAACTTCTGTTAGTTGCCTGAAGAAAGCTGCGTCCACCTCATCCCCCTGGCCTGGTGATCTATAGCAGATTCCCACCATGACATCGCCCTTGTTGCTCACACTTCTGAACTTAATCCAGAGACTCTAGGGTTTTTCTGCAGTTTCATACTGGAGCTCTGAGCAGGCATACTGCTCTCTTTCATACAGCGCAACTCCCCCACCTTTTCTACTCTGCTTGTCCTTCCTGAACAGTTTATATCCATCCATGACAGTACTTCAATCATGTGAGCTACCCCACCAAGTCTCTGTTATTCCAATCACATCATAATTCCTTGACTGTGCCAGGACTTCCAGTTCTCCCTGCTTGTTTCCCAGGCTTCTTGCATTTGTATATACGCACTTAAGATAACTCACTGATCGTCCTGCTTTCTCAGTATGAGGCAGGAGTCCTCCCCTCTACCTGGGCCTTTTCGTCCACAGGGAGGATGGATGAGAACACCACTTGTGCCTCAAACTCCTTTATCCTTTCCAGAGCCACATAGTCTGCAGTGATCCACTCAAGGTCATTCTTGACAATATCATTGGTGCTCACATGGAGAAGAAGGAAGGGGTAGCCATCCGAGGGCTTGATGAGTCTCAGCAGTCTCTCCATCACATTGTGAATCCTAGCTCCTGGCAAGCAGCACACTTCTCAGTTTTCCCAGTCAGAACGGCAGATAGATGACTCAGTCCCCCTTAAGAGGGAGTTCCCGACGACCACCAACCTCCTTCTCCTGGAAGTGGTGGTCATGGAACCCCCATCCCTAGGACTGCATCTCATGCCTTCCAACAAATACCACAACTTTTAATGTGCCCTTTGAATTTTCCAACTCCAGATGCACCTTAGCCAGAGGCACAGGAATTGTATATGTTCCCAATGTCAGGAGATCTGCCTTTCACTTTCTTTGACCATGCTTTCCCTGACCAGAGAAATCTGGTCCCTTGTGTCTCTCAAATCCAGGCATTCTTTGCCATTCTCCTCAACAACTTTCATAAATTCCATGTTCACCTGCAATGGATCAGACCTCAAAGAATTAATCAGGTGCCCTGGAAGTACTTCTGAGCTAATGATAGCTGCATTAACCTGGGTTGGATGGGGTGTGGGCTTATATTCATTTAGTATAGGGCAATTGTTATATGTTCAGTAGAACACATATGAAATATATTCTTGGCCTGTTCCCTTGTATAGTGGTCTGTGTGTGTAGTTCTAGGAGAGGATTCATACAGGGGAGATAAGTGCCTGGGCTCCCAACAACTCTCTTTCTTCCAGCAGTAAACTGAGGTCCCTCTTTCACACCAGTCTTCTGCTCCTTCCTCTATGTCTTGTGGTCACTGGGTGCTTTAGCTTGCATGTATGCATCCAAGGGGTTTATCCCAGATAACTTGTGTGAATTCTTCAAAACGTATGCTCAGGAACTGATCCTGTGCAAAAAGATCAAACAGCTGTTCATAAATATCTGCCTCCTTCTTCTTGACCAATTTTTTCATCAAATCACACAATTTTTACACACATTTTTTATGACTCGTCTTGTTATTCATTTTGAGGCGTCTACTTGTTCTCTACACCTCGAGTAATCTGGAATCTTTGCAATACAACCTTTTTAATTCACCATATTTCAATTTTTCAATTTCCATGTCATTAAATACATTTAAAGTTCTCCATGAAAACATTCTAATCAAACGTGGAAGCTTTTTGTCCTCTGGAACTTTATGTACTTCACAAAGCCTTTCAAAATTGGTCAGGTATTCCTCAATACAGTCTGTTTTGTTGTATGCAGGACACAACTTGTCCCAGATGAGTGTTCCTTCAAGGGATGGAATACTTGAGAACTGTGTAATCTGCTCATGCTTGTCCATTATGCAGCTTTTCCTTTTATTTTTCTTGGATTTCTTGTTATTTCAGTTCCAGCACTCTCTGATATACTTCCTCTTTTTCTTTGTCTCTTTTGGTAGCTTCCAATTTTTTGAATTCTTCGTCTTTTTGCCCAGCTAAACATTTTTGGTGTTCATGTTCCTCTTTTATTTTGTCATTTTCCAAAGTAGTCAGCTCTAATTTTGTGGTTGCTTCACTAATACTCATGTTCATTGTTAGGATACAGATATTCAGGCCTGTCTGCACAGGCCTATACTTTAAGAATTTACACGTATTCTTATCACTAAGCTAGTTATAGAGGTATAAAAGAAAGAATCAAAATCACTGTCTGTGCAATGGCCTTCTCTTACTGTGACAGGCTTAGGCCTTCAGCTAAGATGTAGTTATGCAGCCATAAGCTGGGAAATGTATGGTCACATCCTCACATTCCAAACTAGTCATATTGAAATAAGGTGCTATTGGGCTGTTAGGAATACAATCCTATCCTGATATTCCTATCACCTCCAGTGAAAGGGAAGAGCCTAAAAGATAGCATCCTGTCTGGCAAGAACTCACCTATCAATAGACACAGCTGAAAAACCCTTATGTCTGTATAGATGTAGTTGTGAAATCCTCATTTCTATATTGTTTTGTATGTTTATTTGCATGGTCTCTGTCTGGTTTTGTAATTGTTTCAGTCTAATGTATAATTAATTTGTTGGGTGTAAACCAATTAAGGTGGTGGGAGATAATTGGTTAAATAATCATGTTACAATATGTTAGTTAAATTTCAGTAAAATGATTGGTTAAGGAATAGCTAAGTAAAATGCAGGTTTTACTATATAGTCTGCAGTCAATCAGGAAGGGAGGGAGGGAATGGGAATGAGAACAGGGACTGGGGATGGAGGAATTAAAATCATGTCTTGCTAAAGGGGAAAATGGGAACAGGGAAGAGGAACAGGGACACAGGCAAGGCTCTGTGGTGTCAGAGCTGGGAAGGAGGACACTGAGGAAGGAAACTGGAATCATGCTTGCTGGAAGTTCACTCCAATAAACATCAAATTGTTGTGTCTTTGGACTTCAGGTATTGTTGCTCTTTGTTCATGCAAGAAGGACCAGGGAAGTAGGAAGGTGAAGGAATAAGCCCCCTAACTTTCATACTTTACTATTGTTCTATTTTCCTTGCCCAAAAAAAAACAAAACAGAAAATAATAAAACTGTAATTTCTCTCTAACCTGTTCCCAACCTTCACACTTGTGAATCCCTTAAAACCAGCTTATCAATACTGAAAGAGCGTACCTCAGTTAACCAACAAGCTGTGTGTAAATCCTTACAACTATGCCAATATGATGTTTTGGGCTTCACCCAGACCAGTAACTGATTTGGTCACTGTCTGCAATGGAACCCTCGGTATCTTGTGTCTGTGCAGCTTTGGTCCAGAGTTCTGACTCTAACAGCCTGGCAGCAATCCAGAAGCCTCCCCTGGCTTTGTCCAGCTGGTTGCTTCTTGCAGGATGACCTTAAAATGCTTCCAGCCCAAAATTTGCACCAAAATCATCCTACTGCAGAACCAGTCCATCTCACTGGACCCTTACAGAGAAAGTGCTAAGTTTGCTGCCTTTGCAGAGAAAGTAAAACACTCCAACCTGTAATCTTGCACAGCACTGATGATTTATAAGTAAAGCAAAACAAGTTTATGTACAAAAGAATCATGGATTAAAGGATAATAAATAAAAGAAATAAAGGTAGAAAAGGTTACAAGCAAATACAAATGAAACGCATTTAAAAGACTAAAATTTAATCTTGCATGATACAGTCTTTGTATAAGATGGTTTCTGTCATACATAGTTTCCTTTGCAGCTTTTGTTGACATCCTTGCAAGGACACATCACAATGATCAAATTACTTGTTTTCTTTGTCTCTTCAGGTGAAGGATAAAGATGGAGTATGTCTTTGTTTTTTATATTTCCAAAAGGAAGTCTTTGTCTTACAAGTAAGAAAAGCCTCCTGGGAATTCAGTCTCTTAAGTCTCTCTAGGGTACAGAAGCCATGTTAATTCTTTGTCTCCCAGGATCAGGATAATTGCTGCTGATTTAGCTTGATGGCTTTATTTACTGCTAATATGTAAATTGAGGTAAACACACATTTCTTTGTCTAGGGCAGATCTGATTTTTACCTTTACTTAGGCTAGGCTTAAACATGTTTTAGTAACAACTTTCAGAGGGAGTTCATAACATCACATATAACAATAACCAGGCAGTGTACATGATATTAATAACCAGCGTCTTATTAGTTTTCATATGACACCTCACTATTTTGTACAAATAAGGTTGCTGTAATATGTAGTGTGTGAAACGAGGCTACGGTCACAGAAAGATCTCTGTCAAAATTTATCTGTGCAGACAGTCCCCCACTGAAAGTAAAATATACCTCAGGCCCCAATGATACACTCCTTAGCCCTTAGGATAGATATTAGAAGATTAAAGGTTAGTTGTCCCTAACCCTCTGACTATCAGAAGCTGGGAGTGGACAATAAGGAATGGATCATTCAGTAATTGCAGTGTTCTGTTCATTCCCTCTGAAGCATCTGGCATTGGTCACTGTCAGAAGACAGGACACTGGGCTAGATGCACCATTAGTCTGGCCCAGTATGACCATTCTTAGATTCTTATATAATTTTACCTCAGATTTTGAGTTCAGAGCATTAGTCTGTTGGCTATAGTCAAGGTCTGGCTCAATACCTCTCCTAGGATTTGTGGAAGGGTTCCATTAAAAGCACTTAGAGGGAATGCTTAGTTATGCTTAGTTACTATGAAAATTGGTTCTCCATAAATATCATGGTAGATAGCGATAGTAGTTTTTAAATTTTTTAGATAGTAAGACAGGATCTGAAAACCACTTACCTGTGTCGGCAGTGGAGAGAGTGAGAAATGTTTTGGTCTATAAATGAATCATAACTGTAGGTTGAGAAGAATCTTTTTACACAAAGAATGAAGGGTCTCTGTTCACCTTTATGGAAATGCTTGGGTGACTATCTCTGCTATATATTTATTGGTATTTCCTCTTTTCTTTCGTTTCTCAACTGGTTAAGGCTGACTGGCTGAAGTGGTATGAATTTTCCAAGTCAGGGAAATTTTAATTTTTTAGGCAAAGCTTTATCTACCCTGGCCATCTGTATTACCCACTGCAGTCTGGCACAAACTTCCTTTACCAAACGCCATCACAAAAACAAACAACAAACTAACAAACAAACACAACCTCATCATATTCAGGATATAGGGGTTGCTGCTTATTACTTTTAAAAATAAAAATGACCGTGCATTGTCTTCAACTCATGTGCCCATGATTTTGGAAACCATAATATTTTCTTCTTGGTGCAGGTCTACAACTTTCTGTTTCTCAAGTGATTTGCTGCTTAAATATTGTCAGACAACTCAGTGCAAATGTATTTCCTAAGATTATTCAGAAGAAGGCCTCTGTTTTCATGCCAGGTATCATATGAAGAATAAAAAAAGAAGCTCTGTCTTTAGATGCCAAGGTTTATTTTTTGTTTTGTTTTATTTTGTTTTTAAAGTATGAAATGAAAGCAACAAAGATAAGAATCAGAAAAAGTTTTCAGAGGAGCTGAGCTACAGAAGCCTCTGTCAATTAATCTAAATAACACCTAACATTTAGGAAACCTACACATCATATAAAGCCAACACTATTTTCTGGTGTGCTTTGGTACTATGTAACAGAGAACATTTGCATGTATGAGGTTACTACTGTGAAATCAGTTACAATCCCACTGCCAATTTTTTAAATCTCCTATACCACTGTTTTCTCTGTTGATTTCATGTTTAGATTTACAAATACTCATCAGCACCATATTTACTAACTACATTATTCATCTACAGAGCATTCTGTTTTTTTTTCTTATAACTACATGCATATTTAATAATATATTTTTTAATAAATTCATAGATTCAAAAATTCAAAGGCCCAAAGGGATCACTGTGATCATCTAGTCTGACCTCCTGTATAACGCAGGCCACAGAGCTTCCCACAATAATTCCTAGAGCAGAACATTTTTTTTTTTTTTTTTTTGGTGGGGTGGCGAACAATATTGATTTAAAAATTGTCAGTGGTGGACAATCCACTACAATCCCTGGCAAATTGTTGCAATGGTTAATTACTGTCATCATTAAAAAATCATGCCTTATTTCCAGTCTGAATTTGTATATCTTCAACTTCCTACCACTGGGTCATGTTATACCTTTCTCTGCTAAATTGAAGAGCTCACTGTTATGTATTGTTCCCATGTAAATAATTATAAACTGTAACCATCACCTCTTAACCTTCTCCTTGTTAAGCTAAATAGTCTTAAAGAGCTCAATCTATAACTATGAGGAATGTTTTTGAATCCTTTAATTATTCTTGTGGATCTTTTCTGAACTCTTTGCAATTTATCATCATCATTCTTCAATTGCAGGCACCAGAACTGGACACAGTATTCCAGCTGCTGTCCTTTAGGCCACAGTGTCACAATGGGAGCTCATGTACAGCTGATTATCCACCAAGACCCCCAAATTTTTTTCAGAGTCACTGCTTTCCAGCATACATATTCCAGCATATGGAATAATTGCAAAGAGTTCAGAAAAGATCCACAAGAATAATTTAGCAGCTGGAATACTGTGTCCAGTTCTGGTGCCTGCAATTGAAGAATGATGATGATAAATTGCAAAGAGTTCAGAAAAGATCCACAAGAATAATTAAAGGATTCAAAAACATTCCTCATAGTTATAGATTGAGCTCTTTAAGACTATTTAGCTCCTGCAAGTATGGGCTACATTACTTATTCCTACATTATCCATTTACATTTAGCCATATTAAAACATATATTCTTTACTTGAGCCTACTTTACCAACTGAACCAAATTTCTCTGAACTAGCAACTTTTTATCTTTATTATTGATCAGAATTTTAATTTTTGTGTCATCTGCAAACTATATCAGTGATAATTTTATGTTTTATTCCAGGTCTTCAATAAAAATGTTATACGAAAGAGGGCTAAAAACTGATCCCTGCGGGACCCCAATGGAAAAATACCATTCAATGTCAATTCCCTGCTTACCTATCCATTAGCTAGTTTGTAATCCATTTAATGTGTACCATGTTAATTTATGTCTTTTTATTTTTTTAATCAAAATGTTGTCTGATAATATTCCAAACGCTTTACATAAGTCTAAGTATATGATGTCAACACTATTACTTTTATCAGCCAAACCTGTAATCTCATGAAAAAGAGATATCAAGTTAGTTTGACAGGATCTATTTTACACTAACCTATGCTGATTAGCATTTATAGCATTATTCTCCTCTAAATCCTTATTAATCAAGTCCCATATCAGTTGCTCCATTATCTTGCCCAGAATTGATGTTAGGCTGAAAGGCTTACATCTTTCTTAATTACATAATAATATAAAGTGAGCCTAGAGAATATTTTACACTTACAGAGCACTTCCATCTGTGGATCTTAACCCATCAATCAATGCAGCCTTACACACCCAGGTGTGGCAACTAATTACTCATACATTTTGACATATAAGGAACTGAGAATAATTAAGGCAATATTTTCTAACTCAACAACCTGTGATTAAGAAACTAAAATCTACACTGAGACACTTGGTCAGAAGTGACCTGAAAATGGCCACAATTCAATTTCCATTGTATTCTGTGGGAATTAGATGAGGCTGTTTCTGAAGTGCTGAATGCCCACAAGTCTCATTGACTTCAAAATCTGTATGTCAGTGGGAGGTAAATGTTGTGAAATTTAAGGAGGGATATGAATGCACTGAATGTTTTTCTTTTAAAAAGCATTTGGAGTTTCAATCAGTGAGGTTGTTATAATGATTACACATTGTAAATCAAGTAATTAAAAACAGTAATTGAGTATTCTGCCCCAGAATGGGGAACAGCTTAACTAAATTCATAAATACCAAAGTAATCATTTTTTATTGTTTTGCCTATTCTGCTTGTGGTGAGTGGTTTGTCATGCCAACTTCAAAAGAGAAAGTGGGAGTAGCTGACTCTTTAAACATTGTAAAATTCAAGAAATTGTACTGAGATACATGTATTTATTTTGCCCATTTATTAATGTTCCAAAAATAATTTTAAAATATATGTGCAGTTCTTTGAATCAAGAACATTTCTGCATACATTACAGAGTGAATATAAAGAAATACAACTCAAATGCTAGTCAAAAAGGGAAAATAATTAATTACATTCACCATTTGTAAAAAAAAAATTTAAAAAATAGCCCTTTGTCATAAACAGATAGTTAAGGGTTAATTCCTCTTTTACCTGGAAGGAATGGTTGATTTGATGACTCAGGAACAATTCCTGAATATGACCAAGGATAATATAAAACAGTAGTTATGGGATAAGAAAATAGACTCAGTCGAAAGTCTTGTTTTTTACACTGATCAATAAGAGCTGTCCGAGGCCGCTGGAGAGGAGGGGAAAATCAACACAAAACAGATGGAGGGAGCAGAGCACAACAACTCTGGTTGCAGTTTGAGTTAAAATCAGAAGGGACACCCTCAAACCACACCCTACCACTGGAGGCAACCCAAGGCCCCACCTACATCTCAAGGTAAACCCCAAACCTCTTATTGTCCCACCACACCAGTCTCCGGCAACCCACCTTGCCCCGGTGATACCTTAGCAAGTCAGGAAATCAGTCTTTTGTCTGTTCAGAAAAGTTTGTGCTGGAGTGAAGGATCCAGGAATCAGCCATCTAAGAAATGTTCCTGGATCCTTCACTCCGGCACAAACTTTTCTGAACAGACAAAAGACTAATTTCCCTCCTCCCTCTTTGAAAATATCTTGTCCCTCCGATGGTTCCTCTGGTCAGGTGTTGGCTAGGCTATGTGAACTTCTTAACCCTTTACAGGTAAAAGAGGAATTAACCCTTAACTATCTGTTTATGACACTGCTATATTAGTGTGCATAGAATATTCAAAAGTAATTAGTATTTTTAGGTTCCTCGTGTTTAGGGGCCCATCATGCGAAGTGTAAAGAGCTCTGATTTTCAGAATGTGGTTGTTCAACTGTTTTAAATACCAGCTATCTTTAAGGGGTCTCAGGTTGGGCACCCAAGAACTGAAATAATGACAATCACTAGTTATTAAAATCTTGGCTTATCTGTATAATAGGACATGACTACGCACACATATAGACATTATGGTCTTCTGCTGGAATTAATCCTCAAATCTTCAGCACCAAAATCACATGCATTTACTGTTGAACTAAAGATGAGCCACCCTAGCTCTGAGAAAATAACAAGCTGTATGGCTGCGCTGGACAGCCACTAGGACTCATTATAGTACCCACAAAACAGCGTTTGTTTGTTTGTTTCTTTTTATAGCTATGTGTATGCAAGCTCAATTTTCATCCATGAGGGAAAGTTTAAGGTATGGATCCTTATAGGATTTAATAAAAATAGGAAACAAATCTCAGGAGGCCTTAAATTTACCACTCTTTCAATTTGTATTTTGTCCATGAGGACAAAAGTAACAGATAAGTAGAACCACGTGAGAAATAGTTTTCCTATCCAGTGAGAGTTTTTGAGATTTCTAATTTTTTGCCCATCCCAATTGGGATCTGTCTGCCCAGTCGGGGCTAGGGGTTCTTTGGGATTCTCGGTGAAAGACTGAGATGAATGACCCAGGACGAGGAGAACTGGATACAACTCAATTTTATTATAGGATGGTAAGTATAACAATTATTAATGCTACGATTCCTTATCAAACAACTACAATACTGTATGAGTAAATTTAAACAAGTAAGGCAAAGGAGGGGAAGCAAGTAAGAAAACAAACAAACAAACAAAAAACCAAACAAACTTCCCTTCCCCAACAAAAAACACAATGGAGGGAGATAAGCCAAACAAAAACAAACAGAAAATTCTGTCTAGCTAGTTACTTACGACCAAGTATAGGACTGCCAGATAGGAGAGTATATACATAGTGAGTTTGGGCCAGCAACATGACACATGGTAGGACTGGATTCGGGAGCAGGAGAGTCAAGTCCTGGTTGATCAGACCTGGACTGGTAGTGACTTTTTTGGGACCCTCTGATTAATACACAAGGGTGACTAAGTATATAGTTCAGATGGTGAGTTTAGCACACACTGATTGGCTGCTTAGTACCCTAATTGTTTTTACCCTTATTAGGAAGAACAATATGATGTAGAAACTGAAGAAATGGTTTCTGCGGTAAACACTATGGAAACAACCCACATAAGTTTCCTGTGATAAGCACTGTGCCTTAATAAGGTCGTGCAGTCTATTGTGGGCCTCTTTCCTTGCTCCGGGTTTCACCGCAGGGTCGAGAGGTGGCCTGGCCAAAACAGTGGGGTGGGGAGGGGAGTTAGGCTGTATTAACAGGATCAAGAGTTGAAATTTTGAAAATAATCATGAGCGAATAGTCTGAAAAAAGAGTTCTCATTTGGTCAATCAAATCTTTCATTGTGATCATTTCAAAATATTTAATTTCGATATTGACATTTTGACATTTTTAACTAAATAAATTAACTACAAATTTGAAACAAAAAAGTCATATCAGACTATAAAACAAAACTTTCCATTCTGAAACAAAACAAAACGTGTTGCAAAGGTTTGGGTAGCTTCCAAAAGAACAAAATGTCAGTGCATGAATATATACATATTGAGGGGACAGGAAGGTCCCGTTACAAATGACAGTACACTTTGATGAACCATAACCTTTGAATATAACTTTGTTACCAGACCTATACTGTTACTTTGTCAAATTGATGGAAACCTTTGCGTGAGTTTTATCTGGTAATATGCCCTTTGTCCAAATTCATTAAATAGAAGTAAGGTGCTTTAAACCATTATCTACAAACTTTATGTAAGCTGAGAATTCACTCATGAAGAAAGAAAAATCTGATCTCCTAAAATTAATTAATGATTGAGAGTGGCAGTGAAAAGTTGACCTTAACACAATTCCTTTGCATAAGATAGCTAAAACTAAATATCACTTAACTCCATTATTAAAAATCAAACAGAACTTCACCTGGTTCTAGCATAGCAAAATTATTATAATATAATAAAAAGTCTTGGCAGAGATAAATTAAAACTATACTGAGACTGGGGTCATCTCTCCTCTGACTCAAAATCCTCACCCCCAAAAACTTCATAGCCCCAGGACAGCCAGCCAAATTAGAATCACAAACCTTCCAGGTGCTACTGCCTCATATCCTTACCTTGGATCATGTTATGATTGGACTTTAAGGATTGCAGTCAATCCTTAATCTTCCCTGAGTTGGGGATCATTGTTTGGCAGGTTCTAAGTATCGGATAATGTGGATATACTTGGTAGCAGAAAAGTTGTGTTTAATATATTGCAGATTGTCACCTCTCATCCATTCAGCTTCCAAAATACATATCTATTTCTTGAGATGTTTTTTCTCTAGTGGATATTTTGCTACACTCCAACTTGATAGTTAGATGAGCAACTGTTTTACTAGTAAGTCGGATTTTTTTTGCTACATGCAGACTTTATGGCCACCACATGAGTTGATGAAATGAAACAGGCATAGCTGGTTATTGAGGACTCACTTAGTGAGTATTTAAAAATCATGAAAACCTTTATAGAATGAAAGGACCAATTAGTGGGATGATCAAAGGCTCAGCCTAATAAACTTCTCCCAGATTTGAATCTGCATAATTGGTGATAACTGGATTTAAGAATAGGGATAGGTCTTGATTCTTTATTTACGAGAAGAGTAAAGGATTTGCAGAGAAAGAGGAAAGACATAACAGAGCACTAAAACCCAACCCAGAAATACAAGATTTTATTCTAGAGAGGGACTAAATCCCAGGGTCAAGTTTATTTTCATGACCATCTGACACCTCAAGTTCAGAAGGTACAAAAATTGATCTATACCTATTATTTCTAAAAAAAAGATTATTTCAAGGTGAAATTGTTATTAGTATAGAACATAGGTGCTGAGGGTGGGATGGGCAATGAGGCATTCCCCCTATGCCCTTTCTAAAACCTGGCCAGGAGGGAGACTATTATGGCTTGGCCTGGCCAGCTGGCCCCCAAATCCTGCTCTGTGTCACAGAATCATAGAATCGTAGGACAGAAAGGGACCTCAAGAGGTCATCTAGTCCAGTCCCCTGTACCCATGGCCTCACTAAGTATCTAGACCATCTCTGAAAGGTGTTTGCAGAGGTGAAAGTAAGCCTGTCCGGTCCGGTACGGCATACCGGCAAGAGTCAGTGCGCCGTGCTGGACCACACACGCTTCTATGATGGGGATTGAAAGGGCTCTGGGCTGCTCCTGGCTGTGGGCAGCCCAGAGTCCTTTGAATACTGGTCATGACTCCGGTGTCCGGGTAGGGGCCAGGATTTAAAGGCCTCAAAGCTCCCCGCAGCTGCGGGCAGCTCAGAGCCGTTAGAATCACCGCTGCAGTTCTGGTGGCTGTGCCGGGCCAGGATTTATATGGCTCGGGGCTCCCCTCAGGGGCAGGAGCTCTGGGCCCTTTAAATCCCTGTCCCAGCCCCGCATGCTCGGGGTTGCCCTCGGCAGCCAGAGCCCCGGGCCCTTTAATTTGTCCCTGAGCCTCGGGGGGCTCCCAGCCATCTCTTCAGCTGGGAGCCCCTGGTCGATTTAAAGGCCCTGGGTCTCCCAGACAAATCTGGTGCCCCAGGGCCTTTAAATCTTGAAAGGCCACGTCTCTTCCAGACGAGGCCATGCCACTTCAGGATGAGGCCACACCCCTCTCAGGACTCCGGCAGTACCGGTAAGTCCCGTAAGTTACTTTCACCCCTGTGTGTATGTCTAAGCTGCTCTTAAAAACCTCCAGTGATGGAGATACACAGCCTCCCTAAGCAATTTATTACACCCTGACAGTTAGGAAGTTTTTCCTAATGTCAAACCTAAACCTTCCTTGTTGCAATTTAACTGTATTGCTTTTTGTCCTATCCTTAGAGGCTATGGAGAACAATTTTTCTCTCTCCTCTTTGTAATAGTTGTTTATGTACTTGAAAACTGTTATAGTATCCCTTCTCAGTCTTCTCTTCTATAGACCAAACAAACCCAGTTTTTTCAGTCTTCCTTCACAGGTCATGTTTTCTATGCCTTTAAACATTTGTGTTGCTTTTCTGTGGAATTTCTCCAATTCATCTAAATCTTTCCTAAAATGTGGTGCCCAGCACTGGACACAATACTCCAGTTGAGTAGAGCTGGAGTAGAATAGAAGAATTTTTTCTCATGTCTTGCTCACAACACTCCTCCTAATACATCCCAGAATGATGTTTGCAACAGTGTTGACTTGTATTTAGCACTATGACCTCCAGAACCCTTTCTACAGTATTCCTTCTTAGGCAATCATTTCCCATGTTGCATGTGTGCAACTGATTATTCCTTCCTAAGTGGAGTTCTTTGGATTTGTCCTTATTTAATTGCCCCATATTTACTTCAGACCATTTTTCCAGTTTGTCCAGATCATTTTTAATTTTAATACAATACTCCATAGCTCTCCCAGCTTGGCATCATCCACAGACCTGATATGCCATTATCTAAAATTATTAATGAAGATATTGAACAGAACTTGACCCAGAACTGATCCCTATGAGACCCCACTTGATATTTCTTTCCAGTATGACTGCATACCACTGATAACTACTCTCTCGGAATGGTTTTCCAGCCATTTATGCACTCACCATACCTGCTGGCTGCTTAAACTTACATGGAGGATCCTTTCAGTGCCAGGGACTGTCCAAGTCCAGGAAGTGAGATGGCCCTATCACCCAAGGACATAAGTCTCACCAGAAGGGAGGGAATGGTAAGGAGAAGGGAGTGGATAGTGGGGGAAGGCAGGGCCTCAAGGAGAGTTAGGCTGCTGGGTCAGGCAGGCAGTGGCTTTAAGAGGGTTGGGCTGGTGTTTGTGTGTGTGTTTGTGTGTGTGTGTGTGTGTGGGCAGGGGCATGAGCTTTGGGAGGGTCAGGTTGTTGTTGGTGGTGGTGGGGTTTTCCCCCTACCTTTTACAGTTCTTTCAAGGTATAGCATAGTTAGTATGGAGGATTTTCAAAATATTTACTCTTTTTTTTTTGGTACTTTATATTAATTTACAACTTCTTTAAAAAATGTTATATTTGATAGGTAGAATTTCAAAGAGCTTGGCAAAATGTGTTTTTACCAGCAATATCTTTTTGTTAAGAATTATATGTACCACAAAAAAAATATTGTTTTTTAAACGAAAACATCTTGTACATTAAAACAGCCAGGGGTCTAAAATTCCAGACATCTTAAAAGTGATGAAACATATTTTTTTAATAAATACTTATTTTACATTAACATGCAAAAAATATCTTGGCGTGAACAAAGCTCGCTGAATCAGCTCTTATATATAAAATGTGCCAAATCTATCCATGGTGCATTTGGTACAGTGATTTTATCCGATTGCATTTAAATAGTATTTATAACAATAATTTCAAAGCCACAGAAAAGAATTGGACCAAGTTAGCAATGCAACACCCACACAATGGCTTATGATTGTAAATATGAGCATATAAGCCAAACACTTATCACACAAGCTATTATTAACCAGTGTAGCAGAATTTATATAAATGGTAGTAGTTCACAGAACACCTACCAAAATAAGATACCATGTAATTTTTGATGTGAGATGGGAGTCCAAAGTCAAAGAGTGAAATTTTGGCCTCATTTGACATCAATGGGAGTCTTGCCATTGAGTTCAGCAGGAGCAGAATGTCTTCCAGAGAATCCAAACATTAACATGCATGGCTACATAAACTATGCCATGTGTGTTCATTTAGTCCCAAAGTTGAAAAGAGAAACCACAAAGAGAGATATCAGTTCCTACAGTCTCATTGACTTTAGCAGGTCTTCCTACAGGCATAAGGGTTTAGTGTGCTTTGCAGGACTGGAACCATAATTATTGGTATCAAGTAACCAAACAAATGAAGGCCCTCTAATAATTATCATAGGATACAGATAAACACTGTTCAGAACTAACTAAAATAATTAATAATGGAACTGTATATATAAGTAATACCAAATTGTATATTAGCTATATTTAGTCTCTTTTAAAGTTTCTTCTGTGAACAGCATATGATTGTCTCAAATGTATTTATCTGAATTAATTCCTAGAATAATTCCATCAATTAAGTCTTTTGTCCTCAGATTCTTCCAGGGCAGTTCATTGTGAATGTCGGATATTCTGAATTTAAGCTGTATTGGTTAGCTAGGATTAGTTACATGAGTCCCATGTTAAATTTTATGTTCCTTAATTGGATAAGCATAACATTTAGAATCAGATTTCCAGTGTGAATTTCACATCTTTATGAGTTCAGAATTCACTTCCCTTGAATATGCTCTAATAATCACTTTAAGTGTTGTTTACACAAACAGTCCAGCCTACAAATATAAAAGGGTTACAAACTCAAATATAGCAAATTCCATTTTTATAGAGGGGAATAAATGAAGAATTAAGTCCTGAAGGCACTGGAAAGTCATTTCTATCAAACCATCCTTCCTGGCAACTTCTGAAAATTCATTCTGTTTAAACACAATTCTTCCTGTCATTAACACTGCTTAAAAGATCTTCTTTGTCTCATTAGTCATGACACAGGGGATTTCAGTCTCTATTGTAAGCCATAACTCTGCTATGGATACTGAAACAGAGAAAGTTGAGATTTTCCCCCAGTTTCAAGGAGGTGCAACATCCTCCGCTGCAAATCATGGCTTTCCTTGTCTGCACTGTGGTTTTGTGCTGGTACAGCTGCAGCGGTGATAAGCACTGATAGCTGGAATTGGGTTAAACCCCTACTGTCCACAAGACCTGGGTGGTATGTGCTTTCTATATTTCTTTTCTCCAACTGTTATTTCTAATGACATTTCAATGGAATTAAATTTTTAATAAATATTTTATCTTCTTCTTCTGTTCATTCCCCACATGATGTTGCAGACCTGTTACTTCAGATTCAGTTGTTTTGTATTTAACAATGATTATGATGGATATTGCAATCCCATACAATATCTTTGTAAACCACTGTATTAAATTTATGAATGGTTTGTGCCTAATTGTGTTCAAGTCCATTGAAGACGCTTACCACAGCTCCTCCAGAAACTAATAACTATTATGCCTCCAGCTTTCATCCAGATCACATCACAAGATCCATTGTCTAAAGCCAAGCTCTAAGATACAACTGCATTTGCTCCAATCTCTCAGACAGAGACAAACACCTACAAGATCTCCATTAATACCCACCTGGGGAAGTGAAGAAACAGATTGACAGAGCCAGAAGGATACCCAAAAGTCACCTACTACAAGACAGGCCAAACAAAGAAAGTAACAGAACACCACTAGCCATCACCTACAGCCCCCAGCTAAAACCTCTCCAGCACATCATCAAGGATCTACAACCTATCCTGAAGGACAATTCCTCACTCTTACAGACCTTAGTATCCTACTGTTAATTGACTTGTCTCATTAGACTGACCTCACATTTGGTAAGGCAATTCACATCTTTTCATGTATTTATATCTGCTCCTGTATTTTCCACTCCATGTATCTGATGAAGTGGGTTCTAGCCCATGAAAGCTTAAGCCCAGATAAATTTGTTAAGTCTCTAAGGTATCACAAGGGCTCATTGTTTTTGCTGATACAGACTAACACAGCTGCCACTCTGAAACCTATTATGGAAGAGTGACTAAAGTGAGTCACTGAAACTATAAACAACTCCAAGAGGTACTACCCTCTTGGGTGGTTTGCGTATACTTGTTCAAACTCAATTTTCCAGATACCAACAGTCTAAGAAAGGACTTTTGGTATATAAAGGTTAAGCTTAAGAGAGCTCAGCGGTTTGTGCATTGGCCTGTGAAACCCAGGGTTGTGAGTTCAATCCTTGAGGGGGTCAGTTAGGGATCTAGGGCAAGATCAGTATTTGGTCCTGCTAGTGAAGGCAGGGGGCTGGACTTCACGAACTTTCAGGGTCCCTTCCAGTTCTATGAGCAGGGGAGCACCAGCACACCAAGCATGTGCCTGGGATGGCAAGCCACAGGGGATGCTTTGCCGGGAGACATGCCTGCAGAGGGTCTGCTGGTCCTGTGGCTTTGGTGGACTTGCCACAGGCAAGCTGCAGAAGGCAGCATGATTGGGGTGGCAAAATACCTAGAGCTGCCCCTGTCTATGAGATAGGTATATCTCTATATATTATTACTTCTTTCTGATCCAGCAAATTAATATGAAATTTTATCCCAAGGTTCTCCAATCCTGCTGACGAGTTGGAAGAACTTTGGCCTAGTAGGGCCCAATAAAACTAATGGGAGTTTTCTGATACGTTTAGCATGCTTATTTTTAAATATATGTTTTCTACGTAATGCTTTTACTTTGAGAATAAATGTACTGCTGAGAGAGCTATGTGATCACTTGTAACTTCTAACAATACACTGATCATAGCCCTGGGAGAGAAAGCAAAGTTCAGGAACTGGTCACTGGACAGACTGGCTTGCTAGGGATATCAGTGTATGGTAGGGACCTGTGCAGTCTTAGAACTCCTAGTCAGAAGGAAGTGGAACATGGGTCCCTGCCCAGAGAGGGGTGATGGCTGGAGACCCATTAGGGCACTTCTGGAGAGTGGTATGGAGGTAGGTATATAGGTATAGTTACTCTGAAATTGTGACAGTGGTGTCACAAACAAAAGATTAAGATTTCAGGTAACAAAATAGCAACAGTAGTATGTGTACTTATTAAATATATCACCAAATAATGTTTTTTGTTTTATTTTGTTTTGTTTTATTCTTCATACAAATGTGTATACAAATAAAATACAAAATATAGGGCAAGATCTTCAGGTGATATAAATATTCTGAAGTCAGTGGAGTTACAGTGTTCACATTAGTTGGAAAGACTGACTCAGTGCACAAACAACGTGTTTCAAAGTTTATCATGAGCCGATAACAGCTATTTAAAGTTTCTGTAATTGCACGGAAAGATATAGTGAGACTGTCATAACATTTTTTCCCAGATCTGGACCTTAGCATCCAAAATATGGCTGTTAGCATGAAAACCTCCAAGCTTAGTTACCAGCTTGGACCTGGTAAAGCTGCCACCAGCCAGGAATTATACAGTGCCTAGCTCACTGTGGTCTCCCCAAAACCTTCCCTGGGGGACCCCCAGACTCAGATGCCTTGAGTCTTACAACAAAGGGAAATAACCCCCTCCCCTTGTTTCCTGGTCACTTCCTCCCAGGCTCCCCTCCTTGGACGACCCTAGGAGATTCCCTGCTTCCAGTCCTGGAAACACAAGTACCGAGAGAGCTAATCTCTCTCCCTCCCCTCACTCAGAGGGTATGCAAAGTCAGGCTTAGTAAATCTAACACAAAGAGATTTTCCCCCTGACTTCTTCCTCCCACCAATTCCCTGGTGAGCTGCAGACTCAATTCCCTGGAGTCCCCACTAAAGAAAACTCCAACAGGACTTAAAAAGAAAGCTTTATATAAAAAAAAGAAAGAGAAAGACATTAAAAATAGTCTCTGTAATAAGATGACACTATACAGGGTCAATTGCTTAAAGGAAAAAAATGAATAAACAGCCTTATCCAAAAAGTATACAATTTAACACATTCAAGCAACTACACACATGTAAATACAAAAAAAACAATATAAACCTATTGTCTTACTATTTTTGTACTTACAACTTGGAAACAGAAGATTAGAAAGCCTGGAGGTACGAAAATTACTCTCAGAGCCGAGAGGGCACAGACACAAGACAAAGAACAAAGAACTCACACCCAAAACTTCCCTCCACCCAGATTTGAAAAAGTCTTGTTTCCTGATTGGTCCTCTGGTCAGGTGTTTCAGGTTACTCCTTTCCAGGTGAAAGAGACATTAACCCTTAGCTATCTGTTTATGACAGAGACAAATGTTGGCATATTCAGCATTAAGCCTTGATGTATCATCTCATCATTCAAGGCCAAAGAGATGTCAATGTGGTTTCAACACTTCAAGGTTCGCCAATCAACAATGCTATAGTAAATATCATGGGGAAAGAAGGGTGCTTAATCCTCTGAAGCAGAAATGCTGTACATCTTACTGAACTGGGCTGAATAACCATAGGAGAACAGAATTTCAGACAACTCTGTCATGCGTGAATATTATATATATTTTACATCTATCAAATATACAGCCAAAAAAAAAAAAGGACTATCCCAAGCCCTCACAGAGTCAAGAAAAGAAAAACAAGACCAATGGAAGAGAGATGTATGTGATATGAGCAAAGCTAATAAACACATATTTAAGAAATAACTTCTGAAATCTACAGAAAACAGTATGAATCTGAAATCTCAGAGTATTGTAACTCTCCACAAGTTTGTTTTTTCAGCAATAAAATTGTCAGAGAAAATAGATATGCTTTCATGAAGTTCAAATGAAGCCTAAAGGGATATAACATTAAAACAACCTCTCTCCAATCCTTTGCTGCTTTCACTTGGATTCTACAAAAAAATTGCTCACTCATGAGTGCAAAATGTAATATGAAAAGACCCCAACTTTTGCCCTGCAGAAGGGCAAGTAGTCTTTATCACGAGCAGCTTGGTGGCTTCAGTTCTTTAAGGAAAGCATGTCACTGGAGATTACTACTGTGCTTACAGATGTTTAATGAGTCACAGGATTCCCAGCTAGGCATTATGGAACCTCTGATCCGATATAAGAACGACTGTTTTCACTGACTCATTCCTAATAAAGTCATCAAACATTTCCAAAACAAAACATCAAAGTTTCCCAATTCACCAGTGTTACCAGTCAGCAATTTCTAGCTTTGTTTTTATTTTCAAGTGAAATAGTCTTAATTTTTATATTGTTTATCACTGTGGTAACTTTGCAGAAAAGACATGCAAGCATGACTTCATGGAAACAGCCTGAACTTTTATTACTTTGCATTGGTAGCCCGTGATGTTATAAAACTATATATATTGTTGTTCTTTATTTATAAACATAAAATAATGCTCCCAATGCATACATCAGGGATTGGCAACCTTTGGCCTGTTTGTTTACCTGCTGCTGTCATAAACAGATAGCTAAGGGTTAATGTCTCTTTCATCTGGAAAGGAGTAACTTGAAACACCTGACCAGAGGACCAATCAGGAAACAAGACTTTTTCAAATCTGGGTGGAGGGAAGTTTTGGGGTGTGAGTTTTTTGTTCTTTGTCTTGTGTCTGACTCTCTCGGCTCTGAGAGTGATTTTTCTATCTCCTAGCTTTCTAATCTTCTGTTTCCAAGTTGTAAGTACAAAAATAGTAAGACAATAGGTTTATATTGTTTTTTTGTATTTACATGTGTGTAGTTGCTGGAGTGTTTTGAATTGTATTCTTTTTGGATAAGGCTGTTTATTCATATTTTCCCTTTAAGCAATTGACCCTGTATATTGCCACCTTGATACAGAGACTAAATATTATGTCCTTTTTCACTCTTTTTATATAAAGCTTTCTTTTTAAGACCTGTTGGAGTTTTTCTTTAGTGGGGACTCCAGGGAATTGAGTCTGCATCTCACCAGGGAATTGGTGGGAGGAAGAAGTCAGTGGGAAAATCTCTTTGTTAGATTTACTAAGCCTGACTTTGCATACCCTCTGGGTAAGGGGGAAGAGAGATTAGCTCTCTAGGTACTTGTGTTTCCAGGACTGGAAGCAGGGAATCTCCTAGGGTCGTCCAGGGAGGGGAGCCTGGGAGGAAGTAACCAGGAAACAAAGGGAGAGGGTTATTTCCCTTTGTTGTAAGACTCAAGGCATCTGAATCTGGGGGTCCCCCAGGGAAGGTTTTGGGGAGACCACAGTGAGCTAGGCACTGTATAATTCCTGGCTGGTGGCAGCTTTACCAGGTCCAAGCTGGTAACTAAGCTTGGAGGTTTTCATGCTAGCAGCCATATTTTGGACGCTAAGGTCCAGATCTGGGAAAAAATGTTATGACAGCCGCGTCCGCAGGTTTGGCCAATCGTGGCTCCCCCTGACTGCTTACCCTGGCGGGCTGCGGGCCAAAGGTTGCCAAACCCTCGCATACCTCTTGGCAGGCATGCCAAGTAGAGCCAACTATACTTATAACAGTTTGACTCATTGCTGAAATCCAGATCTATCTCGTGTTGCTATCGTATCTTCTTTCTTTTCCAGTGTAATTAGTATGACAAAGTAATTCATTAGCTTGTGAAAGAGATTGTGTTCCATGAGGTAAAATGAGGGTGGAAATGGTAATTAATGTATTTTGTTAAATGGTTATCTACATCTGTCTTTGCTAATCTACAAAATGTATCAGCTAATGAGTTTAAATTACAGGAAGGATAGAAAAGCACTTCACAGTTTAAATTACCTTCATTCATTTAAAGTATTTGAAGAAAACAGGCAGCTCATGCTTTTTTTTAACATATTAAGGATTGTTGTGAGAAATTTTAGTTTGAAAATAATCAGATTTACTTGCTAACATAAAAGAAATATGAATCTGTGAGGTGCATCTCTAACAACTTGATACAACAGACTGTAATTTATCATTCCAGGATTTTAAAACTCAGCATCCCAGGTGTTGAAACACTTTATCATGAAATAAAATACAGCTTTTAATTTATATACTTTCAAAATGGTGTCTGATGGTGTTATATCTTTAAAAAATGAAGTATGAGTCCCCTTATTTTGCACTGAAAATATATACTGTATATGCAGCTGAATCTTGCCTTACTGAAAATAATTCCTAGTGACTATAAAAATATGTAGATGAAATCTCACTTTCTCAATTGTACAATGAATATTGGTCAGTGCATCACCTGCCCTTCTGCACCTGATAGCCCTGTCCCCTGAATAGCAGCAGAGAGCAGGAAAGCTCTCAGTATCCTAGTTGTATCTCAGCCACACATTGTATAGGCAGTCCTGGAGAAAGGGTGGCTGCTATTGAGATAGTTACAGGAATACCTTATGAGCCTGTTTCTCCACTGCCTTACTTTTCCAGCATTATACTAACATGATTCCACTCATTCCAGTGGAGTTACCCTTGTGTGTAATTATAGAAAAACAGTGTAAAATTAAACCCTCAATTTTTAATAAAGGAGCTAATAATGCTAGGTAAAGAGATTGTTTGGGATAGTGTCTAGAGATTTATAGGTCAGAAGGGATGCCCAGGGTAGCCTTTCTTATGGATGGGATGCAAAGGGAGAAATGTTAAGGGATCACAGGGTATGACTGTTAGATATGATTTTTTTAAAAATCTGTGTTTTTGTTAATGTTTTAAATGATTCAGAGCTTTAAAGTCAAGCAGGTTGTTAGCCCACGTAACTACATGATAATATTAGTTATCCTCGGCCTCCTTCCCCCTATGTGCTTGTTACAGTCATTTGTTGTGTCTTAAATTAGACTGTTAGGCCTGGATACACAGAGGGACTTGGGTTCTGCAATGCCTAACTTTTAAATGCTTAGAAAATCATTCAAAGAACATTGCAATCCATAAAGTAACATTGCTTGAGTTAGATGGTTACACTTCCTATACAATGAATGAGGAGAAAGAGGTACATCAGAATGTGATCCACAAAAGTCAGCATGCTAAGGTAACCCATGGGAGATGCTGATGAGAGGAGATGATGATGAGAGGAATGTGTCCTAAGCCCTGCCCTCTCACAGAGTTAGGCATCTAAGTCCAGTCTCCAGAGAGGCACTTATATATGATAACAATCTACTGCTAGGAACCCCTCTCACAGAGTCAGGTGTTCTAACCACTGGGTTTAAAGCTCCTCTTTTTCCAGCTGTTTCCTGCCCCACAAAACAGCTGGATAAAGAAGAGCTTTAAACCCAGTGGTTAGAACATTCAACTGCAATGTGAGAGAGCTAGGTTCAGTTGCTCACTCTGCATGAGGAGGAGGAGAGAGGAGTTGAGTGGGATTTTCCAACACCTCTTAGGAGTATGCTCTACCCCAGGGGTCGACAACCTCTGGCACACGGCTCGCTAGGGCAAGCAGCCTGGAGGGCCAGGTGTCAAGGTTCCTTCCCCACTCTGAACTTTAGGGTACAAATGTGGGGACCTGCATGGACACTTCTAAGCTTAATTACTAGCTTAGATCTGGTAACTCTGCCACCATCCAGAAATTTCAGTGTCTGGATACTTCCTGTCCCCACAAAACTCTCCCTTCCCTGAGTGGCCTTGAGGGACTTCACCAATTCCCTGGTGAAAACAGATCCAAACCCCTTGGATCTTAAAACAAGGAGAAATTAACCATCCTCCCTCCTTCCCCCCACCAATCCCTGATGAGTCCAGATCCAATCACCTTAGATCTTAAAACAAGGAAAAATCAATCAGGTTCTTAAAAAGAAAGCTTTTAATTAAAGAAGAAAGGTAAAAATTATCTCTGTAAAATCAGGATGGAAAATGCTTTACAGGGTAATCAAATTTGTATAGCCTAGAGGAACCCCCTCTAGCCTTAGGTTCAAAGTTACAGCAAACAGAGGTAAAATCCTCTCAGCAAAAAAGGGACATTTACAAGTTGAGAAAACAAAAATAAAACTAATCCGCCTTACCTGGCTATTACTTACAATTTTGAAACATGAGAGACTGATTCAGAGAGATTTGAAGAGCCTGGAGGGACGTCTGGTCCCTCTTAGTCCCAAGAGCGAACAACACCCAAAACAAAAAGCACAAACAAAGAGTTCCCTCCACCAAGATTTGAAAGTATCTTGTCCTCTTATTGGTCCTCTGGTCAGGTGTCAGCAAGGTTTACTGATCTTCTTAACCCTTTACAGGTAAAAGAGGCATTAACCCTTAACTATCTGTTTATGACACCAGGCCAGTTTGTTTACCTGTCGCGTCAGGCCAATGGGGGTGGCCGGAAGCCATGGCCAGCACATCCCTCGGCACATAACTGTCTAGCCTGGATGTAAATCTTACCTGCTGGGTGTTACCCAGGAATACATCATATGTGTAAGACAATAGGGCATAGCCAATATTCATAACTACAGATACAAAGATGATACATGCATATCAGTAGGATAATCATAATTATTAAATCATAACTTTTCCATTCACACCTTACATGGACATACTTTGTACAAGATTTGTTGCACTTGTAAAATGGTGGCAATATCAAATGATATATATGGTCATCATGAAGCATACAGCATCACAGGTGGGAGTGTTTGCAATGAGCTCTGTTTCTCATTGATCAAGTGACTCATGAGTAGACCATATGAGTCTGTGAAGGTTGTCCTCTGTCTTGATGAAGCACCACACATCATTTTGCTTTCTCCAGCCCACATGGAGTATTGGAGTCTGACATGGGTTAAAAATACACATTACAAATAATTAGATTGTATTGCCAAACTTTCACTTTACTGTACTATATCATAGCATTTTAGATTTCATGCCAAATGCTAAAACAGGCTGAATGCTGGTCTGAAATGTCCCTATGGGAGCAACTAACTATTTGCTTCTAATCCACTCTTGCTTATTTTCCAATCCTACCATCTGTCACTCTCTCTCTTTCTCTCTTTGAGACAGATGTTATTTTCTGAACCTTTCTCTATTATTGGACCATCCCACCCTTTCTGAATGTTTTATAACCTGTCTTCCTTATCTTATTTTCTCTATTTCTCTTTGGCTTGTAATACCCTTCAGTATTCTCTGGACATTCAAACAATCTTTCTATTTTTTTCTTGACATCCTTTCCACCACCACCCCACCACCACCCGTATCATTGTATACATTATCCTTCTGCATATTTTGGGTTTTACTCACTTTCTTATCTTTTAGCACCAATCTGTAGAACCTCCCTCTGGCTTCCCTACTACTGCCCCTGTAATGAGCATACTCTAACCACTAGGCAGAGCCTATTACACTAGTCTTTATGGGGAATAAAAACTCAACTGACAAATAAATTTTGTATTCTCTTTTCTTGCAACTTCATTTTAAAAAAAAAGCCCTACTTGTGTGTATATATTTACAACACTTCTTGTTTAGCATGAAGGGTTCTCTACTGTCCTACAGCCTCTGCTCTCAATTCTCACTGAACTCACTGGGAGTTGCCTGTTGGTACCTCTTGTTATTTGTGTTCCATGAATACACAAAGCTATAGAGGAAGAATCTGCTAAGCATGTTTTAACCATCCTGCCTGATCCCTGATCTCCTGGCCTGGGAGGCTCGCCCCCACCCTCTTTCCCGCAGCCTCAGCTTGTTCTCTCTGCCGCTGGCGCAATGCTCTGGGCAGTGGGGCTGTAAGCTCCTGGGGCAGCGCAGCTGCAGATCATGGCCTGACCACCAGTGATCCAGGCAGTGAGTTGATGAGGCAGGGAGGGGGAGAGTGGGGGTTGGATAGAGAGCAGGGGAGTTCGGGGTAGTGGTCGAGGTGTGGGGGTGTGGATGGTGCTCAGGGGGAAACAGAGAGTTGAATGGGGGCAGGAGTTTCGGGTGGCACTCAGGAAGGAGGGGAGATTGGATGGGGTGGCAGAGGGCAGTCAGGGGCAGGGATTCCGGGGGCCAACAGGGGACAGGGAGAAGGTGTGGTTGGATGGGGCATGGGTCCTGGGGGGGGGCATCAGAAATGAGAGGAGGGGTTGGGTGGGGCGGTGGAGGTTTGGGGGCAGTCAGGGGACAGGGAATGGGTGTGTGTGGATGGGGCAGGGGTCCCAGAGGGTCATCAGGGAATGGGGGGTTGGATGGGGCACGAGTTCCAGGGGGTCAGATAGGAGGTGTGGGCTGGGCCATGACCCCTTCCACTAACTGGCACTCCATACAATTTACAAAACCCAATGTGCCAGAGGGCCAAAAAGTTTGCCCGCCTCTGTTCCTACCTCTACTCTGACACTAAGATTTATTTACCCCTATCATAACTAATTATATACATAACCCGAACCTAACGCTAATCTTACACTCTAATCTTAAATACTAACTCTTAATCCATAGCTGAGCAAACTATAGCCCACGGGCCACATCCAGTCTGTGCAATTGTCCAGCCCGGCTCTGGAGCTCCCAGCCAGGAAAGCTAGAGCATGGCCTGTCCCCTGCTGTTCCCTCTCTGCCTCAGCGTCAGATCTCTGTGCCACCAGTGCCCTGGGAGGCGGCGCTGCGAGCTCCTGCTGGACAGTGTGGCAGCATGGCTGGCTCCATCTGGGCGGCATGGCTGCCACATGCTGCTCTGAGCGGCAAAGTAAGGGGATGAGGAACAGGGGGGTTGCATAAGGGGCAGGGGTCCCCAGGGGCAGTCAGGGGCAGGGATCAAGGGGCGGTTGCGTGGGGCGGAGGTTAGGGGGGATCAGGGAGAACAGGGGGAATTGGATAGGCATGGGAGTCCTGGGGGGCCAGTCAGGGGCTGAGGGTGTGGATAGGGGTCAGGGGATGGGGAACAGTGGGGGTTGTATAGATGTGGGAGTCCCGGGAGGCCTGTCAAGGGGCGAGGGTGTGGATAGGGGTTGGGGCAGTCAGGGGACAGGGATTGAGGGGGTTGGATAGGACCCCTGGTCCCTGGGGGGCAGTTAGAGTTGGGGTATGGGGAGGGGGAGTCAGGGGACAGGGAGCAGGGGTGGTTGGATGGGTCAGGGGTTCTGAGGGGGGCAGTCAGGGGGCAGAAAATGGGGGCAAGGGCCAAGCTTTTTGGGGAGGCACAGCCTTCCCTACCCAGCCCTCCATACAGTTTTGGAACCCCAATGTGGTCCTCAGGCCACAAAGTATGCCCATCTCTGGTCTATTGAATACATTTACTTGTTGTCATCCCAAATAAAGGAATATATTAAAGCCCATAAAAAAAACAAAACTCTCATAAAGTTCTATTTTTCAAAAGTTACTGAAAGCATTTTCTGAAGTGTGTATAGGAAATGAGCTTCATTAGATGAAGTGCACCCAGCTCAAATATTCACAATTATTTAGCTTCATGAAATTATTATATTAAGGACATTTTAATTTCACTCCATATATGCTGTTTCCTTATTGTGGGCACACATTTATACATAACACAAATGTGTTGGCTACAGATATGAAATTCAATTATTGGGATATTTAATCAGTATAAGATTTTCCCTTGGTAAAAAAAAGTCCATTTTTTACATAGAAAAGAGACGAGTAATAAGAAGCCAGGGAATTGTAAAATATGAACTGACAATAAATACAATGATATAGATATTAAGCCTTGTATTCTTAATTTTTCCATAAGTTGTGAAGAAACAAAATCTTTAATGGAACCAGCATTTTCTGAACTCTTATGTCTAATGGTAGTTTTTAAAACTGCCTATGTACCAAATGGCTTTAGACAATTTCGGGAATTGGAAATAAAACTATGAATTTCAATTTCAACAATAAAGAAATATTAAAAAAATATGGGGGACTAAATCTGCTGTTTCATAAACCAAGCCCACTGATTGCAATGTCTCAGTAGTTACACGGTAACTGAGATTGAAATCTGGTGCAACAGCTCATGATAAAGATGAAAAACAATGGCCCAATATTTTGTTGACCATTCTTAGATAACTGACACTGTTAAAAGTATTCTTACTTTAGAATGCTCCCCACCACAGACCCAGAGATGGGGAGGCTGCATCAGGGGCAACATCAGGAAAAAACAACAACTTTGGACTCCTGTAAGGATTGCACCCCCTTTTCCTTCATGGGCTTGAACAGGGAAAAAGGGGGCGCATGGCTAGAAAGGGTTAAACAGTTTTCAGACTGAATGATCCAAAGCCCACTTTAAAGGCATGTTAGAAAGGTATGGGAATGATAATTAGGACCATTCATGCTAAATAGGCTAGAACTTTGAAATTCAAACCTATATTGTTAGAAGTAATACTAATTGTGTGTATCTTAAATGCTATCCATAAACAGACAGTTCCTGTCTGTCACTGTAACTACTGATTCGGATAGCAAAAGGAAATATTAACATATGGATGAATCTTATTTAACTGCTTACTGTATTTTTCACTCCATGCATCTGATGAAGTAGGTTTTAGCCCACAAAAGCTTATGCCCAAATAAATATGTTAGTCTCTAAGGTGCCACAAGGACTCCTCATTGTTTTTGCTGATACAGACAAACATGGCTGCCACTCTGAAACCTGAATAAAATAATGTCATTGTCTACATGCCTCTTTGAAGTTTGTGATAGACTACCTAATGGATAAATTGCCCTATGTTAATTTGTGTAACTAATTACTGATGGTGTTTAGAAAGCAAAAGGTTATATCAAAAGCCTATTGTTTAACCAGGACTGTGTGTTCAAATGGATAAAAAGACCCCTGGGTCCTGATTCTGTCATCTCTGATCTGCTTAAACTTCATCAGGGGAAGTATGAGTCACAAGACTGAGGTCCCTCCCAGTTATCCTGATATGCCCAGAATATGAGATTTGGACACTGGACTATAAACTATGAACTATTTCTGAAATAACTCTTTCAACTACAAAGCTTGCCATCTCTGCTATGAATCTGCACCTCAATGAATTGAACTCTATGTCTATATGTATATTGATCATTTAACCATACTCTCTCATTTTTTAATAAATTTTAGTTTAGTTAATAAGGGGGTAATCTATGGCTGATTGGATCAACAGAAAACAACATAAGCCTATTAACTCCCACACATTAAAGGGAGGGTTTATGAGCTATTCCATCTTCACGGGAGTGGCAATCCTACAATGGGAAGAAAATCTGTGCCTTCCTTTCTCTGCCCCCATTAGGACTTCAATAGGACTGTGTTTGGGGGCCTTCCTGTGGGCATCAGGCTCATCGTCTTGTGGGAGCTGGAAAGGAATTTTCCCGTCTTTCCCTGATTGCCTTTGTTATAATGGGATTTTTTTCACCCTCCTCTCAGCATCCGAGGGGTAGGTTAGGTAAAATTCATTTTGTCACAATTTGGGAGGTATCCAGTGCAGATACTTGTTCAATAGAGGGTGTGGTTCCCTGATAAACCAGAATTTGAAGTAGATTAGCAGAAAGCATCTCATAACAAAGTTGGGGAATGAAGCTAGGACTCTTAATATCTGGTACAGCAAGCAGAAAACCCCGTAGTTCTTGTATGAAGGGAAGATGATGGGGTCCCAGCAATGGTGCTAAGTTGGGAAGGGAAGGCTGATTATAATAGGAATGGGGACTTGCATTGGATGAGTTATTGTGCGATAGTTCCCAGATGTGTTACTTAATAAAGATGCAGCCTATTCAAACCACATTCCTGGCATCTTGACTTTCTGAGATATCAGGGATAAGAGTGATGTGATAGTAAACAAAACCTTCTGGTTGTTGGAAAGTCTGAGAATATCTTTTATTTGGTTATCTGAATTACATTATAATGGGAGCATCTGGCTCCCTTTTAGAATTATATGTTGTAAATGGGCCAAATTTTCCAGATCTTAATTGAGAAAAATTCTAATTGACTTCAATGAAGCTAGTCACATGCTTGAAATAAAGCACACATGTAAGTGTTTTTTCTGTCTCAGGATTATTATATGCTTTTGTCTTGCACTGTAGCGTAGATTATAGAATGCTTTCAATCCAGCAAGTTAGAATAGGACATAGACTAAGAGAAACTAAAAACTATATTATCTCTGACATTATTGTACAATGAACTGCAAAAGTGTGTGCATTTTCAGACAGCACGTGCCTTGGGTATATTATGAGATACAAGGTATGTTTAAATTAGTCTAGCTGCCTGTGAAGTTCGGTGACCAGGCTGGGGGAGGGAAGAGTCACTCTCCCTTTGATGCTAGTCTGCTATAGTTTCTCAAAAAGATGTAATTCAAAGGGAAATAGGATGTTTCTTGTCTGGGTCACAAGCAGTATTTAGGAGCACTTGTGAAGCAGCTCACTTACATGACGTGTTAACATTCTTCCATAAAGCTGAATTTGGAGCGATTGTGGGACTGGACCAGTGGAACTAGGATTTTTTCCTTCTGAACATTTTGATTTAATCCAGCCAAGAATGTAAGCGTATGTTAACTTTAAACATGAGAATTGTCCCATTGATTTCAATAAAGCCACTCTCATGCATAAAGTTAAAGTTTTAGACATGTGCCTCATGCCCCATTGGTGGAAGTCTCCATGCACATTTGGGACCTTGCTACACACCAAAACCTTATATCCATTATGTTAAATGGGATTTTAAAAAAATCCTTTCCCTATTTTTCACTGATATTTAAAAGTAAAGAATCCATGTCCAACTACAAATGTAGCTAAAATGTGTAGGTATCATGAGTTCTTTCCCTTTTCCCTACAGGATTTATTATGCCAGTACAAAGCACAATGATCTTAGTAGTCCATCGATCCGATGATGACAAATCTGTGCAGATCATCTGTTGTTGGTCTCATAGTGTGCCCTCTGATGACTATACAAGCCAGTTCTTGAGGTGCACATTTTGCTGCAGATGGTGCATGAGAAGTTCACGGTCAGTGAGTTGTGCGCTGCTGGTGCTCTGTGATGTTGTTTGCATGCCTCTTGTAGATGCTGGTAGTGGTCTTCCTCAAAGGCGATGCAGGTATTCCTGACTGTTGCACTCCACTGTGTTCTGTCGCTGGCGGCGTCCTCAAGGTCCCTAGGTTTGATACTGCTGTACTGCAGATTGGCTTTGATGGTGTCCTTATAACGGATGCTCTGGGAGAGCTCACCATACAGAAGCTGGCAGGGGATTCTGCTGGCATCCATGCTGCTGACATGACCGGTCCAATGTAGCTGTGACTTCATGATCATCATTTCGATGCTTGTCATCTGGGCTATCTCAAGGACATCAAGATTGGGCACTTTGTCTTGCCAGCGGATCTTCATGATGTTGCGGAGGCAGGGCATGTGGAATGCTTCGAGCTACTTGTATTGTTGCCCATATATAAATCGATGGTACACCCATATCTTGAATACTGCATACAGATGTAGTCGCCTCATCTCAAAAATGATATACTGGCACAAGAAAAGGATCAGAGAAGGGCAATTAAAATGATTAGGGGTTAGGAGAGGGTCCCATATGAGGAGAGATTAAAGAGGCTAGGACTCTTCAGCTTGGAAAAGAGGATACTAAGGAGGAATATGATAGAGTTATATAAAAATTATGAGTGATGTGGAGAAAATGGCTAAGGAAAAGTTATTTATTTATGTTATTCCCATAATACAAGAACTAGGGGTTACCACATGAAATTAATAGGCAGCAGGTTTAAAACAAATAAAAGGAAGTTCTTCACACAGTGCACAGTCAACTTGTGGATCTCCTTATCTGAGGAGGTTGTGAAGGCTGGGACTATAACAGAGTTTAAAAGAGAACTGGATAAATTCATGGTGGTTAAGTCCATTAATGGCTATTAGCCACGATGGGTAAGTAATGGTGTCCCTAGCCTCTGTTTGTCAGAGGGTGGACCTGGATGGCAGGAGAGAGATCACTTGATCATTACCCTCTGGGGCACCTGGTATTGGCCACTGTCAGTAGACAGGATACTGGGCTAGATGGAGCTTTGGTCTTACCCAGTACAGCCGTTCTTATGTTCTTATGGTGACAGGCAAAACATTGTGAATAATTTTATAATTATTTTTAACCTTCAATATCATGAACACATTTATTTACATACAGTACATTTGATGAGGAAAATTCATGAAATATTTTCTTTTCAAATATTGCTTGGCTGATTCTGTTTAGCAGCTATTTCTTCACCTTAGTTTAGGAGGAAACTGTAATACCACAAGTATAACTGCATTGTGCCTTTTGGCAAATGTTGCCTTATCCTCGGTGACTACTGCACATTGCCACTGTCTAATACCAGGTTTATGGCTCAGATGCCACCAACTGTTCTTAGAAAATACTCAGTGCAGATGGAATCTTCACAGAATGTAGATGTCAAACTCAAACATGTCTTTATTGAGCAAGTGTGATAGAAGATTTTTACAGCATCTCATAACTTGGTCAAACATGGACAATTTTCACAGGAAAAACAAAAATAACATCCCTTGCAAAGACTACCCTTTTGCCAAATTTCAAATCCATCCTTGAAATCATGGGTGTGCCATGGTTGATCAGCAAAATGGATATAAGAATTTTTTTAACATGCAAAATAACTTATTTTTCCCTAATCTTGTTCTTGGAAATAGTTGAACCATTTTTGCTGAAACTTTAAGATTTAATTAAAATAATAATTAAAAAAAAATCAGCTCGAGGCAGACACCAGGCATGGAAAATGTCAGACTGAATGATTGAAGTTTGGAGAAGTCATAAGCAGTTGAAAACAGTATCTTATCATGGGACATGTGAGGCAACCTGTGCTATGTTCTTTTGGGCTATCTAGTTCTGGTTTCTTCTGTGTCCCTTCAAAACATTCGAGCTATTGTTTGGGCAAAAATTTAGTTCCTGAAAGCTGGAACATACTTCCTGTACCATTCCTAGGTACTCTCTCAAGGTCCCCTCCAGCCCTATGATTCTATAACGACTCTATGATTCTACCGTGTCAGCTCTCCATCTTCTTTCAAAAGTCAGTTTAAAACTTGATGTTTTTTTCCGTTGCCTATACCTCTTAATTTCTCTCTGCAGTTGTATTATTTAGTTCTACAAATCTTCCTGGGATACTTATTGTATAAAAGACACTATAAAATAAGTTGTATTGAGCTGTAATCTTTTAAAGTAAATCTCACTCTACATAGTATATGTGCAAATACTACTAAACATGGTGACATATCCAATCTTGTATCTTCTTTATGAGCTGCTGCCATGGGAAGGAATAGTTAATTTTGACTTCAAATATTGTATTATTCTAATTTGATGGTTCAATCAAAAGTATCAGATTATGTAAGGTGCCATGAACAGTGGCTTATATTGTTAGTATTATTCTTAGAGATGAAATAGTATTGTCTCATAAGTTTCTTCTCTTGACTGCATGTACTCAAAATTCTGAAGTGATTTAAGCACTGTCTACAATCATAGATGCTGGAATTGGAGGTGCTGGGGGTGCTTCCGAACCCCCAGTCTTAAAGTGGTTTCCATTATATACGAGGTTTACAGTTTAGTTCAATGGCTCTCGCCCACTATAATAATTGTTCCAGCACCACTGTCTACAACATTAGAAGTCTGATTGTAATAAAGTGGCCATTATAGGGTTAGCTAGGGGTTGGACTCAGGTGTCCCACACCTTACATCTTGATTTGTCAGTGGGAGTTTTTCCCCCACTCAATTTGATACAGTTGAATAAAGCAGGAAGTTTCCAGTCTACAGTCTAGTGAGTAGAATGTTATTTTTGTTGCACTGAGAAGATCCTTTACACTTGTAATTTGTAATTTACTGTCTAGTTTATATGTATGTGACTGCCTGCAAATGGCTTATCCATAAAAGATAAAAGGCTTCCTATGAATTACCTGTTAACTGAAACTCCCCTTTACCACAACCCAGTGTTTGTTTTTTGTTTCTGTGTTTCAGTTGGGTCCTATTTCCATGCCTTACAGCAGAGTTCGGCAATCTCTGGCATGCAGCTCACCAGCGTAAGCACCTTCGTGGACCAGGCCAGTTTGTTTATCTGTCACGCCAGCAGGTTTGGCCAATCGTGGCTCCCACTGGCTGCGATTTGCTCTCCCAGGCCAATGAGGGCAGCGGGAAACACTGCAGGCAGAGGAATGTGCTGGTCGTGGCTTCCCGCCGCCTCCATTGGCCTGGGTCAGCAAACCGCGGCCAGTGGGAGTCACAATCTGCTGAACCTGCTGACACGGCAGATAAACAAACTGGCCCGGCCCACCAGGGTGCTTACCCTGGTGAGCCGCTTGCCAGAGGTTGCCCACCCCTACCGTACAAGGTTGCTGGAACAATTTTTATAGTGGGCATGCTGAGTGCTATTGAACAAAACTGTAAATTACTTCAAGCCAGGGGGGTGCAGCAACACCCCGTGCATCTCTAGTTTCAGCACCTATGATGCCATATGTGGTCCCATTTCAGCAAGGAACTCAAGCACATGGCTTTCTTTAAGTATGTGAGTCATCCATTGATATATGTTAGAAAGTAAGCGGTAATTTGATTTCAAAGGGACTAATGGTGTGACTAAAATCAAACACATGTTTAATTACACTGCTAAATCAGGGCCTCAGTGAGAAATAGGACTGCGAGGGCCAGGCTCTTCCATCAGCCCCACTGATTTGAATTGCAAAGGAAAATCTCACTTTTATTTTAAATAAATAAATAAAGTTCCCAGCATTTTCTTGTTCAAATGACCTTGAAACTCTAATCTGATTGTCAGGGTTGAAAGGAACAAGTAGTTGATATCCAGTTCTGCATCATGCTCTCATTCCAATTTTAATTTTTTGTTATACTTCATCCTCACATATAATATTCTTAGAGAGACCAGGTGAGTAAGGTAATATATTTTATTGGAACAACTTCTGTTAGTGAGAGAGACAAGCTTTTGAGCCACACAGAACTCTTCTTCAGATCTGTGAAGGAACTCTCAGTGTCCCAGCAAAATACAAGTAAATACATAAATAGTTATGTTGTATATTGTTTATTAAAAATGTAACCCTTGATTAGCCACACAGAGCTTATATTTAAGTCTGGGAAATGTACTCCTATCCAATATAAAAACAAAAAATGGAACGAACTAAAACTATACCACAACCCACAGAACACCACTACTGGGAGAAAACATGGCATCCGTACCCACCACACGGACACTGTACAACACCAAAATAGCATTCATTTATTAAGTCTAACCTCACTGGAGCTAAATTATCTGTTCTCTCTAAGGGACCAGATTTGGCCAGAACAAGAGATGGAAACCTGCAGACATATCTCCACTATTAAATGATCAATACCTCCCACAATACAGCTTCCCATCTATCCCACATATGTCTATCACCACAAATGGTTACCTCATCCAGTGCACTAAATAGCCCCAATAACAACTATGTGGGTGAAATCAGACAATGACTACACTCTCAAACGAACTCACACAGGAAAATGATAAAATACCAAAACAGCATATAACCTCTGAGTGAACACTTTTGACAAAGTGATCACTCTATATCTAACCTAACATTCCTGATCCTCAAATGAAACTTGCAAAATGCTTTCGAAAGACAAGACTAGGAACTTAAATTCATTATTCTACTAGACACTAAAAATCATGGATTGAACAAAGACACTGGATTTATGTCTTATTACAACAAACTGTAACTCACTAACCCAGAGGTTCCCAAACTGTGGGGTGTATCCCCCTAGGAGGGCATGGAGGAATATTTGGGCAGGGGGGTGCAGTGGGGCCCAGGCCAGCCCCCATGGAGGGCGGGGAGGGACTGCCACCCAGACTGGCTCTGCCCTCAGCTCCATGGCCCTGACCAAGGCTCCACTCCCAGTCTTGGGTTCCAACCATGACTTGGCCCCCAGGCCCTAGTCAGAGTTCTGTTCCCAGCCCTGCCCTGGCTTCTGATAGCAGCTTCTGCTGGAGGGCACTAATAGATACCATTACTGGTAAAAGTGGGGGTGTGACAGAGAAAATTTTGGGACCACTGCATTAACCCTCTGTTTTTGTCCAGTGAGTGCAGAGCTGTTAATGAGTCACTCTATCTTGAATGGTCCCCTACAATATAAACTAACTACTTATGCTAAACAATCTGTTCCACCTTGCATTTAGCTGTGGTGCTGGGAGTACCTTTCCCACACCTGGAGAAGGGCTCTGTGTGGCTAATCTAAGGTTCCATTGTTAAAAATCTTGGCCTGCTCACTCTGATCCTTCTCTCATTAACACTGTTGTAAATCAGGATTTAATCCACTCTAATCAATGGTTTTACAATGGCTTGAAATGGCTCTGAAAGGGGAATCAGGCTATATATATATATTGTGATAGACCCAGGCCCGTTGGGTACAACAAAGTAGTCTTATTGGTAGCCAGGAAGTGGGCGAGCAAAGAGTCAGGTGAGGCCATTAAGGTAATGTGAACACCTGACTCTAATTAAGGCCCATTTTGATACTGTAAAAGGGCTCACTCCAGTCAGGCTGAGGAGACCCAGGGAGCTAGAGGAGAAGAAGTGTGGCTGAGGGCTGGTTAATGAAGACATCTTCATGCCATTGGTAAGGGACTCCTAAGGTAAGGGTAAAGAACAGAGAAGTGGGAGAGCTGTGGGGAAGTGGCCTGGGGAAATGTAACAAATCTGGCAGTGAAAGGTTGGCTGCCAACAGCTGCCGCCATTAGGGTCCCTGGGCTGGAACCCGGAGTAGAGTGCGGGCCCAGGTTCCCCCCAACCTGCCACTACAGAAACACCTCCTGGGAGAGGAAGTCAGGCCCCTGTCAGGACAGGAGGCTAAACTGTTCTGAAATAAGCCCCTAGGGATAACAGAGACTGTGGGAGTTTTCCCACCAACCTCCTTGCTGGCTTATGATGAAAAGGGCTCAGTAGACTGTAACCCTGGCCCTAGAGAGAGAAAGGGTATGTAGAGGGTTGGAGTGAGCCACTAACGCTAGCATATTCCTCCTAAAAGTTTGGGACCCACAGGGCAAGGTCAGAGCTCTGCCACAATATATGTATTCCATCTCCCTATAAAACTTGCAAGAAGTCACATTTGTACAGATTGCAGTTGAGAGAAGCATTTCTTGTTCTCCTCCCCGTTCTTGTTTCTTTATGCTAAACCAAGTGGTAGTATCTTCAGGCTAAAACCTGACATTTAGCAGTGAAAAACTGTTTTTGCAGTGAAAATGGCAAATTTTCACCCTGAAGCAAATACACAAAAGTACTCAACTTTTTTCATGAGTGAAAATTTCTTTGATCTGCCCCCTGTTCCACCCACCTATCAACCAACCAACCACACACAGAGCAAAATGATGCATTTATTACATCTTATACCTGAAGTGCCATATGTGCAATATGCAAATTTTATTGAATATTCATTTCAATTTTTAGACCAATATATCTTCCATTGTAATTCCATCCCTTTGCAAACACACAACTGTGAAAGAGTTTACTGGCAGGCATACACAGCAAGTTAAAAGTAAATATTTCCAAGTACTTGTGGAAAGCAAATTTCTGTGTTCAATCAAAAATGCTCACACTTTACACTAGATTATTCTGAATGAACAGCTTGAAAACTGTAGGCCAAGAATTTTATACAGAAGTCATTAACTGAAAAATTCAAATAATAAATGTTTGAGAAAATCTCATTTTGTTCAAAGATCATTTGTGAATAGAAAAATAGATGAAATTTATTAAGTACAATGTTCATTATGAATTATTCATCCAGCACTAATTCTAGTAAACACAAGAGTCAGGATAAATTCCTTCCCTCTCCGATCCCCATGCTTCTTTAGGAATAGCTCCGTTCTCTACATGAATTAGATATTGTTGCACAACCACCCGCATTACTTACACATATACACACCAACCTTCCAAGGATTGTAGAGGCAGGATATCAGATATTAGATGTACCAATGGTTTTAGCGAGTTTAGTAAATTATACATTCCTGTATTTGAAATCAGAAAATATATTTGGCCTTAATATCCAAAGCTACTCCATATATTTGCACCAACTTTTGCAAACTTTTAAGGCTATTCTTATTTTCTTTTGAATATGATAAAGATCAGATTCTTTGTTTTCATTCTTAAAAATAGAGAAATCCACAGTCCACTTGATGTCTCTTTGCAAGCACAGACACAAAGGCTGTTTAATCTGACTCTGAAGATCTGAAATTAGAGGATCTCATATGTATATATGTACATATATATATATACACACACACACATATACTACAGACCTCTGTTTGCAGTTGCCAAATATTTGAAGCACATTGGTGTACACATCATTTTTAAAATTATTTTCAACACTTTATGAAAAAATCACTTTATCTGTTGCCTGAAGTTAAGTTAAATGTATTCATCTCTTTTAGCTGTAGATGAATGTGTAAAATCAAGCTAAAATCGACTGCAGAATTTCACTTTCCAAAGTGCTGAGTCTTCCACACCTGAGTCAGTGTTTCCCTAAATCAGTGGTTCTCAAAGCCAGTCTGTCGCTTGTTCAGGGAAAGCCTCTGGCAGGCCGGGCAGGTTTGTTTACCTGCCGCTTCAGGCCAATGGGGGCTGTGGGAAGTGGCGTGGGCTGAGGGATGTGCTGGCTGCTCTTCCCACAGCCCCCATTGGACTGGAGCAGTGAACCATGGCCAGTGAGAGCCGCGATCAGCTGAACCTGTGAATGTGGCAGGTAAACAAATTGGCCCGGCCTGCCAGGGGCTTTCCCTGAACAAGTGGCAGACCGGCTTTGAGAACCACTGCCCTAGATGGTAACTATGAACAAATCTGGTGAGGACTGATTCAATTCAAAGGTGTTTAAAATACTGATTTTAATAATTTAAGTCAGAAAGCAGGAAACCTTGATTTAAATCATCAGTTTTTAATCATGTTTCACATTTCAACTTCTTAGTTATTTTACTAAAGAAAGGTTGGTGCTTATTGATCAGTAACTATTAAAACATCTTAACTTGCAACTAAACATACCTTTACACTAAAGTTGGTGCTTCTTTTTGGTAAGAGGGATACATTATCTATATTACTTTATATCAACAATTATATAGCTTAATTTACGTTTATTCAGAATCGTCTCTTCTTACATTTTTATTATTTTGGAGAATGGTGAATAATGCATTTCTTAATCACTAGATTGATTTTTTTATTTGTGATTTGTGCCAAGTTCCAACTGATGGAAATTCAATTAAAAATGCAAAAAAAAAAAAACCCAGTATTTTAACTTATTTTCTTTAATTAAAAACTATTTTAAATACACTGAATACATAAGAAGAAAAAGTATCAAAGTTTATCAAAACATTTTTGCATTTAAAGCTAGGATTTATTATAGAAAACAAATACATTATTTGTAGTTATAGTTATTGTTTCTAGTCATTAAGTCTTTTAAGAGCTAGTCTATTTTAGAATTAGTAGATTTCATCCTTTCATTCCAAGTTTATATTCATAGTTTTGAAAAAGAAAAAAAAAAGGTTTGCTGCTTTTTCAACTCCAAACTGATTTCTTAACTTCAACCAAACAAGTCATTAAACTAGCTGAATAAATTAAAATGAAGAAAGTATTATCTCTGCATCTGCAGAAGAGATTACTGATGTCAAGAGCTTGTTTGGAACATCTGCAAACTATGGTTCTTTGTGGTTAGCCATTGACTTCCACTAATTCAGTAGTTTAAATTTTTTAAAAAAACTTGGCAGCAAACCTACTACTTAATATTATTTTCTGCATTTAATTTAAACATTTTAATAGATTATAATAAATCTGGACCTTAACATAGGTTGTCAGTTTCAAATGTAAGTTTAAATATATATTTTAAATTTATTTTAAATTTAAAAAATCTAATTTAAATAAAAATCCACTTTTTTAATTTTTAAAAAAGTACTGATATTTATCTACTCTAGTAAAATGACTCAGTATAACACGTCTTTTCTGTTTCTAGCTGTATAGCTGATGTTAGTTTAATATTCACTAAACAAATTCATGCACCTATTCAGCTTTGCACTGGTAAACATTATAGCACTTGATAAATAATTTCATTATCACAGTGGATTTCATTAGGAATAATTAATTTGGCACATATAACTGTTTGCATCTGTTTACAAATTATCCATGAAAAGCTAGTGCAGAAGGACTGAAATCAGCTAGAAGCAGATAGAAAGAATGGAAGAGGATTGGACTACTTAGTGGTTTGAGGAAAAATACCTTTAAAGAAATACATATATTTAATTGTACATACAATAAGATATAAATTCTTTCCTTTGGTTACTATGTGCAGGAGGGATTAATTAAACCTATATTAGATCTCTAGCCTTCTCTGTGAATCATGCAGTAGTTTTTAAAAAGTGTAAACATCAAGAATGTCAAGAGATTGTTTAAGATGGCACAATGAAATATACTTAGGAATAATGAAAAGAAATTAAGTAAGAAGGAAAAAACTGAAAATAAGAGATATTCAGGTAAGGTTAGGTTATTGGGTTGTTAGTGTAGGTGTAGTTTGGTGAACCTGAAAGTAACTAAGTGATCTTCTAGCTCAGGGGTGGGCAAATAATGGCCCACGGGCTCATTCCCACTCTGGCTCTCCAGCTGGGGTGCAATGTCGGGGGCCATGCCATGTGGCTCCTGGAAGCTAAGGCAAGGTCCCGCTTCAGCTCCTACACACTGCAATATCCCCCTCTGGCACTCCAATGGGAGCTGCAGACGTGGTGCCTGCGGATGGGATAATGTGCAGAGCCAGCTGTCCACACCTCCACACAGGAGCCAGAGAAGGGACGTGCCACTGCTTCTGGGAGCTGCTTGAGGTAAGCGCCACCTGAAGCCTGCATCCTTGAGCCTCTCCCCATGCCCCAATCTCCTGCCCCAGCCCTGATCCCCCTCCTGCCCTCCAAACCCCTCGATCCCAGCCTGGAGCACCCTCCTGCACCCCTAACCTCTCATCCCCAGCCCCACCCCAGAGCTTGCACCCCAAACCAGAACCTTCACCTCTTCCCGCACCCCTGCCCCAGCCCTGATCCCCCTCTTACCCTCTAATCCTCTTGGTCCCAGCCCAGAGCATCCTCCTACACCCCAAAATCCTCATTCCCAGCCCCAGATTCCGCACACTCTCCCATACCGTAATCCTAGTTTTATGAACATTCATGGCCTGCCATAAAATTTCTATTACCCTATGTGGCCCTCAGGTCAAAATATTTGCCCACCTCTGTTCTAGCTCCTCGCAAAGAATCTGCTAGGGCCATCAGAAGCACATAGGAAGTTGCATGCATTTTGGCTACACACTCCTGAGTAAATTTCATATACTGTTCTCTGTAAAGCCTGTTCCTACTAATTACTGTTATATCTGTGTTCACAGTCTCTGGACAGAACAATATTACCATGGTGGACAATGGTCCAGCACTTTATCAATAATGAAATGGAGGCAGGTGTACTATGGCCAGAACATTTAGCTTTGTAGAAGGGCCCTGTGTTCACTGATTTCACCAGTTTCTCTTAGCAAGTAGAATTGTAGATTAGGAGAAACATTGTAGAATATTTCTATCCTTAGTGTAAAATAAGTGTTTCTTAATCAGGCCAGGTTTCCAGTAGGAACTCTTTGTCATAATAGCTGTACTGGTGAATTATACTGGGAATGCAGTCTTTGTGTGGATGCAGCTTATATCGGCAAAATGGCACATTTGTCAGTATAACTTATTCCACCAACCCTACCCCCAAATGAAATAAGCTATACCAGCAAAAGTGCAGTTTTCTCAGTATAACTGGATCTACACTAGAGGTTTTTGCTGGCACTTCACATTCCTGAACAGCATAGCTATGCCTGCAGGAGTTTATAATGCAAACACAGCCTCAGTGGATTTCTTAGCTCCAATGCCTCAGGCAGACACGTTATGTTCACGTCATCAGTGCAAGAAAAGTAAGGTCCTAACCAGAAATATATTTCCAAGTAGCAGAACAATTAACCTCGGAATATATTCCATATCTGACAGACTTAACTACTTAGTTGTTTTGTAGCCATTTTGCAAAGAATGATTGTCAGAAAAAATATTTGAAGAAATGAGTAGTCCAGACTTTAAGAGCTAAGGTTTAGGCTACATCAGGGGTCAGCAACCTTTGGCATGTGGCTCGCCAGGGTAAGCAACCTTTGGCATGTGGCTCGGGCCGTGCCAGTTTGTCTACCTGCTGCGTTGGCAAGTTCTGCCAATCACAGTTCCTACTGGCCACAGTTATCAGTTGGTGAGGGTGTAGCATGAGAGGAGTTGAAACAGTTTGCTACCTAGGCAGGGTATACATTGTGGATTCCTTGTTTCAGCCCCTTAATCTAGCTGTAGGATCTCTGATTATATCAGGAGCTAGGCCAGGGGTCAGCAGCCTTCAGCACATGGCCCATTAGGGTAATCCGCTGGCAGGCCACGAAACATTTTGTTTGTTGACCGTCTGCAGGCACAACCCCCCGCAGCTCCCAGTGGCTGTGGTTCACCATTCCCGGCTAATGGGAGCTGCGGGAAGCGGTGGCCAGCATGTCCCTGTGACCCACAGCTTCCTGCAGTTCCTATTGGCCAAGAAAGGTGAACCGCGACCACTGGGAGCTGCAGGGGGCTGTGCCTGCAGACATAAACACAATGTCTCACGGCCTGGCAGTAGATTACTCCGATGGGTTGCATGCCAAAAGTTGCTGACCCTGGGCTAGGCTGATCACCAGTTTTGGAGTCTGGAAGGGATTAATCTCATATAGTAAAATTGGCAAACTGTTGTGGGGTTTTTCACCTTCCACTTGGCATCTAGTAGGTCTAGTTTAATGACAATTGTTGCAGCTTTAGCAGGTTCCAGTGTGAAAGATCAGTTCTAAAAAGCCTGACTGAGATCCCTGTAACCCAATGGGCTGCTTGGGCATTGTTGCCAAGCACAGCATTGCTTGGTGAAGGGGTGTGGCTCAGCATTTGGTTCCGCTCATAGCAGTTCATGGCTCCCCTCGTTTTAGCTCTCATACCTCCAACACAGTGGAGTGAAGCAGGCTGGGATTCTGGCTTCCAGTCAGAGTTGCTTGGTAGGCCTGAGGGTATAGAAGGGGCATGGCGTTCATAGCCACCCTTGGCCACATAATCCATTGGGACCATTGATATCCACAATGGAATGAACTTGACAAGTAGTTCCAGGTGGTTACCCTTGGTAAGTAAAAACTTTAAATGAAGTTGTATCCTTTACATTTAACAAATTACCATGTCTGTATCTCATTGTTTTCATGGCTACATCAAATATTTTGTCTCAGCTTCCTGGTCAACCAGCTCTGCAATTGACAACCTAAGGAGAGTGTGAGGAGCACAGGCTACACTTGTAGTATGTGACATTTATCCCTTTTCTTCCCAGCTGTTGACTTCACTAGATCAACTCCAGACAGGGACAAAGGTATTGCATATCCACAGGCTCCTTATATAAATGAGAACACAATCTGGCTCAGAGCATATAGACAATTCTGAAGAGGTATCACTGTAAATTGAAAGCTGATGGCAGCTCTTATTTATCTAACTAGAAAAATATGTTCTCAATCAACATTTTTTGATGTATAAACTTTCATAAAAGACATTGTTCCTTAAGGCTCTGGTATTTGGCATTTTGACAATGTGCGTTGGAGAGCTGTTCTTGCTCGAGTGAATTTCAACAGACTGAGTTTGTTCAACATTCTGTATAATCAAATACAAATATATAATTTTCTTTGCATTACCATGGGAAATGTGGATTTATGATTCTGTGCACATGGAATAAGAGCCCATTGACTGAAAGTTTTTCTGAGTAATAGATGCATTTTTCTTCTGAATTAGTATAAGACTAATGTTAGGCTGTGAACATATATAGGCCCTTATGGGATATCATATCTGAGCACAGACCTCAGACTAAACTTCTGTGGTGAATGTTTTATGTTTGTCCTTTCTTTTATAAAAAAAATGTTGTGACTGACAGGGTAACTTCCTGCAATACCTTTGGTAAAGTATATTGTATTAAGTGTATGAATATATTATGTACCACTGGGGGTCAGGGACCATATTCACTCAACATGGGTAGGGTTACCACCGCTCCTCCAGAAAGTGAAAACAACATGAGATGATAACACAATTCACTCTGGTTACAACACTTCCACCTTACCTTCTGAGAAGACTTCCATATTTCAGTTCAAACTAGCACAGGCTCTGGCCTTTATTGACAGATTGGCTTACTGGGGATATTACGCTGTAAAGCAGGGAACTTGTCATCCTTTAAAAACCCCAGTCAGAGTGAAGTGAGACGAGGGTCTCCATTCAAGAGAGGTGGCAGCTGAGAGCCAGAAACCTTTAAATAGGTGCAGTTGAGGGACCATGGACGGGGGAAATACACATATACTAACACTAAAACTGTGAAATTTATGTTGATGTAAAACTCTCCTAAGAACAGTAGTCTAGTATATTTACTGTAAACCAAGAGAAATCACAAGCATATATCTCAAAGGTTGAATATAATACCTTTTCAAATAAATGGAATGTCAAGCTGTCATGGTATAAACCCCCACTCTGAACTTTAGCGTCCAAAAGATGGGGTACCAGCATGAATTCCTCTAAGCTCAATTACCAGCTTAGTACTTGTAGCGCTGCCACCAACCAGGAATTCCAGTGCCTGGTACACTTCGGTCCCCCCTCAAAACCTTGCCCGGGGACCCCCAAGACCCAGACCCTCTGGATCTTAACACAAGGAAAGTAAACCCTTTCCCTCACCGTTGCCTCTCCCAGGCTTCCCCTCCCTGGGTTACCCTGGAAGATTACTGGGATTCAAACTCCTTGAAGCTTAAAACAAAGAGGAAAGTTCACCTTCCCCGCTCCTTCTCTCTCCCCCTCCCAGACTCTCCCTGCAAGAGAAAGTAATCCTAACACAGAGAGAAATTAACCTTTCTCTCCCTCCTTCCCTCCTTTCTCCCCACCAATTCCCTGGTGGATCCAGACCCAGTCCCCTGGGTCTCACCAGAATAAAAAAACAATCAGGTTCTTAAACAAGAAAAGCTTTTAATTAAAGAAATAAAAAACAGTAAAAATTATCTTTATAAATTTAAGATGGAATATGTTACAGGGTCTTTCAGCTATAGACACTGGGAATACCCTCGCAGCCTAAGTATACAAGTACAAATTAAAATCCTTTCAGCAAAATACCAATTTGAACTCCTTTCAGCCAAATACACATTTGCAAATAAAGAAAACAAACATAAGCCTAACTCGCCTTATCTACCTAGTACTTAGTATTCTGGACATATAAGAGATTGTATCAGAGACATTGGAGAGAAACCTGGTTGCACATCTGGTCACTCTCAGAGCCCAGAGAGAACAACAACCAAACACTAACAGCACACACAAAAACTTCCTTCCCTCGAGATTTGAAAGTATCCTGTCCCCTGATTGGTCCTCTGGTCAGGTGACAGCCAGGCTCACAGAACTTGTTAACCCTTTACAGTCAAAAGAGACATGAAGTACTCCTGTTCTATTAACCCTTAACTATCTGTTTATGACACAAGCCTCACAAGACAATGTTGTTGATGTACACTGAAGAAACCTATTGTTTTTGTTGCTGTTTGTTTTGTGTCCCAGCTACATTAAGAAGAATTAAATGGGTTGACAAACATTTAGTTTAAAATAAAATTTATATTGTGTTTTTTGTTTGTTCCTCGAACAATGCTTTTTTTGAATGTCAGCTTTGATTGTCATGATTACCTATGTCTTGGAAAACTGAAAATGTCATACTAACATCATTTTGCTATATTCTTTGTCAAAGAAATATTATGCTTTAAGGTGAATGTGTAACTTATGTACAGGGGAAGTAAGTGAAATTACTTACCAATTCTGCGCTACAGAATATCTCTCTCTGACTTACCATATTTGCACAGACCATGAATTTCTATCCTTGTGAGAGACTACCGTGCTATTTTCTGTAGGAACCTTCTAAATACTGAAAGTGGAGATTAATAAAGGATTCACTTTCTTTCTCTCCTTAGGATTCCAGTACCAGTCTTTACCATAAGACAGTTACACACAATAATTTCAAATTCCTTTTTATGAATAACAGTACAAAGATAAACCTTTATAGCACAGCAACTACAATGTACCCATGCTAGACTAACATCACTAACTAGAGATTTGTTAGTTTCCTTTAAAATGAAGAATATAGCACAGGCCCTATCCTCTACCCCACCTCCAAATAGAATACCTTTCAAAATAAATACTTTTGGAACTTTTGGAACTTCTGGCAATCAGAGATATTCTGCTTTCATGTATTATATTTATGGTGGTGCTACATAACCAATTGTTTCAGAATCCACACTATTGAGGAAATACAGAACTTCAAATAAGAAAGAAAAGAAAACTTGACAAGTTCTGTAGCTGTTAGGCTCACACACTGTCTTTGGTTCAATGATGTAATACAACTCCTGAAGACATGTGACCTCCAGTCTATGACTCCTCCTTTATGATGTTTTTCTCCAAGTCTCAATCCTACTGACTTCTGTAAAATTATAGGCAACTGTGTTGTGATCTGACCCATAGAATCAATCTTGTTTTTCCTGGCAGCTCTCTCTTCTTCCTGCAGGGCTGGGCTGGATCTGACTGTTGCTCAACATGGCTTCTAGTTTTGTAACTCGGGTAGAACTCAGTACTGATTTGGTCAGGAGCTCTCAGCTTCTAACTCAGGGATATGTATGCACATGCAAGAATATCTGCCCTTAATGTCATCTTCCACATCAGCTTCAAAATAGCTCCTGAGCATGGTTAACAACTTCCTGCGCTCCCTCTAGTGTGGTGAAATAGCAGCTCCTTCTTTGCGATCACTCAAGGCTCTGTTCTGCCATCTTATCTGGGAATGTTTCCATATCAACTTAGAGTAAGTAGAAACCAGCAACTGTAATTAGAACAATCAGTGTTTTTGGATGAACGCCATGAAATAAGAAAAAAAAATGGGGATTACGCAAGTATGTTCTGAATAGTCAAATATACTCAAAGAAACCTTCGGGGTTGTGCTTTTCAATGTTGGTATTAGATATACCAATTTTAAAAATAGTCAACATAAATAATTCATTTTCAAGAGCATCTGTCTATATTTTGGAAGAACATCCATGGCAAATATCAAGTTTAAATTTGTCCTAGCTTCCTCAATATTCATAGAAACAAATTTGCTTTTCTGCTACCAGTGAGATTTCACACTGTCATTGTAATTCATCATGATGTCTGTTCAGCAAACAGAGGCTATAGGAATCTTCCATTAGCAAAATAAAACATCTAGATGAGTCCTTTTTTAATCAAGTAAGCAAACTACTAATTTAAAATATTTTCTCTTTTTACAGCCTGAGAACCAAAAGAGTGCAAAAAATACAGTAGTTGCACTGAAATCCTGAACCAGCTATTTGAAAAAAAATAGCCACCTTATCTGTTGTGCATACATTTTAATATAGAGAGATATACTATGCACCATAAAATAACTTCATTCTGTTTTCTGGGAATACTACCTATATAGGGCCCCATCTGGTACAGTGGTGAAGTCAGAGGAAGCTGAGGGCATTCAAGGGGTGCTGAGAAGCAGATCATTACCTACCTGAGAATTAAAGAATGTGGCTAGTGCTGAAGGCATTAGATCTCATCTATCAAACTCTCGTTTCTTCCTCTTTGGATATGTCTATACTATAGCTTTTGCTGCTGTTTTAACTTGAGTTAACTAATGCAGTTATAAATACTCATCTAGATATTCCACAAACATAGGGTAAACAGGAGGCCAGTAATCACCATTATTTTTTCCAGAAGGACCAATTAGTTCAAGATTAGTAAATTGGGAGGGGATATATATTATAAGAGGATCTTTCTCTTGTTCCACAGTAGAAAAAAACATGTGAACCACAATGTTCTTGCCTCTTCAATAGTACTGTTAAAAGTCTGGTCTGTGTTTTGGCCATCTCTCACATAAATTATTACAAATTCTTCCTCCATGCATCTCATTTTACCCTCTTTTAGAATAATTTTTTCAATCCTGTCGAAGAGTCTCCTATCAATGCTCCCAAAAGTCATCTTCAATAGTACATAGAATCATAGAATATCAGGGTTGGAAGGGACCTCAGGAGGTCATCTACTCCAACCCCTTGCTCAAAGCAGGACCAATTCCCAACTAAATCATCCCAGCCAGGGCTTTGTCAAAACTGACCTTAAAAACCTCTAAGGAAGGAGATTCCACCACCTCCCTAAGTAACTCATTCCAGTGCTTCACCACCCACCTAGTGAAAAAGTTTTTTCTATTATCCAACCTAAACCTCCTCCACTGCAACTTGAGACCATTACTCCTTGTTCTGTCATCTGGTACCACTGAGAACAGACTAGATCCATCCTCTTTGGAACCTCCTTTCAGGTGGTTGAAAGCAACTATCAAATCCCACTTCATTCTTCTCTTCTGCAGACTAAACAATCCCAGTTCCCTCAGCCTCTACTCGTAAGTCATGTGCTCTAGCCCCCTAATGATTTTTGTTGCCATCTGCTGGACTTTTTCCAATTTTTCCACATCCTTTTTCTAGTGTGGGACCCAAAACTGGACACAGTACTCCAGATGAGGCCTTATCAATGTCAAATAGAGGGGAATGATCATGTCCCTCGATCTGCTGGCAATGTTCCTACTTATACAGCCCAAAATGTCTTTAGCCTTCTTGGCAACAAAGGCACACTGTTGACTCATAGCCAGCTTCTCTTCTGCTGTAACCTCTAGGTCCTTTTCTGCAGAACTGCTTCCTAGCAATTCTGTCCCTAGTCTGTAACAGTGAATGGGATTCTTCCATCCTAAATGCAGGACTCTGCACTTGTCCTTGTTGAACCTCATCATGTTTCTTTTGGCCCACTCCTCTAATTTGTCTAGGTCCCTCTGTAACCTATCCCTACCCTCCAGGGTATCTACCACTCCTCCCAGTTTAGTGTCATCTGCAAACTTGCTGAGAGTGCAGTCCATATCATCCTCCAGATCATTAATGGAGATATTGAACAAAACCGGCCCCAGGACCAACCCTTGGGGCACTCCACTTGAAATAGGATGCTAACTAGACATGGAGCTGTTGATCACTACCCGTTGAGCCCGACGATCTAACCAGCTTACTATCCACCTTATAGTCCATTTATCCGACGATCTAACCAGCTTACTATCCACCTTATAGTCCATTTATCCAGCCCATACTTCTATAACGTGCTGGCAAGAATACTGTGGAAGACCATATCAAAAGCTTTGCTAAAGTCATGGAAGAACACATCCGCTGCTTTAACCTCATCCACAGAGCCAGTTATCTCCTCATAGAAGGCAATTAGGTTAGCCAGGCATAACTTGCCCTTGGTGAATCCATGCTGACTGTTCCTGATCACTTTCCTCTCCTCTGTTTCAGAATTGATTCCTTGAGGACCTGCTCCACGATTTTTCCAGGGACTGAGGTGAGGCTGACTGGCCTGTAGTTCCCTGGATCCTCCTTCTTCTCTTATTTAAAGATGGACACTACATTAGACTTTTTCCAATCATCCGGGACCTCCCTCGATTGCCAAGAGTTTTCAAAGATAATGGCCAATGGCTCTGCAATCACATCCACCAACTCCTTTAGCACCTTCAGGTGCAGCGCATCCAGCCCCATGGACTTGTGCTCGTCCAGCTTTTCTAAATAGTCCCAAACCACTTCTTTCTCCATAGAGGGCTGGTCACCTTCTCCCCATACTGTGCTGCTCAGTGCAGTAGTCTGGGAGATGACCTTGTTTGTGAAGACAGAGACAAAAAAATCATTGAGTACATTAGCTTTTTCCACATCCTCTGTCACTAGGTTGCCTCCCTCATTCAGTAAGGGGCCCACACTTTCCTTGACTTTCTTCTTTTTGCTAACATATCTGAAGAAACCCTTCTTGTTACTCTTTACATCTATTGCTAGCTGCAACTCCAAGTGTGATTTGGCCTTCCTGATTTCACTCCTACTTGCCTGAGTAATATTTTTATACGCCTCCCAGGTCATTTGTCCGATCTTCCACTTCTTGTAAGCTTCTTTTTTGCATTTAAGATCAGCAAGGATTTCACTGTTAAGCCACGCTGGTCGCCTGCCATATTTACTATTCTTTCTATACATTGGGATGGTTTTTTCCTATAACCTCAACGAGGATTCTTTAAAATAGAGCCAGCTGTCCTGGACTCCTTTCCTCCTCATGTTATTTTCCCAGGGGATCCTGCCCATCACTTTCATGAGGCAGTCAAAGTCTGCTTTTCTGAAGTCCAGGTTCCATATTCTGCTGCTCTCCTTTCTTCCTTGTGTTAGGATCTAATTATATGGATGCATGGCAAAAATATTGGGATTCCTCCAGAGACCTCTTCCGTTTGGCTTATCAGAACATCTCATTCAGTTCTGAGAGAACACTTTATCCAGTACTCTGGGATCCAAAATACTTAGATCAACTCCAGATTTCAGCACCAAAATTCCTTTAATTTGCAATGCTATGCTGAGTTGATGAGTCTCAGATGCAGGGAGGTGGATGCAGGGCATGTCATAGCTCCAAAGTTACACAATAAACCAATTCCTTTGTGTACCTTGACACATTACATTGCATCAGAAGTTTCTGGCTTGGCTTGGTTACTTTGCAGGAACCAATCCCTTTGCAGCATGCTCTTTCCATTTGTTGGTCATGTAGATCTTTACATACTGTGTTTATATTGTCCATTGTCCCTAGTATCAGGATGTCTGTGCTTATCCTAACTGCCTCAGACATTCTATTTTCTGTCTAATGGTCTATTTACATCCCTAATTCTATCCTCCAAGAAAGGAGGCGTCCCTCCATGTGTTAATTATTCATGTCAGGCCAGGTCTCATCTACAATGAATTTTGCCCCCTTGCTATGTACTTTGGAAGTCTCTGCTCTACATTTAGGGCCAAAATGTGCCATATAACATTTATAATCCCTTCCCTTTATAATTGTGTAGCCTTCTTCCCTATCTACATTCTGTTGTGGAGGGGGTAAGGCCTTCACCACCTCCTTGTTCCTTTGAGGTGACACGCACCTGTAGATGTTCAAGATGGAGCAGCTTTGAGCACAAGTACTGTTCTTCTAATAAGCTCTTGCACGGGCATGCAAGAAGAAAAGAGTGTAACATTCCTCCATTCTCACCAGTGCAATAGCAAGCCACAACCAGTCTCCAGCTCTTCAAGAAGTTGAAAATACATGTGTGACATGTAACTTTAGAAGTTATGATAGTAAATGCTTCACCAAGGACTTGTTACTGAGAGATTCTGGGCATCTGAAACTCCCATTCACTCAGCACCTTCCTGATTCAGGCCCTTTCAGTATGTTTACGCTGCAGCAAGGAACAAGCCTCCCAGCCAAGGTAGACAGACTCACACTAGCCTGGTTTGAGTTAGCACGTTACAAATAACTGTGAAGACATGGCAGCTTGGGTTGTCAAGGTGGCTCACATGGTAGTGTGGGCTGTCAAGGCCACCCGACCCTCTAGGTCTGAGCTCAGGCAGCTAGCCCAGGTCTTTGCCAGTGCCAGAACATCCACACAGCCATTTGAAATATACTAGCTTGAGCTGAGCAAATGCAAAGCTGTCTACTTGGGCTGGGGGGCTTGCTTCCTTCAGCTGCAGTGTACGTATATTCTTAGTATCCTAACTAATGGCCCGGATCTTTGGAATGCCAGTGCAGCTCAGAAGTCAAAGAATACTTAAAAGATGGCTGTTGTGCTTCCTCAGACCTGAGTTTGTTTTGTGATAGGCCATTCCCAAGTGAAACTTAGAGCAGCCTTTCATCTGCTCTAATTAACCCCAGCTGCCAATTGACCAAAGGTGATAATTTAGTATCTTGGGATCAACAGCACATAGGGAAACCTGGCCTATGCCTATTTTCTCTAATTGGCACCCACTCTACTGGTATCATGTGTTTGGCAAAATGGCTGCAAGGGCAGTTGTTCCCTTTAAACTGAGATGTTCTCCTGTGGTTGGCTACCCTGGGTATATAGCCATACTCCACCAATGGTACAATGTGAAATGGCTGCACCACAGGGGAAAATCTGGATCAGTACCTGCATGAGAAGATTTTGACACAGAAAATGTTATTCATGTACAGTTTTCATTGTGGAAACACATCCTGCATTGAAATCTTTTTAGCTCTTCCAGCCAAAGGTGTATACTTAAAAATCCACCTTTTCTCACAAACATCTCTGCTCTTGGACTAATCACATCAGTTAAGGTTAGAGGAATAGGTCTCTAGCTGCATGTTCTGTGTCACTGAAGAGTAAAAGTGAAACAAACAACTGATCATTGAACAGTTTTGATAATGAAAGTGCACATGGAATGTTATGACAATAATATTTGTTACCTGTTAAAGAATTATTACTATTAGCTAATCACCTATAGTAATTAGAACAAAACCAGAGGGGTAGCCGTGTTAGTCTGGATCTGTAAAAGCAGCAAAGAGTCCTGTGGCACCTTATAGATTAACAGAAGTATTGGAGCATGAGCTTTTGTGGGTGAATATCCACTTCGTTGGATGCATGTGACGATGCATGCATCTGACGAAATGGGTATTCACCCATGAAAGCTCATGCTCCAAAAGGTCTGTTAGTCTATAAGGTGCCACAGGACTCTTTGCTGCTTTTTATAGAACAAAACCGTACCTTATATAGCTGAGGTGTTATGGTCTATCAGATAATAATTTTATAGAATTGTAAAACTCCTAATTATGTGCTGATAGCCTGTAACAAGTCATTCTGGCTTATTGAGTACTTACTAATTTAGGAAATTCTGTTTTTTATAATGGACATAATATTATATACAGTACATGATAGTATTGAAGAGTTCCCTTTCAAACCATTCTAGTTTATTTGGCAATTGTATATTTAAGGTATTCATGGTACTGTGCCACTAATTAAGAAATATAAAATAAATAAAAATATTAGATAGGAATATTATTTGTAAGGATTTTTAAAATGAAAATGTTAGCTGTCTTTTACTCATTTTGATACATTTTAAATCTATAAAATTTTAAACTAATAAAAATCTGATATTAAAAATGACATTTCAGATAATGATTATATAGCAACAGCAGATTTTTCTCAATTCTTTACCTCTTCTTACCTAACAAAATAAAGTGGAAGTGTTCTCATTTATTGCTTTCTCTCTCTATCTCTCAGGAAATTTGCAGTTTCTGGTAGTTTTCTTTTGGTAGATTGAAAGACTTTCTTCTCTGATATCCATTTTGCTCAGAGGGGAGTAGAGGCTGCTTCTCTGTTCTATCAATCTCCCTTGATGTGCTAGAAAAATATGGCTGAAAAAATAATTTCCATGAATTTGGGGAAAGGAAAGGGATGCTTCCTCCTTCCACATCTCCTTATCCAATTTCTCAGGCTTTAGTATCCCTCTGTCAGTACAAATGGATAGAGCCCTTTATGCATACAATTATAGGTAGTTTACAAAATATTACATTTTTCTATAGTTTACATCTAACTTCAAAAGAAAGAAAGAAAGAAAAATCCAGTGTTATCCATATTCCTATGTTTATTTGAGCTTACTGGGGAATGGGAATGTAGGTGTATTTTGACATTGTGGGGAATGTAGTGAGCGCGACCTCAGAGAAGGGTCGGGGCTAGGGTGTTTGGTTTTATGTGATTAGAATGTTGGAAACCCTACTTTGTAGTTCTGTAGGCCGTGAACCAAATCAGTGTGGGAGTGTGTCATACGCTAACCTTGAAAAACATCAGGAAAAATACACTTGTTCTTCTATTAAGACAATCTAGAAGAAAGATGTTAGAGTGGTTTATTAAACAGAGGCTCCTGTCTCATGATTTATAGCTTCTGACAAATGTGGCCTAGCAGTTTATTGTGAAATAGAAATAATATATGTTTTCAAAGCAGAGTGTGGGGAGCAGAGTTTTTTGTCTGTTCTGTTCAAGTTCTTACATCATGAGCACCTAACAGTGAGATTAGATGATACCATTATACTTATGTGAATCTTTAAAACTGAGATTTGGAAATATATAGAAGGGATCACTAATGCAAGCACATTATTGATGAATAAGAGCAAACACCTTTGCTGTATGATTTTGAACGCGCTGTCCCTTTGCAAATTTGAAGAAGTAAATTACTAAACTTCATTTCTTTTTAATAGAGGGAGGATGTGGCTGAAGATTGCCAAAAACTGAACACTTAAAAACACTGACTGTGAAAGTGAGGTATGAACAATGCAGCCCATGCATTTTTATGGCCTTTCTTTTAGATTTCAGAGTATACCAAGGAATCCTTCAGACCCAGGAAGCACAGAACATTTATTTTATTTTTTTTCAGACAAAATGACACTGGAACTTCTTATGGTAGTATTGACCGCTTCTTTAATCTTCAAAGCAATCTTGGTCTTGGCTGCTGGTCTTGGACGCTGTTGTTTTAATATCAATTTCCTTTTAGATTTCCCTAGGGTTTTTCATCTTTTGAATAACATAAGACAGAGAGTGATGTGTATCACCCATGACATTAGTGCATATAAAAAACACTAAAAAAACCTTTAATATTATCGATTCATGCTGTTTGTACTTTATGGTCATAATTTGGACAAAAAAAAATTGATGTTTGGAAAACAAGCAATTTTTTTTTTTGTAATTCTGAGAAGCTTTCAATTAGAATAGTGTGCTTGCAGCAGCTGGTGTTCATAAAATACTTCTAAAATAATATCTTCTGTAATACATATTGGACTTATAATGGGAGCAGCATGTTAATTTCCGTTGCTTTCTCTGGACAGTCTAATTCAATCAGTCTAATTCAAGTTTCCTTTCAATGAGGTCACTACACTCTTGAAACAAACAAACAAAAAATGAGTATTTTCACCTAACTGAAACTTTAATATAGTCCTAGAATGCAAAATCCTAAAATGGATATTATACTTGTTTTGTTTTAATTTGTCCCTTTGTTTGTTTGGTTTTTTAATTGACCTCAGTCTTTCCTTAGGTACATCTGCTTTGGCTATTGCTTAAGGGGTAGCAGAACATGAAGCATCTCTAATATGAGTAGAAACTATAGCTTGTTTCTAGGTAACTTGACCTGGTTATCTATTAACTTGGATTTGCAGGAAGTTAAAGTGAGTACCTTGTCACAGATCCAGGTGGTTGGTCTGCTAAAAGGAGTCCTATTTATGTATCAGGCATCTATTTGTGCCCTCTGTATGGATAGGTACCTCCGTCCCTCTCCCTCCAAAGACAGGGTTTAGGCTAGCAGTCTTAGCCATTCACTGGGACTATGCCAGCAAGTCAGACCAATCCAGCACCTGCAGTTTGCGCTTTCTGAAGAGACAATGGCAGGGTTAACCAGCAACCAGCTTTCTTTCACAAAGCACAATACATTTATTTTAGAACAAAAAGCATTACAGAGGGAAAAATGTATAATAAAACAATAAATAATATACATGCATATTATATCTAAAGGGAAGTATATCCCAGGAGAGGAAAAGTTCCTGATTGTAGAATATCCTTACAATGAGAGATTCCAGAAGCCTAGGTAATATTGATGGGATGGTCAGGGGAATCTTACTTCAGATTCTGAAGCAGAAATCTCTTCTCTTAAATGCAGTGGTAAGTTTATGAATCCTCTGTGGTTCCTGATGTTCATCTCTGGACTATTATCGGTTTATTAACACAATTTTGTCTCTATTCTGTCAATAAAGAGCCATATACTTGACTTTGAATATATCTAATCAAGAAAAGGATTTATGATTATCTCATAGGAAGAATTATAATTTTGTTAAAATACCATAAAAATATTAAAAAGTGGCTTGTACAAGGCAGAAAAGCAAAGGAAAAGCTGAAATTCCATTATTGATATGCCAGGAAGTAGCAACACATTTCATTTTTTAACATCATACTATTTTCAGGAACATCCAGTCACAATGGTACTGAATTTGAGACTTCATGCTGGGGCACTTAATGGCGATTTAAAAGGCATAAAATCATGATAATGCACAAGACACATGAAGAGTCTATGTGTTTGTGCTTGGAATGTTAGAAAGAAATTACTGGAACAGATGGATTGCAGTAGCTTGGCAACAGTGGAAGCAAAAATGATCACTCTCTTTCTGAATTGAAGTTAAATTCTAGGCTCCCTCCCACCCTTTCTAATTAAAAAAAAATTAATAGGTAGTAAATCAAATTGGATGAAGTTTGCCTCAGAGCTAGCTCAACATAACATGGTATTTCAGCATTTTGCTCTCCTTTAGCTGAGTCCCTCTAATTAAATTAGGTCTTCTAGTAAAACTGGTTGGTGATATTTTATAAAGCCATATTCCATCTGAGTATGCAGTTCAGTCAAAATTGAAATACTCTATGAAATAGTGTCAATTTCAGTGGAATTTTGTTTCGGAAGAAAAGCAAAAAAATATCTGTCAATTTTAAAATGGGATGTTTTGACAATTTTGGAAAAAAGCTTTTGATTTTTTGTTTGGAAATTATTATGTCTTTAAAATTTGTAAATGTTTATTACAATATAAAATATTTTAAAACTCAAAATCAAAACACATTTTTTAGATTCACTGGGAATTTCCTTTGTAAAATTTTTATGAAATTTTGAAATTTTCAAGTTTCGTCCAGTTTTAGAACTAAATCAAATTTTGAAATCTCAAAATCCTTAATGAAATGGAATTTTTACACATCTCTATTTTCTAGTCTACAAAATTCTGAGGTTTTCATGTTAATTGTTCCTATTAGTTAACTAAACAGGAAGCACAGAGATTTTAACTGCAGCAACAAGACAGTAGGCAAAACATCCTCTAAATCTCTGTGACTTTTGCCAAAACCTTCTCACTGATATTAAGATCTGAGACTATAGGAACAATGAAACAAGTTGCCAAGGGAGCTTGTGTATTTTTATCGGTTTTGATAAACACAGCTGGGCTAAACAGACAGCTACAAGACCTATTTAAGAAAAAATAATTAGAGCCTGTCGTGATGCAGGAAACTGGGCTAGATGACCTACTAAAGGTCTGTTTGTCTATGCTATCTATATATCTGTTCTAATACAAAATCTACATTAAAAGAATGTTAAGGTTGCAAAGTGAAGTATTCAGAAGTTTGGAAATGATAAAGTTAAGTTTTTGCAACCATAACAGTGCCCTCGTTTTACTGTGCATTAAGAGTCAGTGTTTTACATAATCACATACTGTTTCTCAAATACTACAATATCACAATTATATAATTTTATACTGCATTAGGCACACGTGCAGATTAACACATGTGATTAACTTTACACACTATGAAAAATCTTACTGAAGTTAATATGGATTCTTACAGCATGTAAAGCTAAGCATGTGTGTAAGTCTTTGCTGAATTTTCTCTAAAGAAAAAAATGACACACATTCTGTGATTCAGTGGAATACAAAAATAAATTCTAGATATTAAACATATGAAATAATTTCACATTAATATAGGAAAAAATATATATTTTACATTATAAATAAAGTTCTACATCGGTGTACCTAAGGTAGTATAAAAGCACACATTCAAATATAAAAAGAAATCTATGCCCATTCCAAAACCAATCAGACACTGCTTACTCCTCTTCACCCCCAATGGCATGCATACTATATGGAAGGAAAAATCTTGGCTCTAATGCATGGTAGACTGAAAGATCATCCTGTCACTTTATACTTCTACACCATTGGAATACAACTTTATATTGTACCTACTGTAACTGAATTGCCTTTGTTTCCTCCAAATCATATTCCCTCAGTATTTAATTACATCCATTGCTTTACACCCTTTCCTGCTATTATTCCATTCCACTCTCCCCTGAGTGCTCCATTTTCTTAAATTTTCTGTGAGTGCTGCTTTCCCCTCTTCCCTGATGTTCTGTCCATGCTGATGCATCCCACTTTTCTGTTTTCCTTCTCAAATGAGTTTATTCCACATTATAATGTCTCCTAAACTTAGACATCAGATCCTTCCTACATGGACATAGTTCCCAATTTCCTCAAGATTCTCTTTCCCAAACTTTCTTATCCCTACCTGAGAGAGTTATCTCCTCCTCCCTCCCCTCTCCCCCGCCCTCTCCTTTCAGTTTTGGTCCTTTGTCATTTGTTATTCTACCTCAAAGGCTCTATTGGCTCCAACCTCATGGAACCTGTTGCTTCAACTTCTAGAGAGTTCTCAGACCTAGTCTTTCTCATCACACTGTTCCTTGTTCTATTTCATGGACTCCTATCAGCCATCCCATCTCCTCTCTAACTTGATTCCTGAGTCATGGGTCTGATCTCAAGTTTGTCTGTCATACTGGGTGACTGGGCAACAAATGGCAAATGAAATTCAATGTATATAAATACAAAGTAATTCACACTGGAAAAATAATCCCATCTATACATATAAAATGATGGGATGTACATTAGCTGTTACCACTCAAGAAAGAGATCATGGAGTCATTGTGGAAAGCATCCACTCATTGTGCAGCGGCAGTCAAAAAAGGGAACAGAACGTTGGGAATCATTAACAAAGTGATAGATAAGACAGAAAATATCATACTGTCTCTATATAAATCTATGGTATGCTTACATCTTGAATACTGCATGCAGATATGGTTGCCCCATCTCAAAAAAAGATATATTGGACTTGGAAAAGTTCAGAAAAAGGTAACAAAAATGATTAGGGATATGGAACGGATTCCATATGAGGAGAGATTAATAAGACTGGGACTTTTCAGCTTGTAAAAGAGACGACTAAGTGAGGGGGATATGATTGTGATCTATAAAAGCATGACTGGTGTGGAGAAACTAAATAAGGAAGTTTTATTTACTCCTTCTCATAATAAAAGAACTAGAGGTCACCAAATGAAATTAATAGGCAGGAGGTTTAAACCAAAAAAAGGGAAGTATTTCTTCACACAATACACAGTCAATCTGTGGAACTCTTTGCCAGAATATACTACGAAGGCCAGGACTATAACAGGGTTAAAAAAAAGAAGTCAATAAATTCATGGAGGATAAGCCCATCAGTGGCTATTAGCCAAGATGGGCAGGGATGGTGTCCCTAGAATATGTTTGCCAGAAGCAAGGAATGAGTGACAAGGAATGGATCACTTGATGATTAACTGTTCTGTTCATTCCCTCTAGGGCACCTGGCATTGGCCACTGTTGGAAGACCAGATACTAGGCTAGATGGATCTTTGTTCTGACCCAGTATGGCCACCTTATGTTCTTTGGACCACAATAACCCTACAAAACTGAGCCCAGTGTGAAAAGGATGGATCAGCAGCACCAGCATAGCCACAGGAAGCATTAGACTCACCAAAATGGGCCCTCCACTTCTAGTTGGATAATCAAGCAGTGCAGGTGTAACCCATGTGTCTAATAGGGAGATATCTCAGAATGTGTGGGGTAGGAATGAATTGTGTCTGGGTCACTGTTACAAGGCAGATGCACAATTAGCACTCCATGCACAGAAGATTCTGGAGTCAGGTGTGGTAGTTTTGGACATGCTCAAAAGGTTCTCTGTAAGTGGACTCAGACTCCATTAAGGGCAATTAGTCAAGACAGCTGCTTTATAAAAGGCCATGTGGCCTTTGTGGGTTGGGAGAAGCTGAACCATAAGAGTAGAAACAGGCTGCTTTTCCTCAACTCTGAAGTGTTTTGCAGCAGGTTTGTGATTTTGTTAACCCTCCTATAGGGAAGCCCTGGCAGTGTTAATTACAGAAAGTGGAAAACTATTTTTTTTACTTTAATTGTATCCTTTGAATATTATTTGATTTTACCCTAACAGTTTTAGTTAAATAGCCTCACCTAGTATGATTGATCCAGTGTGATCCAACTCTTCTCTTATTTAAGTGAGATGATGAGAGAAGTCATTTATATTTTATTATTCTCAATTTTGCATTTTTTTCTATATACTTAAACTGAGTGCTTGGTTAATTAGTTAGCTAACTGAGTGATTTCAACAGAGGGAAGGAAGAGGCTGCATGAATTCCAGCCGAAGATTTCTACAACTAAGTGAAGGGAAGATGTTGTTGCAGTGCTTTTGATTCAGCAGACTGAATAGATTTTTGGCCATCGAAGACTGTAACTGAAATTCAGGTGACATCCACCTAAGCTTTTGGGAACTCTGAGTTTCTTTCTCACTGTGACTCTGTGAGGACTGACCTGTTTAGATATTATTGTTTTATTTATTTATGTTTTTGTATAACTGTGAAGATAATGTATGTGGATTATAAAGTAGCCGTATTTATGTTGTAGTAATTCAGTTTTGTTTCTTTATCATAAGATTTTATAAAGTTGGTATGTAAAAATTCCATATTTTCTTCTTTTTGATCTTGATTGTGGAGAGATTAAGCAGTCCTTGCTGGAAATCCTCAGTGACTGAACTTGGGTTCTCTGTGTGCTTTTTTATGGGACTTGGTTTTAGGCAGTAGAAGGGCAGTGGAGTGAACTCTAGCCCACCGAAGGGTTGCTCGGCCCCAGTAGTGCAGCTGATCAGGGAAAACCAGCAGCTGCAGAAGCAAGTGAGGGAGTTCAGCACTGGGAATACCATACTGTGAACACAGCTGCAGTGCCTTGCCCTGGACAGGGGCCTGTGATACCCCTGCTTGAACTGTTTCATGGCAATGCCAGTCGTTCTGGAGCTTCATGAACCAATGCCACCTTTTATTTCTGATGCATCCTAAAACCTATGCTTCTGAACAGTGCAAGCTAGTCTTGATAACTAGCCTCCTGACTAGGCCCCCTTGCTACTGGAAGGCTATAGCCCAGAGCTGTTGAACTAGGATGCCTTCCTCCAGTCAACATGAACCCTCTTCAATGATCCACATCAAGCTTGAATGACCGAGGCCACCCTTTGGAGACTCATATAATAATGCAGACCATGCATCCACAGACCCAAGCCCCTTCTTTGTCATCTAGTAACACCCACCGCCCCTGATTTCATTCACATGTACCCACATCCATCCCCAACTCTTAACCCTAGCACTTAATACAATACATCTACCATCACATGCAAGAGAAAGTGAAGGGACACCTGGAGAAGGGAAAGGAAGACTACAAAAAGCATGCAGACAAACATGGACAACAAGGCCCTGCCTACTCCATAGGACAAAAGGTAGGGCTTTCCACAGAACATCTGCATGGACAGACTCTCCCAGAAACCAAGAGTGTCAGTTTCTTGGCCCATCGTGGATGTGGCAACAAATCAAGCCAAAATGCTGAAAGACAGACAAAGTCTTAGGAATCCTTAGCTAAAGGTGTTACTCCATCCACCACCTGCTGAGAATAGCACACTAGTCTGGAATGTGGGCAGCTGCTCCTTGTTAAAATGTTGAAGGTAGCAGATTACTAGGCCTTTTACAATGTAAAATATACTTGTGCAAAATGAATAAAACGTGGGTGTAAACGCAGCCAATTATTCTGCAGTTAAATGTGTGTCTGCAAGATTAGTAGTGCAAAATTCATCCCCAAATGTCTTGTACTGAAAAATAAAAGCCTGCTTAGCCAGCAATTTTCCTTTCTCATGTTCTCTCTCAGTGATTCATGTGTCATTTAATCCTTGAAGCACATGGATAAACAAATATTTTTGTGACTCTTTCCCAAGGTCACAGTTACTAATATGTCTCTTTCTTTAATGCACATACATACAAAGAAATATATGGCTAAATTTGTTAGTAAGTCCCCATGGAGAATCTGTTAGTGGTTACAAATTGTATTGAAAATTCTGCTTCTTCTTAGCACTTTTATAGTCCTTCTTATCTTCAAAGCTCTTAACAAATATTAAATAATTAATTCTCAAAATTGCCCTATCAAATAGATAAATAAATATTACCATCATTTTACATGAAGTGTATGGAAGCTTGTGCCCTAGTCCATTGAGGGAATCAGCGTCAGATACTGGATTAGGATTTCTCCCACCTTTCATTTTACCTCACGTCCACTGCCTGTAAATCTGATACCTGCTCCTCCACTCTCTTGAACCATGAACTTTTCATTTATTAACTTATAAAACTTTTTTTAAAATCACAGGACACATTGGTGCCTCAGTGGAAGGCAGAGATGATGGAGAAAATGTAGTTTTTTTCACCACACCTAGGTCATGCTTTTAGCAAGAGGTAACAGATATTGGTAATATCCCTAATTTAATTTTCTTATAAAGGACACTGTAGACTGACTTGTTAAGCAAAGAAAGAAATCTATATACACCTCTATCCTGATGTAACGCTGTTCTCGGGAGCCAAAAAATCTTACCGCGGTTATAGGTGAAACTGTGTTATATCAAACTTGCTTTGATCTGCCAGAGTGTGCAGTCCCGCCCCCCCAGAGCACTGCTTTACCGCATTATATCCGAATTCGTGTTATATCAGGGTAGAGGTGTATTTAAAAGTGTCTCCATAGTAGAAATAAATAACTAAAAGAATGTTAATTTATTTTTATATTGCATGGTGTTAGTTACAATTCATATAATAGGTAGTAATGCAATGACATCCAAGGAGTCAGGAAACATAAGAATCAAAGAGATGGTTATTTTCTTTTGGGGAAAGAAATGTGTAGATATGGAATTAATAAATGATTACTTTGTTTATTTACAATATATATATGCAAGCAGCTGACATCAAACTTTTCCAGCATACTGAATTTGTGAGCAAGAGAGAAAGAGAAAGAGCTGTAGTCATCGCAAAATACTCTATGTTGGAGCCAAGTGACCAAAGATAGGAAAAGACCAGGCGTTCAAATCTCCTGTCTGCTGATTGCATCTCTATGTGGTTCATTTATTCAGTAAGTTTTCATACCCATACTGTAGAAGGCAGTCAGGTATCATTTCCCCTGTTGTACAAATAATTGAGACTGAACAAGGTCACATCAGGCACAGTCCAAAACAGAACTTACACCTCTAATATAAGAGATCCAAGGATTTGTTTACACCAGGGTGGTGTAATTTGCGGCTTTTTCCTGCACATAATGTAATGCACAATATGCAAGCCATGCTAATAGCATGAACATAGGATGTCTGGTGTCATCTAATTCACATTGTGTGTACACATGGCAGTGGCTTTCTTCATATTAAGCATAAGGCATTCTTGGAGGGTACCCCATGATCCTTTGCATTGCTGCTGAGTAGTATGTATCCTGGCATTTTTCTCACTGTGAATTGTGAGATGCATATCGGAATATGAAGGGTTCTAATTTGTAAGAAATCCCATGTTTTTGCTGTTTCTGTCCCATGCTTCTTTTCTGGGTGGCTAGTGCCATTTCAAATTGCTATCAGTCAGAATGGCCCAAACAATGTTGTCCACCGTTATGCTGGAAACCTCAAATACAAAGTGGCTGCTTTTTCTGCATTTCAGTATTAGAGCCAGATGAATTTGACTTTGGACTTCACCCACTGTACTGACAAGCAAATGATGTGGCAGTAGCAGCAGCTCCTCCAGCATTAGAAGGAACTTCAGCGGCAGAGGAAGCAGGATGAAAACAAGGAGGACACTGAGCAATTGATACTAGTGCTTCCTGGACCAACTTCACACCATGCTGCAAACCAGCATGGATTGATGAGAAAGGATCATTCTGCAGACCTGGGATGACCAGTAGCAGTGAAAAAATTTCAGGATGGGGAAAGAAACCTTTTTCTGACACATATGACAAAGTAATCCCTGAGCTACAGAGATAGTGTACGAAAATATGATGGTTCATACTTATGGAGAAGTGGGTCAGAATTACCATCTAGAAACTGGTCATCCCCAAAGGCTACCGGTCCATAGCTGACCAGTTCAGCTTGGGGAGATTGACTATTCGGACCACTGTTATGCTGGTGAAAAAATATTGTTGCACTGGGTTATAAAGCTTGGTGATGTTCAGGAAATTATTGATGGATTTGCATGCATGGACTTCTCAAGCTGTACTGGGAAAATTGATGGGACACATGTGTCTATCATTTGCTTCCCCTTCCCTCCCCCAGGGCACTGAACTTCTAAACAGAAATTTCTCTATGCTGCTGTGAGGGCTGTGTGATGGACAGTGTTCACTGTCGGTGTTGAATAATGGTTAGGGAGTTAGTGCCCTGGTTACCATATCTCTGTTCTTTTCCCTGAACCACCTTCATTCTTGGTATCAATCTGTCTTTTATTGGGGGTTGACTCAACTCTCCAGTCAGGTCACCACTCAGTCCTGTCTCTCCCCATTGTGATAGGGTTCCTAGGAAAATATGGGGATCAGCTTTGACCCCTATGAGTGTCTGACCCCCACCAGGGTTTCAAAAGGTTCTTGTCCTTTCCTTCCGTTCTTCCCATGGGCGGGGGGAGAAGAGTGGGGGGAGAAGAAGCGAAATGAATGTAGATGGTGAGAGCTTTGGAGGCCTTCTTAATGAGAAGAGGATGATTTGGTAGGGGATCCCCAGTCCTCCCACTCCATGGCTGGGGTCCAGGGCCCTATAAGGGTTACCAAGTGTCCAGGACCCAGGAATTCATTAAGGCTGCCTCCCTGGGCTGTTTCCTACCACCCACTCTCTTGTCAAAATCTTGCAGTCTGTTGTGAAGTAGTATGAGAAAAGGTACCAACTGAACTTTCAGTCCCTCTGGGATCTGTAGGCAGTTTCTTCCTTCCTAAGAGATTTCTGCAGAACAGTGCTTGGGATCTTTTAGGGCAGATCCTCGTCCCTACCTCGTCAGACCCCTTCTGAGCTATCTCCCATTTTAACTCCACGGCCAGAACTCAGCTGTGCTCCAAGGGGAGTATTTGCTGCATGGAGCTACCATGGTCAGATAGGAAAATGTGAGCTCTACATGCTAAGCTAATAGGAAGTAGAATTTCAAAAATTCTTGGGGACAGGACTGCTGATCACAGAAGTCAGGAAGGGCATCGTAGAATATCTCCTGGAGGCCATTTATAGCAACATAATCCACCACGGTGTCTACACTGACACTTTTGCTAGTATACCTTTGCAGCAAAAATCTCTATGCCTTTCATCAAGGTGGTTTTATTTTGTCATCAGAGCAGGAGAGTTTTGTCAGCAGAAGGAGCATTGCAGTGTATACACTTCCACTTATTTGTTGACAAAACCTGACTTTATCAACAAAACTTGCAATTAAGGGCTTTAACTCTTCACCTAGTCCTATTTCAGCCAGATTCTATACACTCCTAGAAAAAATATAGTATTTAGCCAGTGTGTCTTTTCTAAAACAAACTCTCTTCATTTCATTAACCAGTGCAAATTATATATATGTGTGTGTGTGTGTGTGTGTGTTTACATCATATGTATATATACCCACATACAAACTACATGATGAAGGTAATTACACTTCTGGAAGACTATTTGAATTTTGAATTCTACTGTGGTAAATCTTTGTCTTTATCATATTAATCTGAAGAGTTTTCTGCTTTGCATTGACAGCTATCTTGAACATCAAGTGGAGGTTCTAATCTCAATCTTAATATCTGCAATAAAATTTGGCTTTATAATCCTTCAACAAAACACATAGGAAAGTCTCCTTTTCACTTCCTAATGTAACATCTCCTATTTGGGAAATAAATACCCCACAGATGGTGAAACAGTTAAAAAAAGAAATCCGTGAACTTTCTTATATATACATATGTAAAAATTAGTGAGTTGTTCCAAGAAGATTTTACTATATTTTTAAATTCAGGATAGTAATTATACAGAGACTCTGATAAGCCACAGAAAGCACTAACTTAGAGGCTGAGGCATTTAAAGTTTCCCACCATTCCAATGGGACATGAACAGTGTTAGCTGGCCATTGACAGTGCTAGATTTTTAGAAGGTACTGTACTTCTACAGCTTGTACAGAATTGGAAACTGTGCTTGTCACTATACTAACCTATTTGATCTTTCAATGTTAATGCTATAATATCAATAGCTAGGAGTAGGAGAATTATATGTGTAGATGTATGGGGCAAAATCCTGGGTCCAATTAAATCAATGGGAGTTTTGACAATAATTTTAACTGGGTCAGGATTTCAACCATAAGCTCTGTTTTTATTTATACTTGGACAGCTAGTGGCAGCTTTCCAAGATAAAATCTTTGGGGGAGATTCTCAAAGGGACAAATGGCAACTAAGCTGTTAATGCCCATTAAAAGTAAATAGAAATTAGGCCCCTAACTTCCTTTCAAAATCTCCACTCAAATGAAGAATAGTGAAATGGTGTTATTTCCTAACTGGGTTTTTATAAGGGATGCAGAGGTAAGAATAAAGGTTTTCAGTGATAGTAGCCACAGAGATGAAACTGTTCCTTATAGGTGGATAAAGTAGTTTTGGAATTTGGTTTTCTGTATTCTCAGATCATCACCGCATGAGCAGAGTTAAGGTTGTTTGTGTGCCCTAATTGTGCATTTCCATAGTTTCAAATAGATGAATTTTATTTGTTTGAACTTACCTCTGAAAAATATGGATTTCTCATAGTGTGTTTGTTTTTAGTTTTGTTTTAAATAACCATTGGTATAACATTCTTGGAATGTTTTTTGCCCTAAAGATTACTGTCTCTAGGTAGTTGGCTATCTGAGCCTACTTGTGACATTTTCCACTAAGGATTATGAGCCAACTCAGATCAATTGTTTTCTCAAAAGGGGAGCCACCATGACTCTGAATATCTAATGGTGTAGGTGTCAGAATAAGAACAAGCCCCTTTTTCCCAAAAGAGCAGATTCACCCTCTAATGTATCTGTCGCCGGTGGACTGGTGCAGATCTCCTCCCCTCTTCCCTTGTGTGGTGTGCAATAAATAAAACTGACAAATAAATAACGGTTGAACACGAGGTAAGTGCATTAAGGGATAAATTACAGACAAGGGAAGGGATAAATGTGAATGAGCAATAATTATATAAACAACACAAAAGCAGTGACACAGCAGCTCTCCCTATGAGTATAAAGCTCAGGCCCAAAATACAGAACCCACCCTGGCAGTTGAAAATGCAGCTCCAACTAAGAAAACCGTAACTATTATGTCTCACTATATTCCCAGCACTTTTGTGCCGGTGGTGAAGTTCAGGCCCTCCACTCCGTGGATAATTGGAACCTGTAGAGGAGGAGTATTGGATGACAGTTGGGATGGAAGAAACGGATCAAGAACCCTCTGGTTGTTGATGTTCCCAGGAACAGGAGCAAGTAAGGTGGAATGCGTCTTCTTCTTTCTTCTCACCTCAGGAGTGAATGGTATTCTTTGGTGGTGCACTGGTGCCATGAAAACCTGAGCCGCGCACACACAGTCACCAAGATGGACTGCCCCACCAGTCTGTGATTACAGTCCTTTTATACAGTTTGTGGCAGAAAAACATGGCATGATCCCGGGAAAGGCAGGAAACAGTCTGAGGTGGTAGAATCTTGGGGATAGCTCAGCGGTGGGAAAAAAAAGAGTTCAATCCAGTTACATCCAGGCTAAACTGACAGTGCATAGAGAGGTCACAAGTTGGAGTCACAAGATGACAGTTCAGACTCTACCTTGAATTGCTGCAATATCCTTAAAAACTGATTATTGGCTCTAATACACACATGTAATTCCACAAACCATAAACAATATAATATTTCATACCCAACAGCACCTGTGAGTACTTAATTGCCTAGGTCACAGTTAATTAGCTAAGGAACATATTACACTTTTATAAAGCGTTATGAAGGCTTTGTCATAGGGCCTAGCTGACAGGAAGCTCCTGTGGAGAGGTACTTCTCAGGAGAGCTGGGTAAGGAATACAACAGGAAACAACGAAATGTGCTCCTAGGACCTAGAGGGAAAAGGTTTCAGATGGTAAGAGTTGTCAATGCCAAGCCTTAGGGGGACCTGGTCACAGCAGAAAGATCTTACTAGATAGGGAAGGGGCTACAGATCACAGAGGAACTACATGCTGATCAGGAGAAAAGCTGCAGTGGTGTGACCTGTGTGGGTACCCTAACTCAGAGGAGAAACCCTTTCTCAGGTGTTGTAAAGAGGTCTGATTCCAGAGGGAAGGTACATGGTTGAGAGGTCATTCCTAGTAAGGAGTATGGAGAAAAGTGGCAAATGGCTTACGTGGGGCAGATAGAATAAGGTTCACTTACTCTTCCTTCTCCCTCCCCTACCCTAGGACTCTAGGGTCAAGACTTACATGTGTACCATGTTTGATCTTTGGCTAAATTAATTCAACCACTGAAGGGGCACTGTTCACTATATAACAGTTATTTAAATGAAAGTTCATTGGGAGAAATTGAGGGAGGGACATACCTGTGTTTCCATACTGGTGTGCTGGGGGCATGTGGGGGTACATGGCATATCCTGCTATGTCAAAACTGGCATAAAAAGGTATGTCTATACACAGCTAGGAGTCCCACATTGGCTAGATTCCTGAACACAATCCTGTCCAACCACATGCGTCTGTATGTGAGTGGCTAGACTGTTGAGAATAGAGTGCTATTTTTACGTGCTAGCTCAAGCAGAGGTAATACATGTATGTCTACCCAAGATGGGAATAACACCTCCCAGATGCTGTGAAGATGTACGCTTAGTTACTGGAACATACACCCAGTCACAACTAAAGGTTAACTACACATTTTGGGGAGGAGGGTTGTCTGGGAATGTATTGAAGGATTTGTTTTAAATGTTATTAATCCATGGAATCAATGTAGAAGGAATGGGATGTGTGGGTGGAGGGTGATTCTCAGTCTCAGAACCCACTGTACGGGATTTGGGAAGCAGTGGGGCATAGTAAAGCAGGGCATCAGTTCTTTGCACCCCTGGGTCATGAAGTTTGATGAGTTTCATGAGATGGCAAGAAGGGAAGAAGTTGTTAATTTGTTATGACTCTCTCCTTTTCACCCACCTTGATGTCTAATAGGCCCCACAGCTGACCAAAAAGCCTTATTAGGCCCATCAGCTTCATCAAGTCTAGGTTTCCTTCTCTAGTCCCAATATTCACCCTAAGTAAGATTCCTTTCCCTCATCCTGGAGGAAACCTATAGTCCTCTATAATCATAGGCCTGGTCTACACCAAAAACGTAGGTAGACCTAGCTACATTTGAAAAATTTCATGTACTGCGAGACATAGTGAGGTTGGTCTAACCCCTACTAAAGACTCAGCAAGGTCAGTGGAAGAATTTGCACTTGGGTGCATTGGTTTATTACAGTGATGGAAAAACCCTTTCTATCACAGTAGTAAGCGTCTATGCTATCACAATGTTGCTGCAGCCGTGCTGCTGTAGACCTACATGTAGAAAATAGGCAATCAGATGCTTATGCTGATGAAGGCCATAAAATACCTGGAAAGAGAGCAAATAGGCCGAACACCTCCGAAGATGAATGAAGCTGTCTTGTTAATTTATCTTGATCTCTTCCAACTCTACAGATTACATTCTATATGGATTAAGGTTTCAAAATAAGTTTTCTTGGAAAATTCCTGTGATTTGAACTACCCTATTCCACAGGCTCTAAAGGAGCCATCTCTGTGTGAAGTTTGGATCTGCGAAGACTTACTGCTGATGATAAAGTGGCCAAAAAAATCATAATACACTGGGAAAAGGGGGAAGGAGGGAGCTAAAACAAAGATAATTTTTGATTACATAGCAAATAAACATCTTTAATCCCACACTTTCTGAATTCTCAGAAAAAACAGTCTTCTCTTCACTTATTTGAAACATCCCAATTTGCAAATTCCAATCAAAAGAGTTGAGGATGGATTTGAAAATAATATCTAAAATGAAATTCTAAACTGAGGTTACTGATACCTAAATGAAATGTGGCATCCCTTTAGATTCATGTTACTACATCAGTTATGCTAGAAAAAATATTTGTATATTATCAGCCACAGTTGTTTCCAACTTTCTGTATGTTCAAGTTGATAGATTGGGATCTATTCACATGCTCCTGTGTTTTATAATTAATGTAGTGGCTTATCTGTTTAAATATGACTTTTATTTAATGGTTCATGAAATATTGTAAGATAATACCTTAATGGGTTCAGTCATTGATCGGTATGACCATTAAACTAATATTTACATTATTAACACATGCTTTTCCTCCATCACTTGCAATTTGAACATTCATAGATTGGTAGCAAATATAAAGGGACACATTTTGTGAGCCATATTTCATGGGTTCATTTACAGTATTATGCATTTTATTATATATTACATAATATTGTACTAAAGAGCCTCTAGTTCTATGTAGCCTTTTCTGAAATAATAAAATGGTTTCCAGGTGGACAAGCTGTGCAACAGATGGTCAAGAAAAGTATTTTGACAAAAGAACTAGGTTATTGCTTCTTAAAACTATGATGACTGCTACTATTGCTCAAGTGTTTGTGTAGAACTTCTTTGGTGACTTAACTCTCTAAAATAGTATAAAGTTGGTTTAAAACATTATTTGTTTTGGTTTTTTGTTCAACTTTGATAGTAAAATAGAAAAGTGAAAGGATAATTCTTAGTTGCAACTCAATTTTCCCTGGGTCTTGTTAGTATTATGCAATTCCATGTATATATTATAAAATAGATCTTCATGAAAAATAACATCTTTAAATTAATGTAATTGATATTGGCTGTAATCATGCTCCCATTCACGACAATGGGAATTTTCCATTGAACACAATAGCAGCAGGATTCACCTCTAAGAGAAACAAATACGTTAACTTCTGATATACCTCTAATTTTTATATCAATGCACTACTAGTCACAGGGTGAAAGCCTCAGTAGAGGTAAACCAATGGCTTTAGATGACCAGCAAATGTGTAATGAGAAGTTGTAATGGTCTTCTAAATTTACTGCACAGAGTCAAGGATTTATAACTATATGCCCTGTGGCAAAGCTCACTACCTTTGGAGCCAAGTAGAGCAACTCGAGGCCAGAGTTTTTGAGCAGCAACATATATTTTATTAAATAAAAAATTATTTACTTTATGAAATACCTATTTTCCAAATGAAATGGACTTCAAATAATGTGAGAAGGGGAAGACCATCTTTTCTAATAGCAGACATTTAGCAAAACACAAATAAAATCTACCTTTTAAACAAATAACATGACAATCACACACAATAAAATCGAACTTCCCCATGCGAGTTGAAGAATATGCGTGGGTTTGAGGAGAGAAGAAGGAAGGCAATGATAAACTGCAAATTAGTATAAGTTGCTTACCCATATTTTTCTGCTCCTTATCACCCTGACTGCAGTAATAATAATGAAAAGGCCTTTAACCTGCTGTAGGATGAGAATGATTAATAGGAATATAAATGGGACAGTTTCAAAGAGGTGTGGAATAGTGATGTGAAATCATCAATTTTTTATATTCAAACCTTTAGGCACTGAAGAGCACAGAGGGTGAACTAAACTTTAAATTCAAGGTATTTGCTATTTCTGAACCAGAATATGAACTAGAGTCTAACTAAAATATACACACACATATTCTATATTTTATAGAATGTGTGTCTGTGTACAATATTATTCTATAATGTGAGTACATTCTGTGTGTGTCTGTGTGTGTATATACTATATATATGCATGCAGGTAATTAAAATATCAGGGACTACAGCTATGACACTTAAACACGCAAGCGTTACTTCCTCCTTTCCCCAACCCCCGCATGGAAACAGAAGGGGCTGTTTCCCCATTCAAAAAACATAAACAAATTACCAAATTTAATTTAAACAAAAAAAGTAGCAGTTATTTTGTCTGAAGTGTTAGGAAAATAATGGAAGATTACATGGTAAAACAAAACAAAAATTCAAAAGTTCTAGTCATAGCATGTAGAAATTAGATATTGCTCATTGCATATCTGCCAAAATGAGTCATATTAGAGTTTTTATTTGATTTATATTTATAAATTACATTTATAGCATAAGTAAATGTTTGAACATTTTTAGAAATGCAGAACAAATTTAACTGAAACTAAGTGTTTATTTACAATTATATCTATTTTGTATAAATAACATGACACTTCTCCTCACAGCCACTGATCCTTTTATTTTTCCAGTGACAAAATACTATCCTTTAGTAAACATATGACTAAAGATTAAAAACTAAAACTAACCCACTATATTTCTGTAATGCAAAAATGAAAGCAGAATTGCTCTGTTCCTCCTAGATAACTAAGGGCCTAATAGTGCATAAAATATAGTACAGAAAATGAGAGTAAAATTGCTCACCTAAGTACTTAAAACTATAGTAAAAGGGATTCTAGCATGAAGAAAAAAAAATACTTGGCGAACTTAAGAGAGACAAAAAAACCCACTAAAGATGAAATCCTGGACCCCTTGAAAGGGGAGGGATAGCTCAGTGGTTTGAGCACTGGCCTCCTAAACCTAGGGTTGTGAATACAATCCTTGAGGGGTCACCTAGGGATCTGGGGCAAAATCAGTACTTGGTCCTGCTAGTGAAGGCAGGAGGCTGGACTCAATGACCTTTCAGGGTCCTTTCCAGTTCTATTAGATAGGTATATCTTCATATATTAGATTTCAATGGGGCTAGTACTTCACCCAGTGATGCAAGCACAACAATCACATCATAGGTGACTACATCAGTTTAGGTCAGAGGTCGGCAACCTTTCAGAAGTGGTGTTCCAAGTCTTCATTCATTCACTTTAATTTAAGATTTTGCATGCCAGTAATACATTTTAATGTTATTAGAAGGTCTCTTTCTTTAAGTCTATACTATATCACTAAACTATTGTTGTATGTAAAGTAAATAAGGTTTTTAAAATGTTTATGAAGCTTCATTTAAAATTAAATAAAATGCAGAGCCCTCCGGACCGGTGGCCAGGACCCAGGCAGTGTGAGTGCCACTGAAAATCAGTTCGCGTGCCACCTTCGGCACCTGTGCTATAGGTTGCCTACCCCTGTTTTGGGCAGTCCTTATTTATGTAAGTAGCCCTTTTGATGTGGTAATCCTTCACTCAAAGAGAGACCTCTCTGACAGAACCAATCATAAGTTATTGCCAGTTGGGCCTTTAGTCTTTATCCAAATCCAATGGAAGACAGTAAGATTTCTATTGACTCTGTTGAGATTTGAATGAAGCATATTAATTGTTCACTAAATTGAGATACTTTGGGATGAAATGTGTTATAGTTTACATGAAGCACCTTAAAGGGGTTATTAAAAAAACAGAGAATGTGAGAGAAAATCCACAAAAATGATTTGTGGCAAGGAGACCATACCTTACGGTGAGAGACTTAAAGAACTCTATCTGTTTAGTTTGTCAAAAAGAAGACTGAGAGGTGCCTTGATTAGAGTACTCTTACCTTCCTGGGGACAAGATACTGGATATTAAAAGGCTTTTTAATCTAGCAAAGAAAGACATAAGAAACAATGTCTGGATGTTGAAACCAGACACATTCAAATTCAAAATAAGGCACACATTTTAAACAGTGAGGATGATTAACCACTGGGACAAATAAATAAAGGAGGTGATGGATTCTCCATTACTTGATGTGTGCAAATCAAGACTGGATGTCTTTCTGGAAGACCAACTTTAGCCAAAGTCAAGTTATTGGACTTATACAGGGTAATTGGGTGAAATTTAAGGGCTTCTGGTCTATAGGATGTCAGACTTAATGGTCCCTTCTGGCCTTAAACCCTATAGTTATCTGAATAAGAGATGTTTATAGTTAAATATTTGTAGTACTAAATGAAATTGTATTTATAAGCAAGAGACTCCAGAATATTAGAGTAGAAATGGTCCAACAAATGAAATTCAGATTTGGGTTGAAATTCCTGAAAGTTTGGGGAATATTATTTGACCCATGATTGATCAGCCTATGAAATTCACATTTAGATTCAAAGTTTTCTGAAGTCTGGAGGAAGCAAATAGATCTTGAATTCTAGTTTAAACACATCTCTAATGTAAATTTACAAACTACCTGTAATGACATCTAAAGCTACTTGAAAATAAACATTTAAAATACTATAGTTATTGATGGTATATGAATCTGACAGATAGAAACATCAAGTCCTTTCCCACTCACTTTTATTAGAACTGAAGAATGGACGTTGACAAAAAAAATCTTCTGAAATGTTAACTTTAATAATGAAAATGTTCCTATTTCTGAGTGAGGATGGCTTTTCATTGAACATGTCTAAAATATTTTAAAGATAGACAGCCCCCTTGTTAAAATTTCACGTAAAGAAAGTTGGTCAGCTCTATTGGCATGTTATAGGCTTTTCCTGCAGCCTAGTCTTTTTAACATATCCCCAACACCTTCTGTTTTTGTCTGATTTCTTGAAAAGCTAACAAATAAGTAATTTCTCATAGAAAATGTCCATTTCATTTATTTTATGATGACAGAAGCATAAATTGTCACCATCCCTTAGTTATAGAGTTATATTTAGGGCTGATTTGTGCACCCCTTTCTCACAAAGAATACTCGCTTGCATGAGTTAGTCCCATTGACTTCAATGAAGACATATGCAAAATATTCAGGTGGACTACTCATGCGAGTGAGTGCTCACCAATGGGAAAAGATTTCACAATCTATCCCATAATGTGACCTATTATAATATATTTGGAGACTATATGTGAACAAAGGAATGATGAATATGGTGACCTTTTTCTCCCATTTAATTTGGATAAGGAATATTAACTTGAAAGTTTTAACACCTTAGGGAGATCTCACAAAAGGATTTTAATAGAAAAGATTTTAACATGTAGATTTAGAGGACCACTGAGAAACAAAAACTTTGCTAATACATTCATAAGTCAGTTCACTCAAATTGACTGATTAATGTCCAAGTTTTAAAAAGCTGAGAAGCTTGAAGTAATGCTATGAATGTTATGCATAATTATAAAAGGAGGAGAGAATCTGAACACAAATTCTGACTATTCTTACTTTCTTGTAGGCAGGATTGATTGTTTTTAATTTACTAGTTTAAAGGACATACAGCAATATGAAAGACCAAAACAAACACTGTACAATTTTGTTTCTTATTTACTAAGGTTTAGGTGAGCAGCTTTGGAAGCAAATCTGCAAAAGTGACAGCTGGTAGAAAAAAATGCTGCTGCTCACTTCATAGTAAACCAAGCTACTGCAGAAAACTTCAAAAGCACAGCTTAGGTCAAAAAGTGAATGTATTGTTGTCACTGTTGCTTATTGAATGATAAGCATAAGGAAGGGTGGGAAGATGGAATCAGTTTATTCTATCATCTGAAAGTGTTTCTGTTCATGGTCTGAAACAGTTTTAGTAAGAGAGCATCAGGAAAATAAAGACAAATGTTTGCCTTTTTGGCAGAGATGCAACAAACCATCTGAATTAATTCTCAAAATGGTTTTGCAAACTGAACCCTGGGATGCAGAGGCTGGGAAGGAATTAATATCTGAGGTTCATGTGTGAGTTCACAGACTCAAACCTCCAAGGCAATTTCTCCATGGTCTCTCCCCCACCACCCACCACCATATTTACCTCCTTTTGAGAACAAACAACTAAAATACTCCTTAACACTGTAATGGGATTAAAAATAATTATATACATTCATGGACGAGAGGCCCATAAAAGGCTAATAGCCAAGATGGTAAGGGATGCAACTCCATACTCTGGGAGTCCCTAGCCTCTGATTGCCAGAAGTTGGGAGTGGACAATAGGGGACTATTACCTGTTCTGTTCATTCCTTCTGTAGCACCTGACATTGTTGACTGTTGGAAGGCAGAACACTAGGCAGATGGACCATTGGTTTGACCCAGTGTGGTCATCCTTATGTGAGCTTATTCAGAGATATTAATCCAAGTAAGTGTGCAGATAGTAGCACTGACCCCCCACTTGGTAAAGCAACTCCTATCTTTTTAAGTACTGTGTATTTATACCTGCTTACTGTATTTTCCACTCCGTGCATCTAATAAAGTGGGTTTTAGCCCACAAAAGTTTATGACCAAATACATTTGTTAGTCTCTAAGGTCCACAGGTATTCCTCGTTTTTTCTAATAACATAAGACATCCATATTATAAAACTACTACAAAACTCAGAGGGTGAATGGGATTGGTGCTCCTAAGTCACTTTGGCCAAGATCTACAAAGGGACTTGGGCATCTTTGGGTACATCTACACTTTGAGAGAGATGTGTTAGTTCCAGCTTGGGTAGATATATGCATGCTAGCTTTGATCAAGCTAACATGTTAAAAATATAGATGCAGAGGCATTGGTAGTGGGACAGGCTAGCCTAATGAATGAGAACCTAGGATCCTGGGAGAGATTGTACTCTGGGCATCCAGACCATTCCACTGCCTATGCTGCAGTAGATACAGTTCTATTTTTAGTGAGTTACCTCAATCCAAGCTAGCATGAATATGTTTATGCAAGGTAGAAATAGACCTCCAGCTCAAAGTACAGATGTACACGTTAGCCCGGATTGAGGTGTCTATGTCCCCAGTGTATGCACTACTGAGATTCACAATACCTCTGCTCACCAGCTGCCTAATTCTGTAGGCAACTAAACTGACTAAGAACCTACACTTTCACTGTAAAATTCCCCTAGGTGCCTAAGTTTCTGCCTCTGGACATGTGCATCGCTGCCTCAGGCAGGTACCTGGACACCAGTCTCCTACCTAAGCCTCAGCACAATTCTCAGACTAGGGAAAGATCTTTTTTTGCTTGATCTAATAGATCCACTCCACAAAAACGCAAGAGGTAGGAGATTATGGCAGTATCCCTTGTAAAATTTATGACAGTTGCTAGTGCACTCACTGGGGATGTGGGAGATTCTAGTTTAATTTCTCTTTGATCCCCTTGATGAGAAGGAATTTGAATAGAGGCTCTCTATATCTCAAGTGACTTCTCTAATCATTGAATTGTGGGTCATCTCAGTCTTTCCAGTTGAAACTGTTCCACTGTGTATAAATAATTAAATATGTGTTGGGCGAGGGAGAGTAGGAGTGATTCTGTAGTCCAGTGGATAGGGCACTCAGTGGAAAGGTTGGAAAACCCAGTTCAAATCCTTATCAGATGAGGGGGGGGGCGGGAATTGAAAAGGGGTCTCCTACATAGTGGTTGAGTGCCCCAGGGCTAAAGTCTATAAGTAGGGTTGACAGAATCTGATTTTGATTTTTTGTATAATTTCAACAGATGTTAGTTGTGATTTCACACTCCATATTCTTCATATAAATATGGTTATAATATGAATACGACCTACCTAAGATATATTTTATGCAAGATGGGTCTTGTAAGGTATCGTTGGAAAGGTTATGATTTACTGGATAAAAACGAGGAATAATTGTGGCACCTCAGAGACTAACAAATTTATTTGGGCATAAGGTTTCGTGGGCTAAAACCCAATGTGATTGTCCAATTTGTATGTATCATTTCTGTATCTGAAGTTAGGAATATGGACTATGTAATAATTACAACTGCGTGTGTATCTAGAGAGACACTCACCCGACAACAGGCCATCAGCTTTGATGGGCCATTAGGAAGAAACAAAAAGACTTTCAAGATACTAATCTCTCTCTTTCCTGAGAGATGTCCTGGGAGGTAGCTGTGACACTACTAGGTCAGGTGGTCCTATCACCTGGTACTAAACACTATCTTGGACTTCTAGTAATTTTCCATTAAAAAGAGGGAGAGGTCAAGACTGGGAAACAAAAGATTCCTGCCTTAGGTAAATCTTATTTAAGGCTGGAGATTAAGGCAAACAGGACTCTCCTCCATTGCCTTCCTGTCCAAGAAGAAAGACTGATGAAAGCACCTGAAGGGACAAAGGAGATAAACTGAGGGAAAGGCAAGGGATAAGTCCAGACTGAGACAAAGGAGTCTAGTCTGTAAAGAGAAATAACTGGAAATCTAAGTTACAGAAAATCTGCATCTTGCCTACAGTCAACATTTAGGATGAAAAATTACTTCTTGAAACCTGTTCCTTTAGTGAATCAAGCTTAGTTTATGTATTTTGTTTTATTTACTGAGTAATTTGCTTCGTTCTGTTTCCTATCTCTTATAATAAATTTAAATCTGTTTTTTGGGGTAGTTTTTTTTTTCTTTTGTAGTTAAACTTATTTCTCATTTATAACATAACCCAATTTGTGCCATCCTTATCTGGGGGTTAAGAAGCTATACATATCTCTCTTCACATTGAGGGAGAGGATGAATTTTTATGAGCTTGCACTGTGCAGATCTTTATATACAGCACAAGACAATATTATTTGGGGTTTACTTCTCCACTGTGGGTGTGCATGTGAGTGCTGGGTGAATCTTGTCACACAGATCTGACTGTAGTCTGTGTCTGCAGCTGGGTGTGGTCTTGCCTGAGTGTGTGCTGGAAACGTGCTTGAGAGCCTGGCAGAGCAACCCAGTGCAAGGCAAACCCAGGGTGGCAGGGCTGGAGGGCTGAGTGGGACTCAAGCATATCAGGTGGCATCCCAGAAGGGGGTCCACCCATCACATTTGTTTTTAAGCATTTTTTATTTTATTTATTTTAAATTTTCAATTGTGGAAAATTAAGAGGGACTAAGACTATAGGGGATCAGACTATTATTTGATGACAGTAGATGCTGAGATTCAAAAAGTTAAAGCTTTATAGCTTTTAAAACAAACTGTCTATATAACTTCTGAAAACAGAAAGTATATATCCTTGAATCAAACTCTAAGTTCTCAAGCAGCATTTTTCTCACTTTGCCTATCTGTACATTTTGATTATTAATGATGGATTTTTTTGTTGGTTTGTGTGTGGGTTGAAATTGACATTTATCGATTTAAAAATCTAATCTTTTCAAGTTAAGTTAAAGGGACTTCTTCTTAGTTCCTCTTCCCCAGACTATTTTGATTGGAGTTAGGCCTGTGAGGCTGCCATTCTTGTAAGAAACTGTTTACATGCCTGATTTTAGGAGAGGCTGACACTGGCAGACCTGGTGTCAGCTCTTGTCAAGGTTCCCATGTCTCAGCTGAACATTGACAAATACATAGGAGGAATCAGTCTGGCTTACTTGTATGTAAACTTTGATTAAATCAATATTAGAATTATAAGATTATTTTTATGTGTTTAGTGTCTCGACTTTATTGAATACTTTTGAGTAGCTGCATTCATTAAATCTTATTTGTAAGATAATAATTGAGCTATTATATTGTGAACCTTTGTGAGTGTATAAATAACCAGACAGGAAACAGATTAATTAGTGTGAAGGGCAGATCTTCAACAGGAAGCGTTATGCCCTTCCAAAAAGGAAAGGTCCATCAAAACCAGATGGACTATTGTTAGATGTTGCAACTGGAATTTTCCTATGTACTGTCAACAAGATGACAAAAGACTCTTTGTTCTGCTCTCCTCCCCATGAAGATGAGTCTCCTCCTATCAGCTGATTTTGCAGCTCAGAGCACATGGCAAGTGGAGGATTAAAATCCCCAAACAAAAGGAACTTTTCATTACCTTTTGAATTTAAGATTGCAATTCATGTGTGTGTTTGTTTACTTGTTTTAACCTTATAAAGAACCATATGGTATCCTTTTCTGACGTAATAAATCTGTAGATTGTTTATTATAGGATTGGCTATAAGTGTCTTCGGTGTGAGATCCAAGGTGCAATTGACTTGGGGTAAGTGACTGGTCTTCTGGACTGGGAGTAATCCAAATATTGCTGTGACTCTTGGTGAAAGGGATCATCTTTCACAATGGTATGCTAACCTGGAGATACATGAGAGTACCCAAGGAGACTGTATGATTCCATGTGCCTTGGTCCTGCCTGAGGTTCGTAATCACGCTCTTGGGTCACTGCAGGCAACATTACAGAGGCTTCTCTGCTGTGGATTCCAGGAAACTGAGATTGGTACCTAAATCAAGGGTGAAGGGAGTCCCACAACTCCCTTTGAGGGTGGGGTTTAGGCACACCCCCTATCCACAGCATTTGCTTAGATGGATCCCTGCTCAGCATGCTATATTTTGGTACTGATCTCTCCCCATTCATTGTACAGGCAGCCTAACCCAAGGTGTCATAGGTTTCACTCCCACTCTGGATTTTAGAGTACAGATATGAGGACCTGCCTGTGAACCCCTAAACTGAATTGCCAGCTTAGATCTGGTTTTGCTGCCGCCTCTCCCAAGTACTAACTCCCTTCCCTAGGTAGTCTTGAGAGACTTCTTCGCCAATTTCCTGGTGAACACTGATCCAAATCCCTTGGATCTTAACACAAGGAGAATTTAACCATTCCCCATCCTTTCCCCTTCCAATTCCTGGTGACTCCAGATCCAATCCCTTTGGATTCTAACACAAGGAAAAATCAATCAAATTCTTAAAAATAAGACTTTTAATTAAAGAAAAGAAAGGTAAAAGAAAAAAACCTCTGGGAGAGATTAGCATACCAGCTACTTTCACAGACAACAGATTCAAAACACAGAAGATGTTCCCCTGGGCAAAACTTAGTACACAAAAGAATTCCCAATTTGATTATTCTTCTAATTGCACAAAGACAAAGTCACAAAAGAAAATAAACATAAACCTATTTATTCTTTTCTAAAACTCATTACTCTGATAAGAGGCTGGTTCCTTGATCTTTTCTACTCTGGCTGAAACTGAAACTGACCAAGACAAAGGGAACTTCCCTCCTTCCTTTTGAAACATCCTGTCCCCCACATTGGTTCCTCTGGTCAGGTGTCAGCTAGGCTAGGTGAACTTCTTAACCCTTTACAGATAAAAGAGGCATTAATCCTTAACTATCTGTTTATGACACAAGGTTTGTGAATTCTCTTGGGTGGCTAAGTGCCTAAGAGTTAAGTATTGCAATGCTCAGCTTTGCAATGAGTAAGACGGTTTATGGATGTGGGCCTAGAAACATTTGATAACTTGTGTAATTGCAAATATTATAGTGTCAGCATTAAGATAACAAAGTTATGTACAGTTGAAGAACTGGAATCTCTTTCATCATTTGCTAATGAAAGTCTTGTGTTTGTAGCCTTATTAAAACAGAATGGTTGGAATTGAACACATCTCTCCAGAATATGCCTTCTAATGAGAATAACATTCTAATACTAAAGAGTTAACCTTAGCTCTAACTCAGCCACTACTGTGGCCCTCGCTAGAGATTTCTATTCACACAACTAAAAAAATCATGTAATTAAAAGAAATCAATAAAATCTGTATATCAAATGCAAAAACAGTTCAATCATATAAGCAATTAATTATCTCACAGCTTATCAGATCAAATTTAACTGGACGAATAATTCAGAACTAAATTTACATATAAATTATACTAATTCAAAAGCATAATAGCAATAAATATCACTAATTACGTCAATGTCAATCACTTACCATATAAATACATCTTATTTTAAAACACAAAGCAAGAGCAGACACCTTTACCAGAGTTGAGTAGTTTTTAAATGAAATATTAAAGAAGACTGTACCCTTTTCTGCTGTGCGGAGGGTCTATATCTTAAACACCACTGACAACTGATACTGTATGGCTTATTCTGAAAATACTAATAAAATGCATCCTTTTTCATAATACAGTATAAATGTTGATGTATTCATCTGCAAACATGTGAATGCATAATACATTTTTTCAAATGATTATAATAATTTAAAGGTAAAGATCTGTGTTGATCTTTCTTCAAAAAACAATACTTTATCTTGTGGCTTTATGATTGTTTTTTCTTATGTAAAGATTACAACCAAATATCCCAATAAATATTCTTAACAAAAATGTATGTTTAACTCTAAGGGCTTGTCTACATTACCTGCTTGATCCACAGCACTGATCAATCCAGCGGCAGTCAATTTATCACGTCTGGAGCGGCAAACTGCGGCCAATGGGAGCTGCGATTGGCCAAACCTGCAGACGTGGCAGGTAAACAAACCATCCCGGCCTGCCAGGGGCTTTCCCAGAACAAGCAGCAGCCCTAGTTTGAGAACCACTGTCCTAGAGCATAGGAAAAAAATCAAATCTTAATTTAAAAATTTAGTGATGGAGAATAATTGGTAAGTTGTTCCAATTATTATTTACACTCACATTAGAAGTTTGACTTATTTCCTATCTGAATTTCAACTTCCAGCTATTGGCTCATATTATGCCTCTTTTTTCTGTTAGATTGAAGAGCCCATTATTAAATATTTGCTCTCCATATAGGTTAGTATAGACTGTAATCAAGTTGTGTCTTAACCTTCTCTTTGTTAAATTAATTGAGCTCCTTCTGTCTGTCTATCACTAGAAGGAATGATTTTCTAATGCTTTAATCATTCTAATGACTCTTCTCTGAAACGTCTCCAATTTATCAACATCTTTCTTGAATTGTAGGCACCAGAACTGGACAGCCAGATGCAGATGCATCCATGCCAAATACACAGGTAAAATAACTTCTCTATTACTCAAGATACCCCTGTTTATTCACCACAGGATCACATTCGCTCCCTTTGGCCAGTACCTCACTGGGAGCACATGTTCAGCAGATTATTCACCATGATTTTGTTAGTAAATATTAACCCTTTTCATTCTCTTTCTTTTTGTATGTTAAATTCATTTACATATTAACTATTCTTCCAGAATCCTTCTGATATTAATAAATAGTATGTTTGAATTCTCAGGCCCAGAGTGTTGGCTTCTAATCTGTGAGTGAGCTGTATTTAGGAATTTTATATGTTTGAGTGAATAATAGGCTCTAATTAACCTCAGCATCTTCAAGTCTGTGGGAATCCAGGTGTCCAGGGAAAAAACTCCCTGAAACTACTAAAAGTGTCTAGGTAATTGTGTTATAAGCAAAACTGGGTGATAGATAAGGTATGCTTGTTAAGGCAGACCAACACCAACTATATGTAATGATCAATAACAAATAATTGTTATTATAGATGAGTTCTGTAGTGGATGAAACAATGACTCATTGAAAGATATTTTTAGCTCATTAAGAACTATCTGTTTTCACAGTCATTAGTAATAATGATTGGATTAGAAATGTCTTTTTTTACTCGTCTATCAGGGAAGCAGAGGACCATAAAAGAAATCCCATCAGTAATTAGGAAAACAGAACATATGATACACTTAACCATGAGAAAATATTTTTTCTTCCAGAAAGGGGTCTCTTTGTCTCTCATCCTATAAAAACATAGAAGTTTTAGAAATTAGGTTGGGAACTGCAAACTGCTGGCCTCACACCAGTTATGGAGGACCAGAGACACAGAGGCCAACTCTTTATCTTACACCAACAGTGGTAATATATCTATTAATCTGTTTAGTGTTATATTGATCTCTAACTAACAAGCTTTGGCAAATAACAATGTCAAATTAAATTTAATAATGATTTGAGATTATTTAATCAATTTCAACATACAACAGGATAGAGTCTCCCATTCTGTAAATATGGCCTAGATTCTTTGTTCCCATATGTATATGTTTATATTTAACTGTGTTAAAGTGCGTGTTATTTGCTTGCAACCATAAAGAGTATTTTAAAATGGCTTTCTAGGCTTCCATGTTCATTGTTTCTTACTTATATCCATATGAAATGCATTCAGTCTGCAGGTAAATAGATGTTTCCTAACAGCCCCATAAACTCACAGCTATAATGATGCAGCCCTATTATCTTCAGATTATGTCTTTAATGGGACTTGTGTAGCCACATTAGTCTTAAATAGGTTTGCAGGTGTAATGAAGGACATAATCTGAAAGCAATGGGTTGCACAAGTATAAGAGAGGGCTTGATTTGTCTTGAAGAAATTTTATCACTGATGCATTAGATGGAAAGGACCCAGTTTTTGTGTAAAATATAAAGCTCAGTTTCTAGAACTGTTGGGATGGGGAAACATCACTTGATTTTCAAACTGAGCATGCTCCCTATGTAAACCAGCGAGACACAAAGAATCATAGAATCATAGAATATTAGGGTTGGAAGAGACCTCAGGAGGTCATCTAGTCAAAACCTCTGCTCAAAATAGGAACAACACTAACTAAATTATCCCAGCCAAGGCTTTGTCAAGCCTGGCCTTAAAAACCTCTAAGGATAGAGATTCCACCACCTTCTCAGGTAACCCATTCCAGTGCTTCATGACCCTCCTAGTGAAATAAAGTTTCCTAATATCCTACCTAGACTTCCCCCACTGCAGCCTGAGACCATTACTCCTTGTTCTGTCATCTGCCATCACTGAGAACAGCCTAGCTCCATCCTCTTTGGAACCCCTCTTCAGGTAGTTGAAAGCTGCTATCAAATCCTTCACTCTTGTCTTCTGTAGACTAAATAACCCCAGATCCCTCAGCCTTTCCTTGTAAGTCATGTGCCCCAGCCCCCTAATTATTTTTGTTGCCCTATGCTGGACTGTCTCCAATTTGTCCACATCCCTTCTGTAGTGGGGGGACCAAAACTGGACACAATACTCCAGGTTTGGCCTCATCGATGTCGAATAGAGGGGAATAATCACTTCCTTCGATCTGCTGGCAATGCTCCTACTAATACAGCCCAATATGCTGTTGGCATTCTTGGCACTGAGGGCACACTGCTGACTCATATCCAGCTTCTCATCCACTGTAATCTCTGAGTCCTTTTCTGCAGAACTGCTGCTTAGCTAGTCAGTCCCAAGCTTGTAGCGGTGCATGGGATTCTTTCCACAATGCTATTTTTCTAAAACCACATTTTAGGGTACAACTGAATTGTAAACCTATGAAAATATGCATCATTCATGACTGCTACTATCTGAAAAAGTACAAATTCTAGTCGTAGAACTACTGTAAAGTCAAAGATTCTTGATAATTGCTCATTTGTCTTGTGAACCTGTAAATGTTGAAGTCTCACATTAATGTGTACCCATTTTCTAATAATGCTTTTAGAAACTTAATTTTGATCCGATATGACACAGATGAATGTTATTTCTCTAATAATGTGTATTCTTAAATAAATCCAACTTTTTATAGTACTTTTGGCATGATAACTATAAAGTTAACACAGTTTATTCTCTTGGCATATTTCATATCATAGAAATTCTTTCTCAGGCTCTAGACTGAGTTTAAATCAGATAATTATGAGTTTAGTGTGATAACATTTCAGCCCACTAGTTGAATGCAATAGATGTCATCACTATTTTTACCTGTCCTTGTCCAAAATATTTAACATAAATCAGAAAGCAGGGAAGCCAAAGAAATAGGCTCAGCCAGAATGTTTTGTACATGTGCTTTCAAAAAAAAAAAGTTTGGAATCTCTAATTCAGAGGCTGTATTCTTCACTTTTTCCACTGTAATATACCATGCTTGTTCAAATACACATACATTTATAATGGAAGGATGATATCCTTCAGCTTCCTTTAGATCAGGGGTTTCCAAACTTGGTTCATGGCTGCTCAGGGTAAGCCCCTGGCAGACCACAGGTACGACTGCTCACACCTTCCAGTGGCTGTGGTTCGCTGCTCCTGGCCAATGGAAGCTGCAAGAAGTGGCATGGGTTGGGCCACCACTTCCCGCAGTTCCCTTTGGCTGTGAACAGTGCACCGCAGCCACTGGGAGCTGCGAGTCATACCTGCAGACACTCAGATAAACAAAGCATCTTGCGGCCCACCAGGGACTTGCCCTGAACAAGCCGCAAACCAAGTTTGGGAACCCCTGCTTTAGATCTTGTATTATCTTCTCCATATGGCCTCCAAGTTGTAGAATGGCCTTCATGAAGAAAAGTGTGAATGAAAGACTATAGTTATGGCTAATGTATGAGGCACCAGATATGACTTTTGATAGTTTACTTTAATCCATATTTCAAGCCATCTTTCAATTTGATTTACACTTATATATCATATCCTCTTATGTTCTCTGTCTCAGTGGCTATATATTCTGCATGGAATTCTACCTTTCAAACAATAAAAATGTAAAGATACATATTAGTATGGGAATGAGGTTGTGGCTGATGTATGGAAGACCAGAGATTAAATCCTATTTGGTTGAAGTAAATAGTTGTTTTGCTTTTGATTTATATGGGGCCAGGATTTCACTTCCAATATCGTAAATGGAATTTATTTTCTTTAATCATAAGACATATTCATAAAATATTTAGAATACCATATTTTGACTAACAGATCAGAAAAGAAATTATCAGTTCAAAACTTTCCAAAGGGCAGGAAGATTCCTACCCAGTATTCACCACAATGCAGGATGCCTGCAAGAAGTTTTGTGCACCATCATAAACCCTTAAACCATTTAAGCCATTGTTGTGCACTTTGGAAGTGAGGGATAGTGTCGTGGGAGAGTGTGATGGTTAACGGTTGTATAAGGTCCTCATACACAACTAATTTGCCCCTATGGTGACTTTTTTTTCAAGGTTTCACTTTTCTTCACAGACCATTGTTTGCATAAAAAATCATGCTTCACAAAGACTCAAGCTTTTTTTCCACCAATGTTTGGGTAATTTTCTTCAATATTGTTTCTCAGAGCTTTTCAGACATCCAGGGGCCTCCCTGCCTATTATCCTTTAGGGGAGGAGAAATCTCTACGTACGCTCACAGATATGTTGAAAGATCTGTTTGGGGATGTGGAATGTAATTCTGTCATCCACCTGTTAAGACAACAGCAGAGAGGGGAATGTGGGAGCCTGTTGGGTTGTTGAGTGGAGTTAGTGTGGGTTTTAACCATGTTTAAAGGTTAAGATAAACTTCATACTACAGAAATGTTGAATCACAAAGTCCAGATACAGACCTAAGCTTCCCACAAATTGGACAGGATTCAGGATATACATTCTGGTTTTGTTTCCTGTAAAATTCCTGGACCTGTTGTTAGTGTTCTTGAAACCACAGAATACGCATTAAAGATATTTTTTTCTAATGAATACTATCACGAGAAAAGCCATCATAGAACTCTCTCTTACTAATTGGACTAAATGGAAAGCTTAGGATGGTATCAACAGGAACTTCTTACAGATGACAGCAAAACCATAATATTAGATATCCAGAATGTGCTTTGTTGAAAATTAAGAAATCTAGTGAGCTAGGACCAATAGAAGGAATTACTAAAATTCACAAATATGATAAAAAGGATGGATGGACACGTGCACACACTCAGTCTGTTGCTCCCTCCCCTTACTGTGGGTTTCTTCAAAGAGCTTGATCTAACATCCCTCTTCCTTACCATTTTCTGTGCTTTCAATGCTCTTCTAAACAAGTTCTTCAATGAATGCTACTATCTTCCTCCTGCTGGGCAGATCAGGGGCCTTTGTGTAACTCCTTGATCCAGCCACTGGAGAAGAAACCTTCCAGGCTTAGAAAGCTTCACTTTTTCCTTACAAAGCTGCTCAAATCCAAGGCTAGGAGAATGGGGTGCCAAAGGAGTGAGTCATTTGGCGGGGGGGAGCTGTTTAATCCTTTTACTCCAGACTTGAGGGCACAACCTGGCAGATGAGTTTGCAGCTGGCAGAGGACTAAAATGTTTGGATACGATAGCTGGAAAGCCACCAGGTATAATAAACTTGAATATTAGTCTCTGCTGTATTCTGAGGCTAATATAATCAGAGCACCAAATTTAAGATAGCCACATGCATGCACTGAGTGTGGTGTAGAGATGCATTACTTTAGTGAGAGCAATAGGAGCATGGCCACTGTTACACCTTTTGAAAAGTGGCTGCATATTATGCTGTTGTCATAGCACCACTTATGCTAGCTGTCATGGAGGGGGAATTTGTCGTCATCCTTCACCTTTCCTTCTCTTTCCTCTTTGTAGGGGTTAATGTAGCTGTACATACCAGCCTTAAACAGATGTTTTACACTTCCTGGGAAGGAGTCTGATCTTACTTACACTAGTGAAAATCTTACTACTAACCCATCCCCACACACACACTCCAAAAAAACACACTAGAAAAATACACTTATAAGTATGTGGGGGGGGGGGGGAAGTATCTTTGGAGTAAATGTCTGAGATCAGAAGTACTGACCTGTTTAATGAGTGAGGAAAAAAAAAACTTCTGCTAGGCAAAAAGACCAGAAAATATTTTTCAAAGCTTTCAGTATACTAAAAGAACATGAAGTTACAAAACGAAAGATTCTTAGAGTACATTTAGTGTGGAAAGGTGTCAGTTTGCTGATGTGATCTGTGAAACCTGCAGTTCAGGATAAAACAGGCAATTAACAGGCAATGGTAGTCAGAGTTAACGGCTAATGGGAGCCAATTAAGCTAACCATAAAATAAGTAACTTTTGTAGACATTGTATATAAAACAATCCATCTAATCCCTAGTAAGAATCAACAACACTGAGAACTAATAAAAAAGTAGTTTCAATACGAGAGGAAATATTCAGTTGAGTGTTTGTGTTTCAGTTGAGTCTAAGGTAGGGCAAAATGGAGGAGTAGATAGCAGAGGACTGACTTTTGAAGGAAAGTGAAGATGCTTGGTGCACTGCAACAGACATATCATTTCAGGTGTAAGAAGAATATGAAATGAGGCAGCAGGGCAAGAGCTAGAGGACAAGATGGGTAAAAACATATGGAAGAATATTTTTAGGTCACAGGAGAGAGGAGATGAAAGAGAAAATGCTGGCAGTGGGGGAGTTGTGCGCAGCATTACAATGAGGATGTGGAGTCTGAAATGTAAGTGGAAAATAGGAGGTTGTTCAGTTGGTTTTAGGAAGGGCAGAGAGTATGCCAGGTGAGACCAAACCATGGTGTTGGCAATGTGGATGGAGACGGAAGAAATTTTTTTTAGATAATTCAAAAATATTTCCACAGATTTTTAGTTTAGAAAACAAGGAGAAACTTATCAAGTATTTAAAGCTGCACAGAGAATTTATTAAATTTAAAGAGCCATGGTTTATGAAAACAAACATTAAATAAACATATCTTACCTGGAACCCTTACTATTTTAGATCATTTAATCATGCAAAGAGTTTCAATGAAATTATTTGCAGAGTAAGTACCATTCACCATAAATAAAGGTACCAAAAACATGGCCAAATTGAAGTAAAAAACCTGAAATTACTTTTTCATCATTTACTGCTTGAGCCAAATTCACTAGTGGCATGAGTGGAAACTGCTATCAACTTTCTTGCACTCCTATGCAGGGGATGGCTAGAATCTGGCATTAAGTGACAGATTCTGATACCCTTATTCAAGTCCTGCCATCTTTACTCACAGTTAGTACTATATTTATATCTGAAGTGAGAGTACAAGAAGCAGGCTCAAAATCAACAGATAAGGCTTGATTTGTCATGAGGACACTGCCCATAGTAAGGGACAGCAATATAAACTTTTACCACACCAGGAACATCTTAGGGAAAGGATAATGGCCTTTGAAGCCACAATTCTCTCTCTGGTGGAGGTAATGTACTGCAAACCTATTGACTTCAGTCTCCTTTCTTCACTTGTTGGACTGGTTCAGCTGGGTTGGCCACTGAGCAGGGGGCTTAACAAAGGCTCTGTCCATTCCTGATCCCTTTCAGTCCACTCACCACCCCTGCTTTGGATAGAAAGTAAACAGGCATATGGCCCCCTTACTGTGCACCCAGACCCAAGGTCTGAGCAGACTGCATGAGGAGGTGGAGTTATTACCCTCCCTTACTGCCTTGAAGGGCATGTAGAACAAGTCACAATCTAGCATAGAATGTAAAAATAGACCTGGCTGGGAAATTTAGTAAATATTTGTTTCATTGGTAACTGCTGATTCATTGAAACTAAAACCTTTGCAGAAATATTAATTTCAACAAAACTTTTGTTAAGAGGTTTCTCAAGGATGGAATTTCTGCTCAAAACAGACACTTGCTGCTCCACATGTGCATACTCTGAATAGTCTCAATAGGGAACTCACCTGGGATGAGGGACAAGGCTCCAGCCACTATGCAGCCTGATTCAGATCATGGTCTTGAACCAGAGTACCCTATGTGAGCCCTCTATCCAGGGCCACCCAGAGGATTCAGGGGTCCTGGGGCAGGGCCAGATCTTTGGCAGAAATTCAGTGGTGGGTCCCTCTCGGATGGAAGGACCCGCCGCCGAATTGCCACCGAAGAGTGAAGCAGCAGCGGTAGACCAGCCTAAGTGACGCCGATTGCGGCTTTTTTTTTTTTTTTTTTGCCGCTTGTGGCACTTATATTCACCAGGTGGCGCTCTGAGGCTTTGGCACCACTTCAGAGGTGGGTCCTTCACTCGCTCCGAGTCTTCCGCTGTGCTGAAGGACCTGCCGCCGAAGACCCGGAGCGAGTGAAGGGCCCGCTGCCAAAGTGCCACCGAAAACCTGGAGCAGCTCGCGGGGCCCCTTTGGGGCCCAAGGCCTGGGACAAATTGCCCTACTTGCCTCCCCCACCCCTTTGGGCGTACCTGCCTCTATCCTTCAAGCTATTGGGGGAAGGGAGCTTTCTTACTCTCTGCTGTTAGATCATTTTACTTTGAATAAACGATTATATATATTCAGTTGGAGTGGGACTTGAACATGTCTGCAACAGCCAGGTTAGTGCCTTAATCACTGGGCTATAGTTAGTCTCTCTCTGGTCTAATGAATATTTCATTATTTATACACAGTGATACAGCTCCAACAGAGAAGATTAAAAGAATCTCATCCAATTAGGGCACTAATCAAGTGAGTGGGATAGGGTTTGGTGGTACACTGTTTTTTTCGTTGTGTTTTCTCTTTTAGTTTTTGTCCAAAACAAACAAACAAACAAAAGTTTCATAAGATCTCAGTTTTGTCCCAATGTGGAATGGGAATTTTTTTTAAAAGGGTGGAAAACCCATCTTCCACCCAGCTCTAGTAAAAAGTAGAGACAGGCTAAATTCAATACTAGAAAGGAGCATCCATGTAAACTACCAATTAATGTTGCCTAATGTCACTTCATTTGTACCAAAATTTTAAAATTCCTGAATAAAACTAGTTCAAAACCATTACAGCTAAATCCTACTCATCTATATGGATATTTGAGTTAGAACATACTATATAAGTGAATGTGCTAAAAATAAAGTTTTAATTGTAATGTTGTTGCTGCTATGGATTTCACTAACAGAAAGCCTCAGTTAAGTTGTCCTTCTGGAAATGACTCTGAGCTCAGTAATTGATATTGTTGCACGGGTGGAAGAATGGTCATGTTCCTGGAGGTGTAGTGACACATTCAGTTTGGACAGGAGGTTGGGAGGAGATGGGCTGATGGTTGAAGTGTATTTTTAACCTGAAATTATGATGTAAAACAGAAACCCTTTATTTGTTCCATTTGTTCTTTGTGTATCCAGTAATAGCTTACTGTAGTGACAGATATTTTTCTACTGTTTTTTTTTCTCTGCAAAGCTGACACATAGAAAGATACGTGAAATAGAGGCTGTTCTTTCCTGTGCATTGGAAGACTTGTGCCTAAATCATGAAAGACTGTGTTGCAGAGGAGCTAGTATTCCACCTGGAGCTCTGCATGGTGCCAGTGCACCTCTGGCTATAAAAGTCAGACTCTACTCTGTGTGTGTTTTAAAAATGAAAAAGTCCTTGTTCTCTTCTACATAAAAAATCAGTTGTCAGTTATTTCCCTAACTGGAAAATTCTATTTTCAGAAGTATTAAATGTTTGAACTTGGTGATGAACTTGAAGGTGTAATCAACTATGATTTCTTGAAAAAGACAATATATTGACTGCTCCTGTATTTCTTAAGAAGTCAAGGTCCTAATTATGATGTATTGTCTCAGGCAAAACTTTAATTGTGTTCAATCAGCCAGATTCCTTGTGCAGTAGCAGCTCTTACCCCCTGCAATGTGTGCTTCTCCTCCCACAGCCAGCCAACTCAGCTGGCTAGTGAGATGGAAAAAGTGGAGCTATGGCTTTGTCCTTATTTCAAGTGGATGCAGCACCAGAAGGGAGCAATACTTTCACTCTTGAATAGCACCAGGCCCCTCTGGAAGTTCATAATCTTATTTATAAGATTAAAATATAGGTTTCTTATGCCTGCTCTCCTCATGTATGTATGTAACTTGGAAAGAAGAGTACAGGTTGCAGGAAGGAAGAGCTGTGAAGAGGCACCACAAAATTAGCCTGTTTGTGTATAACTAGCATACTAGACACAGATACAGTATCTTTGTGAAGAACCACTTTAGTTTTATAAACATGGAGTAATCTAACGTTTACTCAGCACATAGTATATGAAACATGGTGGTAGCAGTCAGTCTAGTGAACCGACAGCAATAAAGAGTGTGATCAACAGGGAGACAAAGCACTACATAGGAATTGAGCAAAGAGGTAGCATGGAGGAAATTAGAGGGATTTACAGACAGAAAAAGCATGAAGCATGGAAATAGTGGAAGCAAGAATTGGTTGGTTGCATACAGCCCATTACCATGGGGCATAAAGATGAGAAAATGAAGGTAAAGCTTTTTCACTGAAGTGAGGGCACTGTTGCCAGGAATAATGCCCAGAACACTGGAACATATGATAAAGGTGTTAAGTACTGTGCCCTGAGATGCAATGAGACTGTAGAGAGGGTTTCTTCTTTAAATCCAAAGAAACAGCAGAGGGAATAGATATTGCATTGCAGAGTGAGATCTCTGTCATCTACTGGTATCTTTGGTTCCTAATTAGTTACAGTATTGTTTGAGAGACATGGGATCCAGTTTACAGGAGAGATTAAGAGAAAAAGATCTAATCCAGGGGTCAGCAACCTTTGGCATGCGGCCACCAGGGTAATCCTCTGGTGGGGCCACAAGACATTTTGTTTGACCGTCTGCAGGCATGGCCCCCTGTAGCTCTCAGTGCCCACAGTTTGCCATTCCTGGCTAACGGGAGCTGCGAGAAGAAGCAGCCAGCACATCCCTGTGGCCCGTGCCACTTCTCAAAGCTCCCAATGGCTGGGAACAGCTAACCATGGCCACTAGGAACTGCGAGGAAGCTGTGTGGCAGATGGTCAATGTAAATAAAATGTCTCGCGGTCCACCAACATATTATCCTGATAAGCCTTGTGCCAAAGGTTGCCGACACCTGATCTAATCCTAGATAAATGCCTCAAAATATCAAGGGCAGCGGAATTGTGCTAGCAAAGTCAAAATAATAACAGCCATTAATGCAGAACAAGTAAATATATTCAATCTAAAGGAAATCAGGAAGCAAGTCAGAAAGACCAACTGAGAATGCTAGCATCATACTCTGGTGTATGTACTGTGGAAAGCTAACCCAGGAAGAGAAAAAAGCAGAAGTACATGTAGTGATTGTAGACTGTCACAAAGTGACTGGTCCCTTTGAGACAGAGCAGGGTTCAGTGAACCTGAATAGATTAGCTGCTGTTCAACTGAGCTTAAGGGAAGGCACCTGGGCCTAATAGAGGGCAAGATAGCTGTAGATGGTGATTGTCAGATACCTGAAGACACTGCAGGAAGTAAAAAGGCTCCTGCAGGGCCCTGAGCTAACAGGGAGAAGATGCCAGTGGGTGAGCTCTGTGAAGAAAGCTTAACTCTGGGAAACAGGGGCTGTGAAAGCGGGAAGACAGACCCTTAGAAAGGAGAAACTGTGCCCACCTTGGGATTGGGATGAAGACTGGATAAGTCTGTGTTCTGGATAAGTCTGGACCCCAAAGGGGATTGTTTATGACTATCTGGGCTATGTGTACTTTTTATAAAAGGCCTGAGTAAAGGGGAAACTGAGGCAGGCATCAGCAGAGACACACTGTTCCAGTAAGAGAAACCACCAGGCAGGCACACCTTTCACAAGGACATACCCACCACTGTATTTGAAGTCTATGCTGTATGATTTTATCAGATCAGTGATTCTCAGGCCTGGTCTACACTATGAGTTTAGGTCGAATTTAGCAGTTATCCCAGAGTGTTCCATTGTGACCCCTCTGGACAGCTCACTCAACTCAGATGTACTGGCCAAGTAGACAGGAAAAGGCCCACGAACTTTTGGATTTTCATTTCCTGTTTGGTCAGCGTGGCAAGGTGCAGGTGAGTGCAGATCTCATCAGCACAGGCAACCATGATGGAGTCCCAGGATTGCAAAAGAGCTCCAGCATGGACCGAATGGGAGGTACAGGATCTGCTCGCCATATGGGGAGATGAATCCGTGCTATCGGAACTCCGTTGCAGTAAATGAAATGCCAAAACATTAGAAAAAGTCTCAAAGCACATGAAAGGATGCACAACAGTGCCACGTGAAAATTAAGGAGCTAAAGCAAGCCTACCACAAAACCAGAGAGGCAAACAAAAGATCCGAGGCAAAGCCGCAGACATGCCACTTCTACGCTGAGGTGCATGCCATGCTAGGGGGTGCAGCCACTACTACCTCAACCCTGTGCTTTGACTCTGTCAATGGAGAATCACGCAACAAGGAAGCGGGTTTTGGGGATGAGGAAGATAGCTCACCGCAAGGAAGCGGAGAAACCGGTTTTCCCAACAGCCAAGATATGTTTCTCACCCTGGACCTGGAGCCAGTATCCCTCGAACCAACCCAAGGCATGTTCACGGACCCTGTAGATGGAGAAGGGACCTCTGGTGAGTGTACCTTTCTAAATATTACACATGGCTTAAAAGCAAGCATGTTTTATGATTAATCTACCCCAGCTACTGCAGAAGTCTGTTAACATCTACGGGGATGGAGCGCAAATCCCGGTTTTTGCTGGCATTCAGACAATACCTGTTCCTTATCTCTCTCTAGTGTTATCCTCAGGAGAGTGGTATCATTCATGGTCACCTGGTTGAAATAGGGTGCTTTTATTAAGAGGACATTCAGAGGTGCACATTCCTGCTCTGCTTTTTGGCTGTGGCTGAACAGAAATGTTCCCGCTGTTAGCGACATGGTGGGGGGAGGGGTAAAGTAATCATCACAGAATAGCATGGGGGGTATTTGGGTTTGTGCTTCATGCTAACACGCAAATCGCAGCTCCTCCTTTTAAATTGCAAACCCATTCTAAATGGCCAATCCAACAGCTGCTTGGTATGGGAAATGATGGAGCTGCTGTTGGAAATCATTCCCGCATGTTATGAAGGTTAAAGAAGCCAAAAGACTGTGGCTTACCATGGCTGCCTGCAAGCTGAATTCTGTTGCCTGGTACTGCGTGAGTGATCTCTCACACCACACTGGCAGGCTCTCAATATAAGAGGCAAAATGCTACATTGTAACGAAAGCACATGTGCTGTGTAACGTGAACAGCAAGGTTTAATGGGAAAAAGTGATCCTATTGTTTTCTAAAATATGTCTTTTTCACCACCAATCTCCCTTTTCCCCCACCAGCTGCAAATGTTTCTCCTTCACAGAGGCTACCGAATATTAGAAGGCGAAAAAAAACGCACTCAGGATGAGGTGTTCTCAGAGCTACTGCTGTCCTCCCAGACTGACAGAGCACACCAGAATGCGTGGAGGTAGACGATGTCACAGTGCAGGAAAGCACAACAGGAACGCGAGGAGAGGTGGAGGGCTGAAAAGGATAGGTGGCGTCAGCTTGCTGACAGAAGGCAAGAGTCGATGCTCCAACTGCTGGAGCATCAAACTGATATGCTCCAGCGTATGGTTGGCTGCAGAAAAGGTGCAGGAGCACAGTCTGCTGCTACAGCCCTTGTGTAACCAACCGCCCTCCTCCCCAAGTTCCATAGCCTCCTCAACAAGAGACCCAAGAACGCAGTGGGGAGGCCTCCCTTCACCCAGCCACTCGACCCCAGATTGCCCAAGGAACAGAAGGCTGGCCTTCAATAAGTTTTAAAGTTTTTAAGTTTAAGTTTTAAAGTGCGGTGTGGCCTTGTTCTTCCCTCCTCCTCCACCCCACCTTGTGCTTCCCACCACCCCTACCCCTCCTGGGCTACCTTGGCAGTTAGCCCCCTATTTGTGTGATAAATTAATAAAGATTGCATGATTGTGAAGTAACAATGACTTTATTGCCTCTGCAAGCAGTGATCGAAGGGGGAGGGGAGGGTGTTTAGCTTACAGATAAGTAGAGTGAACCATGCCGGGGGGGGGGGAGTGTTCATCAAAGAGAAATAAACAGAACTTTCACACCGTAGCCTGGCCAGTCATGAAACAGGTTTTCAAAGATTCTCTGATGCACAGCACATCCTGCTGTGCTCTTCTAACCACCCTGGTGTCTGGCTGCGCATAATCAGCAGCCAGGTGATTTGCCTCAACCTCCCACCCCACCATAAACATCTCCCCCTTCCTCTTACAGATACTGTGGAGCGCACAGCAAGCAGTAATAACAATGGAAACATTGGTTTCACTGAGGTCTATACGAGTCAGTAAACTGTGCCAGTGTGCTTTTAAACGTCCAAATGCACATTCTATCACCATTCTGCACTTGCTCAGCCTATAGTTGAACAGCTCCTGACTACTGTCCAGGATGCCTGTGTATGAATTCATGAACCATGGCATTAAGGAGCAGGCTGGGTCCCCAAGGATAACTATAGGCATTTGAACATCCCCAATGGTTATTTTCTGGTCTGGGAAGAAAGTCCCTTGCTGCAGCTTATAAAACAGAGCAGAGTTCCGGTAGATGCGAGTGTCATGTACCTTTCTCAGACATCTCACGTTGATATTGGTGAAACATCCCTAGTAATCCATCAGTGCTTGCAGCAGCATTGAAAAGTACCCCTTTCGGTTTATGTACTCACTGGTTTTGTGCTCCGGGGCCAAGAGAGAGCTAAGGGTTCCGTCTATCGCCCCAGCACAGTTAGGGAATCCCATTGCAGCAAATCCATCCACTATGACCTGCACATTTCCCAGAGTCACTACCTTTGATATCAGCAGATCTTTTATTGTGTGGGCTACATGGATCACAGCAGCCCCCACAGTAGATTTGCCCACTCCAAATTGATGCCCAACGGACAGGTAGCTGTCAGGCGTTACAAGTTTTCATAGGGCTATCGCCACTCACTTCTCAACTGTGAGGGCTGCTCTCATCTTGGTATTCTAGTGCTTCAGGGCAGGGGAAAGCAAGTCACAAAGTTCCATGAAAGTGCCCTTATACATGCAAAAGTTTTGCAGCCACTGCGAATTGTCCCAGACCTGCAACACTATGTGTTCCCACCAGTGTGTGCTTGTTTCCAGGGCCCAGAATCGGCGTTCCACAGTATGAACCTGCCCCATCAACACCATGATGTGCACATTACCGGGCTCGTACTTTGCGAGAAGTCTATGTCCATGTCTATGTCCTCATCACTCTCATAACCACGCTGCCATTGCCTCCTTGCCTAGTTTTGCTTTGGCTGGTTCTGGTTCCGCATATACTCCAGGATACTGCGTGTGGTGTTTACAGAGCTCATAATTGCCACAGTGAACTCAGCGGGCTCTATGATTCCAGTGCTATGGTGTCTGGGCTGAGAAGAGGCGCAAAATGATTGTCTGCTCTGATGGAGGGAGGGGCGACTGACGACATGGCTTACAGCAAATTAAAGTCCACAGAGGGGGTGGCTTTGCATCAAGGAGAAACACAAACAACTGTCACACACAGAATGGCCCCCTCAAGGATCAAACTCAAAATCCTGGGTTAGCAGGCCGTTGATTTAACGAAGGGTGGGAGGAAGCAAATGAGTACAAAACAAATTAGGTCTTTTTCTTGTTTTAACCCACTCCATCTATGTTTTTCATCTTTAGGGTGGCAGCAGATGATGCAGTTTGATAGCTAGACATTGTCAACTACTGGGTGCTCGGCAGAAGGAGTCTGCCCAGGCGCCCATGACTGACCTCACCGAGGTCGGTTAAAAGAGCACCCAGGAATATGACAACGATGGCTACCAATCATAATGCACTGTCTGCTGCCAAAAGGCAATGAGCTGCTGCTGTGCAGCAATGCAGTCCCACGTCTGCTACCATCCAGGAGACCTACGGTGTTGGTCAGCTGTGCAGGTTCCATGCTTGCCGTGGTAAGGCGTCTCACAGGTAACCCAGGCAAAAAGGCAGGAAACAATTTTCTGCCATTACTTTCATGGAGGGCACGAGGGAGAGGGGGGCCTTATGACATTTACTCAGAACCACCCACGACACTGTTTTTGCCCCATCAGGCACTGGGATCTGAACCCAGAATCCCAATGGGCAGCAGAGACTGCGGGAACTGTGGGATAGCTACTCACAGCTACCCACAGTGCAACGCTCCGGAAGTCGATACTACCCTTGGTACTGTGGACACAGTCCGCCGACTTAATGCACTTAGAGCATATTTTGTGGAGACACACACAGTCGACGTATAAAAACGATTTCAGAAAAAACAACTTATATAAATTTGACCTAATATCGTAGTGTAGACATACTCTCAATATATATGCCTGTAGAAGAGTGCTGCCAGCCGTTCAACTGCCATATTTGCAACTATGCTGTTAGATCTAGCAAGAATCAAGTTGGTTGTTGATTAGGGAAGCAGCTGTAATAGTTGTCCAGTAACTCTGACAAGCAGAAATATTAGACTGAAGAAATGTGATCAAGTGACTGTGATGGACAATAAAACCATTCTGAGGCCATTGGGCAAATGCATGCAACAAGAGACAATAGTGCTTGGACTTATAGTACTTGACACTCAGGAGTATTACCCACTGATGAACAACAGGGCAGGGCAAGCCATGGATTTGATCACAATACAGCACCAGGATGTTTTCAGTGTCAGAGAGGAGGGAGAACAGTCAGAAGAGGTCCTATCCAGCATTCTAACACACCAGCTGGAATATTTTTCCCTTAACAGCATTCGTAGGGTCGGTGCCCCCTGGAGTCACATCTTCATGGCACCCAATATAGGGACCTGCTGACCCATCCACCCCCTTAGTTCTTGCCAGCTGCTCCAACAGAGGGGTAGGAGGGTGGCTATTGGAATGGAAATGAACAACACATCTAAAAGAACAACAGTTTCAAGAAGGTGAGTGTGGAGACAAATGGAAGAAGGAGGCACATGTTAGGACCCTAGTGGGGCTCTGGGTGATTGCTACTTCCCACCACCCAGTGCCGATGTAATGAGGTTTAGTGTCCGCAAAAGAGAAACTAAACAATTAATTATTTCTCAGGAAAGGTTTTTAATGACTTATGACTATAAAGGCAACACAGACAGAATGTGCCTAACAACTTCACGTGTACTGTAACCATCCCCAACCAACACAAATTCATATGCAATACTGATACATTAATCAACTATAGTTTCCTAATATTAACCTACCTATTAACTTATTTAACAACTTATAAACTTGTACTGACTTTTATGATAAACTTGATGGTAACATACTGAAGACAGGCACAGTGACTTGTAAAGCCACTATGATTTATAAACTACCAACTTCACCAGCACTGTACCTGCTTCCAGCAAGGCACAAAACATATACAGTTACTATATATTGATTAACTATTGACTACTACTATTTTTAAACAACTTAAACAATTTACTAATGTACTTAAACTATAGTATTAATACAGACTTAAGATTAAGCAGGTCGAGCATAACCAGACCTTTTCAATCCAAAATCTTACCCTGCATTCTTCCAAAGATACATTACCTTCAGTTGACGATTTCCTGCACTGGCCAGGCACAGATAGTCAGTGAACTGCAAGTCCCTTTCGTTCATGGGGTGTATGTGAGCCTGCTAAAGAGTGATCTCCTTTAGGTCAACACATACACTTGCACCTCTGCATCTTATTTATATGGTATTTGCTGGCCATGTTTCAAAACAGGTCAACCAATCAAGGTGGCAAAATATTCCAGGGTGGTATTTGCGGTTGTTTTGGACTTATGAACTGTGCATCTGTGCTCAATTCATCTCTTCTCTATGCGGCTAATTGTGGTCAATTTGCTAGACTAAAAAATGCTCAAGTCAGCTTAAAGAGGTATTTGGTTGCAGAGCATAGTAATCACAAATCTGTATCTACCTTTACAGAGTTTCCTGGATAGATTATGCTTATGCTTGCAGGATTCTACTGTACTCACTTCTTACAACTTCCGGAAGGTGGAGGCCTAACAGTACTTGACAAGATTTATGCACATTGATCACAGTGAGTAACCAGTTTGTTCTTCTTCGAGTTGAAGAGTTCGGGTTGGAGTCATCCACTGATTAGTGCACTGCTCATCTGAAGGCTGCATCATCTTTGGCCTGCTAAGTGATTGCATAGTGCATGGTTAAAGTGTGTATAGAGGATCACATTGCTGCCCTGCAGATTTTCTGTGTGGGGATCTGCGCCAGGAATGCTGCTGAGGAGGCCTGAGCCCTGGTGGAGTGAGCGGTGATCAGCAGAGCAGGCACCTTTGCCAAGTCATAGCACTTCCGGATGCATGATGTGATCCACTACGAGAAACATTGTGATGATTCAAAGAGGCCTTTTCTTCTGTCCATCACTGCCAGAAATAACTGGATGGACTTTTGGAATGGCTTTGTTCCCTCTATATAGAAGGCTAGCACTCTGCGGACATCCAATGAGTGAAGCCTCTGTTCCCTGCCACTGGTAAATGGTTTAGGGTAGAATACTGTGAGGAAATTGTTCTGGTTGATGTGAAGCTGGGAGACAACCTTTGGGAGAAAAGCTGGGTGAGGTCTGAGCTGAACCTTGTCCTTATGGAATACAGTGTAAGGGGGTCCTGAGTTCTAACACTTTCCTAGCTGAGGTTATTGCCACCAGAAACGCCACCTTGTATGAGAGATAAAGCAGGGAGCACATCACCAGTGGCTCAAATGGTGGTCCCATATGTCTGGAAAGGACCAGACTGAGGTCCCAAGCCAGGTATAATTTGTCGAGACCTTTAAGGAAATGGCTGACCATTGGATTCACAAAGACTAAGCAGCTTCTCTGTGCCCAGATGGAAGGCAGAGATGGCAGCCTTATTGACGACATGGACAGTGCCTGTTGCTTAAGATGGATGGAGTCCAGTATAAATGGCACCAAGACAAGTGACAGAATCTGAAGATGCTGCTCCGACCAGATTGAGAACTTCTTCCACTTGGCAGGGTATGTCGGCCTTGTGGAAGGCTTTCTAGGAGAACTTCTGTGACTTGATAAGAGCAGGACAGCTCCATAGCATTCAGCCCTGGAGCTTCCATGCTGTGAAGTGGAGTGATTCCAGGTTTGAATGTTGGAGGTGACCATGATCCTGTGTTATTAGGTCCAGGACGAGTGGTAAGGTAACCGAGTTGCCATGGACATTTCCAGGAGCTATGTGTAGCAGTGCTGATGTGGCCAGGCCAGAGTTATAGTATCACTAGGACTCGGTCCCTGTGGATCTTGAGGAACACCTTGTGAATCAGAAGAACTGGTGGGAATGCGTGTAGGAGATGGCCTCCCTATGGAAGGAGGAACACATCCACTATGGATCCTGGGCTGTGACTCAGGAAGGGGAAGAACAGCTGACACTTCCTGTTGCATTGCGTGGTGAACAGGTCTATCTGGGGAAAGCCCCGGTATTGGAAGATTGAGCTCACTATGTCTGGCCGGACGGACCACTCATGGCCATGAAAAGACCTGCTGATCCAACCCGCCAGCTCATTCTGTATCCCAGGGATGTATGATACCTGCAGGTGTATCGAGTGTTCTACACTGAAGTCTCGCACCATGAAGGCTTCCTGGCACAGGGAAAGGAGTGTGCACCCCCGTTTGTTGATATAAAACATTGATGTGATGTTCTCCATGAGGACTGATACACATCTCCCTGATAAATGGACTCTGAACGTTTGGCACACCAGGCACACTGCTCTCAGTTCTCTGACATTGATATGCAGAGCAAGGTCTGCCTGAGACCAGGGGCCTTGTGTCCTGAGATCTCCAAAATGTGCCCCCCAGCCCAAATCTGATGTGTCCATCACTAACGAGGGGGATGGCTGTGGGGTGGTGAAGGGGACACCTGCAAATACTATTTGTGGGTTGAGCCACCACAGGAGGGAGTCTCGTATCGGGTTAGGCAGGGTTATGATACTGTCCAAAGCATCCCGAACTGATCAATATCCTGACGCTAGCCATGACTGAAGTGTGTGAAGGCTGAGTCTGGCATACTGTATTACATAGGTACAAGCAGCCATGTGCCCTAGAATCTTCAGGCAATTACTTGCTGTAATGGTAAGGAACTGCCTGAGGCCCCGTATGATGTAGCCCAGTGACCAAAACCTGGCTTCTAGGAGTTATGCCCTGGCTTGAGTGGAGTTAGCATTGAGTTCACCTCGTTTAGAAGGAGACCCAGTTCATTGAACATCCTTCTTATGAAGCCAACCTGTGCCTCCACTTGAAATCTGGAACGACCTTTGATAAGCCAGTCATCGCGGTATGGGAACACTCATACTTGCTGCTTGCACAGGAATGCCACCATGACTGCCTTGCACTTGGTAAATACCTGAGGTGCTGCCGACAGGCCAAATTTTCAAGGAAAGGGACACCTACAGGGCAAACTGAAGCTAAAAATAGATGCCACATGAAGCCTTTGTAACTACCACAGACTTCCATCAGAAGAAGGAATGTCAAGCTTGCAAAGAAGCCTCATTATGCCGATTGAAACTAGTTCAGAATGGATCAGACGTTATATCTATATTTTCATAGACTCTAATACCAGAAGGAACTACTGTGTTCATCTAGTCCAACATCCTGCAAGACACAGGGCATAGAATGTTCCAGAAATAATTGCTTTTTGAAATAAGACATTTTTTTTTTATAAATCAAGATTGAATTTTTTTTTTATTTGCCAATGAAGAATCCAGTATGATGCTTGGTAGAATGCTCCAATGTTTAATTATTCATTGTTAAAAATGTACAACTTACTTCCACTTCTGACTTCAACTTCAGCCCCAAGGTCATGTTATACCTTTCTCTATTACACTGAAGATCACATTATCAAATATTTGTTCCCCAGGTAGGTACTTAAAGACTTGGATCAAGTCACCCCTTGTTAAACTTAATCAGCTGAGCTCCTTGAATCTGTCACTATAAGCATGTTTTTAATCCTTTAATCATTTGTCACTTTTCTCTGAACTCTTTCCAATTTATCAATGTACTTCTTGAATTCTGGACACAATATTTCAGTATGCCAAATAGTGATTATATTACCTCTGATGTCTTACTTGAGATTCTCCTGCTTATTCACACAAGGATCACATTTCATCTTTTGGCCAGCAGTGTGACACTTGAGCTTGTGTTCAGTTATCTATCTCCCCATCCCACAAATCTTCAGAATCAGTTTCCCAGGACAGAGATGCCATCCTGTAAGTATAGGCTGCATTCTTTTTTCGAAGATGTACACATTTACAGTTACCCATATTAAAACACAGTTTTCTTGTGCCCAGTTTATCAAGGAATACATATCTGTCTGTATCTGTGACCTGTCCTCCTGATTATTTACCACTCCTCCAATTTTTGTATGCTCTGCAAACTTTATCAGTGGTTGTCTCTTTTTTTTTTTCCAGTTCATTGATAAAAATGTTAAATAGCATAGGTCCACTGATGCCTATGGGAACCTACTAGAAATACACTTACTCTAATATTATTCTCCATTTACAATTACGTTTGAGGCCAGTCAGTTATCCAGTTGTTAATCCATTCAATGTGTCATGTTAATTTTGCATCGGTTAAGAACCAAGTCAAAGGCCTTAGAGAAGTTTAAGTATATTACATCAAGATTATTACCTTTATTAATTAAACTTGAAGTCTCATCAAAAAAAGATATCAAGTTAGTTTGGCAGGATCTGTTTTTCATAAAGCCATGCTGATTGATATTAATTATATGTACTTGACTTATTCTTTTTAATTTCATGGGATCATAAGGCTTCAGCGTGGCCTTTCAACTTTGGAGCTCCTTTGCTGAAATCTTAGCTTCATCTCATGACATTTTGATAGCTTTCAGTTCTGCTTCTGTTGTGATTTCCACATTGTCACCTCCAGCCTTGGGAATTCCAGTCCAGTGGTTGTTGTGTTCATTTCCTTCCTCCATGTGTCTTAGTCACCTCTACTGTTATTCCATAATCTCCTTTCCTATCAGTTTGTTTTGTCCTTCTCTAAAGCTATTCATCTGTGACTTTTTTTTCCTATCCATCTGCTGAGAGTTTATTTCAAGGATCAACAATCTTGGGCACCTGGCTCACCAGGGTAAGCACCCTGGCAGGCCAGGCCTGTTTGTTTACCAGCTGCATCCGCAGGTTCGACCGATTGCGGCTCCCACTGGCCACAGTTTGCCATCCCAGGCTAATGGAAGGCCGAGGGATGTGCTGACCGCTGTTTTCTGCCGCCCCCATTTTTCTCGAGTGGCTAACCGTGGCCAGTGGGAGCTGCGATTGGCCGAACTTGTGGACGCAGAAGGTAAACAAACCAGCCTGGCCCACCAGGGTGCTTACTCTGGTGGTCTGCGTGCCAAAGGTTGCCAATCCCTGGTTTAACTGAAGCAGCTGTTTCTAAAAATTTGCAAGATCAGTGGCAGGGTCCACTCATCACATGTGACACCTCTTCTTGTGGTGGTGTATTGCCCTGCCGCCTCTCTCGTTCCAGGAACTTCAGCCTCCTCTTCATGGCTCAGCCCTCCAGCCAGGTAACTGTGTGGTTTCCACTTTTGGAGGTTACCCAATGTCATTTCACAGAAATAGTCCCAGTAAGGCTTTTCCAGCTCTGCCCTGATTATGCCATTTCCCCAGTGGCCAGTAGGGGTGTGATGGTACCTCCCATAAGATTTTTATGGAAATATACTTAGAATGTGTTTTATGCTCCATATGCCATGTAACATATCTCAAAGGTTATGATCTACTGAATGTATTAATCCTATTTGTATGCATGTATCATTTTTGTATTCGAAGTTATGAATGTTATGAATGTTGGCTGTGTACTGGCTTGATTTCTAAATAACCTTAGTAGAGCATTTGGTCAGTTCCTGGAGAAAATAATGTTGAAATTAAGTACCTAATCAAGAAACACTTAGAGGACAATGGATCTTGAAATGCTTCAATCCACATAAGAAGTCTATGTGAGGACATTCAAGGTAGCATGAGAACAATGGATGGTGCCCGTAAAAACTGTGAGTCATGCATGGACATGTGACTTGAGCTGGCAGGGTCTTGGAGCTGGACTTTGCATAGGAATGAGGAGCAGGTCTCCACCCACAAGAGAAAGTCTATTTAAATCCCTGGGAGACCCCTCCATTTGGTCTTCAGCTGGCTAAAGAGACAGCCTCTCCACGCACCAGGATACTTGTAAGAAACTGGAACAAAAGACAGTGACTGCAAGGGGTGTGAGTGATTACTGACCCAGGCTAAAAGGAGATTAGTCTGTAAAAGAGAGCATTCTGGAACTGGTGAGGATCTTATCTGTATTCGGTTTGATTAGACATAGATTTGCACATTTTATTTTATTTTGCTTGGTGACTTACTTTGTTCTGTCTGTTACTACTTGGAACCGCTTAAATCCTATTTTCTGTATTTAATAAAATCACTTTTTACTTATTAATTAACTCAGAGTATGTATTAATACCTGGAGAAGCAAACAACTGTGCATATCTCTCTATCAGTGTTATAGAGGGCGAACAATTTATGAGTTTACCCTGTATAAGCTTTATACAGGGTAAAATGGATTTATTTGGGTTTAGATCCCATTGGCAGCTGGGCATCTGAGTGTTAAAGACAGGAACACTTCTGTTAGCTGCTGTCAGGAACACTTCTGTTAGCTGCAGCTTTGGGGCTGCAGTAATCCAGACCCTGGGTCTTTGCTGGAGCAGACAGAAGTGTCTGGCTCAGCAAGACTGGGTGCCAGGGCAGGGAAGGCAGGGGTAGAAGTAGTCTTGGCATATCAGGTGATATGCCAGCTCCAAGAGGGTTTCTGTGATCCATCCCATCACAAGGGGAACCCAGGCCCGCCAACTACTCCAAGTTCTAGTTCGGGGACCCTAAACCTGCAACTGTGGTCTGCTTTCCCTCAGCCCTTGTTGTTCCTTCTCTGGACTCTTTCCTGCAGCTTCTGGTTTTCCACTTATCTGGGTATACCAGCTCAAACACAAGGTCTTAATAAAACTCGAAGTTTCAGTGCTATATATTCAGACAGATTTTTATAATGCTGTTAAATATTCAATGTTTAGTTTGGAAAGCAAAATGTCTGTTTCTCGACTGACTTTAGGATCACAAAGGCATTTCTGGCTTTCACTTTCTGACTATGATGTCTTCATCTGTTCCACCTATTTTCCTCACAGTGCTGCCAAGATATATGAAGTGTTGGACTTCTTCTATGTAAATCCCAGAAAGTGTTATTGATGTTGTATGTAGATTCTCATGGTTTTTGTTTTCTTGATGTTGATGGTCTGTGTATTGGTCTGGAGAAAACTTTGCTTTAGCTTACATATCCCTGTGGGTAAGGGATAGTAGGCTGATGTCTTCTGCAACGTTGAGGACATCTAGCTTCTGTGTGAAACTCCATTGTATACCCCTTGGCTGTTCTATGGTCTTGGGTGCAGGGTCATGGGTGACATAAGATGTCCTTGTATGGCAAGGATAGTTACCTTGCATGCCTTATTCAGTTTACTGTAATGTATTATGTGGCATGTCCTTTTCATAGAAGCTCTGAATATTTACAAACTTGTGGGGTTTCCATAGTGAGGTAGCAACTTCCATAAGACTGATCTATCCACTTTGTCAAAGGCTTTCTGGAAATCTGTGAAATTTATGGAGAACAGTGATTGTGGTTTAATTGGCAGTGCTAGAAAGATACATATGGTTACTATTTCATGTACTCATGTACCCTGTCTAAATCCTGCCTGCCCTTGTCATAGCCTTGAAACTACTGCTTTCTTTAGTCTTGCTAGGATAATGTATGGAAGTATTTTACATGGGATGGACAGCAATTGAATGTCCCTCTAGCCTTTGCACTGACTTGTTCTCCTTTCTTTTCCCATTTTTTGTGTATTTTTTTCTTAGAATCATAGAATCATAGAATCATAGAATCATAGACTCTAGGACTGGAAGGGACCTCGAGAGGTCATCGAGTCCAGTCCCCTGCCCTCATGGCAGGGCCAAATACTGTCTAGACCATCCCTAATAGACATTTATCTAACCTACTCTTAAATATCTCCAGAGATGGAGATTCCACAACTTCCCTAGGCAATCTATTCCAGTGTTTAACCACCCTGACAGTTAGGAACTTTTTCCTAATGTCCAATCTAAATCTCCCCTGCTGCAGTTTAAGCCCATTGCTTCTTGTTCTATCATTGGAGGCTAAGGTGAACAAGTTTTCTCCCTCCTCCTGATGACACCCTTTTAGATACCTGAAAACTGCTATCATGTCCCCTCTCAGTCTTCTCTTTTCCAAACTAAACAAACCCAATTCCTTCAGCCTTCCTTCATAGGTCATGTTCTCTAGACCTTTAATCATTCTTGTTGCTCTTCTCTGGACCCTCTCCAATTTCTCCACATCTTTCTTGAAATGCGGTGCCCAGAACTGGACACAGTACTCCAGTTGAGGCCTAACCAGTGCAGAGTAAAGCGGAAGAATGACTTCTCGTGTCTTGTTTACAACACACCTGTTAATGCATCCCAGAATCACGTTTGCTTTTTTTGCAACAGTATCACACTGTTGACTCATATTAAGCTTGTGGTCCACTATGACCCCTAGATCTCTTTCTGCCATACTCCTTCCTAGACAGTCTCTTCCCATTCTGTATGTGTGAAACTGATTGTTCCTTCCTAGGTGGAGCACTTTGCATTTATCTTTATTGAACTTCATCCTGTTTACCTCAGACCATTTCTCCAATTTGTCCAGATCATTTTGAATTTTGACCCTGTCCTCCAAAGCAGTTGCAATCCCTCCCAGTTTGGTATCGTCCGCAAACTTAATAAGCGTACTTTCTATGCCAACATCTAAATCGTTGATGAAGATATTGAACAGAACCGGTCCCAAAACAGACCCCTGCAGAACCCCACTTGTTATACCTTTCCAGCAGGATTGGGAGCCATTAATAACTACTCTCTGAGTACGGTTATCCAGCCAGTTATGCACCCACCTTATAGTAGCCCCATCTAAATTGTACTTTCCTAGCTTATCTATAAGAATATCATGCGAGACTGTATCAAATGCCTTACTAAAGTCTAGGTATATCACATCCACCGCTTCTCCCTTATCCACAAGGCTCATTATCCTATCAAAGAACGCTATCAGATTAGTTTGACACAATTTGTTCTTTACAAATCCATGCTGGCTATTCCCTATCACCTTACCACCTTCCAAGTGTTTGCAGATGATTTCTTTGATTACCTGCTCCATTATCTTCCCTGGCACAGAAGTTAAACTAACATGGTCTTCTTCCCATATATTTTGTAAGAACCCTGCTAAAATATCCACTGTGTACTTCAAGTCTCTAAAGACCTCTGTAGTGGGGTTGTCACCCACTCCTGAATTAAAAGGCTTAAAACAGCCTGGGGAGAGGGCTGTTGCAGGGAAGGAAAAGTGGGGCTGATTAGGTGAAGCAGCCTCAGATGGGGCCCACACCCCAATCAGGCTGCAGCTGACTTAATGAGAGCCCAGGTGGCCCTTATAAGAGGGCTGGGGCCAGAAGCCAGAGCAGGCCACACTCTCTCTAGTTCTTTGAAAGGGAGGGACCTGGCTGCTGGGAGCTGAGCAGGGTACCTAGACTGGAGCAGGGCTGGGGGAAGGCCAGAGGAGCCAGGGAGCTCCGGCCTGGAAACCTCCCAGGCTGCAGGCCTAGTGTAAGGCCGAATAGGTTCTGGGGTTTCAGGAGTAGCACAAGAGTAGGCAGAGGCAGCTGTCCAACCCCCCACTTGTCATGAGTGGCACTTACACTGCAGTCTGCCCCAGGCAATGGGAGCTAGTTAATCACTGGCAGTGGCCATACTGAGGTGAAGTGGGGATAGTGGGTGGAGGTTCCCCTGGGTGGGGAGACCCAGAGAGTGGGTGTACTGCCAGGGGGCTGTGCTCGAAGACAAGGGGTACTGGGTCTGGGAGGGACATGGGGGTCCGTGGCAAGCAGGACACTGGCCTGCAGAGGGTACTCTGGAGGCTGGAGATGCTAATTCCCTGGATGACCAGCAGGAGGCGCTGCAAAGGTGAGCCCTGCCCCGTTATTACCTCATAGATGCATAGATTTTAAGGCTGGAAGGGACTATCATGACAACCTAGTGTGACCTCCTGCACATTTCAGGGCACAGAATTTCACCCACCCATTCCTGTAATAGACCCATAACTTCTGGCTGAGTTACTGAAGTCTTCAAATCACGATTTAAAGACTTCAAATTACAGTGAATCTACCATTTACACTAGTTTAAATCTTCAAGTAACCCATTCCCTATTCTGCAAAAGGTGAGAAAGGTGAATCTCCCCTGCCCCAGAGTCTTTGCCAAAATGACTTGAAGGAAAACTCTTTTCTGTACCCAAATATCCAGTCAGTTACACAAGACCCAGCAGCCAGACACCTGGGAAAGAATTCACTGTAGTAACTCAGAGTCCTCCCCAACTAGTGTCCCATCACTGGCTCTTGGAAATATTTTGCTACTAGCAGTTGCAAATCAGCTACATGCCATTTAGCCAGTCTAATGCATAGTCCATTCCTTCATCTTCCCCATTCATGCTACATACATCCTTTAAAGTTCTTCATTTGTGTCAAATTGTAATGTGATCAATTTGGTTCCTTGTTCTGTGGTCTGGTGACTTCAAAGTTACCTTTCAGATAAAACAGTGAGGGGAAATAGTTCCTCCAATGGCCAGGCTGCTAATTTCACAAAAATCAGCAAATATATCACCATTTTCATTCATTTTACTCACTGAGGCCTGGTTTCCCCATAATTACTTCCTTTTCAGTATTGTTGCTCCTTACTTTGGCATTTGTGTCTCCATTTCCTAGGAAGCCATCCCTTTCCGGGGCCTTATCTACAATGCTCTGAGGCTGTTGGTAGAAGTGTTCTTTTTTTTCTCCCTTGGCTAGCTTGATTTATTAGAGCATAGTATTGAAAAATGAAGACTTTCTGGAAATTTAATGTAAATCATGCTGTTATAATCCTTTCTGGAAGTGGTGCTATTTCTACCAGACTTTTAGCTGTCCCCCTTGATACTATCAAACCCACACCATTTTTTGTGTATGCCACTGGCATTTGGTAGCTCAGAATATAATAGGATATGCCCAGTTGACAAAGTTATTTGTCCTGATGTTACTCATCTCATTTCAAGTAATTATATTACCCTCCTTTAATTCTTCATTAACAGAGTCTTGTATCAGCCACTTCATAATATTGCCTGGGACTGATGTCAGGATGACAGACCTACAATTTGCCCATGTCATCCCATTTATCCTATTCAAGTTTTGGCACAACATAAGCTTTCTTTCAGCTTTCTTTCATTCTTTCTTTCTTCCCTAGCGTTCCAAGAATTACTGAATCAACATTAATGGTCCAGCAAGCTCCTCAATTTGGATCCAAGAATGTTTAAAGAGATAGCTATCTGGACCTGCTGATTTTTATAATGTCTAACTTTTGAGCTGCTGTTTAACATGCTCTGGCATTACTATTGGAATGGAAAGTTGTCATAAACAGATAGTCAATGGTTAATAGAACAAAAGTACTTCGTGTCTCTTTTGCCTATAAAGGGTTAACAAGATCAGTGAGCCTGGCTGTCATCTGACCAGAGGACCAATCAGGGAACAGGATACTTTCAAATCTTGAAGGAGGGAAGTTTTTGTGTGTGCTGTTAGATGCTGGTTGTTGTTCATTCTGGGGGCTCAGAGGGACCAGGTTTCTCTCCAATCTCTCCGATACAGGCTCTTATAAGTTCAGAATAGTGAGTACTAGGTAGATAAGACGAGTTAGGTTATGTTTGTTTTCTTTATTTGCAAATGTGTATTTGGCTGGAAGGAGTTCAAATTTGTATTTTGCTGAAAGGATTTTAATTTGTACTTGTATACTTAGGCTGGGAGGGTATTCCCAGTGTCTATAGCTGAAAGATCCTGTGACATATTCCATCTTAAATTTACAAAGATAATTTTTACTGTTTTTTCTTTCTTTAATTAAAAGCTTTTCTTGTTTAAGAACCTGATTGTTTTTTTATTCTGGTGAGACCCCAGGGGACGGGGTCTGGATCCACCAGGGAATTGGTGGGGAGAAAGGAGGGAAGGGGGAGAGAGAGGTTAATTTCTCTCTGTGTTAGGATTACTTTCTCTCTCAGGGAGTGTCTGGGAGGGGGAGAGAGAAGGAGGGGGGAAGATTGGATCCACCAGGGAATTGGTGGGGAGAAAGGAGGGAAGGGGGAGAGAGAGGTTAATTTCTCTCTGTGTTAGGATTACTTTCTCTCTCAGGGAGTGTCTGGGAGGGGGAGAGAGAAGGAGGGGGGAAGATGAATGTTCCTTTCTATTTTAAGATTCAAGGAGTCTGAATCACAGTAATCTTCCAGGGTAACCTGGAAGGGGAGGGGAAGTCTGGGAGAGGCAACGGTGAGGGAAAGGGTTTACTTTCCTTGTGTTAAGATCCAGAGGGACTGGGTCTTGGGGGTCCCTGGGCAAGGTTTTTGGGGGGGGACCGAAGTGTACCAGGCACTGGAATTCCTGGTTGGTGGCAGTGCTACAAGTACTAAGCTGGTAATTGATCTTAAAGGAATTCATGCTGGTACCCCATCTTTTGGACGCTAAGGTTCAGAGTGGGGAATTATACCATGACAAAAGTGTTGTCATATATGACTAAATCAGTGTTATTCTCAAAATACAGAACAAATATTAATTGAACATATCTGTTTTTTCCCACAGTATTATTGACAATTGCACAACTTACATCTAGTAATCGACCAGTACCACTATTAGGGTGGGTTTTTTGTTATTGTTCCTAATATACTTAAACTTATTGTTCTTAATTCTGCTAGCCATAGCTTTCTCCTTGTGTACTTTTTTCTTTTACAATTTTCTACAGTTTCTAGCTTCTCATTTATTGTCATGGCTGTCAACTTCCCCTTTATTCCATTTGTTATATACTAATTCAAAATAATAATTATATCTGCCTACCCCTCTAAGCCAAGTTTTTTTTTCTTTGTTCTTTCATTCTTTCCTCCCTCACCTCGTTTTTTAACCAATGTGGTCTTCTTTCTCAATTGTGGCTTTGGGGGCATCTCCTAAAATGAGACTGGCAGACCCAAGAACCAAAACCTGACTTCCCATGAGGAATATTCTGCTGCAGCCCAGTGAGGAACAATGGACAATATACAGAAGCAGTTAAAAGAATGCCAAGCTAAGCAGGCAGCCTGCTGCTACAAAGGATGCAATGACCTGAGGCCATTGCGCACAGGTGAGGAGGTCTGAGTCCAACCATCAAATAGCCGCACAAAGCAGTGATGAAATCAATAGTCAAAACTGCTGTGGGGCACAGGTCATTTGACATAGCTACAAACTTTGAATAGTAGTGGAGACAAAATCAAAGAGAATTGTGGAGTAGAGGCAGATAGCTGGCTCATCCAGATAGATGGGGCCAGGACTAGAAAGAGCCTCAGCTATCAGCTGGCCTGATTCAGGAGAGTCAGAAAAAACAAACTATATGAGCATCACAGAGGACAAACCAACAGGATGCCAATGAAGAGAATGAAGGCAGCAACAGCATGGAAGCATGATTCCCCACCAACAGTAGTAAGACAAACAAGAAGTGGGAGACTAGTTCAAAGGCCAGTATAAGTGAAGGACTATGAGGCCTAACAGGCTACAGTGATCTGGAGATTAAAAAAAAGTCATGCCCCTAGGATGGAATATGTATTAGTAATCTCTGGCCCCAGTAAGTCAGCAACTTCTTGCACAAAATAGTTATCTTAATAAAGAGCTATATTAGTTTTAGAAGCATGGACTCCTTTCATATTATTACCCATTATGTGCTACCTGAAATATCCCTGTCCCACTTAGCATCTGCAAAGGGCTAAGCGCAATCTGGCTTTGAATAGTTATCCTACTATCTAATACCTATTTAAATGTTAAACTCCATGCAAGTGCAGTTGCATGCCCAATTAGATAAGCAATTGCCACTGACAGATGTGCAACACGATCATAACCTTTTTGAAAACGTAGCGGCAAGAATCAGACTGAACTGAAAGATAACTTATATTTCCTTGCTCTATTTTATCACACAGTTCTTTTCCTTCTAAGTTCATCCCTAGTTTATGTCCTTACAAAGCAATATTTTGAAAAAGTATTAACAACATGACATGAGTCTGTAGCTATTTTTATAAAAGACTCCTAACTGCATCTAAGTTACAGACCATTTTCCTTTAGAACTCTCTCGATAAATGCACTTCAACCAAGTGGAAAACGTATTCCTTTTCCTGCTGTGATTGCACATTTTGTAATGTTCACTGTAGGCACGTGTATTTGCAGTTTCTTTCTGACAGTTGATTAACCTTGAAAAGTTGCAAAAGGAAAAAGCTTTGTCATTGAACCCTAACTTTCAAAACTATATTTGAAAAGTAGTAATATAAATATACTATAGATAGTAGATACCAAATTCTGTGGGGCTTTTTAACCAGGGGCGGCTCCAGCCCCAGCACGCCAAGCACATGCTTGGGATGGCATGCCGTGGGGGGCACTCTGCCGATCACCGGGAGGGCGGCAGGTGGGGCCGGTGGACCTCCCGCAGGCGTGCCTGCAGAGGATCTGCTGGTCCTGCAGCTTCGGTGGACCAGCGGACCGCGGGATCAGTGGACCCTCCGCAGGCATGCCTGCAGGAGGTCCACCAAAGCCGCGGGACAGGCAGAGCGCTTCCTGCGGCATGCCGCCGTGCTTGGGGTGGCGAAATGTCTAGAGCCGCCCCTGTTTTTAACAAGAGATTTATTTTTCTTGTAGTATAACCTCAATATTTAAACTCTAACAAAGTGAAGAATGCCAGTATTACAAAATATCAGAGTTAGAGGTATGTAATCACTTCTGTGCACTGCACCTACATCAACTAGTTGAAAAACTTCCATACTATTGCACCATCAAGATGAAAATACAGCCCCTAAAGGTTTCCATCGTTAGGTGTACCACACCTCATTGAGACACTGTAACGAGATGCTTAAACAGGAACTATAAGTTACATGTTTTAAACCACTCAACCATGACAAACTATTTTTTTTAAAAAGCATCCAATTCCTTATGTTTCTGTATCTGTAGTGATTATTATTTTATTATTGTGGTAATGCCCAAAGGCCCCAGTCGGCATCAGTGATCCAATTTATTGGGCACTGAAAATACTCAGTGAGGCATAGTCCCTGCCCCAAAGATTTTTGCAGTCTAATTATGCAAGACAGAAAAAGGCAGGGATGAAAGGAACACAACACATAGGCAAAGTGATAAGAATGATGGCTGGCAAACATTATATTAGTTCGATGGTACATTGTTTGGGTTATAGGTTGGTTTATTTATTTATTTAAAAAAAAACATGGGGCATAAGAGTGAGTTGAGAAGAGAAGAAGATGAACACATATATAAATCTGAGCAAGAGGATAGGAAAAGGACAAGAAGGATCCCAGTGTTCAGGTTTGGAGAGGGGAAGATAGGGAAGTTGAATTTGCCTGATTTAAGAAAGTAATACAAGTGTAGTAAGTATATCAGTTTTCATGTGGTTCATAGACCAATTTTCGGCCAAGATCATGGAAACTTGTGAAAATGCATTGGAAATTTCTAAAACTTATTAGAACTGCTAAACCTGAGATGTGTTTATTCCATGACAGATGCAAAATAGAGCTCTGAAGCGTTATGCTGTACATTGCTAGAATCTGCTTATTTGAAAACTGATTAAAGAGCACTGCTTCTCTTGTAACTGAAAAGGCTTGGTGTTTCTTTTTCTTTGGAGAAGTTTACATATTAAATTAAGAGGATTCCATAAGTGTCTCAAATGACTTTAATGGGATTTGAACTGGGTCCTATGTGGTAGCAGATACTGATTCTTTTCCAGCAGCATATTCTCTTTGAACTCCTAAGGAGACATATGACTTTTTGCTGCTTTAATAGTTTATGTAACAAGTGAAATATATTCAACTAACTAGACTGAGAGTTCTTTATCCTGTGGAAAACAGAAATCCTAATGCCTAAAATCAAAGCCAAAGACTCCTTTTCTCCTGAATTCTCTTACTCAAAGAGGAAATGGTGAGGTTCTTGTTAGACCACTATAGACAGAATTAGTCAAGCTTCACACTACCTAATCTCATGTGGAGTGGGGGGAAGATTAATCAAGCAAACATAATCCTATGGATAACGTGATCAATAGTAGAATAGGAAGGTGGAAGAGGTAACAAATTAGAAGAAGAGATCCTCAGTAAGGGAAAGGTTATATCAAGAAAATATATTGACTTAAATATAAGTTTAAAATTGATCACTTGAAAGGAAATAGATTCAAAAGAAAACCATCTGAGAGGCAGAACATCTATGTTAGGAACTCTGACAGGATTCATTGGATGACCAAGGCTCTCTAGCAGAATGACAAAGTAAATATAGTCATCTTTATATACTAAAATATATTTCAGACTATTGATAGGAGGAAACAAGAGCAGTGGAAATAAGGCTATTTTAAATCTTTTGGCAACCTTGAAGATTAAGAACACAATTGTGGCCACAACGAAATCAATAGCAAAACTCTAATTGTCTTCAGTGGGCTCAGGATTTCACCTCAAGACAGGCTGCTAAAATTAGTGAGAGTAAATCCTGCTGAAGCAGCACAGAATTTTTTCTTTCTCGGCACTGACCTAGGTAATACAGTAACTGTTTAATACACAGGCTGGTAGAGATCATTTCTTCAAAGAACTTTGACACTAGAAAAATCTGACTACTGTATAGCAACTTTTTAGGAATTTAATTTTATCAGGCAGCATGTTCCATCCCACCATACAGTCTGTGTAGGTAGTGGATATGCCTACACAGCAGAAGCTATGCATGGGCTATCCTACCCAAACTAGCTTGAATCCAGCTAGTGTGGGTAACAATAGTAGTAAAGACAGCACAGAGTGAACTAGTGAGACAAATGAACATCCAGGAGCTGGGTGGATTGATTTAAATGAAAGCAATTTAAATAAGCAGGGAAAAAATCCTGTTTTAAATCAACTTTTATCTTGTTTTGCCTTCATACTTTGTAGGTAATTTCCTAAAGAAACATTGGTTCTCACTGGTTGATAACCAATAACACATGCTGATTTGCAACTAAAATTTTTGTTTACATTGAAATTGATGCTTCATTTTTGCCAACCAAGGTACAAAGATACACAATGTGTGATATATCTATGTGTGTATCTATCTATCTATATCTATATCATCTATATCTATATATGTGTGTATATGTTTAAACAATTATTTAGTTTTATATATATTCAGATTCTTAATTTTTACATTTTAATTATGTTAGAAAATGTTAAATGGTGCATTTCTTCACTAGCTGATTATTGTTTTACTCAAAATTTGTGTAAGATCTATTTGGATGGATATTGAAATTCAATTAAATAATTAAAAAACACTTAACTATATTTGTTAGTTCCATAAAGCTACATTTTGCATTTTAAGCTAACTGATCTATTAAATGAAAGAAATATTATCTGTAGTTAATGAATTGCACTGATTGTTTCTGGCCATCACACATTTCAAAATTAGATCCAGCAGACTTCCTTTTCATATCAGGTTTTTATTCACTGATTAGAAGAGGAAAACTGTTGTTGTTTTTTTTAACTCCCAATTGGTTTCTTAAATGTGAATGAATTAGAGTAATTGAACTAAAACTAGTTGAATAAACTGAAATGAAGAATATATCCTCTGTGTGCCTTTAAAAATCTGTCAAAACCTGGGATAGCAGTTCAACACAAACTGGTTCCAGGTTCTCAGTGGTTTGACTTTCTCTAAAACTTTGGTAACCAGCATGTGTTGCTTAATATGAATTTTGAATTCAGGGGGCCTGGGGCAAAGCAATTTCGGGGGCCCCTTCCATAAAAAAATTGCAATACTATATTCTCATGGGGGCCCCTGTGGGCAGATTGCCCCATTTGCTCCCCTCCATGGGCAGACCTGGGAAAAATAAACCTTCCGCATCTCAGCACAAACCCAGTTTTGAGAAAACTTCTTTATAAAGTATCACTGGTTCTCAGCATCAGTTAGTGCTAAAAGGCACTAAAGCTCATTAAAAGGGTTGGACAAATATTTTCCATCAAAACTTTTTTTGGATCGAAAACCAGGGGTTTTTAAAAAGCAGAAAAAAATCATGGACAATGTCTGCTTTCCATCAAAATTTGTTGTGTTTTTTTTTTAATTGAAAAGCTGAAATTAGTCTGTCAAAACCTAAACATGGTTTGAGGTTTCAGAACTGTGTGGCCAAATATTTGCTGCTTACTGTGTTTGATTGTTTAAAGAAACAATAAAAAAATTCTGCTTAAAAAAAATCTAAAACTTTTGAACCACCTCAGCTTGTGACCAAATGCCTGAGCCCATCCAGTCAGAGATGAGCCTATGTTGTGAAAACTGAAATGCTCAAAATAGCACATGCATGTGAATGGACACAGGGTGCTAAAATTAAATTAACCCAGGGGTTCTCAAACTGGAGGTCGGGACCCTCGGAATCACGAGGTTATTACTGTGGGTCGCGAGCTGTCAGCTCCACCTCAAACCCCGCTTTGCCTCCAGCATTTATAATAGTGTTAAATATATAAAAAAGTGTTTTCAATTTATAAGGGGGGGGGTCACACTCAGATGTTTGCTATGTGAAAGGGGTCACCAGGACAAAAGTTTGAGAACCATTGAATTAACCCCTCTGAAGCCTCAGGGAATGCAGGGGGGGGGTCTCCATTGGTAGGGTTGGGAAGGATATTGCTCTTCTCATGTGATCCCTCCTCCAGTGGCTAATTTTATATGAAGCTACCCTCCCCTGACATGAATCTCCCTATGGCACTGAAATCAAATATTGACTATAATTTTGCATTTGAGAAGTGAAAGGGATGGTAGCCCTAATGGAAAACCTAACAGCTTGGCTCTTCTGCAAGCCGCAGACTGCTGAATGAGCTTTAGGGCAGGGAAGGCTGTGCCTCCCAAACAGCCTGGCCTTGCCACTATCTGACCCCCACCCACTTTCTACCCCCCTGCGACTGCCTCCTTCAGAATCCCTGACCCATCCTGCTCCTTGTCCCCTCACTGTCCTCCAGAAACCCCACCCAACCACCACCCCAGGACCCCACCCTGATCCCTGTCCCCTTGACTGCCCCGACCCCTATCCATCCCCCCACTGCTTCCTGACAGACCCCCGGAATGCCCACAATCCAACCCCCCCGTTCCCTGTCCCCTGACTCCTCCCCCAACTTCTGCCCCCTCCCTGTGCCCTGACTGGCCCCAAGACTCCCTGCCCCTTAGCCAGTCCCCCGGCCCTGACCCCTTACCCCCAGCTCCCCTCTCACCCAGAGCTCAGCGCATCCCTCAACAGCTGCAGCATGCCTTTGGCCGGCCTCCTGAGCTCCCTCTGCTCAGCCTGGAGCTCACAGCCCCGCCCTCTGACCATGCGGTTCTGAGCGGGGCGGAGCTCAGGAGGCCTGCCGGAAGCACGCTGCAGCGCTGTCCGGGGCCACTGCTTGTTGCGCTGAGGCTCCAGGAGAGGGGCGGAGGCGGGAGCCTCGGTCGTTCTCTTGGGGGCCCCTGCAGAGCCCAGGGCCTGGGGCAAATTGCCCCACTTGCCCTCCCCCCCCCAGATGGCCCTGTTTGAACTTCTTATAACATGAAAAATTAAATTAAGTTTAGATATTTAACATAAGTTATGGCAAATTTAAAAATCAATTGTAAATAGATTTTTCTTAAAGAAAAAAGTATTTATATAATCCATTAGAAATCCATTTATTTAATTCATCCTGTCAGGGTCCATGCTGGGCTTGTACTACCTATGCTGATGCCCATGCTGTTCTGTCTTCTATGCTATTATCCACAATAACTAGATTTAAGCTAGCTCAGGTGGGCTAGTTTGTGTATAGACTTTGCTGTGTAGAAACACCAAAGATTTCCCAGTGCCTTCCATTGTAATTAATCTAATTGTGTGTTTGAGCTGCTGTTTTTTATTTACAAATTATTCTCCATATTTGTATTTATTTATCTTCAGATGTTCTGTTTTTGCTTTGCTTTCATTGATGGGGAATCAGCAGTATTTAAGTGGTCCTGTTACTTTATATTGGAATAACTTGTTATATACTGTTCTGTACTGCACATTTGGGTGAGGCGTTGTTGAGGATCAAATAACGTACATACAACAGAAGCCTTTCAATTGAAAATTTTTATTGGCCTAAAGCATGTGTCGATCAATATGTCTGCATAATTCCAAAAACATAGTGCGCTTTTTATATTTTCATCTAATTTGGAGGCTGTTCTCACCAACTATAAAGAGACAGTAAGTGAGAAGATTTATAAAGTAGGCAATGTGCCTTTCTTTTCCTTTCCAAACACTGAGTGAATGTGTTTAATGCTACTTTGTGTAGTAGGTTCTTGTCTGGATGGCCAGAAGAAAGGGGATTGTTGCCCCCTCTCTTATCAGTGACAGGGAAAGTTTACCAAGGCAAAGCAGGGAGGAACAGAAAGAGACTGGACCATGTGTGAGGCTTTGTCCTTCCAGGTGACTGGGGTATTTATACCCTGGTCACTGCCAGAGGAGCCTCACACTGCAATTGGGCTAATACCCATCCTCCTACTTATGGAATCAGAATAGAATTGGATTTTATCATGAACCCCCACTGAGATTGCACTAGTCACATTTTTCTTCAGGCCTGGGAAAGAAATTTTCCCTCACTGTCAGATTGAGTAAAGTAGGGTGTGGGTTTCTTCATTTTCTTCACAGCAGGTCAGGGACCCAGTAAGGTGGGCGGGCAGGATATGTTAAAATGTCATAACTTAATAACTAAAAATGTGGCAGATGTCTAGTACAAGTGGGATAGGGATATGATTATTGGATAAAATGGATTGGAAGGGGATTTTAGAGAAAAGCAATCCTAAGGAAGCCGGGGAAGGGGGATTAGGCTTCTAATTTTATCTTGCAGACTAATAAAACTATACAAGTTGTGTCTGGTTTTTCTTCCAGTGTGGCTGGGAGAATAACTGCATGCTCTCCAGCCACATCTCTACTCATCTGTTAGCAACTGAAGCTGTAAAAATATATATTTACTTATAGTATAAGACCACCAGAGCGGCCATACTGGGTCAGACCAAAGGTCCATTTAGCCCAGTATCCTGTCTTCTGACAGTGGCCAATGCCAGGTGCCCCAGAGGGAATGACAGAACAGGTAATCATCAAGCGATCCATTCCTTGTCGCTCATTCCCAGCTTCTGGCAAACAGAGACTAGGGACACCATCCCTACCTATCCTCGCTAATAGCCATCGATTGACCTATTCTCCATAAATTTATCTAGTTCTTTTTTTAACCCTATTAGTGTCTTGGTCTTCAAATCATCCTCTGGAAAGAGTTCCACAGGTTGACTGTGCATTGTGTGAAGAAATACTTCCTTTTGTTGGTTTTAAACCTGCTGCCTATTAATTTCATTTGGTGACCCCTAGTTTTTGTGTTATAAGGAGTAAATAACACTTCCTTATTTACTTTCTCCACACCAGTCATGATTTTATATACCTTAAATCATATCCCCTCCTTGTCATCTCTTTTCCAAGCTGAAAAGTCCCGTCTTATTAATCTCTCTTCATACAGAAGTCGTTCCATACCTCTAATCATTTTACTTGCCCTTTTCTGAACCTTTTCCAAGTCCAGTATATATTTTTTCAGATGGGGTGACTGCATCTGCATGCAATATTCAATATGTGCACATACCATGGATTTATATAAAGGCAATATGATATTTTCTGCCTTATTATCTATCACTTTCTTAATGATTCCCAACATTCTGTTTGCCTTTTAACTGCCTCTGCACAGTAATTGGTGTTTTCAGAGAACTATACACAATAACTCCAAAATCTCTTCCTTGAGTGGTAACAGCTAATTTAGACCCTATCATTTTATATGTATAGTTTGGATTACGTTTTCCAATGTGCATTACTTTACATTTATCAATGTTGAATTTCATCTGTCATTTTGTTGCCCAGTTACCCAGTTTTGAGAATCGGAGGGGAGCCATGTTAGTCTGTATACACAAAGTAGGTTTTTTACCCACAAAAGCTTTTGCCCAAATAAATCTGTTAGTCCCTAAGGTGCCACCAGATTCCTTCCATTTTTGAGAAATCCTTTTGACACTCTTCATAGTCTGCCTGGGACTTAACTCTCTTGAGCAGTTTTGTATCATCTGCAAATTTTGCCACTTCACTGTTTACCCCTTTTTCTGGATCCTTTATGAATATCTTGCTCCCAGTACAGACCCCTAGGGGATACAACTATTTCCCCTCTCCATTCTGAAAACTGACCATTTATTCCTACCCTTTGTTTCCTATCTTTTAACCAATTACCACTATATGAGAGGAACTTCCCTCTTAGCCCATGATAACTTACTTTGCTTAAGACACTTGATGAGGGACCTTGTCAAAGGCGTTCTGAAAATCTAAGTACACTGGACCCCCCTTGTCCACATGCTGTTGACCTGCTCAAAAGAATTCTAGTAGATTGAGGCATGATTTCCCTTTACAAAAACAATGTTGACTCCTCACCAAGAAATTATGTTCATCTATGTGTCTGACAATTTTGTTCTGTACTATAGTTTCAACCACTTTGCCTGGTACTAAAGTGAGATTTACCAGCCTGTAATTGCCAGAATTACCTCTGGAGCCCTTATTAAAAATTACTATCACATTAGCTATCCTCCAGTCATTTGGGACAGAAACTTGGTTAGGTAGTTCTGCAATTTCACATTTGAGTTCCTTCAGAACTCTTGGGTGAATACCATCTGGTCCTGGTGACTTATTACTGTATAGCTTATCAATTTGTTTCAAAACCTTCTCTAATGACACCTCAATCTCCAACAGTTCTTCAGATTTTTCACCTAAAAAAATTGGCTCAAGTTTGGGAATCTCCCTCACATACTCATCTGTGAAGACTGATGCAGAGAATTCATTTAGTTTCTCCACCATGGCCTTATCCTATAAGGAAGATGACTGACACTTGGGCCTGGTCTACACTATGACTTTAGGTCAAATTTAGCAGCGTTACCTTGATTTAAGCCTGGACACGTCCACACAATGAAGCTCTTTTTTTCAACTTAAAGGGCTCTTCAAATCGATTTTTTTACTCCACCTCCGACAAGGGGATTAGCGCTGAAATCGGCCTTGATGGGTCGAATGTGGGATAGTGTGGATGCAATTTGATGGTATTGGCCTCCAGGAGCTATCCCAGAGTGCTCCATTGTGACCACTGTGGACAGTGCTCTCAACTCAGATGCACTGGCCAGGTAGACATGAAAAGGCCTGCAACTTTTGAATATCATTTCTTGTTTGGCCAGCATGTTTGCAGAGCTCATGCAGAGCTCATGAGCATGATGTGCACATTGCCAGGGCACATTCACCAGCCCCTTACTTTGTGAGAAGTCTATGACCATGTCCCTCTCATCACCGTTTTGCCATCACCTCCTTGCCTGGTTTTGTGCAAAACAATTGTCTGCCATTGCTCCAATGGAGGGAGGGGCGACTGATGAAATGGTTTACAGGGAATTAAAATCAACAAAGGAGTGGCTTTGCATCAATGCCCTAGCCTGTGGGGGTATGTCAGCCATGCCTGCATGGTGTGGCACTCTGTCCCCTTCTAGTGAGGGCTTGGCCAAATAGAGTTTAATGAGCCTGCTGAAGCCTTTACTAAGAAAGCCGAGTCTTTTGGCTCTGACACTGGAGGCTCATATATTAAGCATTGCTGATTCCCCCAGTTCTATCCCCAATGCTAGCTCCTCACCTATGGATTTGGCATCATACAATTAATTTCCAAATCATTTTCTTCTTATCTATTTTTTAGATATAGATATGTAAAACTTCCAAGATAACTTCCCCTGACTTTCTCAGTGTGAAATATCTTCTCCAGATCAGTTGTTTTAGACTGCAAACTCTTTGTGGCAGAACCTGTCTTCATTTTGTGACTTGTACAGCACTGGGCACACTGTTGGCACTTACAAGTGCACAGTAAAACATGTGGCATGCTGTGACCAGCCTCTATCTTAGAGGACCCATGGAACATTTCACCTACACAGCTACCCTTGCACGCCTTGTGCTTACCCAGTCAGGACTGCTCTTGAATAATGTCCTCTGTGTGTTGGCCATCTGGTAAAAGGATAGGGAGAAGACATTACCAAGGTGGGGCCTAAATGGGTGTAGCATAGACATTCTTCCCCTTTCTTCCTGCAGAAAGTTGGGAAAGGTTTATGCCTCACTGAAATACAATTCTTCCAGGTGTTCCTGCTTGGAGGGTAGCGTAGAACTCTGCACTACCTCAAATACACCCCTATGACTTTAGTCCCAACGGAGCCCTATTTATGAGTTCAATCCTACTGTCATTGAAGTAAATGGCAAAATTCCCATTCTCTTCTGCTGGAGCAGGATCACGCCCTACAGAGATAGTGATTGTTTGTTTGAAATATGACATTTAAAATATTTGCCAAACCAAACAGAATGCTTTTAGAAGCCTTTAAATTATAAAGAATGATCATGCCAAATTTCTAATATGTCTTGATGTGAATCAGACTCCTTGAGGCAGATAGATTTTTCCTCTAATATAAATTATGTTTGCTTATTTATTTTATCAATGATAACATGAGCTCCCCCAATCAGTAATTATTTGTCTTTCTGATTGATTAGCACTCTTCTGTTGACACTGACAATTTAAGACTTATTGTTACTAGGCAATTTATACAGGAGATTATTAACATGCTAAAAATTAACAACAGATTTATTATTTTATTAGCTGTAGGAAACTTTCTGATACTGATTTTCATTCTGCTTGGTTTTATCTAATTAATTTGTATTGAGTCACTGAAGAAAATGCTCTGGAACTTGATTAGAATATTATTATTTCAAATGGGATGCAGTATGATTCTTTATCCCACAGTATATTTGATCTTCTATTAAGAGCTAAAGATCTCACTGTTGTTAACAAGAGTTTTGCCACTCCCTTTAATGGGAGTGAAAGCAGACCTCAAAAGTCTCACTCAGGTTTCAGTACTGTGAAGTGTTGCGGAGTTCTGAATTGTCATTGACTTATTCATTGGGCTGGTTGAAAATTTTCATTTAAAATTATTTTTGATGGAAAACTGAAGTTTTTTTATTAAATTATTTTCTTTTCATGAGAAATGACTGTTTTCCATGGAAAAATTCAATTTTTCATTGAAAATCCCAAACACCTGAAAAGTTTTATTTTCGGCCGATAACTCAAAAAATTGTTTAAAACTTGAATATTTTTCACTCAGAAATGGTGCTGTTGGACCTCACGGGTATTATAGTTTGAAGGCATGTTCCATGAGGCATTATGGTCAAGGATTCCTATGATTCACCATGGTGGCTTAGAAAGAGGGCAGATGGTGGCGCCTCATTAGAGGAGTAGTTCAGGGAGTGCAGCCCATAAGAGAGAATAGAGGCACTAGGCATCTAAACTCCAACTCCTATGAAGCAGAATAGAAGCATTTCAGAATACCTCTTTTCCCAAAAACTGGGAAGGGGGGGTGGGAATCTATTTCAGCAGATTTTTTTTTCCGATTAGCTTACATCAAGCTTTCCTCACACATGAACTGTCAGTTTGAAGTTGCTGAGTAATGCCTTCAATATTGTGTCCTAAGGATCTAATTCCAGTAGGTGCTCAGAACCTCTCCTGACGAACTCATCCCAGTTCCATTCTAATCAAGTTCTTTAATCAACCTTATTGAAAATAACATTAGGTTCTGTTCATGTCACACATTACCAATTTTTATGATGTTGCTTTTTGTTAATATGTTGGTAACAATAGCTACAAAATCCTATGTTAATATATAACTACAAGAATCATTATACATACAAGTGCAGAGCATGCACTCTTCACACACAGGTAACAGGAAAGATTCACTTAGTTTTTCAATTCCCTTTCCTAGCACCCCACACTCAACTTTTCTCTGTAATGAAAAATGAAACTTTTATGAATCAACATATTATTTTTAATGTATCATTGTGTAAGAACAATATTTGGGAAATGACTGAATTATTTACACACACACACAGAGTAGGATAGATATAATTAACTTTATTTCTGTTATCTTTCCAGAAGTCTAATAGAGGTCTAATGGTTTCATAAAAATACACAGTAGGGTTACACACAATGCATTTGGCCTAAAATTCAAGATACTAACAATACCATAATCTTAGAATGTAAAACTGAAAAAGAAGGAATCATCTTTTTCAAACACTGAATTTTGTATTGTGGCCTACAAATGTTAAGATATTAAGTATTATTTTAAGGGCAGTTGCACTGCACTAAACAGGCATTTCAGGTATGTCCAGAGATTTTAAAGCCAGAAGGGCCATTATCAACATCTAGTCTGGCCTTCTGCATTTCATAGGCCATAGAATTTCATAAATCAGTGATGCCAGATGGTATTCAAACCCACAGTCTTAGGTTTAAGAGACCAGTGACTTATCCATTAGGGAACCAGGATATTGCACACAAAGATAATGAGAGAGCTACTTGAACTGATAACATTAGTCTTGATTATTGTAATTCCTTCTTAAATAGGAATTCCAACATGGTTTTTAATCCACATGTATTTAGAGCAGAATACCCTAGTCATGATGCTTGGAAAGATGAAATAACTCCACAAATGGCCAGTTCTTTTTATTATTATTTTCTTTTCTTTTTGTCTGAAGGACAAGTGACTATTTTAAGGGCTGATATCTTCTGAACCATCAGAGTGGTAAACTAATTCCAGATACCATTTGGAAACAAGAAATCTCAGCTTTCCAGTGATTCCCATCAATATTTTTATAGCCATGGTCATTTGCAAATAATCAGACCTTAAAAAATCAGCATCATGGGAATTGTAGTCTCTTAGGCTAGCTTGCAGCACACAGGATCTTCCCAGCTGGAACACTCCCAATAAAGTTTCAAAGCCCTTCTAGTAAGAGTGCCTACTCATTAATCCCTAATACGATTTTATGAGAATATTGGATCCTAATATCATGCTGAGTGTTGAAATGGGAGTGAGGAACACATGCTAGTCACGGATACTCTTTAATATTAAAATGTAGGTGTTGATTAATATGTTCAATTTTTGTTTTTAAATCAGTGGTGCTACTTACATGCTCAAAGTGACGCGCATTCATAAGTGTTTATAGCATAAGGTCCTATGTACCTTCACATATATTTGACTCATTCAGTTAAATTCCATTGCATGATCCTCCCCCTGACTTCCTTCAAGTCCTTGCTCTAATTTAAAAAGCACTGACTCTGAAGAACTACATAATGGTCTGCACAAACAAATAAGAAAAATCCTGGCACCAAACAATGTGTTTGTAGCAGTGGTATATGGTGGACATTTTCCACATAACATACAATGGCAGCCCCCCAAGGCACAAACTGCAATTACTGTAAGGGTGTTGTAGTTCAATTCTTTATCTTTATCTATCCAATTCTTTATCTTTGTTAATGTATATATGATGATATGTGCAAGGAGGATTTGTCACCTCTGTTTTGGAACAATTTTCAATAAGCACTGACTCAAATCTCCAATAGCAACATACATTATTAAGTCTAAACAACTGGCAAAATCAATCATTTAGTACATTACAAATACATTGGGGGGGGAAATATAATTCTGCAATGATATAGAATTATTGACAATAATCAAGATTCTTTTTACTTCAGCTTTTCAGAGCTGTCTTCCAATAACATCTCCTACTGTGTGATTAGCACTGTAGAGAAACCACATGCCAGTATGATTTGTTGTTAACCAGTTTTCTCCTCTTGCTGATTTTGTTCCCTCATTTCAGCAGATGTTTGCCTTCTAAATAAAAGCTTTAGGGGTCAAGTTCCAAGGTATCTATCTTTCTTCCTTTGGCTGACAGTCACTTGACAGACACTTTAAATTTCTTGGCAAGTGTCTATAGAATCACCATTAAAAGTACAGTGCATGTAACAAGGCCTTCTTTGTTGTTTTGCTTGGTGTCACAAGCAGCTACCTAGAGAGAGTGTGCACAGCCTAAATTTTTTTGCTTTATAGAATGTTTTTATATGACAGATTTTTTTTCATCATCAACATTCATGGGAAATAAGAAGTTGTGCAATAATTCTGGGGGATTCCAAGCATCGGAACTCAAACTGTATGCATCAGTTTCTGAGATACTATTGCAAGTGTTCACTGAGCTAAAGTTATTACAAGTAAGGTTGTCTCTTTGAAACAGGACTCACAAATTCAAAGAAGTTTCTCTTTAAAAAAAAAAAAAAAAGCTCTTACCTTTATAAAGTCTTGAATGGTGAGTGCACTGATGAGTGAAAGGAAAGAAATGGAGGCATGAGGGAATACAAGATTGAATATGTAGCTGACCATTTGAACAAACTTCATTGAAACTTTTGAGGGAGTGGCCCAGTATGATTTCCTTAAGATCATAATGGAGAGGAAAGTCTCAGTGACCATATTGGCTGGCTTGGAAAGGAGTGGGGTGGCAATCTCAAAATATAGTCTATAGCTGAAAATCTGCTGGTCCATTTATGCATGTGATTAGTTTCAAAGTCAATCAGGATGCATTCTCCAATTTTCAAGCCTATTAATATGGCTAATTACCTTTGGAAAACATGTAGAATCTGCAAGGGGAAGAAAAGCACATCCCCAAGTCCCATTCCACTGAGTCTGATTGCTACATATCGCCTCAAAAAGGATGGTCTTACTGTATGGCTGCCTGATGCCTTATACGGTATTACATGGTTGCTTGCAGAGGACCACTTCCCTGGCTGAACTGGGAGCAGGCTCCATCACTCAAGAGCATTTCAAGTTTATTTAGGGATGAGGATGTAAAGGGTGTTTATCTTCTGGAGACATGCATTTGATTTCCACCCATCATTCCCCAAGACACTTGTAAGGCATAGCTATTCCACTTTAATGCCTATATAATAGATATTATTCTTGTGTTTATACTTTTTCAATTTATTTATTAACTGAATTAAGTAAAAACATGAAGGTAGCTTTGGAACATCTTTCTTGAACTTTTATTTTCCTCCTTCTCACAATCATTTCCTATGTTTTTAATTTACTTTTTTTAGAACTTCCTCTTTGCTTTTTTGAACCCATTTCTAATCTAAAGCAATCCTTGGGTATTTTTCATGACTGAAGCATCCAAGAAATATAAATTACATTAGAGTCTGAATTCGTTAGCATTCAGAATGTAATTAAAAGCCCATGTTTTCTTTCTTCCTCAAAACGATGTAGATGATGGGGAAGGGTGGTATGGGACTCCAGGGATTTTCTGGAAATTTAATACATGATGCTGCATGGTTATTTGATCTTTGGGTAGTTGATGGGTCTGTTTGTTTATAGGTGGATTTTAAAAAGGTTACCAGGACTCTCCAGAAAATTAGACGGTGAGTTATAAAGATCAAAAGAAATAAAGTGAATTAACATTAAAATTAGCTTTTCTCACAGATTGAATAGATCCACTTAATCCTAAAAAAGAAAATGAGTATCTGCTGTATTGTAATCCAGCACACCCCAGATCATATTATTTATTATTTATATTACTGTAGCACCTAGATACTCTAATCATGGACCTGGAGGCTTAAACATTCACAAAACAAACATGTCTATAAATCCAGCATCACACAAATGTAATAGTTTTAGCCTTCACATAATCCTCTGGCAATGAGTTCCACAGATTGACTGTATGTTGTCTAAAGAATAATAGAATCATAGGACTGGAAGGGACCTCAAGATGTCTTCTAGACCAGTTCCCTGCTCTCAAGGCAGGGCTAAGTATTATCTAGACCAGGGATCGGCAACCTATAGCACATGGCTTGCCAAGGTAAGCACCTTGGCGGACCGGGACAGTTTGTTTACCTGCCGCGTCAGCAAGTTCACCTGATTGCAGCTCCCACTGGCTGCAGATCACCATCCCAGGCCAATGGGGGTGGCGGGAAGCCGCGGCCAGCACATCCCTCACCCGCACTGCTTCCCGCCGCCCATTCACTGTTACAGACTGGGGACCGAATGGCTAGGAGGCAGTTCTGCAAAAAAGGACCTACGAGTTACAGTGGACGAGAAGCTGGATATGAGTCACCAGTGTGCCCTTGTTGCCAGTAAGGCTGATGGTATTTTGGACTGTATAAGTAGGGGCATTGCCAGCAGATCGAGGGACGTAATCATTCCCCTCTATTTGACATTGGTGAGGCCTCATCTGGAGTACTGTTTCCAGTTTTGGGCCCCACACTAGAAGAAGGATGTGGAAAAAATGGAAAGAGTGCAGCGCAGGGCAACAAAAATGATTAGGGGGCTGGAGCACATGACTTATGAAGAGAGGCTGAGGGAACTGGAATTGTTTAGTCTGCAGAAGAGAAGAATGAGGTAGGATTTGATAGCTGCTTTCAACTACCTGAAAGGGGGTTCCAAAGAGGATGGATCTATACTGTTCTCAGTGGTACCTGATGACAGAGCAAGGAGTAATAGTCTCAAGTTACAGTGGAGGAGGTTCAGGTTGGACATTAGGAAAAACTTTTTCACTCGTAGAGTGGTGAAGCACTGGAATGGGTTATCTAGGGAGGTGGTGGAATCTCCTTCATTAGAGATTTTTAAGATCAGGCTTGACAAAGCCCTGGCTAGGATGATTTAGTTGGGAATTGGTCCTGCTTTAAGCAGGGGGTTGGACTAGATGACCTCCTGAGGTCCCTTGCGACCCTGATATTCTATGATTCTATGATTCATTGGCCTGGGACAGTGAACCGTGGCCAATGGGAGCCACGGTCCACCAGACCTGCCAACGTGGCAGATAAACAAACTGGCCTGGCCCACCAGGGTGCTTACCCTGGCGAGCCACATGCCAGAGATTTCTGACCGCTGGCATAAAGTATGTTCACAAGACATCCTACAGCGGTGCAGATGCGCTACTGTAGTGCTTCTAGCATAGACTAGTCAAAAGTCTGGTCACTAATTAGGGATACTATTAATTGAGTCCATGTAATAATAGGTATCATGTTACTAGTATGAGAGTCATTATGCAAATAAGATACAGTTATTTAATTATGGAAGTGGCAGTTACAATGCATATGTTACTTCTCTGAGCACGTCTAATGTGAATAGATGTTTCCAGAATCCTGAGCAGACTAAGAGTGATCCACTCAGTTGTGTGTTCAACAAATGAATGACATAACACTAAACTGTAGTTTACAATATCATATAAAATCAAAACAATTGTAAGTAGCAATTGGCAGGGCTGGCTCTAGGTATTTTGCTGCCCCAAGCAAAGAAAAATTTGGCTGCATCCTATCCCAGCCCTGGGCTCCTCACCGCATCCCCCTGCTGCCCCAGCATTGTTACTCTCTCTTTTTTAATAATTTTCTTAACTATTTGGTACAGAGGTAGGACTCAATCATCTATACTTCTCAGACTTGGTCTTAATTCCTGCTAAACAATGTATGGAAGATTAGCCATGACCTAGTCCTCCATAATAGTTACTGTTTTTAACAATAAATTACATGCTTTTGCTAGTACTGAAGCTGAGCTATGTTTTTTTGTTTGTGTTTTGATTTGTTTCTTTGTTTTGTGTTCCTTTAATGCTTGGATGGATAACCTCAGTGTTGTATTGTGATTATTTGGACAGTGGTGTAGGCAGGTCGACTGTGCCAAACAGTGCATTATTTAGATGACTTTTTGTTTGCAAAATGAGCTGAATCAGATGAGTATGTTCACCTGTTGGACACATTTCAGGCCCTGGTTAAACAGTTTGGGGTTCCACTAGTGGAAGAACTACACTAACATATCAGGGGATTGAGCTGGACAAAAGGGCAGGCATATTGCTGCTCCTTCAAGATAAGCTTCAGGATAGCTGTAGGAGCCAAGATGTTAATGCTACAAGACCTGCAGGCATTTATGGGGCACCTGAATTTTGCCTGCAGGGTTGTTGCTCCAGGGTGCTCATTCTGTACCCAGCTTGCTGTGGCAACAGTGGGAATAGTCAGGCCACACCATTATATACAAATTAAAATGGAGTGTAATTAGGGAAGGAAGAATGATTTTTAGAGGTGGGTTTGAAAATCTATTTGGATGCTTCTGAGGGTAAAGATTTTGGGGTATTTTACCAAGGCAGGTGGTGTGCCCAGAAGTGGCCCACCATCTGGATGCAAAAGAGGTGAATGTGTGAATTACTTTCCTTTAATTTTTTCCCATCTTAGTTGTAGTGGTTATTTGGAGACCAGAGTTAGCTAAAAAAAGAGTGTGTTTCTGGTGCGGCAACATGGCGGTGGTACATGTTATCAATTGCCAGACTTCCAGATCAGATAGAATTATCAAGTTACTGAGGGCATTTGTGCTACAATGTCTAAGCCTTAACATCTGTTTGTCTTCCAAGCACATGTCTGGAGTGGATAATGGCATAGCAGATGCCTTGTCTTGTTTACTGTTTGATAGATTTTGGGAGCTTGTACCAGGAGCTAGCGAGAAACCTAAGCAGATGTCACTGGTGCTATGGAGCCTTGACATATGATGTCAATGGAGATCTTTGGCTCAGGGCACATGGTCAAACTATGAAGGAAGTTTTAATGAGTTCTTCCAGATCTGGAAGGCTGGTCACCAATATGGCCCGTTATGGAGAGTGGGGTACTGCAGTACATGATTGTTGGCAACTGCTGGTGATCCTGGCAAAGGACAGCTGAGTTATTTCAGGACAATGGAGGCTCACCTGTCAGAATTGGGGACAGATATGTTTTTGGCTGCTATAGAAGAGGCCGTTGGGAGATGTCTAGGAAACTATCTGGGTTTTGGAGATAGGCAGCCAAGCTAATTCCTGGCACCTCCATTGCAGGGAAGTACCTAAACCAGTGCAGGGACTCCATAAGGAAGGTATACAGTGATTGGATAAATGGTAAATGACTTTAAAAGGCGATGCTGGTTAAAGGAACAGAATGAGGGGGGGCACTGGAGCTCCTATTATTGGTACAGCAGAGAGCAAAACCCCTTTCCTATAGTCCAGCTTAGACCTCATACGAGGGTGGGGGTGGATGGTAAGGTCCAAGTCATAGGTTGGCTCGGGGACCTGGATGGAAAAAGAAGGGGGTCTGGTGGCTGCCCTGGTAGTTATTTGCATGAACTGGGGGTTACCTGCCCTGTACGCTTGTATCTGCTAGGTAGTCCCAGACATCTGATAAAGTTTCGGCCTGATTAAATGCATATCAAGTGTCTACTGTCCTTTCGGAATAGTTGGACAAAAGCCTTTTCCTGAGTGGAGAAAGCTGCTCTCCTCCTTATAGAGGAAGAAACCACATGAACAGAGTTTTTGGGGAAAGACAGAGGCCAGTAACACCAAGAGAGGTGACAAGGAAAGGTATTCCTTTTTTTGTGTTGTTAACTTGTTGCTTTTGAGCTGAAAAACACTCCTTGAGCCAACCCTGAGGCCTGCCTTATAAATGTGGAAGAACAAAAACCCAAATGAGGAATAAAAACTCTTCAGAGAGGATCTGATTTACTCTGGCACTGGGGGTGGGGGGGAAAGGGGGAGGAACACTGTGCCTGACAAGGTGAAGCAGGTGCCTTGCCACGAACACCATGAATAATCAGACAGCATCAGTCATAATATTTTCCCATGTACATTGATCAAAAATCTACTTTTGCAAAATATAATGGATTATTATATTATCCATGTTATTCCTAAAGAGAGAGGCTATGTGTTACTCAGCTGAACACATATGGAATTTTCAAATGGAATTAACAATCCTGCTAGCTGGGAGCAAGAAATAATTTTGTTCTGTAAATAAGTTTGTGTTACTGTAGAATCAGTAAAATCCTCATCCAGGCTGCTTGAGCAATACTATTTTGAAAAATTGTTAATGGGGAACAATAGTCATGCCTGATAGACTATCTGAAGCTAGTTCGTTTCCAAAACACAAGTAAGCAAGTGAAGTGTTAACTTTACAGCTACCTGTCTTGTGCCTTCTTTGGTTCTGATTGTAGCCAATGGTAGATTTGCAGTTGTTTTATTTTGCTTTAAAAGAATAATCAATAAACATGTTTATATTATGTCACTAAGAGTGTTACTTTGTCTTGGAGAGACATATTACAAAGGCAGCACTAAAACATTTGTATGTAAATATATTTGACTCAAAAAATATCTCTACTAGTGTAATTATTTGGCAACAAATTTCTCTGACCATAATGTAAGTGCACATTAGTAGGCATTGCTTTAAAAGGGAGGGGGGAGCAATGAGGTCTGAGTCATGTACATCTTTCATAATCTACATAAGCAATAAACTTTGCAGGGGCAGTGACTATAGAATGATTTGACACAGTTAGTTGAACTACTAGCAACTGATTTTTTTTAACCTATGAACTCCTCCTTCCTTGAACATTTAACACTTAATACATCTCTTGTTAAAGTAAATCAAAATGCTTTCATTGATTTCAGTAGGGAGATCAGGACCATGGGTCTTCTGAATTGAAAAGACTTGGAATGACATTTAGGTCCCATTGAAGTCAATGTAAGTTTTGACATTGATTTTGATGATGATAGGATTTTAGCCCTGTTATTACTAATGTTTCTTTGCGAATGAGTAGATAAGAATGTTTTTTTTTCTCCTATTCCATACATGACATTTAACTGTCTGAAACAATTTAAGAGATCAACCTTCGTTACATGTTTGCTTTCACAGTGTGGGAAAAGTTCAGAATTAATCTCACTCACATATATATTTTGTTCAGTAGATCATTACATGGAATTAAAATACTATTTTACTAAATTGTACTTTTCAAGACTTTTTTAATGCTTTTTTTTCTTACATTCTGGGCAATTGTTTAAAGTCTACTGCATTCTATTTGCTAAACACAAATACTGAAAATTATGCATTTAAGATACCTCTTTAACGTTCTTCATATGTGTCTGAAAGCAATTTATTGTAACTACAAAATCTTTAGCAAGGAAAACAAATACTTCTTGTAATTTGAAAAAGATCTTGGATTTTATTGACTCAAGGAAATTGCTGAAGTCATATTTCTATTGAATGGTAAGAAGAATAAGAAATAATAAGGATGAGAATCCAGATGAACAAGCATATTTTTTGTAATTTATCTTACTCTCACCCTTCAGTTAACACATTTCTTCTCTAGAAATGAATCTACTCTCAGTGTTTCTTGAATACATTTTTACTCTTGGCTTCAATATTGTTCCTAGGTAACTTATTCTATATGTTTAACTTTTTTACTATGGAGTTGCTTTTTATTTTAACCTTAGTTTCTTGATATTTTTCTGGTTTCTAGCATTGCAACTCCAAAGCTTTGTGGCAATTGCATCTTGATCAGCTGTATCTATTCCTGTTACAAATTTCGGTGAAGCAGAAGGAACGGAAAGAACTTGAAAAGAGACCAGAACTGAGATGTAGGCAAAAGTTAAGCAATATAGAAGTTTAACAGAAGAGACCAGATCCTTATATGATGTCTGATTTACCCCAGCTGTTGATTTGGCCTGAGAACAAAAAGGTTAAATTTCAGATGCAGATTGAGAAGCCAGAGGGTTCAAAGAGTGGTAGGAGAAATACGGTCACAGTGGTGTGCAAGAATTATGATTCTGCCATCAGGTTTTGTCATTGCTTGTACACTGACAGCTGTTTTAAGTGATTTGACTTCAGTGGAGTTATTTCAGAATTACACCAGAAAAGCAGCATAGACTCTGTGCAACAGTCTTGAGATGAGGTATTCTTTGATGCTCTGTCCTCTATGTGCTTCAATAAAGTGCAATAATTGTTGGAATGCATTAGTCCTGTTCAGGAGCTTCTGTGCCCTAGGTGTAGATATTTAGTTGTATATGAAAAAAGCTGTTTGCAACCAAAGGTACAACTACTTGAAAATAATGTTTAAAAAATTCATGATGGCAGAGAAAATTATTCCATTTGAGATCACATTTTACCATAATAATCAACTGTGTGGAATCTAGATAATTAAGGTGCTAAAGGAAAATGCAGGCAATATTTCAACTTGCATGTATATGTAGCATCACATTTTCCTTTAACATAACACTGAAATTGTGCTGAAAATTGGAACTGAATCCTGTTAAAAGTAGATTAATACATATGGTCTTTCTCATTTTTTTCTCTAAACTGTTTTCTAAAGACTGCATTACTAAGGCAGGATGAAAGCAATATTTTGCTTCATTAGACACAGCAGAAAGTACTGAATTCTCCATATTGTCTCTGCTGTGGCTATTGTCACAAGGTCATTTAAAGCTACATTAGTGTCTCACATACTCCTGAGAATAAAGTGATGTGAGGATGGTGATACTGTGAATGGAGCTTTTCTTTTATTATGATAAAACCTGTGTTTTGCCATCAGACAGAACTAGATTTGCCCTCTTTTTCCTGTAGAAACTAGAGCTCTCTGATATATTTTTTTTGATTGATTCAGTTCAAGGCATGTAACCTAAAAGTGTCAAATTCAAAGGAGTTCACTTCTTCTGAGCAGAAAAGGAAAAACTAGAGCTTCAGCCAATTTAAATTAGCATAGAGCCATTGATTTCAAGAGAGAGATGCTGATTTACAACAGCTAAGGATCTAGCCCAAAGCTAGATTTGGGTTTGAAGGGTGAACATGCTCAATGGCAACTTTGCTGCAGGGTACCTCACGCTGTTCCTCAGTTAAAAAGAATCCCAGCTCTATATATCAGTTGCAGCTGTTTGTTTAATAGACTTTTCCACATGAAAAATTCAGACTGGCCAGCCACAGCAATGTCCAGGACTTTATACTGCACATTCCGGTAAAGGGATCCAATACAGAATCCACAGGATTAATCTGAACAGTCTATCAATTACACTAGAAGGCAAAAGAACACTTTTAGAAAGTGCTATTCATTAATGAGCAGATCTGGAGCAAAGGCAAGTTAGAATGCACCATCTAAAATTTTGACCTAGAGCCATCACTGAACTCACCTCTCATAAAAAGGCCATCCAGTAGTATATTTCCATTCAAAGGCTAGTGGGACCGAGATTGTTACTAATCCTGAAATTTTTTATAGGATTAACTATAATTTGAGCTATCAGAGGGGTAGCCGTGTTAGTCTGGATCCTGTAAATGCAGCAAAGAATCCTGTGGCACCTTATAGACTAATAGACGTTTTGGAGCATGAGCTTTCATGGGTGAATACCCACTTCCTCAGATGCATCTGAGGAAGTGGGTATTCACCCACAAAAGCTCATGCTCCAAAACGTCTGTTAATCTATAAGGTGCCACAGGATTCTTTGCTGCTCTTATAATTTGAGCTGACACTCACCTTTCCCTCTCAGACCTTCCTGTAGTGTTCATGTATTTACACTGATAATGAAGATTTGTAGAGATGATTAATGGAGATGACTCATTGAAAATCTAATTAACTGGGATGTATTGTTCACTGATTTAATCTTCTTTAAATGACACATAAAATTCTGAGAGTGAATGTGATTCTTTTTGTCTCAACACAGACAAACATGGCTACCCCCTGCTACTTTCTGTCTCAATGATATTCTCATTTGTCCATTGCAAGGTGCCAGTCTTTGGATTGGGGAAATCAGTGTTAAATGGTAATAAAGATGGCAGTTTGCACTGTCAGGCATTACAAGAAGATTAAGAGTCAAGAAATAGTCAGTTGACTAAGTTATTTTTGCAGGGTTATTGTAATTTCCCCACCCTGCCTACAACCTGGAAAAAAATGCTTAAACATCTGAACAAACACAAGCAAACAACACTGTCAAAATAACCAACACTCCTTCACTGATTTGATTAAAAAAAACCACAAAATACATACAATGTGAATGACTTGATAAGAAAATGTATTTCTCAGCTATAAAAAAATACATATATTGTCCATAATGAGAAACATAAAGGGCTGTATGATAGAGTCCTATCTGCTAATGCTTTTGAATTTGTCCTTAGATACAAAGAGACGTTTTGTAACTTATTTGCTTTTCTCAGCACCTTATCTATTATGAATTTTCAACCAAACCCATCATAATGTGTTAAAACCTCAGTCGGCTAATGATGAGGTGACTGGGCAGAGAAAATTCTGAACTTTACCATCTTGAGTTCTGTGATTTTTACTTCCACAGTTTTCCACCATTTTGATGCAACGAATTACGACAAAATGTCCTTTGTAACCACAAATCTGTGATAGAAATCTGGACGATGTTCTTCCAGTGCTGGCCCTGTGGGTGCTCCACTTTAGGTGTTTATTCTCCCCTGTGCTCATAGTCGGAGACTTTTGGTAGCAGTGCTCGGTTGGGTCGCACATGCGTGGTCCCTGTCTCGTGAAGTTCCAGACAATTAACTGATGCTATGCGACCTACCTCAACTCAATTCCTTCTCTACTGCCCTAGGCTACAACTCAGAGCAATCAGCAGCACCTTGTTACTGTCACGGAGTCCCCGAGCGATGCTCTGGAACTGCTCCCCACCAAGCCAGTCAGGACTTTGGGGAGCCTCCTATCCCTTGGAGCAGACTTGTTCAGGGCAAGAAGCTCACACGTCTTCACCTCCTGGGTCTCTCCTTGGAGCATTCAGCATCCTCTGCCCCTCCGTGCGCTTCCCACAGCGAGCCTGCCCCAGCAGGGTCCTGGGGAAACCACAGGGTCCTGCACCCCAACTTTGCAGTCAGACATGACTCAGCCAGCCAGTAACACAGAGGTTTATTCGATGACAGGAACAGGGTCTAAAACAGAGCTTGTAGATACAGTGAACCAGACCCCTCGGCCGGGTCCATTCTGGGGGTCAGTGAGCCAGACCCCCAGGTCTGCCCTCCACCCTCAACCCCAGCCAGCTCCAGACTAACCACCCCTTCCAGCCCCTCCTTTCTGCTCAGCTCCTTTCCCGGGCCAGGAGGTCACCTGATCCCTTTGTCTCCAACACCTTCAGCTGGCACCTTTGCAGAGGAGGGGCCCAGGCCATCAGTTGCTAGGAGACAGAGGGTCAGGCATTTAGGTGCACTGGCCCTTTGCTCTGCTAGATACTTAAGAACTGCCATGAGGACACTGAGGCACCAACACAGTATTCAGAGCAAACATTAAGAACATTCCTAGTTCGTCACAGTTACTTAGTAGTTAATTAGTTTACAGTTAGTTACTTAGTTTCCTTGTTAGCAGCTACATGTTTAATCTTTTTAACTTTCGTGGCTCCCAGGCCACTGCCTGAGGAGAATTTCAGTCAAACTTTGGCATACATAGCTGTTGTGAAGGTGAATCCCTCCCCCCACCCCTCACCGCCCCCGGAATGCCCAGTTTCCCGAGCTTTAAATGCTGCCTCACCTGCAAGCTTGCAATACCTATCTCGGACAGCCACGATTCATGTGTTCACTGCCTAGATGAAACACACATACCACAAAAGTGTCAACATTGCCTTAAGCTCATGACCAGAATCAAAGGGCTAGCTCAAGCTCCTTCTTATGGAGAAGTCTCTCAGACCCACATGGGATCTCAAAACTCATACCCCCCAGCCCCCTGTTCTGGACTCACTTCACCGACCACGGCTTCTGATGAAGTCCTTCCTCCACCTCTACATTGGATCACCCCACCAGACATCAAGTGAAGAGGCAAACACCTGGGTCCCCACCTCAGGAATCAGCCAAAAAAAGCCATTCCATGGGTGGACATCCAGCACTGGTACCAACTGTGCTGTCAGCACCAGAAGCAGAAGTAGTGGGAAACCCTAGCACTACTAGAACCAGAGACTCCAAAAGAGCTGGCTCTGACAGAGACACTGAGAGGAAATCAAAACCCCATGCCTCTGCACTGCCAATAAAGAAACTGTGACCTGCAATTTGCAGCATCGCACTGATACAAAAGGCGGCTTCTTCAAAGCCATGCCCAACACACACAAAAGCGCAGTCAGTAGTGCATCTTATGCTCCACAACCCCCAGCATGAACAAACAGGTAGCTGTAAGGGCCAATCAAACCAGCACGGCAGCAGTTCCTCAGGCAGAATGATCTGGTAGTTGGCTCTGCCCCGACAACCTTATCCTTGGTATCAACACGAGCATGGTACGCTCAGCACCAGGTCTTCTTGGATTCCCAACATCACTCCCTTATTCGAGCGAGGGAGACAAAGAGCTCTCTTTGCATCGTCCCCTATCTACCAGGAACCAGCCAAACCAGGGGTCCCTCCTGGGGCATATTACACTGACTCCAAGTACTTACAGTGATATGGACAACTCTGGGGCCCCCTATGCCATTCCCAGCCCAATGGGCATACGGAATCCATGGGCCACATACACCACACAACAGGGATCGCCCACTACGTCCAGACCCAGCACACAGCAATCACATGTGACTTCTGTGCCAGGACCCTTGGTGGCTCCTGGGGAAGAAGAGGAAGAACCCCTGGAGGGGGAATCACCTATCCATTTGCCATCACTGTCCACAAAGGATACTATTATACCTCCTCCTCCTAATACAGGGGATGATTTCAAACTATTACAAGACCTGTTTAAGAGGGTAGCTAGCTCTCTAGATATTTGCCTTGAGGAGGTCCAAGTGACATAACATAAGCTAATCAACATTCTGCACACATCTGCTTCATCCAAAATCACCCTTCCCAGGAATGATGAACTGATGGACCCTGTCAAAACCGTTTAGCAGACCTCTGCAACTGCCCCTCCAATATACAAAAGGTCCGAAAAGAAATATTATGTACCAGCCCAAGGCACCGTGTTCTTTTTCTGGCATCCAACCCCTAATTCCTCAGTGGTAGACACATTCCAGGAAAGTGGCAGGCAACAACAGCCCAGAAATATAACTCATGATAAGGATTGGAAAAGACTTGATCTGTTCAACTGTAAGGCTTACTCCTTGGCTACACTACACCTCCATATAGCCAACTAAGAGGTATTACTAGCGAAATATGATTATACAAACTACACTAAAATGTCCAAAATGACTAATTTTATTGCTGAGAACAAGAGAGAAAAATTCACAGCACTTGTGGTAGAGGGACAACTTATCTCCAAAACATCCCTCCACACCACACTTGATTCCAGAGACACAGCTGCAAGACGAGTCCCTCCACTCACTTAAGGACTCAAGAGTGACACTCTGCTCCTTGGAAATCTATACCCCCAAACCCAAGGAAAAACAGAGGAATATTATACGTCCCAATGATACCACCAGAGTATGTATTCACAACAACAACAGTGACGATTTGAGTCACAGGGTGGTAGACATAGGTCCTCAAGGAGCCGACAATCTACTTATTCAGTAGCTGCGTCTCAACCATCAACCTCTAGAGAACAAATTTGAAGCCTTGGCCGAGGACCCATGATCCCTAGCGCTATCTGTGCTGATGCCATCTCTCTCCTGAACATTCAGGGATCGCTTAGTCTTGTTCTATCCAAATTGGAAGACAATCACATCCAACAAACTGCTTACTTCACCACCATCACCTTCCTTTCCAAACCCCCTACCCACCCTCCCTTCCTGTCCCTTTTCAGGGACCCCTCTCACAAGTACCTACTGCGCCAAGAGGTGAACCATGTCATGCAATGAGGAGCAGTAGAACCCATTCCTACACAACACAGGAAGTGGGTTGTATTCCCACTATATTTTCACAAAGAAGCAGTCTGGCAGATGGAGACCAATACTCGACCTCTGATGACTCAATAAACTTGTCAGCCATTCAAGATGGTCACACTAGGCACCATAATCCCAGCACTAGAAAGATGGGATTGGTTCTCAGCCCTTGACCTCAGGTATGCTTATTTTCATGTAACCCCTCCCACCTTTCATATACCCCTCCCACCACAGAGTTCTCCACTTTACCATCAGACAGGACCATTTTCAGTACAAGGTCCTCCCTTTTGGCCTCTTCACTGCCCTTTGAGTGTCTTTCAAGGTACTGACCATGGTGGTGGCCTACCTGTGCAGGAATGCAATTATGATATTCCCATACCTGGACAACTGCCTGCTAAAAGTGCCAACACAGCAGCATTGCAAGCCACCAAACAGACGGTAACCTTCATGAACCTGGGCCTCCCAATAAATACCGAAAAGTCCACCCTGAAACCAGCTCCCAGCCAGTGGGAGCTGCAGGAAGCGGTGGGCTGCAGGGACGTGCTGGACGCTGCCTCCTGAATCTCCCATTGGACAGTGTCAGTTAGCTGTCTGGGACAGGGTGAGACAGGGTCCATGCATGTGTGACCCAACTGGGCACTGCTACCAAAAGTCTCCGACTATGAGTGCAGTGGAGCACAAATGCCTATAGTGGAGCATCCACAGGGACACACATCTCGAAGAACCTCAGTTACTGCACAAGGTGAGTAAACTCTTCAATTACAAAAGCTAGAAAAGAAGGATTACATTTCATAAGTAATGTTCCCACCTCTTCTTCCTGTTACAGGCTCTGCCAACACTAACTATTTATTTGGGATAGTATTATAGTGGCTAAGTTATACAAATGTTCTATTGTTTCTGTTAATTGTTTATCAATTTTTGTCTAGTGTGATTCTAGTTCATGGCTCTTATTAGATCATGCTGTGTTTCAACTGAAATGCAAGAGTAGTGTTATCATACACTAATTCTGTATAGCTTCCAGAATCACAAGTGCAGTATATGTTCAGTGCCTGGATACTATTAAATTCACTAGATTAAAATCAGCAAAAATATTTGCACACACATTATGTCCATAGGTCTGCTGATGCCCCACTCCACTAAATACAATCATTTATGTGTTAGAGGGGCTGCAAACTGTGACCAAATTGAAATATTTGACATATCATATTCTGCTCTTATCCCAAAAGCCCTGTCTGCATGGCTTCCATATTTCTGATAAATGGCAGATCCCCAGGTGAGCATGGATAGAATGAGAGAGACATTTCAGCCCTGTGCAGAAATTCTTTCCATTACAATGTCTCAGAGAGGTGCAATTGGACCACATTTCTTGAGTATAGCTTATTCAGATTCTGGCTACAGCAGTTTAGATAGCTGAGCTTTTATGTGTGTATAGTAAGCTGTATTTGGGTACCTGACTTTTTACACTTCCTTCAGTTAACTCAGAAACATAAATGTGAAATCTAGTATTCAGGAGCATCATCTGTATTTGAGGTGCTCATTGCAAGACTTTGAAAACATAAATCAATTAGTAAAGTACAATGAAACCTTTGGAACCAGACCTGCAGTAGGTATAAATCAGTATTGTTTCACTGAAGTCAATGAAACTACTGAGTTAACTCTATTGAGGGGCTAGTCCTTAGTATTTACAGCTGTGATTGACATAGATGTACACTAATATTTTTTCAGTCATTAAAAACAATGAAATCAAAGTGTGAAATTCACCCCATGCAGTTAGCCTGCACAAGGCCTGTGCATGACTTAAGATCCACTTGTCCTGTTTCTTTGGATCATGAATATGTTTGCAGCATCACAAATTTGGCATGCTGATCTAACTGTAGGATTAAGTAAAACAGAGAATATGATTTGGAAATCAGCTATCCTTGTCAGATTGCAAATAACTTCAACATTTAGAACATGTGGCATATAAAACTGTGGAAAAACCATGTGAAAAGAATATATGAACTGTTCCTATTATGGTATCTTTAAAGAATCCATCAGCTTTCCATCTAAGCACTGATGGAATGGATTGTTTGTGTACTTAAATTATATCAGTAAAAGCTGTTACCATTTTAGAAATCCTATTTAATCTCTCTCCATAATGCCATGTGTGAGAATATAAAAGAACTGGAATTACTTGTGCAAATCATAAGAGAAGTATGCCTCTCAGTGAAGTAAAAAACATGTCAAACAGTTATTTTCAACAAAGTCAGAAAGCCAGTATGTGGCCTTCGCTGAGTAGAATATCATATGCTATGATATGATGTCCTCACTCATGAAAAAGAATGCAATACATAATAGGGTCAAGTAAACTGAATTGCTTAACTATATTTATCTAGTTTTATTTGTAACAGGATCAAGAGTAGGCAAATAAAATATCTTCCAGCTCCAATTTAAGGCTGTTTATGCTTCATATAGATACTGATTCAGAAAATCTCATGCCTAACTCTGGCCATGTGAATATTCTCATTGAAATCAATGGGATTACTCACACTCTTAAAGTTGCATGCATGTTTAAGTACTTTATTGAACTGGGTCATAATACTGCTATTAATAGTTAGTGTTTGGGTCAAATTGTACTTGCCTTAATAATGCAGATAAATCCATCAACATCTTTGGGAGTACCCATAACTCTGAGAATCTGGAGCATTTTCTGTTACATTTGATAAAGAAATAATTAGGAATCATTAGAAATATATCATACACGGTACAAAGGAACCCATGCAGATTCATATGAAGAAATATTTTTGCATAATAGATTTGTGAAACTGAAAGATGTCTCATCATTTAACCATATAAAGATAAAGTCTGTGCAGGAAAGCTGGCTTTCACAAAGACATTGATAGAATTTAACCTTCCTTAAGTCGAATCAGAGTTATTTACAACACTTTTTAGAATCCCAGAGGTGATAGGAAATAGAATGCTCCATTCTTGAGATCTACAGGTTTATAAGTCTTTCTATAAGAAACTGGAACACTATGCACCTGAGAGATCACTCTTGTGTACATGAGTTTTTGAAACAAATTTTCTCTGTCTCATCCTGGATCTGTATGAAAAACAGTGTAAATAAAACAGTTATATGCAGGATAAAAAAAATCTGTTAAAGCATAGATTGACATGTTATTTTTTGTGGTATCCTAGCCTGGTGGCTTAACATTGATAATGATTAGTGATTAATATTTCTTACTGATATTTTTGTCTCAATTATTTGACATTATGATCAGTAATGTGCTAAGACAAAGAAGGCATTGTTCTTACCTTGATATCATACCCTTCTTACTCAATAAAATACCCCAAAACTGATAGAGTCAAAGAACAATGGAAATGGGAACCATAAACTTGTAAGGTATCATAGAATATCAGGGTTGAAAGGGGCCTCAGGAGGTAGCCAGCTAGTGATTGACCATGCCCTGGCAATACAAAGTTTTAACACAATTTATTGATGTATATTTTATAGACTTTTTCAAATTAGTCTCAAGCCATGCTGTTGTGAGGTGGCTAGTTAATTGTAGTGGCCATTGAAGAAGAGGGAAGTATTTGGGAGGTGTTAGGGTGGGGATCGACAACTTTTGGCATGTAGCTCGCCAGGGTAGGTGCTTATCCTGGTGGGCCGCCTGCCAAAGGTTGCCAATCCCTGTGTTAGGGTAATGATAATTCAAATAAAAATTAGTTACTATATATCAAACACTGCTTTCATTTACAAATTGTATATCTGGAATTACTCCAGTTATTCTGGAATTACATTTGGAAACTGAAAACGAAAACATCTCACAATAGATTGATCCAATATCCACTACAGTCAGTGGGAATCTTCCCATTAATTTCAAGGGATGTTAGGTCAGGAATCACAGGTGCAGTTCCCACCTTGCATGACCTCTCACTGACTCACCACCTTCACTGTAATAGGAACATTCTACATTTCTAAAATATGTTTTCCATAAAGAATCTTCTAGCCTTTGGACAGCAAAGGAAAATAATTCTGATTGAATGTTTTATTTAGGCCAAAAAGGAGAGTGCCTAAAAACTGTAGAAAAGAAAACAAGAGTTGACCTTTCAGTCGGTGAAGAATTTAGAGCAAGGTTTTCTTTGTCAGGAACAATAATAGATAAAAATAATAATAAAAAGTACATGGCATTCAGATTGAAGAAAAGGTGTAGTGATGATCTCAAACACCAGCAGACAGTATTTGTTCTGGAATCTATTATGTGAATTCCTAATTTTTCTGACAACATAAACAAATGAAGAACACTAGAATATGCTTTCCAAAGAGTAGATATTGTTTCTTATCTTTGCTTTTAACGCCTCTTTCTTCATCTGCTTTTGTTCAGCAGCATTGCACAATCAGGTGTTAAAGCATTTCACTTACTGAATAATGTGGACGGCAACATTCAACCATAATGGAGACAAATGACAGCTTCATTCCCAGTACCACTGGATGAAGGTAATTACTGCTGCTGTCACAGTCCTGGCACATATCACTGCCTGTAGAATAGCCCCACCCCCTTGGAAAAATATGGTTGTCAGAAAGGAATCATTTTTTCCCCTCTGCAGCTGTCCAAAATGATTAAAAGGTTTTGTATTTTAAGACTCTCTTTCATAATATTATTAACATGAAAAGCAGTTAATGAGCCATTACTAAGTTGGATGTCCCATTTGTGCTCCTTGTTAATAGAATAATAAACAAATAGAAAACTCTTTCTTGCAGCTTTGAAATACATAGCTAGATGTTGTTATATTTTAGATTGCATTTTGTGCTAACCATCTTGATAGATTAATTACAACTAAAAGCCATAAAGCTGAAAAAAATCATGTTATGACTCATTTGTCGGTCTCATACTTTTTGTTCTCTCGTGGTGTATGCTAAACAGACAGCAACATGTCATAAGGCAGAATAAATGCTGGCAACAGCTGATCAGGAAGATATAAGTTACAGGCAGCTAAGTGTTTATTGGTCTTAAAGTGGCACTTTTTATTGTTTTGCATTAAAAACACAAAATTCAGCAACCTGACAGATAGGAAAGATGTATTGCCTGTAATCTATAATTAGTCTTTATTCTTGTTTTGTCAATATACTACTATATATTTGTATATTCTCCAGCATCTTTAAGCAGTTTTTGAGTTGAGTATATCTTGTATAACTAAAAGGACTTAATGAAGCTTTAATTTTTTTCCATGAGAGCACTCCATCTTACAGTATCATTGAGAACTAGGAATACAGAGGAAATATGGCAATAAAGTGGATCTCATGCTTTGCACCAATGCTTTTATTAAAATTAAGTTGTTATATCTTAATAGTGAAATCTACTGATGATGCAAAATGAAGCTGTTTATATGCAGGACTGAACTGAACTATTTTTAAGAGAGAAGTATTTACACTTAGATATATAATAAAAATAAAGACCACTTTCAAGTTTGTAGAACTGTCCTGATTATTGGGAGAGGAGAGGAGTTATAAACTGGCAAAATTAGTTTATCTATCCATATGTCTATTAAACTATAAAAAAATTAAAGGGGACATGTGTCTTCCATTTCCCAATGAACCTAGAAATGGCAGGGGAGTGGGTGTGCTCAGTCCTGCATCACTCCTAACAACTCAGTACCTTCCTATCTCTCTGTTCTACACCGGGGCATGAAGCAGTCAGTCTAATGGGACCAGAGTCCATGCTGAGCTTCCCTCCTCCTCTCCTCACTCCCCAGGTTGGGCTCTCTTCCTCCACCACTCCCAGGCTCACATCTGCAGGCAAAACAATGCAGTCACAGCCTCACCCATCTCCTCCAGCCAGCCCACAGGTCAGATACCCTGCAGGACAGGGCTTCTCCCCTGTGAATGACTCTGCTCCGGCTGGCAGCAAAAGTCCAGCCAAAGTCAGCAGGGAATTTTCAACTTTCCCCATGTCTCCCACACTCTCAGAGATGACATGTAGGGTGATCATGTGCCCCCCACCAATCATGTGTATTATCCCACCAGGTTTCTGTGCTGCCTACAATGTAATAGTTGCATTTATTTATTAGCACTTCCAGTTCTTCCTGCTTTTTACCCATACTTCTCACATTTGTATATAGGCTTCTAAGAAACTGATTTGATCTTGCCTCCCAGTTTTGCCCTGACCCTCCTTTCTCTCTGCAAGTATAGCCCATGCTCCCTCCTGTTTCCAACCGATCTCACAGGTCTCCATGTTCTCCACTTACCTGTGGGCTTTGCTCACCTGTCCCCATCGAATCTAGTTTAAAGCCCTCCTCACTAGGTTAGCCAGTCTGTGTCCAAATAGAGTCTTTCCCCTTCTCGAAAGGTGAATGCCATTTCCTCCTAGCAGTCCTTCCTGGAATAGCGTCCCTTGGTCGAGGAAGCCAAAGCCATCCTGGCGACACCATCTTCGCAGCTAGGCATTCACCTCCACGATGCACCTGTCTTGTGCCCAGGCCCCTACCTTTGACAGGAAGGATTGAAAAGAATACTGCTTGCACTCCAAACTCCTTCACCTGTACTCCCAGAGCCCTGCACTCACTTTTGATCCATTCAGTATCACACCTCGCAGTATCATCCATGCCCACATGAATGAGTAGCATGGAGTAGTAGTCAGAGGGCTGGATAATCCTCGACAATACCTCCGTAACGTCTCAGATACAGGCCTCCGGCAGGCAGCATACCTCCCAAGATTAAATATCAAGGCAACAGATGTGTGCCTCCGTCTCCCTCAGAAGAGAGTCTCCGACCACCACTATGCTACGTTTCCTATTCACAGTGGTGGCAGCAGACCTCCCAGCCTAAGGGGTACGAAGCTTCTCCTCCTCTGTTGTAGGGGGTGATTCCTTCTCTCCTGTATCAAGAAGAGCATAATGGTTTCCTATTACCACTGTGGGAGGGTTTGGAGCAGGGGTGGAGCACTGTCTACTGCCAGCAGTAACCAGCTGCCAGTGTCCACCTTGAGCCATCTCCTCCTCCACCAGTGGTGTGTCAGCAGTTCTGTGAACTGGGACAGCTACCTCAGCTATCTCCACATGGACACTGTCCGGGAATTGTTCGTGGATTTGGATGCTCCTCAACCTAGCCACCTCCTCCTGTAGCTCTCCCACCTGCTGCTTGAAAGATTCCACCAGCAGGCACCTTTCACATTGAATGGTCTCCCCAGCCTGGATATCAGTAAGTGGGAATTGCAAGTCACAGTCTCTGCAAAACCACACTAGGATCTTGGTAGAAGCATCCATGCTCAGGAGCTCTGTCTGGCTATAGGTGTAGGTGGAGGAGACAGAAGCAGTGCTGGCACAGGTGTTGCGGGTCTCCCTAACCATCGTAGGCCTCCCACTGTCAAAATCCCTCTCAAACTCCCCTGTCTGCAGCCCCCTAGTCTCTCTGTCTCTGGCTTTTAAAGCCTCCTTGCCTAGGTTAGTTCCACTCCCTCGTGAGTCACACTGGGGAACCAGTGTGATCAAATAATAATCATCATCTGATACCAAAATGAATCTGTTTTTATTTCTTTTCCTTTCTGATTCCTGAATACCAGATTTAAGTATGTTTTATTTTAAACATGTATCCAAGCTTTCATTTCAAATATAGAATATCAGAGTCTTAGGATTTTATCTGCTTAAGAATGTGTGGAAACATAATGGTAGTTGTCACAGTTTAAGCCACTACACCTCTGTTTCCCTTCAGTGGTCCAACAATGGCACCCACACTCAGGCTTTCAGCTCTCCAGCTGTTTTCTTCCTTGGGTGGTGTTGGAAACAGGAGGGAGCACGGGCTATAATGGCAGAGAGGAAGGAGGGTCAGGGCAAAGCTGGGAGGCAAAATCAAACCAGTATCTTAGATGCCTTTATACAAATGCGAGAAGTATGGGTAATAAGCAGGAAGAACTGGAAGTGCTAATAAATAAATACAACTATGACATTATTGGCATTACTGAAACTTGGTGGGATAATACACACGACTGGAATGTTGGTGTGGATGGGTATAGTTTGCTCAGGAAGGATAGACAGGGGAAAAAGGGAGGAGGTGTTGCCTTATATATTAAAAATGTACACACTTGGACTGAGGTGGAGATGGACATAGGAGACGGAAGGGTGGAGAGTCTCTGGGTTAGGTTAAAAGGGGTAAAAAACACAGGTGATGTTGTGCTGGGAGTCTACTACAGGCCACCTAATCAGGCGGAAGAGGTGGATGAGGCTTTTTTCAAACAACTAACAAAATCATCCAAAGCCCAAGATTTGGTGGTGATGGGGGACTTCAACTATCCAGATATATGTTGGGAAAATAACACCGCGGGGCACAGACTATCCAATAAGTTCCTGGACTGCATTGCAGACAACTTTTTATTTCAGAAAGTTGAAAAAGCTACTAGGGGGGAAGCTGTTCTAGACTTGATTTTAACAAATAGGGAGGAACTTGTTGAGAATTTGAAAGTAGAAGGAAGCTTGGGTGAAAGTGATCATGAAATCATAGAATTTGCAATTCTAAGGAAGGGTAGAAGGGAGTACAGCAGAATAGAGACAATGGATTTCAGGAAGGCGGATTTTGGTAAGCTCAGAGAGCTGATAGGCAAGGTCCCATGGGAATTAAGACTGAGGGGAAAAACAACTGAGGAAAGTTGGCAGTTTTTCAAAGGGACGCTATTAAGGGCCCAAAAGCAAGTTATTCCGATGGTTAGGAAAGATAGAAAATGTGGCAAAAGACCACCTTGGCTTACCCTTGAGATCTTGCGTGACCTACAAAATAAAAAGGCGTCATATAAAAAATGGAAACTAGGTCAGATCACGAAGGATGAATATAGGCAAATAACACAGGAATGCAGAGGCAAGATTAGAAAAGCAAAGGCACAAAATGAACTCAAACTAGCTATGGGAATAAAGGGAAACAAGAAGACTTTTTATCAATACATTAGAAGCAAGAGGAAGACTAAGGACAGGGTAGGCCCACTGCTCAATGAGGAGGGGGTAACAGTAACGGGAGACTTGGAAATGGCAGAGATGCTTAATGACTTCTTTGTTTCGGTCTTCACTGAGAAGTCTGAAGGAATGCCTAGTATAGTGAATGCTTACGGGAAGAGGGTAGGTTTAGAAGAGAAAATAAGGAAAGAGCAAGTAAAAAATCACTTAGAAAAGTTAGATGCCTGCAAGTCACCAGGGCCTGATGAAATGCATCCTAGAATACTCAAGGAGTTAATAGAAGAGGTATCTGAGCCTCTAGCTATTATCTTTGGGAAATCATGGGAGACGGGGGAGATTCCAGAAGACTGGAAGGGGGCAAATATAGTGCCCATCTATAAAAAGGGAAATAAAAACAACCCAGGAAACTACAGACCAGTTAGTTTAACTTCTGTGCCAGGGAAGATAATGGAGCAGGTAATCAAAGAAATCATCTGCAAACACTTGGAAGGTGGTAAGGTGATAGGGAATAGCCAGCATGGATTTGTAAAGAACAAATCGTGTCAAACTAATCTGATAACATTCTTTGATAGGATAACGAGCCTTGTGGATAAGGGAGAAGCGGTGGATGTGATATATCTAGACTTCAGTAAGGCATTTGATACAGTCTCACATGATATTCTTATAGATAAGCTAGGAAAGTACAATTTAGATGGGGCTACTATAAGGTGGGTGCATAACTGGCTGGATAACCGTACTCAGAGAGTAGTTGTTAATGGCTCCCAATCCTGCTGGAAAGGTATAACAAGTGGGGTTCCACAGGGGTCTGTTTTGGGACCGGTTCTGTTCAATATCTTCATCAACGATTTAGATGTTGGCATAGAAAGTACGCTTATTAAGTTTGCGGACGATACCAAACTGGGAGGGATTGCAACTGCTTTGGAGGACAGGGTCAAAATTCAAAATGATCTGGACAAGTTGGAGAAATGGTCTGAGGTAAACAGGATGAAGTTCAATAAAGATAAATGCAAAGTGCTCCACTTAGGAAGGAACAATCAGTTTCACACATACAGAATGGGAAGAGACTGTCTAGGAAGGAGTATGGCAGAAAGAGATCTAGGGGTCATAGTGGACCACAAGCTTAATATGAGTCAACAGTGTGATACTGTTGCAAAAAAAGCAAACGTGATTCTGGGATGCATTAACAGGTGTGTTGTAAACAAGACATGAGAAGTCATTCTTCTGCTTTACTCTGCACTGGTTAGGCCTCAACTGGAGTATTGTGTCCAGTTCTGGGCACCGCATTTCAAGAAAGATGTGGAGAAATTGGAGAGGGTCCAGAGAAGAGCAACAAGAATGATTAAAGGTCTTGAGAACATGACCTATGAAGGAAGGCTGAAGGAATTGGGTTTGTTTAGTTTGGAAAAGAGAAGACTGAGAGGGGACATGATAGCAGTTTTCAGGTATCTAAAAGGGTGTCATCAGGAGGAGGGAGAAAACTTGTTCACCTTAGCCTCCAATGATAGAACAAGAAGCAATGGGCTTAAACTGCAGCAAGGGAGATTTAGGTTGGACATTAGGAAAAAGTTCCTAACTGTCAGGGTAGTTAAACACTGGAATAGATTTCCTAGGGAAGTTGTGGAATCTCCATCTCTGGAGATATTTAAGAGTAGGTTAGATAAATGTCTATCAGGGATGGTTTAGACAGTATTTGGTCCTGCCATGAGGGCAGGGGACTGGACTCGATGACCTCTCGAGGTCCCTTCCAGTCCTAGAGTCTATGAGTCTATGAGTCTATAAACAGATGGTTAAGGGTTAATGTCTCTTTTACCTGTAAAGGGTTAAGAAGCTGACACCTAATCAGAGGACCAATAGGGAGACAAGAGGGAGACAAGAAACTTTCAAATCTTGTTGGAGGGAAGTCTTTGTTTGTGCTGTTTGTTTTGTTAGTTGTTCGCTCTTGGGGCTAAGAGGGACCAGAGGTACACTCAGGTTTTCTCCAATCTTTCTGAATCAGTCTCTCATGTTTCAAAATAGTAAGTAATAGCCAGAAAAGGCGGATTAGTCTTATGTTTGTTTTCTTAACTTGTAAATGTGTCTTTTGCTGGAAGGATTTTTACCTCTGTTTGCTGTAACTTTAAATCTCAGGCTAATGGGGGGGCGGGGAGTCCCTCTAGGCTATATGAATCTGAATATTCTGTAAAGCACTTTACATCCTGATTTTACAAAGATAATTTTTACTTTTTTCTTTATTTTATTAAAAGTTTTCTTTTTAAGAACCTGAGTAATTTTTTTCCTTGTTTTAAGACCCAAGGGGATTGGGTCTGAACTTACCAGGGACTGGTGGGGGGGAAAGGAGGAAGGGAATGGTTAATTCCTCTTTGTTTTAAGATCCGAGAAGTTTGGATCTGTATAGCTTCCCAAGGCAACCCAGGGAGGGGAAAGTCTGGAGGGGGGAAAGGAAAGGGGATGGTTTATTTCTTCTTGTTTTAAGACCCAAGGGGTTTGGGTCTTGGGTTCCCCAGGGAAGGTTTTGGGGGAACAGGAAGTGTGCCAAACACTATATTTTTGGCTGATGGCAGCATTATCAGATCTAAGCTAGGAATTAAGCTTAGAAGGGTCCATGCAGGTTCCCACTTTTTGGACGTTAAAGTTCAAAGTGGGGAAAAAACCTCGACATGGTGGGGACTTGCATCTCTCTTCCCTCTGATCAGGTTATTTCCAGGCTGCACACTTCCCTGCCTTCACTGTATTAATCCCAGAAGAAATAGGCTGTCCAAGCATAGCTGCATGCTTTGTCTTTAAAGGGTTTGTCTACATTACCTGCTGGATCGACGGGCATTGACTGATCCAGCAGGGGTCAATTCATTGTGTCTAGTCTAGACACGATAAATTGATCACCGAGAGCTCTCCCGTCAACTCCGGTACTCCACCAGAGTGAGAGGCACAGGCAGAGTTGACAGGTGCGCATCTGCTGTTGACTCACTGCAACGCTGAAGTTGCGTAACTTAGATCGATCTGCACCCATAGTGTAGATAAGGCCTTAGACTGTAGCAGAGTTACTATACAGTTCCTTCTATGCAAGCATGTTTTAAAATCACTATGGGAAAAAAAACATATTAAAAACAATAAAAGAACTTGCACACAGGCTAATAAGTTTACCAGAGATTATCCCAACCATAACATGGGTTCCAGCAGAAGCAGTTCTTCCAAACCCCAACCAAGGGTTTTCTTTTGCCCTCACAAGTTCATCACATCTTCAAGTCAAACCAAGCACACTCATAACAAATTTAGTCCACCCTTTATACGTTACATGGGTCTTTGATCTGGAGTTTCCAGGGGCAGGAAATTAGTAGACAATGGGTTTTCTCCCAAGGCTGCAGCTTTAAAAGGATAGATTTGAAGTGGGTCACTTGCATTCCCCTTACAACTTTAAAGGCATTGCTCCCAAAAGCCCATAGGAATTCCTAATGCCTTTCAGAGATTGCATTGGTCAGTCTCCTAGAAAAGGCACAAACGTACAATTCCACAATAATACATACACAATTGCATTTATAATACAGTGGCCTTGAAGGTATTAAAATTACTGAATTAAGTTAAACTTTATTGAATTAAAGTTGAGACTAAACTAGCTAGAGACATAAACAGTAACAAGAAAACATTCTACAAATATATTAGAAACAAGGGGAAGGCCCAAGGGCGGGGGGAAATACAGTAACAGAAAATGTCATAAATGCTAAATGATTTTTTTTTGTTTCAGTTTTCACTAAAAAGGTTAGTAGCCATTGGACACCACCTTCGTCTTTCTCCTGTCTCCACTGTTGCTGCTCTTCTCTTCCAATTCCCACCTCGTAGTCAATGGGTGGGTCCACTGGGTGATGTGGAGGACACCAATCCTAACTGAATCTTGAGATGCTACCACAAAAGAAATAATATACAAACTTAGAATGTATATGTAACATTCATTCTAGTTCTGAATTCTTCATTCAAATGAGGTTGAAAGTGGATGTGTGGGAGAGAGAAATATAGTAATGAGAGTGCCATTATCTTTAGGTCTGATATCTCATGGGGCCATCAGCAAATTATACATTAACAATGTATCTGAGTTCCCAACTTTCCAATTGTGTATAATAATAGAACCTTGTCCTGAAAACGCCTACTACTGGGTTATTATTTACTATCAGAGTAATAGCAAGTCAAGTCAATGAGGCTACTTTCTGGTAGAAAGTGCTGTGCCCGGCAGTATCAATAAGTGGTTGTAAAATTAGGTCCTTAGTTTCTAGCCCTAGTGATTTACAAGATGATGTGCATAAAAATGGTCACCGTTCTCTCAGACTAAATATAAATATATACTATTTACCAGACAGGGCAGGATGATTGCAGCATCCCAAATATCCAGAGATAGGCCACTCCTATTCTATTTTTTGTTCTAATTTACATTTTGTATGCAGCCCTTGAGCATACTGCTTTATAAACCTATAGAACAGACACAGGGCTGGATTTATCCAAGAGACTGATATTTTTATTTCATATTCTAATGAACAGATGGCATTACTATTAATTATTTATCAGAATCAAAAGTTAAACGTAGTTTAATGCTAATTAGTGAATTTCTGTATATACCATAAAACAACTAACACTGACAGTATGTAGATAAGATCGCAAGCTGGTATTTGAGAAGAGCTGATTTAAGTAAATCTAGAAATTTGGTCATTATCTAAAGCGTTCTGCCATTTAACAGATAAACTTTTGAGTAAGCAAATATATCCACTCTTTATGGGTTGTATTGCATGTCATATAAACCTGAACAATCCTCAAGACTGGAGATGGGGTGAGGGGAAGGAAGCATACCAACTAAATGGGTGTTGTCTACAGGAATTATGACTGTCACCTGTGTAAGACATAATGATGCCGACAGCACACTATATCTACATAAGAGCATGCACTCACCACAGTGATGCTTTGCCAGGTCTCTCTCTCACTCTGTGTGTATGTGTGTAGTGAAGAATGTCTGGATTCCCACCATAACATGTCCCATCATGGGCAGTAAGCACTGCCATCAGTACTATCCCTCTCTCTGTTTTGTTGTTATTCTTATTAAGGTATGGAAAGCTTGTACTTAACATTTACACTATTTTTAGGTAAGCATTATGTAACACAGCAATGAAAGCAGCAAAGAATCCTGTGGCACCTTATAGACTAACAGATGTTTTGGAGCATGCTCCAAAACATCTGTTAGTCTATAAGGTGCCACAGGATTCTTTGCTGCTTTTACAGATCCAGACTAACACGGCTACCCTCTGATACTTGACAGCAATGAAAGCCTGCCCTAGCTTTAGCCAGTTTAAACCACACTTAGAGCCTGCTCCTGCTTCACTGATGATGAGAAGCCCACAAACAGCAGTTGAGGTCCATGTCATTTTTCATCTTTGGTTACTCCGACACATTCAGACTTGATGTCAGGGGCTACAGTTCCATAGACTTTAGTAGACTATAACTTGTTTACACGACATCTGTGTTTGGTCAAATGTTCTGTTCCTTTTCTGCCCCCTGCAGGTCAGAGTCCTGTGTCTCAAAATGGAGAATAACCTTTGGTCACCGCAGCCACACCACACATTCTGACTCAACAATGAAAGCTACTCCACACACTCTCCAAGCTCAGGATTGCTTGCAACCAAATTATGGCTGCTTTTTAGTTGCAAATACGGAGTGAGGAGGCATGAGAGGTTTCCTGCAACCTCTCTTTGTCCAGCATATCAGCACAGAAACAGCCATAATTTGGCACTATTGCTTTTATAAATTGGAGGCTCAATTCTTCTTCATGCTATTTTCTTCATATTTTAGTTCATGATTAGACCCATTGACTTCAATAGGACTGCTTGTGGACTGTTGTGGTATCCAAGGCTAGTAAGGGTATAACTGTTCCCAAGCCAGTTGATGCAGCAACGGAGACTGACATAAATCAGAAATGTATTATTTAAAAATGTTTTGATAAATGACCATTTAAAAAAAAACTCAAAACCAAAACATTACTAAGAATCCACACTCCTGGGGATTGTTTAGTTACATGAGTATGGTATGTTGACATTCTGTGCTTCAGCACTGCATCCCTGAACAAATCACCTGGCAGTTATTCACCTGGCAGAGGCTACAAATTGCTTAGTGCATATTTTATAAACCAATGTACAAATTAAAAAAAATATGATTTTCCTTGGAAGTCTGCTGGTAGTATACTAATACCAGTGGATGAACTGTGAGCGGGTGAAGACTAACAATCTCAGGGAAAATAATGCCCTTGTAGTACAATTATTGATTTATGATATCCTAATTGAAAGCACTTTTTTTATTTGTGATTTACCCTTTTACCTGAGTTTTCTTATGTTTGTTCAACTGATGAGTATTAGCTTCCAAGATGATTCCTCCGAAGATGTATTCAATCTAATGATTTATTCTTTTTTCCCTCTAATCTTTTTCTCCTATTTCCTGATCATTCATTTGATCAAGGTTGTCACACCACTAGCCCATGAGTCTGCTCTTTCCTGCTTCATCTTTGTACGTGGCTTGTCTTGACATTCATGTTTTGCAGACTTTAAGCTTTCATTTAAAAAAAGCAGTGTTTTAGCCCTCATGACTGTAGAAATAACCCTCCAGCTTCTTGAAACATGATGAAGTCAAGGTCAAGTTAGGAATGCAGAATTTTATCCTATATCTTCTCCAGTAGTATATATTTTCAGATACTGTTTGAGCACCAAAGCTCTGATTTAATGTCCATTTAAGTCAATAGAAATGCTTCCATTGACTTATGTGGGAGCTACATCAGGCCTTGAAGGAAAACCTATACATAAATTATATTTAAAAAATCAATACATAGACAATCCTTCCCTTGCCTAGTTAAAAGAACATTAGGGTTGCAAAGTTAAGCACACAAGAAATTAATACCACAATTAAGGTTGCCTGTGCAGCCTACATTTTACCCCCTTGTGCGTAGACATTACACTAAAGCCTTTAATTTCATGATCACATATTTTTTCCACAATCAAATTTTAAGTCTCTCTGCTCTACATTATGGAGGTGGTAGTGCATCACAACAAAACATTTTTAAATAATAGAGACAAAAAACAAATGCTTTTCCCTAGTCTCATTCTTGAAAATGACAGCATTTTTTGCTGAATTTTTCTAAAATGATTTAGCTTGAGGTGAAGACATAGCATGAAAAACTTCAGCCTAAATGGTTAAACTTTGGCACAATTAAAAGCAATTGAAAACAGGAGTAATAATGTAAGGGGTTAGACACCCTTAACTAATGATGCCAGTACAAGCACTGCCTATTATTAAAAAAATCTGAGTTTGGTATTTAATTTATGTATTTTTCTGCCCTCCATTCATTTAACCAAGAGGATATCTGTAATTCTGTCCAGGAGACCAATCATACTTTATGCTTTCCTTTCAGGAAAGGAAGATGGCTACAGCGATGCGAAGTTCTGTTCCAGGAGGAATTTGCATGCCAGGTCTGAAACAGACCAAACAGGGCCACATCCAGTGTAAATTGTCATGCTACCAGTGAAGACAGTGGAACTATGTTGATTTACTCCATCTGAGCATCTGTGCATTGACAGTGCAAAGGAAGCATGCCTGAACTCAGACAATGGTTTTTCAAATAGATCACCATATTTCTACATCATTTCCATTATACATTTCCATGGCTTGTGTATTTCTGCAATATAATGCACCCCATTTATGTAAAATTATCTGATTATCTGCATTTGTCTTCTACACAGTGTAAATATTTGAGGAGAAGATGGCGGCTTTTGTGTCACAGCCCATTATAGAGGTGTCAGCTTCTGGAGTCACTATGCTTGAAAGAGCTACAATGCCCCTAGGAGATTTGGGGAAGAACACACTTGTGAAAAAGCTTTGGAGAATGCCATGAGGATGAAACCAATATGATTCTAAAGGAATTAAATAGGGCTCCATAGAAATCACTCTGTGACCAGAAACTGGGGTGTGATACAGTTTCTGGCCCTAAATCCAGTGTAGGTAGCCACAAGAGGATCATCTGGTTGTAGAGAGATCCTCCAGTGGTGCAGAGCCACTGTAGCACAACCTATGCCAGCCGTCTCAGGGCTGCTGGCATAATGGTATGGTCAGGGGAAAATGTATGTTCAGAGCTTTGCTTCCCTAGGCTTCACAGGTCTTCCCTTACACCATTGTTATTTGTCATATCTTAGATCAATTATATGGCTGCTCTAAATCGTACCAGGAGACCAAGCCAGCACATGGAAGACTATAATCAAATGAGTGGAAAGCCACCTTTATATCTTTCGAGAGCTTTGCTGTGGGCACCTTAGCTATAGTCAAAGAGCTGAGACAAAGAATTAACATAATTTGATACATTTTTAAACCACTTGATAGAAGCCTCTAGGGGAGGTATAATTCTCTATTGCAGTCTATTAGATTGTTCCAATAGGTTATTGTCTACTAGATTCTATATTCTAAATTCTGTTTAACTCATCCATAAATTACCCCAGCCTGCCTACTCAGGTCCATTAGGTGATACAGAATAGGTATCTAGTGTCCACTAGCCCCACACCTTTGTCTTTGGAGAGTTTAGAACTAGCCTTCAGTTTCTCCCATTCCTTGTAATCCAGGAGTGAATAAAATGGGGTTATGACTTCACAGCTGTGCAAGGGAGTGTATGGACACCAAATAATGGTTCTGGGGTTTGTTTTTTAATACTTTCAAATATTTAATTTTCTTTTTACACCACATTACCTGTATTACACTATGTTACCTGTATTACAGTAGTTTGAAAATAATTGAGTTGTTCTAATTATTATTATTAGTATTGTACCTGCATGTCACTACTGATATTGGGGGTCCATTGTGCTAGGTACTGTTGAGACACATAGGATGAGACAGTCACTGCCTCAAACACCTTTCAATAGGAATTAGAAGAGAAGAACAAGACAAGGAGAATGAAATAATTTGTGTAGTCAAAAAGGTAGAGAAATGAGAAGAACAGAGTTTCAGGAAGGTTGGAATTGTACAGAGCCTAGGAGACAAGAAGATGTAGTACTTTTATAAGATCACAAAGAGTCTCATTTCTTTAACTAATGAAAACTACTTGAGACTGGCACAGAGCAAAGTCTCTTATCTAGAAGACAAAACCTTTGCATTTATTAATAATCCTAAAGAGCTCTTTGTCTATCTTGACATAGGAAATTAAGCCTGATCTTTTCAAAAGGATTATTAAAAATGGGGCTTTCTGTGATGAAAATGCAGATTTCTGGTCTTACTAAAATCAGTGTCGTTTGTCCTGGAGGGAAAAAACAGTGTGCATTATCACAATGGCAGAACAGCACTCATGATTATTCTTGTTCAAAACATGTTTGAATCAGACCAACAGGGAATTTTTGAATGACAATTCAACTATTTATTGACAAAATAAAGATGTTTTACACAATATGATAAAGGAACATCAAATATCTACCAGCATAAAATGTTTTTTCCAACCATGTAATCTCCCTTTAAATCCCCTTGAACTGAATAACTATAAAGTATTTTCAGTGGTGAAATATGCCTCCTAGATTATAAATGGAAAAAAATATTAATTTATTGTTGGAGGATCAAATGATTGGAGGATTCAATAAAATAACTTATTTTCTATTTTTCACCAGAAAGAAATATTTGATTTGAAACCATCAAGTACGGTGGCTTTCACCCAATATGCATTTTAGACCTTTAGCCAGCAGGACTGCAATATAATCGAGTGAATACAGAGGCTAGCTGGGTTTCAAAAAAAGTTAACTCTAGGACGTATTTTTGTTAAAAGCTGGTAAGAAGTCTATTACAGATAATTAGGAAGTCCAAATATGGTTACCAATCTGTATGTTGTGTATAAAGGCCTCTACAAAAAGAACACAGTAACATGGAGAAATCACTGAAGTGTAAATTTTTATTCCTTTTAATTTAGGATTACTATACTTCAGTTGGATCTTAATGAGCTGTAGGATATAAGAAAAGTGTCAACATGCAGAATTTTTTATAAAGCTGTTGAATTTCAGTTTCTTTTTTGCAAAAGTACTAGAAATATTTCAATATATTATACAACCATGAATGTGCATGTTTAAATGGCTCTTACAACTTCATCATTAACACCGTGAAACAAAAGTATACAAGCTGATTTAGCTCCTAAAAGTACAGCACCTAATCTGAAAATATGTGTTTTTAAAACAAGTGATATTTTCTAGACTAAAAATTAAGTAAACATTTTAATGTACACAAATTAAGCGCACATATTAATGTGCTATTTCAAGAAACTTTGGTATTAAGTGGCAGATTGAAGCTTCATCTTATTAGGGCACTTATTATGACACATCTACTTATTGGATAAAATTAATTTAAATGTTTAATACACTCTTGTTGCAGTTCTCTACATTTGCATGCTCCTGTAAAAACAAATTGTGCTATCCTGCATCTGTAATGTTGACTTCTGCACTCTGTTGTTCTGCCACAGAGTATGCCTCCATGTAGTCTGCTGATATTGGTGGTAACGGCATGAGCTATGGCACTGGACCTCCGTCCATCTGTTTCCAGCCCATTCTATTTGGAAGAGAAAGTATTGGATTTTGGCGGTAGGCCTGTTTCCAAACTTGTCCCAGGTAATGAGCTCTCTGTATGTGGAGTAAAAGAGCAACATGTGTTGGGGGTAGAGCTTTTGTCAACTGGAAGAATATGAACAAAATTGCATATGTTTTGTCATTGCTCTGCACCTCTGGCAAGCCATTCAGCTTACAAAGAACCTCTTCTGTACTTTATATATTCTCCAAGTCCAGGTTAGCTTGTTCCGTGTGTGATAGAAGCCGATGGTGTCACTGTAAAACTTTTCATCCAGGTTTCTTGCCGTGCCCAGCAATAAAAGAAGGATCATCACAACCAGTCAAGGAATAAAATGGAAGCAGTTTTTAGAATAGTGGGTCCATATTGTAGTTTCTCAAAAATGACAGGAATAAGAAAGTATTGCAATTCTTTTGATGTGCCAGCTTTCTTCTAAAGCTGATCACCTGTCATTTTGCTATAGTGAGTCTGCAAAAAAATAAGTACTTCAATGTCCCTGGCTGCAACAATTCACTGTTGGTATCACTGTGGATACAATGTAAAATCATTCCTGTTTTTGTTTTTTTCCTGATGCGGGCACAGCTACTTAGTGTCAGCTGCTGCTGTTGAACACCATACTTCAGCCTCATCCTGAAATCCACTAGCCAGAACGATGATTTTATCATGTGGCACTTTTGTCATTAGTTCCTCAGATAAAAGCACTATAGGATCCTCATTATCTTCTGGAAACACAACTAAATTCATCCAGTTACTTTGAATAGGCACATATCTGCCTTCTACCACTCTTTGGATGGGTCTGAATCAGTTGAAAATTTTTGCCTTGTTCCACCCTTAATACTAATTAAAAAAAAATAATTTATGGAGATATACCTATCTTATAGAACTGGAAAGAAACTTAAAAGGTCATTGGGTCCAGCCTTTACTAGCAGGACCAAGTACTGATTTTGCCCCAGATCCCTAAATGGTCTCCTCAAGGATTGAACTCACAATGCTGGATTTAGCAAACCAATGCACTATCCCTCCTGCCTCAACAGATTTCTTGTAATACCTATCAAACACAATGTTTATTCTGTGGAACACTGGCTTTATTTTTCTACAATTGCTTGTTTGTTTCTTTGTTTATTTTCCAATAGTGTCAGCAAAGTCTCCAAATGTTTTGGCTCTGGACAGGTTTCCTATGGCTTGAACCAAAGCTTGTTCAACTACCACAAGACAGCCTTTCCCAACAGGAGTAACTTTTGGTTGGTAGTGGACATCTGATGTCAATACATCACCCAGTATGGCTTTTGTGCCTCTTCTTAGACTGCCATTTGTCATCCCAATGCCAGAGGCTTTAACTCATATTTCAGAATCTGTTGCGAATTCACAGACTATGAAACTGGCAGAAATGTGAAGAATGCTGAAGAATATTTCTGCCTGCCTTAATGGCTGAGGCATTCCCTTTGATGTGTTTTCCCACCTCATGTAGCATGGAAAAAGTTCAAGTATTATGTTTTGGCAATCATGAATGTGTACATGTTCAGGCTCCCCTACATGCTTCATAAGCCATTTCTACATAAAGCTGTCCCATTTCCCTTGTCCGAGAATCTTTGCATTGAGCGGTGCATCTTGTATGGCTTCAGTAGGCAGATTTTTTGTTGCAATATTTTGCAATGAACAGAGTGGTTCCTCCACAGAGAAAAACTTGAACCTTTGAAGTGTTCGTAGATTCCAAGGTCAAAAGGAACCATTATGGTCACCTCCCCGAGCTCAGAGCCTGGCTAATTGGTCTCACCCAATGACCTTTCACAGTTAAGCCCGCAACTGGGCATAGGAATTTCTGTGTCACATGACAGATACTGTTCATTTTGAATTAAAGATGGAATCAGTCGAGGAAAAAGTTTCGGATGTATAATGAACAGCAAGTGTAAATTGAATCCTAAAAATAATAGGATTACTAAAGGTTCAGTAAGGCCTGGTCTACACTACGGAGTTAGGTCAAATTTAGCCACATTAGGTCGATTTTAAAATGAATGCGTCCACACAACCAACCCCTTTCCATTGACTTAAAGGGCTCTTAAAATCGACTTCTGTACTCCTCCCTCGACAATGGGATTAGCGCTAAAATGAACCTTGATGGGTAGAATTTGAGGTAGCGCGGACACAAATCAATGGTACTGGCCTTCGGTAGCTATCCCAGAGTGCTCCAATGTGACTGCTCTGGACAGCACTTTGAACTACGATGCAGTAGCCAGGTACACAGCAAAAGCTCTGGGAACTTTTGAATTTAATTTCCTGTTTGGTCAGCATAATGAACTCAGCAGCACTCAGCAGCACACGTGACTGTGCAGTCCCTCCAGAATCATAGAGTGTAGAATGTTTCTATGCTTCCCCTATTATCTCCGTCCCTGAGGTTACTGCAAATTAGAAGATGAAAAAAATGTGCTCATGACATGTTTTCTGAGCTCATGCAGTCCTCCTGCACTGATAAGGCACAGCTCAATGCATGGAAACATTCAGTGGCAGAGGCCAGGAAAGAATTAAGTGAGTGTGAAGAGAGGAGGCAGGACATGATGCTGAGGAAAGCCAGCAAGAGCACAGACCCCTGCTGCATCCACTGTATAACCACTTACCCTCCTCCCCATGTTCCATAGCCTCCTCAGAGATGCCCAAGAACATGGGGTGGGCGGGGAGGCTCCAGGCACCCAGCCACTCCACTTCAGAGGATGGCCCAAGCAACAGAAGGCTGTCATTTAAACAGTTTGATTTTTAGTATGACTACAGTAAACAATGTGGCTGTGTCCTTCTCTCCTCCGCCACCTCATTCAGGCTACCTTGCCCCTTATCTTAATTTTTTTTAATTAATAAGCTACTTTATTTCGAAGGGGGAAGAGTGGTTGGCTTACAGGGAATTAAAATCAACAAAGGGGGCTGGTTTGCATCAAGGAGAAGCAAACACAACTGTCACACCGTAGCCTGGCCAGTCATGAAACTGGTTTTCAAAGCCTCTCTGATGCACAGTGCAGCTTGCTATTCACTCTTGTGTCTGGCTGCTCAAAATTGGATGCCAGGCGATTTGCCTCAACCTTTCACCACACCATAAACGTCTCCTCCTTACTCTCATAGATATTATGGAGCACACAGCAAGCAGCAATAACAATGGGAATGCTGGTTGCACTGAGGTCTGACCTAGGCAGCAAACAGCACCAGCGAGCATTTAAAGTGCATGATGGTGAACTGAGTGGGCTCCATGCTTGCCGTGGTATGGCATCTGCATGGGTAACCCAGGAAAAAAGGCACAAAATGATTGACAGCTGTTGCTTTCATAGAGGGAGGGGCAACTGACGACATGTACACAAAATCACCCACAACAATGTTTTTGCCCCATCAGGCATTGGGAGTTTAACCCAGAATTCCAATGGACGACGGAGACTGTGGGAACTGTGAGATAGCTACCCACTGTGCACCACTCTGTGAGTTGATGCTAGCCATGGTAGCGAGGATGCACTCCACTAGAGTGACCAGATGTCCCAATTTTATAGGAACAGTCCTGATATTTGGAGCTTTTTTTTAATATGGGCTCCTATTATCCCCCACCCCTGTCCCAATTTTTCACACTTGCTATCTGGTCAACCTACACGCCGCCGACTTAATGCACTTAGTGGGGACATACACAATCGACTGTATAAAATCGATTTCTAAAAATCAACGTATATAAAATCAATTTAATTTCATAGTGTAGACATACCTTAAGTGACCTTCAATAATAGAATATACTTCTAATGTGCCTGGGATGCCTACATATGCAATTAACATGACCATAGTGAGACACAGTGTGACTGGTCATTGAAGTTCATGTCCACTAAGCCCATCCCAATTTTACAGAGATTCCACTTATTTTGTGATTGTCTTGTTTGTGAATGTGATATGCCCTAGGAAACTTCATACTTTTCAGAATTTGAAGTTATTTTTCATATAATGGTCTAACCATGGAAGTCTAGGGTTCAGTGATGGTCAAGAATGATTTTTGTCACTTCTGAAATATTTGGTAGTTGAGATGTGTTCCTCCAAATGCAGTTTTCTATAGTCATCCATAACTCTAGGTTGAATTATGTTGGAATGGATTCTATAGGGGGAAATGAAAACCAGTCATAGGCTTCAACAGCAGCAGAGAGTAGCAGCATAACTGCTATTTCTTTTGGTTATCTGTACACTGTGGTTTTTACTTTGAGTTAATTGATTGCCAATTAATTATCAATACAGGGACACCTTGAACTTATGACACAATTCTTTCCTCAGTATTGCATCATAAGTCGAAACTGCTTTTCCCATAGGAATCAATGGTATGAAAGGGGGATTGGTTCCTCATCCAAGGCTTAATACACTATTTTAATCACAATAACTGAGATTTTTGTACTAAATGAATTTTAGATGACGAGTGTTGCAACATCAATGTATTTATTGTACATTATATTTTGTAAACAGCATTCAAATAAACATATGTTGCTCAGAACGTCAGAAACACAGGCTCAGAAAGCCAGGCAGAATGGCACACATGCTGAGCCTCAGCCAATCAGAAAGCTCGAAAAGTGATTGGCTGAGCCTGGGGGACAGAAGCCAATCAAAAACAAGTGGCAACCCTACCCAGCAACAAGCTACCCTGCTGCCTCAAAGCCAATCAGAAGCGACCCCTTCCAGCTTCATACCAGTATAATACAACCAGGAAATGATTACAAGTGAACTGTATGCAAATCAAGCATAGTAAGGGCAAACCAAGTGTCATAGGGCAAAATGGTTAGTCAATTGAAAAGCATCGTAAGTGGCATCGGACGTAAGTCAGGCGTCGTAAGTCTGAGGACTCTCTTAACACATTTGGAAAGTCTTGTCTGGATACTCCACAGGGGCGACTCCAGGCCCCAGCACGCCAAGCACATGCTTGGGGTGGCATGCCGCGAGGGGCACTCTGCCGGTCACCGAGAGGGCGGCAGGCAGGCAGCCTTCGGCGGCATGCTTGCAGAGGGTCCGCTGGTCCCACAGCTCCGGGAGGTCCACTGAAGCCCTGGGACCAGCGGACCCTCCGCAGGCACACTTGCGGCAGGTCCATCGGAGCCGCGGGACGGGCGACCGGCAGAATGTCCCCCCACGGCATGCCGTTGTGCTTGGTGTGGCGAAATGTCTAGAGCCGCCCCTGATACTCCATATGTTTATATTGGTGTGCAAACACTTCTGATTTATGCTAGAGTTCAGCCTAGAGTGAAACAAAAGTGGAAAGTGTCCATATTAGCTTTTCCAAAGTAGTTGGAAAAAAGTGGTCTTCAGTTAACTCAAGCTAATGCAGGGGTCAGCAACCTTTCAGAAGTAGTGTGCCGTGTCTTCATTTATTCACTCTAATGTAAGGTTTTGCGTGCCAGTAATACATTTTAAAGTTTTTAGAAGGTCTCTTTCTATAAGTCTATAAAATATAACTAAACTATTGTTGAATTTGTCGGATTTATCTTTATCCCAGACTTTTCACGTTCATTGTCTGACCGCAAGAGAGGCAACCCAGCAAAGTCCGAAACCAAGTTCTTTATTTATGCATGCACACACACAACAAAGAACAAGCCCGTTCTCTACAGAGAACCAAAACCAGCCCCCCCCTTTCTTCAATACAGCACAAATTTATATAAGCAAGTTTACATCACAGTTAAAGCATTTAATTGCCTGTGGTTAATTAACGGCACCTGGTAAAGCATTTGATCACAAAATTCTTGGCCTTGAGCAGTTCCTGGCCTACAAGTAGTAGTCCTTATCAGTACTGAGAACTTTTTTATCGGCATTTCTCAAGCTTGACTGCAAGGGGGGAGGGGTTATCCTGCTTGCTGACTTCATTCACCCACCTTCTGAGCCCCCCTTGTTCATGCATCAAGCATGTGATCACTTGCTCAGCCTATCTTGTGGGCCTTCGGGCCCACTGTAAAGCATCCTATCTATCATATGTAAAGTAAATAGGGTTTTTAAAATGTTTAAGCTTCATTTAAAATTAAATTAAAATGCAGAGCCCCCCAGACCGGTGGCCAGGACCCAGGCAACATGAGTGCAACTGAAAAGCAGATTGTGCCATAGGTTGCCTACCCGTGAGCTAATGTAATCCCCCCGCCCCCCTTTCTTACCAGGGTAACTTAGGAGCAGGCAACGCTCACCTGTGTGCCTGGATGCCTGATGTTGTAGACATTAAGGGAGATCCTGAGTATTCCAGTGGTAATGTTGGATAAGTGGGAATCCTCTATCCACGCCTCTGCTGCAGTCTCGTTACTCCTAAAAGAAGCTAAAATTGGTGGTGCCTTTACCTGGATGGTCCCTGTACGTACTCAATGGCGTGCCTTGGGAACCTCTAGTAATAAACCCCTTCAAATAGTAATAATAATAATAATAATAATAACCTGTGGCATAGGTCTAACTCAGGGGTTGGCACCCTCTGGCATGCGGCTCGCCAGGGTAAGCACCCTGGCGGGCTGGGCCAGTTTGTTTACCTGCCGCATAGGTAGGTTTGACCGACTGGGGCTCCCACTGGCTGTGGTTCACCGTCCCAGGCCAATGAGTGCTGCGGGAAGCAGAGCGGGCCGAGGGATGTGCTGATCGTGGCTTCCCACTACCCCCATTAGCCTAGAACGGCGAACTGCGGCCAGTGAGAGCCGTGATAGGCCAAACCTCTGGATGTGGCAGGTAAACAAACCGTCCTGGCCTGCCAGGGTGCTTACCCTGGCAAACCACATGCTGAAGGTTGCAGATCCCTGCTCTAAGGTTAGATTGCAGCACAAAGGGTTTTCCCCTGGAATAGTCCCAATAAAGTTCAGAAGCTCTTTTGCAAAGGGTGACTACAGTAATAAACTTTGGTAAAGACCAGCCCTGAAAAAAATTAATACCCACCTTCCATAAACCACAATCAAAAACTTTTCACATAAACCTTAAATAGTATGAGAACATCAGAGTAATGTCTTGTCCCTTTAAATATTTGATTGTTCTGTACTCCACTTCCTCATCTCAGTGTAAAAAAGCCTCACTTTTATGTTGATTTCAGTTTTGCTGCCAGAGCAAGAAAGTCACCACAGGAGGCAGCTCTGTGTCTATATCCTTCTCAGCTGGGTCCAAATATAATATATTTGTGATGAAGAATTTATATCCCATAAGTGTCCAGTGCTACCTCTGCTGAACATGAAGAAAAAAATAAGAAAATAATATGTAAATAAAAAGGGAAAAAAGTTCACTAATAGGCTCCAGGTGGCAGACTGCCGTTTTTTGCTTCAGATAGCTGCAGCCAGCCAGCTATAGAGGGCAAGTGGGTAAATAAAAACTAAAAAGGGAAGAGTTGGCTACAAATTCTTGATGAAGCTATTCAAACAAAACAGCAAGGGGAAAGCAAGCACCCATCTCGTCTGACCATGTGCAATCAAACAGAGAGAGAAACAGTTGTTAGCCTGCACTGAGAGTCTACAGCCAGCAGAGTGAATGAAATATAGCAAAAGAAAGAATTCTTCATTCTTCGGTGTAAGCCCACAGACAGCAGAGGCAAATCAAGAACAGATGGGTGAATACATAAGAAAAAGGAAATAAAAGTTTCCCTATGGGTGTGAAGACATATACGAGGACATGGAGTGCAACAGGAGAACAGAGAAATGGTAACTTCTGTGAGCGATATTGTTGAGTTCAACAAAAACTATGAATCCCCTGGGTGGGGTGTATCTCAAAGGATTTGAGTAATTTGTTGTTTGTAATTCAATTCCAGACAGACAACAGATTTCAATCTTGCTGAAAGTTATGGGTCTGAAAGCATATGGACTACCATGTGACTTACTGTCCCCAACTGTGCCTGGAACTGGCACCTACGCCACAATTATTGCAGCAGTGTGGAAACATTTTTCTCCTACCCCAACAACGATAACAGAACAATACTGGTTCCATAAGCTACATCAGGGAAGTGGAGAGTTGGTAGTACAGTTAATTGCTGCTCTAAGGCAGCTGTCAGAGCACTGTCAGTTTGGACATACATGAAGTGACACTCTGGGTATGTCTACAGTACGAAATTAATTTGAACTTATTTTATTTAAATTTTTGGAAGCAATTTTATACATTCTATGTTCTGTGTCCCCACTAAATAGCGTGAATTCGGTGGAGTGCATCCACAGTACCGAGGCTAGCATCGAAAGTCAGAGCAGTGCACTGTGGTAGCTATCCCACTATTCCCTCAGTCTCTGCCACCCTTTGGAATTGTGGGTTAAGCTCCCAGTGCATGATGGGGCAAAAACATTCTCTCAGGTGTTTCTGGGTGTGTGCCGTCACTCTCTCTTCCCTCCGTGAAAGTTACGGCAGACGCCATGCTGCCAGCAGACGGTGCAGCACGGTGCACCGCCTGTCTCCTGGTACTATCAATCCACCTCGCATGTCATCTCATCTTTCTATCTACCCTTTCATCTAACCATTTCCTGCCTTTTTTCGGCTACCATGAACAGAACCTCACAGCTTCCACCACTTTTTCCATGCCGTCTGTCCATGGAAGGTACAGAAGGCAGCAATTCCCTGCCATTTTTCAGCCAACATGAACAGAGCCGCACTGCTTCTGCCACAAACCCTGCTCACATTTCCACCACAAACTCTGCTTTCCCGCTCTTGCAGCTCTAACGAGCTTCCCGACTCCATGAAAGCTACAGAAGACAACCATTTACCACCTTTTATCGGCCATCTTGAACCTAACAGCTCATTTCACACCGTTTTTCCAGGATTACCTGTGCAGGCGCCATAGCATGGCAAGCATGGAGCCTGTTCAGATCTCTGCTGCAGTTTTGACCATTGTAAATACCTCACGCATAAATAAATAAATTCTACATTGTTTTAAAACTGTTCTTTATTATTTGTTGCACAACACATTGAAAGAACAGAAGGCAGACTGGAGTGGGGGGGGTGGGGGTTCGGAGGGTGGAAAGGGGGGAAGCACAAGTCAAGAAACCAAACCAAAGTTCACATATGCCAGCTTTCTGCTGCTTGGGCAATCCTCTGGGGTTGAGTGTGTGGGTCCACATAGCCTCCCCCATCGTGTTCTTGGGCGCCTGGGTGAGGTTTTACATGGGCTGCAGCGGCAGTCTGTGGTCTTGCTGTCTTTCCCGCATTAGATCCACCATACAGCAGAGCATGTCAGTTTGCTCCCCCATGAGCTTGACCATAGTGTCCTGCCTGCTCTCATCACGTGCATCCCTCCTCTGTTCGTGTTCCTGTAATGCTTTATGGGACTCTGCAATTGTTTGCCTCCATGCATTCAGGTAGGCCCTATCGGTGCAGGAAGACTGCATGAGCTTGGCGAACATGTCTTTCTGACTTCATTTTTTCCGCTTTCTAATCAGGATGAGCCTCTGGGACGGAGTAGATAGGGACCACGTTGAAACATTTGCACCTGCAGGAGGAGAAAAAGGGAGGGTAGTATTTTAAAATATACATTTCAGAGAACAAAGGGGACACTTTGGTATGAATAAGCCATCACACACACGTGGGCAACAGAATTCAATTTGCAGGCAGCCTAGGGGCATGTGGGGTTCTGCTTCTTCTACATTCATTTCAATGTTTTCAAACTGCTGGGACCCTTTTTCCATAGCAAACAATGCCTGGTGGGTTTGCCATAAAGGAGGGCCTGCGGGCTCTCTGAGATGATCACTTCACCCAACCCCGCCAACCCTCCGCACCCACCGTGTGGCTCCAATGAGGCTCTGAACAGGGATGATCCCTTTAAACTATATGCCAACAGCCCAGCGTGGCTGGGTTTCCTCCCCCACCCCTCACCATGTGGCTCCAATCAGGCTCTTCTCCAGGGTCATGGTCTGGGATTCTGCAGTGGGAGTTGGGGGAAGCTATTGGCTCCAGCCTTAAGCATAGTTCCTGGCTAGAGGGGGAAATGGATTCCCCATTTGGTGCCTGTGCACTGTCCTCCTGCTCCTCCTCTTCCTCTTCCTCCTCTTCATCCTCCAATGATTCTTCCTTCTCGCTCCGTGCAACTCCCCCCTTGCAGATGTCCATGGACAGTGGTGTGTAGTGGTGGCGTCACCCCCCATAATTGCATGGAGCTCAGGGTAGAAGTGGGATGTATGGGGCTGTGACCCAGAGAGCCTGTTTGCCTCCCTGGCTTTTTGGTATGCTTGCCTGAGCTCCTTGATTTTTGTACAACACTGCTCTGTGTCCCTGGAGTAGCCTCTTTCTGTCATGGCCCTGGAGACTTTAGCATATGTATTTGCGTTCCTTTTTTTGGAACGTAATTCTGACATAACAGATTCATCTCCCCAGCATGCAATGAGATCCAATGCCTCCTGTTCGGGCCATGCTGGAGTTCGTCTGCAAATCCAGGACTGCGTGATCTCTTGTGAAGGTGGACTCTGCATGGTCACCTGTGATGGTGGACTGTGCTGACAGTCACCTGTGCTGATGGTGACCAAACAGGAATTGAAATTCAAAAGTTCCAGGAGCTTTTCCATCCCACCTACCTAGTGCATCGGAGTTGAGAGTGTTGTCCACAGCGGTCACAAGGGAGCATTCTAGGATAGTTCCTGGAGGCAAATAATGTTGAATTGTGTTCACAATACCTTTAGCCTGGGATTGTGATCTCGATTTAAGTGCTACTCCACTTGCCGAGGTGGAGTACAGAAATTGATTTAAAGAACCCTTTAAATCGAAAAAGTCGGTTTGGTAAGTGGACGGAATCTTTTTTTTTGTTTCCGAATTAACTCGGCTAATTCCGAAATAACAGACTAGGGTAGACCAGGCCTCTGTGTGACCAGTTTGCTTCTGGATTACACAATTACCAAATCTGGAAAAAAATGTATCAGTATTTACATTCAAGGAGGCAATTGAAATAGTTATTGCCATGGAAACAGCAAAAAAAGATTATCTGGAATTTACTGTGAATTGGGAAGTTCGGCTTCTGAATCAATGAGACAGAAGAACACAGTAATGTAAGGAATCTCCATGTGGCCATTGTGCTCAAATGACACATGCTGAGAAGATTGCTGGACATGCCAGGTCATTTGCAGGAAATGCTTGAAAAAAGGACACATAACTGTGACGTGTTGTAGACTTCAACAACGAGCAAAACAAAGTAACTGTCCATCCAAAAAGATACATGTGAAGACTGACCCTAAAGAAGAACTTATATGGGAGAAAAGATAGTCCCCAAAGGGATATTCCTGCTGAAAGTTCAACTAGATGCACAACCAGTTGCTTTAACCTTGTGTATGATTGAAGGGAACTATCCACCATTATTTGGCAGATCTTGGCTTCAGAAGCTCACATTGAATTGGATCAAGATCAAAGTAGTCATGAAAATTCCTCAAAACCTTCAAGAAATACAGGACAGACTATTTAAAAAAAGAACTTGGATAGATGAGCAATATATGGAGATTTCAAAGTGATGCTGAATCTAGTTTTATGTGCAGATCAGTATGCACTACCTCAGGGGTTGGCAACCTTTCAGAAGTGGTGTGCCTAGTCTTCAGTTATTCACTCTGATTTAAGATTTCGCGCGCCACTAATACATTTTAACATTTTTAGGTCTCTTTCTATAAATCTATAATATATAACTAAACTATTGTTGTATGTAAAGTAAATAAAGTTTTTAAAATGTTTAAGATGCTTCATTTAAAATTAAATTAAAATGCAGAGCCCCCCAGAGCAGTGGCCAGGACCCAGGCAGTGTGAGTGCCACTGAAAATCAGTTCATGTGCCGCCTTTGGCACCCGTGCCATAGATTTCCTACCACTGCACTATCTCATACTGAAGATTTGTTTTCTGCTCTTAATGGAGGACGATGTTTCAGTAAATGAGATTTGCCCAATATGTGCCTACAAATGGAGATTGATCCAGTTTCTCACAAATATCTCACAAAAGGCTTATTTTATTACAATAGATTGCCTTTCGATATCACATCATCACCTGACCTGTTCCAGAAAGCCATGAATGAGATTCTGAAGGGTCTGAATGGAGTTCAATGCTATTTGGATGACATCTGGTTAGAGGGAAATGGTTAAGAGTATCATCTTCAAAACTTGGATACTGTTTTACAATGTTTGTAAAAATATAGACTGAGAGTATGTCAAGACAAATGTGACTTTTTCAAATGTTCATCTGAATGAACATGTTGTCATAAACAGATAGTTAAGGGTTAACGTCTCTTTCACCTGTAAAGGGTTAACAGACAGTGAACCTGGAACACCTGACCAGAGGACCAATCAGGAGACAAGATACTTTCAAATCTTGGTGGAGGGAAGTCTTTGTTTGTGTGTTCTTTCTTTGTTCGTGTTCTCTCTGGGTTCTGAGAGGGACCAGACATGTAAGCAGATTCCTCCAATCTTTCTGAAAAAATCTCTTCTGTTCTAATTTTAGTAAGTACCAGGAAAAAGGCAAGTTTAGTCTTTTGATTGTTTTCTGGATTTGCAAATGTGTATTTTGCTGGAAGTATTTTAAATTGTATTTTTGCTGGGGGGAGGATTCTTTCTAGTGTCTATAAGCTGAAAGACCCTGTAATATACCATCTTGAATTTACAAAGATGATCTTTACTCTTTCTTTCTTTTATTAAAAGTTTTCTGTTTAAAAGACCTGATTGATTTTCCCCTTGTTAAGGCTCAAAGGAAATTGAGTTGATATTCACCAAGAAATTGATGGGAGAGAGGAGGAGTGGAGGTGGAATTCCTCTGTGTTTTAAAATTCAAGGAGTTTGAATCACAGTGATCTTCCAGGATAACCCAGGGAGGGGAAGCCTGGGAGAGGCAACAGTGGGGGAAAGGGTTTACTTTCCTTGTGTTAAGATCCAGGGGATCTGGATCTTGGGGTCTCCAGGGAAGGTTTTGGGGGGACTAGAGTGTACCAGGCACTGTAAGTCCTGGTTGGTGGCAGCCTATTAGATCTAAGCTGGTAATTAAGCTTAGAGGAGTTCATGCTGGTACCCCATCTTTTGGACTCTAAGGTTCAGATTGGGGATTTATGCCATGACACATGTAACTGTTGTGTAAGCAGAGTCAGGATGAGCTCTACCCTGACATCTGGTGGAAAGAATTTCAGAGAGTGTATTTGCATAGGCACGCCTACCCCATCCCATGCTGCCGAGCTGTGGGACTGCTTTGTGACAGAAATGACTTAACCTCAGTTGAATGGTACTTGCTAGACAAGGGACATGGGTTCCAAAACCCAGTGAATTGAGAGAGGCTGGGGACAGATATCTGTGCCTGGTGGTGCAGTCTCCTTGTGGAGCCGGAAGCACCAGTTCCACCCCCTCCTCTCTCCACTGTGGAATGTCAGAGTTGATTTTTTTATTCACTCAAGAATCTAAATACAGGTTACTGAGCTGAACTCACTTTGGGCTAATGGTGCACTAGCACTGGGGCTCCCCTACTAAGAGCTGAGATCACTAAGAGTTGAAATCACTAAAGAGCTGAAATTACTGAGCTGAGAGCACTGAGTACTGTGCTAACTAGTGGGGGAGCCTGAAGCTATACTGTGAAACAGAGCAGCTGGCGGAGTGGAGCAGTTGTGGGGACGGCTGGAGCAGATCACGGGACAGCTGGTGGCAGCGGAGCGGCTGGCAGAGCGGAGTAGCTGTGGGACAGGTGGAGCGGCCCACAGAGTGAGAGGAGCCGAGCAGTTTGCAGGGAGAACTGGAGCAGCTCATGGAGCGGAGCAGCTGGTGGAGTGGATCAGTTTCTGAGGATGGCTGGAGGAGCAGAGTTGAGCGGCTGGTAAAGCGGAGCAGTTCGTGGAGAAAGCGGAAGCAGAACCCACGGAGAGGCAGGGCAGTTGGCCCCGGACCACGTAAGGTACCTCTTTCTACCCAGGCTGGGGGGAGGGACCTCTACAGATAAACTCTTGAACTCTGGGGTGGCATTGACCAGAGACTTTTGGGTTGTTGGACTTTGGGGTGATTGGACTTAAAACCCTAAGGGGAAAAAGGACATTGCCAAACGTACTTGGAGGTGGGTTTTTGTTTATGGTTTGTGTTATAACCCTGTTTGTGGTGTTTCTCCAGTGGGATGCCGCATTGATTCCTTCCTTTATTAAAAAGATTTTGCTACACTCAGACACCGTGCTTGCGAGAGGGGAAGTATTGCCTCCTAGAGGCGCCCAGGGGGGTGTGGTATATGAGTGTCCCAGGTCACTGGGTGGGGGCTCGAGCCGGTTATGCATTGTGTTACTGAAACGGAACCCCTGGATACTGAACCCGGCCCTTGTTGCTGCCAACTCAGAGGGGCAGAAGGGTTACAGTTGCAATGAACTTAAGGCAATCACCAGAGAAAGAGAAGGCAGTTCTTCAAGTGTCATCGGCAGAGAACACGTCACAGATACATTCATTCTTAGGACTGCTTAACTACTATGATAAATTTCTGCCTAATCTGGCAACAGTATTGGCACCTTTACACAAATTCTTACAAGCAAAGAAAAATAGAGTGAGTAAGCATTTAAGTAAACAAAGAAGCTACTGACATCAGCCAGAGTCCTTGAGCACTTTGATGCCTCATTACCATTGCAAGCAGTTTGTGATGCTTCACCATATGGAGTGGGTGCAGCTCTTTCCCACATTTTTCCTGATAGCATGGAGAAACCAATTGCCTTTCTTTCACAAACATTCACCAGCCCTGAGAAGAAGTATGTGTAAATATAGCAAGAAACTCTCAGGATTATTTTCAGAATATGGAAGTTCCATATTTAACTGTATGGTAGACATTTTACCTTGCTGCTGGATCAACACTTCCATTTTTTGGACAAAAAACATGGAATCCCATCATTACCTGCTGCTCTTATGCAACAATGGGCATTGCTTCTTTCTGCTCATTCCTATACTATTTAATTCCATAAAGGTACTCAGCATGGTAACGCTGGTCTGTCATACTTGCCATGCCCAAGGACCCAATCCATCAACCCCAAAAAACTTCAGCCAAAAAGTTGCATCTCAGTTTGATAGGGAGGTTGCCCATTACTAGCACAGACATCAATAAAGACACTGCTAATGATGATGTGCTTTCTCTTGTGAAGGGAATGGTACTACAGAGTACAGTGTTGGATCAAAAGAATTCGCAGTTTACACAGTTTGTGTCACATGAGCCTGATTTATCTGTGAATCAAGGTTGCCGCTTATAGGGAATGCGAGTGATCCTTCCAAAATCACCTCAGTCTCAGGTTTTGGAAGCTCTTCATGAAGGTCATTTTGGCATTGTACGAATTAAGGCCCTAACCTGGATTCCTGTCTGGTGGCTGGATGTTGGCAAAGAAATTTCGATGAAGGCGAAATGCTGCATTGTTTGTCAGCAAATTCAGCATGATCCTGGCCCTGCTTATCTACACCTTTAGTTGTCTGCTCAGATTCCTTGGACACTTCTTCACATGGCATATGCTAGACCATTAGAAGGTTATATGTTTTTCACAGTAGTTGAATAATTTGAAATGGACAGAAGTTTTCTGAATGACTTCTGCTACCGCTACTAAGAACATTGGACATCTTTGTACCTTGTTTAGCCAATTTGGTTTACTGTTACTGTTGATAAGTGACAATAGACCTCAATTCTGTTCAGAGGTTCCTAGCTTCAAATGGATTTCAGGTCACGTAATCTCTCTATATCCTCCTGCTAAAAAAAAGGACTAGGAAAACACTTTGTGCAGACACCTAAGTATGTCTTTAGAGCTAACAAGTCTCTTCTGAGTCAGCTGCAGAAATTGGACAATTTCTTGCTTGTCTATAGAGACTCACCACAGTGACTCTTACTAGCCAGGAGCCACTCAACAAGTCTTTTTATTTTTTTAAGCTATCTTTGTGTACCTATTGGGATCTGATATGTCCTGATGTTGCTTCACATGTAGCCAGATCCCAGGCTATGCAAACTGGTCAACGACATACGACTTGTCATCATTCTTTTCAAGTAGAAGACTTAGTGTGGTCTTGCAACTCCGGTGGTAGAGCGAAATGAGTGCCTGGAGAAATTGTAAAATGCATGGGATCGGTTTTGTTTGTGGTAAAACTATCTGATAATACTTTAGGGAAATGAGTTATGGACCAGTTGCAGCCTCAACAAGTACCAGAGTGAGGGAATATTCTAGTAAGATGTGCTGTTCTACTGGTCAAACCTCCTTCCATGACAACTACTAATTTTGACAACTAGTTGGGAGAAACTTAGGTGCCAGATGCAGCTGATTGCTTACCAGATCCAGCTGATTCCTTACTTCTGACTGTTACTGTTGTTCAGGACACCTGCACCACCACCACCACCACCATGTTATCCCAAAAGAATCTGAAAATGAGTGTGTGCCTGAATTTATAAGTTGTTAACTAGTGAATTGCTGTATATATTTGGAAAGTATTTAAAGCAAAGGTGAAGGAATGTGATGTCTTTCCCCTTGAAGTGTTTGGTCATTCATTTCTCTCTTCCTACACTCCCAGTTAAAAGACTCAGTTTTGTGTTGGTTTCAGTTTTGCTGCCAGAACAAGAAAGTCACCACACCAGATAGATGTGTGTCTATCAGCTCCTCTCTGTGTCTATCACCTTCTCTGCTGGGTTCAAATATAATAATCAATGTGTGAGTTCCAGAAAAAAACCTGTTGGAATGCACATTTGTAAGTGATAGGACTGGAAGTACCAGAATGCCCTCCTCTCTACTCCCCCCGCCCCAACTGCCAGAATGGCATTCCAGAGCATTCTGGCATGACTCAAGCCCTGGAGAACATGATCCCTGAGGGATCATCTGGTGCCATATAGCTCACTGTAGGAAGAGATCCATGACAGGAGTTGCCTGTCCTTCAGTGCACACCAGCACTAATTGCATCACTGATGTTCTTGATAATGAAACTTGGTTATGGAAAACAGCATATTGTAGTAGATAAGGCACTGAGTTAGGAGTCCTGAGTTCTAATCCCACCTCTATCACTAACCTGCTGTGTGTTCAACGATGAGCCACTTCACCTCTCTAATTGTTTGTCTAGTTAGACAAAATAATAAACTATTGAGGATGTATTGACTCTCTCTATGTGTTTGTGTAATGCCTAGCAAAGTGGGGACCTGATCTTGGTTGGAGCCTGTATGACAACACTAACAGTAATTAGAGTTGGTCAGAATTGTAAGAAGTGTATAAACTGTGCTATACAAATGTGTATTAAATAATGTTAGAGAAGTGGATATTATATATTTAATAGTGTTATGAGAAAATTTAAAAGGGATTTTTTCTGCTTTCTGTATTCATCTTGTTAACACAGTTTTCAAAGTTTTATAAGAAATCAGAACGTTGGTTTGTGTCTTTTTGTGTAGCGGATTTTTGGTCTGTGTAGATAGCCAGGATAAGCAAACAAGACAAATGTGTGGTTTACTAGCCAGATGTGGACCTCCATAGTAAAAGAGGAGGATAAACACTGACTGAATAGAGCTAGAAAACCAGTAATTTCAAGGCCACAAGAAGTAGATAAGTAATAATAAGACAACTATTGTACGAAATGATGAATACATGAAAACAGAGGGTTTGGGTTTTGTTTTTTTTTTTGCTTTTTTTTAAACAAAATTTAGATAAGGAGGTACCAATTAGAGTTTTAGCAAAATAAGTAAAAATATGTTAGAAAATATACAGTAGTGTTGTAGCTCTGTTGATCCCAGGATATTAGAGAGACAAGGTGGCTGAAGTAATAGCCAATGAAGTTAATCTGAGGTGTGATTATTTCTAGTTGAAATCTTTCATTGGACCAACTTCTATTGGTGCAAGAAACAAGCATGTCTCTCCAACAGAAGTTGGTTCAGTAAAAAGATATCATATCACTCTCCTTGTCTTTTTAGAATATATATTTACAGTGGAATGTTTATACATTATGTAGTTTTAATAATCTGCATCTGCAATGTTATGAGACAGAGTATAAAGGATGTATGTTTAACAAAGATGGGTGGAGCAATGCTGGACCCTCACCAAATCGGAGAAGATGGATCTAATAATGACAGAAACAGCTTATTTGCACACCAGGACAGGTTAAATGATTATTGAATTAGCCTGCTCTATCTGTTTTACTTAGGTTTTCTGCTTAATTAAGGTGGTAGTATATTGTCCTATTTTTTTAATTAAAAGTTTAATTTAGTAAAATTTAGTAATTGGTGTGGACAGTGCTTTTCACCCAACAGAATGTTTCAAACTAAAAGTTCATTCATAGAAAAAATAGATCTTTTCATGAAACAGCTACTGACTTTTTTCAATTATTATGTAAATATTTTGCAATTTTTTATCAAAAAAGTTATAGAAACTGTAATTGAAAATTTTCATTCAGCAAAAAAACAGGTTTTTCAGTAAGTGAAAATTTCCTATATTGGTATAGTTTCTATAGTGATGTACATAATATTTTGGAGAATGTTTCCAGTACAAATATTGATTAAAATATTCATAAAAAAGACAAAATTTCTGAAACAGAAACTGCTTTGACATTTGTATTTTTCATTATTTTTAAATGTTTTGTCTAGGTGTACTGCTAATGATATTTTGATTCTCATTTAGTTTCAGATTGTGTTAGTGCTTGTGATTCTGGGGGGATTATGTTTTATCTCTCTTCTGGTTGTGGTGTTTAGTAGGTGTATTATATCAGGATTGCATTCTTTCTACTACCAATTCAATCAATATTTGAAAATCTCTCTGTATCTTTACATCAGAAAACTGTATATAGGCACTCAGATCCTGATGCAAGACCCAGAGAAGTTAGTGGCAATCTTTCTATAGATTTCAATAGATTCTTGATCAGGTCTTTTATTGTGGACTCAGAAATATGGTCATATTTTCAAGCAAATGAAGCAGCCTCTTACAAACAGCACCAATATTCATTTACAATGTTTACTTGAAATACCTTTCATCTGGGAGACTGAGGGGATGCTAAATTAAATGAAAAGATCCTATGTTAATGTTATTAGTGTGAATGGGAAGATTAATTACCTATACAAATATAAATTGAGATACACCAGTGAGGAAGATGGATAGAAGGTATTGGAGAATGGGTGAGCATTTCTGGCCACAATCAAATACCTTCAGAGCCCACTGCAATTTGGTACCCAAATCAGTCTGTGAAAGAAAACACCCTGATAGCAAATATACTTTGAGTTAAGTTTGGTGGGAACAGCTGTTTTCCATGGTATGTTCAATAATATATTGTGTGGTTGGTTTGTTCTTATGACATTTTCAATAGATTATTTTGAGAACAAGCTCTTCTTATGATATTAAGGTTTCAACCACCCTGCTGTCTATCTGCAAATTGTTGAGAAAAGGAAAAGGATAGAAATAAAGAGATGATACATTGATGACCAAAGTGGAAAGTTATTCTATGCTAATGTTAGTGGAAGGAATTGGAGAACAGAACATGTCACTCATAGAATGACATATTCCTGTCTGTCTCACTGCTCACCTGCTACTGATAGGTACAGTACAAAGGTAGTTAGTGCCCCTTTCATCTCCCCAAGCCTCTTAGCAAGATGCTGGCTGCATGTTATTACGCTGGGTGGATGGACACCTTGTGAGGCCTCATACTGTAAAATCTGTTTCAAAATTAAATACAAAGCAAAATCAAAAGCACCATACTTAGAGCCTAGAGACAAAGTTCACTTTAGAAGACCAAAAGATCAAAAACCAGCAAGGCTGGCTCTCATAGTCCCTAGAAGACACAGAATTAAAAAAGAGTAATCTACCTTCAAAGGAGACAATAAGAGCAGAGGGATTGAAGAGAAGGTTCTTGAAGATGTGAACAACTTCCAAGCTCAGACATGATAAAAGCAAAGAAAGACTTAAAAGCCTCCTCAGCAGATACTAAGTGACATTAAAAATAGGAATAGGCACTAGGCACTATGCAGCACTGACAAATAGAATGAGTCAGATGGAGCAAATGTGCTAAACTCTTTAAAATAAAATAAAACAAGTGGGAAAAAAAATCTCAAAAGTTTTCACTAACGGGGGAACAATGAAAAGAGTAGACTAGTCAGAGATCCATAGCCACAGCAGTCAGAATAACATCTAGATCACTGGTTAAGAAGATGCTGAGAAAGAACCCCTTCTATTAACTCTGGTTTATTAACCTGACTTTTGTTTATTTGAAATTAATCAATATATTGTCATTTTTAGTGAAACATTGTTTTCTTCTGCTGCCACTTTCAAAGTGGCTTAAGGTATTTTGGCAAACACGTCTGTGGACTTTCTAAGGGCCAATCTTGCACCATTATGGTCAATGGGAATTTTGTCACTCATTTCAATGGAAGCAGGATCAGACCCTGGGGGCCTATCACATGTAAGTGTAACGCCCTTATCTTTGGTTTTTTTTTCTTATTATTTTCTGGTGTTCAGCCAAAAACCTTATTGCTATCATTACATCTTTTGTTTCTGCTTGCTGTGCGTTGATATGGAAACATTCTCAGACAAGATGACGGTATAAAGGCTTGAGTGAATGCACAGAAGTACAGTAGTTGCTATTTCAGTACTCTAGAGCAGAGGTTCCCAAACTTTTCTTATTATGTACCTCTTCTAGATCTATGAGCCTCCTGCATGCTCCTGCCCTTCTCATCAGTGATACTTTGGGTGTTCTTCTTAACACTACCTGTCTTTAGCCATCTGTCTATATTTCACTGCTACTGTTATATATGTAGGTAGAGTGCAACATATACAATAAAAAAAACAAAAAACTCTGATTAAGTTCTGAGCTCGGTTAGTCTGGACAGTTGCTCAGCAACTGAATCCATGCCTTACAGTGATCGGAGATGAGGGCTCTGTACTACCGTCTTTTACGCTAAAAAAAATACCACAGAGTTTTATAGCTTCATCTGAGTGACCTATTGTGATAATGCAATAAATAAAATAATTAATTAATAAAATCCACCATTACACAATTTCTCCAGTGTACCCCCCAGAGATGTCTCACATTCCACAGTTTGGGAACCCTTGCGATGGTGCGCAGGAAGTTGTTAAACATCCTCAGTAGGTGTTTTGAAGCTGGTGTGGAAGACGTCATTAAAAGAAAACATTACAACATGTACACACATAACCTGTTAGTCAGAAGCTGGAAAATCCTGGCCAATCAGTAGTGACTTCTGTCAGGGATACAAAACATACAGCTATGTTGAGCTCTAGTCAGATCCAGCCTAGCCTTGCAGGGAGGAGATGGAGCTGCCAGAGGCAACCCAGAATGAATCTGTGGGCTGGATCTCAATACAGTTTCGGGTAGTTTTACAGGGTAGTTGTAATCTATTCATCTGCAGCATTTATATGTCAAGGTATTTGTAAAGTCCTTAGTCCAAAGAAGGAAAATATATTTTTTAAATGTAGCAATGGGTTATAGTTAACCTACTTGCCTAAAAGTCTGCTGCCTTACTCTTGTTATTCTAAAAAGCAAGCATAGATTTAAGTAATTTGGGCAGATATATTTGTGTGAATATATATGTTATTCAGACACAAGTCAGATAGAGCAACATAGTTGGGGGTGAAAGTAACTGAGGACACTTACAGGTATTGGGGCGTGGCTCTGGTCCCCAGAAGGGGTGGGGCATCAAGCAGAAGGGGTGGGGCTGGGGTCAGCATCCCCCAGCCAGCCTTTGGCCCACACTGCCCAGGGCTCCCGTGTTGATTTAAAGGGCCTGGAGCTCCAGACGCAGCTGCTGCAGTAGTGGCAGCCCATCTGGCCCTTTTAAATCACCAGCCCCAGGGCAGCTGGTTCCTTTGCACCCCGCCACCCATCAGTGTCTGAGAGGGGGGGTAAAAGGGGCAGAAACATTAAAGCACTGCAGGGTCTTTTGCCGCAGCAGTGCTTTAACTTTGTTGCACCTCCCCTCCCCCATCGGTGGCCCTGCCAACGGGGTGGGGGAGCAGCAACATTAAAATGCTGCTGCCACAAAGGACCATCCTTAAAGCACTGCTGCGTCAGTACTTTAATGTCCCTGCCCCTTTTGCCTCCCCTGTCAACGGCTCTGCTGGTATGGACCCTACAGGCAGGGCTGACGATGAGGGGGGTGGGGTGGGGGGAAAGGGCAGCAATGTTAAGGACGGTCTTTGCCACGACAGTGGAGGCAACTTTAGTGTGGGCTGGGTATGGGCCGGGTGTGGGTTCTTACCAGTTCAGAGTACCAGCCTGTACCAGCTCACCTTCATCCCTGAATATAGTCCAAAGCTGATCTGCACTGAATGGCAGGGAAAGCACAGGCTTCAGGGTCATCCTCTGCAGCTTGGCCATGCAGAAAGAAGGCAGAGATGCTAGGGGTAGCTCAAACTTAATCTGTGGGCTAGATCTCAGTACAGTTTCTTGTAATTTTACAAAAAGTCAGTGGGATTGAGCCTGGGAAAACACCATAAAAATGAATCACAGATTAGAGGCCAAATGTGTTCATTAAATGTATTACATCATTGAACCAAAGATACTATATCAGTCTAATAGCTACAGTAGCTTTCTTTATTTGAAGTACTATATGTATTCAATATTGTGGATGCTGAAATAATTGGTTAGGTGATACAACTAAATGTTTTCTCTAATTGCCAACATAATACCTGAGGTTAACGCACATCAGGGTTTCTCAGACAGGGGTCGCCACTTGTGTAGGGAAAGCCCCTGGCGGGCCGGGCCAGTGTGTTTACCTGCTCTGTCCGCAGGTCTGGCTGATCGCGGCTCCCACTGGCCGCAGATCGTTGCTCTGGGACAATGGGAAAGGGAAAAATAGTCACCTTGATCACCTTAATTGATCGGTTCTTCAGACCTCATATAGATTGTGTCAATCACAACATGTCTTCCATTCTGCTCTTATCCTGGTCTTCCTTCTCCATTTGTGGCTATGTCTTTTCATGATGAAATCTTCCTATCTCTTTGGAGGTCAGCCAAACAGTCATTTCAGTTCCCGTGGGTACCATTCAGTGACAGCTGCACTCCATCGATTGTCAGTGAGCCTCACTACATGCCCAGGCCATCACATTTTACTGTACCTGCTTTCAACAATGATGTCCTGCACTGCACTCCTCTGTCTGACCGCTTCATTGGGGACTTGGTCGTGGATTGAAATCAGCAGAATTCTTCTTGACATAGCCCTCTCCATGAAAGAAAATTGCTGATCCCTCTATCTTCATCAGTGCCCATGGTCCCTTAAAATATGTGTTAATTACTTATGCAAACAATCTGTTCCATCTTATATTTAGCTGTGACACTCCGTTTTCCCAGACCTGAAGAAAATCTTTTTGTCATGTTGAAAGCTTGTCTCTCTCACCAACAGAAGTTGATGAAATAAAAGATATTACCTTACACATCTTGTCTCACAGATAAACTTATTTTTAATAATATTCACGGGCAATATTAATATTTATTTTAAGCATTTTTTCAAAGTTTATTTAAAAATTCACATCTGTGGGAAATTATGGGGAGTGTTAGACAATATTTTTTTAATGACAGTAGACACTGAGATTCAACAAATTAATCTTTTATAACAGAGGAAGGCAACCTATGGCATGGGTGCCAAAGGCGGCACGCGAGGTGATTTGCAGTGGCACTCACACTGCCCGGGTCCTAGCCACCGGTCCGGGGGACTTTGCATTTTAATTTAATTTTAAATGAAGCTTCTTAAACATTTTAAAAAACCTATTTACTTTACATACAACAATAGTTTAGTTATATATTATACACTTATAGAAAGAGACCTCCTAAAAACGTTAAAATGTATTAGTGGTACGCGAAACCTTAAATCAGAATGAATAAATGAAGACTCGGCACACCACTTCTGAAAGGTTGCCGACCCCTGTTTATAAGCATTAAACACAACTTGTCAATATCACATGTCAAACCATATGAAGGAAATATCATTAAATAAAATTCTAAGAAATACTAAAGCACCAATTTTCTTACTTTGTCTATCTGTAAATTATTATTATAATCTGTTTTTGTTTTTGTCAGTTTGTATGTGTAGGGTGAAATTGACATTACCTGTAAAAATTTAATCCTTCCAAGCCTAATTACAGACAAGTACTTTGCCATGGAAATTATTCACAGAATAGCCATTGCATTAAATATCTCTAGAAATCAGACTGCTTCTACTACCAACTGCAAAATTAACTTGTCCATCCTGCATTATGGAGTCCATCTATAGGACTTCAAGGAGACAAGGACTATACATAGTGAGCCAGAGCCTGTTCTCAGCTCCACTACTGTAAATCCAGAATAACACCTTATTTATGCTAATGGAATGCAATATTATTATATGAACCATAAAAAAGAAAGGAAAATATGCAATGATAAACCAGGAGAAGTTGTGATAGGAGTGACTTTGGCACACTAATCAAGGTATGTATACACTACAATCCAAGGTGTGATTGCAGCCCAGGAAGATATATCTATGTTAGTGTTACCTTTGCTAGCACTGCTAAAAATGCCAGTGTAGATGTAGCAACATGGACTTCAGCATAGGTTAGCAATGCAAGTATGCACTTAGGGTGTGGCATACTTAGTCCTCTGCTACTGCGTCTACACTGCTATTTCTAGCTGTTCTAGTATGAGTAAAGTTAGCAATGGTATGTCTACCCATGTTACAATCACACCTCAGATTGCAGTGTAGATATAACCTTAATCAATAATAGTACTATAGGAACAAAATCCTACTTGCCTTACTCCCTTGAGTAGTTGTGCTTAAGATGAAGGGATTACTCGTGTGACTAAGGCAAAGACAACTTTGTACCAGATGTACTGTTAACCATGTCCTCTCTTAAGTCAAACTGATCCGTGAAATAATATGTTGATGATATACTTTAGGTTTAATTATCTAGAGAGTGATGATAAATTACTGTTCACTGAAATAGCTATGATGCTTTTCTTATTTCCTTTCTTACATTTACTAAAAGGAAACTACCTAATTAAACTTTATTTGTCTTGTTATTCAGTCATCTCTATGAGATATAGTACAAAACAAGGATTAAATGCCAGACAGTAGTGGATACTTTATTGAGTGAATATGCTTATTTAATAAATATAATTTTTATTTAATTTATTGCACTTATAAATTCCTGTTTTAAACAAATCCAAAATGTATGGCTAAATACACAAGATTATAAGAGACCATTTTGTTGAAGTGTGCAGTAATCAAAAGTGGACATCGGATTGGGATGTTCAAAGGTACTTATGTTACCTACATTGAAGGATCAAGCCAAGTTGCTTACCAATTTGATTCTACAGAATTGTTTTATATGACCAAGTATTGTACAGATGATGAATTCATACATAAGAAAAGACATAGTGGGACAGAACAAAAGCTATTAGACAAGATGGGCAGGGATGGTGCCCCTAGAGTTTGTTTGCCAGGACCTGGGAATGAGAAATAGGGGATGGTTCATTTGATGATGACCTGTTATGCTCATTCCCTCTGGGGCACCTGGCATTGGCCACTCTCAGAAGACAGGATACTAGGCCAGAAGGGCCTATGGGCTGACCCAGTATGGCCACTCTTATGTTCTTATCTTCAAATGAAATCTGGTGCCACTCTAGTCATTAATATCATTGTGAAATGTATATACAGATACTGTGTAAGGAGTTATATATTGTGACAGTGCACCTCTTTCATTACATCTCCTAACTTCCATTGCAGTAAAGCCTTTTCTTATACTACCTACAGTCATCAGCCAACATTTCTAACCCACTCTGGGCTCAGCTCCTCTGGGAACCAAGGCCCACTTCTCAAACAGAAATAAATCCAAGTTTTCCTTTATAGAAAAAATCAGTTCTTTACCTAGGAGAGGCCTTTTCCCTTTGTTGCACACAATCCTTCTGGAGCTTCTGCTGTCTCCTCCTCCAGTGGAAGAAGTTTTTAAATGTTACAGGCAGCCCTTAATTGAACTTAGGTTAAAGTCTTTCAGTTCATGGATAAAAAAGGTCTTTAATCATTCCACGACTGATATATCTGCCTTTAACTATCCTTTCAGAATTGTCAGGTTTGCTTGACTATTTTTGGTGGGAGCCAAATAGGGCATGTAGACACCCTTCCCTGAGATACTAAAAGGATAGTGCTTTGGCTTCATGAAAAAAGGGGTCTCAGCCAGTCTTAGCTGAAAATGCTGGAGAGCACTTTGCATGAGATCAGTTTCGTTAGACAATAAAATAACTTGTTAGGTAAATTTAGTTTCTTAGAAAGTGTGTTATAATTTTGTTTTATATCTAGCCATCTGTTTCCCATATGCTTACTCATTATTGCTTGAATCTCTATTGTTTGAGTTGAATCTTATGAGCTGGTGTGTATTGTTACTTTGGGGAAAACAAGTTTGGTAATTTCTGTGACTGTTAGGGGCTGGACATTGCAGGGATTGCTCAGAAAACTTGGGGGTTTGGTGTGCTTATCACTATCTGTACAGAAGGAGCAAGGCCTGCGGATTTCTGGAAATCACTGCCGCCAGAGGCTGTTTGTTTCAGGTATCTGATGCATAGCAGGAAGAGACAACATTGCTTTATGCTAAGGGCAAGTGGTAGTCACGTGTTTCACAACTCTGAGTAGCTTTGGAGAGTGTCACCAATAACTCTTTCTATGTTGAAGGCAAGATACAGAATAAAATCCAATGTAGTCACAATAGTAGAAGTATATATGCTGATCTCAGCAGTCCCTAAGAAAGACATTGATGAATTTAATAACAATCTATAGAAAGTACTACAAGAAGATTCAAAATGAGATATGTTTTTGGTTATGGGAGATTTTAATACAAAATCTGCATCAGACTGGAATTCCTGGGCTTGAGGAATAGGCAGAGGAATAGGCAGAAAAGAAGAGGAGGAGAAAGGTTACTAAATTCCAGTCTAAGCAACAACCTGTTGATATTGAACATGCTATTTTAACAAAGAAAACCTCACAGGAATTTCACTTGTGGACTTGGGTTTCACCTGATGGACAAAGTAAGAACATGAATCACAGACAGAAATCAAGTGTGTTGTCATGTAGATCACTTGAGGCTGATATAGGCTTGAGGCTGACAGCAACTAAAAAAACTTTTAAAAAGTTCCAAGAACTAAGATCTATGATGTGGAAAATTGAAAGAACCAGAAAACAGGAAAAGTAAAAAGAAATTGTGAGAAAAATAATTATGTCTCTATTACAAGAAGAAATAAATGTTGAAAATACAAGAAGCAGTGTAATAAAATACAGTAACTCCTCATTTAACATCTTCCCACTTAACATTGTTTCAAAGTTATGTTGCTGCTCAACTAGGGAACATCCTCATTTAAAGTTGTGCAATGCTCCCTTATAATGTAATTTGGCTGCCTGCTCTTTCCACTGCTTGTAAGATTCTGTGGAAGAGCAACTACTTTACAAGGGAGCATTGCACAAGTTCCTCTTCTCCGCCTCCTCCCCCACTCACCCAGCGCTTCCCCCTCTGCCAAACAGCTGTTTGGTGGCACTTTGGACTTACTGGAAGAGAGGAGGAGGAGCGGGGAAGTGCTATGTCTCCGATCCTTCCCCCTCCCTCCCAGAAAGTCTTAAGAGTGAAGCACTGGGAGGGGGCGGGAGGAGCGGGGAAGCTCTGTGTCTCCACTGCTCCCCTCTTTCCCTTCCTCCCTCCCTCCCAGAAAGTCCTAAGAACTGCTAAACAGCTGTTTGATGGCACTTAGGACTTCCTGGGAGGGAGGGGCAGGAGCAGGAGCAGGGAAGAGGCACTTCCCCTCCAGGGAGGGATAGCACATTGATTTGAGCAATGGCTCCCTAAACCCAGGGTTGTGAGTTCAATCTCTGAGGAGGGCATCTAGGGATCTGGGGCAAAAAATTGTCTGGGGATTAGTCCTGCTTTGAGCAGCATGTTAGACTACATGACCTTCTGAGGTCCCTTCTAACCCTGATATTATATGAAATGGTGCTGGAGAAGTTTCACAGTACAAGTGAATGAAAACACAGGCCAGAATTCTTAGAAAAAGAAGCAAAGATCTCCATGGAAAGTTTAATAGAGAAAAAGACAGCACAACCACAGAACTGCTGCAAACAGGTGAAGAACACAATAAAGGCACTGCACTGAGCAAATGCAGGGAAGTGATAATTGTACATATTTATAGCAATGGAGATAAGAAGTGGTGTATTGAGTGTGGTGTATTCACCAAGACATTACAGAAGTAAATGAAGAGATTCATGGAAGCAGTGCTGGCCAAGGAACAGGCCAGATTCAGGCCAGGATAAAGTAAAATGGATCAGCCATTTTTGATTAGATAGCTGCCGGAGAAGTACATAAAACACAACAAAACATGCTACAACAACTGTACAGACTTCAAACATGGCTTTGATAGCATTTGGCAGGAAGGGTTATGACAAGTGTTGAGAATGAATAACATCACTGAGGAATTGAGAAAACTGATTAGAAAACATTTACAGCTAGTTGATGAATATGACGAGAGTAGACAAGATGATAAAATGGTTCAAAATGACTGTAGGACTGAAACAAAGTTGCACGCTATCACCAGATTTGTTCAACAGTAAGGACTGTAGCACTGAGAGATGAAATATTGTTATCATAGTATCATAGACTTTAAGGTCAGAAGGGACCATTATTATCATCTAGTTTGACCTCCTGAATAATGGAGGCCACAGAATCTCACCCACCCACTCCTGTATCAAAGATGTGTCTGAGCCATTGAAGTCCTCAAATCATGGTTTAAAGACTTCAAGGTACAGAGAACCTTTCAGCAAAGGACCTGTGCCCCACGCTGCGGATGAAGGCAAAAAATATCCAGGGCTTCTGCCAATCTGTCCTGGAGGAAAATTCCTTCCCATCCCCAAATATGGCGATCAGCTAAACCCTGAGCATGTGGGCAAGACTCACCAACCAGACACCCAGGAAAGAATTCTCTGTGGAAACTCAGATCTCATCCCATCACCAGCCATAAGGCATATTTTCCATTAGTAGTCAAAGATGAATTAATTGCCAAAATTAGGCTATTCCATTATACCATCCCCTCCATAAACTTATCAAGCTTAGGGCTTGACTACACTCGAAACTTCAAAATGCTGCTGCCGCAGCGCTTTGAAGTGTGAGTGTGGTTACAGCAGCAACACTGGGAGAGAGCTCTCCCAGAGCTGCACATACTCCAGCTCCCCATGGGGATTAGCTTGCAGTGCTGGGAGCTGTGCTCCCAGCTCTGTGGCACTGTTTACACTCGCGCTTTACAGCGCTGTATCTTGCAGCACTCAGAGAGGTGTTTTTTTCACACCCCTGAGCAAGAAAGTTGCAGCGCTGTAAAGCACCAGTGTAGCCAAGACCTTACTCTTGAAGCCAGATATGTCTTTTGCCCTCACTATTCCCCTTGGAAGACTCTTTCCAGAACTTCACTCCTTTGATGATTATAAACCTTCATCTAATTTCAAGTCTAAACTTCCTGATAGCTAGTTTATATCCATTTGTTCTGGTGTCCACATTGATACTGAGCTTAAATAATTCCTCTCCCTACCTGGTATTTATTCCTCTGATATATTTATAGAGAGCAATCATATCTTCCCTCGGCCTCCTTTTGGTTAGGCTAAACAAGCCAAGCTCTTTGAGTCTCCTTTCATATGACAGATTTTCCATTCCTTGGATCATCCTAGTAGCCCTTCTCTGTACCGGATCCATTTTGAATTCATCCTTCTTAAACATGGGAGACCTGAACTGCACACAATATTCCAGATGAGGTCTCACCACTGCCTTTACTAACACTTCCTTATCTCTTCTGGAAATACCTTGCCTGACGCATCCCAAGACCGCGTTAGCTTTTTTCACAGCCATATCACATTGACAGCTCATAGTCATCCTGTGATCGACCAATATTCCGAGGTCCTTCTCCTCTTCTGTTACTTCCAACTGATGCCTCCTCAGCTTATAACAATAGTTTCACTTATAACAATAGTTCTTGTTATTAATCCCTTGCACTTTTCACTATTAAATTTCATCCTATTACTATTACTCCAGTTTACAAGGTCATCCAGATCTTCCTGTACGATATTCTGGTCCTTCTCTGTATTGGCAATACCTCCCAGATTTGTATCATCCACAAACTTTATTAGCACATTCCCACTTTTGTGCCAAGGTCAGTAATAAAAAGATTAAATGAGATTGGTCCCAATACCAATCCCTGAGGAAGTCCACTAGTAACCTCCTTGCAGCCTGACAGTTCATCCTTCAGTACAACCCATTGTAGTCTCCCCTTTAACCAGTTCCTTATCCACCTTTCAGTTTTCATATTGATCCCCATCTTTTCCAATTTAGCTAATAATTCCCCATGCGGAACCATATCAAATGCCTTACTGAAATCAAGGTATATTAGATCCATGCATTCCCTTTGTCTCAAAAATCTGTTACTTTGTCAAAGAAGGAGATCCAGTTGGTTTGGCACGATCTACCTTTTGTAAAACCATGTTGTATTTTGTCCCAATTACCATTGACCTCAATGTCCTTGAATACTTTTTCCTTCAAAATTTTTTCCAAGACCTTGCTACTACAGATGTCAAACTGACAGGCCTTTATTTGCCCGGACCACATTTTTTTTACCTTTCTTAAAGATAGGAACTATATTAACAATTCTCCAGTCATACAGCACAACCCCTGAGTTTACAGATTCATTAAAAATTCTTGCTAATGGGCTTTTCATGTGCCAATTCTTTTAATATTCTTGGATGAAGATTATCTGGGCCCCCTGATTTTGCCCCATTATGCTGTTCGAATATGGCTTTTACCTCGGATGTGGTAATATCTAGCTCCATATCCTCATTCCTATTTGTCATCCTATCATTATCCCTAAGCTCCTCATTAACCTCCTTATAGACTGAGGCAAAGTATTTGTTTAGATATTGGGCCATGCCTAGATTATCCTTAACCTCCACTCCATCTGCAGTCTTTAGCTGTCCCACTTCTTCTTTCTTTGTTTTCTTCTTATTTATATGGCTATAGAACCTTTTACTATACTTTTAATTCCCTTTGCAAGGTCCAACTCTACATGGCTTTTGACCTTTCTAACTTTATCCCTACATGTTCTGATCTCAATAAGGTAGCTTTCCTTGCTGATCACTCCCATCTTCCATTCCTTGTAGGCTTTCTGCTTTTTCTTAATCTCCTCTCTGAGATGCTTGCTCATCCAGCTTGATTTACAACTCCTGCCTATGATTTTTTTCCCCTTTCTTGTAATACAGGCTTCTGATAATTTCTGCAACTTTGACTTAAAGTAATTCCAGGCTTCCTCCAGCTTTAGATCCCCAAGTTCTTCAGTCCAATCCACTCCCCTAACTAATTTCCTTAATTCTTTAAAGTTAGCACTTTTGAAATAAAAAACCCTAATCGCAGATCTATTTTATATCCTTTCACTTACTTTAAACTGAATTAGCTCATGATCGCTCCAGCCAAGATTGTCCCCTACAACCATTTCTTCTATGAGGTCCTCACTACTCACCAAAACCAAATCTAACATGGCCTCCCCTCTTGTTGGTTCAGCAACTACTTGGTGAAGGAATCCATCAGCTATCACATCTAGGAAAATCTGAGCTCTATTATTATTACTAGCACTTGTCCTCCAGTATATATCTGGGAAGTTAAAGTCTCCCATGATCACACAATTCCCATTAGTATTTACTTCATTAAAAACATTACAGAAGTCTCTATCCATATCCAAATCAGATCCCGGTGGTCTAAAGCACACCCCAAGCACTATCTCAGGGGAGGCTCTACTAGCTTTCTTCCCCAATGTGATTTTTGCCCAGCCAGACTCTGTCTTATCCATTCCATCACTTCGTATTTCTTTACAGTCTACCTCATCATTGATATAAAATGCTACTCCACCACCTTTGCCTTTATTTCTGTCTTTCCTAAACAGCACATATGCTTCAATACCTGTACTCCAGTTCTGACTACTATTCCACCATGTTTCTGTTATCCCTATAATATCCGGTTTTACTTCCTGCACCGGTAACTCTAGTTCCTCCATTTTGATACCTAGGCTCCTCGCATTGGTGTACAAACATCTTAATTCTTGCTGTTTGGCTTCACTCACATTCTTTACCCGATTAGGCCCAGACATCCTACCGCCACTATCACCTATTAGAATTGTATCTACAGTACCCTTCCTCTGTATGTCCATTCTCCTGCCCATGACAATATCCTTTCTTGCTTCGTTTTCTTCCCTCTCGATATTAAAATTCGGCATGGAGATTACCTGGACATCTCCCCCCAATTCCTAGTTTAAAGCTCTCTTAATCAGTTGTGCCAGCCTCCATCCTAGAAGTCTATTTCCCTCCCTACTCAGGTGAAGTCCATTCCGAGAGAACAGTTGTCTGTCCATGAATGCCTCCCAGTGGCCATACATCCCAAAACTCTCCTTATAGCACCACTACCTGAGCCATTCTTTGATCACCATAATCTTGTCACATTTTTGTTGCTCTTCTCTAGGGACAGGCAGAATCCTAATGAGCCTCAATTTCCTTAAGTGTCTTCCCCAGCCTGGCATAGTCTCCCTTGATAAGTTCCAGCGAGAATCTAGCCGTATCATTCGTTCCCACATGAAGGACAATCAGCGGATTCTTTCTCTGTCCCATTAATATCCTTTTCAGCCTCAGGTCCATATCCCGTATCTTAGCACCCGGCAGACAGCACACCCTTCTGTTCTCTGGATCAGCTCTAGTTCCAGGCCTGTCTATTCTTCTCAGTAAGGAGTCCCCAGTCACGTACACCTGCCTTTTCCTGGTGACGGTGCGATTCTCTGGTCTATCCCCTGTTCCCTCTGAATGTAAGTCCTCTCGATTCCTATTCACTCTTGCAATCCTCTGCAACCCATCCCATATCCTCTTGGGGCTCATGTTTGGTGTCATCTCCATTGACTCTTCCCCTCTCCTTATAGGACTAGCTGCTCTTCTCTTCTTCCTTGCCCTCTCACCTTCAGCGACCACCTACTGTGCCCCTTCTTCATTTCCCAACTCCGCAAACCCATTCCTGAGCTCTATTGCTCCTTCACTAACCTGTCTTTTCCTTTGCCTGGTTTGCTTAGTCACATGATTGCACTGTCCACTTTCCTCACCCAGCAGTCTCCCCTCAGAGTTCTTTTGTCCTGCTTCCATCTGCAAGTCTGAACTTTTCCCTTCAGCCTCATCATGTTATTTCTCCATCATCCACTCGAACCCGCTTCTAAACTTGACCAGAATTTTCACCTGCATCTCCAGTCCTCAGATCTTTTCTTCCATCAGCTCCATCAGGCAGCAGTACATGCAGACAAAACTCTTTTCAGGTTCCTCCTCCAGGATCATGTACATGCTGCAGCTTTCACATCCAGTCATCTTCATTGGGTCTTTCACTGTTTGGGTCACTACAACTGCTGCCTCAATATCTGTCATAGGCTTCCCACCTAAATCCTGTAAATCTGGGAAACACAAACTAACCCAAAACACCACCACCCATGGCAAAACAAACCCCCAACAAGCACCAAGACACTGCTACAGCACTGCACACTCCCTTCAGTAGCCTGTGTGTTCCTCTGCCTGCCTCTCTTAGGATATGTCTACTCTACGAGATTATTCTGATTTTACAGAAACCATTTTTTTAAAACAGATTGTATAAAGTCGAGTGCACGCGGCCACACTAAGCACATTAATTCGGCGGTGTGCATCCATGTACCGAGGCTAGCGTCGATTTCTGGAGCATTGCACTGTGGGTAGCTATCCCATAGCTATCTCATAGTTCCCCCAGTCTCCTCTGCCCATTGGAATTCTGGGTTGAGATCCCAGTGTCTGATGGGACAAAAAACATTGTCGTGAGTGGTTCTGGGTACAGCCTCACCCTTCCCTCCGTGCAAGTAGCAGACAACTGTTTTGTGCCTTTTTCCCTGGGTGAACTATGCAGACACCATAGCACGGCAAGCATGAACCCTGCTCAGCTCAAGACAGCAATCATGGCTATTGTAAACACTTCGCGCATTCTCGTGTAGCCAATGCTGAAGCAGGACCCGCAAAACCAGTCAAGGAGGAGGCGGCTATGGCAGCGCAGCAACGAGAGTGATGAGGACATGGACACAGAATTCTCTCAAACCGCGGGCCCCAATTCTCTCAAACCAGCGCTTTGGAGGTCATGCTGGTAATGGGGCAGGTTCTAGTCATTGAACACCAATTTTGGGCCCAGAAAACAAGCACAGACTGGTGGGAACGCATGGGTTGCAGGTCTGGGACGATTCACAGTGGCTGCGAAACTTTTACATGCTTAAGGGCACTTTCATGGAACTTTGTGATTTGCTTTCCCCTGCCCTGAAATGCCAGAATGCCAAGATGAAAGCAGCCCTCACAGTTGAGAAGCGAGTGGCGATAGCCCTCTGGAAGCTTGCAATGCCAGACAGCTGCCGGTCAATCGGGAATCAATTTGGAGTGGACAAATCTACTGTGGGGGCTGCTGTGATGCAAATAGCCAAAGCAATCATTAAGCTGCTGCTACGAAAGGTTGTGACTCTGGGAAATGTCCAAGTCATAGTGGATGGTTTTGCTGCAATGGGATTCCCTAACTGTGGTGGGGTGATAGATGGAACCCATATCCCGATCTTGGCACCAGAGCACTATGGTATCCAGTACATAAACTGAAAGGGGTACTTTTCCATGGTGCTGCAAGCGCTGGTGGATCGCAAGGGATGTTTCACCAACATCCATGTGGGATGGCCAGGACGGATTCATAATGCTCGTGTCTTCAGGAACACTATTCTGTTTAAACGGCTGCAGCAAGGGAATTACTTCTCAGACCAGAAATTAACAGTTGGGGATGTTGAAATGCCTGTAGTTATCCTGGGGAACCCAGCCTATCCCATGAAGCCATACACAGGCAGCCTGGACAGTAGTCAGGAGTTGTTCAACTACAGGCTTAGCAAGTGCAGAATAGTGGTAGAATGTGCATTTGGCCGTTTAAAGGCACACTGGTGCACATTACTGACTCAGACCTCAGCCAAACCAATGTCCTCATTGTTATTGCTGCTTGCTATGTGTTCCACAATCTCTGTGAGAGTAAGGGGGAGACCTTTATGGTGGGGTCGGAGGCTGAGGCAAATCACCTGACCGCTGATTACGCACAGCCAGACACCAGGGCGATCAGAAGAGCACACCAGGAAGCGGTACACATCAAAGAAGCTTTGAAAACCAGTTTCATCACGGGCCTGGGTACGGTGTGACTGTTGTGTTTGTTTCTCCTTGATGAAACCCCCTTCCCCCTTGATTGACTCATTCCCTGTAAGCTGCCCACCCTCCCCCTTCGATTACAGTTTGCTTCCTAAGGAAATAAAATCATTCTTGTTTAAAAATCATGTTTTCTTTATTAATTAATTATATAAAGAGGGCGAGAACTGACAAGGTAGCCAGGGTGGGGTTTTGGAGTACCTCCAGGAGAGCTTCATGGAGATGTCCCTGGAGGATTTCCGCGTTATCCTCAGACATGTTAACAGACTTTTCCAGTAACTTTACTGGCCACGAATGCATCCCAAGTCCTCAAGGCAAATTAATCATTAAAAAATGCTTGCTTTTAAACCATGTTTTATATTTACAAAGGTACACTCACCAGAAGTCCCTTCCATGGCTTCGTTGTCTGAGATAGTGGCTTGGGAGGGCTGGGAGGGTAATTCCGTCAGGGTGAGAAAAAGCTCCTGGCTGTTGGGGAAAACTGAGTGCTGTGTGCTCTCTGATAGCTAGTCCTCCTCTTCCTCCTCCTCATCTTCCCTGTCCGCAGAATCCTCAGGCATGGCTGAGATTACCATCCCCACCTTGGAATCCACGGATAGGGGTGGGGTAGTGGTGGCAGACCCCCCTAGAATTGCATGCAGCTCAGTGTAGAAGCAGCATGTTTTCGGCCCTGCCCTGGACCTTCCATTTGCTTCTTTGGTTTTCTGATAGGCTTGTCTGAGCTCCTTAACTTTCACTCTGCACTATACTGAGTCCCTGGTGTGGTGTCTCTGCATCATGGCCTTGGCCTTGGAAATTTTTTCAAATGTTTTTTCATTTCATCTTTTGGAATGGAGTTCTGTTAGCATGGAATCCTCTCCCCATACAACGATCAGATCCAGTACCTCCCTTGCAGTCCATGTGGGAGCTCTTTTTTGATTCTCAGGAGACTTCTTTGTTACCTGTGCTGATGAACTCTGCGTGGTCACCTGTGCTGGTGAGCTGTCCACATTAGTCAAACAGGAAATGAAATTTAAAAGTTTGCAGGGCTTTTCCTGTCTACCTGGCCAGTGCAGCCGAGTTCAGATGGCTTTCCAGAGCGGTCACAATGGTGCACTGTGGGATACTGCCTGGAGGCTAATACCGTCGAATTATGGACACACACTAACCCTAATCCAACATGGCAATACCGATTTGAGCGCTACCCCCCTCTATGGGAAGTCATACAGAAATTGGTTTTAAGAGCCCTTAATATCAATATAAAGGGCTTTGTTGTGTGGATGGGTGCAGGGTTAAATCGGTTTAGCGCTGTTAAATTCGGCATAAACACGTAGTGTAGATCAGGCCTTAGTCTTCCACAAACTCCCTCTGTAAACTCCCACTCAAACTCTCCTGTTTGCAGCTCTGTTTGCTGGCACCTATGCCACTGCAGCTGTCTGTGAGAGAACTGGACTTAGCATAACCTGGTTTTGACATAACCCACAGCCATCTTGTGCACTTAGCCACCATAAACTGGAAGTGAGGACACTACATAATGAAAAAGAATTTTGCCATGCTTAAGCAGACAAAAAGAAAAAGAAAAAGATATCTGCAGCTTAAATGCATGTTAACAAAGATAAGAGAGTGACAGATTCAAAGAAATGGACGGGAGTGTTAAGAAACTGACTATGAAACTGTGAACCTGTGTGCTTCTGATTATAAGTTTTTGCTGAAAAATGGCTTTGCTGATAGGTAGAAAAAATGAGAGTGTTTTTTGTTGTTGTTTCTTTACTGTTTCTAAGGAGTGGTCACAGAGGATACTGTGAATTTTTGCTTTGTCTTATACTACCTATAAAAAATTTAATTAGAGAATATACTTTGAAGAAATTTGGAGTTCTACAAGCAACGAAACATAGACATCAATCTCTCCAGCAGTGAGGAGGAAGGCTGCCCACCAGAGACATGCTGCTGTACACTCAAACACCACCTCAGACGTTGGGTAACCATGTTTGTGGTGCTTGTAGACTATTGCTGAGTTTTGATGTCTGCCTTAGACTTAATAAAAAAAGGATTTTTGGGTTAAAGCACTCTTATGTGTACCAATAATTTATTAGATAGAGAAGCTGTGCTCCCTTTGATTTATGTCCTGTCACTGCCTGGAAAACACAGACTAGTTACCAGAACTTCAGATTCAGAAAACCCCAAGTAACAACAGGATGAGTCATATTATGTGGGAAGACAGTGAATAACCTTAGATTAGCAGACTCTAAGGCTGACCAAGAAGAATTTACAGAGAATAATTGAGATAGTAGATTAGGAAAGCAGGAAATTTGAATGGAAGATCAGTACAGAAAAGACAAAAACAATGGAAATTTATGTCTTAAAAAAGATAAGAGTAAGAAGTATAGATCAAAATCAGAGACCAAACACTAGAACAAGTGAAAAAATTGTATATCATGGACTAGTATTGAAGAATGGGAATCGTGAAGATGACATAAGAAGAAGAACCTGATTAGACTCTACTGAATTAAGAAAGCTCTGCAAGTTCTGGAAAGCTAAACATATTTTGATAAAAATGAAAATCACTGTATATGGGACAATGGTTGTGCTGATACTGCTGTACAGGTCAAAGCTGTAGTATGAGGAAAGCAAATGAATGAAATATACTGGCTGCAGAAATGAATTGGCTGAGAGGAATACTGCAGAAAATAATAAAAAAAAAACTAATAGAAATTGTCTAGGATTATTCAAGAAAGACAACTATGATGGTTTGCACACGTGAAGAAGGGACCCAGAAAGTACATCATACATGGTGACACATACTGGAGGGTAAGTAACGAGAAACAGGGAGATCAAGGATGTGTTGGATAGACATGGGAAAGAATGAGATATAGTAAAAAAGGTTTAAAGCCCACCTTAACCCTCATTTGAGGTGGTGGGTGGTAAGATTGCACCAGTGGATTTTCTGAGGACCAGAATGGAAAAGTGTTTGTGTGGCTGGGGGGAGCTGTTGGAAGCCCCTGAATAGATAATGAAATGATCATGCAGTTACCATCACTGTACATTTATCTGCTGAGTACTCCCAGTCAACTAATAAAAAAGTTGTGGCCTAATTAAACCATATCCAGTGTCTCCTGTTCTTCTTCCCATATAGCTGGACAATACTTCATTTGGCCCCATTGTTGCTGCTGATCTGACTAACATGAATCAAAGAAGAAGAAGAAGAAGAAATAGTGGAAATAATATCTTTCACCTCTGTAAGGATGCTGAGTTTTCTTCTAATTTGCTAAAATAATAATTCTTTATCATACTAATGGAATAAATGTTTTCCTTTCTCTCTCTCTCTCTCTGAAGTGTTGAAACTCTCTCTTCAAAATCCCTAGCATAATATAATCAGGAGGATTCTGTTACACTGAAACAGTCAGGAGCTCTGTATCATGGACCTCTCTGTGACATAGTTTCTTTTTTCTGCAGCTTACTGATCATCATCTTGGACATTACTGATGGTACCATTCTGATTGAATTACTCAGGAACTAATGTGAACATATAGAAGCAGAAAGAGCCAGATCCAAAGAGCCAATGGACAGATCATTGGAATCCAGAAAGTGTGTGTAAAATCACAAACAGGGAAAGAAGAACATAGGCAAATTGGCTTGGGAGATTACAGAGCAGTAAGTAACAATTTTTGATGCTTTGTCTTTTAATAAGATAAAACAAGGATCGGCATCCTTTGGCCTGTGGCCCATCAGGGTAATCCACTGGCAGGTTGAGAGACATTTTGTTTACGTTGACCATCCACAGGCAGGGCCCCCCACAGCTTCCAGTGGCCACAATTCACTCTTCCCGGCCAATGGGAGCCGTGGGAAGGTGGGAATTCAAACATAGATCTCCTGCACTTGCCCTGAGAATAAGCCAGGCTGGGGAGATAGATAGGGTGAGAGTCTGGAAATCCTGCAGTCTACACAGTGAGGATGCCAGGACATTCCAGATCCACAGACCTTAGTAGCCTTGGGTGTTGCTGACCTTAATTGAAATAATTCCTGTTAGATTCATGACCGTTATTCAATGGTGAGCAGCACTTACAAGGATCACGTTAATTTTAGTAAGCCCGCTGCCGAGGTCTCAAGGAACGTTTCATTTTGGAACACCATAAGTTGGTATTTCTGAAACAAAATTTTACAGAATTTCCAGTTTGTGGAAAATTTAGAAAAAAAATGTGGGTTCTGTCTAAATTGGAATGAAATCAAATTTCAAAATGTCCAAGTTTCCTGTGAATTGGAAATTCCTAGTTTTGACCAGTTTTAACCGCAAGCCTCTCTTTGCTTTCATTATATGTACTAGTAAATAATAAGTCTCCAGAAAAGTGGCTGGCAGTTACTTACCAATAACAAATATGTTTTTGAATGGGTAAACAGTTAATCAGGAGACTTTCAAACTCAAAAATCAATTTCAAAAGGTTCCAAAAAAGACAGGCAGAATAATTTTAAAATAGCTTTTCTCCCCTTTTGGTATGAATTCATTTTATTGAAGAAGTAACTTTTTATCTAATTAACTATTGATTCATATTTTACAATAGTTCTGAATAATTATATGGTTGCAAACTCCTATAGTCAACCTGAAAATTAATGTAATCTATAGACACATCATAATGTTAGTATTTTTAGAAGGGTATTGCCTTGAGTTTGGAAAGTGTGAATGATACTGAAACACAGAAGATTTTGGAAATCACAGCAACAATTCTGTTTTTCTTTCTCTGTTCTCTCATATTAATCTTAAAAAAAATGCAGATACCTTTGCTTCACAGTACAAAACTGTATATAAACCCCATTACTTTCTTAAGACTTCAGAGGTTGTAAAACGCAATAATTTGTCCTTGTCTCCATTGCCTCATCTTAGGCCACGTCCAGACTAGGGTATTAAAATCGATTTTAGATACGCAACTTCAGCTACGTGAAAAACGTAGCTGAAGTCGAATTTCTAAAATCGAGGTACTCACCCGTCCAGATGGCGCGGCATCGATGTCCGCGGCTCTCCATGTCGATTCCGGAACTCCGTTCGGGTTGATGGAGTTCCGGAATCGATGTGAGCGCGCTCGGGGATCGATACATCGCGTCCAGACTAGACGCGATATATCGATCCCCGAGCAATCGATTTTAACCCACCGATGCCGCGGGTTAGTCTGGACGTGGGCTATGATTTAATTCCGTTGCTGTGTATACATTTCATATGATCACAGAGACTTACATACTTAAAGACCAGAGGAGTTAGCAAATTTTTAACTCTACTTTACTGTTGAAAAGTGCTGATCCATGGAAACTGAAGCTCTTGTGCAGGAATGTACCATTTTGACTAAATGTTGATTGAAAACATTCATCCAGGATAGAATTTTTGTTCAAAACCAGAAAGGAGAGAATAACCAATGTCTCGGTATTCAGGGTGCTCACTTGGGATATGAAAGAACTAGGTTCAAGCTCCTGCTCTGCCCCACTCGGACCAGGAACTTGAACCTAGCTCTCCACCTAGCTCTTTTACTGACATTGCATATAGCCACGCATACTATTCTTAGGGGATTTTTTTCCCACTGAAAAATTATAATTTTTCATCAAAAAGCTGTAAATCATGTTTTCATGATTTTAGCAAATGAAACTGAAGGCTATCAAACAATGGAAAATATTTGTCAAAAAACATTCAGTTTGAGGATTTTGGCTTTCCAGTGAAAAATTGAAAAAAAAATACTGAGGAAATCATACTTTCCATGAAAGATTTTGTTTGGTCAAAAACACAACTTTTCATCAATTAAAAGGTTTCAATGGAAAATTTTGAACCTGCTGATAACACCCAGGTCTACACTTAAAGAACTGCAGCAGTGCTGTTACACTGGTACAGCTGTGGCTCTGTAGCACTTCAGTGAAGACACCAGTGCTCCCGTTGGGGTAGTTGACCCACCTCCCGCAAGAGATGGTAGCTATGTCTAAGGGAGAAGTTGTAGACCTGTTCCCAGTGCTACATTTCAAACATAGGCATCATTCTTGTTGCTTAAATAATGAACCCAATGCCTAACAGAAGTAAGGACATAAATGAAGTCTAGCTTTCTGAGTCATAACCCAGATAAGATTGAGTAGAAAGCACCTAGAACAGGGATTGGCAACCTTTGGCCCACAGCCCACTAGGGTAAGCACTCTGTCGGGCTGGGCCATTTTGTTTACCTGCTGTGTCTGCAGGTTTGGCTGATCGTGGCTTCCACTGACAGTATTTTGCCACTCCCGGTAAATGGGGGCTGCAAGAAGCCATGGCCAGCACATCCCTCGGCCCGCACCACTTCCCACAGCCCCCATTGGCCTGGATCGGCAAACTGCAGCCAGTGGGAGCTGCGATCGGCCCAACCTGCAGATGCTGCAGGTAAACAAACCAGCCCAGCCCGCCAGGGTTCTTACCCTGGCAGGCCACATGCCAAAGTTTGCCGATCCCTTATTTAGAAGCAAGGGAGAAGTTAATATCAATGCTCCTAGTTCCAGTACTATTTTTACTATCTATTATAAAAGCTCATAGTCCAACAGCCTGGATGGATCCCTAGCAGGTTTTCTGATGCTCATGTTGCATTTGTTACTATGAGTTCTTTATCATTTGAACTCTAAAAAGAGATTAAGGCTTTATCTTATTGAGGTGGACCATTTCATATTATTCATAGCTTTGTTACTCTGAAGTTAGATTTCCTGCAATGCACTGTATATCTCCAAACTATGCAGAAATTTTAACTAGAGTAGAATGAAGTGGGGTTAGCACAGAGGAATCCGCAAGCCATAAAGAAATAAAAGGGATAAATCTAATCAAGTCTTCTAGACATTTCCTGATCTACTTACATATCTGGGGTTTTAGATGAATAGTTTCTAGGTATGGTACTGATGACTTTTCATACCTGGCCCAAGCTTCTTACAGCATAACTGCTCCCTGTCTGCCTCTCCCCTGGAACAACCACAGACAGACAAAAAGGGAGTCTTGTTTCAATTTTAAAAAGTTCCAGACTTCCTATTGGCTCTTGGCCAGATGCCCACTTACTTCCTTTTGCCTATGCATAGCAGTGAGACTTTTTAACCCTTTACAGGTAGAGCAATTCAGGAACAGCTACTAAGAGGGATTTTATAGCTACTGGCTAGTTGGGTGTCCATAAAAGGGAGCTACTCCCCCCTCTCCTCTATTTATCATACTTGCCATGCAGCAGGATTGAACTGACCTCATTATCTCTAGCTTGCTTGCTAGCATATATATACCTGCCCCTGGATATTTCCACCACATGCATCTGAAGAAGTGGGTATTCACCCACGAAAGCTCATGCTCCAAAACGTCTGTTAGTCTATAAGGTGCCACAGGATTCTTTGCTGCTTTTACAGATCCAGACTAACACGGCTACACCTCTGATACATGCAGCAGGATGCCAGTGCTAGTTTGCAGTCTATTAAATCAGTGAGATTAATGAATAAAACATGGCACCACCCTCTGTTTCTTTGATTCAGCTACTGAACAAGCAGCTGAGAGATCAGGATGAACCGTAAAGCAGCAGTACTGAGAAGAATTAAAAATCTTTCTGCAGGTGATATCTTAAGCGGCACTGACCATAATTAAAACTGTATAATCCTATCAACCTCTCATCAGTTGCGGAAGGGTAGATGATATGATAGTGGTGGCTCAGTCAGTAAGATCACTAAGCAGGTGGAGAGACATTTCTTGACTACTCTGTTCACTCTAACTCTGGAGGTCTTTCTCCCTTACGTTTCCTCACCTTCTCCCATCTTGCTGCCACTAACTGATACTTACAAAATTCTAGCATCTGTTTGCAAGATGGTTACAGTTTTTCTCTGCAGCATTAAAGTTAAACTAAGCTAATTGCAGATAAACTGAGATTGGGAACCATTACAAAGTGGCAACACATTTTTTCTGATTTAAAACCCAAGAGTAAGTTTCAGACTTGTTAGAGATTTAAGTATGTATCTAATGGAAATTTTAAAAAACAATATTTAGACTGAGTTAATTATCAGTCTTTAACCGACATATCAGTAGTTCAGATTAAACCTATTGTCCCAGCATGATGTTTAATGCATTGGCTACACACTGGCTGAAAGGCAGTGCCATTGCTTATCTATCCACAAAGTCTGAGAGCTCAGCTTAAATATCCAAAAAATGTTTGAAACTAGAATTATTTCATCTTTGAACATTAGACTCATTTAAAATAAGCCTGGAGTTCAAGTTCTAGGGTCTGATCCAAAGCCCACTGAAGTCAGTGGGTATCTTCAATGGGCTTTGAATCTTGACTTCAGATCAGGCCCTCTATGCATTTGTGAACTTCAACCCTTGTTTTCAAATGCTCAGTGAACCTGGGCTAAGGATATTCACACAGCTGAGGACCTTGCAAGCCTCCTTCTCCTAACTGGTTTCTTTTGACTCTCTTCCCATATAGCTCCATGTGCACAAACACAATCCTGGAGTTAGATGACATTAGCAGATGGACAGAGATAAGTAGGGCCATGGCAAGGTTCCTTAAGGCTGTTTCAGAGGAAGGTGTGTCTGTGGAACGGATAGAAAGAGGTCAATGAGAGATGGATAAATAACTAGACAAGTTGCTAGGCAGAGGAGAAGCAGGACTAATCTCTCCTTCCATGGCCTACCACACCAACTATTCAGGGATGCTGTCATTAACAGAGCCCAGAGTAAAATTTTTCTAGTCTATTGAAAGGGTGTTTGCAGTTGAGGACCCTGGGCTGTGGAACTCTATAGAGCAAGAGATCAGGGTGAGTCCAAGCTGACTGCTATAATGCAAAATTCATCTTTTCACACACAACCTTCTCTGGCTGATGTTGGCGGAAGCCTAGTGATATCCCTTCTCAGGGAGCAGCCGAAAGCAAAGAATACAGTAAATAAATGAGGAAAGAGTGCTCTGAAATAGGGCTAGACAAATGGATTTTTCAGTTGGATGGCAATTTTTTACAAGAAAAAAATCATTTGGGGACATTTCTAAATTTTTTGGCAAATCAAAAAGTTGAGAATAAATTGTTTTTGGTTGAATGCAATGTTTTATTTTGATTACAGCAACAGTTAGATTTATATGTGTAGCAAGGTGGTGTGGCTCCCCTCCTCCCCAGGGAGGGTTGAGCCCCGTCAATCACCCCCCAGGGCGGAACCGCTGGGAGGAAGTCGCGACCCTCAAAGGGTCAGGTGGCGACCCGGAAGGATAAAAGCCAGGCCTCAGCCCTCAGTCAGGCCCCGGCCGCCGGCAGGAGCAGACGTGCCTGCTGACCCTCCTCACCGGGAAGCCACTGAGGCCTGAGGCCGGTGGGAGCTGCCCCGCAGTCGCTACAACCAGGAGCTGCCAGAGATGCCACACAGTCGCTACGACCAGGAGCTGCCGGAGCTGCCCTGTCCTCACTACGGCCTCGAGGAGCCACTAGACCAGACCTGGTCTGCCGTCCCGGAGGTATTCCCGGACCTACCGCCCTGCCCGGACTGGGAGGAGCCCATGGTACTGGACACCCCGACGGACCAGGTAGGAACCAGGGGGGAGGCTGGAAGTAGCCCGGGGGCAGCTGACTATAGTCAGGTTGTAGAAGGCCCAGTGCCTATGTCAGTGTGTTTCAGTCAGGACCTCCCCACTGACCGCCACTAGCGGCGTCAGCCGCTACTAGGGCCCCGAGCTGGAACGCAGAGGAGTGGGTGGGCCTGCCTTCCCCCTGCCACCCGTAACTGGGTGGCAGACTCCCCCGCTTCCCGCCTAGTGTCACTGCTCTGCCCTGCTCCAAAGGCCAGAGCCAACTGCTGTGTTTGGTGCCCCACCCGAACCAAGGGCTGGGCCCTCTTTGACTTTGCCACTGCTCTGCCCTGCTCCAAAGGGCCAGAGCCAACTGCTGTGTTTGGTGCCACACCTGAACCAAGGGCCGGGTCCCCTTTGACTTTGCCACTGCTCTGCCCTGCTCCAAAGGCCAGAGCTAACTGAACTGTGTTTTGTGCCCCGCCCGAACCAAGGGCTGGGCCCCCTTTGACTTTGCCACTGCTCTGCCCTGCCTCAAAGGGCCAGAGCCGATAACGGTAACTATATTGGTGCCCGCCCGACCCCAGGGCTGGGCCCCTATTATGTAACTGTGTAGCTGTTCGGTCCCGTATACAGGGCCTGAGCTGCCGGAGCGGACTGCGATCCCTAGGGCAGAGGCACTCGGACGACGAGACGAGGCCGGTGTGGCTCCCCTCCTCCCCAGGGAGGGTTGAGCCCTGGCGCCCCCTCGTCCACAATATGTTTTTGATTTAAAAAAAAAAGAAATATTGAAACCAAAGTGTTTTGAATGGGAAAAAATGAAACATTTAATTTTGCAAATGTTAAAACAAAACCAGATTTTTTTTGTTTTTTTCCCAAAACAATTTGACAAAACTACCATGAAAATGTGAAATATTTAGTAGTTTCCAAATCTGCATATGTTGCCACACAAATTTTCAGTCTAAATTTTTTTCCAAGCTCTAATGTGAATGAGAGGGGTGGATTCTAGCTGTTTTTTTGAAACAAAACAAAACAAAAACATAATTTTATAAAATTGACTGTCATTCAGATGATGGTGTTAGGTTCAATAGAAATGTATAGCTTATATTAGATCACACAGAACCTCATATGTCCAGGAGAATATAAAGAATTTGCTCTAACTGCATCCGCAATGAAGCAATGCATAGGGGTTAGTTCATGGATTATTTAGGGTAAACACAGCCCCACTCTTCTTGCACTGTGAAAACCAAGGAGAATTACTCAAGTACACTGAAGAAGAATAGACCTCTAAGTAATTCAATTTATTTTTAAAGGATCATTTAATTATACATTATTGGTTAAAATATAGAAGTGCTGAGGTGGAATTGAATTCAAATTGTATTAATTCTGTCTCCCCATCAGCTGCCATGAATGCATCAATAATGCATTAATTCATTTAAAAGAAAATAATAGGAAAGGAATATTAATTTTGATTCCTTGGATCCTAAGGTGGATTTATTATCCCACGTATACCATGGGCTGTTTACTTTTAACAACCAGTGCTGTTTATATAAAAATACCTTATTTTAGATGTATTTTGCATAAAATGACAATGTTAATAGAATTCCTTCAAAATAGTTGTATTTACTTTTTTTGTTTGTTTGTTTGTTTGTTTAATAAAGATCTTTAAGGAAGTCTTTTTTCCCCAATGGCAGTTAATTCTGTTTATAATCCCATGTACCTAAAATACTTAACACACTTGTTTTGTTTCTGGACATTTTTAAAATAAAAACAGAAATGAAGGGCTATATTTACAGACTGATGAAAGAAGAATTGGAAGTGCCCCCACACTTCATTTTAATCTTCAGTCCCATGTTTAGGACACTCATGTGGTAGACCCAGTTTCATAGTCTCACTCTGAAGTAGACTGCCCCCCTTTCTAGGTAAATGCACTAGGCTCCAGATTATAGAGTCACTCTTTCTCTGTGTCCCGGTGACAATCTCAGTATTTTATACAAAGTGGAGCAGCTTCATGTGGAAAGATTAAGGGACACTCATACCAGCATACCCTCTAATGTTGTGGTTAGGACAATCACCTTGAAGGAGAAGAGATGTTTCTCCATGTCCCTGCTCCAGGGTGGGGAGTTGAAACTTGATCTTCTGCCTTCTACATAAGCAGCCTAACTATTGGGCTAACATTAATAACGGAATCACCACCTCCTTCTCTGGTTTTGTGAATGTAGCCACTTTGGCGGTGGTGGAGAGTGAAGAGAGGGGCAAAGCTACTCTGTAAATTTGTGTCTAATTCACAAGTAATTTTGGATTGACTATTAGTCTGAAAATTTTTACCCAGATCTGACTTGAATGTCTTTCTGATAGATATGCTTTAGTTCTATCACTAGTAACTAGGCTTAGTGAAGGTATCATTGGGTAAAATGTTACGGTTTGTTTTATACAGGAGATTGGTCTAAATTATAACAGTGGTCATTTCTGGCCTTAATGTCTATAAATCTATGAAATGAGTGAATGAGTTTCCAAAATACACATTATTTGGGAAGGCTATTGAAACATAAATATATCAGTCTTTCTCTTCTGAGAAGTCAAAGGAGCCAGACTGGTTGGCTATAATATCCCTTCCAGCCAGGTGTTAGATGAACTAATGTCACAGAAAAAATAGTCAGATTCTCTGGTTTAGTGAGGCTGCTTTGGGCTGAACCAATGACATATATTGACTTTAAAGCCAGCGTATCTGTCTTAGAAGTATCACCCTAGTGGATCATTCAGTGGTTTCTAGACCACTCCTCCCTGCTGCTGATATACCAGGAAAAAGAAGATCTGTCTTGAGTAAAGGGGCATGGCTGTCACATCCATGTCCACCTCTGGTGTGGTTTTGACCCCCAAAAACAGTGTGCTGCCAATTCAAACTAGATCTGTGCTCAGGATTTTCTAACTTGTTCTAACCCAGGACAGAGGGACTGGCCCTGCACAGAGACTGCATCAGGGTCAGGGAAGGGCAAAGATGATCTTTAATGATAATTCTGCATACACATCCTGATCTGCACTCCCAGCAGGGCATCTGAACCCCAAGATCTGGCCAATCTACATTTCTTCATAGATAACCCAGAATTTTCCCAGAAATATTCCACCTGTTTCTACTACTGATGCTTCATATGGCCATTTAAGAAGAACAAACTCTTTCAAACATGGCTGTGAAACTGGACTATATGATATTTTTTGAAGAACTCCATAGAACCCAATTATCATGTAATCCTTATGACTTCAGCTACTTTCAGAGTTCACTCTATCATGTACTTCAGGCAGGGTAGCAGTAATAGTGCTGCCTTCCCTCTTGCCCCTTTCATCGTTTTTCATGTTGGGATATTTTAACTGCTCTTCATTTACTTGAGATAGTTTGTAATATCCCTTTTCAGGAGCTTAAAGATACAATTTCCTACCCACCTACAACTCAGAGTCTCATTCATTTGGAATTCCAAGGATGTAGGTATTTTGAATCCTATCTTGATTCTTAATTGCTTCCCATTTTCTTTCCAGCAGAGTCATTTTTATTAAGTGATTTTGCATGTTTAGAGATCACTTTTTCATTTTTATTGTCCCTTTAACGTCAGTGATGCATGGCTTGATCTCTGCTTATCAGTGGCAACTTTTGAACCTAAGGTTGACAACTTTCCAGAAACTGACTCCATTTTATACACTAGGGCCTGGAGCTAAGCTAGTTCTAAGGGGTCAACACTTTTGAATATCTGTCATCTTATTTAAATGTTTAAATACAGACTTAATAACCTAACTTTCAGCACCCCTTTTTAAAAATCCTGGACTCCATTGCTGAGATTGAGTCCAGACTTCCATAGCAAGTTCTATTTTCTATCCCTACTCCCTATATTTTAATTGTAAGAAGCCATTATGGGTCTAAAAATGGGTGCTATAATTTTTCTTAAGAAATTGCAAAGTAGAAGAGAAAATGGGAGTTCCAATAGCACTCCATCCAAAATTAGTTGTGTTTTATAATGTAGAACAATGTTTAACAATTCTTTGCACTTCTTTTACCTCGGAACATGGATTTTTTTAAAAACAAACAAACAAACAAACAAAAAAAACCCTCTACATATTCAAACACAGAACAGGAGCTTTAAAATAATATTATGCATGCCTTTTTTTGTCAAGCAGTGGATTTCTGATAGCTGTTTGGTTATGAAAGTTCTATTCAGCCAACAATTAAAGTTTTGATCATCTAATTATATCACTTCTTTAAGAACAAAATAATGGGAATTGAAGGGTATTTTAAAGTGACTTATCAAAGAAGTACTTCTTTTCTTACTTTCTATATTAAACATTACAATTAAACCTGTACAGCTTTGGTGGAGAAACCAACATTTGGATTTGTTTAAGTGTTAGAAAATTCACACTCAAGACCAAATCCACAGTTGGTAGAATTATGTTGGTTTATATCAGCTGAAGGACCTGGCCTTTCATTTTTGAAAATTGTGCAACTAAAACTGGAAAAGTACAATATGCGTTTTGCATGACAACATTTTTTCAAATGTCAATGTACGGTTATTTTGGAAAAAATAACAAATGTTGAATAAGGGAGGAATAAGGGAAGAAATGAAACAGAAAAAATGCATGCAAATTTCTATGTGAAATCTTGAATGTCAATTATTAACCATTGAAGTTATCTTTAATATTATTGACATTTTCCTGAATCTTACAAAAAACACCTGAATTGGTAATTTTCATATTTTCAGCTTTATCAGCAAGTAGAATGACCAAGTCAATAGTCTCACTAGTTTGTTTCATAATTTCATAAGTGTTGTTATTTTGCCACATACGTGTTGTCAAATTTCAGAATTTCCAGTGCAGAATGATTTGTGCAAAACATGGGAAGAAGCTGACATCTGCTCCATTGGCCTGTGAAGATTCTTCTCTGGCATGTCTCATGGTATCAGTATATTTCACCATTTTATGACCAACTATATCTGTTAATGGGTAGCAGAGGTCATTATAAAACGCTTTCAAAGTATGACTAAAATTATCAATGTTTAGTTGTTGTTTTTTTTAAAGTATGTTTTAGGATTTTATACTGCTACATGTTGCATACAATCAATAATAGTAATGAAGTCCATAATGGACTTCAAAGAATCTCTGGCACTTCCTTTTTTGGGGAAAAATCTCTGACTAGGGAAGGGTTTTTTTATTTTTAGATATCTTTGGGGTTTTTTAAGATTTTATTTATATTTATTTTCACTAATTATTATTCCAGGTTGATTTGCTTCAGGATAATTTTTGGTAGCCATTGGCAAGGTTTGCTTGCTATTTTCATAGCATCATAGAATATTTGGGTTGGAAGAGACTGCAGGAGGTCATCTAGTCCAATCTCCTGATCAAAGCAGAACCCATACTAAATTAATCATCCCAGCCCAGGCTTTGTCAATCCACGCCTTAAAAACCTCTAAGGATGGAGATTCCACCACCTCCCTTGGTAACCCATTCCAGTGCTTCACCACCCTCCTAGTGAAAAAATGTTTAATAATATCCAACCTAAACCTCCTCCACTGCAACTTGAGACAATTGCTCCTTGTTCTGTCATTTGCCACCACTGAGAACAGCCTAGCTCCATTCTCTTTGGAACTCCCCTTCAGGTAGTTGAACATTGCTATCAAATCCCTCTCTGTTCTCTTCTGCAGACTAAACCCCTGTTCCCTCAGCCTCTCTTTGTAAGTTTTATTTTATTTAGTGCATGCCATTAATATGGAGGATAGGGCTGTTCAAGATGGCAGGAATTGAAGTGTTTCCTAAAATAGTCAGACATTGGCTTCACCTAACTGGTTTTGGAAATTTGCTCCATAACTGGATAGCCATTACCAGGAATAAGTTGTCCCCAGCTGTTACATGCAGAACAGAATTATCAGACATATAGATAAACACAACTTTACAATGAAGTTTTTTAAGGGGAAATAATGCCTCACCAATCTGTTAGCATTATTTGATTCAGGTCAACAAACAAGTGGACAGGGGTGATCCAGTGGATATAGTGTACTTGGACTTTCAAAAATCCTTTGATAAGATATCTCATCAAAAGCCTCTTAAGAAAAGTAAGGAGTCATGGGATATGAGGGAAGGTCCTCTCATAGATCAGTAACTGGTTAAAATACAGGAAAAAAGTTCATTTTTTTGAGTGGAGAGAGATAAATAGCAGTGTCTTCCAGGGCTCTGTACTGGGACCTTTACTGTTCAACATAATCATAAATGATGAAAACAGGGTATGCATTGAGGTGGCAAAATTTGCAGATGACACAAAATTATTCAAGATAGTTAATTCCCAAAACTAACTGCAAAGAGTTACAAAGGGTTCTTGCTAAACTAGGTGACAGAGATACAAAACAGCAGATGAAATTTAATGTTGATAAATGCAAAGTAATGCATGTTGGAAAACATAATCCCAAATATACATACAAAATTATGGGGTCTAAATTAGCTGTTACCTCTCAAGAAAGAGATTGTGGAGTCATTGTGGACAGTTCTCTGAAAACATCCATTCAATGTGCAGCGGCAGTCAAAAGTGCAAACAGAATGTTAGGAACCATTAGGAAAGGGATATATAATAAGACCAAAATTTCATAATGATATTATATAAATCAATGGTTTGCCCGCATCTTGAATACTGTATGCAGTTCTGGTCACCCCATCTCAAAAAAAGGTATATTTGAATTGAAGGAGGTTCTGACAAGGGCAACAAAAATGGTTAGGGGTATGGAACAGTTTCCACATGGGGAGATATTAATAAGAATGGGACTTTTGGAAAAGAGACAACTAGAAGGGGATATGACAGAGGTCTATAAAATCATGAATGGTGTTCAGAAACTGAATAAGGACCTGTAATTTACTCCTTCATATAACACAAGAACCAGGGGTCATGCAAGGAAATTAGTAGGCATCAGGTTTAACACAAACAAAACAAAGTACTTCACATAATGCAAAAATCAATTTTTGAAACTCATTGCCAGGGGATTATGTGAAGGCCAAAAATATAACAGGGTTCAAAAAACAGTTAGACAAGTTCATGGAGAATAGGTACCTCAATAGCTATTAGCTAAGATTGTCACAGATGCAAGTCTATGCACTGGGTGTCCCTAACCTCTGACTGTCAGAAACTGGGAGTGGATGATGGAGATGGCTCACATGATGATTGCCTGCTCTGTTCATTCCCTCTGAACCACCTGGCAATGTTCAGTGTTGGAAGACAGGATACTGGGCTTGATGGACCATTGGTCTGACCCAGTGTGACCGTTCTTATGCTCTTAGGCAAGAGAAGTAAGAGAGCCCCCCCTTACTCCTCTTTGCAGTCTACCTTAACCACAGATAGTAGAGGGGTAGGAGAGATAGCATTTGCAAGACTCCTACCCTTCCTGCACAGGTTGGAAGAGAGTAGGTAGACAGGGTTGGGAAGTAAATGTCATAGCTCCAGCACCTCAATGTGCCAGGGGAGTAGCCTGTGCCAGGTATAGAACTGGCACGCATACTTTCCTCCTGATGTGTGTGGGTGAGAGAATCATGAGGGGGAGACTGGGAAACAGATTGTAATTCTGAGTGTAAATCTGGCTCCTGGTTGCAGAATATAAGAATTGTGTAGTATTTCTTCAAATAGTTTGTGGTACTCACTGTCTTCTATATTTCAAAAGCCACGAGAATCCTGCCAGAGAAGCAGTCTCTGTATGTAGGTAGCCCTGGCATGGTAGTTAGTAAACACAATAATTTGAACCCCAATGTGTTTAGGAGGTTCCTTCCTGTTATATTTGTTGTTGCAAAGAGCAGGGGCGGCTCTAGGGATTTTGCCGCCCTAAGCATGGCAGGCAGGCTGCCTCCGCCAAAGCCGCAGGACCAGCGGACCCTCCACAGGCACGCCTGCGGGAGGTCAACCGAAGCCCAGGACCAGCGGACCCTCCACAGGCACGCCTGCGGGAGGTCAACCAAAGCTGCAGGACCAGCAGAACCTCCTCAGGCAAGCCACCAGAGGCAGCCTGTCTGCCGCCCTCATGGCCCGGCAGAGTGCTCCTCGTGGCTTGCCGACCCAAGCACGCGCTTGGCATGCTGGGGCCTGGAGCCGGCCCTGGCGATGAGCAACAGACACAACATTGTCTTCTGAGGGAGTACAACTATATATTGCCCTTTGTTTGAGGTTATTAACTAGCTTAAAATGTTGCAAAGAAAAGTTATTACAAAATTAAATATTACATCACTTTCATTCCACATGGCCATCTAAGAAATAGTTAAGAATCTCACACATATTCAGATTACAGCTGCGGAAAATAATCTTTTTAGCAATAAGAAACCTCTAAACCAAGTATCTGTTCTAGGGAAAGACACGAGGCCTTTGGTTTCGCATATAGCCTGAGTCATAGGAGAAAAAAAAAGTAGGATGTAATGTAAGAAGGGTTGGAATGGAAAATAGTAGGTTTGTGCATATAACTGAACATGACAACTTTTGTTCCCCTGAAGTAATGGATGACTATGAAACCACTGGATTTTCGGCTGTCTCATGAGTGTTTTGTTTGTTTGTTTTAACATTTTTTAAGTACTTCTGAGAAAAAAACCTCCAGAATATGTGCCAGGAACACAGCTATATTTTGAGAGTAAATGGGATAGAGGGAACACTGTTTTGCAGTGAGGGATTGGAGAATGAAAGAATCATCCCCCCATACCCATACCCCTCCAAAGAGATTTTTGTAAAGGAAAATCTAGCAGTTCAGATTGTGTGTGGGCACAGACAGAACTCAGAAAAGGTAGTGCAATAGAATCAGTGTTAAGGCAAAAAATAATTACCACCTAAAACTCCTCCCTCAAACTTATAACTCACCTCCCACTTACCCTGCAATTATGCAAACACTGAATATTTGATAATGCCACTGAGTTGGTAAGTAACATTTGCATTACACTGTCAGAAAGAATGATGTATTGTGTAGTGTTTTCTTATCTGTTGAAGGCTGAAGGAAATTCTTGGGTAGATGCAAAGGCTGTCATTGTCAGTGGAAATGTTGTGTGAGCTTTAGGGTACAGTTAGGAGAGGTCCTATAACTTGGCATTTCTGGCTTTTAAGGGGTTTGTGCTCAGGGGATGTTGCACTTGCCAACTGTAATTGCTTTAAAATGTAGTCTTGTTGTGGAATTTCTCTAGGTAATGACAATCTGTCTTTTTCAAATTTCTACCAGGCACCGTTACTTACAAATTGTCACCTGCAGGGATTCAAGTTCAGATCCTCCATTTTGCAGGCACCATGTCACCAGTAAAATGTGAGCATAGATCAAGCATATCTGGCTTCAGGTAGGTACCTCAAATAGATTCCTCTGATCACAAAAGGACAATTGAATGGTTTCTAAACCACCATCCTGACTCATGCTGCTGGCATAAAAGGTATGAATGGAGGAGAGAAGGGCATAGCTATGATTCCTCTATAACCCAGCTATGGTTTTGGCATCTTGTTTCAGTTATCTCTTATGTTTCTTTAATTTGTACCAGGGGAGTAGCTTTGCACACAGCAGCCCCAGGATCAGCCGAGTACAATCTCTCCCTGACTACTAACCTTGTTTGCATTTTGGCCACATCCAGTGATTTTTATCACTGCATATAATATCTTGATTTTCTGGTTCACCACACAGTATAGATTCTTAATTACCCAGGGGAAAAAAATCTATCAATAACCACCACTAACAACTAATCAGTCAATGTTATTTCATTTCCTGCTGTCAATTCCATACATACATTACACTGATTTATCTGAATTCTTGTATACTTAATAGGTAGACAAGAATCACTTCAGGAATTCAATAATAAATAATTATTTTATTAGCTACCTATAAGACATAATCAATGCCACATATTCTAATTCCAATAAATGTTGTCTATGTTTTTCCTCACTGCTGTGAGCAAGTCTCAAAGTTGCTTGCTGGATAGGAAACTTGGGAGTGGGGCTCCATGGGATTTCAAGCTCCTGATATCTGTAGCAGCCCCTTTGATTGGCTGCTAGGGAACCAGGTGGCTGGGGGAGGTTATGCTCAAATTTTTTTTTTTAAGTTTCATTCTTCCAGAATGGCTTTGTTTTTTTAAATGTCCTTCCCACAAAAAATTTTCATATATTTGACATTTTCTTTTGATTCAGAATGTCATTTTGTGGGGAAATGCACAGAGATTTGTGGGACAGAAATGGCCACCCTGCACCTGAAGCAGGGAGGAGGAGACATTGTCCAGGCTTGCAGGAGGAAGGTAACATGTTGGGGTAGGCGGGTGGGGGAGAAGGAGGTCAGAAACTGCTGCAAAAAGGCAGTACATGACTGTTGGCAGCAGAGCTGCTGGCATCCTCAATGGTCCTGGTGTAGTGCAAGGGCCAGCTGAGTTCTTTCAGGAGGCTGGGAATTCACCTCTTAAACTTGGAGGGTAACATGTTTTTTGCCGCTATAAAAGAGGCCATTGGGAGATGTCTGGGTTTCCTAATTACTAGTGCCTCCTTGTGGCGGATGTCCAGTGCAGATACTCCATCGGGAAGAAATTGAATGTGGAGTAGGGGAGGTTGGGGATCATATGATTAGTACAGCAAGGAGCCAACTCCCTATCCTATAGACCACCTTAAAGGGGACTGATGGTAAGGTCCAAACCATGGGTTGGCTAGTGAACCTAGATGGAAAATTAAGATGGGCTGATGAAGCCCCAGGTAGTTATTTGAATGAACATGGAATTGCCTGCAGTGTACACTTTTATCTGTTGGGTAGTCCCAGACATCTAATAATAAAGTTGTGGCCTGATTAAATGGAGATCAAATGTCTCCTGTCCTTTCAGTATAGCTGGATGATTCCCCTTCCTGCCCCAGATTTGTGGTCTAGTTATCTGTAAATGATACACAAGACATGGTGAAATTAAGTGGGTACTGATTAAGCGACACTCAGTAGTGATTCTCACACACACACACACACACGCACACACACACACCCCTGTACATCAATTCAGTACATCAGTTCAAAACATGAAGATGTTGTCTCTCTGGAACAATATGGGTTATTCCAAATGATAATCTGATATAACAAGGATATCCCTAAATCCGATTGCACCCATCAACTCTTACCCAGGGGGCAGGGCTACTCAGGAAGACCAGGGTTTGAAAAAGCCTGCTCCTAAGCAACCAGAAGAGCTAGCAAACAGGAGCAGCTAATGGGAGTTTTTTGAGGGAGTTCTTCAGGAGAAGGAGGAGCGATTGCATAACCCTTAGGGTAAGTTTGTTATCTGTAGTGTTTGTGTTTGTGGTGTGCTTGCTGCTTGACTGAAATATACCATGTGGTCTGTTTATTGGGGGACCATATGCTGAGCCTAGCGGCCTGCTAAGCAAGGCTGAGAGCTTCTTAATGAGGCTTTGATCCCTTAGCCTTTAGCACCCATCAACCGTTAATCGGGATAGGGGGCTACTCAGGAAGTCTAAGGCTTTAAAAAGCCCACTCCTAAGTGACCAGAGGAGCTAGTGAACAGGAGCAGCTATCAGGGGAGCTTTGCAAGGGAGTTGTCCAGCAGAAGGAGGAGCAATTACATGACCCTGGGGGTAAGTTTTTTCCCAGTAGTTTGTGTGCTTGTGTTTGTGATTTGCCTGCTGCTTGACTGAAATATACTGTGTGGTATGTTTGTATGGGGGATCATACACTGAGACAGAGTAGTTAGCGAACAGGAGTGGCTAACAGAGAAGTTTTGTGAGGGAGTTTAGGGAGGAGTGTAGGGGGAGGGGCTAGATACACCCCCTGATAAAAACAAATTGTCAACAAAGGAACCAGATGCAGGAGTAAAAAGAGAATGCTGGCAGAAGTCCAGCAACAGAGTGGAGGCTATCCAGTTTATTGCATCCAATGAAGCATGTATAATTACCTGCCTTATGGGCAGATGGTGTATGTATGCATTCAGAGCAAGGTGCTCCTGACCCTCAGAAACCATGTACAGGCTTTGGAGACCAGAATGGTTGGACTAGATGAGCTAAGGGAGACAGAGAGGTACATAGATGAAACTTTCTGAGACACAGTAGAATGATTCCACCCTCGATCTGACAGCGTCTGTGCTGTTGAGGAGGATGAAAGTCTCAGTGAAGAAGAACATCTAGCTGGAGCAAAGGGAAATGATCCAATACTTGGGACCCTTCTTCCAGATGATGTTATGGTATCCTTTCGCACTGATGATACCTCTCCAGGGGACAAAATTCCAGTTATTAGGAAGAGACAGGTAATAGTTATGGGGGATTCAATCATTAGAAATATAGATAGCTGCATTTGCAATGACCAGGAGAACAGCATGGTGACTTGCCTGCCTAGCGCAAAGGTTGTGAATCACTCAAGACATCTAGATAGACTTATATGTATTGCTGATGAGCAGCCAGCAGTTTTGGTACATGTAGATACCAATGACATAGGAAAGGATAGTAGAGAGTTCCGGGAGGCCAAATACATGCTGTTAGGTAAAATATTGAAGTCCAGGACCTCCATGGTGGCATTCTCTGAAATGCTTCCAGTTCCACGCACAGGGTCAGTTAGACAGGCAGACCTGCAGGGTCTCAATGCATGGATGAGATAATGGTGTAGGGAGGAGGGATTTAGACTTATTAGAAACTGGGGAAACTTTTCAGAAAGGGGGAGCCTATTCAGGAAGGATGGGCTCCACTGAAACCAAAATGGGACCAGATTGCTAGCTCTTAAAATTAAGAAGATCATTGAGCAGTTTTTGAACTAAGGGCTGGGGGAAAGCCAACAGATGCAGAGGACCACATGTTTCAGAGAGAGACATTCCTCAGGGGAGGATCTATTAATGGAGATTCTCTATGTTCTAGTAAGGAGGAGAGAATGGAAGATGATAAAATACAGGTAGGATCTGATGAGAAACAGTCAAATGAAAAAGAGTCCCATTCAATTACATCATGTAATGGCAGACAGCTAAAAAGTAACACGTTTTTAAAGTGCTTATATACAAATGCTGGAAGTTTAAATAATAAGATGGATGAACTAGAGCACCTCATATTAAATGAGGATATAGATATAATAAGCATCACAGAAACTTGGTGGAATGAGGATAATCAATGGGACACAGTAATACTAGGTTACAAAATATATCAGAAGGACAAAGTAGGTCATGCTCAAGTGGCACTATATGTGAAAGAAAGCATAGAATCAAAAGAAGTAAAATTCTTACATGAAACAAACTGTACCATAGAATCTCTATGGATAGTAATTCCATACTCTAATAACAAGAATATAGCAGTAGGGTATATTACTGACCACCTGACGAGGATGGTGATAGTGACTGTGAAATGCTCAATGAGATCGGAGAGGCTATAAATTTTTTTTAAAAAACCTCAGTAATAATGGGCGATTTCAACTATCCCTATATTATCTGGGTACATGTCACCTTTGGACAGGATGCGGAGATAAAGTTTCTTGACATCTTAAATGACTGCTTCTTGAAGCAGCTAGTCCTGGAACCCACAAAAGGCAATTCTTGATTTAGTCCTAAGTGGAGCATAGGATCTGGTCCAAGAGGTGAATATAGCTGGACCGCTTAGTAATAGTGATCATAATATAATTACATTTAATGTCCCTGTGGCAGGGAAAACACCACAGCAGCCCAGCACTGTAGCATTTAATTTCAGAAAGGGGAACTACACAAAAATGAGGAGGTTATTTAAACAGAAATTAAAAGGTACAGCACCAAAAGTAAAATCCCTGCAAGCTGCCTGGAATTTTTTTAAAGACATAATACTAGAGGCTCAACATAAATGTATATCCCAGATTAAAAAACAACAACAAAAAAAACCATAGTAAAAGAACAAGAAAGTGCCACCATGAGTAAACAGTGAAATAAGTAAAATAAGCAATGATAGACAAAGGGCATCCTTTAAAAAGTGGAAGTTAAATCCTAATGAGGAAAATAGACAGGAGCATAAACTCTGGCAAATGAAGTGTAAAAATATAATTAAGAAGGCCAAAAAAGAAGTTGAAGAACAGCTAGCCGAAGACTCAAAAAGTATTAGCAAAGTTTGTTTTAAGTACATCAGAAGCAGGAAGTCTGCTAAACAACCAGTGGGGCCACTAAATGATCAAGATGCTAAAGGAGCACTCAAGGACAATAAGGCCATTGTGCAGAAATTAAATAAATTCTTTGCATTGGTCTTCATGGCTGAAGATGTGAGGAAGATTCTCAAACCTGAGACGTTCTTTTTAGGTGACATATCTGAGGAACAGTTGCATATTGAAGTGTCATTAGAGGAGATTTTGGAACAAATTGATAAACTAAACAGTAATAAGTCACCAGGATGAGATGGTATTCACCCAAGAGTTCAGAAGGAATCCAAATATGAAATTCAGAACTACTAATTGTAGTTTGTAATCTATCATTTAAATTAGCTTCTGTACCAAATGACTGGAGGATAGATAATGTGACAACAATTTTTAAAAAGGTCTCAGAGGTGATCCTGGCAATTACAGTCCGGTAAGCCTGATTTCACTACCAGGCAAACTGGTTGAAACTATAATAAAGAACAAAATTGTCAGACACAGATGAAAATAATTTGTTTGGGATGTGTCAACATGGTTTTTGTAAAGGGAAATCAAGTCTCACCAATCTACTAGAATTCACTGAGAGAATCAACAAGCATGTGGACAAGGGGGATCTGGTAGATATAGTGTACTTGGATTTTCAGAAAGCTTTTGACAAGTTCCCTCACCAAAGGCTCTTACGCAAACTAAGCTGTCATGGGATAAAAGGGAAGGTCCTCTCATGGATTGGTAACTGGCTAAAAGATAGGAAACAAAGGGTAGCAATGAATGGTCAGTTTTCAGAATGGAGAGAGGTAAATAGTGGTGTACCCTAGGGGTCAACGTATTCATAAACAATCTGGTAAAAGGGGTAAACAGGTGGCAAAATTTGCAGAGGATACAAAACTACTCAAGATATTTAAGTTCCAAGAAGTCTGTAATGATCTACAAAAAGATCTCTCAAAACTGGGTGACTGGGCAACAAAATGGCAGATGAAATTCAGTGTTAATAAATGCAAAGTAATGCACATTGGAAAACAATTGCAACTCTACATATAAAATTACGGAGTCTAAATTAGCTGTTACATCTCAAGAAAGAAATAATTATCTGAAAACATCCATTCAATGTGCAGCAGCAATCAAAAAAGTGAACAGCATGTTGGGAATCATTAAGAAAGGGATAATTAATAAGACAGAAAATATCATATTGCCTCCATATAAATCCATTGTATGCCCACATCTTGAATAATGTGTACAGGTGTGGTCATCCCATCTCAAAAAAGCTATATTGGACTTGGAAAAGGTACAGAAAAAAGTAACAAAAATTATTAGGGGTATAGAAGAGCTTATATATGAGGAGAGATATGAGGAGACTGGGAGGTTTCAGCATGGAAGAGAGACAACTAAGGAGGTTATGATAGTGGTCTATGAAATGGAGTAATTAAATAAGGAAGTGTTATTTATCCTTTTCATAACACAAGAACTAGGGGTTACCAAATGAAATTAATAGGCAGCTGGTTGAAAGAAACAAAAAGATTTTTTTTTTTACTTAATGCACAGTCAACCTGGGGAACTCCTGTCAGAAGATATTGTGAAGGTCAAGACTATAAAAGGGTTTTAAAAAATTTAAGTTCATGGACGATAGATCCATCTGTAGCTATTAGCCAGGATGGGAATGGATAATGTCCCTAGCCTCTGTTTGCCAGAAGCTGGGAATGGGCAACAGGGGATGGATCACTTGATGATTACCTGTTCTGTTCATTCCCTCTGGAGCACCTAGCATTGTCCACTGTCATAAGACAGGATACTAGGCTAGATGGACCTCTGGTGTTAACGAGTAAGGCTGTTTTTATATTACCTGCTACTATAAAGAGTATCACAGAGAACCACTGTCTATAGTTCAGAAACAACCCATTGACAAATGAACACTTGAACAAAATTGTAATCTGTTTGCTTAATTATGAACCCATGTATGCTTGTTGCAGTTGGCACCTTCTTTGGTGAAAAGACCCTACAAAAAGTAAAGATGTCTAGATAGTCTAGATACATCAAGACTGAGGCCTTCTCAGTGCTGTAGAAAATCACACCTGAAGAGGTTACCCTCTAGGTCAGGGGTCGGCAACCTCTAGCATGTGGCTCGCCAGGGTAAGCACCCTGGCGGGCCATGCCAGTTTGTTTACCTGCTGCATCAGCAGGTTCGGCTGATCGTGGCTCCCACTGGCTGCGGTTCGCCATCCCAGGCCAATGGGGGCAGCCGACCCGTGCTCTAGGTCATTGACCATTCAAAAACTTCTCATTCAAAAACTAAGTAAGTTTTGGTTACTTAGAGCTGGTGGGAACTTTCCATATTTTGAATTTGATAACATATTTTGTAGAAATTTCAAACATAGTTGAAAAAAATGGGTCAGACATTTATGTATTTTTGATGATATTCCTCCTCATTTTATGGCCAGCCCTATGCTTAACTTCACAAACTATGAGTGGTCCTGTAGAATTAAATGGGACAATTCACAGCTAATACAGTCATCTCTGTGTTCTTAGGGAACCAGGGTGCCGTATCCAGCCTGTATGGCTCGTGAAGGACACCACGCCCCAGCCTTTGCTTGAACCAAAACTGATCAAAGGAAAGACTTACAGAAAGCAATGAAAAGGCAGTTGGAGACCTAACCCCACCCTGACAAGGGTGACAGGATTAAAGCAACTCCCCTAGCCTCATCTGCATCAAAGATGGGACAAGGAAGCATCTCCATTAGCATACAGAATGGAGAACAGAGAGTCCAAGGTAAGAACCTCACTGAACTCTGATACCACGAAAGCAGGGAAGCACTGCATCATGGAGAATCTCTGCTCCAGATGTTAATGAACCTATGTCTGCACTCACCCAGCTCAGCAGTTATCTGACCAATTCTAGTAATTAATCCTTGATTGATATCCAAAATACTGAAGCTGCCTAACTGCATTGTGAGCTCTCTTGAAGGAACACCACCTGTAGCCAGGAATGATCAGTTCCTATTGTCTAGCCTAAAGAAAACCCTTGAGTCATTTGTTTACCCATAAACAAATCTAGTGTTCTCCCTTGAACCATTGTTATTTCCCTACAAAAACCCCTACCCACGTTCAAGTAAGTGTTCTGATGCCTGGATTCAAACTCTGCATCAGTTCCACTGGGACTTCATCTTTTCCTGACTGACTGTGCTGGGGGCTCTGCCTATCTCCAGCACTCAGGACCCTGAGCTACCACCATCACTTGGAAACCCCGACCAGTTCAAGCTTCATGGGGTGGTGAGACCCCAATTGTCTCTCTCTTTTTCTCTCTCTCTCTGTTTTCTACCTCAGGTATAACTTTTTAACCCTGACTTTTTTGATCAGGTATAGTTTTCTATAAATGACTTTTGCATTTTTAATAAGGTAACTGTTATGTTGGTTTAGGCTCTCCTTGTGTGGTTATCATTATTATTCAAGAAATAACTTTTATGGTTAAGCTGGTTGCTTCCCTCCCTCTTTCTCTGAACTTTACTCTTGTGTTTTTGGCTTCCCAATTTACTCTGCAACAACGCTCCTCTTACCTAAGCTAAAGATCCCGGTGGCACGCAAAAATCCTGTGGGGTTTGCTCATCAAGTGGGTTACTACCAGAACAATTGTAACATGAAAGTGGGGATAGGGACGTGCTGGACCTGTGACATAGGAGGATGGCAGCTTGGAAGTGCTGCTTGACCCAGAGTACTGAGTCCAGGGGCATATAAGGTTGGCAGCTTGAAAGTGCTGCTTGACCCAGTCCACTGAGAACAGGGGCATACAAGTGTGACAGCGTGGAAATGCTGTTCCACCCAACCTGCTCAGGCTTACTCTATTCAAGTGCTGTACCTGTGGCATATAAAGGTGGCATCTTGGAAATCCTGCTTGACCCAGACCACTGAGTCCAGGGAGATATAAGGGGTCAGCTTGAGAGTGCTGATTGACCCAGTTCACTCAGACTTGCTCTGTTAATATGTGTGTATGTGCGTGTGTGTGTGTGTGTGTGCATGTGTGTGCGTGTACGTGTGTGTTCATCTGATTTTGGGGCTGGAAGAGCCCAGCTCTGGGGAAACTAGGTCCAGCAGGATAAATCCACTGGGAGAGGACTTGCAGAAGGGACGAGTAGAGCTCCATATGAAAACACAAGTGACACAAGAAGTTCATTGATAGAATTACAGAACACTCCCCCTCCTCCAGAAGAGTAACCCTAATAAATAAGCATACCCCAAAGTAATGGGAAAATCTGGTAACTGAGGCTACGTCTTCACTACACGCCGTATCGGAGGGTAGCAATTGATTGCTCGGGGATTGATATATCGCGTCTCATTTAGATGCGATATATGGATCCCCAAACGCGCTTATATTGATTCCGGAACTCCGCCAACCCGAACGGAGTTGCGGAGCCGTGGACATCGATCCCACACCATGAAAACGGTGAGTAATTCAATCTTAGATACTTCGACTTCAGCTACGTTATTCACCTAGCTGAAGTTGCGTATCTGAGATCAATTTTCCCCCATAGTGTAGACCAGCCCACAGTGTGTAAAGTTAATCATGTGTGTAAGTCTTCACAGCATTAGTGCCTAAGAACAAAAGTGACACTAGAATGGAGAAAAGGGATACAAATCAATATATAAAAAAATGATCTTTTTTATATATATATTTGCAATGTTTTTCTAATAATTATAATTATCTAAAATAAGTGGCAGCTACTTCTATCTGCCCCTAAATCAATTATTAAATGGATAATAATTCAGTCATCATAGCAGAGATGAGCCTTGTAGGGAAGGTAATGGCTTTACAGATAAGATCACAGGGATGGAATATTCCATATATATGGAGCAGTGTGGGAGAAAGTGATAAGATGGATTTGTCTAAAAGAAGGTGAAAAACAGTAACTCAACAACAGTAATAAACTTAAAATGATATCAGAGCCATGCTACGGCTTAGTGTAGTGGAGCAGAAAGAGAGCTTCGAGATTTTCTTATCAATGGCCAACAATTGCTATTTTTCTCCCTATCACCACTAGCTATTATGTCACACTAGGATGATATCTCCATGAAGAATGTTCTGCAAGTGTCTGGGAAGACTGCGTATTTTAAACAATTGATTCTGCTCAGCTTCTGTAAAAACTGCTCTTTATTACCTAAGTAACGCACCATGCAGCATGTCTTCAGACTGCTTGGTGCTCACTCTTGCGGGTGGCATTGTGTCCGAGCAAAGAGAACTGCTTTCTGCAGACAAGGTTGAATGAAGGCTGCTCTTCTCTATTTAAAATGAATATGGGAAGCTTCCTATATTCAATATTTTTTTTCTTTTCAATAGCCTTTTACCTACCTGAAAGTTCTCTTGTCCAGTGTAGCCTTCTTATACCAGCTGCTGCAATGGTCTACGAGCTGCTCTAGTTCATGTTGGGAACTGGATAGCGCATAGTTCAGGCAAGCATAAAAATGGTTTAAAGACACCTTTGCCTCTCACCACTTCTCACCCTCTGCATGGAGCCCAGCTCAATCAGATGGAAAGTTCTGATCCCCAAAGTACCAAAGCCCTGCATTGATTATTTTGTCTTGGACATGTCTGAGGTACTAGATGCACAACAGTAGAACATATGATAAAGAACGTTGTGATCTCTCCTTTAATCACTATGTCTTTACAGTGTATTTTTCTTTTTCTTCATTCACTTTTTCTCTCTTTAATTAAATCATCAACTGATAAGAGTTAAACATGGATAAGAAACTCTTTTTAGCTGAAACCATTTAGTATATTGTACACTTGATAAATACCCAAAGAGAAGAAGTTGGCAACTGTGCTTATTAATTAGTAGTGCAAGGTTATGAAAAATGCTGTAAAAATGGTAACATAAATGAAATTGTTTTGCAAATGTCATGAAGAGGTACATTTTCTGTGGGTGGATAGCATGCTTAATTTCCTGCATTCATCAATGAAAAAATATATCTTGCAAGTAACTTTCATTTATTTAGTTTTAGAATGAAGTGCTAAGTAATTCTGAGAGCTTTTCCAAAGTGGAAATAAATATTATATAATATTTTACATTTGCTTAGCCCCTCTCATTTTACAAGATAGTAGAGAGTTTCACAAACTTTACCTGGCAGAGAAGTGCAGCTATCTCGATCTTTTAGCAATGCATGTCAATGGAGCACAAAACCATCATCACAATATTTGAAAGCTAACAGACATTTCAGAATTCCTTTTAAAAGACATACTATTTGTTTTCAGTGTTCTTTCTTGTCCTGTTATTCATAAACAAGGCTACCTTTTAGTCACAAATATTTTTAGTAAAAGTAATGGACAGGTCACGGTTAGTAAACAAAAATTCCTGGACCATGACCTGTTCATGACTTGTACTATATATCCCTAACTAGAACTTGGGCTGGGAGGCCAGAAGTGCTCTGAGAGGGGCAGTCTGGGGGTGCTGTGGGTGCTGGGGGGATGGCTCAGGACCCACCGCTGGTGCTGGTGGGGAGGCTGAGTGGCGCCACATGGCCCAGGACCACACTGGTGCTGGGGCAGGGCGAACGGTTGTGTGCGGCCCAGGGCCCCCACTGGTGTTGGGTGGGGGGCAGGCAGCAATGGGCAGCCTGGGACCCCTGCTCGTGCTGGGGGGAAGAAGGTTGGCGGGGCTGGCAGTCTCCCTACACGGCTCTGAACAGCTCCCTGGAAGCAGATGCAATGTCCCTGCATATCCTAGGGGGAGGGAAAGCCAGGGGGGCTCCCCGCACTGCCCTTCCCATAAGTTCCAGCTCCATAGCTCCCATTTGCTGAGAACCACAGCCAAAGGGATCTGCGGAGGCAGTGCCTGGAGGTGCGGGAAAAGCATGAAGTCCTTTGACCCCTCTGTCTAGAAGCTGCAGGGACATGCTGGCTACTTCCGGGGAGACCCCAAAGGTAAGCACTGCTCCGTACCTCAAACCTCAGTTTTGAGCCCCGTCCCACACCCTAATGGTCCCAGCAGTGGCTGGTGTGATTTCTCCAAGGCTGCCTGATCTGTTTGGGCAGCCCCAGGCTACCCACACTAGCCACTGCAAAAGTCATGGAAGTCACAGAAAGTCACGGAATCCATGACCTCTGTGACAGACATTCATCCTTATTCATAAAATGATCCTCTGGACTTTGTTCAGTCAAAACTCCCATTGATTTCCTGGGAGTTTTGCATTTGCAAATATAGCAGGGTTGGACTCCATTTGAAAAGTACTTTTTAGCTCTCTTAAGCATATGTTTAATTTTTAGGACATGTGTAGTCTCAGTGAAACCAGTGATACACAAAAAGGTGAGAATTGGCGTTCCACTGTATTAACATGCCCCAATGCCGTCATGATATCCCAATTGCCACATCCCGTGCTTTCAGGAACTTCTTTGTCCATGTCCTCCTCACAATCTTCCTCATGCTGGAGGCTCCTAGCTAGGATCTCCACATACTGCAGGATAATGCACAAAATGTTTGCAATGCTCACAAAAGCAATCTGAAGCTGAGCGGGCTCCATTCTTGCCATGCTATGGCAACTGCACAGATAATCCAGGAAAAAAGGCCCAAAATGTTTGTTTGCCGTTGCTTTCAAGGAGGAAGAGAGGGAGGGGAGACTGACAACATGTACTCAAAACCACCTGTGACAGTATTTTTGCCCCATCAGGCACTGGGATCTTAACCCAGAATTCCAATGGGCAGCGGAGACTGTGGGATAAATACCCACAGTGCACCACTCTGTGAGTTGATGCTAGCAACAGTATGGAGGAGGCACTCCACTGATCTAATGCACTTAGTGGGAACATGCTTGATCAACTGTATAAAATCAGTTGCTAAAGATTGACTTCTATAAAATTGACCTAATTTCATAGTGTAGACATGTCCTAAGGGTCTAATAATGTTTTAATACAAATGCTGTTTAAAAATAATTTTGTGGTGGTGGTGGTGGTGGCTTTTTGAAGGAAGGGGTTTGGGAGGAGAGGATAGGGACTCCCAGGAACCTCCTGGAAAAAGAACAAATAAACAAACAAAAGCCATGAGTCCCTACTGTGATGTCACAGAAGGTGCTTCCTTTATGGAGGACAAAAACAGCATCTCTTCTGACATGGGGTTCAAAGGCACAGCCAACTACAGGGAATAAAGAACCTAGGGCAGCATTTGGAGGAAGGAATGAAGAAGTTCAGAGGCTAGGCTGTTTTAGCCATAGCATAGTCCAACATCCCTCCCTACTCTATCCAAGCAAGTCTTTTAGAGTGTGCCTCTTCCCTCCTTTCTAGTTTGATATTATGAATTGGGTCACTAATACCGGAGCCATTTAATGCAGAAAGTTGGTGGAGGAATTTTCTGATCTTACATATGCCTGACACCCTGCAGAGAACCCTACAGAAGAAACCAGAGTCAGATCTGGATTCCAGTGGCAAAAAGGCTGAGAACAACTGAAGTAGATAACCTAGCATATGTATTCCATCACCAAGGCTGAAAGCCATGAAGGGATTTAAGTGTGGCAATGCTGAGTTCTAAGTGTTGAGGTACTTAGAAAATCAGAGGAACAGTGCTGCAATCCACAAAGCCAAGTTATGTGCCTAAACTCCCTGTACAAAGAATAGGGAGAGTTAGGAGTCTAAGAATGGAATCCACAAAAACTAGCACACTAGCTGATGGGAGACACTAATGCTCTAAGTCCAACCCCTTTCTCAGAGATTGACACTTCAGTCCAAACTGTAAGGAGGTGCTCAGTTTTGCTAGTGATCCATTAATGGGAACTCTTCTCCTGGTTTAATTGCTTGTGGGAACAAGTTAGACACCTGTCTCATTCCAGGAGGTGCTGCTGTCCACCTCATAACTTTTAGCCCAATGGTCAGAGTACTCACCTGGGATGTGGAATATCCACATTTAATTCCTCTTTCCCTAGCAGAGAGGGAGAAAGAAGACTCCCATTTCAGATCCTCTCTCTCAAGAGATTGGTCTAATAACTGGGCTCTGGAATATTCTGATGCAGTGTCCCTCAGTCTCTCTTGTTGAAGCTATTCCATTGTGGATAAATAAAGAGTAACTGGAGCAGGAGGTCTTGACCCTGGGTCTCCTGCCCCTCAGTTGGGTGCCTTGCTCTATTACTTTCTTGCTCTTTCTTGCTCTAGTACTCTCATTATTTATCCACAGTGGAACAGCATCAGCAGGAAAGATTGAAGAACCCCACATTAGAACATCCCATAGACCTGTGTTTGGAGCACTCTTTCAAGAGATAGGATACTCCTGTTGAAATCTTTTTTCCCTCTCTATTGGGGATGGGGGAATTGAAACCTGGACTTCCACATCCCAAATGAGTTTTCTAATCACTTGACTAAAAGTTGACAAGTGGGTACTGGAATGACCTCCTTACTTGCATGGGGCCCAATCCAGTGTGTGTGCTACTGGATTGTGCCCCCTGGGCAAGTAAGGCAGCTGTATGACTTTCTTCCCCTGGTTTGTGAATCACTCTGAAATTAGACATCCAGATGCCTGGAATGAGGCAGTTGCGTGCAAAACTTTGGGCACTGAGGGAATTTTTACTTTGGAAAATATAGGTGCCAAATGAGTTTAGGCACCTATGAGGTTTGGCAGAAGTTTTGTGCATCACAAATGGGAGACTTAAGCCATATCTACACCTAAAACATAGGTCTAATTATATCTTTCAGGGCTGTGAAATATTGTTCATTAACTCTAATTTCTTACTTGACGAAAGAGGGTAACTGTAACTTACACAGTTGGGATGAAACAAAATATGACAGGCCAAATCAGGTTATGTCACTGCATTTATCATGAGAAAAACCAGCCTCCCTCTGTATTCTATACAGTGTTGTTGTAGCTGTGTTGGTCCCAGGATATTGGAGATACAAGACCAACTTTGTTTGGTGAGAGAGACAAGCTTTCTAGCTTATGCAGAGCTCTTCTTCAGGTCAAGAAGAGCTCTGTGTAAGCTTGTCTCTCTCACCAACAGAAGTTGGTCCTATAAAAAATATTACCTCCCCAACCTTATACTTCAGTATTGACTTTCTGATGTAGAACATCATACATGTATCTAATTCACTCAGTAACATACATTTCTTCTAGTAGTTTTATAGAAGTATGGTTGTAATGGTTGTTATATGTATTAGAAAAATCTTTGAAAAATTAAATAATTCCTTTCTGAAAAATAGCGAGAAGTTATAGCTACAGTCACATTAATACTTCGGACTACATTCTAAAAACACACATGTGTTTGCACAGGTGTAAACCCAGTGGCTACCACATATTATTAAATTAATACACTGAATCAATCACTGCTACATACTGGTAAGCAAAGCTCTAATTATATTTAAAATGAATTAATAGTCGAAGTGTTAGGTTATACTGCAACATAATGTTCTCTAGCTCTATTTAAAAATTTTGTACGTGAAATGTTTGCCTTATTATTCTCTTATCTTTGCATGCCCTGTAAATATGTATCTTGCAGTCTCATCGGACAATTCAGTTGGTTTTGATTGTTAGGAGGCAAAGCAAAAATGGCCCACAGAAGGTCAGAAGTATCTTGAATGTCAAACCAAAGGTCAACAGAGCTTGATTGCCAATACTGAAGCATAACCAGATTTCTAAAAGCCTGACTCTCTAAAACTTCAGGGCTTTATTGAAATCATTTGAATTTGAAACAAATTTTAGTAGTAATTATAGAAGTATAAGGGCAGTATTATAAAAAAAATCCCTTCTGTGGATTACTGGACGTACAGTCTTCAGGGGGTTACCATATCCCACATTGGATTAGATGGGGAAGGGGTGCATTTCCTACAAAGGCAGACAGACAAAGGTTTGCCCTGTCTCTCAGAAACTGCTGTGCTGTCTAATTAAGGAAAGAGTTTTGACCTGATCTCAGGAAAACAGGTACTTATCTTAAGAGGAAACAGCTTTTACTCTGCTTGGGAAAAGAAGAGCACTATGCTGTTTTTTTAAAGACATGAGAGTTAAACAGTTTGTAGAACTGAATGGGAGGAAATGCCTGGAGTTCCTGAGAAAGGGCTATGTTAAACTGGGACTCGTGTGAGTACATTTGTTAATTTTATTTCTTCTTTTAGTTGTCCTTTGCCAAGAAGCAAGCAAGCCAACCTGTACAGGAAGTAACCTTGAAGAGAAAAAACAAAAACAAAAACACTGGTGTCATTTTGAGGCTGAAGCAGATGGCTGCTTCATTAGTTAGGACATTGGGACTGGAACCTGGGGTAGAGGGGAGACATGGCCTCCTGTTCACCTTAGTGGTGCTTTCTAAAGGGGGGTGACTAAGTATCTTTCAGCCAAGGAGTGAAGTCTTATTGGTAGAGCTATGGCAGTGAAGGTTTGACTGGCTTTTTGGAGAGGGGGGAGGGGATTTTTGTATCCTGGAAGGGGAGAAGTCTTCAGCTGGCCAGAGGTCCAAACTATTCTGTCAGCAGAGAGCTACTGTTGATCAGTGAGAGGAAACTGACCCAGAAGGGCACCTAATGGGATGGAATAATAAGAAATATTAATACACAAAGTGGCACAGTGCATGTCCTGAGATATATTACATTAACTATATTGCAATATTTAGCAAGAGACATCTGTTTAGTACTTTTAGGCAATCAAAAAGAAACATATTTGGCAGGAATTTATAATAGTGGGTGATATACAATATTTTCAGCTGTCACACGCTAGCTGTTTTGCCTGTAGAGCTGTTTAAAATATTCTTTGGGAACTTTCTTTTTTTCTTTTTTTTTCACTTTTTTCATGCTTAAAAATGGCAAATCTAGTTTTCTCCAACTTTCTGGTTTAATCCACTAGTGATGTACAAATGGAGCTTGGAAAACCTAGTGAAAAGCTAAAAATATACAGTTAAAAGAGAGCTTTATTTACCTGATCTTTGTGAATTGTCAAACTAAGATTCAGATATGTCTTTGGAGTTAGACTACAATGAGTTGTACAAGTAGCTTCCTCCCACTCAGCCCCAGTTTGGTAGCTGAACTAAACAATTAGAATAATTTTGAGCAAAGAAAAAGTTTATCATTTTTGGATTATTTAACTTTTTAAACTAAAATTAAGGTGAAATGCAAAGTGAAGAGAGGTTCAATTTAAAACATCAGAACACTTGTTTTGACATTTTCAAAACACATATACTTCTCTGGAACTATTTTCCAGCTGAATCAATTTGGTGAGTTCAACATCAATTTGTAAAATATTTCAGTCAACTCGAATCTGCATTTTTAGCTTATAAACTTTTGTCTGAAAAATTTCATCCATCTCTGATTTAAACATCCGCAAAATTTAAGAAGTTTGCAACACAAGACTTTGGTTTGAGGTCCTTCTTCTCATATGTTCTGTTATGTCCTCTTACAGTCCACTCTTTAGCCGACTCATGTGTTAGCCAGAAGCCGCATAATCCCTGGATTGGTAACATAGATACAAGTTCAGTAAGCCAAAGAACGGTGTCCATTTATTCAAATAAGTGGGTACAGAGACCACTCTTTTCTTGCTGCTGGAGTTGCTGATACTTCCTATTTCCCTCTCCTCTATAGCTAAGAACAACAGACATGCCCCTGAACTTCTTAACATAATTGCTTCCTGAGGCAAGAGTCTTTATTTTCCAGAAGGAGCCACATTCTTCTGGGGAGTGGCTGTGAGTGTAATTCAACCACTCAGCATAGTAACTGTAGCAATGCCATTGCAATGGGTTTTTTATTCTGCCCAGTAACTGGGTTGCAGAAGTTTTGAGAGAGGCTGGGGAATGGAAAGTGAAACTCTCTTTGTTTTTTGTTTTGAATTTTTTTCAAGAGTGATGCTGACACTAGGAGGAGGCAGGCAATGTTGTGTGAGGCTCTGGCTATGTGTAATAACCTTAGTCCCAGATCTGGACCTTAGCGTCCAAAATATGGGGGTTAGCATGAAAACCTCCAAGCTTAGTTACCAGCTTGGACCTGGTACTTGCTGCCACCACCCAAAAAATTAGAGTGTTTTGGGGCACTCTGGTCCCTCTGAAAAACCTTCCCTGGGGACCCCAAGACCCAAATCCCTTGAGTCTCACAACAAAGGGAAATAATCCTTTTTCCCTTCCCCCCTCCAGGTGCTCCTGGAGAGATACACAGACACAAGCTCTGTGAATCCAAACAGAGTAAATCTCCCTCTCTGTTCCCAATCCTGGAAACAAAAAGTACTTTCCTCTTCACCCAGAGGGAATGCAAAATCAGGCTAGCCACTTCAACACACACAGATCTCCCCTGATTTCTTCCTCCCACCAATTCCCTGGTGAGTACAAACTCAATTTCCCTGAAGTAAAGAAAAACTCCAACAGGTCTTAAAAGAAAGCTTTATATAAAAAGAAAGAAAAATAAGTACAAATGTTCTCTCTGTATTAAGATGATACACACAGGGTCAATTGCTTAAAAGAATATTGAATAAACAGCCTTATTCCAAAAGAATACAAATCAAAGCACTCCAGCACTTATATTCATGCAAATACCAAAGAAAAGAAACCATAGAACTTACTATCTGATCTCTTTGTTCTTACACTTAGAAACAGAAGACTAGAAAGTAGAACTACTTCTCCAAAGCTCAGAGCAAGCAGGCAGCCAGAAAACAAAGACAAAGCCACACAATTCCCTCCACCCCAAGTTGAAAAAATCCGGTTTCCTGATTGGTCCTCTGGTCAGGTGCTTCAGGTGAAAGAGACATTAACCCTTAGCTATCTGTTTATGACACGCCCCCCAAATTGCAGACAGTGGGGAAGCTCACTGGCGGCGATTTCCTTCTAGAACTTGAAAATAAACAGATTAATACAACACATACACCTTTACATATACTCCTAAGTATATAACTAACAGACTTCTACATTTTAAGAACACTTTTTAACTACTGAATTCTGGGAAACTCTCACGGGAGAGTGCAACAGCAACTTTATTAGAAGCTCCTGTGATGTGTTGAATTTCAAAATCAAAATCTTGGAGAGCTAAACTCCAACGAAGAAGTTTCTTGTTGTTCCCCTTGGCAGTATGAAGCCACTTTAGTGCAGCATGGTCAGTTTGTAGTTGGAACCGCCGTCCCCAAACATATGGGCGTAGCTTTTCCAGGGCGTACACAATGGCATAGCATTCCTTTTCACTGACTGACCAGTGACTTTCCCTCTCAGACAGTTTCTTGCTGAGAAACACGACAGGATGGAAGTTGTGATCTGTTGCTTCCTGCATGAGCACTGCTCCTATACCACGCTCAGATGCATCCGTGGTTACTAGGAATGGCTTGTCAAAGTCCGGGGCCCTGAGCACAGGGTCAGACATGAGCGTTGCCTGAAGTTGGGTAAAGGCCTTTTGACACTCATCAGTCCACTTAACTGCATTTGGCTGGGTCTTTTTGGTCAGGTCGGTCAGTGGGGCAGCGATTTGGCTGTAGTGGGGTACAAATCGCCTGTAGTATCCGGCCAAGCCTAAGAAGGATTGGACCTGCTTCTTGGACCGTGGGACAGGCCACTTTTGGATAGCATCTACCTTGGCCTGTAGGGGGTTTATGGTTCCTCGACCCACCTGGTGCCCCAGGTAAGTCACTCTGTTTTGGCCTATTTGACACTTTTTGGCCTTAACAGTTAGTCCTGCCTGCCTGATGCGCTCAAAGACCTTTTCCAGGTGTAGTAGGTGTTCGGGCCAGGAGTCTGAAAAAATGGCCACATCATCGAGGTAGGCAACTGCAAATTCTCCCAGTCCAGCTAGTAGACCATCTACCAGCCTCTGGAAGGTGGCGGGTGCATTTCGAAGGCCGAAAGGAAGGACATTGAATTCATACACCCCCGCATGGGTGATGAATGCTGACCTCTCCTTGGCAGGTTCATCTAGCGGTACTTGCCAGTACCCCTTGGTTAAGTCTATTGTAGAGATGAACTGGGCACGTCCCAACTTTTCCAATAGCTCATCGGTACGTGGCATTGGATAGTTGTCCGGACGAGTTACAGCATTGAGCTTACGGTAGTCCACGCAAAAGCGTATTTCCCCATCTGGTTTGGGTACCAGAACCACTGGAGATGCCCATGCACTGGTAGATGAGCGGATTATACCCATCTGTAGCATGTTCTGGATCTCCCGTTCTATAGCAGCTTGGGCATGAGGAGACACTCGGTAGGGTGGGGTTCTGATTGGGTGAGCATTACCTGTATCAATGGAGTGGTATGCCCGTTCAGTCCGTCCTGGGGTGGCTGAGAACAATGGGGCGAAGCTGGTGCACAGCTCCTTGATTTGCTGCCGCTGCAGACGTTCCAGAGTGGTTGAGAGGTTCACCTCTTCCACGCTACCGTCTTTTTTCCCGTCGTAGTAGACACCGTCCGGCCACTCAGCATCCTCTCCCTGGACTGTAAACTGACAAACCTGTAAGTCTCTGGAATAGAAAGGCTTGAGAGAATTAACATGGTACACTTTAGGCTTTAGTGAGGAATTGGGAAATGCTATGAGGTAGTTTACAGCTCCCAGGCGCTCTTGGACCGTGAAGGGCCCTTCCCATGATGCTTCCATCTTATGGGCCTGTTGCGCCTTCAAGACCATAACCTGGTCTCCTACCTTGAAGGACCGATCTCTGGCATGTCTGTCATACCAGGCCTTTTGCTCTTCTTGAGCATCCTTTAGGTTCTCTTTAGCAAGGGCTAAAGAGTGTCGGAGGGTGCTTTGTAGGTTGCTTACAAAGTCCAGAATGTTAGTTCCTGGAGAAGGCGTAAACCCCTCCCATTGCTGCTTCACCAACTGTAATGGCCCCTTAACCTCGTGACCATACACAAGTTCAAATGGTGAAAACCCTAAACTGGGATGTGGTACAGCCCTGTAGGCAAACAGCAACTGCTGCAACACTAGGTCCCAATTATTGGAGAATTCGTTGATGAATTTTCGTATCATGGCCCCCAAAGTTCCATTGAACCTTTCCACCAGGCCATTGGTTTGATGGTGGTACGGGGTGGCAACCAAGTGATTCACCCCATGAGTTTCCCACAGTTTTTCCATGGTCCCTGCCAGGAAATTAGACCCTGAATCTGTAAGGATGTCAGAGGGCCAACCTACCCTGGCAAAGATGTCTGTTAGGGCCAGGCACACAGTGTTAGCCCTGGTGTTGCCTAGAGCGACTGCTTCTGGCCATCGGGTAGCAAAGTCCACTAAAGTCAGTACGTACCGCTTTCCTCTGGGCGTCTTTTTTGGGAAAGGGCCCAGAATATTCACAGCTACTCGCTGAAATGGGACCTGAATTATGGGGAGTGGCTGGAGAGGGGCCTTGACCTGGTCTTGAGGCTTTCCCACTCTTTGGCATACCTCACAAGACCGGACATACTTGGCAACGTTCTTGCCCATCCCCTCCCAGTGGAAGGACTTCCCCAACCAGTCCTTGGTTCGGTTCACCCCAGCATGGCCACTGGGATGATCATGGGCTAAGCTTAAGAGCTTCCCCCGGTACTTAGTTGGAACCACCAACTGTTTTTGCGGCTGCCATTCTTCCCGGTGTCCACCAGAAAGAATTTCCTTGTATAAAAGTCCTTGGTCTATAACAAACCGGGATCGATTAGAAGAGCTGAGAGGCGGTGGGGTGCTCCGTGCCGCCGCCCAAGCTTTCTGAAGGCTGTCATCCGCTTCCTGCTCAGTCTGGAACTGTTCCCTTGAGGCTGGGGTCACCAGTTCTTCCTCAGACTGTGGACTGGGGCTTGGTCCCTCTGGAAGCGATGTAGGTGATGGGGTTGTTTTCGTTGCTGGTGAACCGCTCTCCGCTGGTGCACCTGAGGGTATTTTAGGCTCTGGCTGAGCCTTTTGGGTATGGTTGTCTTTTGCTTCTGCCAGTTCTGGCTCACTGGCGCCCTCTGGCGTTGAGTTTGAAGATGGGGTTGCACTTGCTGGTGCTGGTTGCTGTTCCAGTTCCGGGCCTGGGACTGGAGATGCTGTGGCTGTTTCAGTGGTAGGCATGGAATCTGGGTCCACTACCTCTGTCTGGGTCTCTGGTAACACAGACGGGGCCTCTGTGGACGGTTCAGGAACAGGAATGGGTCTGGAAGCTTGCCTGGTTTGGCTACGTGTAACCATTCCCACTCTCTTGGCCCGCCTCACCTGGTTGGCCAAGTCTTCCCCCAGTAGCATGGGGATAGGATAATTGTCATAGACTGCAAAAGTCCACATTCCTGACCAGCCTTTGTACTGGACAGGCAGGTGAGCTGTAGGCAAGTCTACAGCTTGTGACATGAAGGGGTAAATTGTAACTTTGGCCTTTGGGTTGATGAATTTGGGGTCAACGAAGGATTGGTGGATAGCTGACACTTGTGCCCCCGTGTCTCTCCACGCAGTAACCTTCTTTCCGCCCACTCTTAAATTTTCCCTTCGCTCCAAGGGTATTTGAGAGGCATCCGGGCCTGGGGATCTTTGGTGTGATGGTGGTGTAATGAATTGCACTCGCATGGTGTTCTTGGGACACTTGGCCTTGATATGTCCCAGTTCATTACACTTAAAGCATCTTCCATCTGATGGGTCACTGGGCCGAGGTGAGTTACTGGAGACTGGTGAGGTTGAAGGGTAGGGTATCTGTGGCTTTACTTGGGTGGTATGTGGGGTCTTTGGCTGTCCTCGGTTGTAGGGTTTATGGTCTGTGTGCCCCCTGGGGTAATCGTTCCCCTTGACAGTAGCTTTCTTGCTTTCTGCCAGTTCCATCCATTTGGCTCCAATCTCCCCTGCCTCAGCGATATCTTTGGGATTTCCATCTTGTATGTACCGTGTGATGTCTTCAGGAACACCATCCAAGAACTGCTCCATTTGTATGAGGAGGTTCAGTTCTTCCAAGGTTTGAATGTTGTTTCCTGTTAGCCAGGCCTCATAGTTTTTTGCAATGTAGTAGGCGTGTTTGGGAAATGACTCCTCTGGTTTCCACTTTTGGTTTCTGAAACGCCGACGGGCATGATCTGGGGTTATCCCCATCCTGTATCTGGCCTTGGTTAGAAAAAGTTTATAGTCATTCATTTGGTGCTTAGGCATTTCAGCTGCTACCTCTGCTAAAGGTCCACTGAGCTGTGACCTCAATTCTACCATGTACTGGTCTTCGGGAATGCTGTACCCAAGACAGGCTCTTTCAAAATTTTCCAAGAAGGCCTCGGTGTCATCACCTGCCTTGTAGGTGGGAAATTTCCTGTGCTGTGGAGCAATAATGGGCGCCGGGTTGTTAGGGTTGGCTGGCACATGCAGCCCAGCTTTTGCCAACTCCAGTTCATGTTTTCTCTGTTTTTCCTTCTCTTCATTTTCTTTTTGTTGTTTTTCCATTTCTCGGCGGTGGGCCGCCTCTCTTTCTCTTTCTCTTATTTCCATCTCTGTTTGTTTTATTTCCAGTTGTCGCCTGTGTTCAGCTTCTCTGACTTGCTCTTGGGCCTCAATTTTTGCCTTAGAAGTCATGATTCCTGTTTTCTTGTGTTGGGGTGCCCTCCGGTGTTTATCTTCTGAACTGCAGGTTCTCTGTTGCCTCCTGAAGTCTGCCTAGCAACAGTGTTTTTTGTCCTTTTCTCTCTTTAGCTAATGTTCAATGAAGGGAAACCAGAAAAACCACTTTATTTGCATGCCTATAAGTGCTGGTATGACTCTCAATGGGAGTGCTATTGTGTGACAAAAGACTGTTAATAGTCCTTAACGACTTCTGCTTAACATGCAAGCCACAAACTGCGAGAGAGAGCAGAAAAAAAAATTCTCTCTGGTTCCCTTTTAAAACCAACTGTTTCTCTCTGCTAAAAAGCCCTTAGCAGAGAAAAGAAAAATATAATATTCCTACTGGCTTCTGGATTCTAGTCTATATCCCACCGCTGCCACCATGTAATAACCTTAGTCCCAGATCTGGACCTTAGCGTCCAAAATATGGGGGTTAGCATGAAAACCTCCAAGCTTAGTTACCAGCTTGGACCTGGTACTTGCTGCCACCACCCAAAAAATTAGAGTGTTTTGGGGCACTCTGGTCCCTCTGAAAAACCTTCCCTGGGGACCCCAAGACCCAAATCCCTTGAGTCTCACAACAAAGGGAAATAATCCTTTTTCCCTTCCCCCCTCCAGGTGCTCCTGGAGAGATACACAGACACAAGCTCTGTGAATCCAAACAGAGTAAATCTCCCTCTCTGTTCCCAATCCTGGAAACAAAAAGTACTTTCCTCTTCACCCAGAGGGAATGCAAAATCAGGCTAGCCACTTCAACACACACAGATCTCCCCTGATTTCTTCCTCCCACCAATTCCCTGGTGAGTACAAACTCAATTTCCCTGAAGTAAAGAAAAACTCCAACAGGTCTTAAAAGAAAGCTTTATATAAAAAGAAAGAAAAATAAGTACAAATGTTCTCTCTGTATTAAGATGATACACACAGGGTCAATTGCTTAAAAGAATATTGAATAAACAGCCTTATTCCAAAAGAATACAAATCAAAGCACTCCAGCACTTATATTCATGCAAATACCAAAGAAAAGAAACCATAGAACTTACTATCTGATCTCTTTGTTCTTACACTTAGAAACAGAAGACTAGAAAGTAGAACTACTTCTCCAAAGCTCAGAGCAAGCAGGCAGCCAGAAAACAAAGACAAAGCCACTCAATTCCCTCCACCCCAAGTTGAAAAAATCCGGTTTCCTGATTGGTCCTCTGGTCAGGTGCTTCAGGTGAAAGAGACATTAACCCTTAGCTATCTGTTTATGACACTATGACAGTGCTTTTAACACTTACTCATGGGGATATTACAGAATAAAAAACAAACTGACTGATATCAGAGGGGTAGTCGTATTAGCCTGGATCTGTAAAAGCAGCAAAGACAAAGTGGGTATTCACCCACGAAAGCTCATTCTCCAAACTGACTGATGTTACAAGTGTTTGTCTTGTAACAGTGTCTGGCTCAAAGTTAATTAGGAGCAAACCCTATCAATATCTCAAATGAGATAATGGATTGGAATGACAATTTGGGGTTTGAAGCCCAGCTCTTCCTCACCTGATAGTAATAGCCAAACAAATATCGTACATTTTGCTTCTGTTTTTATGACAAGTGACTTTCCATTTTTTTAATTACTTGGGATTTTCAGGGGGCAAGTTGTCTTTTCATTTGCCACTTTCACAATAGCATAACATCACTGAAATTAATGGAGTTATTTACAAACTTTGATATAATTGAGATAAGAATTGGGCTCTCATATGGACTGTATTTCTTAAATAATAGAACAACACAAATGTGAAGAAAAAAGGTTTTGGGAAATCTACATCAGCATAGGAGACACTGGCATCTCAGACGCCAACAATTATACCTGTATCTTAAAAATGGAAAAGCTATTTTCTACAATAAATGTCTGCTCAAGAAGTGACACAGGCAAGGATGTGCTGGCAGCGGCTTCCCGACACCCTCATTGGCCTGGGATGGCGAACCGCAGCCAGTGGGAGCCACGATCTGCCGAACCTGCTGACACAGCAGCAGGGTCGGCTCTAGACATTTCACTGCCCCAAGCATGGCAGCATTCCACGGGGGGCGCTCTGCCGGTCACCGGTCCCTCGGCTCCGGTGGACCTCCCACAGGCATGCCTGCGGAGGGTCCGCTGGTCTCGCGGCTTCGGTGCACCTCCCACAGGTGCCTGCAGGAGGTCCATCGGAGCTGCTGGACCAGTGGACCCTCCGCAGGCACGCCACCAAAGGCAGCCTGCCTGCCGCCCTCCTGGCGACCAGCAGAGCGCCCCCCGTGACATGCCACCCCAAGCATGCGCTTGGCGTGCTGGGGCCTGGAGCCACCCCTGCACAGCAGATAAACAAACTGGCCCGGCCCACCAGAGTGCTTACTCTGGTGAGCCACATGCCAGAGGTTGCTGACCTCTGGTCTAGCATCAGCTATATTTGCCTATCATTAAAAACAGTTTCTGAATAACAATAATACTTTGCAGTTATATATGCCTTCCATCTGAGTATTTGAAATCGAACTGGTCCAAAAAAGGACATAAAAATCTAAAACTAGGAAGCTGTGCTGAGTTCTAAAGTCAAATTAGTTTATAAACATTGGCTCTAATAGTGGAGGCTTTACTTATACTAGTCAACACTTAAGCATCTGTGTAGTCCCATTGAAACGAATAGGGCAAATTGAGTAACTACTCCATATTCTGATCCATTATGCTTTAAACTTCACAGCATTGTGTGAGATGGATATTATGTCTACTTCCTGGATATGGAAACCTGAGCACAACATGGGGTACTAGTTGGCATCTTCTACAGACCACCAAATCACACACATGTGCAGGGAAGTCATTATATCAACAGTGATGGGGTGGGGGGCAACGGGCAGGGTAACTGCATTATCCTGTGGGCCTCTGGATTGAGCAACATAAACTGGAGGTGTCATGCTGCCAGTACTAAAACATGCTAAGAAATTGTCATCTGTAATTTTTTTTGACATTTCAAGTAAATCTGTTTCGGTATGTCTACATTATGAAATTAGGTCAATTTTATAGAAGTCAATTTTTAGAAATTGATTTTATACAGTCAATTGCATATCCATAAGTGCATTAAATCGGCAGAGTGCGTCCTCACTACCATGGCTTGCATCGACTTACAGAGTGATGCACTGTGGGTAGCTATCCCACAGTTCCCGCAGTCTCCGACACCCATTGGAATTCTGGGTCAAGTTCCCAATGCGTGACGGGACAAAAACCTTGTCGCGAGTGGCTTTGGGTACATGTTGTCATTCGCCACTCCCTCCAGGAAAGCAACGTCAGAGAATCATTTCACACCATTTTTTCTGTGTGGACGCCATGCCACAGAAAGCGTGCAGCCCGCTCAGCTCAGCTCAGCTCACTAACACCACCGCTGTTATATCCTGGATGTTGCTGTCAGCAGACGGTGCAGTAGGACTGCTAACTGTTGCCATACACCACTTCAGCTGCAACTCTGCTCTGCTGCTCTTGTCTCAATAGCAAATTTCTCCAAGTTGTCTGTCATGTGCTCCCAGGTACGTGTGTTCTTGCACGGAAAATGTGCATGGTGCTAACCGTCATCTTCCACTGCTTCTGCTGCAACTCTGCTCTCCTGGTGCCATGAATCCACCTCACAGGCCCTCTCGTCATTAGTTATAAATATCTATTCTCGTGGCATTCGTCATCATCCACCTCTTCTGCTGCAACTCTGCTCTCCTGCAGAGCCCATACCACGACAAGCATGGAGCCCTCTCAGCTCACCATCACTGCTGCTGTTGAGAGCATTGTAAACACTTCATGCATTGTCCTGCAGTATGTGCAGAACCTGCAAAAGAGGCAAAGAGGCGATGACAGCACGATTATGATAGCGATGAGGACATGGACACAGACTTCTCTCAAAGCAACGGCCCTCGCAATTTGGACATCATGTAGGTAATGGAGCAGGTTCCTGCCATGGAACACCGATTCTGGGCCCAGGAAAGAAGCACAGACTGGTGGTACTGCAAGTGTTGCAGGTATGGGATGATTCCCAGTGGCTGCAAAACTTTCGCATGGTAAGGGCACTTTCATGGAACTTTGTGACTTGCTTTTCTCTGCCCTGAAGCACAAGAATACTAAGATGAGAGCAGCCCTCACAGTTGAGAAGCGAGTAGTGATAGCCCTCTTAAAGTATGCAACACCAGATAGCTACCGGTCAGTCAGGAATCAATCTGGAGTGGGTAAATCTACAGTGGGAGCTGCTGTGATCTAAGTAGCCAAGACAATCATTGAGCTGCTGCTTTCAAGGGTAGTGACTCTGGGAAATGTGCAAGTCATAGTGGGTGGCTTTGCTGCAATGGGATTCCCTAACTGTGGTGGGGCGATAGATGGAATGTATAGCTCTGTCTTGGGATTGGACCACCTTGACAACCAGTGCGTAAACTGCAAGCACTGGTGGATCACAAGGGATGTTTCACTGACATCAATGTGGGATGGCCAGGAAAGGTGCATGACACTCACATCTTCAGGAACTTTGGTATGTTTGAACAACTGCAGGAAGGGACTTACTTTCCAGATCAGAAAATTACCACTGGGGATGTTGAAATGCCTATAGTTATCCTTGGGGACCCAGCCTACCCCTTAATGCAATGTTTCCCAAACTTGGGAAGCCACTTTTGTAGGGAAAGGCCCTGACGGGCTGAGCCAGTTTGTTTACCTGCCCCGTCCGCAGGTCTGGCTGATCGCAGCTCCCACTGGTCGCGGTTCGCTGCTCCAGGCCAATGGGAGCTGTGGGAAGCGGTGCGGGCCAAGAGAAGATCCCTGTCAGCCAAATGCGAACAACTCAGCATGAATAGGCCTCTCCCCACCACGTGGCTAACAGCGAGGATGATTTCTTTTCAGTCAAAGGCAAACAGCCCAGCAGGAACAGGCACCTCTGATTGTCCCCTTAAACAAATTTCCCGTATTTCAACCAGGTGACCAAGAATGATGTAACTCTCTCCTGAGGCTAACACAGAGAGATAAAGAACGAATGTTGCTTGAATGCCACCAAAGCCCGGGCCCATTTGCTGTTCTGCAAATGATTTGTTCTGCAATGATTCCAGATTACTTGCTAGGCAAAATGTCCTACCATGGAGGATGGAATAAAGCTGCCCTTCCCAGAAACCTTCTGCAAAGGCTTTTAGAGTAACTCCAGGAGAGCTTCATGGTGATGTCCCTGGGTGATTTCCGCTCCATCCCCAGGCATGTTAACAGACTTTTCCAGTAGCTATACTGGCCATGAATGCATTCCAAGTCTTCAGGGCAAATTAATCATTAAACTTGCTTGCGTTTAAACTCTGTATTACATGTAGAAAGGTACACTCATGAGAGGTGCTTTCTCTAACTTCATGGTCTGGGAGCTTGCCTTGGGAAGGTTGGGAAGGTATTGGATCCAGAGTGATGAACAGTTCCTGCTGTCAGGGAGAAGGGATTCTCTGCTTGTCTGCTGTGCACTATCCTCAACCACCTCCTCCTCCTCCTCATGTTCCTCATTCACAAAATCCTCATCCCTGTTGTGTGAGACGCCTCCCTTGCAGGTGTCCACAGACAGTGGTGGGGTAGTGGTAGGGTGCTCCCCACCCTAGAATTGCATGCCGCTCATCATAGAAGCAGCAAGTATGGGGTTCTGACCTGGAGCTACTATTTTCCTCCTTTGTTTTTTGATAGGCTTGCCTGAGCTCCTTAATTTTCATGTGGCATTGCTGTATGTCCCTGTTGTAGCCTCTGTCCATCATGCCCTTGGAGATTTTGGCAAATATATTGGCATTTTGTCTTTTGGAACAGAGTTCTGCCTACACAAAGTCATCCCTCCATACAGCGTTCAGATCCAGTACCTCCCATTCGGTCCAGGCTGGAGCTCTTTTGCAATTCTGGGACTGCATGGTCACCTGCGCTGATCAGCTTGCCATCAAACAGGAAACAAAATTCAAAAGTTTGCAGGATTTTGGTGTAACACCAGGCCTGCTTCTGCATGTCTGCCCTGGCCTCCATGCTTAGATGCAAAGCCAGCACGTACACCGAACTGTTTCCTGTTATTGTCTTTGCCAGTAAAGGCAGAGGGATGACCGTTCCAGTAAAGGCTGAGGCTGAAGTTTGACCGCTCTGTTGCAACTTTACAGATATTTTGCAAACAGCTTGCAACAGAATACCCCCCGCCTCTTCGGGGAAACTTGGCGAAACCCTATCTATAGTTTATTTAACCTTATTTGGTAGACGAGAAGCCCCATATACCTATCAGCGATTTCAACACTAGATCTTGGGGAGCGTCACTTTGGGTATATCTGTCCTGCCCACAGTTTGGCAGGCAGAGAGGAGAGCGCACCTGAGTCACTGGCACCTTGAGTGCGCCCGTAACCGAGCCTGATCACCTCGAAGCCTCTCTCAGCTCTCGTGTTTCAGTGGAGCTTACGCGTCTGCCGGCCGTAATGTTTTTGCATTTTGCATTAGTAAGTATGCTTTGTACTTAATTGTTTTTGGAAGTTAACAAGATCTTATTTTTGGATTTTTGAATTGTGTCCACACTAACCCTAATTCGAACCAGCAATGTCAATTTCAGCACTACTCCCCTTGTCGGGGAAGAGTACAGAAATTGATTTTAACAGTCCTTTATGTCAACAAAACAGGCTTGGTCATGTAGACTGGTGCAGGGTTAAATTGACCTAACGTTGCTAAATTTGACCTAAACTCATAATATAGACCAGGGCTTAGTCTTTAAGGTGCCACAAGACTCCTTACAGACTAATATGACTAACACTCTGATACTTGGTACCATGCAAGGCAATGAATTTACCCTTATGAAGTGGATACAGACTAACACGGCTCTCCCTCTGATATAAAAGTCTAGCGCAGGGATTTTCAAACTGGGGATCGAGACTCCTCATGGAGTGGCAAGCTTATTATGTGGGGGGTTGCAAGCTGTCATCCTCCACCCCAAACCACACTTTGCATCCACTATTTATAATGTTGTTAAATATATAAAAAAGTGTTCTTAATTTGTAAGGGGGAGGTCGCACTCTAAGGCATGATATGTGAAAGGGGTCACCAGTACAGATGTTTGAAACCCCTGGACTAGTGTAAAATGAAGAATGCTATTTTATATTAATCTGGAGCAGAATTCTGATCTATTAGCGTAGCGTGCTTTTGCAGTAGCACTAGTATAAAAGTACAGAGTTAAACTTTAGGAATATATGTATATAATTATCTAATCTCTCTCTCTTTTTAAAGCAATAAAGCTCTTCTTTCTCATAAAGCATAAGTCAGAACACAGTATGGAATAGACCAACATGTTTACCAAAAAAAGAAAACAAAGTTTGAGTTTTGTGAAAACCATTAACATAATACAATGTTTTTTCCACTGATGTAGAAAGACCAGCCTTGGAACATTTTCCCCAAAAAATGATTAGCAAAAGATTCTGATAATGTTTAAGCTATTGTACATTAAAATTACTCTTCACAATGACAATATTATCTTCATTTTCTTATCTAACTCTTCTAGGATGGTTTAGCTGAATTAGTATTTTAAGAGTACAAAACAACTGCCTATCAAAGGGATTACAATTTTCTGTGCTTTGATAGTTTAATAGTCTCAAAATGGTAGTTTGGGGGGATATGCCATATGCTGCAGGAGGGAGAGGATTGTCTTGTGGCTTAGACAAAGAAAGTGTGGTCTATTGCTGACATAACGAGAGTGCGTGTGAGAAAGGGATTCTGTCTGTATGTGCTCTGCTTATCTGTAGCTGAGTTTCTTCATCTTTAAGGAATAACACCTATCTTTCAGAGGTATTGCAATGGTCAATCCTGTAACACTAGACAAGATCCAAGTATGAAATGCAGCAGAGTCTGCCTTACTTATGTGGGTTCATAGTAAGGATAAGAGGGTGCAAGGAGATTCCCTCTCAGCTTGCTGAGTCAGGTAGAACGGAAATAACTGAACTGAATTTGTCTCCTATTTTTACTTAACTCTCTCCTGTTCCTCTACTAAACTCTAAAGGCATTTTCTCCATAGAAATATCTGTCTAATATGTTTCTATTCAAAATCAGCAGGCTGCCCTATCATTTGGTCATAAGTTCTTTGCCCTCTACATTGATTAGGGATGCAGGAGAGATTCCAGCAACCTGGTTTGTCCTTTAGAACACTGCCACAAGTAGCTAATTCAGAGAGATCCTTGCAGCACTGGCTCACTATGCTCCTTCTCTGAATGCTCATTGAAAACCAATATAATCCCATGTGTTTACTTTTTTAATCCACTCTAAAACTGCCATTTCAAAAATCATTGAAACTGCAACAAGTTTAGTACTTAAATAGCATATAAATCAGGTGCGTGGGATTTACACCAACAAAGTTATTCTTTGGGGTCAGCCATGAAATACTTAACTGGGAAAAGTTCATTACATTCAAAGGGATTTTTGCCTGAGTACGTGGCACTTTCTGTGAACGTTGTCTTGTCTAACAATAGAACTGTTGACAGAAGGCACACTGTCAGGTAAAACAAGAGGTGAAGGGCATCTTAATTAGAGAGCTTCCTAGATCAATAGCCTTGCATTATGGGTTGAACTGGTCACTGAATCAATTAGACTTGTACAAACTTTTAAAAATCTGTTTCAGACCCAGTTAGGATGAGCAACTTCTGAAAGTGACACCTGAAGGATGGAGTAACTTTTTTGTTCAGGTTAGGCCTATGCTTGCTTTGTCATTACCGCTAGGAAGCAGACAACAAGATGATCAGAGAGGGATGGAACCATTTTCCTCCCTGCCCCCCAGTCTCTTAAACATAAGGTTCAGTGTGTGTCAGGGGCGCTTTCTCTGCTGAAACTTCAAAATCCAAATTATTTTCCATGCAGCTCAAGGGAAGCTTCACATGCCCCTAAGATTCAATATTAGTTGGCCAAGTCTCTTAAAAATAACAAATTCTAGATATACTCTGAATGTGTAATCTTCAGTTTAAATTCTTGTATGTTCCAGGTCCTCCTGCAGCCCAATAAGCTCAGGGAGGGGTGAGGAATAGAGTAAAATACGTAGTAACTTTTTTTTCTTTTAAAACCCATCTTTTAAAATTGGGTTGTATAATTGGATCTTGATGAAACTGCTGCTGCATGTAGTAGCTATATCAGCTGCTTATGGCCATCTCAAATGTTCCACTTCAGAAATCAGATGATAGTACATATAGGCAGGAAAACTTTGTTAAGAGGTGGAAATTTATTCCATATGCTGTACCATATTGCTTTAGGATTTTGTGAACATGGGAGGATTTGTAGCTGTGTAACTTTAAAAAAAATACCAAGGGATATAGTGCTTATCTGTCCTGTGATCACTGGAGAGCAAAAGTATTGAGAAAATTAAATGGGAGCATGCATTTAGGAGGACTGTATTGCATTTTCTTCCAATTCCTGAGCCCAAAGAAAGAGGCGGGGGGGGGGGTAGAGGGTGAAGAAAGGGCAGAATTGTGTGACAATGTAACTGAAACTAATTATAATAAACAAGTGGGCATAACTAAGACTGTATGAATTACCTTAATTCTGGACCTTCTAAAGTTTTGAGTGCTTCATTTTGAAGCTTTAATATTTGCATTTTTGTATGGCAATATATTTCATGGGAAATGAACTTATGCTGCCCTTTGACCACGTGACCTACTCTCTGCCCAGTAAAACCATTTCTCTGTCTTATTCAACATTTCAAATCCTTGAGAAGTTTCAACAACTGTTTCTCTGCACCTCCTCCTTGAAAGTGATCTTTTCTTTTAAAAATGTTATATCGGACCACAGCTCTAGGTAGCAAGATTATTTCTGCATTTCTAGACATAAACTTCATGACTACAAAGCTACCTGTGGCAATGTTGGAATGGACTCCACACAACTGTATTAAGTTGTAAATGGGGTGCTTTTTCCTGTAGGAAAAGGGAGATTCCCAACCTCCCAATGTGACGTCTAGCACTGTATTCCAGTCAAGGAAGGTCACAAAACAAATGATAAAGATGGCCATCTCTGAACATGAAAAGTATTTTAGATTATTTGTAGAGACCTTTATGGCTCATGAAACCCTGTGTAGCTGGTAACTATGGCAACAGGATTTACAGGCTGAGAGATATAAACAATAGTCTCAATAAGTATAAAGACTCTATTTCTAAGATATTGCTTTAATCTGTAATAGAAAGGAATACTTAAAACCATTCCATTTTCAGAGATATTACTGGTTCCAGCAGTATTCTCCATCTCCCGAGGGAATATTGCTGGAACCAGTAACTTCAAGTTTATCTACTGAATATGATCTGATGTGGTACAAAGGCTTTGACCTCAGTCGAGCAACTGCTGAGAATTCTATCCTTTGTCCTAACGTGTTTGTCATGAATTGAATAACTCGTGGTTTCCTGCATACCTTAATCATGGTATAACCTTTATACCACATTATCATGTATTTCTCTATATCATCACAACACATTAGAAAACCAAAATATATTTAGCATGGAATCCACCAAAGCACGTAAGCCCATTTATAACTTTAAGCACATGAATAGCCCCACTGACTTCTACATGCTTTGTTTGATCAGATATTTAGTGTCTTTGTTCGGATACATACTCTGCCTCCTTTCTTCTTTCACTTCTTTTCATTTGTTTCTCTGTTTTTACCCCATTACTACTTCCTCCTGATTGAAGTGTCCTTAGAGGAGGTTGTAAAACAAATTGATAAACTAAACAGTAATAAGTCACCAGTATAGTATTCAGCCAAAAGTTCTAAAAGAACTCAGATGTGAAATTGCAGAACTACTGACTGTGGTGTGTAATCTATCATTTAAATCTGCTTTAGTACCAGATGACTGGAGAATAGCTAATGTGACACCATTTTTTAAAAAGGGCTCCAGAGGCTATCCTGGCAAATACAGGCTGGTAAGCATAACTTCAGTACTAGGCAAATTGGTCAAAAAACTATAGTAAAGAACAGAATTATCAGACATATAGATGAAAGTGAAAGAGTCAACATAGCTTTTGCAAAGGGAAATCATGCCTCACTAATCCACTAGAATGCTTTGAGGGGATCAACAAGCATGTGGACAAGGGGGATCCAGTGGATATAATGTACTTAGATTTTCAGAAAGCCTTTGACAGGGTCCCTCACCAAACGGTCTTAAGGAAAGTAAGCTGTCATGGGATAAGAGGGAAGGTCCTTTCATGGATCAGTAACTAGTTAAAAGATAAGAAACAAAGGGTAGGAATAAATGGTCAGTTTTCAGAAAAGAGAGCGGTAAATAGTGGTGTCCCCAAAGTGTATGTACTGGGACTGGTATTGTTCAACATATTCATAAGGATCTTGAAAAAGGGATAAATGGGAGGGGTGCACAAAATTTGCATATGATATAAAACTACTCAAGATAGTTAATTCCAAAGCAAACTGAAGAGTTAATAAGATATCTTACAAAACAGGGTTACTTGGCAACAAAATGGCAGATGAAATTCAATACTGATATTTGCAAAGTAATGCACACTGGAAAACATCCCAACTATACATATACAATGATGGGGTCTAAATTAGCTGTTACCACTCAAGAAAGGGATCTTGGAGTCATTGTGGATAATTTTCAGAAAACATCCATTCAGTGTGCAGAAGCAATTAAAAGTGAAAAGAAAGTTGGGAATCATTAGGAAAGGGATAGATAATAAGACAGAAAATATCGTATTGCCTCTATATAAATCCATAGTATGCCCAAATTTGAATACTTTATGCATATCTGGTTCCTCCATCTCAAAAAAGATATATTAGAATTGAGAAAATTATAGAAAACGGCAACAAAAATGTTTAAGGGTATGGAATAGCTTCTGATAGGTGAGATTAATAAGATTGCATCTTTTCAGTTTGGAAAAGAGATGACTAAGGGGAGATATGATAGAGGTCTATAAAAAATGACTATTGTGGAGAAAGTACATAAGGAAGTGTTATTTACTGTATCTCATAACACATGAAGTAGGCATCACCAAATGAAATTAATAGGCAGCAGGTTTAAAGCAAATAAAAGGAACTATTTCTTCACATAAAGGACAGTCAACCTGTGGTAATTCCTGCCAGAGGAGGCTGTGAAGGCCAAGACTATAACAGGGTTCAAAAAGAACTAGGTAAGTTCCTGGAGGATAGGTCCATCAATGGCTATTAGCCAGGATGGGCGAGGATGGTGTCCCTAGCCCCTGTTTGCCAGAAGCTGGGAATGAGCAATAGGGAATGGATCACTTGATGATTACCTATTCTGTTCATTCCCTTTGGGGCACCTGGCATTGGCCACTGACAGAACACAGAATACCTGGCTAAATGGACCATTTGTCTGACCCAGTATGGTCGTCCTTCTGTATGTTCTCCTCAATATTCATACCTTAAATATCAAAGAGGGCTTATAGAATTTCTGGCTATAAATATTTATACATAAGAATTTCTCACTTTTAGAAAGAAATGATAAAAATAAGCAATAACAAATGGCAAACACTCTGAACCAAATAGAAACTTTAAAAAGTTTCATTTAAATACTTTCCATCCACTATTTTTGCTTATAGTGCTCTTTTTGTAAATGTGCATGTAATATCATGTTCAGTATTTTTGAAAAACTTTATGCAGTAGAAATGTCTAATTGTGACTAAACATTTGTAATTAATAGAACATTTTTAAATAAATGCTCTCCTAAAAGTTATGGAGAAAGAACTGCTGAACCAGAATTTTGAAATGACATATTTTTGTAGATTGCCTGTGTCTATTGCAACATTTGACCTGAGCATGTGACTAGATTATTAATTTATCTTATTCACATTTTGTATATATGCCTATCATTTATAATGTAGATATGAATACACGTGATCATCCTTAAATTCTTCAACTACTGTTATCTATCTATAAAAGGAAAACTTTGGAAAGGGAGATTACTGCAGGACTTTTTAAAATAAAAAACAAACTCCTGAATATTATCTGTACCCTTCAGGTTGCATTAACTATTACAGAAGAATACAACACTTATAACCTCTATTTGTTTAAATATAGGGTATTGAACATTTAATTTTTATTAAAATATGTTGGCTTTTTTATTTTAGACTAAGAATTCATCTATACAATTTTAATAAGATTTAGCAACCAAATGTGCCAGAGCTCTGGTACAATAACTGCCTTCTTTTAAACAAGATCTTGCCTTGAACATGTTCAGGCACTTAAAATAGCCTGTGGAGTGATGACACTTCCCCATTTTGAAGGTAGAGACTAAACCAGAAATTATTCTGAGATTAGGAGAATGTTGAATTTGACTGTCTCAGTAAAAATAATTTGTATGAAGGAGCTATGAGGATACTCCCTCCCCCACCCCCATTTAAAGTTTTAATGGTATGAGAGCATATTTATGAAGATTGAGTAGGCAGAGGTTAACTAATGGGGTAACAGAAGTTTGGGGCTACTGAGATGTGTATTCAGAGGGTTGGGAGATGGAAAGGACTATCACGTGGCACGATAAAATGTTGTGCAATAATAAGGTTCATGAGTTTGTGCAACTTCTTGTAAGATGCAAAATATGAAATCTGTGTCTTTGTTGCTGCAACTGTTGGCTGTAATAACTGTCTTGACAAATATGACACTTTGTGGGTGATTCTCTTGACATGATAAACAATGTTCAGAAGCAATTTATGCTGCTCTCTCTTCCAAAAATGTACACTTAAAACATAATTGTAATGGTGTTATAAGGATGGTTGGTTAAAGATGTGTGGGGAGTGACCTTCCACCCTCCCCCCGTCCCAAACTCTCCTAGCTTGGAAAGGATGAGGGAGAAGCTGGAATAGACTAGGCTACGGTTGAGAAAAAACACTGCTCTTTCCTCCTGGCTAAATAATGTAGACTTTATTTTTCTATTGCCTTGCACACTGCATATTCATCTTTAATGTTTGCTCAGTTGCACACATATACCAGATCAGAAGACATTCTATTTGTACATTTTGCAAGAGAAGAAAATATGACAAAAGGTGCATAGTGAGAGAGAACCACAGCCCTCTGCAACTCTTACAGTCAGCGTGTCCTTGGTAAGCATGCCAAGGTCATCCACTCCTTGATTTCTTCTAGTGATCATCCACAGGATTGATCTAGGCAGCTATTGCTTTCAATAACCCCTTTGAATGCCTCTGGATTAATTAGCGTTACTTCCACCTCCCTTCCCTTTACTACTGTTACTCAGAGTTTTCAGAACTCAAAGCAGTGGTAACTTAATTAATAAATCAATGAGAATATAGTGCTTCTGTCTGATGAAAGATGGATACAAGTAAGCATGCTCTTATCTAAAATTATTTATTAGATTTAAGCACACAGAGACGTAAGCAATAGGTTTAGAACAGGGGTAGGCAACCAATGGCACAGGTGCCAAAGGTGGCACACGAGCTGATTTTCAGTGGCATTCACAGTGCCGAGGTCCTGGCCACAAGTCCGGGGGGCTCTGCATTTTAATTTAATTTTAAATCAAGCTTCTTCAACATTTTAAAAACCTTATTTACTTTACATGCAACAATAGTTTAGTTATATATTATAGACTTATAGAAAGAGACCTTCTAAAAACGTTAAAATGTATTACTGGCACGTGAAACCTTACATTAGAGTGAATAAATGAAGACTCGGCACACCACTTCTGAAAGGTTGCCGACCTCTGGTTTAGAAAATCCTAAAGAATTACCTAAAATCTGAGATGGTATTGAGTAATTAGCAGAAGCTCAGTGATGGCCGGTCACTTACCTGCCGGCATATAAAGTGTCAGGAAAAAGTCTATCAGGATAGTATCAGAGCGGTAGCCATGTTAGTCTGGATCTGTAAAAAGCAACAAAGAGTCCTGTGGCACCTTAAAGACTAACAGATATATTGAAGCATAAGCTTTTGTGGGTGAATGCCCACTTTGTCAGACTCATGTAATGGAAATATCCAGAGGCAGGTTAAGTATGCAGGCAAGAATCAGTCTGGAGATAATGAGGTTAGTTCAGTCAGGGAGGGTGAGGCCCTCTTCTAGCAGTTGAGGTGTGAACACCAAGAGAGGAGAAACTGCTTTTATAGTTGGCTAGCCATTCACAGTCTTTGTTTAAGCCTGAGCTGATGTTGTCAAATTTGCATATGAACTGAAGCTCAGCAGTTTCTCTTTGAAGTCTGGTCCTGAAGTTTTTTTTTCTGTAAGATGGCTACCTTTACGTCTGCTATTGTGTGGCCAGGGAGGTTGAAGTGGTTTTGGTATATTGCCATTCCTAATATCTGACTTGTGTCCATTTATCTTTTTACATAGGGCCTGTCCAGATTGGCCCATGTACATAGCAGAGGGGAATTGCTAGCACATGATGGAGTATCTATCAGGATAGCTTCAGAGAACTGCTCCAAAGTACACTCTATTATCTAGATCAGTGTTTCTCAAAGCCAGTCCGCTGTTTGTTCAGGGAAAGCCCCTGGCGGGCCCGGCCAGTTTGGCCAAACCTGAAGATGCAGCAGGTAAACAAACCAGCCTGGCCCGCCAGGAGCTTTCCCTGAACAAGCAGTGGACTGACTTTGAGAACCACTGATCTAGTCTTTTTATAACATTTTTTTTTCACAAAACACATAGCTCATAGTGACCCCTACCGGGCCATCACTTCTCCAAACTTCAATCAACTACTTATAAACAAAACACTCTTAACAATCTTAGCCATAATAAGCTTCTGTATCAAAGGCACCCAAACTCAAGGTCTCTGTCCACTTATTTTCTTTCAGTATCAAAATTTGTTGATGCTTTCCTCCCCTCCACCCATTCTGATTAACAGAACCTGCAAGCCTGCAGCTAGTATTTGTCCTTGCCTCCAAAAGCCCTGTTTGTCCAAATTAACCCTTACCTATTTTATTAATTCATGGTGGTTGAATGCACACAATATGGCTGCAATTAGCTTGACGAAATTCTGGGGTAAAACATCTCTCAATTCCAGGGTAACACCACAACTGCTGTTCATGATATAGCTGTTTAAAAAACATAATAAAGGAAATTGTGTCTAGTAGGTCTATTAACTATAGCCACTTGTTTGACTATACTCATATGAAGCTGGCTTAGCTGACATGAGCAGGCCCAAGTTTAGACAAGACGTACGTGAACAAGTAAGTGCTGAAGAAGCCTGAACAAGTAATTGCTGACATAATTACTATGGTCGGTCTTCACGATTGGCGTAGATCTTAGTATCTAGAAGAGATGTACATAAATTGTATAGTGTGTGAATGAAGTGATATCACTCTGTAACTAAACACCCTGCATCTGGGCCGGGCCAACATAGGTAAAGAGTTATTCTATGACTAATAAAGTAACCTGAGTGACAAGCTGGAGTCAAACTGAGGGTTCTTGTTGTGGTTGTTTTGAATACCAGAGAACTAGACTAAGAACTGGACTAGCTGTTTTAGCTAAGCTGAGTGGAAAGGTCTCTGAGGGAATCCAAACAACTTGTGGTTAATTTTTAAGAATGTGTTTGAGACCAAATAACTGAACTTAGCAAAATTTATTGTCTAAAGATAAAGCAGTACGAGATGAAAAGGAAACATATGTGGCTTCCTTCTAGGAAGCTGTTTTTATCTAGTAGCATGTTTACATTACACAGAAAGTGTGATTTGGAAATATTCATTTAAACTAGCTCTATTTATAGTACTGTTTAAAAAATTACAAAATTTTCTATACATCTCTGTGATAAATAAAGTGTGGACACCCAGCCAGACAGTACCTATAAAATCCCTCGCAGTAGCTGTTCCCTAATTGCTCTACCAGTAAAGGGTTAAAAAGTGTCACTGCTATGCATAGGTAAAAGGAAGTAAGTGGGCACCTGGCCAAAAGAGCTAACGGGAAGGCTAGAACTTTTTAAAATTGAAAAAAAACAATCCCCTTTTTGTCTGTCTGTCCATTGTTCTCAGGGAGAGGCAGACAGGGAGCAGTTATGCTGTGAGAAGCTTGGGCCAGATACGAAAAATCATCAGTATCAGACCTAGAAACTACTCATCTAAAACCCCAGATATGTAAGTAGATCAGGAAATGTCTAGGAAGATGCAATGAGGTTTATCCCTTTTATTTCTTTATGGCTTGTGTATTCCTCTGTGCTAACCCCAAGTACTTTTGTTTTGCTTGTAACCTTTAAGATGGATATCAAGAGAGCTATTCTTGATGCTTAATCCTTGTAGTTTTTTTTTTAAATCAAGTAAAAGCCTAAGTTCCCAGATGTATTTTCTTTTTTTAATTAATGACTTTTATCTTTTTTAAGAACATAATTGGGGTTTTATGTCTTAAGAGGTTTGTGTACATGTTGTTTAGTTAGCTCAGGGTGCATGCATGGCAAAGGTGGAATGCGAACTGATTTTTACTGGCATGCTACTGCCAGCCGGGGTCCCATCCACCGGCCCTCTCAGGCCACTGCCTGCCTGGGTGAATGGAATCCTAGGCTGGCAGCGGTCTGAGTGGGGCCAACGGCCAGGACCCTGGCTGGCAGGAGCCAGCAGCTGGAACTCCAGACTGTCAGCTGGCTGAGATGCTCAGCTCGCCGCTTGTCTGGGGTTCTGTCTGCCAGCCCCTTGCCAGCCAGGGTCTGGGCCCCATTCAGCCAGCCGAGAAGGGCCAGCGGATGGGACTCCAGCTGGCAGGGGCTAACAGACAGAACCCCAGACCGGCAGCAAGGCTCAGCCAGCTGATAGTCTGGAGTTCTATTGGGGGCCCCTGTAAATGTAAAATTTATTACGGGCACACAAAACCTTAAATGACTGTAGACTTGATAGGCCACTTTTCAAAGGTTGCCAACCTCTGAATTAGATGGTGGCAACAGCTAAATTCATTTTGTTTTCTTTTCTTTCTCAGCTCTTCACTGGAGCTGGGGTGAAAGGACTTGAGGGTACGCCACAGGAAAGAATTCCCAAATGCACCTTCCTGGGTTCTCAACAGGGTTTTGCACTTGGGTGGTGGTAGCATCTACAAATCCAAGGTCAGAGAAAACCTGTAACCTTGGGAGTTTAATACCAGCCTGGAGTGCGGAGTATTACTTTTTAAAATCCTTGCGGGCCCCCACCTTCTGCACTCAAAGTGCCAGAGTGGGGAATAAGCTTTGACAATCTCTTAAGTCCAACTCACCAGTTTATAACAGTTTCTGACCTTGTTTTATTTTGTATTTTTTTTATACTACATTCTAAACCAGTTGCCTATGAACAGGTCCACTGACAGCAATTCCGGGCCCCAGGGCCATCCTTAGGAGGATGCGGGGCCCAGGGAAGAAGTGAGAAACCTGTCACTTTTGGGACCAGTCCTGTCACTTCTGGGACTGACTGTGCTGGGCTGGACAATCGTGCTGGCCAACGGGGCCCCCCAGAGTGCTTGGCTCAGAGAGGTCGCTACCCTGTGTGCACCTAGGATCCCTGTGGCCTTCCCGGACAATTAAAAAGGACCTGGGGCTTCCAGGCCCTTTTAAATCACCTGGGCCCCATGGCAATTGCCCCCTTTATCCCCCTCACCACCCGTCGATGGGCCTGCCTCTGAAGACTTCTGTACCAGGACATAGAACAAATGTTCTATGGGGTGTTCTATGGGGCAAATGTGTTTTGCCTTTGACAAATTCTCTATTAGCTACTGCAGAAGCTGATTCCAAGTTTGTGAAGTGTTTTGAGGTACTGAGCATGAGTGAACAAATTATGGTAAGTGCACAATACATTCAGTTAACAACTTTCCAATATTTTTTATATATAGATATAATGTATATTAATACTGTGTGCATAATACCCATTAACGTGGTATATGCCTGATATATATGTATTGGATAACAGTCCCCTCCTTGTCACTTTGATAACTGTATAAGGGAGACACCTTTGCCAAATTAATATATGAATTTATGAATCAAATAATATATGAAACAAAGGTAATAGCTCTCAAGAAATATATACTGCTTTAGTAAGCTGAATTGTGGCAATACATAACTGACGCAATTAAAAATTATTACTCAAAGTAGAACAGATATTTTTATAGTGCGACCCACAATGATACATACATGAGGAGTAAAACAAAAATTTGATGTAGACATTACAAGTGAGGTTTCCATACATTTTTATCATATACCATACCATACTGTCAATTTATATTATAGGCTATCCTTGCTGCTGGTTCTTGCCACTTGTTAAGCTATACAGGGCAGAAGACAGGAATGTCTCATTGCACTGGGTTAAGCCACTGTGGCTGCACACTGGAGTTGCAATGTCAAAAATATTACTTACACAAGTATTCATATCCATTAATGGAGCAACAAGCTATGTGAAGTGCTTGCCAGATCTGAGTTGCTGAGTGGTACACTAGTAGCTGAAGTAGATCAAGGCATTCATTGAAGATGTTTTCTTCCAGAAAACTTACTGAATGGACAGTAGCTAATTAATTGAATATCCACTTTTTTTTTATTTCTCTAGCTAACGACAATTCCACCAGGCCATTGGTTTGATGGTGGTATGGGGTGGCAACCAAGTGATTCACCCCATGAGTCTCCCACAGTTCTTTCATGGTCCCAGCCAGGAAATTAGTCCCTGAATCCGTAAGGATGTCGGAGGGCCAACCTACCCTGGCAAAAAAAGTCTGTTAGGGCCTGGCACACAGTTTTAGCCCTGGTGTTGCCTAGAGCTACTGCTTCCGGCCATCGGGTAGCAAAGTCCATGAAAGTCAGTATGTACTGCTTTCCTCTGGGGGTCTTTTTTGGGAAAGGACCCAGAATATTTACAGCTACTCACTGATATGGGACCTCTATTATGGGGAGTGGCTGGAGAGGGGCCTTGACCTGGTCTTGGGGCTTTCCCATTTTTTGGCATACCTCACAAGACCGGACATACTTGGCAACATCCTTGCCCATCCCCTCCCAGTGGAAGGACTTCCTCAACCGGTCCTTGGTTCTATTCACCCCAGCATGGCCACTGGGATGATCATGGGCTGAGTTTAAGAGCTTCCCCTGGTACCTAGTTGGAACTACCAACTGTTTTTGTGGATACCAGTCTTCCCGGTGTCCACCAGAAAGAGTCTCCTTATATAAAAGCCCTTGTTTTATAACAAACCGGGATGGTTAGAAGAGCTGAGAGGCGGTGGGGTGCTCCGTGCCGCCACCCAAGCTTTCTGAAGGCTGTCATCTGCTTCCTGCTCAGTTTGGAACTGTTTCCTGGAGGCTGGAGACACCAGTTCTTCCTTAGGCTGTGGACTTGGGCTTGATCCTTTGGGAAGCGATGTAGGTGATGGGGTTGTTTTCGTGGCTGGTGAACCGCTCTCCGCTGGTGCACCAGGTGGTATTTCAGGCTCTGGCTGAGCCTCTTGGGTATGGTTGTCTGCTGCTTCTGCCAGTTCAGGATGGCTGGTGCCCTCTGGCGTTGGGGTTGAAGATGCATTTGCAAGCGCTGGTGTCAGTGCTGGCAATGGTTCTGGTGCTGGTTGCGTTTCCAGGTCCAGGTCTGGGACTGGAAGTACTGTGGCTGTTTCAGTCGTTGGCAGGGGATCCGGGTCCACTACCTCTGTCTGGGTCTCTGCTAACACAGACGGGGCCCCTGTGGATGGCTCAGGAACAGAGTTGGATCTGGAAGCTTGCCTGGCTTGGCTGCGTGTAACCATTCCCACTCTCTTGACCCACTTTACCTGGTTGGCCAAGTCTTCCCCCAGTAGCATGGGGATGTGATAACTGTCGTAGACTGCAAAAGTCTACATTCCTGACCAGCCTTTGTACTGGACAGGCTGTTTAGCTGTAGGCAAGTTTACCACTTGTGACATGAAGGGGTAAATTGTCACTTTGGCCTTTGGGTTGATGGATTTGGGGTCCACTAAGGATTGGTGGATAGCTGACACTTGTGCCCCCGTGTCTCTCCAAGCGATAACCTTCTTTCTGTCCACTCTCAAAATTTCCCTTCGCTCCGAGGGTATTTGAGAGGCATCTGAGCGTGGGGATCTTTGGTGTGACGATGGTGTAATGAACTGCACTCGGTAGGGGTTCTTGGGGCAGCTGGCTTTTATATGTCCCAGTTCATTACACTTGAAGCATCGCCCAGCTGACTGGTCACTGGGCCGAGGTGGGTTACTGGAGACTGGTGAGGTGAGAGAATAGGGAGTCGGTGGCTTTCCTTGGGTTGTAGGTGGGGTCTTGGGTTGCCCTCGGGTATAGGGTTTATTGTCAGTTTGACCTCTGTGATATTCACTCCCCTTGATAGTAGCTTTTTTCTTTTCTGCCACTTCCACTCATCTGGCTCCAATCTCCCCCGCCTCAGTTACAGTTTTGGGCTTCCCATCTAGGATGTACCTTTCGATTCCCTCTGGAACACCCTCTAAGAACTGCTCCAATTGTATTACGAGGTGCATGTAGTCCAGAGATTTAACATTGGCTCCTGATATCCAGGCATTATAATTCTTTCCAATGTGGTAGGTGTGTCGCGTGAATGACACATCTGGTTTTCACCTTAGGGCTCTGAACCTCCAACGGGCATGCTCGGGTGTTAACCCCATTCTGATTCTGGCCTTGGTTTGAAAAAGTTTATAATCGTTCATGTTCTCCTTAGGCATTTCAGTCGCCACCTCTGCTAAGGGTCCACTGAGCAGTTGCCTCAGCTCTATCATGTATTGGTCCTCAGAGATGCTGTACCCATGCCAGGTCCTTTCAAAATTTTCTAGGAAGGCCTCAGTGTCATCACCTGCCTTGTAGGTGGGAAATTTCTTGGGATGTGGAACAATAACTGGAGAAGGGTTGTAAGGGTTGGCTGGAGCATGCTGCCTAGTCTGCGCTAATTCCAGTTCATGCTTTCTCTCTCTCTCTTTTATCTCCAGCTCTCTCCTGTGGACAGCCTCTTTTTCTCTTTCTCTCAGCTCCATCTCTTTTTCTCTCAGTTCTATCTCTTTTTCTCTCTCTTCCCTCTCTCTTTCTTTTATCTCCAGCTCTCTCCTGTGGGCAGCCTCTCTTTCTCTTTCTCTCAGTTCTATCTCTTTTTGTTTTAGTTCTAGTTCTTTTTGTTTCTTTTCCATGTCTTGCCTGTGGTCTGCGTCTTTGATTTGTCCCTCTGCCTCCAGTCTTGCTCGTTCCTGTTTCAGGGTGTCCTTGGTAGTCATAGTTTCTGCTTTCTTGTGTTGGGGTGCCCTCTGGTGTTTACTGCATGAAATACTGCTTCTCTGTTGCCTCCTTAGGGTTGCTTAGCAACAGAGTCTTTTTTTTAACTCCTTCTACCTAGGTATTCCCGACAGAGTTAGAAAGAAAAAAAAAACATTCATTTGCAAATGTGTTTTGTTGGTGTTTGGTGACTCACAACTGGAGTCCCTTTGTTTAACAAAGATCTTTGTTAAACCCTAATGTCTTTGCCTTCAGAGTACTCAGAAGGGAGAGACCAAAAAAAACTTGCAGACCTTTGCTTTTAAAAACAGTCTTCTCTAGCCTGCCTTACACACAGCTAGCAGGAAAAGAGAAAGAAAAAATCCTACTGGCTTTTGCTTCTAAACCCAAACCTCTCAGTCTGACTGCAGATAGCTAGCAGGGAGAGAAATAAAAACCTCACTGGCTTTTGGATTCTATCTTATCTATCTATCCCACACGCTGCACACCATGTCATGGTATAATTCCCCACTCTGAACCTTAGCGTCCAAAGATATGGTACCAGCATGAATTCCTCTAAGCTCAATTACCAGCTTAGTACTTGTAGCGTTGCCACCAACCAGGAATTCCAGTGCCTGGTACACTCTGGTCCCCCCAAAACCTTGCCCGGGGACCCCCAAGACCCAGTCCCTCTGGATCTTAACACAAGGAAAGTAAACCCTTTCCCTCACCATTGCCTCTCCCAGGCTTCCCCTCCCTGGGTTCCCCTGGAAGATCACTGCTATTCAAACTCCTTGAATCATTAAACAGAGAGGAAAATTTACCTTCCCCCCTCCTTCTCCTTCCCCCTCCTAGATTTTCCCTGAGAGAGAAAATAATCCTAACACAGAGAGAAATTAACCTTTCTCTCCCCCTTCCCTCCTTTCTCCCCACCAATTCCCTGGTGGATCCAGACCCCATCCCCTGGGGTCTCACCAGAATAAAAAAAAATCAAGTTCTTAAACAAGAAAAGCTTTTAATTAAAAAAAGAAAAAAACAGTAAAAATTATCTTTGTAAATTTAAAAAAATGGAATAGGTACAGGATCTTTCAGCTATAGACACTGGGAATACCCTCCCAGCCTAAGTATACAAGTATGAATTAAAATCTTTTCAGCAAAATACCAATTTGAACTCCTTTCAGCCAAATACACATTTGAACTCCTTCCAACCAAATACACATTTGCAAATAAAGAAAACAACCATAAGCCTAACTCGCTTTATCTACCTAGTAATCACTATTCTGAAGTTATAAGAGCCTGTATCGGAGAGATTGGAGAGAAACCTGGTTGCACGTCTGATACCTCTGAGCACCCAGAGTGAACAACAACCAAATTCTAACGAGCACACACAAAAACTTTCCTCCCTCAAGATTTGAAAGTATCCTGTCCTCTGATTGGTCCTCTGGTCAGGTGACAGCCAGGCTTCTGATTTTGTTAACCCTTTACAGGCAAAAAGATATAAAGTACTTCTGTTCTATTAACTCCTACTAACGGTTTATGACAGGAGTCCTTATCCTGTTTTGTCTGAACTTCTCTATAGAGGCCCAGTCCAGTAAATGAGGGCTGACCTTGGTTAGTGGGTTGGGTCCCTCAGGTGATATAGGCAAAGAAATGCTTACTTTCTCTGGTTTGTACATCACTCTAGGGTGTAGGCATCCAGACACCTGGTGCAGTGGGCATGACCAGAGGCAGAAAATACATTTTTACTGGAAAAACTTAGGCATTTGAGCGTATGAAGGCAGCTGAATAGAGGGTTTTTAGAATTCAAGTGGGGCCTGATTCTAGAATTCAGGTCCTAATGCAGCAGTTAGGTGCTGAAATCCTTTTGTGATGGACCCTTACAGCATAATTAATTGGCCTTTCTAAAGGCTATTATGTGTGCCTGCAATTAGTTGTAGTCAGTTATTACTGGCATAGGCACAGTGAATTTAAAAATACACATATATGAACATAATCATTGCTTTTGCTCTGGAGGTAGAAATGATGACCAGCATGATTTCACTACTATGGCAAGAGCTTTCAGCAGAGGCCATGCTGCTTGTGCCCCTCTGAAGAAGAACCAGGAAGAAGAGAGAGGAATAGATAAGCTCCTTTGTAGTTTCAGGCAATGAGGCTGCTATGATGCATGCAGGGTTTGAGGGTGGGATTCTTCATGTAGCTTGCTCAACACATTTTGATGGAAATTCAATTAAGGCAAACCCATATGTGGAACACTTCTCTTTAAAACTGTGTGCTTACAGTTTTGGGTGAAGGCCTCTTCACATCTTTGCATGTTTTGACTTAAAAAGCAGTGACTCAGCATTAACTAGGTAGAAAAAAACCTAAAAGGATATGAAATAGGCTGAAATTGTGCTATTTTGCGTGTGTGTGTGTGTGTGTGAATACTTCCTCAAAGCTCTACACAGCATTTTAATTTTCCTATGGAACTAGAGCATTGAAGTGGGAACTTGAAAAATAGGCATGGATATGAAACTTGGAGAACAAGCACTGAATGAACGTTTATAGTGGAAAATATTGCACTCAGGAATGCATTGCTGATAGTCATGATATAAGAGCCAGTGTAGGATGGGCTGAATTATCTTTAACACTATGTCAAACTTAGCTGTCCAACTGAAATTATTGCTATTTTCTATCTGATTCATGGCTTTAAATCTCTTCTTCCTAGAATTATCCTCAGAGCAATATGAGGAGGTCTTTAGCATAGAACTGTGAACAGGTTACCATTACATGGATGCAAAAAAAGCCTGAAGCTTGTCTTTACTCAGTATTCTAATACTTTATGTATGAGACAACACTAATGGAATGAATTTCCTTGGTCACAGCTCACATGAAAAGTTTTGTAAGTTCAGTGGCTGGGAAGTATGGAAAAGAGGCAATGTCTTATATTCCTCTGAGATGGGTGAGGAAAAAAATTTACTTTGAACACAAGTTCTAATTTATGAAACAAGCTCTTTCTTTAGCATGAGTACACTAGAAATTAAGTATGGATAAGGGAAATGAGATCTACCAGGAGTTATAACTTAGTTGGCATTTTTCCATAAAAGCCTTTACTAGAAAAGAATTAGAGAAATCAATAAACCTCAGCAAATACATCCAGATCAGTGAAGTTATTAAAAATATAAGATGAAGAGGTTTTTTTATGCTGATGCTATAGATCATGAAATACATTTATGCAGTCTAGTATTTTACAAATAAAATCATGTTAAATCTGTGGAATGAAAGAGCACTTGAAAGAGCTGCAGAAAATAAATAACCACCCTTTCTGTGATCTCCATCAATGCTCGTGACTCTTCTGCCACATCGATCCTGACCTTTCTTCTTGCTGTGTTCTGAATGGAGTCTGTCACTGATTCCCTCCATACTCTATCAATATCACCCTTGGCACCTTTCTTCCTTCTCCGCACTCTGCAATGTCTATCCCACCAACTTATAACTTTGGCTCACCCACAATATCTGCCTCCATGCTTGAGTAACCTTCTTGCTGTATACCCCATTTTGGGGGGTGAGTAGATGGGAGGGTGATCTTATCCACTCATGGTTTTAACTACTGTTTTTATGCCAATGGTTCACAAATCTGCCTTTCTATTCTGGCATCATCTTTGTCTTTTTGAATTTGTATTGCAGCCTGTCTAGCTGCTTCCACTGGATGTCTCATCAATGTAACCTTGGCCAAAAATGAACTCACTTTCCTGAGTCCATTCTCTCTCCATTCTCCTTGCCATTCAAGACTGTATCCTGGGGGTCACCTTCACTCCACACAATCAGACTATCCAATTTCTATTGCTTGTTCATTGTATAACCCTTTCAAAATCCACATTGTTAAAAACTAGTTCAGAAACTTACCTTCATCTTAACCGACATCTTTTTCCTGGCCATATGCATGTACACCATCTGTCCCTCAAAACATTGCTGCAAAGATCACTGTTTTATGTCCCCTAACTCATGAGCACACATTTGCATTTCTCCAGGGAAGCAACCTTTCCCATTACATCACATTCAAAATGCATGTCCTCACCTTTGTCACTCTTCACCTTTCCACTTATCACTTCTACCTTGTGTTACCATCTGCCCTTCCACTAAGCCAACAATTCCAGTCACCATTCCCCATTTCTCTGTGTTTTTTCCCCTGTGAACAACGCTACACTTTTTGTCATGTTTAAAGGACCACATGGAACAGATTCTTCCACTCCATCATATTCTTCAACACCCACTTCAGTGGTGCCTACCAGAAATCAGTCAAACACTAATGGCTATGGAAGAGGCAGAACAAAATGAAATATCTCTTTTGCAAGTTTTGGAGAAGCAATTAAATGTACAATAACTAAACTATGTTCTTGCCTTCCTTTTTCCACCTGCCTTTGTTCCATTCACTCTGTCATCTTTCAAAATAGATTTTGAGTAGATATTTTTTCTGCTATAAAAGACCTATTTTCCTGGCTTCTAGCCCAGGTGGGCCTAATTCTTACTGAAGATTTCAGATGATAGTGTAATTAATATCAATAAGATGTAAACTAATTTTGATCTACAGAACAGAATAATCTATACCAGTGGTAGTTGATTGAAACAAATTGTCTTTGCAATTATACCTTCCATCCAAACATTCAAACCACTTTGCAAAGCACTAAGCCTAAGTGTATTCTCATATTGCGGACAAGCAAATTGAGGCCCAGAGATGATTCAAGGCTGCAAACCAGGGCTGTACAGTTTTTAAATTGACTTCAGTAGGGAGCTGAATTGAGTTTAACATCAAAATAGTAGAGCTCGGAATACATATTGGTAAGCTTGACCCCCTGCACCTCTCTGCCCCGGCTCTAGTCATTCAACCACCCTCTTTCTGTGTTGAGAGTTTTATCCAGATTTCTTATTAAGATCAGTTATGTACAAAAAAAGAGTAGTGCTTCCTATCTTATGGGATTTGATTAGTTACAGTGCTTTTCAATTTTCATTCAAATGTTCTGGTTTAGAAGTGTCTAGTGACTTTATTTGAATCCACAGCATAGTTTGGAGCCGTACCAAATAAAAGCTTCTCCAAATACCTGTACTAAACAATATTCTGCTTCTCTAACAATAACTTTTTGCAACTTTAACTGGTATGTGTGTATTGCCTTTCTGTTCCTGTTTGGTTCCTGGATCTTGCTCCCTGAACTGAATGTTCCAGTCCCTGTGTATGCACACACGTTTGTGTGTGTGTGTACTTAGCATTGGGTGTGTGCTACTGAGTCTTCTGCTACATACCTACCACTTGGACCATTACATCTTGTTCAGGCTGATGCTGACCTGACTGGTTCATGGTTATTACATAGTGGTGAGGCATCCTCCCCGCACTAGCATGCAAAGGGTTAATAGGGCATAGGAAGTAGGTAATAGGAGTGGGGCTGAGAGGAACAGCCAATCAGGACCCAGCAGGCCCGTACAAAAAGAGATGCAGGACAGAGTGGGGTTGGTTACTCTCTAGAGTTCAAGGAGGGACAGAAGAGTTGGAGGTGACAGAACACATGGCTGTCATCTACAGGGTCCCTAGGCTGGGACCTGAAGTAATGAGTGGGCCTGGGTTCCTCCCACTCATCACTGGGAATTGATTGGACAGTTGTTTTCACCACTGTGGAAGTGGCTGTACAGTTGACTGCAGAGTCCCCAGAAGATAATGACACGGTCCTTGGAGTGTCATGGGTATGGGAGAAGATGTGACAGCATGTGAGGCCCCACTGGGAGAGAATGTACTGATCTGCAGCGCTAATCCCCAAGACAACCAGCAGGAGGTGCCAACATAATGAATGGAGCCCCTTGATTGACCACTTACCTGTTTTTCTTGCTCCAATTTTCTTCTGTTTTGGGAGTGCTGTTCTGGGGTGCATCAGAGAGTAATACAATTGCAACTGTGTATCAGGAAGAGGTTAAATTATTAGACAACAGAATCTAGGAAGAACATGTTGTTGCTCATGAAATGAGTTGCAATTATAAAAGTTACCTTTAGCCGTATTGTACTTACAGTATATTATGATTCAGCAGCTGACTCCATCAAAACATAATCAGCCTGTAATTTCCAATTTTACCAAGGTAGCCTGCTTTTATTACAGAATGTGAATAAAGGCTCTTTATGGTTCATAATGCAGGAGAATAACTTTAAGTGATTGCAGATGGGATCAAATGCAGGCAAGCCTAGCTTTTCAGAATGTTTTCAAGGTTAAATTAATGATAATGGTTCCAACTTCTCTACTGAGTGAAAAGTCCCCCTTTTTTTTTTAACTATACTGCATCTATAACCAGGTATTGCTTTTTGATCATCCATAAATATACATGGTGTGTGCAAAAGTGGAGAGTAAAAATATAACTTTGACAGTGTGTGATTTAGGATCACTTCAATAGCAATCGGACATGCATTCAATCTAATAAAACTTATATTAAACCTGTCTGTTCCTTCAGTCAGTGTGAGAGTTCTGCACTACCAAGGAATATATAATCACCTAGAGATAAGATGGGAGTTTTAAAACACCACTGTTCTTCAATGTAAGGTAGTGCATAAAAAATGGATCATGTAATTTTTTTTTTTCACTTGTAAGGAAAAACTAAGGAAAAGTAATCCAATAGCTTCAAAATTTAAAAACATGTTCCTTCATGTGTCATAGGATATTAACAGGTAAAAGAACATGTTAAACTGATGGCTGAAAGTAGGAAGCTACACAAATTCAAATTTAACAGACTCAGTTTTACCATAGAGTTGTGGTGGATTCTCATTCAATGGAAGCTTTTAAATCAAATTGGATGTCTTCAAAAAGAGATGCTCTGGTTCGAGAACAGCTATTAGAATTGAAGCAGGAGTAAACTTGTGGAAGATCTATGGCCTGTGTTAAGAAAGAGGTCAGACTAGATCGGGGTAGGCAACTTATGACACGAGTGCCAAAGGTGACACACAAGCTGATTTTCAGTGGCACTCACAGTGCCCGGGTCCTGGCCACCAGTCCGGGGGGCTCTGCATTTTAATTTAATTTTAAATGAAGCTTCTTCAACATTTTAAAAACCTTATTTACTTTACATGCAACAATAGTTTAGTTACATATTATAGACTTATAGAAAGAGACCTTCTAAAAATGTTAAAATGTATTACTGGCACGCGAAACCTTAAATTAGAGTGAATAAATGAAGACTTGGCACACCACTTCTGAAAATTTGCTGACCCCTGGACTAGACAATCTCAATGCTCATTTCTGGTTTTAATCTTTGAATATCTAAGACCATGTCCACATTATAAACTTTGTTTGTCTCAAGTTACAGTGGCAGCTATATGGCAATGTAAATGTATCTCTTTGGCATTTGCCCACTTGGCTCCTTGTATCAGTGCAGATCATACTTACTATGAGTGCCTGTCTTGGTGCACGGGGGATAGGAATCCCTGTGTGCAACTTGCCTACATCCAGGGCACTGTCTTTTGGGAAGTTTTGGCAATGCAGTAAGGGGCAGAAACAAGTCATGCAAGAGTGACTTGGAGCAAGGAGTCACCTTCCAAGACTGCAATGGTTTCTATTCCATAATGTCATCTATATCCCATAATTTTAAAGCTTTTTAAAAAAAAATCCCATGAACATGCACTGTGGAGCCTGTACAGCTCTGTACTACTGTCATGAGTGTTACAATAAAAGGATGCATGATCCTCTAGTATTTGCAGAGGCATAAGAAGAACCAAATCAACAGGGTGCATGACAATTTCTTGGAAAACACATTACTATGGGACATAGCACAAATCGATTCAAGGTGGTTTGTGAGCACCTACAGAGCAGCTACAGATGATCGACTATCCGTTCTGGGATCGAGAAATGAATACTGACTAGTGGGATTGTATCATAATGCAGGCTTGGGATGATGAGCAGTGGCTGCAGAACTTTTGGATGTATAAGGCCACATTCCTGGATCTGTGTGACAAGCCCATCCCAGCCCTCAAGTGCAAGAACAGTGTGACAAAGTCAGTCCAGATGGCTACAAGAGGATCCTCATATTGGGTTCCAGGCAGTGGGTGGACATAAGTTTGCCCACTGCTAAAGGACCTTCCCCCAGCCTTTGAGGGAGAATCCACAAAGTCCAGGAACTCAAAGAATTATGGAGCATAACCAAAAACATAACAGGATAAGTGTGAATTTCAAAGGGTCAATCAAAGGGAACCTGAAGGAGACACCGAGCAGAGAATCTGGGACAGTGCCCACTGCTGCTCGAAGGTGGCAAGAGAGCCAGTGGATGCCACCCAGAGGAACTCTGCCAGGATATGTGAGTGAAGGCACGATCAGAAATAGGCCCCACAGTTGCAGGAAACCCCGTCAGTCAACCTCCTCTCCCTGGTCTTATAGATGGCCACTTTGGCCAGCACTAGGAAGAGGTTGACAAGGAGGTACCGTGACTTTGTGGGGCCACAGATAGGGTGTGAGCATATGAAAAGGTGAGGGGAAAAGTGCAGCCAGAAAGGTAAAAGGATGTCCAGGAGGAGCTGGAATAGGGGTTGCAACCTGGCAGACTCCAGGTACATGTGCACCAGGGTCTCCCTCATGCTGCAAAAGAGACAGGCATTAGGGATGGGGTTGAACAATACCAAGTACACGCCCATGATTATGGCTCCGTGGAGGAGTCACCAACTAATATCCCAGGCGGGCCTTGAGACTAGGCTGGAATATAGGCTGGTCCACCAGTGTTCCTCACCCTCAAGAGGTGGTAATACATTCCACCATTTCATATTGGGGTGGGACAGAAGGGTAAGGAAATGAAGGAGGTGGTGCACGAGTTTGTACAGAGGTTTCCTTGGCGCAGTCCAAAAACGAACTGGCTGCAAGTCAAGCAGCTGGCTTATGGTGTATAGGTGGGACAACTGGTGGGACTCACAGGGCAGGGGCCCAGTGAAAAGGTTCAGAGGGCACAGGGTGCAGGGTGGGTGGGGAGTACCCTCCTGCAGGACCTGGTAGAGATAAACCTGAGTAGTGGGCAGTAAGGCTGCCCTCACCTCCGAAAGTACATGCTGGGGAGGATGAAGGGTGGAGATCCTCTTGCACTGAGCAAGTGTCGGGGGATCCACCCAGTCTCCCTACTCGTAGTTCAGGAGGTCTCTGATTCTGGTGATTTCTGCCAGGACCAACCTCTGCAGTACCGAGTGGGACTCCGCTACCTGAACACAGAGTTGGGGACTATGTAGAGGGGCTCTGTGAGGAGATCTGCCCTCTCAGTAGCCACAATGGACCTGGTCAACAAAACCAGCTTCCAGGTTCAGAGGAGGTCCTGGTAGAACAGGCAGCCTGGAGAGGTCTCATGGAAGACTTCTCAGATGGAGATCAAGGAGCTGTCGGTCATAACAGAGCCCTCGGAAGCAGCACAGGAAAGCATGTGCCAACATTCTCCAAGTAGACTACCTGCACTATAGAGGAGTCTCTGCAGAGCTCAGAGGTGGAAGACATGGACCTGAGTGCACAAGCATGTTAGGCCCTGTCCTCCCTTCTCCAGCAGGACATGGAGAACCCTGAAGAGACCCAGTGCAGTCCTGGCCAAAGGAACTCCAGAACCAGCTTCTGGATAACAGCCACGAAACTCGAGGCTGGGACCAGGGTGTTAAGCCGGTGCCAGAGCATGGACAGGACTAGCTGGTTGAGAACCAGTGCCCTCTCTGACAGGGAGAGACACCAGAATACTCCCATCCACCTCTTCAGCCAGTCAGACACCCTGCCCTCCAACTCTAGACAGTTCTCCAGTGGAGAAGGATGCATAACAGAAAGGTAAAAGCCAAGATAAAGCAGCAGACCTAGTCTCCACCAGATGGCTTGAAGCACAGGTGCAAGGGAGTTTGCCTGCCATCCATCCCTACCCACCAGGATAGATCTCTTGACCCAGGCAGAGGAGGGTGCTGAGGAGATGGCCTGGCAAGCTTCCACCTGAACCAGGTTGCCCTGGACCATGAGGAGCATGTCATCAGTGTACACTAACAGGACGCTGATGCACCCCTCGCCTGAAGCTAACTGGTTTGATCAGGGTCCAGTTGAGCCTGACCAGACACTCCAAGGAGGAGTACAGCACCTGGAGAGAACCCACGAACTGGGACTTGAAGCCAAATGCCTACACAGTGCCCAGGAGATACCCATGGTCCACCCTGTCAAATGCCTTCTTCTGATCCAAGGACAGAAAGGTGAATGACAAGGGATCCTGGAACAAGTACAGACTGTTGAAGATGGTATGGCCTGGGATGGGTCGGAGTGGGCCACATCCACCAGCACAGAGCCCAGCCGCAGTGAGATGGCCTTCGCTACGACCTTATAATCTGTGCTAAGGAGCAAGATGGGACTCCAATTCTGAAGGTCTCTAAGGTCCCCCTCCTTCAGAAGCAAGATCCCTGCCAAGGACCTTCCAGACCACGTGGTGGAACTCCATGGTCAGCCTGTCCATGCCTGGAGATTTATTAGAGGGCATGAGATGGAGGGATAGCCAAGGGTTTCTCAAACAAGGGTCATCCCTTGAGAAGAGAGAGCCCCTGGTGGGCCAGAACAATTTACCTGCCCCATCCACAGGTCTGGACGATCATGGCTCCCACTGGCCACGGATCGCTGCTCCTGGCCAATGGGAGCTGCTGGAAGCGGCTCAGGCTGAGGGATGTATGGCCTGCCCATAGACAAATCTCCTCTGGATTCATGAGGGGGGTGCCATAATCTCTTCTCCAGGGTGTAGAAGAAGCGGGAGCCGTGATTCATCTCTCAGAGATGGATGCAGGATCAAATGAACATGCCCCAAGCCTGATGGTCCTTGAGGACCTGGACCTTCTCCTGCTTCTCCTGGCATGCTCCGCAGAGGGATGGATCCCCTGTGCTGGCAGCCAGACACCTCTCCAGCTCCAAGACCTCCCACTCCCACCTCCCACTGAGCTAAGGGAAAGCACACTGTTGCCCTGACCAGGGCAGCCAGAACTCCTGGAAGGACACCACGAAGCCCAAATCCTCCAACAAGCTGTTATTAAAGTGCCAGTAGGCTAGCCCCAGCTCTCTGAGATGAGAGAGGCCATCACGGTCACCAAATGATGATCCAAGAGTGGGGCTGGCCAATACAAGAGGATCCTGGAAGGCCAATATATTAGCCTTAGAATCTTAAAGACCCTTTCTCTTAGAAGCTGAGAAGAGGTTACCACAGGTCAATTAGCCATATCTGAATCCAATAAGGGCTGCCTGAAGCCTTTAAAAAACCCTTCTCTCGGAAGAGAGAGAGAAGCTGCTGCCAGGGCAGCAGGTAAATAGGCTGTTCCTGGCTAAGAGGCTGTGCTCCTTAGCGTAGAGGAAACTGCCAAATCTGAATGCCTGTTACGGGAAGGACTGACACCTCAGGGCAACCCACCAGATGACACCTTGCCCAGTGAGGGGGCCAGTGAAAGGTACCTACCCCCTCGCCCTCGGGTGTTTGTTTGAGACTGTTTCCTTTTTGTTTGGTAGAGGATCACTGCTTAGGCCGACCCTCAGGAATACCCTGAAAATACGACCAAAGAATCACAGAAAGGGGAAGGCAAACCCTACCTGAATGGGGCTGATTACCCCCAGCCCGCCATCATCAGAGGGAGAAACACTAAGTCTGGTGAGAGAAGAGGTGCCTTGCCACAACACCAAAACAAGGGTTGCACTGGCAGTGGAGAAGTTTGTGATGATCACACTATGGAAACTTGCAAAGCTGGATTTCTACTGGTGAGCTGGGAAATCATTTTGGAGACGGAAAATTCACTGTGGGGCCAGTTGTCATACACATATGTGAGGACACTGACTTTCAGCAATGTGCAGGACATAGTGGATGAATCTGCAGCAATGTGGTTCCTAAACTGCAGTGGGGCAATAAATGGCACATACATTACTATCTTGGCAGCAGACCATCTTGCCACAGAGTACGTCAACAGAAAGGGGTATTTTTCTGTCCTTTTGCAAGTATTGGTTGATCACTAGGGATGCTTCACTGACACCAATATTGACTATCAGGGAAGGTGCATGACACTCGCATCTTTAAAAATACAGTATGAGTCAGAAAGCTATAACCAGGAACTCTTTCCTGATGGATGGATTACCCTTGAGAATGTTGAAATGCCAATGGAGATCCTGGGGGATCCAACTTACCCTTGCTTCCCTGATCACGGAAAACATACACTCGCCACCTCAGCATCACCAAGCAAAGATTCAGCTACCAGTGCAGCAAGTGCAGAATGACGAGTGAATGCACTTTTGACAGATAAAAGGGATGCTGATGTTGTTTACTCTCAAGATTGGATTTCAGGAGGGAGAGGGAAACATGTAAGTGGCAAATCTGCCTGCTATGTCCTGCCTAATATCTGCGAAGCAAATGGGATAAAGTTGCTGCTGAAGTGGAGTGGCTGTCTGCTGTGTTTGAACAGCCAGACACAATGACTAGTAGAAGAGCTCAAGATGGAGCTAAACAGCTCAGTGAGGCTTTGAAAGATTGAGCCATAGTAATGTTTATGTACTGTGTTCTACCTGGCCCTGCTTTTTGAGGTCTTTTAGGAATTGTGTACTGCTTGGTGTAAATCTGTGATTACTATTACACTCTTTGTCACTGATCCTATGAGTTGTCACACTGTACAGTAACTGGGTGCTTTCAGAACTGCTAGGCACTCTGCAGCATATGTTGTGAACTAATAAAAATGAACAATTGTCCAAATAATAGAATTCTATTCTGCAACAAAACCCGTGGAAGAAGAATCTGTGCAATTTAAAAGCAAATAAAATAAAAATAATGTAATGGAGGTTAACAATTATGTCCATTTTACCTACAATGACTCATATAAGCCACAGCTGCTGTATGTGCATGTGAAGCTGTGGTTGTCCTTAATTTTCCTTGATGTGGAGTGGTCTCTGCTTCCATGTAGGATATTGTGGGCTGGGAAGTATAGGGAGGTGTTGTAATGGAGTTCAAAGGAAGCAAACCCATGATTGTTGAACCTGTAGGTCCAGAAGAGTCTACAAAATTTGTGTTTTCTACCTGAGAAGCAGGGGCTGCTCCAGGCCCCAGCATGCCAAGCGTATGCTTGGGGCGGTATGCCGTGGGGGACGCTCTGCCAGTCCTCGAGAGGGCGGCAGGTGGCTCTGATGGACCTCCTGCAGGCGTGCCTGCGGAGGGTCCGCTGGTCCCGAGGCTCTGGTGGACCTCCCACAGGCATGCCTGTGAGAGGTCCACCAGAGCCTCAGGACATGCGGACCGCAGGACCAGCGGACCCTCCACAGTCACGCCTGTGGGAGGTCCACTGGAGTCGTCTGCCGCCCTCCCGGTGACTGGCAGAGTGCCCCTCGCAGCCTGCCACCATGCTTGGCCTGCCACCATGCGAAATGTCTAGAGCCACCCCTGCTGAGAAGCCCTATGATGTCCTGGTGCATCTCCTCCTTTTCCTGGTAGGACTCCTGGCCCTTTCTCCTGTCAACTTTTTTTTTCAAGGCTGTCTGCAATGTTTCTCACAGTCTGATGAAGCACTGTCTTGTAGGATCCATTGAACATGTCATCCTGAGTCCTCTTCTTTCTTCTCATCTGGCTCTGACATTCCATACAGTGGCATCAGCTGCAGATTATACATATGCACACAGGCACCATTGTCACGACAATCACAAAGGAAATTGAGAGTTAAGGCAAGAATTTCCTTCCTTTTCTCCCCTAAAGTTTTAAACAAGATATCCTTATTAATCCTTCTCTTGCAGAGTGCTTGTGCACAGCAGCACTAACAGTACCAGCCATGATGATCATGGCCTGTCTGGTGTTAGGGAAATGACACCTTGGTTGAATGATCCTGACTCTAGAGCAGTGACACTGAATACTGGCACCAATTTCTACAGGCAGTGGGATTTTAGCTGACATCTCACTCCCTAGGGTAACAAAGACACAGAGTGCAACTGGCTGTGTACTCCAGTGGTTCCTGCCAAAGGTATCACTGACTGGCATGGGGAAGTGTCCTACTGTGATGGAAGAAATAAGACTGCCATCCCTAGAAACCTTCAGGAAAAGATTAGAGTACCTCTAAAAGAGTTTAATTGAAATCTCTCAGGAAGATTCAAGGGATGTCCCTGTGTACATAAACTGCTCTACGTGGCTCCCCTTGCCTAACTCTACAGGGGAGTGAAAAGCAGATAACACTACCTCTCATGGTTGTACTGCTATGTCTTCTACTGCGAGTAAATTAATGAAAAGTTAATATCTGTATCCTGTTAAGTTGAGGGCAAAATCAGCACATCATTATAACGGGAAATAAAATTACACACTCATCAGAGGATCCTTCCCCCTACATCAGCTAACCTGTGCTTTACTGCAGGGACTGAGTGTACTGTGGTGGAGTCTTAAACATGTACTGGCTCATAGTGTAGCTGGACCTCATTCTCCATCACCTCATTGGCATGAACAGTGAGGACAAGGGCCTGTGATTCAGACTTCCTGGGGGTATCCAAAGGGGTAAGCAAAAGGTCTGTGGCTAGATGCTGAATCAACTGTTGACCTCCCTGGCCTTCTGATATACCCGACACAGTTCCTTTGCTTCTGGTCCCTCTTGTACCCTTTCTCCTTCATCCCCCATGGAATCTGCTCATAGATGTCAACATTTCTATGGCTGGTCTGTAGCTGTGCTTGCATACCCTCTTCTCCCCATGAGCCATCTCTCCTGTCTACTCCAAACCGCAGCACATCTACAGTGTGTAGTTGGCATGGTCAGCTAGGCAATTCCACGCAACAATGGAGAGCTGTTAGTGTTCTTGCCAAGCTGGATAATCAGGAAAAGGCATTTCAAAAATTCACAGAGCTTTAAAGGGGCAGGAGGAGGGCCTTCCAGTCTCTGCTACTCCTGGGTGATGGAGCTGACAATTGTGATCAGAGGGGTCAATGCTGGGCATTGTGAGACAGATTCTGGAGGATTGCTTAGGCTTGACATAAGTAACATAGTGTCTATACTCATGCTACATCAACATCTGTGCATTGGCAATGACTCTGCTGCTCGGGGACGTGGGGTTACTGTGTGGAGCACTTACATTGGTGGGAGAGGTTTCAGAGTCGTAGCCATTTTAGAAATTTTTAGTTTAGGCAATGCACAACTATGTTGGTGAAAGATGGCTTACATTGATCTAAGAATGCAATATTAAGACAGACCCCATTCTGAAACTAATGCTTAGATTAAGGACCTGATGCCTCTACAGTAGGCATTTGTCACTTAGTCTGTGCAAAGTGAGTATAAAACACTACCCATTGAGAATGCAGTGTGTTTTGAAGGCAGTCTATCTACCAGACTTAAAATTTTTTTAGCCCTACAATTTCAGCTGAAAAAATGTGTATTTTTTCACAAGTAACTCTGAAAACTGTTATACTAGAGGACATTCCATTTTTTGTTGTGTATGCCTGTGTATATGTCATAACTTTCAAATTGTGGTGATAGTACATGACTTCCCCCACACCCTGAAAGAAAATGACTTCCATTAACAGCAGCAGCGCTGCTGAAAGTGAACATGCACTAGACACACTCATGATGTGAAACTGTAAGCATGAGTGTGTTTTGTTATATCCAGCACTACACAAGACCCTTTTGAACATAAGCTACAGAGCAGAAAAACTTGGAATCTTAAATCAAATCAGATCAGGATATATTACTAAAAGGGTGCCCTATCTGACTATATTTTTAAATAGCTAATTGTCCTCCCAATTAGGTTAGGCTGATGGTGATCCATTATTAGTCTGAATTTGGATTTAGCCTTGTAATCAGTGGATACCCAAAAACAGTATGCAGTTCTGCATTTCATCATTGTTTTTAGATTTTGCTTAGGAGATGTCATTCCAGTACTGATCAGCAAAATTGGCTGTCAGAATTTGGGACCATTGCTATTTTTTTTGTAGATATTTGAAGGGGCTCTTAAGAACATAAGATCAACCATTCTGATTCAGATAATCTTCCGTCTTACCCAGTATTCTGTCTCTGACACTGACCCATACCAGAGCATTAAAGGGGAATGTACAGAACAGGGCAATCTGGAGTGATCAACCTCTGTCTTTCACTCCTGGTTTCTGATAGAGATTTAGGATCACCTTGAGTATGGAGTTGTATCATCTTGGCTAATAGCCATTGACAGACCTATCCTCCATGCCCTTATCTAGTTTTCTTTTTGACCCCAGTTATACTTTTGGCCATCACAATATCCCATGGCGATGAGTTCTACAGATTAGTTGTGCATTGTGTAAAAAGTACTTCCTCTTGTTTATACTAAATCTACCTCCTATTTGATAAGGTGGCCCATTTTTGTTCTTTTGGTATTGTGTGAATGAGTACATAACTTGTCTCTACTGACTTTTTCCACACCATTCATGATTTTACAGACCTCTATCATACCCCTCCTTAGTCTCTTTGCTCAACTGAACAACTCTAATATTTTTAGTCTTTCTTTGTAGGAAAGTTGCTCCATACCCTTGATCATCTTTGTTACCCTTCTTTGAACCTTTTTCCAGTTCCATTATATCTTTTTTCAGATGGGGAGACCAAAATTGGACACAGCATTCAAGGTGTGGGATCATTTGTTTTATTATCTGTTTCTTTCCTATAGTTCGTAACATACTATTAGCCATTTTGACTGCTGCCGTGCATTGAACAAAGGTTTTCAGAGAATTAGCCATGGCAACTCCACCTCTAGGTGGTATCAGATAATTTAGAACCCATCATTGTATATGTCTAGTTGGTATTTTTTTCTAATGTGCATTATTTTGTACTTATTAAAATTGAATTCCATCAGCCTTTTTGTTGTCCAGTCACCCCATTTAGTGATATTCCCTCTGTGAATCTTTGGAGTCTGCTTCGGATTTAACTATCTTGAGTAACTTAGTATCTGCAAACTTTGCCACCTCAATGTTCACCTCCCTTTTCTAGATCATTAATGAATATGTTGAACAATACCGGTCCCAGCACAGATCCTTCGGCATCCGCACTATTCACCTATGTCCATTGTGAAAGTTGAACATTTATTCCTACCCTTTGGTTCCTCTCTTAACCAGTTACTGATCCGTGAGAGGACCTTTCCTCTTAGAGCATGGCTACCTAGTTTCCTTAATAACCTTTGCTGAGGGACTGTCAAAGGCTTTCTGAAAGTCCAAGTACACCATATTTTGTGGACCACTCTTGTGCAGATGCTTGTTGATGCCCTCCAAGAACTCCAGTAGATTAATGAGGTATGACTTCTCTTTACAAAAGCCATGCTGATTCTTCTCCAACAAATATATTTATCTATGTGTCTGATCATTCTGTTTTACAGCAGTTTCTACCAATTTTCTTGGAACTGAAAATAAGCTTACCAGCCTGTAACTGCCAGAATTTCCTCTGGAACCTCTTTTGAAAATTGGCATGGCATTTCATGAGGTACTTTCTAGTCAGCTGGTGCAAAGGCTGGCTTCAGTGATACGTTGGTTACATACTACAGTTAATAGTTTTTGCAGTTTCAAATATGAGTTCCTTCAGAACTCTTAGGTATCATCTGGTCCTGAGAACTTATTTCTGTATAATTTATCAGTTTGGTTTTTGTTTGTTTTATTTCCAAAACCTTTTCTGTTGCCACATCATTGTGGGACAGTATTTCAGATTTGTCACCCACATCAGTAGTATTCCTTTTGGGTATCTCCCACACATCCTCTGCAGTGATGACCAAAGAGAATAATTCTTTTAGTTTCTCTGAAATTGCTGTGTCTTTGAGTGCTCCTTTAGTACCTTTTGTCATCTATTGGCCTCACTGACTTTTGGCAGGCTTCCCTCTACTGACATACATATTTACTCTCAGTCTTTGCATCTTTAGAAAATTGCTTCTCAAATTCCTTCTTGGCCTTCCTTATTATACTTCTTACTTGCCAGAATTTGTGGTCCTTCTGTTTTCTAGCCTATGACAGTTGCCCAACCTGCTTATGAACTCCAGATTTTCCCAAAAGTTTAAACAAATAATAAACATTAACTTTTCTAATAGTACCTAGAGACACTGAACTTGCTCTGGCATATACATGTACTATTTGTACTTTCATAAGGGCATGCAAGACCTTATGAACACTCTCTGTGAAAAATACTTAAGGCAATAGAAATTTGGGGTGAAATTAATTCATGTGTAGAGAACTAGCACAACTTCGTGCTAGGTAATCCCTTTTTGGATAGACTTACATAGGACTTGCATGATGTATAGGCCTTGTTCTGCCTTCTAACCAGGTGAATTTCACCCTTTGTTTATAACAACTTAAAGGATACAAATGCAAACCTCTTTTCTTCTTATAATAAAGAGAACTGTCCAACTTTCAACATATAGAACATTTTCAACTTGTGTTTCTATCTAGTGAGTCATCTTCATGACATACTGCAATCAAAATAAATGAATGTGTCACTATTCGTTTCCTTCCTGGAAGGGATGGTTTATTCATTATTTATTATAAATACATTTATATAATGAAGACAGATGTCCCTGGACAAACTTCATTTCATGGTATTTGCCAAAGTTAAGAACAACAAGAAGCTAATTTTCTAATAGGTTGAAGAGGATACTGTGTAACTGTTCTTCTTTTTAAAGAGTTCAGATTCTGTAGATTCTGACTAGGATGACACAGCTTGATGAGCTGTCCTAGTGATTTTTTCAGTATTACATAAATCTCTTCTAATAAATATTTTTCTTGGTGACAATAATTAGCACCAGAAATAGCAGACTACGGATGTGATGCCATGTTCAGTTTAAGTATACTAATTTTTTCCCATTTATTACCATTCACAGAATAACTCCTGCTATTTGTAGAATGTGTAAATGCACTTTCCAATTTCTTCATTCCCTTCCCATCACTGAAGCAATACTATGGCTTGAATTTCATCATATCCTTATATTAACAATAACATGCATCCACACTTTTATTTTTGCTTATTTTTTTTGTTTAGTGGTAAACTTGCCTTGAAAGAACCTAGCACAAATAAATAAGTTCCTTGCTCTGAAGAACTTGAAGTCTAAATGAACCATTCAAAGACAAAATAATAGTGAGAATGTTGCAGCTTCAGTATTAAAACTTTAGCATATTTGATTTCACCAGTGTACATCCCTTGCTTATCTATGACAGTATTTTTGTAGTCAGTAAGCAATTTTAGATTTACTTTTTCATGGAACTTTTAATTTGTAGATTTGAAAGAACTTTGCAAAGGATGGTAAGTATAATCTACATTTTGCAAATGGAATAGAAATGAAGTGACTTGCCTAAAGTCACGCAGTAGATTGCTATCAGTTGGATATTAAAAGTCAGTTGAGTGCCCAATTTGCTGAACTCCATTGCTTCTTGCAAGTGACCATTTCATGCAAAAAGAGCACCAACCCTCCAGACCAAGAACAAAAAGATCATTGCCACAAGTTTTCCTTCTTCTTGTTCCATTCAGCTTTGTGCAGGAGAATGAGTTCAGTTCTTCTATGTGTCATTTATTATGATACCAATAAAGCTTCTCTAGCATGGGGCATATTTTGCTCTCAGATGAACATCCGCAGTTCCTGATAGTGTCTAGTAAATGGCAGAATTCCGGTCATTGTGCCCAATCAGGGATTATCTCCCCTTCTCCATCACTCTCTCTCTAATCTTTCCAAGGCCACAGATATATTTAGTTTTAAACTCCTCCAATATATTGTAAGATAGTCACTGAATAGCCTTATCCAAAGCCCAATGAATAGAAAGACTTCCATTTATATTAGTGACCTTCAGATCATCCTAGAAAGTTCCTCGTAAACTGTGGCATTGCAATGGAAAATACAGCTGTAAATTATTATTCATTTGAAGATGAATGTGTGAAATCCCAGTCCCATCGTTAGTATGGGTAATCCTTAAAGGTGATCTTCTCATCTGATTATGTGGGAAGAATACTAAGGAGCAATCTGTGAGCAACCATTCTAGTCTGTTCTCTTCACTGCAATTTATTCAATACTGGCCTGCATCCCTCTGTCCTTCATTTAATCTATCTATCTTTGTAAGGGAATTAGATCTGGGTCTAGTGGAATGTCAGTTTATTAGCTCCTGTGTGATCAAAGTGAACAAAGATGAGAGTGAAAAGAGACGAAATAATGATACAAAGGTGTTTAATTTCTGTCCTTCAAAGTACTGTTGCTGGAATGAAGGAAACTCTGTATCATATCCTCCTTTGTAGGAAATATAAAATATTTATGGGTAAACTAATAGCTCATTATTATATAATTAATATAACTAAATAGGTGTCTTTTTGTTTTTGTTTTACTTCATTTTTAATAAGATTTGAGGGTAACTGGATTTTTAATATGATGCCAATATAAAGCACAAAAGAATGTGCTAATAAAACATGCTAGAGTTAATAAAACATGTTAAACCAGGTGACTTATCTGAAGACTATATAAATGGATTTAATGGATGAGAGCAATTTCCTAAGGCACAACGGACTGAAGTGGATACTATTATAGATTTAGGAATAGGTACTCCACAAAGTATAACAGGAGCACTAAAACGTGAGATAGACATCTGCAAAGAATTGTGCTGATCCAGAAAACACTAGATTTAGGAAACCAATCTGTGCTAAGTTTACAATGTACCTTGAAGTCTCAACAAAAAGATCTAACAGGATGCGCAACAAGAGCAACTAATTATGTTCTCACGAAAGCATATTACCAAAACCAAACAGGTAACTCTTCAGGTAAAGGCATTCTAGTGATGACTTTGTCCTTTTTTTCTGCAAATAGAAGTCTGTGTTCTTTTTGTCCGGGCTTCTCACATCTATGGATTGAACTACATGCAGGTTGAAATACATGGCTGTGAGCACTTACAGCGATGCATATATGGGATGAAAATAAGATGTCAGATATTTTTTATCTGTGTAGGCACTATGAGGAAGCAGCGACCCCTAACATGTAATGGATATTACTCAAGTGGATCTATAACATAGTTCTAAGACTTCAGCTTAACTGAATGTTAGAGATAAGTTACATCTTAGAGAAATGTCTTTGCAGTTAATTTATTTATACAAGCTGAATATTTTAACCTGTAACATCTGTCTGCTGCCTAAGAAGCAATTCAGTCAGAAAGAATAATGTGCAGTTTCTGCCTATGTTCTACAATCACGTGTTCTAACACCTTAAAAGTCAGTGCAGACAGGCTGTGTGCACTTTATCAAGTATTAAGTTGGTTAATGTCAGGTCTCCTCCATAGCCTTTACCTTTAATATGTGCTAAACTTTGTATGCCTTGTCTACACTAGACTATTAGAATAGGTTATGCATTCTAAGATACATTTTATACTAGTCGAGGTTTTAGTCAAAAGGAGAAGACTAGAGAAATAATTTCCCTTAAATATAGTTACATCCAATTCTTTGTTACATGAAGGTAATCAGCACTTTATCAAACAAAACGTTAGTGTCATAAGGAGACTGGTTGTAATGAACTGGGATACAGTGAATATGAGACTTATTTTTCACTGTTTGATGCAGCAGGGTACTGAGTACTTTGACCCTACTCCAGGAAAGCACTCAAGCCCATACTGAACACAAAGTCCCATTGATACCTGAGTAATTCCATGTGCTAAAGTGCTTTGCTGGTTCAGAGCCAGAGTTCTCAGCACCTGGCAGGTTTGAGCCCTAACAGGGAAATTTCATGATAAAAGCAGAGGTCACTACTTTGTGACCACAACTCTACTGTATCACTGACTTTCCTACATAGTGTTTAACAAAAGCATAAAAAACTTCTTTTCTGGACTCTGTGTACCCTGCCAGCTCATTAAGAACAGAATCCATAACAAAAATAAATTCATGAAATATTTTGTAGCCTATAGAGAGAGAATGCAGCCTCAACAAATGAAATAAAAAGGCAAGCAAGGGAAGCATTTTAAACATCCTTAACTGTCAGAGAAAAAAAGAGCAAAATATTTTAGTCCAAGTACAAATGTGGTGAAAAGATGCAACTTGATTGGATTCAGTAGAGCATCTGTACTCTGCCAGGTTTGAACTTACAGTTAAGTACCAAAATCTATAACAAGTGTCAGCAACCTTTCAGAATTGGTGTGCCGAGTCTTCATTTATTCACTCTAATTTAAGGTTTCACGTGCCAGTAATACATTTTAATGTTTTTAGAAGGTCTCTTTCTGTAAGTCTATAATATATAACTAAACCATTGCTGTATGTAAAGTAAATAAGGTTTTTAAAATGTTGAAGAAGCTTCATTTAAATTTAAATTAAAATGCAGATCTCCCCGGACTGGTGGCCAGGACCTGGGCAATGCGAGTGCCACTGAAAATCAGCTCGCATGCTGCCTTCGGCACACATGCCGTAGGTTGCCTATCTCTGATCTACAATCATACTTAATGGAAAATATTGTTATGACTCCATATGAAAGAGGGATATGGCCTCATCTGAGATAGACTCCAATGGTTTCTGGACCAGGTCTCTGTCTAGTTTAGGTTGCCTTACCTTAAAGAAATGAGACTGAAAATATCCAAATGAGAACCTTTCCTAGCACTCTGCTAGACAGCGGAGAAATTCCAAAAGTGGATGAGGTGAGTCAGGTTATTACAAGACTTGTTTATAACGGAAATTTGAGTTTATGTAGCCTGGAAAGGAGAAGAGATGGGAAGTCCTTGACTGAAGTTTGCAAAATTATGAAAGATATAATGAAACCTTTTCCTCCTGTCTCATAAGGCAAGAAAACATGATTAATTTAATTACCTGTAAACTTAAAGCAAGTTAGAAAATATTGTTGCAGATAATACAGAGCAAACCTGTGAAATTAACTGCCACATGAGATCTTAAAGTGAAATATGTACAATTTTCAAAAATGTTTGTATGATTTCATGACAATTTAATAACATTTGTAATTTTGCCAGCTAAGATATAGATAATCAAATATCATGCTTTAAGATGCAAGCTAATTATCTGCAGAGGTCAATAGGAATTCCTCCCTCCTCCATTTGCACTGTTGCACAATTGACTACGTGAATTATTTGTCTGATGTATTGTCTTTTTCTGCAGTGTTAGGTATTGGCTACTGCCTGGGGCAGTGGCCTAGACTTGATGGACCAGCGATCTGATGTTTAATGGCAAATAATATTTTTAATTAAAGTTGCTGTTTGTATTGACTTCAAAACCAGAAGGGACCCCTTTGATCTTCTACTCTGACCTCCTATATTATACAGGGCATAGAAAGTCTCCAAAACGTTTTTCTTTTAGAAAAAAAAATATCACTCAATTTTAAAAGTTAAATAATGGAGAATTCACCATGCTCCTTGGTAAATTGTTCTAACTGGTAATTACCTTCATGTTAAAAATGTATGCCTCATCTGCAGTATGAATATGTCCAGCTAGTCATGATTCATAACGACGACCTTCTTAAATTGTAACACCTTGTGCATTTTCCCTCATTTTATGTATTTTTTTAAGTTCCACTAGGCATGCAGATTGGTTTGTTTTGTTCATAGTGCCTGCTGGCAATATTACCATCCTGCCCCCTGCAACTGTGAAAATACCAAAATATTAATTGATTTTCAATGATACATATGATCCTATGTACCCAAGTCTGTTTTGAAAATGAAACTTAGCTGTTTATATCACTTCAGTCTTGCAACATTGAGTATGCAATTTTAGCTCTAAATTCAAGAATATCACATTTAAAAATCTAGGTCTTGATGCATCTCAGGAGGAGGGTGGTGCAAAGGTGTTACCACTTGTGAGCTAAGCCATTACTCATCATAAGTAAGGGTCTTGAATCTGGCCACCAAAAGTCCTGCCTCCTATGAGACCTGGCCTTCTTCAACCAACACCTTCAAAGTTCACATCACTCTCTTGTGTCAGCCTAGTTTCATTCTAGTATTTTAAAAAGACAGAGAGGGAAAGATTAGCTATACTAATAGTCTTAATCTTCTTTATATTCCATGATTAAGAACTGAAGAATATTCATGAATTTAGAGCTAAAATTACATGTTGCATACCTGATCTATAAATCATATCAAAATGCCACAACTGATTAATCTGAAAGTGAAAATGTTTCCTGCAGGCAGTCAAAGTGGCCTAGAACTATATATTTGACTGCTGTGTCATGTATGTTGATATTTCACATTAAGAACTTTACTACATTGACACAGAAGTCATTTATCTTCAATGGCACATATTAATGATACTCATCTGAACCTGTTTATAGCAGTGATTCACTTAGCAGCCTTTTTGGAACATTCATTTTACAGTGAAGAAAACATCCCAGTGCTATGATGCATTGTGAAGGGTATGTCATGCTGTTCATAAATATATCAGTCTCGACTGTGTGTGATCCCTGTGGGCCTGCAAGTGAAGTAGGGGAGAAGAAGAAGCCTCTCTACTTTTCCTCTTTTCCCCTTGTCATAGATCAGCCTAGGACCTCCCTGTTTGCTGTGAGGGGAATCCTAGCCACTCTGCATCCCTGATTGTTTTAAGCCTCTGGAACCAGAGTGGAGCCTAACAACTGCTCCACACTTAGGGTGCTTGGGCATGCATGTGGAGTGTAGACCTTCTAAAGCTCCTTGAGAGCTGGAATTCACAGTCGTGCTAACCCTTGGACTCAATGCTGACCCAACAGCCTCCCTAGTCATTTCAACACATCATATCTGAAAACTACTCCAAACTTTAGCTTTCAGTTTAGCTCTTTCAGGAGGTCCATGATGATTTTAAAACACATAACACAGAGAGCTACTTTGCCACAGTGTAACACTATTGCTGTTTTACTTAATCATATTAATCACAAGAGAATATAGTGCAAATAGAACGCAACAAACAGCCTAACTGCAATGTCCCTTGCTAGCTTCCTCCTCCCTTGAGAGACCAACTGTGTTCAGGAAGGTAAATAGATAAGTGCCCCTATCGCAGACAGGCTGCTACATGTTGGGTTGCTTCTTCCTCATGGAGTCATCTTCCTCAGCTTTCCTTTCTTCTTTCCAGCATTTCCCATTCCTGTGTTTCTCTTCCAAGTTCTTCTGTGAGGATCTGTATGTCTGTTTAGGTCCCTCTTTCCCAAATCTGGCTGTCTTTGTTCTTTTTGGTAATTTTCTACTGCTCCAAAACCTGCACCAGACTCCCTCCCAGTAGAGAAGTAGGACAAACTGGTTTCCCTGAGAATGCAGTTGCTTGTTAGCATAGCTAGATTCAAGACTCATAGATTCCAAGGCCAGAAGGGATCATTGTGATCATCCAGTCTGACCACTTGTACAACACAGGTGATAGAACTTCACTAAAATAATTCTTAAGAACATATATTTAGAAAACATCCAATCTTGATTAAAAATCTCTATCTAGTGATAAAGAATCCACCACAACACTTAGTAAACTGTTCCATTTGTTAATTACTATCACTGTTAAATGTTTACACTATGTTTTCAGTCTGACCTTGTCTAGCTTCAACTTCCAGCCATTGAATTATATTATACCTTTCCCTTATAAACTGAAGAGCTCATTATCAAATGTTTGTTCCCCAGACTGAGGACAATAGGAAGGTACTTAAACAACTGTGATTTGACTAAGAAGGATGTTGATACATTGGAGAGTGTTCAGAGAGGAGCCACAGGAATGATTAAAGCATTAGAAAACATGTCTTAAAGAAAGATTAAAGGAGCTTTATTTATTTTAACAAAGAGAAGGTTACGGGGACATGGTAATACACACATAATGAGGCATTTGTGACATATCAGTATACATAATAACATTTCATAGTATCAACCAAAATTCATACGTTGTACAGAAAGATCCACAAATTGTGCCCTTCCAACATACACTTTTGCCCTTCTCTTGCACCATTGTAAAAGCTGAGCACAAATAGAAGAGCTAATTTTGTTGGATACAACTGAAATGAAATGGCCAAGAGCTGGGCCATTGTGCAGGGCCTATTCTTCTGCGCTGGTCAGGAGGGCATGCCCTTTCTAAAGGTGGAGCCACAGCTGTGCTTCCCCATAAGTTATAGGAATCATTGTGCCTGTGTCTGTCTCCCAGACTTCCTGAGAAGGGTGATGGGGATGAGAAGACTTGATGTCACACTTTTGTCCAATGTATATTGGATAGTCATCTGTGACCTCTAGGATAATTATGTAGGAAATCCAAGTACAGCTAGTTGCAAATAGGGGCCTAGAATTTACAAGGGGTTCAGGTCTATGGCATGAATTCAGGTATCTTTCTTCTAGGATGACCAGTGCTTGAGAGGAAAACAGAATAATCTTCACATGTGAATGGATTGGACAAAAAGAAAAGACATCACAAAATTGATGGGATTGTATGGATAGGTTAATATTAGGGACAAAAAATAACTAATTGAATTTTGAAAAAAGAATACTCTATGGAAAGCAAACTGTGTCTTTTTGGTTTTGTTGTTGTTGTTGTTTTTAAGTTTCCTTTTTCCTTTTTCAGTTGTAGTCATCAACATTTTCCATTATTTTATCCAAAGAGAAGTAAAGTTCTATGAGATTCAGTTCCAAACACTGAGCTATTTTCAAGCTACAGATGCTGATTATTTATCAGAGGTTCGTCAACCTCTGGCATATGGCTCACCAGGGTAAGCACCCTGGTGGGCAAGGCCAGTTTGTTTATCTGCCACGTTGGCAGGTTCAGCCGATCGCAGTTCCCACTGGCTGCGGTTCACCGTCCCAGGCCAATGGGGGAGGTGGGAAGCCGCGGCCAGCACATCCCTAGTTCCGCAGCGCTTCCTGCCACGCCCATTGGCCCAGGAGCTGCAATTGGCTGAACTGCCAACTCGGCAGGTTGCCCACTATGGTGCTTACCCTGGCAAGCCACGTGCCAGAGGTTGACGACCCCTGTAAAATTTAGGTATTAGAATAAAAATTAATGGACACAAGATTAAAAACATACTGGTAAAAGTGATGGGAAAATGGACAGACTATAGCTGCTGACCCTAGGAGTCATTCTAGAGTACTCTGGTCAGAGATAATCTCTGGAGCATGAGCAATGACATTTGTGGGGGGTGGGGTGAGAAACAATTGCACTGTGTGATGTCCTTCCCATCCATGTTTTTTTACCACAATCCTTGATTTTGAAAAATTCAGAGGTGCTAGAGCCAGTTCTCCCTCAATTCTGGCTGACAGAGGGAAAACATTGCCCCCTCAAAGTTGGAGCTATTTCCATATTTCCTTGACAGTTTGGTTGAAGGACATGCATCACTTTACACTTTTTAAAAATATATATGCTAGTAGATATTTACCCAATAACACTTTCATGTACAATTAAACTATGATGGAAAATCTCATTCACATGTCCCTCATGTAACTCCATTTGGATCAACAGCTCTAGCTGTTCTCTATATTGAAGCAATTTAAGAACTAATATATATCTATCATCTTCTTCAATGCAGATATCGGAGTTCAATGTCCATGTACCATAAGCAGAGGATCGCTCCTGTAGCAAGAGAGGTTAGGTGTTGTAAACTGCCCTCCATATATCGAGTTGGGCACTCTTCTACCGCATGTTACGATCTGCAGTGTTGCCCCCCAGTCACAGCATGGAGAGATAACAGGCCAATCCAGTGCATAGTTGGAGCAACTCTGGATGAGCCAGAGAGCAGCCTGTAGCACCTGGTATAGGATATGTGACCAAGTAGACATAGGCAGATGCAGTAACGGACTCCTGAATTTACTTAGGCCATGGCTACACTTACAGTTCTGCTGCGCTGGTAGTTACAGCTGTGTTCGTACAGCTGTGTAAGGCCAGCGCTGCAGTGTGGCCACACTGACAGCTACCAGCACTGCAGTGTGGCCACATTTGCAGCACTTGCAGCGCTGTTGGGAGTAGTGCATTGTGGGCAGCTATCCCACAGAGCACCTCGTCCCATTTTGGCGCTGTGGCTTGTGGGAAGGGGAAGGAAGTGTGCGTGTCTTTCCGCTTCCTGTTCCAACGCCCCGTGGTTCTTTGCTACACATTCCGAGCAGTTTGGCAGCATTGTGAGTCTGCAGCTCGATTTCTGAGATTTCTGTTACAAATGGAGCCTGACCTGCTGAGGACCTTGCTGATGAATGTTGCCAGCACATCACGCATGGCAGTGGAGCTATTCCTTCAGCTGCAAAGTGACAGTGAGGAGTCAGACGATGATATTGAAACGCCTGACGCTCAAGACACTCAATTGCTTGTGGCAGTAACAGACGTGCTCAGCACTGTGGAACTGCGCCTTTGGGCTCGGGAAACCAGCACTGAGTGGTGGGATCACATCATCCTGCAAGCCTGGGATGACGAGCAGTGGCTGCAGAACTTTCGGATGAGAAAAGCCATTTTCATGGGACTGTGTGCTGAGCTCGCCCCTACCCTGCAGCGCAGGGACACGAGATTGAGAGCTGCCCTGCCAGTGGAGAAGCGGGTGGCTATTGCAATCTGGAAGCTGGCAACTCCAAACAGCTACCGATCGGTGGCGAACCAGTTTGGAGTGGGAAAGTCCACCGTTGGAATGGTGCTGATGCAAGTTTGCACAGCCATTAATCGCACCCTGCTAAGAAGAACTGTGACTCTGGGGAAAGTGCAGGACATTGTGGATGGCTTTGCACAAATGGGTTTCCCTAACTGTGGAGGGGCAATAGATGGGACGCATATTCCTATTCTGTCACCACCCCACCTGGCATCAGAGTACGTTAATTGCAAGGGGTATTTCTCCGTGGTTCTGCAAGCTCTTGTGGATCACCGTGGGCGTTTCACTGACATTTACTCAGGATGGCCTGGAAAGGTGCATGATGCACGCATCTTTCGGAACAGTGCCCTGTTCAGGAAGCTGAGGGCTGGGACTTTTTTCCGAGACCGCAAGATCACAGTAGGGGATGTCAAAATGCCCACTGTGATCCTTGGAGACCCCGCTTACCTCTTAATGCCTTGGCTCATGAAACCGTATACAGGGAAGCTTGACAGGAGCAAGGAACGGTTCAACTACAGGCTGAGCCGGTGCAGAATGACTGTGGAGTGTGCTTTTGGCCGTTTGAAAGCCCGCTGGAGGTGTCTTTATGGGAAGCTAGATTTGGGGGAAAGCAGCATCTCCCCTGTTATATCCGCGTGCTGTACCCTCCATAATATTTGTGAAGGGAAGGGTGAAAGATTCAGTGAGGAATGGACCTCCGAGGTTCGACGCCTAGAGGATGAATTTGCACAGCCAGAGAGCAGGGCTACTAGAGAGGCCTAGGAAAGGGCTTCAAGGATTAGGGATGCCTTAAGGGAGCAATTTGATGCTGAGAGCCAACAGTAATGTTTGGTGCCTTTGCTGTGCTCCTTTCTACCTTGGGGTACCGTATTTACCACTTTCTGCAATAATAAAAAGTATTGTAAAAGCCATAAAATCCTTTATTCAAAGTACAGTACATAAAAGGCCAGGGGGGTTAGGGTGGTGGACCGTACATTCAGAGGTTTGAATATGTCCTGTTTGGATTGCTGTTCAATGTCTGCTGCACTTCAGGATTACTATGCTGCAGAGTAATGGGGGTGGAGTGCACAGGGTAAGGATTGTAGTTATCAGGGCTGGTAGGTGATCGTACAGGTATTGGGGGCAGCTGGGGGTATTAAGACACTGGCTGCTGGAGAAAGGTGTTTTGTGCAAATACTGGGGAACAAGAAAGAGAGCTTTGGGAGGGTTGTGGGTTACCACGGTACAGATCTGCCTGCATGGCTATGAGAGACTCGAAAGAGTCAGTTTGGCGAGCCAGGAGGCTTATCATGTGCTTGGAGGTTTTTCTGGTAGCCAATTCCTTTCTCCTGCTTTGTGTTTGCCTCCACTCATACATTTTCTCTCTCCATTCCTGCGTCTTCCTACTTCCTCTGTTGCAGTGATTCATAACTGCTTTGATCAATTCTTCTTTTGATTTTCGCGGATTTTTTCTCAAGTTCTGCAAGCGACGTGAGGCCGGTGATCCTGCTGCATTAGTCAAGGTCACTAAAAAAAACATAGATAGAAACATGTAATACACAGAGGCTACATTGTTTATTATCACACAGTGAAGGAGTTTGTAGACTTTTTGTAGCATCATTCCCACATACCTAACATAACACAGAGAGGCCAGGGAAGCGAAGGCATGGCGAGCAATGGGGTGAGTGTTTCTGCCCCGACTTCACCTGGGAGGGGGAACTGACTGATGGCTCAATGGAGTTTATCTGCACTGGGTACAGGAGGTGGCCTGCACAGGGGAAAGTAGGGAACATGAAGCTGGCGAGCTGTTGGCGGGGGGGGGGGCGGTCCGCGGAACTGCCGGGCTGCTGGGGGGGGGGACACACAGCGGTGCTGGCGACCTGCTGGAAGGGGGGTGGGGAGACCGGAACGCACCGCGGTGCTGGCGACCTGCTGGAAGGGGGGTGGAGAGACCGGAACGCACCGCGGTGCTGGCGACCTGCTGGAAGGGGGGTGGGGAGACCGGAACGCACCGCGGTGCTGGCGACCTGCTGGAAGGGGGGTGGGGAGACCGGAATGCACTGCGGTGCTGGCGACCTGCTGGAAGGGGGGTGGGGAGACCGGAACGCACCGCGGTGCTGGCGACCTGCTGGAAGGGAGGTGGGGAGACCGGAACACACCGCGGTGCTGGCGACCTGCTGGAAGGGAGGTGGGGAGACCGGAACGCACCGCGGTGCTGGCTACCTGCTGGAAGGGGGTGGGGAGACCGGAACGCAATGCGGTGCTCGCGACCTGCTGGCGCGGGGGGGGGGGGAGCGGGACTGCGAACTCGGCGCCCTGCACTGAAGTATCCCTAAATTCTCAACAGGGTTTCCTACTGCCAGATATATCACTGCTGCGTGTTACCTGGGAAGAGAGGGAGGGTCTTCTACAGCAATGTGGATTCCGCCCTGGCCCCTATGCAGCTTGCCTGTGTGCAGCCATGGTCCCCCCACCCCTCTCTGCACAGTGGATCGGACGAGTTAGCCTGACCGGGACAAGGACCACGGTGGCTCTCCCTATAAACTTGCAAAAGCACATTGCCCACGCTCTGGCTGCAACTTTTCAAGAGATTACCGAGGCCGATTACAGAGACGTGATAGAGCAAATCAATGGGCTATTCCACGTTTAGGCATGCATGCAGGTAGCCATAACCCAAACCGTCCTCTCCCAAAACATAAAATCTGCTTACCCCGACAACACTCCTCTGCTTCTTCTTCACCAGCAACTTCCCACTGCTGCGACTGGCTAGCCTCCTCCTGGCTTGAGAAGAGCTCCTGGCTGCATGCCTCCTGGGTCTCCGGGGTGTCTCCCTCCACCCCAGTAGCCTCACTCTCGGCTTCCTCTACACCCTCCCCCACTTCTCTCTGCTCTGAACTCTCCATCGTGCTCCTAGGATTGGCAGTGGGGTCACACCCAAGTATGGCATCCAGCTCCTTGTAAAAATGGCAGGTTGTGGGGACAGCTCCTGAATGGCGATTTCCCTCACGGGCTTTTCAGTAAGCACTGCGCAGCTCCTTAATTTTTACCCTGCACTGCAACGCGTCCCGTTCATGGCCCCTTATCAGCAAGAACTGTGATATCTGCCCATAGGTATCATAATTTCTCCGGCTGGAGCGCAGCTGTGCTTGCACAGCTTCCTCACCCCAAACACTGATGAGGTCCTGCAGCTCGGAACTGTTCCATGCTGGGGCTCATCTGGGGCATGGAGGCATGGTCGCTGATTGATTGATTGATTGATTGCACTCCACACCTGGCTGAGCAAACAGGAAGGGGATTTTTAAAATTCCCGGGGCATTTAAAGGTGGGGTCAGCTGAGCCCAGGGCAGTGGAGTGTGCAGGATTACCAGAGAGGCTTAAAAGGTATGCTGGGATACCTCCTTATACCCCGGAGGTCAATAAAAGCGCTGGTGGGAGTCCACACTTGCTGACCAGCTCTGGATCACCAGCGCTGGAATCGCTACACCCGAGGCTCGACCGGGTGTACAGCCAGCGCTGCAACCAGGGAGTTGCAGCGCTGGCCGTGCTTTGCAAATGTGGCCACATCCTAAGTTGCAGCACTGTAACCCCCTCACCAGCGCTGCAACTCTCTAGTGTAGCCATGGCCTTAGTGTGTAAAACTCTTTCCCACTGATGCCTCCATTCTACAAACATGTAGTTTTCAGTACCCTGGTAGCACTGATCATTTCTGCATGATAAAGGGCAAGTAGCATTCTTGTTCAGGGATTCATGAGCTGCCATAGTGAAGAGATGCTGAGAGATCACGTATGTTGTCATACTCCAGCCTGTAGGAGTTGTGTTTTCCCTCAAATACAAGCAGATATTCACATTGGAACTCCATGAAGTTTTGTATCTGAAAATGGGGCACAGTGATATAATAGGTTGGCTTCAACTGTCACAGATCTCCAGGCAGACCTAATATTAATTGCATCATAACAAAGGTGTGATGGAGCTATATAGGCTAAACAAACCTAGAAGAGACCAAAGTATGAATAACTCTCTAACCTCCTACTTTGAAAGGTCATAGTAATTCAAAACAAGGAAATATCAAAACTCTAACATCTCACACAATGCACTAATTTGCTTCTAAAGAGAGTCAAAGGTCAAACATTATTCTGTCCATTTCTTACTTAATTACCACTGCTTACTCAAATTCAAATAATGAAATAGAATGGGAAAGGGATAACTGATGCAAAAAGCCCAGGGTAGATTAAATCCTTAGATGAAAGTATTGAAGAGATGATTTTGAAATTTTGGAGAGCTAAAAGCAAAACAGAAACCTTAGGTTTCTGAGGTTTCCAGAGGGAACCAAAAGTGTTGACACCATCTTTTTCATGGATTTTTTTATCCATAGTTCAGTTATATAACTTGAAAGAAATCTAATCTACATCAATAAATCCTATAGGATTCCCACAATGAGTCCATCAGTGAGTAACAGTGTAGGAGGGACTATGATTTTGACCTTGGTAGACACCTGGGACACTGTTAGAGTGCTACAGGCAGTGAGGAAAAAGGAATAGGTTATGCACGAAGGCATTATCCTTTATTGATGTAGGTATCACCCCTCAGTTAAAAGAAAGAATTGAATGAGAATTAAAAGACTTCCCTGAAAGAAGAGGTTGTGGTCACACTGCTCTAACCTGTAGAACTGAGGGTACCTTTTAATATCTGCACACTGTCTGAGTAACATGGCACAGCAAATAAGCTTTCATACATGTCTGTGAAGAATAGCGCCAGGGAAGACACTGAAAGTAAAGACTGTGGAGATTGAACCTATTATTGGTTGGGCATGCTTGCATCTCTAGATTTCTATGGTCTCCAAACTTAACACTCTCTCATAACCTTTGTTCAGACTATCCCGCTAAGTTTAATATCAATTCAATCTAAAACGCCAGGGTAAAGGGCATGTGTTAAATTTACACTATCTACTTTGATAGCTGTGATACTTTAAAGAGAGGATGAGAATTGCTTTGCTGGAGTGTCTCCTTCTTTTCGATATATATTGGAACTAGATATATTTGTTTTCTTTTCCTCCTACACATTCTTACAAGAAAATATTAAAAGTGAGAAGTATATTATAAGATGTAATAGTATTCTCTAATCACAATATTGGTTAAACAAACAGTACTACACCATTTCCCCAAATGTTTTAAAGAAAATCATTGCATGGATCTGATCCTTTTCTCACCAATACTACTGTAACCAGGAGTAACTCCAGTGTAGATGGTCATTATTTTCCTTTTAGTCTTCTCTATGACAAACTATTATATTTAATATTTATACTATCTTTTAAAATCTTTCCTCATAAAGCATTATCTGCACCTTTCTAATTCTTGTTGCTTTTCTCTGAATTCTTTGTAATTTGTCTGTCTTTCAGGTAATAAGTGGATCAGAATTGAACAAAATATTGTATCTGTGGGCATGGAACATTGATGTAAAGATAGATTATATGTTCCTGTATTTTGATGCCTCAGCAAAGGCAGCCCCAAACAGTATTTGCATTTTTTTTTTTGGCTGTAAACTCATCTCTAATTTGCTGTCCACTCTCACTCCTACATCTTCCAGCATTGCTGCTTTTCATGTTTCTTCTCCTTTTGATTGAGTATCAGTGTTTTGGGATGACTTTTCCAATTTGAATCCCATTTTGTAATTTTTCAGTCCATTTAACTCTTCAATCCATGGTTATATACTCTTTAGACCTACTTGTAAGATTTATCTATCCAAACATAACATCTCTCCTTTTGATACTTCACCAGGCCCAGATACCACCCACCAAACTGATACTTTGTCAATTAACATTGCTTTTTTGTTTCCTATCAAGATGACTTTAATTAAATTTAAGTGTAATATTTGAACTCTAACAAAGTATTTAAAGACAACCAGGAGAGCTATCATTATTCATTGGTCCTCCAACACCCAGCTTAAAAAGCAATGAACTAATTGCTGAGTTGCTATTCTAAAATATATATCTTTTCATTATGAGTAAAGAACATGTAGGGAGCTTATAAATTAATTATCTTTATGCTCCTGCTGATAACAGCCTTTTAAAAATATAAAGAAAAAAGAAAACTCCAGAGCCACCATTTTATATTTTTAAAAGGGAAAAAAAGCTTTTGCTGATTCCAAGATACCTTCACAATTCTTTTTTTCCTTTAAGATGCAAGAAAAATGCCATGAAAAGTTCCCAATTCTTTCTCAATCTACACAGCAGTATAAGGACCACTCTCTCTGGAATCCTTAATATACAATATTTAAAAACAACTAATTTGTTCATTAGTGTCACTTACTAAACTTTTAAATATATCACTTTCCAATTTTGACTTATTTTAAAATTTATTTCTTTCAGAGGTGGTAAGCAGATGCATAAAACCCACAAAAATTCAGTTTTTCCTGATTATTTCAGTTAACTGTAGAAATACCTCTAAATGTGTTATTAATCTTATCTCCATAATATTTATTTTAGTTCAATTTGTTAAAATGTTTATCTGACTTATTAGATAACTATATTTTTAATGAAAGACACAAAAATTGATCTATAACAACTGGTATGTTTTTAGACTGATGGCAAGATATGGCCCATGATAAACTTTGTATTAGCATCCATTCTACAAGAGTAGGTTTTAGTGAAAGGGATCATTTTTCTGGAAATTCTAGAGTGTGACAACTAGAAGATGGTTGAATGGTCATGAGTAAATTATCAGGAAAATAAAGTGATATGTTTCACCCCAGGTTTGAGAAGCAGTCCTGATTTGTGTGTGTATACTGTCTCTCTGGAGGAAGTAAATATAATAATTTCTGGTAGTACCCAGTGAAAGGGACTAGACACTTCAGAAAGATGTCTCTGGAAACTCAGGAACTGGGCTTCACTGATTGGTACATGGTAGGCAACATTAGACTGGCAGATTCTCAAGAAGGCTTCCAGTACAGTGGACACACTGGTGTGGAAGGGAGCTGTCTCAGTCCAAGTCTAAGATGCAGCAAAGCTCTCTTGCTAAGGTAATATAATGACTTATGGTTCTGGGTGTTCTGAGCAGAGCACCACAATTGTCCACTCTGACTCTTAAGTAGTCATAATGCATGCTTAGTCATGTAAATAAGATGATATTCAATTACTGAAACTTTTCTAACAGGAGAATAATGGCCAAAAAAAGTTAATCTTACGCTACGGATTTCAGAAAAACTAATCAAAATCCTGCTTTAATCTCTCAAATGTTTTCATAAATACCAAACCTGGCAATCATTCAAATACTTGCAATAATTTTAATGATGTGATTCCACAAATTAGTGGAGCAAATTTGCCATGTTTTCACAAATATTCATGAATCCTCTTTTCTAGAATTCCACCATCACTATTCAATGCTTTTCAATCCAACAAGAAATATATAGAATCATTTAGTATTATGGAAACTATTAAAACTGTTTTGTAAGTAATGAAATATAGACTTGTATGCAGGCAGAAAAATCTGTGCCTAGACCAGGGGTCGGCAATCTCTGGCACACGACTCGCCAGGGTAAGCACTCTGGTGGGCCAGGCCAGTTTCTTTACTTGCAAAGTCAGCAGATTTGGCTGATCGCAACTCCCACTGGCTGTGGTTCACCATCCCAGGCCAACGGGGGTGGCAGGAAGCCGTGGCCAGCACATCTCTTGACCCACACCGCTTCCCGCAGACTCAATTGGCTTGGAATGGTGAACCTTGGCAAGTGGGAGCCACGGTTGGCCGAACATGCTGATGCAGCAGATAAACAAACTGACCCGGCCCACCAGGGTGCTTACCCTGGCGAGCTGTGTGCCAGAGGTTGCCGACCCCTGACCTAGACCCTAATTTTTCAATTAAAGTAACATTCCATTTGAGTCTGAAGGCCATGGTTTTTGTACTACTTTTAATGAGAAGATATCTGATGGAAAAAATGTCATCAAGAATAATTTCACCAATGATGTGCACGAATAAGTCAGAATCCTAGGAAGGTCCATAGGGAAATTATCACATAGCAAAGTACCTTAAACTTGAAAATGATGCTGGATATTTCAAGACAGCCTATGTGTTATTGGCATCCATGGGCCAATTATTCTGGCGGATGTTTCAAACATATGGCCATTTCAGCTAGTTCTAATCAAATAAATGTCTTTATATTGGGTGTTCATCAGGACTAGAGCTGATAGGAGAATTAAACATTTTTCTTTGAATAGGACAAGAATATATTTTTTATTCAGTTCCACAGAGTATGTTTAGCAAATGATACATCCCCAGGAAAGATAATAATAATAGTAAGTCAAATATAGAGTCCTAGTAGTTATTGATTTGTGCTCTTGATACCAACTGTAGAAATGTGATTTTTAAAGCTGTTGTATAATGTTAAACTTAGAGGGTAAAAATGTAATATATGAAGTTTAATCCACTGTCAGAAGCCATTAAGTAAGTTTATGTAAAGAGCAAAAGCATATTTGAAAGGTATAATTCCAATTTCATTAAACAAACATCAGTGCTATTTAAAACATCAAGAGATGGTGCGTATCATGTCTTCCCTCTAGGAGATCAGGCTCTAATTCTGACTCAAATGCACGTCATGAAGGCACACTTTAATAACCCGTTCCCTTTTTAGGAAAGATGCAGCATAATTTGTTATGCCCCATTTTAACTATGTCTAAATTTCCTGGACAAATAGCTTGCTTGTTGATTATGGGCCATATCCAAAGCCCTGTGAATCAATGAAAAGACACTCAATGATTTTAGTGGGCTTTGAATTAGACTCCATATTCCCTGAGTTTACAAATGTATTACCTGTTGCATTAATAGAGAATGCATCATAGTTACTCTTACTGAATGAAAATTAAACTTCATTTGGTTCAAGAAGAATGAATTCACTTCAATAACCTTGCAATGTTCTTCCCACAAAACTTTTTTTTTAATATGGCAACATAAATTTACTATTAACAATACATTTTTTTAAATGTGGTGTGTATTAGGACAACAAAGGCACTTACTGTAGGTGGAGTGGAAGTATATTTTTGAACTCATGAAATCAAATATATGCTTTTTTTGTTTTTACTACAGAAGAAAAAATGTGAGACAAATTATGAATGCTCTAAAACAATGGCAATCCAGGGAGAGGCAGCTAGACCTCTGGAGAATAAAGAATTGTGTTGACTATGATTATTGCACAGGTTGAGAAAAGAATGTCTGTTCATCTGGGTATAGTGCTTAGATTATCCACAAATACAAAGTTTGTTTTTAAAATCATAAGATACTTATAGTGCATAATCAGCAATAACCCAAATTTAGATGAATGAATTTAAGAATACAATTTAGACAGTTAGCATCTATGCATTTGGGTACCTTATTCATGAAAAAACTCATACAGAGAGTTGGTGGTAGAAAGCAAAATATATCAATGAGTAAAGATTGTCCCTCAGTAATTGAGAATTTAGGATAGGTTGTACATTTAGAGAAAAAAAAGAGTCCATCAGGAAAGTATTTGAGTTACTTTCCCAACTGCATTTCTCATTGGCACTCCAGCTCATTCCTCCTGATATTGTCAATTTCCAGTGATGTGTTCTATATAGATGTCCCTCGACCACCTGATGGCGTCCGACTCCATGAGTTGCCGCATCAGCCGAGTGTAGTGTTGTCCATTTCCATATTCTGTCAGCACTCGCTCATTACTGGGGTCCCATTTGCCCAAGGCTCCGACGATCAGCATGCGAGATGACCCCTAATCCTACTAGCTGCTCCATGAGAGTGGATTCCTGCACCCAAATTGACATCAAAACCTACAGTATTGATTTCAGTAATTCATTACTGTTCCTGATGAACACAGGGCTTGCTCACATGTGATAGTTTACAGAATTGGAGCCACCAGTTGCATTTTAAATTAACAGCTCTAGTCATGAACATATACATTTTAAAAATACTAACACTAGATGCATACACTCAAATTCTTCAATCAAGACTTATTAGAGTGTAATATGTGGTCAAACAAGTAGTCCATTGGACTAGTTATTGCAAATGAACTTGTTGCACTTGCCCTGTGAGCAAATATATATCCAGGAGTCAGCAACCTTTCAGAAGTAGTGTGCCGTGTGTTCATTTATTCACTCTAATTTAAGTTTTGCATGCAAGTAATAAATGTTAACGTTTTTAGAAGGTCTCTTTCTATAAGTCTATAATATATAACTAAACTATTGTTGTATGTAAAGTAAATAGGATTTTTAAAATGTTTAAAAAGCTTCATTTAAAATTAAATTAAAATGCAGTGCCCGCCAGACGGTGGCCAGGGCCCGGGCAGTGTGAGTGCCACTGAAAAGCAGTCCGCATGCTGCCTTTGGCACGTGTGCCATAGGTTACCTACCCTGTACTAATCACGAGAATTAAAAGTTGTGGCATTGGTTCCATGGAATCCTATCCTTCATTGTAGTACTGTTTCAGTACTGAAAATATTCCAAGTAAAGTTCATAGTTGTAGTGCAGTTATTTATAGTTCATTAAACAAAGGGTGAATGTTTGATTTTACTTGAATCTTATTTGCATCTCTCTGAATACTTTCTGCCCCCAAGTATCTTGGAGTATAGAAACACTGGAAGCAATCTACATTTTTACATATTTCAACACACTATAAGAGTACTTTATTATATTAGTTCTCTTCTCTGAACCAATTACTTTTGCAACTAGTTGCTGAGTGGGTGGTCTTAGAAAATCATTTTAAAAAAATCTAGTTTCACAGATAACATATGTTTAAATGTCAGAGCCAAATCTTTTGGGCAGGAATTTTTAAAGAAGGTCTAAGAGAGTTAGGCCCCCAAATCTCCTAGGGTCCTTTAGAAATCCCAATCTCAGTAAATAAATAATTTTCTGAAATGTAGCCTCCTTTCAAGCAGAATTTTGTGAAGTCTTACACACAGGATAATTAACTTTAAAGACATGCACAGTCAGTACTTTCTGTTAAACATGTACTGCTCAAGTACTTTCTGTTAAACATATGAATATAAGAGATTGCAGGACTGGCAAACTCCCACTAATCTTTCTACTTTACAAAAACCCTGATCAAATGCAGATGCAAACTAGATTATTTTCACCGTGTAAAGAGAAATTTACTTTTACATATATATTTACCTGTATCACTATTTGGTTATTCAGATTTCCTCCCATGACTTAATATAACATATTTATAATGATTCAATTACAGTGTGTTTCTCGAAAGCAAGTTTATAATTATGCCTAGTAACTAGCTTTATTTGCAAAATTACCATCTTGATGCAAAATCCAAGATGTTGAAACTATGAAGGTGACCAGACAAATACTGTCACCTGTTATCTCAGTTATGTAAACAGATTTCATTCTGCATCTAAATATATTTAAACTTAGCTATAAATCTAAATTAGCTAAACTACATAAAATATATTAACTGTTCAACAAGGCAAGCTATCTGGAAAAAAAAAATAATCAGGAAAGCAGCCTTCAACTTATGGGATGGAATTAGTATAGGAAACTAACACAGACCCAGAAGAATGAGCTGCACAGACTTCTTACCCTAGATCACCACCAGCCCCCCACTAATTACTTGAGATATATCATAACTTGCTCTTGTTTATTGTTCTTCTCCCTCTCTCTCTCTCTCTCTCCCTCTCTCCTTTTTTCCAAACATTTTCTCTTTAAAACTTTCTCATAGTCACTAGCGTTGAGGTGGGAATTTTTAACTTTGTGGGAGCACAATGCGGCCAGTGCTAAATCTTTTTGAAAATTCTATCCTTTCTGTTCTTATTTTGAAAGGTTTATTTTTAATTGTTTGCATTATAAATTGCATGAAACAGTTTTCTAGAATTATCTGAGTATGACATTTAACAATGTCTGTAAAACAGAATTTTGACTCCTTCAAGTAATTAATATGATTTTGTACATTTGTATTGCATAAATTCTTTCCATCTATTGAATTATAATGGCTAATATTAAAGGTCATACTGTATCTCGAGAAGAGGTATGAATGATTTAGTGGATAAAAACTTATTGCAGTAATCAAAATGTAAATGAATAGCTAGTGAACCAAAGAATAAACTCTTTCAGTTTACAGACACTTCAGATAAATCAGCAACCTTGCTTTTAGACTGATTAATTATTAGTTTCTTCTTTGATATCCATCCATCAGATAAATAGCAAGGATGGGTCCAACTGAGTTCTTTCCCTCATTTTTTTTTGTTTATTGTACTAGAAAAAACTTGGCTTTGTTCATCTGCAAACCTTTTTTGTCCTATGTCATTCTTCTCTATGTTTTGGGGGGAGAGATAGCTCAGAGATTTGAGCATTGGTCTGCTAAACCCAGGGTTGTGAGTTCAATCTGTCAAAGTTAGACTCAGGACTCACAGTTTGTCAGACCACTCTGTTTTATTAGCACAGCGCTCTGCTAATAACATCCAGATAATGTGAGCACCATGCAAGACACAAACTATCTTATTTATACAGATAAAAGAGCGGGAATTAGACAAAGGGACAAAGAAAGCAAAACAGTAAAATTCACCTGGGGCACAGCATGCATATCCTACTTCCTTACTAACTCTTATCGATCTAAGGCTAATACTTCACCAATTGCCCTTAAACGGTGCAATTGTTCTATGTTAATGTCTGTATTCCTGACACCTGGATTGCAGCATTCCAACAATTTTGCTTAAAGGTACAGACATCATTTCTTTAATCCTTTCTATTTTCACAATATAATTCATTCTACTTTCTAGGCATACATATCTTATTTCCTTACTATTACTGATCTTCTTTTAATGTTTCGCCATTAGCACCCTTGTTTATGCCTAATGTTTCTTTTTCTAGCACCTGTTTTTCAACATTTCTTATTTCTGCTTAAAGGTACATACAACATTTCCTTAATCCATTCTTATTTTTACAATATAACTCATTCTATTTTCACAATCCATCCTTTTGGTCAAGCTCACGCCATGACCAACAATTACTGGGTTCCACAAATCAATCGTTCTTTATTTCTTCATCAGTGATATTTAAAATCATCATATTAGCACTCTGGTTTGGGGCAGCTATCTGTGTGGCATGTCTTATACGATTTTGGATGCACCAGGAGATTAACTCATGACATACAAAAATCATTAGGATTCCAAACAGGATAGTCAGGGCTCCCTGAAACAACCAGTTTTCTATGCCAGAGAAATTGAATAGGTTACTTAGCCACTTCCATAAAGAACTCGGCTCTACATGAGGAAGATATGCAATTTGTTCTAAGTGGCTGGAGCGATCTATTACCTCACTGGTGTTTTTCTCCAATGAGAGCACAGTACCCTCCTTTGGCCACCAGCACTATGTTCAATGCCTGACAGTTTTGGAGGGCCATCTGTCAGATCACCCCTGTTTCTTTGGCCAGGGCTCTTAAACTTTCTCCAGTTTTATTTGCCATTATTTTAACTATTGCTTGTAACCTCAGGAGCTTTTTGCATGGCGTATTACTCCTCCAAGTGGGATAAAGGAACTGCCAATAGCCTCTTCCCAGGTGTCATTACTGTTCCATATTGTGTTAAACGGACAAGGTCCTCCAGTAAGGTCTGGGGAATTGAATGGGTAGCCGGGAAAGGAACACCAGTTTGAGAATGGGCTGGGATGTGGCTGCAGACCTAGCATTTAGAAATATTAAGGGTCTGAGCTATCCACACTTGCTGCTGGATAAAAGAATTTTCATTGTGGACTCCCCAGACCTTAAGACACCAACAGCTGAGGAACAGGCACCACCAGAGGTGCATGTTGGAGGCAGGGCCCTTCTGGTTCTGACAACCTCAACTGAGGGAACTGCAGTCACCAGGCAGCAGGTGCTAGGCTCACTACTGCTTCTTGCTTTATGTGGTTGTCTGCTTCTGGCAACCCTTATGAGAGGGTAGATTGTAAGGTATTGCAGGCTGTTCCTCTACGTCTTCTTCTGGAGTCAAAATTGACTCTGCATGGTCCTGAGGTGATGATTGGTTCACTGGGGGTGGTGCATTCTTACACTGCGAAGCATGTATCCACTCTGAAATGCCAGACAGTTTAACAGCCGTCGGGGTAGTAAGCAGTGCCTGATGATTCTTTGATGTTCTTTAAGTCTCTTTACTACTTCTTCGTTGACTCTGGCTATAACAATGGCCTTCACATCTTATCTTTTCCTGATGCATACATTTCTCATTCACACAAACAGACTGAGAATACAAACAGCAGTATTTTATATTGAGCAAAATGGATTGCATTGCATTCCAATTAAATTGCATTGCAAATTAAATCTTGCTAAGTTTTACAATCAATAACCAAGACAATTTACATTGAGACCCAGGCCTTCAATGTTTCTCTAATTTACTTAACATAGACACAATAGAGAATCCTGTCTCTTACTAACTAAATCTTAAAACAAAGAGTTGAGAGAGGGCCTAATTTGTAATGCATATGGGAAAATGGAATCTTACAGTCCCAGAGGGTCATTTCTTTCTGCTATTCAAAAAGGGTGGCTAGCAGGATGAAATCAAATCATACATTAATTCTTATGGGACTTTATAAAATCCTGCTCCTACATATCCCCCTTTTGACACTAAGATTATTAATCGCTAGTGTCACTTCTTATTTAGTCCACGTAATAGAAAATACTGGGAGGTGATTTGGGCCTGTGGCTCTAGCTTTGCATACATTTGTTTTATCCAACAGCACATTTTAAATATTGCAATTAAACACATACAATTTAAAACCAAAAACAATTAGGGGTAGCAACATTAGTATGCTAGTAGTTGTGGGATACCATCCTGTCATAACCTTAGTCCCAGATTTGGACCTTAGCGTCCAAAATATGGGGGTTAGCATGAAAACCTCCAAGCTTAGTTACCAGCTTGGACCTGGTACTTGCTGCCACCACCCAAAAAATTAGAGTGTTTTGGGGCACTCTGGTCCCTCTGAAAAACCTTCCCTGGGGACCCCAAGACCCAAATCCCTTGAGTCTCACAACAAAGGGAAATAATCCTTTTTCCCTTCCCCCCTCCAGGTGCTCCTGGAGAGATACACAGACACAAGCTCTGTGAAATTACACAGAGTGACTCCCCCTTGATTTCTTCCTCCCACCAATTCCCTGGCGAGTACAGACTCAATTTCCCTGAAGTAAAGAAAACTCCAACAGGTCTTAAAAGAAAGCTTTATATAAAAAGAAAGAAAAATACATACAAATGGTCTCTCTGTATTAAGATGATACAATACAGGGTCAATTGCTTAAAAGAATATTGAATAAACAGCCTTATTCAAAGAGAATACAAATCAAAGCACTCCAGCACTTATATTCATGCAAATACCAAAGAAAAGAAACCATATAACTTACTATCTGATCTCTTTGTCCTTACACTTAGGAACAGAAGACTAGAAAGTAGAAACTACTTCTCCAAAGCTCAGAGAAAGCAGGCAGACAGAAAACAAAGACTCAGACACAAACTTCCCTCCACCCAAAGTTGAAAAAATCCGGTTTCCTGATTGGTCCTCTGGTCAGGTGCTTCAGGTGAAAGAGACATTAACCCTTAGCTATCTGTTTATGACACATCCAGAAAATATGTTATACCAATGGTAGGCTGTTACGTCTTTCTGCAGTGGCAATTCTTAACATGTCTCCATTTGCATGTATAAGATGAATGGTTCCGTTTCCGTGGTTGTCATGGTATCTTTCCCCAATCTGAACCTTAGAGTCCAAAAGTTGAGGTACCAGCATGAATTCCCCTAAGCTCAATTACCAGCTTAGATCTGATACACTGCCACCACTCAAAAATATATAGTGTTTTGGGGCACACCCGTTCCCCCCAAAAACCTTCGCTGGGGACCCCAAGACCCAAATTCCTTGAGTCTTACAACACAGGGGAATAAATCATTTCCCTCCCCTGCTCTTCCCATCCAGGTGTTCCCTCCCTGGGCTCCTGAAGAGAGAGACAGATTCAAGCTCCGTGAATCTAAACAAAGTGATTCCCCCTTCTCCCCTCCCTTCCCCTTCCTTGTTAAGTACAGACTCAATTCCCTTGAGCCTCAACAAGGGGAAAAAATCAAACAGGTCTTAAAAACAAAACTTTTAATAAAAAAGAAAGAAAAAAAGTAAAAGTTATCTCTGCAATTTAGATGGTAAAAGTTACAAGGTCTTACAGCTTATAGACACTAGAAAGAAGCCTCCCCCCCAGCAAAAAAACAATTTAAAATACTTCCAGCAAACTACACATTTGCAAATACAGAAAACAATCAAAAGACTATAACCGCCTTCTCTACTAAATACTCACTATTCTGAGTATATAAGAGACTGTCGCAGGGAGATTGGCAAGAAACCTGGTTGAACGTCTAGTCCCTTCCAGGACCCAGAGAGAACAAAGCAAAACCCAAAAAAACACAAACAAAGGCTTCCCTCCACCGAGATTTGAAAGTATCTTGTTTCCTGATTGGTCCTCTGGTCAGGTGTCTGGTTCACTGTTTGTTAACCCTTTACAGGTAAAAGAAACATTAACCCTTAACTATCTGTTTATGACAGTGGTGGTTTTTTTTTTTTCTAGGAACTATGTTACCTTTTTACCTTTTTAACAGATGATTGGTAACTTTTTGCCATTCAATGCCAAGACTGATAGAGAACTCAGCTAAATCAGTGCTTACAGTAAGCTGAGCCTTTTTGTTGTTGTTGTAGCAAATAGTAAATGTGATTATTGGTAAACAAAGTACTTACATTACATTTACATTTGTCTTCTGGTGGGTTGCTAACACTTTTTAAACACTTTTCCCCGAGAATTAACACATACACATAGCTCATTATACAGTACTTTGGATTATCTGAAAGACAAAAATAACATTTTTCTACCCCTTTTGGGGTGGCATTGATTATTGGTTAAATATTCCATTCTTTTACAAAGACTCTTGCTTATTGCAGGCAAAACAGAGGAATTACCCCCTTATTTTCCTGTATTTTCTTTTGTTTGTTTTGTTTTGTTTTTTATAGGCAGGCCAGGTTTTAATGGCTTCTACTTTTTAAGGGTTATGCGGAAATTATTCCACTGTTTAGCTATTAAATTCATGAGGTAGTGCACCTCAAGTTTTTCCTCTTATGTAGCAGACCAAGTTTGTAATGTTTTTTCTGCTGTGTTAAGCTTTCAGTTTATTCACAGGTAACAGCTGAGAAGCATCATTACCATATTACTTGAAAGGATTTTTCCAAAAATCATACACACTTTAAGTTGTTACAGGGGTACATACTAACATTAAATTTATTTTAACGTTTAATATTAACAATAACATTAGCATCAAATCTATTAAAGGTATCTTGTTATACCGTGCCTTTTAGGTAGGCAATTTGTTTGCTGACCAGGTATGTTCTTTATTTGCAGCTTCTTTTATGCTGGCAGTTCTCACCTTTCTTTATCAGTTAGGTAATTTGCATCAACACAGGCTTGGCTTTTGGATTCAAAGCCATCAGCAGAGCTCAGAGACTCTGTCTTAACACACAGGGATCTGAAAAAGAAAACACAGCCTATTGCACTCTTTTTGGAGCTCTAATAGGATTTAAATTCAGCAGCACGTTTCATTTGCATTTCTTTTACCCCTTTCTACAATATACATTGCACATGTCCTAGGGAAAATGCACATTCCTTCTATACTATAACTTTTTAAAAACATTAGCCATATCAATTTTTACATAAGGTGTAACTGTTTCCTTTGTTCTTACAGAGTTTTCATGTACCCTTATCAAAGTGACAGTCTGATTACACAGAGCTATTTTAAGGCTCAGTGTTTTTAACATTGCTTCTTTTTGTTTTGTGCACCTCACCTCTGCTGTTGCTTCAGAGGGTCACTGTTAATTTCTTATTCTTTCATTACAGCTGTTATCTGCTATTGTTACAAAAAAAACCAACAACAAACAAACAAAAAGACTCCAGAATCTCTACCTATTCTCCTGATTTTGACTGCCCTATTGCAGCCATGACTTGGTCGTTATTTAAGAACATTTTAATTTTTGTTTAAACATTAACATATTAAGTTGCCCCTTAAGGGTTAAATGCTAAATCCCAAAGCCAAACAGCACTAATTACCTGTGTCTTGCAAAAAGGTCTGTCAGTTTTGCAACTTTGAATTAAAGAGTCAAATGAATTTTTAGTGGCATTAAAAACAAAAACAAAGCCAATTTATCTTACACCTACAAAACAGGAGTTTGTAAAACCAGATGTGCTGGATTAGATTCTTAGAAATTTATATATTTTCACAGACAAATAGATACATACACATTTTCTTTTCCTTAACATTCCTTTACACTGATTTGTTTTTACATAGCTGTACATATATTTGGATTATTTACAAGCACTCTTTTGGAAAAGGGCCCATTTTCCCTTCAGAATGGCTGCAAAGAAACCAAGAATTCTCTCTTTTTAACATGGTCCTTTTTAACATTTTCACAAAGTTTAATTCTCTGCAGCCTCTGTAGAGTTAACTTTTCACTCTCTTTCCTTAAATCACTTGTTTATCTCCCAAAATGACACCTTCATGAACTCAAATTTAAATATTTTAAGTATTGCTCCAGGGATTCATGCCTACACTTACTGCTTTTCTTACTCCTGACACTATGTCCTCAGGGTTTCCAATCTGTTTTTCGGTTTCTTTATCTGTTTGCTTGCTTGCTTGTCTGGGCCTGATCCTGCTTTTTCCAATGAACCATTTTTGTGAGTGATATTGTGGTCATTTCACAATTTTGAAAGAAATGTTTAAGGAAAGGGACCAGGAAGGGTGGAGGCTAGTTGAGGAGCCCACCCTCCTTGCTGAATTGGTAGTGGAACACTAAAGAATCAGTTTTTGAGGCAGACAACAAAGGGGAACAGAACAAGGGGCTTTTTGTCCTTTTTACAATGATATAGGAGTATGAAGGGGTTGGGATCGATCCGGGGTTTGGAGAATGGGGTAAAGGGGAGTACTCGGTCTGGTGGTGGGAGAGGAGACTTTTAATAAAGCTTTTAACTTATTATTTGAATAATTGGCAGAGGACAGTTTTGATTCTGTCCACCTACGAATTGCCTTTTCCCATCACTGCATGAAACAATTAACCTCTCCTTTAGCCAATGTAGTTTCAGGTTGGCCAAGTTTGTCCTTTAAGATGTCCACTCGGTCTTTGTTCCAAGATATTAACAGTGGCCACTGAGTTTTGGGATCCCTCTGAGTTAGCCTAGACCATTTTCCCAGAAATTTACGGGAGTCTGGACCCTTTTTACAGGAGTCCGGACCCATCCTAAATAAATAAAATGAGCCGGCGTTCATTTAAGGAACTGTCCTGACTTAGACGTCTGGTTACCCATACAGGAGGACTTCACACACCAATCACACAAGAAGGAAATTCAGGTTAGTCAGAGCGATGCCTGGTGCAACACACAAAAGGAGCCCACAGGCTACTGCCTCAATCGGCCTTGCTTTCACACCAGGAGCTTTATCCAAAGTGCGATGTGGCTGCGATTGTGCAGATTCCACTCACTCAGACCACAGGGACAGGAACCCCTTGGTCGGCCAATCCCCGGACAGAGACGGCACCCAAACTCAAACACTCCACAAGAGGATGGATAAACACAGAGACAGGACAGTCCTCAGTCCGGACAAAACACAGAAATAATTACCTGACCAGATTCCTGATGTCAGATCCCGGGATCCCTACCAGAACAGAGTGGGAACCAACAGGTTTGATAGCATAGACTTCTCTGTGGTTGTGTGCCTTTCCGTTCTAGTGGAGGACCGCTCGGGCCAAATGCCCAGGTGCCGGCTGCCACGGTCATCCTACAAAAAGGGTCAGGAATCATATGGCCCCAATGAAGACAGTTGCCGTCTGAGTGGGACCTCCAAATTTTCAAAGTTAGACTCAGGACTCAGAGTTTGTCAGACCACTCTGTTTTATTAGCACAGCGCTCTGCTAATAACACCCAGATATTGTGAGCACCGTGCAAGACACAAACTATCTTATTTATACAGTCCAAGCTGCCATGGTTTGTTACTCATTGTCCTTCACACAGGTCTGACAGTAACCCTCTTCATTCCAGCCTGGATCTACAACTCCGAGAATATAAGTGTAACATATCCCAGGTTAACATTATCTCTTGCAGTGATCCCTTCATCACCTGGCTTCATAAAGAGTGGGGGCCCCTGCCTGCCCGTGCCCTACATCAGCTGTTGACTGACCGAGGGAGACGAACATCGAGCGTGTCTAGGCAGCAGTGCACCCAAGCTGTTCAAGGGTGTCTGAGCTGCCAACAGGCACGAGTCACTAACAAGCCTGTCTATGCTCATGGTGCTTATAGCCCTGAGCACTTTAGCCCAGGTAAAACCTGGCAGATGGACCTCATTGGCCCCCTCCCGGGGGCCAAACAGTATCCAAAGGGGCTTGTAATAGTTGACCTAGGGTCTCGTCAGTTAATGTGTTCTCCCCTCAGGCGATCTACTGCACCAGCTGTTTCTGTAGCCCTTCTCCAGGTAATTGCTGCCTGGGGGGCACCCAAAGAGATCCAGACCGATGGAGGGCCACCGTTCACCAGTAAAGCTATAGGCCAGACGGTGTCCCAGTGGGGGGTGCGTCTTCACACCCACCTGCCATATCACCCCCAAAGCAACGGAGTCTTGGAGAGATGGATCGGAATGCTGAAAACCCAGATTCGGGCCATACTTGGCACCCCTGATTACAAGGGGTGGGACCGGGTCCTGCCTCAAGCCCTCATTTCCCTTAATACAGCATACAGCCGATGGCCAGAAATTGCTCCTAAACCACGGGAACCTTGGAAACCTGCCTATAGTATTTCTCAGCCAGTGTGGGTCTCTATTCCCAATGCCCAGGGAACCTGCACTCCACTAGCAGCCACCATCATCACACCTGGCCGGTTCCCTAACACCTATCATATTCAAATAGATGGACGGGGCAAGCCTGACCTGGTCCACCACAACTGGCTTAGTGTTCGGTCATAACAGGCCCTAAGAGGGGCCACCTTTCTTTTATGTCTCCGTAGGAATCAGTCACCATGATTGCCACCCCGCCTCGAGAAAACCCTCTGGTTGCCTGGTTGAGAGCCTACGCCCTACAGGAGGTCCTCATCGGGAACCTGTCAGATGTCCCCCCATCACACGATTGCGTTGCCTGTACAAGACCAAAGGCCTCAGAGGGAGGGTCCCCCTTCCTCTGGGAGTTCCTCCCCCTCACGAACCTGACTCCACAGCATCCAGCTTCAGCCTGCAACAACACAAACTGGGTTCATCGGCCTCTGTTCACGTGCAACACCACCAGCGACGACCGAAGACCCAACTCATTCGCCCCTGTTGCGGTGACAGGACCACTCCCAGCAGCCCCCTGCATCGTGTTCTTTGGCTTCTCCAATCCCACTCCGTTGGGGCAGTATCCCAATTGCACCCAATGGTTCATAGGACCTCGGCCTAACTCAAACCCCAAGAAAGGAAGCTCAAGATACCGCACTGAGTTCACCAGGTTTTTTAATCATCTTTCAACAAGTACAGTGTTTAACCCCACCCAATACTTATCCACAGCTCAGACCCATGTAGAACTGAGACAGGTCAGAGCCGCCCACCTACTATGGATGGAGGTCGATATACCACCTGGCCAGAAATCCCCCCAGCGAAGCTCCATCCATGACCAGTTTTTACCCTCTTCCCCAGGACAAGTGTGGCTCTGTGGGAACAACATTGCCCGGACTGCTCTACCCGCATTCCCAAAGGGGGTATGTGCCATCGGGCAACTCGTCATAAAGGGAGGAGGGCTCTTTCACCACCGTCGCCCCTTCTTCTCCTCACCACGCAAACGACAAACAGCCACCGCATGGGAGCGACTCAAGTCAGCCACCGAGATGGTCATAGGAGGGTACATACAGTTTAACCCCCTCTCATACAGTTTAACTTTACAGCAAATCCGTGGACTGTCGCTTGGTCTGGAGGCCCTCACCAACATCACAGCAGAAGGACTTCGTCGAACCAGCGACGCCCTCACTATCCTAGCCAACTACGCCGAGCAGAACCGTCTTCTGATCCAGACCATCCTACAGAAGGACTTTTGTGTCGCCTTGGAGGACCTCGATCCTCGCTTTAAAGGACAATGTTGCCTGCGCCTTCAGCCTGGGTGGAACAATGTCTCAGCCGTGGCTGACCAACTATCCTCCCTCGCCGTCCAGATTCGTGAAGAGCGTAAGCAGTGGGATTGGTGGCAAGCTCAGTGGTCCAGCTGGGGGTTGGGGACCTGGGCTCAGTCCATCAAGCAGTGGCTTATTACTGTGGCTATTGTTCTTGAGGCCTTTCTGTTGGGGATAGCAGTGGTCAAGCAGCTAATTCATAAGGTTGTGTCAGCCCTGCCTTTGCAGGTGAGGTATTCCTCCATCCCCTTGGACAGCAGCAAACCACCACCTCCATACTACGAAGACGATGACTTGTAAAACCTTTTTTTTCTTTTTTTTTCTTTTTTTGGTCTTTGCATGGGACATCCCCCTCACAGCCCGTTCAGGTCGGCCAGGGGGGCATGTCCGTTACAGCTATTCCCCTATTCCATTTTGTTTCCCCAGACTCCATTTTGTTTTCTGTTCTCCTGTGGCCGCCCTTCCCTGGCTGTTAAGTTGTTTACCAGGGCCACTGCCCTTCTCAAAGGGAGGGCCCCTTAAGTTGTTTAACAAGAGCCATTGCCCTTCTCAAAGGGATGGCCACTTGTGCTGCATGCTAAGTGGGACCACTGCCCTTTTCAAAGGGTTAGTCCTGTTATCACCTCGTTGAACCTGGGCTTGGTGTAGGGTAGGCAATGTCCAGAGCTGCAAGGCCTATTGTGGTTTTAAGATCCTGGGCATGAGTCATAGTCTCATGTGCTCTTGAGTCACCTATTGCACAGGACTATGTCCAGGCATGTCTCTGGGCTTACCTTCAGTTTTTCCCCTGTGCCCCCTCCCCTGTGACAGAGGGAGCCTATCAGGATTACTGGTGGGAAACTGCCCAAGTTTGCCTTTAAAACCAGACATTTTTGAAACACACCTCAGAAAGGTTCCTGCATTGCTGCCTGGTCTGATCAGCCAGGGGTTCTGGGGGGTCCTTTCTCCGCTCTCGTTTTATTTTTGAGCGTACCCCCGTTTTTGAAACCCCCCCCACGAAGAACGAATTGCTACCTGAGAGATCTCCTGATTATTGAGACTGTACCGAACCCTCCTTGCCTCTTCTGATGTTGTTGCTGCTTCTGCCTTTGCTGCTGCCTTGGGGACTGGTAAGAATCCCTCTGTAAAACTTTCTATACTTTTATTTTATTATTTTAGCTGCTGGCTCTGTTTCCCCAGCACACAGACTCAAGCTAAACCTTGGTCTGTGTCTTAAAACCTCTCTTAAACTACAGGGCTCTTTGCCACTGCTAAGCTCTGCTCCTGTGGGCTTTGCCTTGGGGCTCTCTGCTTTCAGCTGTATCCACCGCTGTAGCCACCATCCCTTGGCTTCCTTGGGAGCTGGGTCCTGGATACATACCACTCTGCCCTCTGTAACCTCCCCATAGCATAAGGTGCACCATAGGTCTTGTTTTTTTTTTTATTTAATAAGTCATAGTTTGTTAAGATTGTAGAGCTTGTAAGTTTCTGTGATATTTGTTGTGTTGCCTAATTGTTGGTTAAGATAAGTTTAGAAAATCATTGCCTGGTTGTATCTGTAGCTGCTTGTCATTTTATATAAGTTTGATTAAGTTAGGGGATAGATAAGGTTTTTACTATTTGAATTTGTCTTCCCACTGCCCCAATCCCCCCCTCCCGAGCTCCCCAGTCACTCATTGCAGTCTCTCTGCTGTTTAAACTTGCAGCCTGTCTGCTCTCTGTGTCTCCCTGAGTTTAAATCTCCCTCTGTAGCGCCTCTATCTTTGGTTTCTGCTCCACCACGTGCTCCTCTTCCCCCATCCCCTAACCTCATTCCTCTACCACTGCCTTTCTCTCTCTCCCTCTCTCTTTTAATCCCTTCCCCCACGTGTTCACCCCGCTCCTACTGCTGCCAAACCTCAATTGTATTACTGAAGTCTAGCATAAAACCCCATTGGTTACCCTTTTTCTCTCTCACACACCTCACATTTTATATTTACACCACTGTGACACATTTTTACCTAGAGTTGTTGATTATTTAACACATTTTACCCATAACTGTTAGTTGGTTATATGCTGCTGTGACACACCCTTTACCTAGAAATTGTTAGCTACCTGTTACATTTATACTTCAGTGTTAGTTGGTTACCAACTGTATTGTACCCCACTGTATTGTACCCCACTATTGAAACCCCCTATACTATACTAAAAGAACTCCCTCCCCAATTGCCTACCTTAACAAACCCCATACCCCTCACTATTAAATTTTCCCTGTTTTTGCATTTTCTTAATAAAGTTTATTTTGCACCCCACCTGTGTGGTAATTGCTCCCCAAGATCCCATATACCTGCAGGCAGGGACACTATGAATTTCTATTCAAGACATCCTCAGTTGTCTTCTATTTCTAGTTCCTTGTGCTGTAGTATGTATTGTCATGTATGGTATCTTTTCTGGGTCCATTCTTCATTCATGTCCAAACCATCACAGTCATTTTTCTTGAATCTTGGGTAACAGTGTTTTATTTGCCCTAGCCTTATTTCTTCATATTTTCTAAAGCCTAGATACTGTCAGCATTCCCCTCAGCCAGTTCATTTCTTCAGCTGAGATCTTAAATTCATTAGCTTTCCTCATATTTCAGCTTTTTCAACCAATACAGCAGTATCCACAAGATACTCATATACACTTTTATTGTTATTGAAATGCCTTTAGCCTTCCAGATCTTGTAGAGTTTTATAAATGCAGTAATGGATATTCTGATTCTTCTTTTTAGGTAAACTTCACAACTCTCATTCTTTGACACTAGTCCTCCAGGGCGGCACTTTTTTCCCCCAATAATTCCAGTTGTTTCTCTTTTATGTTAATCTTTACTATTTTTGCTTGTCTTCCAAATGCCATAATTTTTGTTTTCTCTGTGCTGAATTTTCTGCTTTCTCAGTCTACCATTTCAGTTATTCTCTGCAAATCATTATGCAGTGTCCTACCACATAATATGGCTCCTCCTATTTCATATCTCAGTGCTACAGCTACTCCTGCTTCCAATAGGAAGTTGGACAAATCTGGTAATTAGTGTGCATCCTTGTCTCACTCCTATGGTTGTCCTGAATCATTTCAGCTTCTTGTCTACTCTCATTGCTTACTTCATTTAAAATTCAAATACAAGAGAGATTAAACATCTTTCTAATGGTTATCTTTATTGGCAAAGACAAGATATGCTAGCATTGACATGTCCCTTACTTAGAGGTGTGCAAAAAAACAAATTTTTGTTTTCAACCATTAATACATGGCTGAATGTGCTTCTGAATTTATGCTAATAGTATTCTGAGTGAGCAATAGTCTTTACCATTCACTATCATTCAGTTAAATCATTTCTCAGTTATAAATCCCAATTAAGTGTTTTGATTAGCCTTCAGTTCACATCTACCTGGATTTCCATGGGAGCTGAGTAAGGATATAAATAAATCATAGGAGGAAGCAACTGGACCCTGGAAAAACATTTGACAAGATGCTAAGAGAAAATAAAATATCTATTTGAGGTGAAAAGACTCTCCAATTGTTCAGTTAGAGGGGAGGAAGATGTTTGACTTTTTTATGCCAATGGAAGAGGCTATATAGCAAGTACACAAACAGTGCAGACTTCTGCCTGTCTTGGGTAATCATGTGACCCCCATTTTTCATAATATCTGAGCACTTCCTCTGTCAAGCAGTGTAGCAGATGTCTGATATGCTGCAGTTTGGCTTTACACTGGAAGAGAAATTAGTGATGTGGAGTCTGGTTATATATTAAGTGTAACTTTTTTTATTTACTCACATGCAGCATTCTTGAACAGAAGTGTCATAAAACAGCATGCAGGACAGTCTTTTATTTCAGGAATCTTATCGCATCACCAATATACAGTTCCCAGGGAGTAATTCTGCCCCAGTAATTGACTCCAGAGACTAAGGCAGAAAGCAAGGTCTCCTACTTACTATGTTCTGGGCAAAGGAGCTGTGTATAACCCCAAACTAACACCATCAGACATCAGAACATTTGTTTGCACGCTAATATAAAGCCTTGGAAGACTACAATTAATAGTGTCATTTTGTGATACCTGCGTTTAGTTAGATTATAAGTCCCTCTGGGCAGGGACAGTCTTTGTGTTATGTATTTGCACATTATTTCCCTAGGTGCTACCTTAGCAAACGATAGTATCTATCCTCACAAGACCCTTGTGAAATAAGAGAGGGTTTTTTACCACCGTTTGTACAGATGGAGAACTGAGGCACAGAGTCACAGATATCAGTGGAAACTAGGTGCATAAATGCTTTTGAGTATCTGGGCCAGAGAGAATAAGTAACTTGTCTAAGGTCAAACAAGTAGCCTATGGGAGAACAGGGAACTGAACCTGGGTTTTCTGTGCTATAGGCTAAGGCCAATCCTTTCTCTGCATGCACCCTAGAGGATCAGTGAGAGGCCAGGACCAACTACACAAAGACCTGGTGCTTCTGCTCTGGCTCTGTATCTACAGAGGTACCTGATCCCTGGTAATATGGTTGTCAGGGCCTCTGTAGCTGACAGCTGTCTCTGCGACTCTTTTGACAGGGGATTCCTAATGAAAGATTGATAAGGAGAGATAAGAGAGGAGATAAGAGTGAAGAAACTCAATTTAGGTTGCATTACACTTCTGCTCTGAGATCTGTTGAGTGCAAGTGCTTTGTCTCCCCAGCCCTAACCCTCTCCTATTCTGTGGGACTGAAAGAAAGGGAGAGACAATGCCATGGTGGTGGCTGGATCCACTTTTTGTATAGGAGAGGGAGTTCTGTGCAGAGGTTTACCTCCGCAAGCAGTTCTCAGAGAAACCATAAATGATAGCCTCACAAGTCATGATGCAAGGTCTCATTAGGGCAGAGAGTCCCTGCTGAAATAGCTGGCTTCTTTAAATTACTGCTTACTAGGTTTCCCAGGTCAGAAGTGTCCCAGAAGGCACTACCCCATATGACTGCAGAAATTATTGAGAACCCATAATATTTTGCCATAGGAGCCAGCTGTGCAGTGATTGGCAGACCTGCTGAAACCCTGCAGTAGATCTGCTGGGACATGAGCAAAGATAAGAGTAAATGATAGGGGCAGAACAATCCTTGTATAGAGGTGAGGGTGCAGTGGTGCAAGTAGAATTAATTTCTTACCAGTACACTGCTTTCATGGGAGGGACACAAAGGGGGAGCACCAGCTAAAGTGGGGGGGGGCATGTGACTTTCCCACGGGACACCCTGTGTGACTCCTCTCAGTCCCTTCCCTAACTCAGGGCCCCTGCACTCTCCCTCTCCCCTTCCAATGATCAATCCCACGTTACTTGAGTGGCGAGGGGCTCTGTCCTCCTCCCGCTGCATCAGAGAGTTCTGAACTGCAGGGCTCTCTGGAACCATAATGGCAAAAGGAGCAGAACATGGGGCCACTGGCAGCTCCTCTGACATGGCTATATTGTCCCCAGCCCTGCCCTCTGCCATGTCCTCCAGTGGGGTGCTGTACAGACCTCAGACAGGAGACACAGTTGCACTGAAGGGCTGGGGGCAGGGCTGGGGTTGGTACAGCCATGCTGTAGGAGCAGCTGGCATGGGGCTGCCCAGCAGTTCTGCTCCTCCTGTGTCTTCCTGGTACAGAGTACTGGCTATAAATATCTTACTAGTACAGCATACCATACCGCACCATGATATTGCACCATTGTGAAGGTGTGATACTTACAGAATTAATCCAAAGATTTTCCATGAAGCTGTGAGTTATATTTCAGCATTTAGGCTCAGATCGAGACTTGTTTTATTAAATAGTTATCTCTATATATTTTCAATTTGTTTATTCTAATGAAACAGGCATTCATGTACCAAATATTTGAATAATCAACGATTCTAGAGAAAAGCATGTTCCAACACTTACCAGCTGATGATATTCATGGTTTGTTTGCTTCAGTTTACTGTGACAGCCCTGCCAAAACATAATGTTGCTCCTCTAGTACTTAGGGGAACTATACAGGTGCTGACACATTCTACTTACATATGTTCTCTTCCCCCAAAAGTGCCAGTTTAACCTCCTCCAAATGATTTTTCTGCTTTATTAGGTACTGCCTCTACTCTGCTTGTGTCAGCATTTTCCTCTTAATTATGTTGAGCTAGATCAGATATGGACATCTGTGCAGTCTTAAGCATTATGTGAAGAATTATTTCTGGAATAGATTTCCTTATGCATGGCTTAAAACTAAGCTATTATACTACTGGTGTTCTACGCTGCAGCAATTTTGATCAATTCTGTCTTCAGTTGTAAATGTTGGAGAGAATATGGATGTTGTACAAAGAGTCAAATGATAACAGCTGTGGACAAACTGTACAGCTGGCAAACTTTAACTCTTATCATAGATGTACAATGCAACTGACAAGAGTAGTTCATTCTTGTCTTGATTGCTTTTCTTAACAGTGCAGTTACATACTGTGATTGAGTTTTCAATGCCTTTTTATATATTCTCTTAAAAAATCTCTCAATCTCTCATTAATATTGAAGAAGTTGGGGAAAAGGGAAGGGTTTTAGCAGTTGACCTCTAAACCAGGCAGGGCCATTCTTCAAAAGGAAACTCTGAGATCTGGCAAAAAGATCCTCTGTCTTCCTCCTTATGAATACAGAATGTTCACAGCTCCATTCGCCACACGGGGTGACTGAGGAACAGAGTTACTGGGACAGATCCTTTTTCTTGTACAAACTGGCACATTGTTATAGTTATATGGATTTTATTCTAAATGGAGTTCTGGCCCAAAGAATTTAAGTGACTTGGCAAAGGTTATACAGGAAGTTTGTGACAGACCTGAAAATAAAGCTTTGATTTGTCAATCATAGACATTGTCTAGAATAGAGATCGGCAACCTTTGTCACGCGGCCCTCCAGGGTTTGTTTACCTGCCGCATCCACAAGTTTGGCTAATCGCAACTCCCACTGGCCGTGGTTCACCCCTCCAGGCCAATGGGGGCTGAGGGAAGTGGCGCAGGCCAAGGGATATGCTGGCTGCAGCTTCAGCTAACCGCGGCCAGTAGAAGCCACGATCGGCCGAAGCTGTGGACGCAGCAGGTAAACAAACCAGTCCAGCCCACCAGGGAGCTTACTCTGGCATGCCACATAACAAAGGTTCCTGATCCCTGTCCTAGGTGGTCTCCCACCCAAATTTAATCAGCCTAGTAGAAATTTTCCTTAAAAAATAAAGGATTAATCTTGACACCAGTCTGCTTGCATGTCAAAGGTTGCGATCCCTCACCTAGGAAATCCAGGTGCTGTAGGCAGCCCTTTTTCAGGGTAGCTAAAATAACTCAGTGAGGAGCCTGCAATTGCCCTGTTGTAGGCTTTCTTGCTTCTGGCTCTAGAAGAAAGTGAATCACAGGAAAGTCACTGATGACGTGAGGAGTATGTAGGAAGTATGGCCTCTCTACACTTCCTGGAGAACCTATTCTATAGCACACCACCCTTGCAAGCAGACTTCGCTTTTATTAGACAACTATGTTTTCTGTTATAAACTGAATCTTACAAACAAACCAACCAACAATTTATAGAAAATTGGATTTGCTCACTTGAGAAAAAATATTTCAATATATGCACAAAACCTCAAACTATGCTGGGTTTCCAAATCTCTACTTTCAGTACCGTCATGCTTTATGCAATTCAATTCATAAATGGACCCTTGAAAGAAATGTACTTCTTCTACCCAACTCCCCCACCAAACATTTACCTATTTAACCATCTCATCTTAATTTTTTCTGAATCCAGTTGTTATAAAAAATATGTACATGCTAATCACCCATCAAAACCAAAACCAAAAGAATCTAAGCAGTAATATATTAGCTCATTCATTGCAAAATACATAAAAGACATAAAAGAATATATTACTTAGTAAAACTGGGAAGTAGACTGACATTAAAAAGAAGGCTACTATAAGTGTCATGCACCTGCACAATGAGGCAAAGAACTCCTACAGTAGATACATCAGATACTTTTACCAGCTGTGCACACTTCATATTCCAAACCTGATTCCTAATGAAATGTAACTGATCTTGCACAAATGAGTATCAGACCTATGGCCAGTAGGCAGAAAATGTGGAAAAGAACACCAATGTTCATGTGCCTTTATAATAGATTCTTCTTGATGTTAGTGCTGGCACAGCAGTCAGACTAATATCCAAAGAAAAGATTTTTTTTTGAGTTTCCAGTAGGATAAAATGTGCAATATGCAACAGTTGAACTTCTCCATTATTCACAATTACAAGAATTCAGCTGACTTTTTAGTACTGGCTGGCTGTCACTTATTATCTTACCTGTATGACTATTCCACTATCAAAACCATTTTTTCTTTTTTTTTTAATCCATAGTAAATGAACACAAAGAAGGCTAGTTTCAGTTAAGTGAGTCCTAGACACCAGCCAAGCAAGAAAATAACAGCACAATAGCCAATACCTTGATATTAGCTCATTAAGCTGGGGTTGCTATTCCAGTTATCCCACATATGTTCAATATTCTTCAACCAAGTTAGAAGTGCTGAATAAGTAATTTCAAATGTCTGTGCCTTGAGGTCAGCTTAACAAACTGGAACTTCTGAGGTGGTGACCCCAGAGGGACAGTCTTTGACATCAACCCAACAAACTAGAGGAGCTGAGACAGTAAACTCACACAAGCCTGTGTCTTGACATCAGGCAAACAAGCTAGATCTGTAGAGCAAATGACTCCACAGAAGCATTTGCTTTCATGTCATACCATCAGTACAGAGCAGCTAAGCTGGCATCTGAGCCCTGTGCCTTAATTACAGCAATTATGCTACAACTGCTGAGTCAACTTAGTGCCATGAACCCAGCAAGTGACAATTGCTAAGCCAGTCAACTCAAGTAGCTTGTGCCATGATATCAGCCTAGGAAGCTAAAACCACATTGGGTAATCGACTGGTTCGATAGAATGTCAGATCTTTTAACAGCGAAAAGTTCAAGTATAAATGTTTGTAGATATGCCCAGAAATACTACTTGTAGGAGTGTCAGCTTTTGAACTGATGAGCATATGTAAGCCGGGGAATGGTCCGGCTATTGTGGGGAACTTTCCTGGCTTCTGCACTACCCGGGAGAAGTGGGCTAGCGAAAGGATCTGAGTCCTCGCTCCTACTTCCTTTACCCAGAGGCCTCTCTGCCATTGAGGACTCCCCTTCCACTTTTCTGTCTGGCAGAGTCCTTGTAACCCCAATAAGGGTGGGCCCAGGATGTCTAGGAGGCTCGACCCCTGACCCTGCTGTGGTCACATAGGACAGAGGCTAGGGTGTCCCCACTCTCTCTACATTGGGCACCTCCTTGACCCACTGATTAGTCCATGCAATTTAAAGCAAATACAAGTTGTTTACTTAATCATGAATTTAGAGAAAAGAATAAGGAAAAATGGGAAAAAGTTAAAAGAAAACACATCATTCTGCTCTGTAGCAGGGAACATTACAAATAGTGTCTCTGGAAATCAAGGCACTTTGCAGTCTGTTCCTTGTAGGTTCCAGGTCTCCTTCTCAGGTCCTGGCTGTGCTGCAGGGATGCTGTGGGTTGGACACTTGCAATGGTGGTGGCCGCACACCTCCGGGCTTTGGGTGGTGGGACCCTTCTTCCCAACGTCAGCCCCCCATTGGGTTAAGATCCCCCTCCCAGCCTGGCCTGCAAGGACCCTTGGCTGGGAGTGTTTTTTTTCACCGGGTTCTTTGCCCAGGGTCCCCCCTTGGCTGGCCCCAGTTGCTCACTACACCTGGCTCTGTGGCTGCAGCTCTGCTCCCAGCACAGGTTCTGCTCTCTTCCTGGGCTGTGACTCTGGCTCTGTGGCTTTTCTGGTCCCTCTGGATCTGGCACAGCTCTGCTCCCCAGATCAGCTTGGGCCCCTGCTTTCTCCTTAGCTTGGCCCCACTCTGTCTGACCCAGGCAATTCCAGCTCATGCGGAGTATAGGACCCACCCTGGCCTCTTGACTCCCTAATTAGCCTGCCCGTCCTGTCAATCGGGCTGACCTGGAGCATTGGCCTATCCCCATTGTTCCCGGGGACTGTGAGTCTCAGGATCCTGATTTCCCATCGACCCCTCCTCTTTCAGTGCTGGGAGCTAGCAACCAAAACACCCCCACTGAATGTTAGTAAGGAGGCAACAGTCCCCTTACACATAGCTTGTCAAACACTTACAATCATCATTTTTGATAGGAAATGCCTTATAGACTCATAGACTCATAGACTCTAGGACTGGAAGGGACCTCGAGAGGTCATTGAGTCCAGTCCCCTGCTCTCATGGCAGGACTAAATACTGTCTAGACCATCCCTAATAGATATTTATCTAACCTACTCTTAAATATCTCCAGAGATGGAGATTCCACAACTTCCCTAGGCAATCTATTCCAGTGTTTAACTACCCTGACAGTTAGGAACTTTTTCCTAATGTCCAACCTGAATCTCCCTTGCTGCAGTTTAAGTCCATTGCTTCTTGTTCTACCATTGGAGGCTAAGGTGAACAAGTTTTCTCCTTCCTCCTTGATGATACCCTTTTAGATACCTGAAAACTGCTATCATGTCCCCTCTCAGTCTTCTCTTTTCCAAACTAAACAAACCCAGTTCCTTCAGCCTTCCTTCATAGGTCATGTTCTCAAGACCTTTAATCATTCTTATTGCTCTTCTCTGGACCCTCTCCAATTTTTCCACATCTTTCTTGAAATGCGGTGCCCAGAACTGGACACAATACTCCAGTTGAGGCCTAACCAGCGCAGAGTAAAGCGGAAGAATGACTTCTCGTGTCTTGTTTACAACACACCTGTTAATGCATCCCAGAATCACGTTTGCTTTTTTTGCAACAGTATCACACTGTTGACTCATATTAAGCTTGTGGTCTACTATGACCCCTAGATCTCTTTCTGCCATACTCCTTCTTAGACAGTCTCTTCCCATTCTGTATGTGTGAAACTGATTGTTCCTTCCTAAGTGGAGCACTTTGCATTTATCTTTATTGAACTTCATCCTGTTTACCTCAGATCATTTCTCCAATTTGTCCAGATCATTTTGAATTTTGACCCTGTCCTCCAAAGCAGTTGCAATCCCTCCCAGTATGGTATCGTCTGCAAACTTAATAAGCGTACTTTCTATGCCAACATCTAAATTGTTGATGAAGATATTGAACAGAGCCGGTCCCAAAACAGACCCCTGAGGAACCCCACTTTTTATACCTTTCCAGCAGGATTGGGAGCCATTAATAACTACTCTCTGAGTACAGTTATCTAGCCAGTTATGCACACACCTTATAGTAGCCCCACCTAAATTGTACTTTCCTAGTTTATCTATAAGAATATCATGCGAGACCGTATCAAATGCCTTACTAAAGTCTAGCTATATCACATCCACTGCTTCTCCCTTATCCACAAGGCTCGTTATCCTATCAAAGAATGTTATCAGATTAGTTTGACATGATTTGTTCTTTACAAATCCATGCTGGCTATTCCCTATCACCTTACCACCTTCCAAGTGTTTGCAGATGATTTCTTTAATTACCTGTTCCATTATCTTCCCTGGCACAGAAGTTAAACTAACTGATCTGTAGTTTCCTGGGTTGTTTTTATTTCCCTTTTTATAGATGGGCACTATATTTGCCCCCTTCCAGTCTTCTGGAATCTCCCCCGTCTCCTATGATTTCCCAAAGATAATAGCTAGAGGCTCAGATACCTCCTCTATTAACTCCTTGAGTATTCTAGGATGCATTTCATCAGGCCCTGGTGACTTGCAGGCATCTAACTTTTCTAAGTGATTTTTTACTTGCTCTTTTTTTATTTTATCTTTTAATCCTCTTCCCGTAAGCATTCACTATACTAGACATTCCTTTAGACTTCTCAGTGAAGACCGAAACAAAGAAGTCATTAAGCATCTCTGCCATTTCCAAGTCTCCTGTTACTGTTTCCCCCTCCTCACTGAGCAGTGGGCCTACCCTGTCCTTGGTCTTCCTCTTGTTTCTAATGTATTGATAAAAAGTCTTCTTGTTTCCCTTTATTCCCATAGCTAGTTTGAGCTCATTTTGTGCCTTTGCCTTTCTAATCTTGCCTCTGCATTCCTGTGTTATTTGCCTATATTCGTCCTTTGTGATCTGACCTAGTTTCCATTTTTATATGACGCCTTTTTATTTTGTAGGTCACGCAAGATCTTGCGGTTAAGCCAAGGTGGTCTTTTGCCACATTTTCTATCTTTCCTAACCATCGGAATAGCTTGCTTTTGGGCCCTTAATAGCATCCCTTTGAAAAACTGTCAACTCTCCTCAGTTGTTTTGCCCCTCAGTCTTGATTCCCATGGGACCTTACCTATCAGCTCTCTGAGCTTACCAAAATCCACCTTCCTGAAATCCATTGTCTCTATTTTGCTGTACTCCCTTCTACCCTTCCTTAGAATTGCAAACTCTATGATTTCATGATCACTTTCACCCAAGCTTCCTTTTACTTTCAAATTCTCAACGAGTTCCTCCCTATTTGTTAAAATCAAGTCTAGAACAGCTTCCCCCCTAGTAGCTTTTTCAACTTTCTGAAATAAAAAGTTGTCTGCGATGCAGTCCAGGAACTTATTGGATAGTCTGTGCCCTGCGGTGTTATTTTTCCAACATATATCTGGATAGTTGAAGTCCCCCATCACCACCAAATCTTGGGCTTTGGATGATTTTGTTAGTTGTTTGAAAAAGGCTCATCCACCTCTTCTACCTGATTAGGTGGCCTGTAGTAGACTCCCAGCACGACATCATCTGTGTTTTTTACCCCTTTTAGCCTAACCCAGAGACTCTCAACACTTCCATCTCCTATGTCCACCTCCACCTTGTTGATTTTTTGTGTGTGTGTCCATATGTGTGTGTGTCTGTTTGAAATTATTTTGGTCAAAAATTTTCACTTTTTGAAAAAATTCTAAACAAAAAAAATAGATATTCTTTTCTATCACCTGTTAATTTTTTTCTTCACTTTTTTTTCCCAGTGAGGAAGAGGTCCACCGCACCAATTTTGAACTGTTTTTTATATAGATTTGGTTTCAGAATGCTTTATGTGAAAAAAGTCTCTGTTCAATATTGCCAATAAAACTTTTTGTGAAAGATGCTTCTCCCCCTAACAAAAAAACCAGCAACAACAAGAGGCCGTCTGAAGAGACTGGGATCTTTACAGGTCTGCTGCATCTTAGGCGCATTTAGCATGCGCAATTTCAGCTTTATGCGGTCGGCAAAAACAAGAAAAAAAAAGAAGAGAAAAACAACAATTTAAATATTGTTTCTATAGTGCGGGCAATTCCACCCGCCAGTATGTTCAATGTAATTTTGACTATACACGATTTTCGCTTTAGGCCCTGACTGCAGAACGTAACCCCAGTGTAAGACGAGACAGACCTGAGCTGTCGCAATATAGGCTCATGCTCTTAGATTCAGAACTTCCCCCCTTTCAGTCCCTACTGCTGATAATGTGCAGGGGTACACAACAAACCATAACAAACCATGTTATCACATTTTGCACTTCATTTCATAACAATTTTTTAAATCTTTTACTGTGTGTGATGTCTCTTTCCTTCCTCCCACTCTTCAGAAAAATAGCTAGTTTTTTGGGTTTTGTTGTTGTTGTTAATTCATCACTGGTGTGAGTTACTCAAACATATCCAAGATAAAACCCTTATGCCTCTTGGTTTTCTCTACTGTACTGATAAAATGTGTATCAGTTTACAGGCTCCTTATCAGTGATAATCATGTAAATATTTAATTGCACTTTATGCACAAAGGAAACCTAGTCAAGTACACTGCAATGTGAACAAAGTCAATCCAAGTCAAGTTATTTCAAAAGATCAAGTCACACATAAATGGCAAAAACTGTTCACATACATCTATAAATATGTATAATAAACGAGATACTTATGCTTATTCCTGACTGAGACCATCACAACAGGAGACAGTTAACTAGAATCCAGTAGCCAAGGGGTCAGCAACCTCTGGCATGCAGCTCGCTAGGGTAAGCACAGTGGTGGACTGGGTCAGTTTGTTTACCTGCTGCGTCGGCAGGTTGGGCTGATCGCGGCTCCCAGTGGCCACGGTTCACCATCCCAGGCTAATGAGGACGACGGGAAGCCTTGGCCAGTACGTCCCTCGCCTGCAGTGCTTCCCGCCATCCCCATTGGCCTGGGACAGTGAACTCCCCATTGGCCACAGGAGCCATGGTAGGCTGAATGTGGAGAAGCGGCAGGTAAACAAACTGACTTGTCCCTCCAGGATGCTTACCCTGGCGAGCCGCATGCCAAAGGTTGCCGACCCCTGGCTTAGGAGGAATACTGGAGGATAAGGATTTGAAAGAGGGGAATTATTTGGCAATGGGTCTAATCAAAGAGATCTAGGACAATGAGGCAGCTATGTGGTGGTTAAAGCTGCAAGAGGCAGCTGCCTTAAGATGCTTCAAGGTGAATGATTACAGGAGCACTGCTGCAACATTTTAGTCACTCTGCAGGGCAGCTATTCCAGCTTATAGCTTTGACCTGTTGAGCTGCTATCTGCTCTTTGCTCCAGACAGCCATGTATTCAAAAATGCTGTTATGTCCCCAGGCACTGCTTCAAAAGTGCATATGATTAGAGGGCATTATTCTGAAGTTCACTGTAAGTTTCAGTATCATCCAACTTATACTGTGTGTTGTTATGTCCTTGTTTACACCAACAATCCAGGATTTTTTACAACATTGACTTGGCTACAGAGGCCTGTAGTTTTTGTTTGTTTGGTTGGTTGGTTGTTTTAGTTTTTTTTTCCCCTTTCCTCTAGCCTACAAATGATATTTTCATCTTTTATCAGTCTCTTTTTAAATGGCCTGTCACTTCAAGTGACTGAATTCTAGAGTTTAAGGTTTAATTCCACTCTTTTGCCAAGGCGGATCTTCATTCATCTATCATGTTGGCTTCAGATGCTGCCTGCTGGACAGATGACACAGCTACTGATGACTGTCGTTTTCTTGGTGTTAAATGAAAGGGCTGGGAGAAACAGTTATTTCTCAAACATGCTTATTCTTCAGCATAATGACTTTCTCTTATGAAGCAACCAGAGTTTGGGATAAGATAAATGTTCAACTGACATGTGATTTGATAGAGACTAACCAGCATATATCTGTAAAGGAAACCTGTGGTCTTGGTTCTTTCCCTTACGTCACTGTAAACGTGAAAGCAATGGACTTGCATTAGTTTAAAAATTGTATAAGTAAGGAGAAGGCTTTGTTTCTAATTTTATAATTTCTTGAAGAAATCATCAAAATCATGGGAAGAAGGGCAGTGAGCTGCTAGAGATACATTGTCTAGATTTTCCAAAAGGTTTTGATATGGTCCCTATAAGAAGCTATTAGGAAAACTAAGTAGCCAGTATCAAAGGGGTAGCCGTGTTAGTCTGGATCTGTAAAAAACAACAGAGTCCTATGGCACGTTGTAGACTAACAGACGTATTGAAGCATGAGCTTTTGTGGGTGAATACCCACTTCGTTGGATGCATGTAAGTAGTCAGGTAAAGCAAAGTTTTGCATTAGATTAAAAAATCATTGAGGTAAGAATGAATGATTAGTTCTCAACATGTAAGGACTTTCATAGTGATGTGTCACTAGGGCGAGTTTTGTTTTATTATGTTTATTGATGGATTTAGATTGTGGGGGAGGAGCAGTCATGAGGCAAATTTAAAAAATGTCCTAACACTCTAGTCAATAGTTCTCATCCATACTGCTAGGGTTTAAATTAACTATAACCACTCAGGAAGCTGACTTATGTATCAAGCCTTATGTTTCAGAGGAAAAAAGCAACCAATAACTGACTCAAGTGAGGAAGAAACCTTCCACATAGTAGTAATTATTCTTTATGGGGGATTTATATTTTTCTTTGAAGTTGCTGTTATAGTCCAATGTCCAAGACAGTATATACATATGGAAATTCCTATGGTCTTAATTTAATACTTAAATATTGTTACACAAATATCAGCCTTGTTTTTTCCTCCTGCTTGCACAGTGTCACTATACATAACCACTTACGTCAAACTACTCCCTTCTTTTCACAACTATTATTCACTTACTCTCCTCCCATCCTAACTGCCACTTTAGCGCTACCTCCCGCTTTTCGAACAACCATCTCCTTGTGCTTCCTTCCCCATGGCAGGCCAGAGTAAAAATCTATTGAAAAAAACTGAGAGGGAAGGAATTGAGTGCTCAAAGGAGAAGTATCAATAATTTTAATGATGACTAAGGCCCAGATCCTGAAAGATATTTAGGTGCTTACTTCAATGCGTATTAGATGCCTAAATAGCTGTACAAATATTTTATAGGGCTTTCTTTCAAAAGTTACTCCCCATGGATTTTAGGAAAACTTCTAAAGAGAAGAATAAGGTAATTCTTAATTCACTCCAACTCAAGCTCTCTGACAGTCTTTGAAATTAAAACTATGAGCCACCTTTTAGTTTAACCTAAGACATTAAAATAAAATGTAAATACAAATCAGGATGTTAAAACAAAATTTATAAAATAAATTGTGCAAACTAGTACACCCTCTCTGCAGAGTTGGTAAGCTCTTTTTGTATTTGCTCTTCATTTTTCATTGACAATGTCACTCTGTACTGAGGACTCATAGACTTTAGGGTCAGAAGGGACCAATGTGATCATCTAGTCTGACCTCCTGCACAAAGCAGGCCACAGAACCCTACCCATCCACTTCTATAACAAACCCCTAACCTATGTGCGAGTTATTTAAGTCTTCAAATTGTGGTTTGAAGACCTCAAGCTACAGAGAATCCACCAGCAAGTGACCCTTACCCCACGCTGTAGAGGAAGGCGAAAAACCTCCAGGGCCTCTGCCAATCTGCCCCAGAGGAAAATTCCTTCCCGACCCTAAATATGGCAATCAGCTAAACCCTGAGCATGTGGGCAAAACTCACCAGCCAGCACTCAGGAAAGAATTCTCTGCAGTAACTCAGATCCCATCCCATCCAACATCCCATCACCGACCACTGGGCATACTCATCTGCTGATAATCAAAGAACAGTTGCCAAAATTAAGCTATCCCACCATACCATCCCTTCCATAAACTTATCAAGCTTAGTCTGAAAGCCAGATATGTCTTTTGCCCCCACTACTCGCCTTCGAAGGCCGTTCCAGAACTTCACTCCTCTAATGGTTAGAAACCTTCATCTAATTTCAAGTCTAAACTTCCTAGTATCCAGTTTATACCCATTTGTTCTTGTGTCTACATTGATACTAAGCTTAAATAATTCCTCTCCCTCCCTAATATTAATCCCTCTGATATATTTATAGAGAGCAAGCATATCCCCCCTCAGCCTTCTTTTGGCTAGACTAAACAAGCCAGGCTCTTTGAGTCTCCTTTCATGTGACAGGTTTTCCATTCCTCAGATCATCCTAGTAGCCCGTCTCTGAACCTGTTCCAGTTTGAAAATAAGATATGTGAGGAGGGGAGGAATGGCTTTGAGGCAGTTTTGTTGGAGGAAAAAAATACAAGATTCACCATCATGAGCCAGTTGCCTTTAACTTACGTAGTATAAACTCCTCAAGCAGACTGCTTTTGAAGTCGGCACCAGTGCTCAAGAAGATTTAGAGATTTTCAGCTCTGCTGTTTTTTCAAGATAATTCGAGTTGCGTATATTTGTTTTTTCTCCTCATTCAACTTGCCTTTAATGGCAAATTAAAACTGGCCTCTGCTATATTTAAAATACAAAAGAAAAGCAATATTGCTGAAATTTTATGTCTTCTAAAGTGGGGCTAACTTTGTATGGTTTGCACTGCAACATTACACATTTTAGGAAGAAACAGCTAATTTTGTATTTCTGTCCATTGGAATGTGGAATTCAGAAAATAACAATGCAGGACAGGGAGATGGAGAAATTATCTGATGCAGCAATAGTGATGGATTTCACATGAAAATTAGAGAAATCAACTACTTGGTTTGGAGAGATAGTGGAGACAGAGTCCCTGGATATTCCTACATTCTTAGTTTTAACTAGATTTATGTGTGTCGGTCTTACTACAGAAAACCTTGGTTTTATTGGTTAGAGGTGAGACTTGTCTGTAGCAGATGATCAGATTTAGGACACTTGTATACAAAATAGTTCAGTACTAGATGAAGAGGAAGGAATATATAGGAGAGAGAAAGAACATGTGAAATGGTGTATGTCCTAAGAGGGACTTATAAAACAGGGAGGGAATTATTAAATAGATCCTGAAATCTGAACTGTATGAAGATGAGGTTAGTGGGTGTGTCCTGCTTGATATAAATTAGAAGGTTGAAAGTGGCATTTTGTCCTTACTGCAGCCTTAAGAGCTGAACTTAAGGAAGTCATAAAAGAGGGAGTTGCAATCGTCAGGTTAGAGAAGATGAAGGTAATGGTAAGATTTAGCAGAGGTGGAATTCAATTTTGGCAATACTGCAGAGGTCATAATAGGTAGATTTGTAGACTCAGAAGATTTGGAAACATAAAGGGAGGCAAATGTAAGAAAGAGTGGAGGGGTAGAGGGGGAACAGGTGGAGTAGTGAATTAAAGATCTTGTTTCCTAAGAGAAATATAATATATGTGTATCATGTATTTGAATAAAAGTAACTAGAATGAAGTTAAATACTTCCTTTCCAAGAAAGGACAAGTAGTCAAAGAATTATTAAAGGTGCAAAAAAGATATGCAATGTTCAGTATCATCAATATAAAAAAGGGATTTAAATTTCAAGTTGAAGATTAAAGTCTTGATTTTTAAGAACGGCAAACACTTACAACTCCCATTAACGTCAAATGAAGTTGTAGATGCTCACTATTTCTGAAAATCAAGCACTAAATGAAAAAGGTGGAGAAATTAGATAGAAAAGAACAATGGGCTAATTACTGAACCTTGTGAATATTCATAGAGGAAGAGTCTTGGCTCAAGGAAAGAGTCATAACCAGAGATAGATTAATTATTGGATTCTTAATGTCTCTGTCTGCTCACTTTCAGGCAATGCTATATCTAATACATTTTTAAAGATCTTACATGTGTACTGGTGAATCTCAGATGATGAGATTCATTAGCCATGACACATACTATCCTGCATTTTGTATTCTTTGTATTTTTAAAACAGTACAAGCAGTAACTTATTGACACAAGGTTTACTAATTTGCATTAATTAATAAATTACACATTTCCAGAATATTTGTAGTATCAGAGCATATTTCAGTTCTCACACAATTTGAAAGATTTCCATAAATAACTAATGTGATAGTGTCTTGTTAGTACTGCATTAATGCTTACTGGGTCATGTACAGAATACACTATACATAATTCTGAACTCAAGAAGGGAGCTGTTGTTTTCAGCTTTAATCCACAGGTTTCGAAACAGCAATTAGACATTCATGCAGAGCTGCTAATAATTATCTTTGTAATTTGTTGCTGTTTCTTCATTTTTTAACACCATTACAGTTTTTGAAAAATAACTTTTTATAAATAGTGCTGGACACATCATGCTAAATTTAAGAAACAGATAATCCACTAATTAGAAGTGATAAATGCACCCCTAATAGAATTAATCAGAACAAAGGAACTATAGTGGCAGGTGGTTGCAATCATGCAAACTGTCCACAACATCCTCTCACCTGGAGTGCCCACAGGCTAAGTTGTTGTTATGAGGGGAAAAAATTGTGTGTTTATGCTGACGGAGAGAATTAGAGAGAAGAAAGTGTGGGTTTGGAAAAGATAACTTGAGTTAAAAAGGAGCTGTGGCTGGGTGTTGTAAGGGTATTCTGGGATTAGACTTTGAAAGATGGAAGAGAGGTGGACTTGGTAATCAGTAAAAGGAGAAGGATCATGGTATACTCTGGAGAGAGAAGAAGTAAGATGAGGGTGAAACAAATGGAGCAAGAGAAGGATAAAAGAAATCTCAAATTTCAGCTAAGTTTCTATTAACTTTGGCTAACGTCAATAGTTTTGGATGCTTATCCAATCACTAGAAACAACCTTAATTTTACTATATTTTCACTAGGAGACATTAACAGAGCAAACCAAGCCACAATTGTGCAGTGAGATTCCATAGAGGTGTGAGGATCCAAAAAGGAGATCAAGATTAGGACTTATGATTGCTTCTTTTTAAAGACAATATTTTCTACTAAAATATCTGTCTTAGGGTATGCTGTAAAATAATACTTAGAATTTGTATAATGTTACATTTTCAAAGTTGCATAAAATATTAATTAATCCCTGCAATAACCTTGTGAGATACTGTAAGTGGTAGTGTCCCCATTCTATATCAAGAAGAAAATGAGACCTATATATTGAATGATTTGGCAAAGGCCATTCAATGAGTAAGCATCAACACAAATCTTAGAACGCAGGAGTTTCTTGGCTCCAAGACTCATGCTGAGCTCCTTTGACCCCATGATATTTTAGAACACAGTCTTGATCAAGTCAGAAAAGTGTTTGTTGGGTTGGTTGGAAGCTGGGATGAATTAACTGGTAAAATAGAATTACTATAGAATACTTTTCCATTTTGTTGCAATCAGAAGAAAAGAAAGAACTTAGTTTTACTGTACTCCCAGATCCAACTAATGCACAGCACCAGCAATTACATAACTAAAATCAAATTTGACATGTTAACATTTTAATTACTAATATTGTTGTGTGTTGTTGGGTGAATACAAGCTAATTTTGGCTCAGAGATGAGCTGGGAAGTAGATGGAGTTAGTGGAGAGTTTGTCCCCTCCTGCCTTCTTGTTGATCCCTGGTACAAGGATATTGCCTGGTATGTGTGAAGAAGGTGGCATGAGTTGAGTTTTGGCTAACATACCTGTGGATTCCCATTCTTTCAAATATCTAAATGTTCATGTAAATTTAATCATAGCTAAATCTCCTGGGTTACTAATATCTGGTAGTTTGTCTTCAGTCTTTACTACCTTATCTTTGTGGGAAAACAGCTATGTATTGCGTGTCTGTAATTACATTGAGACTGCTGCTGTTCCCGTAATAGTCAATAGGAATTATATTATTTATTCCAAAGGGGTCAGGGTAACATCCCTATAATGGATTTCATCTGGATTCCAGAGTTCCCTTCTATTATCAAAAAGCTTTGGCTTCTTGGCTGCCTTCAAATGACAACAATGACTGCAAACATGACATATTGCATTCCCAAAGTGTACTGTTACCTGTTACATATGAACTGTCATTCCCTTCAGTCACATGCCTACATATTACTGAATAGCTTTTTTTAAATTTAGTGTCAAAGGAGTGTGAGTCTGGCTCAGACAGGTAATAAACTGGACTATTTTACTTCTAAGAACAGGTTAATAATAGACTATTGTTATCTCTTATGTACATTCTTTATTCTCTGTATCTCCTCCCTATCCCCTGCCTCCTTTCCTTCTCTCCTTCAATTTACACAACACAACACACACATTCTTTTTTCCTGGCTTTTTTTCTTTTCTCCTTCAGCCTTCCCTTCTCCTGATTCACTTTCAATACTAATCAGCTGACCTAATCAAACCATATGGATAAAAACAAGAGACAGCAATAGATAGCACACTTTAGAGGGAAAAAACATTGCTTCTATATATTGTTTGTTTCTTATATTTAACTAAAAAAGTAATAATACCTCTGGTAGAAAAGCAAAATTCATATTAAATGTATCAAACATCCCTCAGAATGTATTGAAGCAGTAATACATACTTAACAAGAAGCTAGGATAACTGTCAGCTTCTCTCAGAAGGTAATAAAGAAAGCTCCACTAAAAATAAAAAGATCATCTGATAGAGCTTCAAAAATGTTTCCTCCTGGAACTAACTCATAGCAATTGAAATAATAGAGGGAAAGTACTTTCAAATTCAATGTGTGACGTTTTCATTGATCCAGAAACATAAGAGGTAACCTCCCCAACCCCCATGACTGGAGTACAGTGATGAGGGGAAAAAAGTTTGTAAAATTGTTGTTTTCAAACATATAGATGGAAAAATCCTTCAGAGTATAGTTTCTAAAGAAAAAAGCACAGTCTTAAACATGGGGAGTTTTTAAGATAACTAAGTGCCATTTTTTTATTTGATGTCAATTTAATCTCTAAATTCGCATTTTCATTTTAGTTTTTTTTCTTATTTGGGGGGTTTAAAGGACAGACCAAAAATATGTCTTTCTTGATCTTCTCTTGCAATACCTTATTCCATCATTTGCCTACTGCACAGCAGAACAGAATGTCTCTTCTCTCTTAAAATTATGCCCTTCAGTACGCCGAAACGTAGCCCAGTGCATATGCCTACTGCATAGCAGAAGCTCACGTCCTCAGAAAAGTTGATGAAGCCATGGCAATGTGGAATGATCTGTATGCTGTGTGTGCCAGTCACAGAGAGGTGCATGGCAAGGCAAGCCAAGCCACCCGAAACTGATGAGGAATCCTGGTTTGTACTCACGGTACAGCCAGACACTTCCATTTAATGAATCAGACCTCTCCCTCCGTCAATAAAATTATGAGATTTAAAAGAAAAAAAAATCACTTCGGTCTGCTTTCAGTTTGTTTGATTTGTTTGGTTGAATTTGAGCCTTTTTAGGGGGATGAGGTCTCTCTCTAATGTGTATGCAATCATTTCAGTTGAAAATTCAACGTTTATTTGCACATCCTACATTAGAATCCATATTGTTCTGATAGGGACCCTTCACAAAATTAGGGGAATTAACACTTTCTCCCTGTCAGGACCTCCTTTCTTGCCCCAAACGCTCTCTTACCTCCCATAATCTATCATAGTCTCTTGCCCACCAACATTTACTCTATTTTCCCTCTTATTCTCCATCTGTCTTCCACATTACCCTGCACCAAATAATAGAGCCTGGGAGATTGTCCTCACAGAATATGGCAATCTGCTTTCAGTCCTATGGGAGATGATGGGACAAAGGAGCCTTCCTGCTATCTTCAAAGGGTGTAAGGAAATGGCAGCAATATTAGTTGAGGATAACCTGGCTGAAAGTAACTCACAATGACAGCTATTTCAAATAAGGACCAAGTTTGAGAGAAACTGGCAGATCATGCAAAAGTTTTTAACAACCTGAAACTCTCCTACTCTCTTCCCCAAATAAGGACATTTATTGTGGTCCTTATGATAAAATCATATGAGCTGGAACCCCAGAGGCAGATGTGTTACTAGAGAGAAGAGATGGGTAAGGCAGCAATCCCACATTGGCCTTTGCTTTCATGGCAGCTTTGCAACACAGGGTTTGGTGAAACAGAGTCTGGTACCCTGTTAAAAAGTGCTATAGGGTTGAGGTGGGTAAGCATAGACCTCTGAGACTTCTGCCATAATATCAGCCCTGCAGCTGGGTATAGGTGAGTGAGGAATGGACCTCCCTGAGGCCAATTCCCTGACATCAGCCCCATATGGGTGTGGAAGTAAGTAAGACCGTGTTGATGGGAAAATTACTCCAAATCATAGCAGTCCATAAGAAAAGCTGATCCTCTTAACACCATTTCAGATAGAAATGGACAAGAAGTGGGATTATATGGTGAGCAGCCAAAAAGATCTGGAAGGCTCTAATTGCAACAACACTTTTTATGAGAGACAACTATAAAAGTTTGTTTATGCATGTTAGCCATTGGGGGCTTACCGAAAATAATATAGCTTTAAAGCTGCCACGGAATCTTGTGTACTAGCATCTAAAATGTGAACCAGAATGCACGAGCCTGAACTTATAGATAGCTGGATTTGCCCCTAGAAAATACCACGGGAAACAGTCTATGCATTGGTGATAGATTCATTTGATATGATGTGGTTAGTATTTGTACCTGGATGACAGAATAAAAAATGGTTATTCCTTCTTTAATGAGAATAATAATAATTAATAATTAATAGGATGGTAAGGTGTGTGTGTGTGAGGCAATGAAAAACTGGCCATACTGTTTATCACTGGTCTTAGTCGATAAGAAGAACTCCCCCCACACTCTCTCACCTCCCAGTTGGCATCCCTCTGATGATGGCAATGGAAAGTAAGAGTTAGCCAGATTTTAAAAAGAGATTGGCACCCAGTCACTCCCTTGCAAAATAACAGAAGCTGGTGGGAGATGTACACGTCTGAAAATCTGACCCATTGTGTAATCAGCTGTTCCTTCCTATTCCTAGTCAAGAACAGCAAAGATTGTGTGGCTTGGGAGAGGAGTGCCCAAAGTGTTATGTAACAAAGTTCTTTCTTGTGATTTTTATCTCTTTGACATTGTTGAGGTTGAGCTCTGATGCAGACTAGCCTTTAGCTGTGAACTAGATAGATACTGTAAAATGAGAAATGTCTGCATCCAGTATATTTCACGCTCCCCTTGTTTTGGGCTGTTAAGCAAAAATTAAATGTCATGCTAAGCAGTGCAAGACAGAGTCTAAATTCAGATCTGCAGTAAAACTGTATTTACAGTCCTGTGTTATATTGCAAAATATATATTTACAGCAATATTGAAGTATTCTATAGCAGTGGTTCTCAAACTAGGGCCATTACTTGCTCAAGGAAAGCCCCTGGCTGGCCGGGCTGGTTTGTTTACCTGCCGCATCTGCAGCTTTGGTTGATCGCGGCTCCCACTGCCTGTTGGAAGCGGCTGCCCTTCCTGCAGCTCCCACTGGCCTGGAGCAGCAAACCATGGCCAATGGGAGTCACGATTAGCCGAACTTGTGGACACGGCAAGTAAACAAACCAGCCTGGCCCACCAGGGCTTTCCTTGAGCAAGTGGTGGCCCTAGTTTGAGAACCGCTGTTCTATAGCAGATAGCACTAACAGACCCACACATTAAGAAAATCTCTGAATAATAAAACATAGTATTTGTAATTTTGTATTTGTAGTTTAGATGGTTTATTTGTTAAATAATTAAATGAAATGTACTTCTAGCCCAAACATTACACTTATTACATAAAAATATGGCTACAAGGCCAAAACTTACATGTATGGATGCCTGGAAGTTAGACATGAAAATCCATTCTTAGGCACCTAAATAAAATAGATCTGATTTTTCAGAGGTGTTGTTTAGGACCTCTTGGTGCTCAGGACTTCTGAAGGTCTGATCCATTTTATTTCAGTGCCTAAACATAGACTTGAAACCCAAACCTTAGGCACTCACCCTCAACATGTTAGGGTGCATGATCATGCACACTTCATGGGTGAGCCGAAGCTATAACTTTGTAGTGTGACAGAGTAGGGCCAGATGGCTACAGGAGAGTGATAGAAGGCAGATATATTAGCCTCAGATTAAGCAGATCCCTTTTCCCTGGGTAAGGTAACAGGGGCTGTTCCAGAACAATCAAGGACTTGCTAGAAGCAGTTAAGGCAGGCAGGCTAATTAGGACACCTGGAGCCAGTTAAGAAGCTGCTAGAACCAACTAAGACAGGCAGGCTAATCAGGGCACCTGGTTTAAAAAGGACCTCACTTCAGTCAGTGAGGGGTGCGCAAGGAGCTGAGAGTGAGAGGGTGTGCTGCTGGAGGAATGAGGAGTACAAATGCTATCTGGTATCAGGAGGAAGGTCCTGTGGTGAGGATAAATACGGTGTTTGGTGGAGGCTATGGGGAAGTAGCCCAGGGAGTTGGAGCTGTCACAAGAAACACTGTACAGCTGTGATCCACAGGGCCCTGGGCTGGAACCTCGAGTAGAGGGTGGGCCTGGGTTCCCCCCAACCGCCTCCCCCCTATTGGATACAAGAGAAGTTGACCTGGACTGTGAGTCCCACCAGAGGGGAAGGTCCCTGGCCTGTCCCCGAACCCACTACGTGGATCAGCAGAGACTGTGTGGATTGTTCTCCTTCCTTTTCACCACGCTGGCCAGTGATGAGGTTAGCTGAGTGAACAGCAGGTTTGAACCACTAGCAAAAGTGGCCAAACTGAGGGCTGCCTTGAATCTCTGAGGAAAACAAATCTGACAATAAGCATAGGACCCACCAAGGCAAAGAAGGAACTTTATCACAGTAGTAATAATGTTATCATATAAAGACTGAAGACAAATAAGTCAGCTAAATATATGCTCTAATAAAGTGATCTTTTCTAGTGCATACCCCTATCTATGAACAAGTGTAAGGAAATGAGAACAGATATATAGCTTTGGCTTTTCAATAACAATACAATAACGTGAGAACATTAAGGGCCAGGTTTTCAAAAGAGCTCAGTCTAATATCAAGTTGCATTGTGGCTTTGTTCTGAAATTAAACTGGTCCTGAGTATTCCCAGTTTGCCAAGACAGTCAAGACCTTTCACAATAAAATGCTATGTATGAATTAAGTTAAAGATATGTGACTTTGTTGTCAATTTGATTAAATAAATGCCAAATCAATGAGGGTGCCCCATGTTCCCAACTGCTCATTGTGTCTTTGCTATGGAAGTTTCAAATACATTTAAACACTTCCCTTTTCTTTCATGTTTATTAAGTTAAAGATATGTGACTTTGCTGTCAAGGCAGTGCAATGAAAATGAGTTTGCTGTCATGGTCTAATCTGCCTCAACCAGACATTACAGAAATTTAAATATGTATATTATCCTTTCTTTTTTAATATGAAATGAAAAATCACATTTTTATTTCTTTCCAAATTGGTAGTATAAGAAAATAACTATGCTACAATATTGAAACAATAGGATGTATAAACCAAAAATAACTCACCAGTAATCAGATGCATCAAGAAATAAGAGAGGGGCGTAGGGAGGGATCCAAAGCACTCAACTTTTATTGCCAAACCAAATACTTACTCAAATCCATAAATACAGTTAACTATCTTGTTGGTTAAAACAATGTTAAGGATGAGTTATGGTTTAAATTCCAAAAGCTAGAAACTCAGGAGATTCAGTTAGTGTTATAACTGAAAGGTTAGCCTTTTTGACCTGAAAGGTTAGCCAAAGTTCAAGACTCCAGGGATTGTTTCTATTAGGAGAATAAACTGATAATGGAGTCAGGTATTTCTTTGATGCAATCCTGTTTATTTACAAAGAATGTACAAAGTCCCGTTTCTCTGAGCACAGAAGGAATCCAACAGAAAATAAAGCCTTTTCTCACAGCTCCAAACTTCTTTCAGCTAGTACTCAGGCCAAACGCTTTTTCCTCAGGGCCTTGCTACCATTTCTACCAGTCTGGTGCTTTTTTGTTGCCTTCTCTCTCAGGTTCTCTGTTTTTTCTATTCATCTACTAACAGAAACCCCAGAGAAATATGGCTCCATTAAGCAATGCCCTCCTCCCTCCAGTATTTGTTGTAACAGTCCTCAGGGAAACTCTTCAGGTTTGATTTGGGTGGTACTCTGTTATTTCAGCTACCTACTTACATAATGGAGCTTAATTGCTTCTGTGTTCTTGAATGAAAGTGTTACACCCACCAACTTCAACAGGTTTTAACCCAGCTCATAACAGAACACTAAACCTGAGTCCTTCACTCCAACCAATTCTGACCTAAGGGTTGTAGACGTTCTCCAAATTATCACCATAAATATAAATCTGTCCTGTTAAATATACAATATATATCCCCATACTATGTAATTTAGATCAGGATGCTATAACTACCTCTCAACTTTCCAGACAATATTAGGTATTATTGCTGCCTGCCTCCAATATCTACAAGGCAATGGGCAACCCTCAGATATCCACCCCAAACACATCACCACACTCATCCATTTTATCCTCAATCATAACAATTTTACATTCAATAACAAACACTTTGCTCAACCATGGGAACAGCCACAGGTACTAAGATGGCTCCCCAGTAGTCCAACTTCTTTGTGAGCCTTGAGGAAAAATATACCTGAGATACATCAATGATATTTTCATCCTCTGTACAAATTATTTCCATCATAGATTTCCACCACAGCTTCCACAATCACCTCAAACATAGCAAACTCTTTCTAGAACACTCCCACGACAGCATCAACTTCCTGGACACCACAATAAGTATTTGCAATGAACTCGACAGAAAACTATATACAGGAAACCCAGAGATCACCATGCTTGCCTTCACAGACCCAATAACCCCAAACACACATATCTACAGCCAAGCACTCATATACCACAACATATGCTACTGGGAGAAAATCTGGGTTACACAATTTAACTTACTCACCTTCTCCAAACAAAGATACTGCACCAGAGAAGTAGATTGCATCAGATAGCAGCTGCCCAAATACCCTGAGAGAACCTGCTTCAATACAGAAAAACAAACAAAAAAACCTTCCAACCACACACCCCTTGTTGTCACCTATCACCCACACTGGAGTTCATACATGCTATAATTAAACAACTACAACCATATTCAATGGGAATAACATTCAGAAGTAAATCTTTCCTAAATCCCCTCTTCTGACCTTCAAATAACCCTCTTTCACCTTGCCAAACTCATAATCAAAAGCTAGGTGCCCACAGCCCAGGACCCACCTACTCAAAGTGGCACAAGACCATGTAAAAACAACAAATGCAAAATTTACTTGCATTTTCCTCTGCTATGATGATCACTTTGTCCTACAATATAACTTTCAAGATCCCGGGGTGCTTATCACAATGTGGTGTACATCATACAAAGAACTAAATGCCCCAATAACTATGTGGATGAAACCAGACAATTGCTACTCTTTTGAATGAACTCACAAAAATAAGACAAAAAAACACCACATCACCCACGTGCAAACACTGTTCACAGAAGAATCACTCCATGTCTGACTTTTCAGTCCTCATCCTCAAAGGAAATCTGCACAACCCCATTCAAAAGACAAGCCTGGGAGCTAAAATTCAGAATCTTACTAGACACTAAAAATCATGGTCTCAATAAAGACACTGGATTTATGGCTTATTACAATAATCTGTAACTCATTAACTCCCCTCTGCTTTTTTTTTTCTTTTTCTATGACTGTAGATGTTCTAACAGGCCACTTCACCTTGAATGGCTCTTAGGGTATGTTTACACTGCAATTTAACTCCCACAGCTGTCCTGTGTCAGCTGACTTGGGCTTACTAGGCTCACGCTGTGGAGTTGTAAAATTGCAGTGTAGACATTTAGGCTTGGTCTGGGCACCAGCCCAACCCTGAACATCTACACCTCAATTTTACAGCCTTGAAGCCTAAGCCAGCTGACACAGACTGCTGTGGGAGTTAAATTGCAGTGTAGACATACTCTTAAAATGTGTGTTAAGCACCTATGCTACAACCTGTTCCACCTTGTATTTAGGTGTGACACACACTGAGTACCTTTCCCTAACCTGAAGAAGAGCCCTGTGTAACTCGAAAGCTTCTCTCTCACCAACATAATTTGGTCCAATAAAAGATATCATCTTACCTATCTTACCTCTGCAATATTAGGTAGATTTAAAGACAAACGAAACAAACTCTTTTTTCTTTCTTTCCAATTTTCATTTGTAGCGCAACTTAAAGTGAAAATCCAAAGTTCAAGGTGCCTTTTGTTACACTTTTAAAATACAATCACATAACAAACCAGCAGCTTCTCCTTACCTTAAACCATAAAAGTAATCAATTAACAATAAGCACAAACACAAACAATACCCTACCCATTTACAAATGGCAGTCTTCATTATGTCATGCCTTCCTCGAGAGCCTGGACACACTAAGTACCCTGAAAGCCAACAGATTTGGGGTATTTTGGACAAATGGGAAGTGGGTGGGAGATTGAGATGAAGTTTCCTTCCATAGAATACACTGCCAATAGCTCCCTCCTGATGGGAGAGGTGCTCTCAAGCAGGCAGGTTCCCAAACTATCTGGGGATTTATAGGGGAAAATCAGCCACTTAAACTCAAAATGGAAATAATATATAGTCAGGGCAGATCACAGCACAAAAGGTGTCATGAGCGCCCGACCACTGAATGTCAGGCTGGCAGATACACTCTGCACCAGCTTCAGTTTCCAGATTGACTTAAGGTATAGGCAAGGGGTCAGCAATCTCTGGCACATGGTCACCAGGGTAAGCACCCTAGTGGGCCAGACCAGTTTGTTTATCATGTGCATCAGCAGGTTTGGCAGACCGTGGCTCCCACTGGCTGCGGTTTACCATCCCAGACCAATGAGGGCAGCGGGAAGCACTATGGGCCAAGGGATGTGCTGGCCGCAGCTGCCCGCTGCCCCCATTGGCCTGGGATGGCGAACCGTGGCCAGTGGGAGCCATGATTGGCCGAACCTGGCGACACGGCAGATAAACAAACTGACCTGGCCTTCCAGGGTGCTTACCCTGGCGAACCGCGTGCCAGAGGTTTGCCAACCCCTGATATAGGCTCTTGTAGCACTCATTACAGTAGTCTAGTGTGAAATGTTTATGTTTGTCATATCTTAACATGGGGAAAAGAGAGAAATAATGTAAAAGTCTTGTCATTACAGAAATTTTAAAATTCTCAAAGAGTGACCTAGCAAAAAGTCCACTAATACGCAATAGCCAAAAAAGGAAAAGTTGGAGGATATCATTCTTAATAGTTCAAAGACAAATTATAAAGGTAATCATTTTGCTTTGTGGCATATAAACTTATTTTTGTGCGTTTGCTATTTGTTTCATCAAATTATCAACTCTTCATAGTCAGCTAAGAGGGACTTATTCAAAACATCCTCATCAGAACACACATCTTCATTTTGAAGAGCTTCCTTTTGGCCTAATTGTGTTAATGGAAAGAAAGGGGTAACATACTAGTGCAAAAAGAAAAAAAAGTTTCTGTTTTTCATTCAAAAGTGATGCTTGAAAACCTAATGATAAGAACTCAGGCTGCTGGGCCAATAATTTTTGCTCTGTGTTTTCGAGTAGTTGTATTAATACTGGGGGAGGGGACCTTTTTTTGTTTAAAAATGATGATATCATTCTTTCTCCAGACTGTATTTGTGTTTCTGACCCTATTGCAATGCTATATTTACTTGACTATTTTAGTTGAGATAGGTGAAACAGACTGTGGTATAAATGGAGAAGATCTGACTGGTCTGTGTGTCTGTATGGGGGATGAAATCTCATTTGGTAAGAGTTCAACAACCAAAAAAAAATATTTCAAATAACTTTACAGTCAAACAGTCTGAATACCTAATATTCTTCTCAGAAGACTTTTTTAAAACCATAATTTTAATTTTTAAACCCACATGAGCATCATATTTTATTGACACTCCTCTACAGATTTTTTTTTTTACTATGATGAACAGGTTCAAAACTACCTTTTTCTATTAGATCTTTCTTTCAACAGTTGCTTTTTGTTCCAATCTAAGATTTATGATAAAGCCTGATCCAACTTTGATTCAAATGGATCAAATTTAGATTTATGGTTTGAATAGCTCTGAATTATATCCAGTGCAGCAGTTCTCAGACTGTGGGTTGAGACCCCAAAGTGGGTCACAACCCCATTTTAATAGGGTCACCAGGGCGGGGAACAGGTTACAGGCTTCCCATCTGGGCTTCAGCTTTGGACTCACTTGCCTGGGGCAGTAGCTTTGGTGCGGCGGGACTCGGGGGTCAGGTTTCTGTCACCTTCTTGTTGTCAATAGGGGGTCATGGTGCAATGAAGTTTGAGAACCCCTGATCCAGTGAAACTTTGAGTTTGTTTAGAGGTCAGTTTCTTGATAAGTGGCCTATCTCAAAAGCTGTATTTGTTACCAGAGATCACAGAGGGGATTGGAAGAAGGGAGAAAAAACACTATTCCTTGCATCACTAATCCCTTTTTGTGTCCTAGTAAATTCAGCCAAGTATTTTTAGAATTCGTCTATAGTTTTGACCAGGGTTTCTCAAACAGAGGTAGCCGCTTCTGTAGGGAAAGCCCCTGGCGGGGCAGGCCGATGTGTTTACCTGCCCCGTCCGCAGGTCTGTCCGTTCATGGCTCCCACTGGCCACGGATTGCTGCTCTGGGCCAATGGGAGTTGCTGGAAGTGGTGGCCAGTAAGTTCCTTGGGCCGCGCCGCTTCCAGCAGCTTCCATTGGCCTGGAGCAGTGATCCGAGTCCAGTAGGAGCCGCGCTCGGCCGGACCTCTGGATGGGGCAGGTAAACACACCGGCCCGGCCTACCAGGGGCTTTCTCTACAGAAGCAGCAACCCCTGTTTGAGAAACCCTGTTTTTGACTGTCTAGCTTCTTTTAGGAGACATAAGAAGAGAAGGAGTAAGAAGCAACCTTAAAATGCAATAATACAAATGTTATACTGCCCAGTTCCATTAATGGGCTTTGGATCAGACATGCAGAGCTAAGGATTTAAAATGGGATTTATGAACCCAGTTAAAGTGCCCAATTCCCATTTATAGTCAAGTGAGTTGGACAACTTGGACTAAAAAAATAAATGGGATGTACCAAGAAATCTCCTCTTGAGCATAATCCAGAAAAAGGAGGATAAATACACTGTGAACTTAATTTACAATCAATGATGAAAAACAACTGGAGCAACAGAATCAAAAATACGAGGACTGGGGGGGAGGGAAGTTCTAGCCCCCAAATCCTAAAATCTCTTCCAAATCCTCAAAAAATAAAACCATTGAAACACCACTATAATGTCACTACATTAAAAGAAAAAAGGATGGAGGAAATGGTTTTAACTTACTTCATTTGAGATATTTTTTTCGGAAGTAAATGTTGCCCTATTTAAAACTTAACCACTTTATTAATGTTCAAACCACTCTTTAAATTAAAATAAATTCCAAAACATCCCCAGAAACATAACAACTTTGAAAATCTCCCCTCCCCTCCCATATATTCTGATCCTGAATTTCCTTCATGTGAAGCTATATTCTCAGATGCCCAGATACCATGGTAATAGACAAGATAACATATTCCTGCTTGAGCATGATTTTTTTCTTGTCATAATTTTTAAGACACTTAAACACCATAGCTTCACTCTGCTTTGTAATTAGCTGCAATGTGCAGTAGTTTTTAGACTTTTGTATTAGATTGCTGTATTCTTCTTAAAAGGCAGAGAACAGTCTTTGAAATATTCCCTGCCATCCAATTAGCACAGCAGCAGAAAAGCAGTTCCACAAGTCTCTTTAGCACCTCTTGCCTAATGCACTTATATTCCATGGCATTTTTCCAGAACAGATTATTTCCTAATGCAATTAAGGCAAGTAATCTACTGACAACCATTTCCTTGAAAAATAAAGAAAAATATGCTTAAATAATTGGTTCTCTAGAAACAAATAATAGAAAAAATACAGTTCTGCAACTTATCAAATTTGCTAGAGAATTATATTCTAACAGAGGGGAAAAAAAGGATTAATTTATTTTGGCTTATTTTCTATTTGTTGTCACATTTCAGGCCACGATAACAACAGACTACATTGTGCTATTGTTTTTTTAAGAAGAACACTCAATTGAAATCAGTGGGATGTTCTGTGTATAAATCAGTGGCATGATATGACCTACTATCCTGTACTTTTACAGCACTTTGTATCTAAGGATCTAAGAGACCTTTTCAAACATGAATACATTTAACTTCATACTGCCTCTGTCAGCAGGGACATATCAATTTGTAAATAGGCCACCACATTAAAATGTAGAGAAGGCCTTATAATGTATATTCTCTCTTCATTTCCCCTCGTCAACACTCCAGTTCTTCAAACCCATTCACTCCAAATACAATATCCATTCCTTCCTGTTCTGCAAATCTGCAGCCACTTGCCTTCACATCTAGGGCCCAATATGAGCTGGCAGCAGGAAACATATGCTCTTTGCTTTGGTAATGGATAGCAAAAGGCTTCAACCCTGAATTTCTTTTCCCTATGGAGGGAGCAGAGATTCTGGGCTGTCATGGGAAAGAGCAGAATTAGGATTAGTACTCCACCCTCCCTGAGCATTCCTTAATTTGAAGGGAGGGGAAAGACAAGCCCATGAGTTTTCTTTTTTCACCTATGGAGAGAGGCAGTGCTTGGACAGGAAGTTGACCTAATGGTTGAATGGGAAAAAGTTGTTTGTTTTTCTATTTTCTTGTCATACTCTCAGCGCTGGTCAAAGGTTTGTACTGAGACAAGAACAAACAAAGTAGCTATACTGAAAGAAGGATAGGAGACATTTGACATGGGTTTAATTAGGCTGCAACTTTATTATTAGATGTCTGGGACTACCCGACAGATAAAAGTGTACAGTGCAGATAACCCCGTGTTTATTTCATAATTACCCAAGGGGCTTTTACCAGCTCCTCCTCTCTTTCCATTCAGTCCCTCCAGCAAATCCACGGCTGGGACCTTACTATCCACTCCCCTCGTAGGAAGGTTATGGTGGGCTATAAGAATGGGGGTTGGCATACTGCTGTACCAATCATAGGAGTCCCCAATTGCCCCCCGTTCATTCTTTTAATGAACAACTCTTTTAAAGTCATTTTCCAAGCCATTTATCTGCTCACTGTATACCTTTCCTATGGAGTACCTGCGCTAGACATAGAATCATAGAATCATAGAATATCAGGGTTGAAAGGGACCTCAGGAGGTCATCTAGTCCAACCCCCTGATCAAAGCAGGACCAATCCCCAACTAAACCATCCCAGACAGGGCTTTGTCAAGCTTGACCTTAAAAACCTCTAAGGAAGGAGATTCCACCACCTTCCTAGGTAACCCATTCCAGTGCTTCACCACCCTCCTAGTGAAAAAGTTTTTCTTAATAGCCAACCTAAACCTCCCCCACTGCAACTTGAGACCGTTACTCCTTGTTCTGTCATCTGGGAGCACTGAGAACAGTTTAGATCTATCCCCTTTGGAATCCCCTTTCAGTAGTTGAAAGCAGCTATCAAATCCCCCCTCATTCTTCTCTTCTGCAGACTAAACAATCCCAGTTCCCTCAGCCTCTCCTCATAAGTCATGTGCTCCAGCTCCGTCATCATTTTTTGTTGCCCCTCACTGGACTCTTTCCAATTTTTCCACATCCTGCTTGTAGTGTGGGGCCCAAAACTGGACACAGTACTCAAGATGAGGCCTTACCAGTGTTGAATAGAGGGGAATGATCATGTCCCTCAATCTGCTGGCAATACCCCTACTTATGCAGCCCAAAATGCCACTAGCTTTCTTGGCAACAAAGGCACACTGTTGTCTCATATCCAGATTCTCATCCATTGTAACCCCTGGTCCTTTTCTGTAGAACTGCTTCATAGCCATTCGGTCCCTAGTCTGTAACAGTGAATGGGATTCTTCCATCCTAAGTGCAGGACTCTGCACTTTTCCTTCTTGAACCTCATCAGGTTTCTTTTGGCCCAATCTTCTAATTTGTCTAGGTCCCTCTGTATCCTATCCCTAGGTTGACCAGATAGCAAGTGTGAAAAATCGGGGCAGGAGGTGGGAGGTAATCAGAGCCCATATTAAAAAAAAGCCCCAAATATTGAGACTGTCCCTATAAAATTGGGACATCTGGTCACCCTAAGTATCCCTACCCTCCAGCATATGGACCACTCCTCCCAGTTTAGTGTCATCTGCAAACTTGCTGAGAGTGCAGTCCATGCCATTCTCCAGATCATTAACATCCGACATAAGGAGGCACGAACAATTAGTTTGAATGCTTCCTCACCAAACCCAGTCAAGTTCCCAGACACCTTTTACTGTCCTCCTTTTATATTGCCCAAAACAAATGGGCTCCAAAGCTTTATAGGGGGACCCCATACTCTCTGAATAATTTGGTGCCCCAGGATGCCCAAATTGATGAGCATTTATGACCCAAAGGGATTTGGTGACTTCCTGCTGGAACCTGGAGCCTTGTCCACTCAGGTGGCACTCTACAGCTCTCAGCCAGACCCTGCATGAATGCAAGTCTGACAACACAGATCTGCATCAAGTCCTTTCTTGTCCTTGGCAGTAATTGAACTCCTTTACACATTCCCAAATAGTGTGCACCAACGTGTGCCACATCATGACAGTGACTGCTGATGGGCCTCTCGGCACACAGCAATGGCATGAGCTGGTCTAATAATCTTTCTCCTTCCATGCCAATGCAGCCTTACCCCATTGCTTGACCCCAGTTTCTCACCCTTAAGGCCACTAGGATGTTCACCTATGTGCATAAGAAAAACAATCCTGTGCCCACAGATATACACCACCACCTCCATGTTCAGTCTAGCAAAATCTGAAATGGAATCACAACATATTAGTGGCAGTGGACCACCTGAAGTTGCTCACTATATTGTGTGCTTTGAATGCCAATGCCCAATTGTCAGAATTGCCTGTGCCCCGGTATCTAGCTGCACCATTGCTGTGCTGTTTGTAACATGTTCAAGATGAACTGGTTGGTTATAACTAATCCATAAATCAAATGTTTTTAGTTCTGGTTCCTTGACTTGCTGAGTTAGTTCACATGATTACAAGGTTTAGCACAAGCCATCTTGACTCATTTTGTTAAAGTGCTGGCTGACACCCCCACCCTTTGTTTTTAAAAGTGCTTGTCCTGGGCTAGTGTGAAAGGATGGGGAAAAATAAAGCTGCCTTTCTCCTACCCACCACCAAAGTTAAACCCAGGATTTTATGAAGGCAGTAGCCACACCTGACAAAACACTGCTGGAGAGAGCTTGTTCATCTACTTAAAACAAATAAAAGGAAGTTCTTCTTCACACAGCGCACAGTAAACTTGTGGAACTCCTTACCTGAGGAGGTTATGAAGGCTGGGACTATAACAATGTTTAAAAGGGAACTGGATAAATTCATGGTGGCTAAGTCCATAAATGGCTATTAGCCAGAAAGGATAAAAAATGGTGTCCCTAGCCTCTGTTCACCAGAGGATGGAGATGGATGGCAGGAGAGAGATCACTTGATCATTGCCTGTTAGCTTCACTCCCTCTGGGGCACCTGGCATTGGCCATTGTCAGTAGACAGATACTGGGGTAGATGGACCTTTGGTCTGACCTGGTACGGCCGTTCTTATGTTCTTATGTACTAAAGATGTCAGAAAAACATTGTCACTTCAAAAGAACAGAACAGCATTATGAAAATGGTCCATTGGGCAATACGCTAGGTGACATTAAACCAGTTATTGGAAAACAAAGGGAATGAAATAGATAACATGAGCTGGTAGTTCAAAAGTGCTATTCTGTTTTGCTAGCTCTCTGACAAAAGGAGACTACTCTATTGAATAACCCAATTACAAACAGCTTTAGGTAACTGAAAACATCTTCCTTTTTATCCGCTACATATACTAGAGTTGGTCAAAAATTGGCACTTCCATTCTATAGGAAATTCTGATATTTCAAAATTTGCTTTTTGTCCCAAATAAGGATGTAAAATTGAAATATTAAAATGTTTAATGGAACAAAGTTTGTTGAACTGAAGGGCAACATTAATCTGTGTCCCCTCTGAGTAGCTGCTGCTGCGTCCTGGGAATTGTAGTCTGACTTTGGGGCCTTGCTTTCCTGTTGGAAACAGAAATTGCTGGAGTCTGGTATTTTCTTTGATACAGTCTTGTTTATTGACAAGGAATGTACAAAGTCCTGCTTCTCCAGATGCAAGAGGAACCAAGAATAAAAGGAGCAGTTTCTTAGATCAGCTGTATACTGCAGAGTTAAGATGTCTTAAGGTATGTCAATGATCATGAACCACTGTAATTACATTGTTTGTGCATGTTCACACAACACCCCTTGAGTCAGCAGAGAGCATCCACAGATAGTGCTCTAGCACTGAAAGAGAGAGCAGTGCATCATGGATAGCTATCCCACTGTGCTACTCACCACCTTCTGCCACAAAGAGTTCTGGAAATGGATCGCAGTGCATGATAGTGGTGGACTCACTGTTCCATGATGCAGTTTTCTCCATCTCATCATTCCACGGACTTCCAATTCCATTTCAAGCAGTTTTTCAATTGTAAACTGTGCACCTGCCATCTCTATCCTAAAAGCATGAATCCTGCATTTCTCTCCAGTCTTGTAATGAGTGTTATGAACACAACATGGTAGATTGTACAGTATTTCATGAGTTGCTAAATTGACAATATATCGTGGTGCCTGCCCTGTTGTGTGCCATGGAAAGAAACAATTCAAGATTGATGTTGGCATTCACAGAGCAGCTGCATATGGTGGACTGTAGTTATTGGGATCAGGAAACAAGAACTAAGTGGTGAGATCACATTGTTATGTGGGTATGGAGTGGTGAGCTGTGGCTGCAGAATTTTCGGATGCACAAAGCCACCTCCTGGAACTGTGTGTGGAGCTTGCCCCTGCCCTGCGGCTCAAGGACACCAAAATGAAAGCTGAATCAGTTTTGAGTTGGGATTGTGGTGGGGTTTGCGGTGATGCAAGTGTGCAGGGCCATTAATTGCCTCCTCCTACAAAGGACTGTGACTCTGGAAAATATGCCAGAAATAGTGGATGGCATTGCAGCAATGGGATTCCCTAACAGTGGCGGGCTTATAGATGGCACGCATATCCAATTTTTGGCATATCCAAGACCATTTTGTGACAAAGTACATCAACAGAAAGGGCTACTTCTTTATGGTATTGCTGGTGCTGGTAGATCACTGGGATCATTTCAATGACATCAACACAGGCTGAGCAAAGAAGTTGAGGGATGCACACATCTTCAGGAACTCTGGCCTGTACAGAAAGCTGCAAGCAGGGACTTTATATCCAGACCAGAAGATTCCAGTAGGGGATGTGAAAATGACCATAGTGATACCGGGAGACCCAGCCTACTCTTTAGTCTCATGTCTCATGAAACCTTATACCAGAAACTTTGACAGCAGCAAGCAGGCTCAGCAGGTGCAAAGTGACCATTGAATGTGCATTTGGCAGATTAAATGGAATCTGGTGCTGCCTTTCTAGCAGGTTAAACCTCAAAGAGGAATATATTCCCAGAATCATAGCAGCCTACATAACATTTGTGAAACTAAGGGGGAAAGATTTCCCCAGTGTGGAGCATTGAAGTGGATCGTCTGGTATCTGATTTTGAGCAGCCAGATACCTGGGCTATTAGAGGGTCTTGGTGGGAGGCTGTTCAAATCAGGGAGGTTTTAAAGCAGTATTTTGACAATGAGTCCTGGTAATATGTCTTTCGGTAATGCATTCAGACAGGCATTGTTTACTTCGTGCCTGGAATGAAACTTTCAATGATTGGTGCCTAAGCTTTAATTGTAGTCTGCAAATGTGCTGATTGCCAGTGTGTATGAATTTCTGCATCAATCACAGTGTGTAAGACACAAATAAAGAAAGATTCATTGTATTTCTAAGACTACATTTTTATTAAACAGCAATACACAGATTTCCATTTTTTACAAGATATATGACACTGAGAAACGCCCTCTCAAATGAGGCTCTCACAGATGAAGTCATTATGGCTGGAGCAGAGCTGGGACTTCTCATAGCCTAATCTCCACATAGTGCAAACAGATCTAACAACTCAGGTGTGCTTCAAGCGGGAGAGTGCTTGTGGAGTGGAGCTGTCATGGTCAGCAGGGAAGGTGGGATGTAAGATCTCCACACCAAGCAAACAGAATGTGGAATTTCAAAAATTCCCAGGACTTTAAAAGACCTATCTACCTAGGTCCAGGGCAGCAGAGTTCAATCGAAGCAGTCAGGATAGGCATTGTGGGATACCTCCTGGAGGCCCTTTACAGCAACATAACCAAGTGCAGTGTCTACATTGACATGTTTTTTTGATAACTTTGCTGCAAAATGAACTACACCTCTTGTCAAAGTGGTTTCATTTTGTCTTCAAAGCAGGAGAGGATTTTTTTTAGTGGATGGATGTTGTAGTATGTTCACCTCTACTGTTTGTTGATGAAAGCTGACATTTATTGACAAAACTCTGTAATGTAGAAAAAGCCTGATTTTGTCGCAAAAAGCTTTGTCTCTCATTGAGATGGTTTTAATATGTTGGTGTAGCAGGAGAGTTAAATTGGCTGGAGGAGCAATGCAGTGCACACACTTCCACTGTTTTGTCGATGAAAGTTGCCTTTTCTCAGCAAAACTGAGTAGTGTAGAAAAAGCTTTAGCTTACAGACTAAACCTCTTTAGTCAAAATCAACTCCAAAAAGCTCTTTCTAGGTTTTTCCAGGATTGCACTGTGCTCCCAGGCTGCTGCTAGTCTTTGTTTTTCACTTCTCCCTCGCTCTCTCTGTTCTTCTTTGCCCCAAAACTAGACTTTTTTCCGTGCACACACTGACTTGGTTGGAACAATGCCCAGTGGAACCTGCCAATGTGTTACAAGTTTCTGGGCAGACTCTGTTATGCCTTGTTCTAGTTGTAAGAGACAGTTAAGGGGCCACACCCATCTTAAATAAATGACTCATTCACACATCATTTTCAGTCAGGATTTAACTCAGTCTATAAAAAGATCTAATCCAGGTCATAACAATATATTCGGGTGATACTTTTTCTCTCTGTTATATGTACACCAAAAAAGCTACCCTGGAATTCAGCCCTTTGAGTAGGGAAGGCCTAGTCTTGCAAAGATTTATACTTGTGCCTAGCTTCAGGCACTTTGCGTACAGAGTAAATAAAGTTAACCGTGTGATTTAGATTTTTGCAGAGCTGGGACCTACATATACTACATATACCAATCTTGAATGACTACTGTTATAGATAAGTACTGTAAATCATAAATAGTCCAGTTCAATGTATTTGATCTGTTAGGGAAAATAATCTCATTGTGTACATTAAAAATCTTACAGGTACCCAAGAAATCCTAAAACATACTGCTGCTGTAAAGGGCATCTATTTGTTTCATTTCTTAATTACCTTTGACTGTAAACACTAAAATGGAGATTGTAACATTATAATTGTCCCTCCTTTCCTCTCATCTTTCTTTACAAGTATAATAACGTTTCTTACTCCACCCAATATTATCTGTTCTTACTCCACTCATCTTCTATCCCTGTCCCAACCATGAATAGGATGCATACTCTCTATCAGAGTTTTAATAATGAGATATAACTTTCTGATGCATACAAACCTGTGGTGTCTCAGCACAACCTTTTTAATATTCTAAATGTAGTCACTTCACTCCTCCCACTTAGAACAATAAATCACTCTATTTTTTTTGGATGCTCTACTCTGTCACATCACTATTTTACATTTTGATGGCTTGAAACAAATTTGCTATTAACAATTACCATTATTTCTCCCTGTTTTAATTTGATTTGTCCAAAATTTGAGGGGAGTATTAAAAATTGGACATTTAATTTTTTTTAGCATCAATGTCATATTTTTCGGTTCTGAACTTATAGTCTGACAAAATAATTTGAGCCAACTAATGTAATCAATTGATATTTACATTTATGCCTACTTTAAGGTCCTATTTGAGAATTTTTATTGTGACAAAGGTATTGAACTGTTAGTGAATCAAAAAAACCTGGATTTTTTAAAAATGGTCTTAAGTGTTGGTACTTTTCAATTGGTTACATTTAATATTGAGATCAAGGGTAGTTTAGCCTGAAATAAAGATGGACTAAAGACTTAAGAAAAGTATTTATTATTTTAATTAGCACAAGGCTGGGTGTTTTTATTTTCTCCTCTTTCCTAGAAATTCCACTAAGAATGAACTAAAATAGCTAATCGAGCAGTTTTAATTACTGCTTGATTAGACATGACAATGATTCAATGCATGATTTTTTTATATAAAAGATGTGTGGTCAGAGTTCCGAAAGTGCTCAGCAACCACCATTGAGAAGGTCTTGTGCATAGTTAGTTGATCTTGTGTCCATGAGATGTCACTAAAGCCAGGATCTCAGCAAAATTCACAAAAGCAGTTGGACATTTTATATGGATCACAAAAATATCCAGAGATGTAACAGCTATCACTAACCAACATTTTAGAAGGGATATAAAATCTCATGCTTCAGGTTTTATGGTGATCATTAACTATAAGACTTTGGGATGAGGCCTAATGTGGGGATAGACTATTCCACACTTGCATGTTGTGGGGTTTTTACACCTTTCTCTGAAACATTCTGGTGCTGGTCACTATTAGAGACAGGATCCTGGACTGGATGAAACTCAGATATAGAAAAATATGGAAAGTAGGTTCATTTGGGGGAGACCAGTGACCTGAAGATCTCTGGGGTGCTATCGGGGATGAGTTGTCTCATGGGAAACCTGTTCCACTCCTCAGGTTCTATGGGTTGGATAATGGGGATGCTCCTGACCTAAGTTCCCTCTAAGCTGTGCAGCCACACAGCTGCCTATTAAGCCCCACGCAGGGGCTCAGGGTTGCTGTGGGGAGAGAAACCTGCTGTGGCTGGGGGAGCGGTGCCCCTTCCCGCCGGCCCCAGCATGGACCTATAGCTGCTGTGGAGAGGAGCCCCTCCCTCACCCCAGCCATGCTGGAGTTGCCACAGCTGGGAAGAGATGCCTCTCCCCTGACACTGAGCTGCTGCAGCGAGAGGGCTGGGGGAAGTTCTCTCTCCCTACAACGGCTCCTTGGCAGCCTATATCCAAAACCCCTCATCCCTGGCCCCATCACAGAGTCCGTACCTGCCCAACCTCTGCCCCAGCCCTGAGCCCCCTCCCACATCCCACATCCATTATTCCCAGCCCCACCCAGAGCCTGCACCCTCATCCAGAGCCCATATCCCTCCAAACCCCAACCCTCTGCCCAAGTCCTGAGCCCTCTTCCACATGTCAAACCCCTCTGTCCCACCCCCACCACATGCATTTTGTTATATGCACCAATATGAACGTGAGGAGTCATACATCACCTCCATATTGGTGCACATAACAAAATTCATACTGCACGTGGACATAAAGAAATAGAGGGAACACTGCTTCTGATCAATTGGGGCCCTGCTGGGGATGGCCTAAAGTTGCCACCTTACTGGGGACTTCAAGGATTATTTCTTTGGGGTGTGTGTAACCCCTTTGGGGTTTAGAGAGCATGGCCCATTTAAATATTTGTCCTGGGGGGGGGGGAGTGCTGATTGTTCCAGAAGGAGGAAGTGCTATTGATGGGAGGAGGGGGGCAGAAAGGGAGAGGCGAGAACAACAGGGTGTGTCTGTCTGGAGCGCCAGGCAGAAGGGCTGCAGCAAGCAGACCCTTACAGAGTGAAGCAGCCAAGAACCTGCCTGAAGCCTGGGAAGGACAGAGCAGCCTATCGGTGACACCCCAGGACACGAGCCAGGAGGAGCACTGTGCCAGGGAGCTGGAGCTAGCATTATTCTTGCCCAAAGCTGCATGGGGTTGTGAGTACCGGAGCTTGTGACTTTGCATTGGGAACAAGGAGAGAAGCTGTTAGCTAGTTATGTGGAGACATGGTCGCTCTGTGTGGCTTTGGAGGGGTTCATTGGAGGGGTTCATTGATGAAAATCTACTGGTGCTGAAGACAACTAGGAGCACCCAAGACTCATCACTGGATGGAACTTTGCCCAGGACTCCTGAACTCTGTGTGCAGACACATTGCTCAGTGTCCGCCCTTTCAGATTGCTCTGCCACTGGGCCTGTAGCACCTTAAGTTGAATGCAGGCCTGTTTCACTACTTCCTCAATATCCGCCCCCCGCGTTGTTTTTCTCCTTTCATCCCTCTGTAAGAAAATATTTCCCTATACTATATTCATTGTACTTTTCCGGTGTGTGTGTGTTCACTTTATGGGGTTTGAAACAGGTGCTCCTGGGTGGGAAGGGACTTTCCCTGCTTCATTTCTGCACACACCTTCTCTTGGCCAAAGCTGCCTGCATAGCAGACTCCATCTTGGCCACGAGGGAGCTAAAGTTACACTAGGCATATCAGAGACTGTGTTTTTCCTCATTGTCAATTAACGTGTTTTTAGTCCAATTGTTAAAATTATTTTTAAGCCTTCTGTTTCACTACAGTAGAAAGTATGCTATCTTTCTCTTTGCCAAAAGGCAACTATCTAAGAGAAAAACTAAATTCAGAATAATGGCCCTGATTTGTTACTGCATTATTTCAGTTACATGCAGGTAATTCCATTGACTTTGAATCTCACCAGTGTAAAAACGAAGTAACATAATAGTAAATCTTTCCTAATTTGTTTAGAAGTCAAGCATAATCTATAGAGGTGAAGAATAATCTTGAAATAATTAAATCCAAACCTTGGTATAAAAATGTATCTATAACAAAGTGTGAAAATTTAATCACAGTTCAATGGCCAAATTTCATATGCATGGGTGGCTGACGAGCCAGCCGTCTGAGGATGCTAAACCCCAGCCCCTTCCCTTGTGCTCGAGCAGGGGCGGCTCCAGGCCTCAGCATGCCAAGCGCGTGCTTGGGGCGGCAAGCCGTGGGGAGCACTCTGCTGGCGCTACAGCGGAGGCAGGCAGGCTGCCTTTGGCAGCTTGCCTGCGGGAGGTCCGCTGGTCCCACGGCTTCGGTGGACCTCCCACAGGCAAGCCACCAAACTTAGCCTGCCTGACATGCTTGGGGAGGCAAAATGCCTAGAGCCACCCCTGTGCCCGAGACCCTGCCCCTCCCCTTCTGCTCCCTTCCTTTGCCTTCCCCACAGGAGCCTTAAGCACCCCCACCGTGACCCTCCAGCACCAGCCCCGGTGTGCCACAGCCTCAGTGCCTACAGCCTTTGGGATGTGCGGCCACTGCACCTCCATCGCTGGGCTCCGGGTATCTGGGAAACATGGTCGCTGCACCCCCAGACCTGGTGCTCAGGTGGCTGGGCAGCATTGTTGCCATGCTCCCAGCCCCGGGCGGCTCCTAGTCCCAGTGCTCATGTGGCTAGCCTCAGAGTGTCGGGCAGGCAACGCGGTCCAGCACCAGCCTGGGTCCCTGCATGAGGCAAGCTGGCCTGGGAGCGGGGTCATGGTAGGCTGTTTGGGGAGGCACAGCCTCCCCTTGCCTATGATACCCGCTGCTCATGCTCAATGTATCTTTCTTGGTTTGAGGGAGAAGGATGGAGAAGAGGCAAGAACACATAGTCAGTCATTTTTGCTGCCCCACCCCCCCCAATCTACTTTTATCTGAATAACTGATGCCTGTCTTTGCCGAAGAAAAAAATTACTTCTATCTTCAAGGTTATATGTGTAATTGAAATTGAATCCTGTGACTAGCCTGCTTGGTTGGGATGCAGTCACAAGGGGAAAAGGAAAGGTTGCTGTGAATTGTAAGGACAAAAATGGTTTTCAAGTGCTACTCTTAAAAAAAAAATCTCTTAAATCAAAGTTTTAATACTGTATTCTGCAGCAGTATCTCCGGATTATGATCTGGTTGCACTTGTGTTGAATTCTCTATCCTTTCCAAGTTACATTTTGTTGATTTTAAGATTGTAAACCCTCTGATCCAATTTTGTGAGGAAATTGTCAGATCTGCCTTGCCTACTTTCTCAGGAAGCATATAAAGCCTGAAGTCACTAGCATCATTTTCCAACCCTTATTTGTCTTACCCTCCCTTTCCCTGTATGATCTCACAATTTTGGTTTGCAAAGATATCACAGAGCACTTTGCTCAAATCCCTACTTGCTCATCACAGCTCGCTTCTATTATGTGACCAACAGTTTGTGAATTCTTAACAATAATTTAAACATATATGAAATGACTCCCTCCCAACATATTTCATTTTCTCAATTTCTGTCTTTTAGATTGTAATATCTAACTCATTTCTAAGATCTCATTTTCTTTATTTATTTTTACTGCTGGGAAATGCTGAATACATAGATTTGACTTTTGACTTGCTCTTTCAAATCTGTCTCCAGTCATTGTCATCCACTCTGTCCTATATTCCCTAATACTAATGTGGCCTCTTGTAGTCCACAACAGCCATATGAGGTTCATAGAGTTTAAAGCCAGAAGGGAGCCATTAGAGCAGATAGTCTGCATTACAGGCCATTATATTCCCCGCTCCAAAAAAACTCCTTTACTAAGCCCAAATACTTTAGTTTAAGTAAAGCATCTCAGTCTCATAGACTCATAGCCTTTAAGGTCAGAAGGGACCATTATGACAATCTAGTCTGACCTCCTACACAATGGAGGCTACAGAATCTCACCCACCCACTCCTGTAACAAACTCCTAACCTATGTCTGAGTTATTGAAGTCCTCAAATTGTGGTTTAAAGACCTCAAGGTGCAGAGAATCCTCCAGCAAGTGACCTGTGCCTCATACTGCAGAGGAAGGTGAAAAACCTCCAGAGCTTCTGCGCAATCTGCTCTGGAGGAAAATTCCTTCCTGACCCCAAATATGGCCACTGCCAGCACATTCCTCACATGCGCTGCTTCCTGCCACCCCCATTGGCTTGGGACGGCAAACCACAGCCAGTGGGAGCTGTGGTCGGCCGAACCTGCCCATGCGGCAGGTAAACAAACTGGCCCGGCCCGCCAGGGTGCTTACCCTGGCGAGCCGCATGCCAGAGGTTGCCAGCCTTTGAGCTAAACCCTGAGCATGTGGACAAGACTCACCAGCCAGACACCCAGGAAAGAATCCTTTAGAGTAATTCAGATCCCACCCTGTCTAACATCCCATCACAAGCCATTGGGCATATTTACCTGCTAAAAATTGAAGATGAATTAATTGCCAAAATTAGGCTATCCTAGCATACCATCCCCTCTATAAACTTATCAAGCTTAGTCTTAAAGCCAGATATGTCTTTTGCCCCCACTACTCCCGTTGGAAGGCTGTTCCAGAACTTTAGTCCTCTAATGGTTAGAAACCTTCACCTAATTTCAAGTCTAAACTAACTAATATTCAGTTTATATCCCTTTGTTCCTTTGTCCACACTGGTGCTGGTTTAAATAATTTCTCTCACTCCCTGATACTTATCCCTCTGATATATTTATAAAGAGCAATCATCTCTCCCCTCAACCTTCTTTTGGTTAGGCTAAACAAGCCAAGCTCTTTGAGTCTCCTTTCATGAGACAGGTTTTTCATTCCTCGGATCATCGTAGTAGCCCTTCTCTGAAACTATTCTAGTTTGAATTCATCCTTCTTAAACATGGGAGACCAGAACTGCACACAATATTCCAGATGAGGTCTCAGCAGTGCCTTGTATAATGGTACTAACGCCTTTTTGTCTTTACTGGAAATATCTCACCTGATGCATCACAAGACCTCATTAGCTTTTTTAATGGCCATATCACATTGGTGGATCATTGTCATCCTGTGATCAACCAGTACTCCGAGGTCCTTCTCCTTCTCTGTTACTTCCAACTGATGTGTCCCCAATTTATAACAAAAATTCTTATTAATCCCTAAATGCATGACTTTGCACTTTTCACTATTAAATTTCATCCTATTATTATTACTCCAGTTTACAAGGTCATCCAGATCTTCCTGTATGATATTCTGGTCCTTCTCTGTGTTAGCAATACCTCCCAGCTTTGTGTCATCTGCAAACTTTATTAGTACATTCCCATTTTTTGTGCCAAGGTCATTAATAAAAAGAACAAACAAGATTGGTGCCAAAATTGATCCCTGAGGAACTCTACTAGTAATCTCCTTCCAGCCTGAAAGTTCACCTTTCAGTATGAGCCGTTGTAGTCTCCCCTTTAACCAGTTCCTTATCCACCTTTCAGTTTTCATATTGATCCCCATCTTTTCCAATTTAGCTAATAATTCCCCGTGTGGAACCGTATCAAAAGCCTTACTGAAATCAAGGTAAATTAGATCCACCGTGTTTCCTTTGTCTAAAAAAATCTGTTACCTTCTCAAACAAGAAGTCAGGCTGGTTTGGCACAATCTACCTTTTGTAAAACCATGTTGAATTTTTTCCCAATTACCATTGACCTCAATGTCCTTAACTACTTTCTCCTTCAATTTTCTTCCCAAGACCTTGCATGCTACAGATGTCAAACCAACAGGCCTATAGATACCTAGATCACTTTTTTTTCCCCCTTTCTTAAAAATAGGAACTATATTAGCAATTCCCCAAGCATACGGTACAACCCCTGAGTTTACAGCTTGATTAAAAATTCTTGCTAATGGGCTTGCAATTTCATGTGCCAGTTCCTTTAATATTCTTGGATGAAGATTATCTAGGCACCCCAGTTTAGTCCCATTAAGCTGTTTGAGTTTGGCTTCTACCTCGGATGTTGTAATATCTACCTCCATATCCTCATTCCCATTTGTCATCCTACCATTATCCCATAAGCTCCTCATTAAAGACTGAGGCAAAGTATTTGTTTAGATGTTGGGCTATGCCTAGATTATCCTTAACCTCCACTCCATCTTCAGTCTTTAGCAGTCCCACTTCTTCTTTCTTTGTTTTCTTCTTATTTATATGGCTCTTACGATTGCTTTTAATTCTCTTTGCAAGGTCCAACTTTACATGACTTTTGACCTTTCTAACTTTATCCCTACATGTTCTGACCTCAATAAGGTAGCTTTCCTTGCTGATCACTCCCATCTTCCATTCCTTGTAGGCTTTCTGCTTTTTCTTAATCACCTCTCTGAGATGCTTGCTCATCCAGGTTGGTCTACAACTCCTGCCTATGAATTTTTTCCCCTTTCTTGGAATGCTGGCTTCTGATAGTTTCTGCAACTTCAACTTTAAGTAATTCCAGGCCTTCTCCACCTTTAGATCCATGAGTTCTTCAGTCCAATCCACTTCCCTAACCAAATTCCTTAAGTCTTTAAAGTTAACCCTTTTGAAATAAAAAACCCTAGTCCCAGATCTGTTTTTGTTTATTCTTTGATCTAGTTTGAACTGAATTAGCTCATGATCACTAGAACCAAGGTTGTCCCCTACAACCTTTTCTTCTGTGAGGTCCTCACTACTCATCAAAACCAAATCTAAAATGGCATCCCCTCTTGTTGGTTCAGCAACTACTTGGTGAAGGAATCCATCAGCTATCACATCCAGGAAAATCTGAGTTCTATTATTATTACTAGCACTTGTCTTCCAGTCTATATTTGGGAAGTTAAACTCTCCCATGATCACACAATTCCCATTAGTATTTACTTCATTAAAAACATTAAAGAAGAATCTATCCATATCCAAATTGGATCCCAGTGTTTTATAGCACACCCCAAGCACTATCCCAGGGGAGACTCTAGTAGCTTCTTCCCCAACGTGATTTTTGCCCAGCCAGACTCTGTCTTATCCATTCCATCACTTCTTATTTCTTTACAGTTAACCTCATCATTGATGTACAATGCTACTCCACCACCTTTGCTTTTATTTCTGTCTTTCCTAAACAGCACATACCCTTCAATACCTGTACTCCAGTCATGACTAGTATTCCACCATGTTTCTGTATCCTTATAATATCTGGTTTCACTTCCTGCACCAGTAGCTACAGTTCCTCCATTGGAAGATGAAACTATTATGTGCCACAAACAGAGCAGTACGGATCAAAGTGCCACTGATGCCTGAAGCACCTGCAATGGCAGGGAAATAATTAGATGATGGGATTTGATGAAGCATGCCCAGATGATTATATCAGCCAATTTGCATCCCTGACTGCAGAAGTAGGTGAAACCACCTCGCTCCCACCCTAAATCACTGAATCTGAGCTAGTGGAAAATTCCATCCTGATCCCAAATCTGATGATCAGTTTGACCCTGAGCATGTGAGCAAGAGTCATCAGCCAGGTATCTAAGAAAGAGAATGATCTATACCACTGCAAAAAACGGGTCCACTTTGACCATCTCCAGCTTTGACCAGTCCCTCATGCTTCAGAGGGAGAGTGTGAGGTGTAACAAACTCGGGGTTCGTTAAATAACAAACCAGTGAATGAAAAAGGAATACAACTTTAATGAAATAAACTGGAGAGCCTCTCTGATGAACTGCTGCACATAGCCATGCGGTGTTCCCAAACCCCGTCTCCAGGGCAGATGTCCAAATTCCTGTGTTCATAATACTGGCCCTTATGAGGGAGCGTCTTTAATTTGTAATCTTCTACAAATATATCTCTACAGCTTCCCTCTTAAAGAAAAATAAATTAACTCTTTTTTTATATATAAAACAGCTAACAGCTATATAATTACACATGCATTAAATTCTCAACCCAGGTAGTACATTTCCATAAACTCATTATGTCACCTACCTAGAGATGAGAGGTTGCCAGCACATCACTTGAGTGAATTTTTATCACTCACTTTCCTCAAGTCTCTGAGAGTCTTTCAGGACATTTAATCTTCCATTCTGATCTTCTCAGTATCAGCCTTTCATTAGAGTCCAAATTGTTCTCTTGTTCCTTGATAGTTTCTCCTTTGTGTGTTGATGATAAATGATCAGTCAAGTGGGAAATGCCAGAGTCCACATCAGCAGTCAATGTGTTGAAACTTTCTGGTATTACTCATAGATCCCTTTGATTACATCAAAATGTGTCTCACTGATCTCTCTGGACTACATAAAACCTTGGAGGCAGTTGTTCTTTAATGGTACTTCTTTGTCCCAAAGTATTAGAGGAAGTGATTCCTCAGGCACACTCCATCACCTAAGCAGGACCGGCACTAGGGGGTTTAGCACCCTAGGCGCAAGGCAATTTCGCCTCCCTGTGCCCTGGTCCCGCGGCTCCGGTGGAGCTGCCGCAGTCGTGCCTGCGGAAGGTCCGCGGCTCTGGTGAAGCTGCCATAGTGGTGCCTTCGGGTGGTCCACCGGAGCCGCGGGAACAGCTGACCGTCCGCAGGCACGACTGCAGCAGCTCCACCGGAGCCACCTGCGACCCCCTCTGGCAAAATGCCACCCATCAATAATCCTGGTGCCCTAGGCGATTGTCTAGGCCGCCTAAATGGAAGTGCAGGCCCTGCACTTAAGCTAAGAGATGAGAGAGATCACAGGCCCTGTTTTCAAAAGAATATTTCTGTTTTCACTTCTTTTTTTTTTCCATCTTCCATATGATTTCATTGTTATGAGATTTCAGTGGGTTATCAGTAATTGGTAAATTAGATCTGATGCTTCTCATTAAAAGTCATTCTCCAGGGTTGTACATCCATAAACCAGTAATGGTTTATACAAATCCCCCTACTGTCAAAAGTGTTTTTTTCATAAAGTTCTTTACTGTCTGTTTATACCTTTCTAAAAGTCCATTTGATCTGGGGTAATTTGGATTTGATGTTTTGTGACAATAATCCCAACCCAGAGCAAATTACTTGAAATCTGCACTGGAAAATTGTGGCCTATTATTGCTGTAGATTTCATCTGGATTTACATGTCTGCAGAAGATTCCCTTCATGCCAGCTATCACTGGTTTACTGTTAGTACTGTGCAGTGTGCAAATTTCTGGATACAGAGTATAATAATCTATGACTATTAAATAATCTTTTGATGATCAGGTAAATACGTCAGTGCCAACCTTCTCATAAGGCCTTTGTGCAACTGGAAGAACTTGACTTTTTTGCGTTTGGGATCTGTAGCATTTTGCAAAATGGTTATTTTCCCCACATTTGCTGATGGTGTTTTCCAAAGGCAACACACTGTTTGGGGCCATGCAACACCTTCTACATGACTGACTGTACACACTCTTCCCCTTAGCAGTAATGTTCATTGCAAGTGGTTCCACTCTCTTTGCTTTGATCCATTCTGGCTATATTCTCTTTTACTTAGTACCTGGACAGCCCTTCTAGTGAATTCAGTTCTTTGGCTTGTGCTTTCACAGTTTCTGCTGCCATGCATATTTTGAGAGCTTTTTATAAGGTTACGTCTCCTTCAAGAAAGCAGTCCTTCTCTTACCACATTGTTTTTAGTGCCACAAATGATTTTATTTCTGACAAGGGGGTGGTGGGGAGGGATATCTCAGTGGTTTGAGCATTGACTTGCTAAACCCAGGGCTGTGAGTTCAGTCATTGAGGGGGCCACTTAGGAATCTGGGGCAAAAATCAGTACTTGGTCCTCCTAGTGAAGGCAGGATGCTGGACTTAATGGCCATTCAAGGTCCCTTCCAGTTCTAGGAGGTATACTTATCTCCAATTATTTATTTATAAGAGCTCTGTCAGCTCACCAAAGTCACAGGTTTTACTGAGTTTCCTTAATTCTGTGACATATTATTTTATAGTGTGTGACCGGGGTCCCAACGGGGGTCAGCTGAGGTCACTCAATTAGGGTAAACTGCAAAGAATGGGTCAGATAATCCCCAAAGCTGATGGATATTTTTAATACTTAAATTTAGCAAGCCAGCATAAAACAGCTTCTTTATTACCTCACTGGTTGTCCAGAAACCAACAACACAGTTCTTTTAAAGTAACCCAGCCTCAGGCCTCAATCCAGGTACCCAAGTCAAATATGATAAAGATTTTCTGAAAAGGTTCTACCAACCCCAAAGGATCGGACACATTACCTCCTAGGCTACTGAATATTCCAGATCTTACCCAAATATATGCTACAGCCAATTCTTAGTAACTAGACTAAAATGTATTTAAAAAGAAAAAAAAGAGAGAGAGTATGGTTGAAAGATCAATATGCATACAGACAAGTTCAATTCTTAAGGTACAGATACATACCAGAAATGACGATCTTTGTAGTTGCAAAGAGTTCCTTTAGAATTTTGCTCATAGGTTATAGTCCAATGTCCAACATTATATCCAAGGTCTACCAGCTTAATTGTGATCTCATCTTGTGGCTCAGACTTCCCCGGCTGAAGCTTAAGCAGATATGAGATAAAAAGGATCTCAGGACCCAAGGATTTTTTATACAATGTCAGGTCTTCTTTGACAAGTTGGGAGTCCCTCTGGGAACACTAGGTCCTTGTTTCCTCAGCATCATCATTAATTATTCACACAGAATAACATATGGCAATTTATCCATCAGGCAGTCTATCACCAGTACTTAGCTACACAAATTAACATAAAACTGTTCCTCCACCATTTGCTAATGATTTGTTATACATTTCAAAGAGAGATGAATACAGAGCTATCCCATATTTACACTTCATTTAAATGCTAGGATGTTCTTTTGATCTCTGATTTAACAGAATACAGCATAGACAGGGACTGTTGATTACATTTTGACCACTACCCATACATATGTAAATACACTAAGCACAAACAGCATCTCCCCACATGTCTTTAAGGGCTGAATATGAGTCATTTATTTTGCAGGATGTTTAACCATTTCTGACCATGTCTCACGTGGCGTCATCAGTTTTTTGCATGCATGAAAAAAAAATTGTGTCTCTGAAAGACTTCATTCATTTTGGCATCCAATGTTCCACAAATTTAGTCAGTATTTTATATAATTTCATGTTTCCACCTTCTTCAAACTTAAAATTGTTGTAAATATTGTGACAGACCCAGGCCAGTGGGGTACAGGAGTCTGGTCATATTGGCATCCAGGAGGTGGGTGGGCAAAGCCTGCCCACTTCTAAAGGAGCTCCCCCCAGCCTAAGGGGAGGACCCACAGGTCTGTGACACCAAATGATTTCATGAGACAACTAATGAAAAAAACAGGATCGGGAGTGATGTCATAGGGCTAAACAAAGGGAACCTAATGGGGACACTGAGCACAGAACCCCGGACAATGCCCACTGCTCCTCGAAGGCATAAAGGGAGCCAGTGGACGCCGCCCAGAGGAACTCTGCCCGGATGCGTGAATGGACGGAGGAGTAGAAATAGGCCCCACAGTCACAGGAAATCCCAATCGGCCAACCTCCTCTCCCTGGCTTTGTAGATAGCTAGTTTGGCCAGGGTCAAGAGGAGGTTGATAAGGAGATCCTGCAACTTTGTGGGGCCATGGATGGGGAGTGTGTAGATAAAACAGGTGAGGGGAAAAGTGCAACCAAAAACGCAATAAGCTATTTAAGAAGAGCTGGAAAAGGGGCTGCAACCTGGCGCACTCCAAATAAATGTGCGCCAGGGTCTCTTTCACTCCACAAAAAGGGCAGATGTTGGGGACAGGGGTGAACCGCGCCAAGTACACACCCGTGCTCATGGCCCTGTGAAGGAGCAGCCAACTGATATCCCCGGCAGGCCTCGGGACCAAGGCAGAGTATAAGCTGGCCCACCAGGGCTTCTCACCCTCAAGAGGTGGCAGGAGGTCCCGCCAGTTGGTATCGGGGTGGGACGCGAGGGTGAGGTAGTGAAGGGTGTGGAGCACGAGCGTGTACAGATGTTTCTTTGGCGTGGTTTGGTACATAACCATATGCAGATCATGCAGCTGGCTGGCAGTGAAAGGGTGAGGGGGCTGATCGGGTCCACAGGGCAGGGGTCCGATAAAAATGTCCATGGGGACAGGGGTAGAGGGTGGGCGGGGCGTGCCCTCTCACAGGACCCGGTTGAGGTAAGCCCGAGCAGCAGGCAGTAAAGCGGCCTTCACCTCCTGAAGTACGCGCTGGGGAGTACGAGACCTGGAGAGTCCCATGCGCTGAGCGAGCATCAGGGGATCCACCCAGTCTCCCCAGTCATAGTTCAGGAGGTCTCTGACCTTGGTGACTCCTGCCAAGACCAGCCTCTGGAGCACCATGGAGGACTCCGCCACCTGCACTCGAAGCTGGGGATTGTGTAGCAAGGGCTCCACGAGGAGGTCAACCCCCACGGTGGCCGCCACGGACCTGGTTGTTGAAAAGAGCTTCCAGGTCCAGAGGAGGTCTTGGTAGAAGACCGGCAGCCCGGAGAGGTCTCGCAGAAGACCTCTCGGATGGAGGTAAAAGAGCTGCCGGTCGTATCGGAGCCCTCAGAAGCGGCGGAGGAAGGCGTGCGCCAATACGCTCCACGCCGGACTACCCGCACCAAACAGGAGCCTCTGCAGGGCCTGGAGGCGGAAGACATGGACCTGAGCGCGTAAGCACTTCAGGCCCTGCCCCCCCTCCTCCAGGGGCAGGTGGAGGACCCCTGCAGAGACCCAGTGCGTCCCTGGCCAAAAGAACTCCAGAATCGCCGTCCGGAGGTAGGCCAGGAAACCCGGGGCCGGGACCAGGGTGTTGAGCCGGTACCAGAGCATGGACAGGACCAGTTGATTAAGCACCAGTGCCCTCCCCCGAAGGGAGAGGCACCGGAGTAGTTCTGTCCATTTCCGGAGCCGCTCCGTCACCCTGCCCTGCAAATCCTGCCAGTTCTCCGGCGGAGACGGATGCGTGGCAGAAAGGTAAACGCCGAGATAGAGTAGCGGACCCGCGCTCCACCGGATGGCCTGAAGCGCGGGTGGGAGGGAGCTCGCCTGCCACCCATCCCCGACCACCAGGCCAGAGCTCTTGACCCAGTTGACCCGGGCGGAGGAGGTCGCCGAGTACACAGCCTGGCAAGCCTCCACCCGTGCCAAGTCGCCCGGGTCCTGGACCATGAGGAGCACATCGTCAGCGTATGCTGACAGGACCAGCCGCAGCCCCAGCTCCCGAAGCACCAACCCCGTCATCCTCTTGCGGAGGAGACAGAGGAAGGGCTCGATCGCCAGAGCGTACAGCTCGCCCGAGAGGGGGCACCCCTGCCGCACTCCCGGCCCGAAGCTGACCGGCTCGGTCAGGGTCCAGTTGAGCCTGACCAGACACTCCGCAGAAGCGTACAGCACCTGGAGAAAACCCACAAACAGGGGTCCGAAGCTGAACGCTCGCAGAGTGCCCAGGAGATACCCGTGATCCATCCGGTCGAACGCCTTCTCCTGATCCAGGGACAAGAGGGCGAATGACAGACCATCCCTACACCCCAATTCCAGAAGGTCCCGGACCAGATACAAGTTATCAAACATGGTGCGGCCCGGGACGGTGTAGGTCTGGTCTAGATGGACCACGTCCGCCAGCACGGACCCTAGCCGCATCTAGATGGCCTTCGCAACAATTTTGTAGTCCGTGCTGAGGAGCGAGACGGGACGCCAATTCCGTAAGTCGCAGAGGTCCCCCCTCTTCGGCAATAAGGCCAGCACGGCTCTCCTGCACGAGAGAGGGAGGACCCCGCTATGCAAAGCCTCGGCCCAGATGGTGACCAGGTCTGGGCCGAGGACGTCCGAGAACACGCGGTAGAACTCCACGGTCAGCCCGTCCAAGCCCGGAGATTTATTGGTGGGCATGTGACGGAGGGCCTCCGAGAACTCGGCCAGAGTGAGAGGCAGCTCTAGCCGGTCCCGGTCGCCCGTGCTGACCGTCGGGAGCCCGTCCCAGAGCACTCTGCAAGCGTTAGGATCGGTCGGATCCGGGGAGAAAAGAGTGGCGTAGAAGGCTCTGGCCCTCTGGCACATCTCCGCCGGATCCATGAGGGGGGTGCCGTCCTCCGCCAGGAGGCAGGTGACGTGCTTCTTGGCCCCCCTCCTTTTCTCCAGGGCGTAGAAGAAGCGGGAGCCACGATCCGTCTCCCGAAGGAGGTGGATGCGGGATCGAACAAAAGCACCCCGGGCCCGATGGTCTTCGAGGGCCCGGAGCTCCTCCCGCTTCTCCCAGCACGCTCCGCAGAGGGATGGATCCTCGAGGTTGACGGCCAGACGCCTCTCCAGCTCCAAGACCTCCCACTTCAACTGCCCTATCACCGCATCCCTCCGTCGGCTGGCACCCCGAGTGTAGTCACGGCAGAAGAGCCGGGCGCGCACCTTCCCCAGATCCCACCACCGCTGCACCGAGGAAAAGGCGCGCCTCTGCCCTCGCCAGGCCATCCAGAACTCCCGGAAGGACGCCACGAAGCCCGCATCCTCCAGAAAACTATTATTAAAGTGCCAATAGGCCGGCCCCGGCCTCTCCGCGCAGAGAGAGGCCGTCACGGTGGCAAGGTGGTGATCCGAAAAGGGGGCCGGCCGAACGCTGGAGGAGTGGGCCCGTGAAAGGTGGAAACGTGACAGGTAAATACGGTCCAGCCGAGAGTGGCACGACCGATGGGCCTCCACTCGGACGAAGGTGAACGTCGAGACGTCGTCTGGGTGGTGGTCGCGCCAGACGTCCACCAGGGAGTGGCGGTCGACAATCTCCTGGAGGACGTCCACAGCTGCCGGGCACTGCTCGGTCCCCGAGCGGTCCCATTCCTCGAGGGTGGTGTTAAAATCCCCTCCCAAGACCAGGCACTCACGAGGATCCAGGGAGCCGAGGAAGGCGGATGCCTGCTGATAAAAACGTAGCCTCTCCGGGGCCGATGTCGGGGTGTAAACGTTGACGAGATTAACCACAAGCCCCTCCATGCGGACCCGGAGGTGCAGCAGGCGACCCGGCACAGCCTCGGCGACCCCTAGCACCTCGGGCCGTAGGTCGGGGGAGAACAGGGTCACCACTCCAGCCGCGCAGACAGAGAAGTGGCTAAAGTAGGCCCCATTCCCCCACTTCAGCCGCCAGCTAGCTTCAGCGGCCGGATCCGTATGGGTCTCCTGCAGGAAAACCACAGAGTACCCCCCCTCCCGGAGGAAGGAGAGCACCTGGCTCCTGCGGAGACCCATCCTACAGCCTCGGGTGTTTAAAGTGGCAAGGATGATCGGCGCCATGAGGAGGGCTGGGGGGGATCCTCACTGGCAGACACACCCACGGCCTCCGGCAGGCCGCGCAGCAATCCGTGACCAACCCCGAAGGTGAGTAAGGAGTCACGGAAAACACGGACCCGCCGGTAGGCCGCGGCGGCCTGCTTCCCGGTCCTCTTACCCTCCCCCATGAGGGCCCTCGCGGCCCGGAGGACCTGATGGAAATCCCCCCACCACTGGAGCGCAAGATGGACTTTGTTCCGGGAGCCACGGACGTCCTCGAGGAACTCCCGCAGCTCCTCCCTCAGCGCATGGGGGGGTGGGGTCACTGATCGATGACTGGCCCCCAGTGGGGCCCCCGTCACAGCCCCGTGGCCCAACAAGACGGGTAGGCAGGGGGCAGATCCCCAACGTGGCAGCAGATGGACTGACGCCACATGACCCACCCCGCTCCCAGATTCAAGAAGGGGCAGTGGAAGGAGAACAGCAGCCCCTGGGGGGTCGGGACAGGAAAGAACTAGTGAACCCGCTCCCTGGGAGGTATTGCCAGGGGCGGCACTGGCATCACAGGAAGTGGGGGGGACAAGGACAGAGCCAACAGCAGTAGGGCGGGGATCAGGGAGAGAATCCGGGAAGGAGGTAGAGGCAGGATCCGGAGCCTCCATAGGTGAGACGCCAGAAGGTGGCTCCTCCTGGCCAGGCTCAAGGATCTGGGAAGTGGGCAGGGGACCCCTAATGATGCCGGGCTCAGCCATTGTGGCACGTGCGGCAGCCTCGGCATCCAGAGAGAGATGGTGGTCAATGGGGTCCCCGCTGAGGAAGGAGGGTGGGTCCTCCACACCCAAGAGGGACACCCCCTGGGAAGCGGGTCTCGGCAGCGGGGCACTGGCCGTCGCCCCAAGGGGCTCGGCAGCCGCCAACAGAGTGCCACCCGCAGCCGAGTCAAGGGAAGATTCCAGGGGACCCTCAGAGGTGGGAGGAGAAACAGCGGGTAGGGGAAGGGAACCCGGGGACAGGGGGGATGTAGTGAGGTCACCCAGATCGAGGCTCGCAGGCAGAGGGTCGTCCTCCCCCTGCGTGACCGGGGTCAAACCCAGGGCCTCGATTTCTCCATAGATGGGAGGGAGATCACAGTCCACCACCCCAGGGCCCTCCCCGCCAGAACCCGAGGCGATACCCACCGCGGCGCTCTCAAAGGCGCCAAGTGGGAAGGGGGCGAGAGAGGCTCCCTCGGGGGCATCCACGGGAAGGGATCCCAGAGGAGGGGCAGTGTCACCTTCCGGTGCTGCCACGGCATCCCCAGCCAGCACCACAAACTGGGAGTCATCAGGGGACAAGGCGGAAGACTCGACATCGGCGCCCCCCTTCCTGCTCTTTCGGGGGGCCTCCGAATCCGAAGGATGTAAAGAAACTCGAGCCTTCCGCTTGCCCCGCTTCCCCTGCACTAAAGACCAGCCCTCCATGGCATCATCCGGGGGCTGGCTAACAGGGGTCGGCTCGGGGGGCAAGGGCAATGGCTCAGGGACTCGGGGAGGCAGTGGTGGGACAGCAGAAACCGGGAAGGATTCCTCCTGGGACGAGCCCTCTCCCACGTCCGGCGGTAGCCCCGCCACACCCTCCTCCACAAAGGTGGACCAAGAAGGAGGAGGAGGGGCAGCTTCGGGTGCCGGGCAGCTAGAGGGACCGGCGATGACAGGGCCGGCGCCTTGCCGGGGCTCGGGGGTCCCGGACGCTCCTGCGTGCTGGGCCAAGGGACAGTCCCTCCGGACGTGCCCCATCGCCCGGCAGAGGTAGCACCGGGCCTCCCCCGTTGAGTAATGCACCCGGTAGTGGGCTCCCTGGTAAGGGACCAGAAAGGACCCCTCCAGTGCCTCCCCGCCACGCGCCGCCGGCAGCAGTTGAAGCTGCACTTGCCGGCGGAACGAGAGAACATGACGGAGGGCGGGGTCCTTGCAGCCCAAGGGGAGAGGGCTGATGACAGAGATGGGGCGTCCCAGGGCAGAAAGGGCGGGCAGCAGGGCGGCATTGGGCAGGAAGGGAGGGATGGAGGTCAAGATCAAGCGGACCCCTAGGTCTTCCAACGGCTCCAGGGGGACGAACACGCCCCCCACCGCCAGGCCCGTCTCTACCGCCTTCTGGGCGGCAGCCTCCGATGCCAGGAAGAAGACCACCTTCCCGTACATTTTGGAGGCCGCCACGATGGCCGTGGGCCCCACTACCCTGGCCAACGCCCGCACGTAGGTCTCCATGTGGGGCGAGGCGGGCACCAGGAGGCAACGGACGCCGTGCTTCCTGGTCAAAGTGGGAAAGGGGCCCCGGCCGCTGTAGATGTTGGCGGAAGCGGCGGGCGGAGGAGCAGCGGCAGGCGGGGGGGCCGCCGCCACCTGGGCGTACGCCCTGGGGGCCGGGGGAGGGACACCTGCAGAGCTGGTGGAGGGAACAGCGGGGAGGGACACCGCAGCCGGTAGCGGGGCTTCGGCAGCGGGGGCAGTCTCCGCCATGGAGGGCCTGGCCTTTCTAGCGGGGCCCTTACCTTTCTTCCCACCCCGACCCTTCCCACCGGCTGGGGGGGCTCCCCCCGAATCAGAAGGGGCGAGAGACGTGGCAGCAACGGAGGTCTCCCCAGTACTCGCCGCCGCCGGTGCCCCAGCAGGGGCGGTGGTAGGTGGATCGGCAGCGGCGGTCGAGGTAGAGGCTTGGGCAGTGGACATGGGGGCAGGTGGAAGAGGGGCAGTGGGAGCATCGCGAGGGGTCTCCCTCGCCGCATCCCCCGCCATAACGAGAGCGGGGAGGGGGACAAACAGCGAGGGGAGGGGAAGAAGAGGAGGCGGCCACCCTTCCCCGCTAGGCTGCAGGCAGGGGAGGAGGGCGCCAGAAGGGGAAGGCTAAAGGGGCGTAGGGAGCAACCAAGGACTAAGGGTAGGATTGTTGCAGGGCACCAACCCAGAGGGGGGTTTCGGCTCCTCCAGTTGCACTAGGGGTGCGGGGGGCAACGGCAGAGGGGGGAGTGCAGTGAACAAGGGGCAACCAAATGGGGAAGGGCACAAGCGCCTGAGAGGGGGCGTGGGCGCATGGGGAGGAACCGATCAGGGCTGGGGGAGCACAGGGTGGGGGGAAAGGGTGAGCTGAGATCAGGGTAGAGGGACCACGGGGACAGCTACAGGACCGGGGCAGAACTATCAGGCAGCAGAGGGAAATAGGTGGCGTGGAGAAATGTGGCAAAGGGGAGGAGGTCAGTCCAGTATGAAGGGGGAGGTGGTGCACCCACAGGCACTTGTGCCAAAAAGTCAATGTTTGGCTGCTGCTGCTGCAGGCCCAAATGGTGGAAGTGGGCGTGGTGAGCCAGGCGAGCAGCTCAGACCCAGAGGCAGGAGTCCAAAGCAGAAGGAAAACAGCCTGCGGGTGTGGTGGAGGGGGCAACGATGATGGTGGGGGCGAAGGGGGACATGGATGGACTGGGGGCAGGCTCCACGCCACACCCCCAGTGCCCCAGCAGACACAGTCCAAACCCCCACCACAAGAGCACAGTTTGAAAAAGACTCAGTCCAGAAAAGCCCCCTCCACAGTGGTCTTCATACTGTCTCCATCAGCGGGCAGTCCTCTCCTCCTTCCTCTCCTTCTCCGGGCACCAACAGCTCCCCAGCAACAGCCACAGTAGGCCCAGCAGCTCCAGGTGGTGGTGGTCTGGCGTCCAGGCAGGAGGGACCCCGCTCAGAGGGTGGTGTCCTTAGCAACAAGAGCTGGGGTCCCTCACTCCCCTCCTCTTAGGGAAGCAGGCCAGCACCCCCCCCCCAAGGGGCTGTAGGTGGAATAACAGCAGTAACTGAGGTGGGGGGGAACCACTAGCCAGCCAGCAAACAGACAGCAGAGAGAGGGGTAGGTGGTGGTGTCTAGCCCAGCCAGGAAAGCAGCAGGAGCAGGAACAGCAGCAGAGACAGCAGCAGCGATGGCCCAGCGCCCAGCAGGAACAGCAGGAACAGCAGCAGCAGCAGCCGCCCTCTCCCTCCTTCCTCTACAGCAGAGCGGTCCTATTGGCACCCAGTGGGGGTGGGCGGGCAAAGCCCGCCCACTTCTAAAGGGCCTCCCCCCAGCCTAAGGGGAGGACCCACAGGTCTGGGACACCAAATAATTACGGGGGACAACTAATGAAAAAAACAGGATCGGGAGTGAGGTCATAGGGCTAAACGAAGGGAACCCGATGGGGACACCGAGCAGAGAACCCCAGACAACGCCCACTGCTCCTCGAAGGCATCAAGGGAGGCAGTGGACGCCGCCCAGAGGAACTCTGCCCGGATGCGTGAGCAGACGGAGGAACGGAAATAGGCCCTACAGTCGCAGGAAATCCCGTCGGCCAACCTCCTCTCCCTGGTGTTGTAGATGGTCAGTTTGGCCAGGGCCAAGAGGAGGTTGAGAAGGAGATCCCGCGACTTCGTGGGGCCACGGATGGGGAGCGTGTAGATAAAAAGGTGAGGGGAAAAGTGCAACCAAATACGCAGGAAAATATTCAGGAGGAGCCGGAACAGGGGCTGCAACCTGGCGCACTCCAAATAAACGTGCGCCAAGGTCTCCTTCTCACCACAGAAAGGGCAGGTGCTAGGGAGAGATGTGAACCGCGCCAAGTACACGCCCGTGCTCACGGCTCCGTGAAGGAGCCGCCAACTGATATCCTCGGCGGGCCTCAGGACCAGGGCAGAGTACAAGCTGGCCCACCGGGGCTCCTCACCCTCGAGAGGCGGCAGGAGGTCCCGCCATTTGGTATCGGGGCGGGACGCGAGGGTGAGGTAGTGAAGGGTATGGAGCACGAGCGAGTACAGATGTTTCCGTGGCGCGGTCTGGAACAAAACCGGCTGCAGATCATGCAGCCGGCTGGCAGTGAAAGGGTGAGGGGGCCGATCGGGTCCATGGGGCAGGGGCCCGATAAAAATGTCCACGGGGCCTGGGGTGGAGGGTTGGCGGGGCGTGCCCTCTCGCAGGACCCGGTCGAGGTAAGCCCGAGCAGCGGGCAGTAAAGCGGCCTTCACCTCCTGAAGTACGCGCTGGGGAGTACGAGGTCTGGAGAGCCCCATGCGCTGAGCGAGCATCAGGGGATCCAGCCAGTCTCCCCGGTCGTAGTCCAGGAGGTCTCCGACCCTGGTGACTCCCGCCGAGACCAACCTCTGGCACACCGTGGGGGACTCCGCCACCTGCACACAAAGCTGGGGATTGTGTAGCAGGGGCTCCGCGAGGAGGTCAACCCCCACGGTGGCCGCCACGGACCTGGTCGTTGAAAAGAGCTTCCAGGTCCGGAGGAGGTCTTGGTAGAAGACCGGCAGCCTGGAGAGGTCTCGCGGAAGACCTCTCGGATGGAGGTAAAAGAGCTGCCGGTGGTATCGGAGCCCTCAGAAGCGGCAGAGGAAGGCGTGCGCCAATACGCTCCACGCCGGACTACCCGCACCAAACAGGAGCCTCTGCAGGGCCTGGAGGCAGAAGACATGGACCTGAGCGCGTAAGCATTTCAGGCCCTGCCCCCCCTCCTCCACGGGCAGGTGGAGGACCCCTGCAGAGACCCAGTGCGTCCCTGGCCAAAAGAACTCCAGAATCACCGTCCGGAGGTTGGCCAGGAAACCCGGGGCCGGGACCAGGGTGTTGAGTCGGTACCAGAGCATGGACAGGACCAGTTGATTAAGCACCAGTGCCCTCCCCCGAAGGGAGAGGCACTGGAGTAGTCCTGTCCATTTCTGGAGCCGCTCCGTCACCCTGCCCTGCAAATCCTGCCAGTTCTCCGGCGGAGACGGATGCGTGGCAGAAAGGTAAACGCCGAGATAGAGCAGCGGACCTGCGCTCCACCGGATGGCCTGAAGCGCGGGTGGGAGGGAGCTCGCCTGCCACCCGTCCCCGACCACCAGGCCAGAGCTCTTGACCCAGTTGACCCGGGCGGAGGAGGCTGCCGAGTACACAGCCTGGCAAGCCTCCACCCGCGCCAAGTCGCCCGGGTCCTGGACCACGAGGAGCACATCGTCAGCGTATGCCGACAGGACCAGCCGCAGCCCCAGCTCCCAAAGCACCAACCCCGTCAACCTCTTGCGGAGGAGACAGAGGAAGGGCTCGATCGCCAGAGCGTACAGCTGGCCCGAGAGGGGGCACCCCTGCCGCACTCCCCGCCCGAAGCTGACCGGCTCGGTCAGGGTCCAGTTGAGCCTGACCAGACACTCCGCAGAAGCGTACAGCACCTGGAGAAAACCCACAAATGGGTCCGAAGCTGAACGCTCGCAGAGTGCCCAGGAGATACCCGTGATCCATCCGGTCGAACGCCTTCTCCTGATCCAGGGACAAGAGGGCGAACGACAGACCATCCCTACACCCCAATTCCAGAAGGTCCCGGACCAGATACAAGTTATCAAAGATGGTGCGGCCCGGGACGGTGTAGGTCTGGTCTGGATGGACCACGTCCGCCAGCACGGACCCTAGCCGCATCTAGATGGCCTTCGCAACAATTTTGTAGTCCGTGCTGAGGAGCGAGACGGGACGCCAATTCCGTAAGTCGCGGAGGTCCCCCCTCTTCGGCAATAAGGCCAGCATGGCTCGCCTGCACGAGAGAGGGAGGACCCCGCTCTGCAAAGCCTCGGCCCAGACGGTGACCAGGTCTGGGCCGAGGACGTCCCAGAACACGCGGTAGAACTCCACGGTCAGCCCGTCCAAGCCCGGAGATTTATTGGTGGGCATGTGACGGAGGGCCTCCGAGAACTCGGCCAGAGTGAGAGGCAGCTCTAGCCGGTCCCGGTCGCCCGTGCTGACCGTCGGGAGCCCGTCCCAGAGCACTCTGCAAGCGTTAGGATCGGTCGGATCCGGGGAGAGAAGAGTGGCGTAGAAGGCCCTGGCCCTCTGGCACATCTCCGCCGGATCCGTGAGGGGGTGCCGTCCTCCGCCAGGAGGCAGGTGACGTGCTTCTTGGCCCCCCTCCTTTTCTCCAGGGCGTAGAAGAAGCGGGAGCCGCGATCCATCTCCCGAAGGAGGTGGATGAGGGACCGAACAAAAGCACCCCGGGCCCGATGGTCTTCGAGGGCCCGGAGCTCCTCCCGCTTCTCCCGGCACGCTCCGCAGAGGGATGGATCCTCGGGGTCGACGGCCAGACGCCTCTCCAGCTCCAAGACCTCCCGCTCCAACTGCCCTATCGCCGCATCCCTCCGTCGGCTGGCACCCCGAGTGTAGTCACGGCAGAAGAGCCGGGCGCGCACCTTCCCCAGATCCCACCACCGCTGCGCCGAGGAAAAGGCGCGCCTCAGCCCTCGCCAGGCCAGCCAGAACTCCCGGAAGGACGCCACGAAGCCCGCATCCTCCAGCAAACTATTATTAAAGTGCCAATAGGCCGGCCCCGGCCTCTCCGCGCAGAGAGAGTCCGTCACTGTGGCAAGGTGGTGATCCGAAAAGGGGGCCGGCCGAACGCTGGAGGAGTGGGCCCGTGAAAGGTGGAAACGTGACAGGTAAATACGGTTCAGCCGGGAGTGGCACGACCGATGGGCCTCCACCCGGACGAAGGTGAACGTCGAGACGTCGTCTGGGTGGTGGTCGCGCCAGACGTCCACCAGGGAGTGGCGGTCGACAATCTCCCGGAGGACGTCCGCAGCTGCCGGGCACTGCTCGGTCCCCGAGCGGTCCCATTCCTCGAGGGTGGTGTTAAAATCCCCTCCCAAGACCAGGCACTCACGAGGATCCAGGGAGCCGAGGAAGGCTGATGCCTGCTGATAAAAACATAGCCTCTCCGGGGCCGATGTCGGGGCGTAAACGTTGACGAGATTAACCACAAGCCCCTCCATGCGGACCCGGAGGTGCAGCAGGTGACCCGGCACAGCCTCGGCGACCCCCAGCACCTCGAGCCGTAGGTCGGGGGAGAACAGGGTCGCCAATCCAGCCGCGCAGACCGAGAAGTGGCTAAAGTAGGCCCCGTCCCCCCACTCCAGCCGCCAGCTAGCTTCAGCGGCTGGATCCGTATGGGTCTCCTGCAGGAAAACCACAGAGTACCCCCCCTCCTGGAGGAAGGAGAGCACCTGGCTCCTGCGGAGACCCATCCTACAGCCTCGTGTGTTTAAGGTGGCAAGGAAGATCGGCGCCATGAGGAGGGCTGAGGGGGATCCTCACTGGCAGACATGCCCACGGCCTCCGGCAGGCCGCGCAGCAATCCGTGACCAACCCCGAAGGTGAGTAAAGAGTCACGGAAGACACGGACCCGCCGGTAAGCTGCGGCGGCCTGCTTCCCGGTCCTCTTACCCTCCCCCATGAGGGCCCTCGCGGCCCGGAGGACCTGATGGAAATCCCCCCACCGCTGGAGCGCAAGATGGACTTTGTTCCGGGAGCCACGGACGTCCTCGAGGAACTCCCGCAGCTCCTCCCTCAGCGCATGGGGGGGTGGGGTCACTGATCTATGACTGGCCCCCAGTGGGGCCCCCGTCACAGACCCGTGGCCCACCAAGGCGGGTAGGCAGGGGGCAGATCCCCAACGTGGCAGCAGATGGACCGACGCCACACGACCCGCCCCGCTCCCAGATTCAAGAAGGGGCGGTGGAAGGAGAACAGCAGCCCCTGGGGGGTCAGGACAGGAAAGAACTAGTGAACCCGCTCCCTGGGAGGTATTGCCAGGGGCGGCACTGGCATCACAGGAAGTGGGGGGGACAAGGACAGAGCCAACAGGAGTAGGGCGGGGATCAGGGAGAGAATCCGGGAAGGAGGTGGAGGCAGGATCCGGAGCCTCCAGAGGTGAGACACCAGAAGGTGGCTCCTCCTGGCCAGGCTCAAGGATCTGGGAAGTGGGCAGGGGACCCCTAACGATGCCGGGCGCAGCCACTGTGGCACGTGCGGCAGCCTCGGCATCCAGAGAGAGATGGTGGTCAGTGGGGTCCCCGCTGAGGAAGGAGGGCGGGTCCTCCACACCCAAGAGGGACACCCCCTGGGAAGCGGGTCTCGGCAGCGGGGCACTGGCCGTCGCCCCAAGGGGCTCGGCAGCAGCCAACAGAGTGCCACCCGCAGCCGAGTCGAGGGAAGATTCCAGGGGACCCTCAGAGGTGGGAGCAGAAACAGCGGGTAGGGGAAGGGAACCTGGGGACAGGGGGGATGTAGTGAGGGTGCCCAGATCGAGGCCCGCCGGCAGAGGATCGTCTTCCCCCTGCGTGACCGGGGTCAAACCCAGGACCTCGATATCTGCGTAGATGGGAGGGAGATCACAGTCCACCACCCCAGGGCCCTCCCCGCCAGCACCCGAGGTGATACCCACCGCGATACCCACCGCGGCGCTCTCAGAGGCGCCAAGTGGGAAGGGGGCGAGAAAGGCTCCCTCGGGGGCATCCACGGGAAGGGACCCCGGAGGAGGGGTGGTGTCACCCTCCGGTGCTGCCACGGCATCCGCAGCCGGCACCACAAACTGGGAGTCATCAGGGGACAAGGCGGAAGACTCGACATCGGCACCCCCCTTCCTGCTCTTCCGGGGCGCCTCCGAATCCGAAGGATGTAAAGAAACTCGAGCCTTCCGCTTGCCCCGCTTCCCCTGCACTTAGGACCAGCCCTCCATGGCATCATCCGGGGGCTGGCTAACAGGGGTCGGCTCGGGGGGCAAGGGCAATGGCTCAGGGACTCGAGGAGGCAGTGGTGGGACAGCAGAAACCGGGGAGGAGTCCCCCTGGGACGAGCACTCTCCCACGGCCGGCGGTAGCCCCGCCACACCCTCCTCCACAGAGGTGGACCGAGAAGGAGGAGGAGGGGCAGCTTCGGGTGCCGGGCAGCTAGAGGGACCGGCGATGACAGGGCCGGCGCCTTGCCGGGGCTCAGGGGTCCCGGACGCTCCTGCGTGCTGGGCCAAGGGACAGTCCCTCTGGACGTGCCCCATCGCCCGGCAGAGGTAGCACCGGGCCTCCCCCGTTGAGTAATGCACCCGGTAGTGGGCTCCCTGGTAAGGGACCAGAAAGGACCCCTCGAGCGCCTCTTCGCCACGCGCCGCCGGCGGCAGTTGAAGCTGCACTTGCCGGCAGAACGAGAGAACATGACGGAGGGCGGGGTCCTTGCAGCCCAAGGGGAGAGGGCTGATGACAGAGATGGGGCATCCCAGGGCAGAAAGGGCGGGCAGCAGGGCAGCATTGGGCAGGAAGGGAGGGACGGAGGTCAAGATCAAGCGGACCCCCAGGTCTTCTAACGGCTCCAGGGGGACGAACACGCCCCCCACCGCCAGGCCCGTCTCTACCGCCTCCTGGGAGGCAGCCTCCGATGCCAGGAAGAAGACCACCTTCCCGTACATTTTGGAGGCCGCCACGATGGCTGTGGGCCCCACTACCGTGGCCAACGCCCGCACGTAGGTCTCCACATGGGGCGAGGCGGGCACCAGGAGGCAACGGACGCCGTGCTTCCTGGTCAAAGGGGGAAAGGGGCCCCGGCCGCTGTAGATGTTGACGGAAGCGGCGGGCGGAGGAGCAGCGGCAGGCGGGGGGGCCGCCACCACCTGGGCGTACGCCCTGGGGGCCGAGGGAGGGACACCTGCAGAACTGGTGGAGGGAATAGCGGGGAGGGACGCCGCAGCCGGTAGCGGGGCTGCGGCAGCGGGGGCAGTCTCCGCCATGGAGGGCCTGGCCTTTCTAGCGGGGCCCTTACCCTTCTTCCCACTCCGACCCTTCCCACCGGCTGGGAGGGCTCCCCCCGAATCAGAAGGGGCGAGAGACGTGGCAGCAACGGAGGTCTCCCCAGTACTCGCCGCCGCCGGTGCCCCAGCAGGGGCGGTGGTAGGTGGATCGGCAGCGGCGGTCGAGGTAGCGGCTTGGGCAGTGGACACGGGGACAGGTGGAGGAGGGACAGTGGGAGCATCGCAAGGGGTTTCCCCCGCCGCATCCCCCGCCATAACGAGAGCGGGGAGGGGGACAAACAGCGAGGGGAGGGGAAGGAGAGGAGGCGGCCACCCCTCCCTGCTAGGCTGCAGGCAGGGGAGGAGGGCGCCAGAAGGGGAAGGCTAAAGGGGCGCAGGGAGCAACCAAGGACTAAGGGTGGGATTGTTGCAGGGCACCAGCGTAGAGGGGGGTTCTGGATCCTCCAGTTGCACCAGGGGAGCGGGGGGGCAACGGCAGAGGGGGGAGTGCAGTGAACAAGGGGAAACCAAATGGGGAAGGGCACAAGCGCCTGACAGGGGGCGTGGGCGCATGAGGAGGAACCGATCAGGGCTGGGGGAGCACAGGGTGGGGGGAAAGGGCGAGCTGAGATTGGGGTAGAGGGACCACGGGGACAGCTACAGGGCTGGGGCAGAACTATCAGGCAGCAGAGGGAAATAGGTGGGGTGGACAAATGTGGCAAAGGGGAGGGGGTCAGTCCAGTATGAGAGGGGAGGTGGTGCACCCACAGGCACTTGTGCCAAAAAGTCAATGTTTGGCTGCTGCTGCTGCAGGCCCAAATGGTGGAAGTGGGCACGGTGAGCCAGGCGAGCAGCTCAGACCCAGAGGCAGGAGTCCAAAGCAGAAGGAAGACAGCCTGCGGGGGTGCTGGAGGGGGCAACGATGGTGGTGGGGGCGAAGGGGGACACGGATGGACTAGGGGCAGGCTCCACGCCACCCCCCCGGTGCCCCAGCAGACACAGTCCAAACCCCCACCACAAGAGCACAGTTTGAAAAAGACTCAGTCCAGAAAAGCCCCCTCCACAGTGGTCTTCATACTCTCTCCATCAGCGGGTGGTCCACTTCTCCTTCCTCTCCTCCTCCGGGCACCAACAGCTCCCCAGCAACAGTCACAGTAGCCCCAGCAGCTCCAGATGGTGGTGGTCTGGCGTCCAGGCAGGAGGGATCCCGCTCAGAGGGTGGTGTCCTTAGCAACAAGAGCTGGGGTCCCTCACTCCCCTCCTCTTAGGGAAGCAGGCCAGCACCCCCCCCAAGGGGCTGTAGGTGGAATAACAGCAGTAACTGAGGTGGGGGGGAACCACTAGCCAGCCAGCAAACAGACAGCAGAGAGAGGGGTAGGTGGTGGTGTCTAGCCCAGCCAGGGAAGCAGCAGGAGCAGGAACAGCAGCAGAGACAGCAGCAGCGATGGCCCAGCGCCCAGCAGGAACAGCAGCAGCAGCAGCCCTCTCCCTCCTTCCTCTACAGCAGGGCGGTCAAAGGAAGAGTCAGTACTGGCCCCAGAAGAAGCAGGCTTCTGTTCTCTGAGTGACCAGAGCATGGGTTGCAGTAAAGTAATCAGGAACCTGCTAGAGCCAATTAAGGCAGATAAGCTGAATAGAACACCTGCAGCCAATCAAGGCAGGCTAATCAAGGCATCTGGGTTTAAAAAGGAGCTCACTCCAGTCAGGCAGTGGGGAGCTAGTGAAGAGGAAATGTATGTGAGGTGTTGGGAGCATGAGGCACAAGGAGCTGAGAGTGAAAGGCTGTGCTGCTGGAGGACTAAGGAGTACAAGTGTTATCAGACACCAGGAGGAAGATCCTGTGGTGAGGATAAAGAGGGTGTTTGGAGGAGGCCATGGGGAAGTAGCCCATGGAGTTGGAGCTGTCATGCAGCTGTTACAAGAGGCAATCCACAGGGCCCTGGGCTGGAACCCGGAGTAGAGGGTGGGCCTGGGTTCCCCCCAAACCTTGCAACTCCTGATCCAACTCCTGAGGAGTTGACCCAGATTGTGGGGAAGATCACTGAGGTGAGCAAATCTGCCAATAAGCACAGGACCCACCATGGTAGAGAAGGAACTTTGTCACACTATCTAATGCTTCCTTCCTGTGATGTTATGAGTATAATATAATATTGCATTGAAAGGTGACAGGGCCAGAAAGAGTTAATTAACTCACCTCACTGATTGACCTGATCCATGGGTGAACCTTAAGAACTGGTTAGCAAGATATGTAAATGAATAGAGTTTTGAAATGCAAGTCTGCATTGTTAGAGGTAGAAGGGAAGCTGTTTGCTCAGGTCTTGTGATGTAAGTGAACAAGTCTTGTCTATTGCTAAATTTTTAATTCAAAGATCAAAAAAGGAATATTAGCATTTAAGATAATACTTAAGTGAAATAGTATTATTGTCTGTGTCTCTTTGAAGGTTGTGGTAATCTGTATCTGAACTGTTTAATGAATAAATTACTCTGTGCTAATTGCCAGAATGTTTGGGAGAAGGAATTAAGCCTATTGTTTTCTCAGGTCAAAAGGCTGCTGGAAATGTATAAGAAGCCTGGGACATGATCCTTCTTCATCTCAGATCTGCTTTGGGTTTCAAGAGGGGGAAACTTTAAGCTGCAAGGATTGAGATCCCCAGTCATTGACTGGAGCCACTCTGAATCTGGACATTGGATTATAACTTCTGGACTATTTCTAAAAGGACTTTTGGCAACTATAAGATCACCTCTACTATGTATCTGAACTTCAAGAACTGAATTCAAGTCTGTATGTGTATTAATCTTTTAATCAACACTCTCTCTCTCTTTTTTTCTAATAAATTTTAGCTTAGTTAATAACAATTGGCTATAGTGTGTATTTTGGGTATGTGGCTGATCCTTTGGGATTGGAAGAACCTTTTCTTTTATATGATGAAGTAAGATTTTCAGGAATCATCATCATATCTGTCAGGTGTGTCTGGATAGAGGCCTGAGGCTGGGCACTTTAAGGGACCTGCATGGTTTAGACTTCTAAGTAACCTGAGGTACTATAGAAACTGTCTTGTGCTGGCTTGGTAAATCTAAGTATTGGAATAACCACCAGCGTTTGGGGTTTGTCTGCCCTGTTTTGTTTGCAGTTCACCCTGATTGAGTGACCTTAGCTGGCTCCCACGGGCAGCACCGTCACACTTCCCACCAAAGTGCAAAAAGATTATTTCACTTTTCTCCTCTGCCTCATGACTGTTACATTCAATTAAAATCTCTATCTGATTTCTTTCCAGTTCTCTGCAACATTACCTGACAATTGCAGACTAGATTGCATCAATTTTTCCTTCTCCTGTTCTTAAGCTACAAGCTACTATTGTGCTCACCAAATACATGAAAAAAGCCTCTGTGCCCGGTGGTCCACGTGGTTCTCTGGTGCCTCCCTTTGTCTCTGTTTTCAGTTACAAGCACAGGAGTTAACTTCAAAATGTCTGCATTTTCCTTCTCATTCAGCACTTCTGACACAATGTAACAGTCTTGGAGTTCATTAAATAACAAACCAGTGAACGAGAAAGTTTTATGAAAATTTTATTCCTAACTGGAGAACCTCTCTGGTGAACTGCTGCACACAGACAGTTGGTGTTCCCCATCCTACCTCCAGGGCAGATCTCCAAATTCCTGTGTTCATAATACTGTCCCTTATGAGGGAGCATCTCTAAATTATAATGTTCTACAAACATATCTCTACATGGGTCAGAATGCATTTGACCAGTTATGCATTGGTCATGAGATGATCAGCTGAAGCCCTGAAGCATGTGATTTGATTATAGTCATGGTCTTTATGAAAACTGCCATGGTTCCGAGCAAGATGAGGGCAATGCTGAGCCCAAGAAGGAAGAGGATGAACAGAGGATTCACAGATTTGGAGGCCCATCCAACCCAATCCTCTGTACATATAGTGAGTTTTGATCTACATCTCTTTGAAAACAGGAGTAAATTAAAGCACATTAGGGAACTTTTAGCATGCAGCGTCCACACCAGGGATCGGCAACCTTTGGCACACGCCTTGCCAGGGTAAGCACCCTCGTGGGCCGGGCTGGTTTGTTTACCTGCCTTATCCACAGGTTCTGCCGATCACAGCTCCCACTAACCGCAGTTCACTGCTCCAGGCCAATGGGGCTGCAGGAAGCTGTGTAGGCCGAGGGATGTGCTGGCCGCTACTTTCCGCAGACCACGTTGGCCTGGAGCGGTGACCCGTGGCCAGTGGGAGCCCTGAACGACCAAACCTGCAGACACGGCAGGTAAACAAACCAGCCAAGCCTGCCAGGTTGCTTATCCTGGCAAGCCGTGTGCCAAAGGTTGCCAATCCCTGGTCCACAAGGACATCCAATGTGTGGCAGACTAGTGCAGGGTATATTTACACCATAGTTAGCCGCAAAATAGATAGTCATGCAGACAGGCTCTATAGGATTTGGTCAATTCTGATTTGCTGCAAAATAGTTCACTCCTCTTTTACTACAATTAACTACTGGTGGTGAGCATGTGGAGTTTGATGATAAAACATCTATCATACAATTAATTAAATAAACATTTTAAAAGAAATCTGGTATGACCAGATTTCTTTTAAAATATTTATTTAATTGTAAGTAACATGATTCGTGCATTCCATTTTAGCACCCCATTGGCATTCTCTACTTCTCATTCATTGTCAGATGTTGATTTTCCCCTTATGTTCTATCTCTGTTTTAATCAGCATAGGCCTTGATCCTTCAATGAACCTTTAGCAATGTGGGCCAAACGCACTGACTACAGTGGGGTTCTACACAGGTGCAGAGATCCCTGGTAAAGATCAGTGCAGGACTGGGCCCTTATACTCAATATTCATTAAGAAATAGGGGTGAAGTACTGACCTCCTGAAACTAATTGCAAATCTTCCACTTACTTCCATGAGGCAAGGTTTTTCCTCTAGTTCTTTATGGTAAGTACTTCTTAAAGTACCATACAGTCCTATTATGTTCTATAAACATATTAAATAATGTATAATAATCTCTTATGGTCCAATACTACTCCCAATGAGGGCTGAAATTTTTTGTTGTTGCCCCTTTTTTTCTACAACAATATCATGGATGTGAAAAGTCAATGATATAAAATAGATACGTATCCGAAATATTATTGCTTCTGAACTGGTTTGCCTCTTCCTCAGTTCTTTAGTACATTAGATCATTTCTATTTCATCTTAGTTTTATAATGTTAAGTAATTAATGAAACAAAATTCATATCCTATCATACTCCAACATAAGGCACCAGGAATCGAAAAAACATCCATGTAGATCTGATAGTGTTCAGTTTTTAAACTACTATACTGATGAGCTAACCCCAGTTTACTGCAACAGATGGGAACAGAGTGAATAATTAAACATTCACAGTACCTGTCAACCTTGTTGCAGGGTCACTGAATTATTTCAATTAGTATCCTATATTTCTCAACAAAAATATAACTTCAATTTCTTTTCTGTGTGTGTGTGTGCACGCGCATTTCCAGGCAATGTTTATTTTAACATTTAAATCTTGTACGCAGAATTTCAGAAGCTGAAGTTTGGTTCTAAGATTCAATTTTCATAAATACTGCAATTTAAATACTAAATACAGGGAACTAACTAATTCTTTGCATTAAAACATACAGAATTCCAGTTCCAGAATTTTGGGGTTTTTTGTTGTGTCAAGCGAAGTTTGGTTTTATTGCAACAAATCTAGTTAGAATGTTAATTTCTTTTAACAGTAAAGAGTAAAGTAGACTTCACTTTGAAGCTTTCTGATCTAGTTCAGAAAATATCCTACAAGCATATTTAAAGGAATACAATGTCTTATATTCTACTCTTCCCCAATGGAAAATTTTATCACTTTGTCTTGTGCCAGGCTTTAAAACCATGGACACACAAGGTAAAATGAGCTGTCTTCATCAAAGCAAAGCTGCTTCCTATCTGAATGGAAGCCAGGCTGAAACGGATGCACCGATGTAAGCTGATCATTTTTAGAATGATAAGGAATGAAATTGGCAGCCTTTTCTTCTTGCGAACTTGGATTACATTTATGCTTCAAGATATGCCTCACTGTTGCATTTGAAAATGCAAGAAAATGCAAACCAAATAATGTGTATGCTAAAACTTTTTTATTTACATTCAGGTTTCTAGGAAATGAGTTGCCATGATGATCCTTTAAAATACCTTTGTCTGTAAAAGTATTATAGCAAAAAGGGTTGATTAGTTTAGCTTGTGCACATGGGAAGACAGAAAAATAAGAACTATTTTTAAACCTCTAAAATATCTATCAGATTTCATAAATTAAGATGCAATTTTAAGGTTTACAACTTTTGTTTTCTATCAGGGTTGAAAAAGATGGCATTTAAGTGAATAAGAGCATAATCCAAACCCAATTAAAGACACAGGAAACTCCCTCTCCCACCCCCCGGCCCTTTTCCCCCTGTGACTTTAGTGTGCTTTGAATCTGTCCTTTAAATCCAGATTTCTTGTTCCACTGGAAGAACAGCAGATAGCAATGGAACATATCATTTTCACTTTTGTGATGAAATCTTGAATGTTAAAACTTAATCTTTGTATATCTCTCTGTTATCACAGTGATGAATACCAAACAAATGTTTGATAATAAACAGTAAATTAATGGAATACATCACAGGAAAGCAAGAAATCCCAGCTTCCCCTTGGGATAGAGCAGGTGTTTTTATTCTGTCTAGATATCAAGATATAAGACCTTAATGCTGCTAGTGCAGGGGTGGGAAAATATGTTGGCCCAAGGGCCACATCGACATTTCAAAACTGTATAGAGGGCTGAATAGGGAGGGCTGTGCCTCTCCCAAAAGCCTGCCCCCATTGACCATCCCACTTCTCAGATCCTGACTGCCCTCCTCAGAACCCCTGACCCATCCAACCTCTCCTGCTCCCTGTTCCCTGACTGCTCCGAACCCTATCCACACCCTTGTCCCCTGACAGCCCCCTTGGGATTCCCACACCAACAACCAACCCTGTTCCCCATCCCCTGACTGCCCCCCAGAACCTCCACCCCATCCAACCTCCCCTTGCTCTCTGTCCCCTGACTGTCCCACTGGATCCCTCACCCCCATCATGGCACTCAGAGCTCGCAGCCCCACCACTCGACTGGAGCCAACCATGCCACCCATGCTGCCCGGCAGGAGTGGCAGGCCACAGCACTGGCAGCATGGCGCGCTGCATTTGCGAGGAAGCGGGGACAGCGGAAGAGGGGCTGGGCTCTAACCTACCTGACCGGGAGTTTAAGCTGGGCAGATTAAGTATGGCTGGCAGACTAAATTTTGTCAAAACTATTTTTGGAAAATTGAGGTTTCAACAAAACACTCCCCTCCTGCCCTGGAAATCTCTTTCCAAACTTTGACTTTTCAGTCTCAAACTAAAAACTTTTGCTTCTGTATTTTTGGCAAAAAGTTGAAATTTTCTACTGGGGAAAAAAATTCCTACCGACTGTAATTTAAGGCCATGATGGAGGAGGAGGTTGGGTGAGGTGGGGTGGGACATTTGTATGTATGTAGTGATGAGTCAGAATTAGGGAGATTTTTTGTTCTTTTTTGGTATTACTGTATCTTTAATGTTGCTTTTTGGAGGAGTTGTAGATACGCTGGAGGGCAAGGATAGGATACAGAGGGACCTAGACAAATTAGAAGATTGAGCCAAAAGAAACTTGATGAGGTTCAACAAGGACAAGTGCAGAGTCCTGCACTTAGGACTGAAGAATCCCAGTCACTGTTACAGACTAGGGACCATGTGGCTAGGAAGCAGTTCTGCAGAAAAGGACCTAGGGGTTACAGTGGATGAGAGGCTGGATATGAGACAACAGTGTGCCTTTGTTGCCAAGAAGGCTAACAGCATTTTAGTCTGTATAAGTAGAGGCATTGCCAGCAGATCGAGAGATGTGATCATTCCCCTCTCTTCGACATTAGTGAGGCCTCATCTGGAGTACTGTGTCCAGTTCTGGACCCCACACTACAAGAAGGATGTAGAAAGTTGGAAAGAGTCCAGCCAAGGGCAACAAAAATGATTAGGGGGCTGGAGCACCTGACTTATGAGGAGAGGCTGAGGGAACCGGGATTGTTTAATCTGCAGAAGAGAAGAATGCAGTGGGATTTGATAGCTGCTTTCAACTACCTGAAAGGGGGTTCCAAAGAGGATGGATCTAGACTGTTCTCAGTGGTACCTGATGACAGAACAAGGAGTAATAGTCTCAAGTTGCAGTGGGGTAGGTTTAGGTTGGATATTAGGAAAAACTTTTTCACTCGTAGAGTGGTGAAGCACTAGAATGGGTTACCTAGGGCGATGGTGGAATCTCCTTCCTTAGGGGTTTTTAAGGTCAGGCTTGACAAAGCCGTGGCTGGGATAATTTAGTTGGGAATTGGTCCTGCTTTGAGCAGGGGGTTGGATTAGATGACCTCCTGAGGTCCTTTCCAATCCTGATATTCTATGATTTTAAATACACCTAAAGATATTGTGATAGTGGCTGAGTGCAACTGGAAGAAAATAAATATATAAAACAAAACATAACCCTGATAAAATAAAGTATATTGTCAATGACAATATACTTGTTGCTTGGCTTCCAATGCTTTCTTAGCAGGCATCAATCACTGTGCACAAAAAGTGTTTGCTAAGATGCATTACAAAAATTCCCATTAAGTTAAATGAGATTTCTGACATATTTGTACAAATGTCTCTATTAACAGATACTCAACTTTTTTTGAGTTTGTGCCAGTTCTGTTCATTTGAATCTACCCCATTACTGCACACAGTTATGCATACATTTCTTATATTTTGGATGCACTTATTTTATGAATACTATATACCTCTTGTGATGAGTATTGTCTCTTAAGTGCTGTTGGTGAGAATACTGGAAACCTGTTCAGTAGTCCTACGAAACAGTTGGGACATGATTATCATTGAAAATACTTTGGTATGTATTAAATTATTATAAAACTTTTCTTTTGCTGACAGCAGTTAGTTGTCATTACAATTTTCTTTTATACATATTTTAAGGATAAAAAGCCCATTTGTTAAACATTTCTACCAGAAACAATCACCCTCACCTGGATCCCATAGGATTTCCTGTAAACCAGAGTTAGATCAAATTACCTGCTTTTCTTAGTGATATGTGAACATCAAAAAGTTTGACTGTCAGGTTCAATTCCAATATGCTTCCAAAGCATAGATGATTATTTAAGTTATCCAAAACTTTGAGCATTACCCTCCCATTCAAGTCCCCACAAAGCCCTCTTCAGCTCTATCCACCTTCATCTGAGGTGTCATGTTCTCAAAGTTTCTTTCTCCCCTGATCACCGTTCTTCTTCATACAAATACTCCACAAGAAGCCTTTCATGGATTCTGTTCCTTTCTCTTTCCTTGCTTTGGCCAGTAAGGTTACCAAAGTCCTATAGTTGAAGTTGTATCTTATTCCCCAAACTCATATGTTAGAAAAGAGGGACCAGAGCCGATTCCCTATTTGTTTCTTTTGTTTTTTTTTTTAAACACAGGTTACACCTCTTGAAAGAGGTGTATGTGGAAGGGCTACTGGGATTTGCCTTATCTCTCACTCTGATCACCTATGCCAGGGTGAAGAAATGTTGAATTTCTAGCATAATCAGGACTGGGTCAACTCCCTAGCTGACAGCTTCATTTAGACCTCTGTCCTTGCTCTGAGTCCCCTTTAAAATGGCTCCCTATTATCATAGGGAAACCCCAACTCCTATTGGGATATTGTGGGAAGGCACTTGAGCATGTCACTGCCTCCCATGTGTCAGTTCCAGTAGCTTGATTTGAGCTGGGTCACAGTATGTACCCCTGAGCATAGAGAGAGTTTGGGAACTGCATGTGTGTATCGGCAGAATCTCTGATCATCTAACTGACCTTTCTGTCTCCCCATATGGCACATACTCAATACCCACCAATTTTGCACATGATCTATGTTTGTTATTTTTAGAATATACCTTGTTAGGGATTATTAGTTACATTAATACAAAGATACTTATTATAAAATAGTATGGCTTTTGTCAATTACATTATCATTTACAGGCTATATCTGTGTTCTTTAGCGTTTTCCTTAATAACCTCTTCTACCTCAGGAAGAAGAGATTAAGGGAACAATAGGCAGATTATTCTAGGAGTGTCTCAAAATCCATTTTTCAGGATAACAATGGGGTTTGAGCTGTGTATTTGAACATGCCAACTAACTGCTCTATTGGACCCTAGGAGAGTAAAATGGCTTAAAACAATGGTTCTTAAACTTCTGCATAGCTCAGATCATATCTTACTAAAACAGTTGTTTTGCGGTCCACCCTTCCTATTTATGACTGCACAAGCCACCTTCCCTACCATTGGTAATCATGTAACACCATGTGAAAACCACATCTACATTCTGGACCTTGGAAGAGACAAATTTCCTTATAAAGGCCCAATCATGACATTACGAAAGCAGAACTGCCCTCTAGAGAGAGAGAGGTTTTTTTGCTCAGTAAAATCTTCCCGTTGGGGTAAAAGAACCTATTCCAGACTACTGAAGGACATTGCAATCAATGGAGAATTTAAAAGAAGTTCTAAAAAAAACAATTTTAGATAGCTGAAAGTATCCCTTCAAGTGATTTATTTTTATTCTTTTTTAATTAAAGTCTCTCTAGACAAAAGAGAGCTTGGAGAGTTGTTTCTTTCTTCACTTTTAAAGAGATGTTTCTTTCCAGGCTGGCTTTCTCAAGTGCTTCCAGCTGTAGAAATTACTTTAGTCAATCTTAACTCTCAATCTCTAATTTATTAGTGTTGACTAAAGGGAGTTGTAGGAACATGGGGACGAAGGAAAAAGGAACTAAATCTTAGCTCTAAACCTATAGGATTTTTATAAACAATATGGAGCTATAATTTTCCTTTATCTTTGTCTTCTCAACTTGCTCAGTATCTCCTTTTGTTTCTTGTTCCTAATTCTTCAATCCTGATGACACCACAGTGTGATAGTTCTATATCTTAATACTTCAGGTTATAAAGAAAAGTTTTCTTTTTGTGTAATAGAAATGTTATAAGTCAATAGTACTGTCTACTGTGGACTCTGTTCCACATTACTGAAGTCAATAGGAGTCTTATGTTTGTTTTCAACGAGAACAGGATCAGGCTCTGCTGTGAGCAGTTGACATTTCCACCTTGCTGCAAAAGAGTCAACACATGATTTTTTGTTTAGATTAGAGACCCAGGACACTATGGATGGAGCGAATGCAAGACTGTCTTTACGTCCTGTTTATGTAGACTCTTATCTTCCTCTTCTATGCCCCAAGTGGCCATTCTAAGCATTCAGAACTAATATCATGTTGCCTCCTCCTGAAAAGGAGATAATAGATTCATAGATTTCAAGGTCAAAAGGGATCATTGTGATTATCTGGTCTGACCTCCTGTATAACACAGGCCATAGAACTTCCCTTCAAATAATTCCTAGAGCAGTGGTTCTCAGACAACTGTACTAGTAACCCCTTTCACATAGCAAGCTTCTGAGTATGACCCCCTTATAAATTAAAAACACCTGTTTATATATTTAACACCATTATAAATGCTGGAGGCAAAGCGGGGTTTGGGGTGGAGACTGTCAGCTCGCGACCCTCTATGTAATAATCTCTGGACCCCCTGAGGGGTCCCAACCCTAGTTTGAGAACCCCTGTCCTAGAGTATAGCTTTTAGGAAAAAAAAATCCAATCTTGATTTAAAAATTCAGTGATCGAAAAACCACCACAACACTTGGTAAATTGTTCCAATGTCTGATTACCCTCATAGTCAAAAAATTTATACCTTATTTCCAGGGTGAATAAAATCTTTATCCAAACTTTAAATTAAGCATCATATAACAGGAATGACGTATCAACACAAAACAAAAATAAACAGCCCTGTGAAGGACAGGGTGGATTATACTATCAGCCTTCTGTCAGAGATTTGTTCTGCCCTTTGAAGATATTTGGCCATTAGTCCTCTGACTTTCTTGAATTCTCAAGAATTTATGTAATCCCTCAAGATTGCAGGAGCCTGTCGTTCACTTAGTGGATATCTCTTAACAGAAGAAGGGTATGGAGGTCATGCAGTCAGTTTTATGTGGACAGGTAGGAAGGCGGTTGTCACAGGTTCTGTCTCAGGGTAGCAATTCGAGTATACTGGAGGTCCACCTGGTGATGCAACGAGATGACACCAGTATTCCAAAACATGGTTCCTGCTGGCACCCTAACAAAATAGGATTGAGGTGTCCTGGCACCTACATGTAGGACATGCCTACACTGTCCTTCACCCAAACAAGATCTCATAGATTCTGTACTCCCAAGGATTTGACTCTGTGACACCTGTCAGTCACTCTTCTGACAGTTTTTATATTGATCTTCTTCCTTCTGTAGTCTCTAGAAGACAGGACAAGGATCTAGTTGGGAAGGCTCATTTGGAATAGTGGACCCCAACTTCCTTCCCATCTGCAGTTCTGTAGGGCTGAATTCATTTGCTAGAAGTATGCCATCAGAGCAAGATGAGGATCTGATGATTTAGAATGAAGTTGTTTTGTCTTACTGCACATTCTGTTTCACATTACTCTGAGGGAACTGTGAGCCAGATGTGACACAAGTAAAGCTGAAGTTATCTTTGGGCATAAGCTTTCATGAGTAAAAAACCCCTCTTCAGATGTATCATGCATAAATCTGTTAGTCTTTAAGATGCCACCAGATGTATCATGCATAAATCTGTTAGTCTTTAAGATGCCACCGGACTCCGCATTGTTTTTGTGGATAAAGACTAACATGGCTACCCCTCTGATGCTTGTAATTATCTTCAAGCCTCATAATATTGTTAGAGGAAAACTGAGGACCATTGTCAGATGTGTCTTGTTCTGGAATCCTAAAATAGGCAAAGATGGGTTTTATCCTCTTCGCAATTGCACTTAATGTGATGTTGAGCAACCTGGCATCTTCAATGAATCTGGAGGAATAATCAGTCATCAAAGGCAGGTTGTATTATCCAGATAGAAAAGATTGGTTCCAACATTCTGCCATGGTAGAGGAAATAGTAGTAATGGTTCAAGTAGGTTCATTCTCATGTGAGCACAAATTTCACATTTCACAATATGTAGTTGTTTGCTCACACCAGGTTGCCAGAGAGACCACCTGGTTATCTCTCTGCATTTTGTAATGCCTCGGTATCCCTCAGGCAATCTGATTAAAGATTTTCTGCTGCATTGATGTTGATGAGGGATAATTGGTCTGTGGATCCCTTCAACCATAGACCCTGGTTTATGGAAAAATCCTGGATCCAATAGGTTTCATACATAGGTGCTGGAACTAGAGGTTGAAGTGTTTTCCATTATATATAGGGTTTACAGTTTGGTTCAATGGCTCTCAGCACCCCCATTATACAGATTGTTCTAGCACCCTGGTTTCATAGATTTTAGACTGTTTTTGTCCAGTTCTATTTGCAGAGAGTCATGACCTGGCTCAGTAATTGATCTGCCTCTTGCTTCTCTCTCAGTTTTTCTGTAATTGATAAAGTAGTAAGAACTACATCTATAAACCCTTCTATGAGCAGCTTCTCCTGCTTATAATCTGGCTGTGGTGTCTCTGAGATCAGAGCCCTTGAGAATGTATCAGCTATGGCTAGATTCTTTCCAGGACATGAGTAATCAAAAACTAAAACATCATGAGTCTCATCTGAAAATGTTGTATCCTAGATCGTAACTATCTTTTTTAATTAAATCTAGAATATTGACTAGCGATTCCTGGTCAGTTTCCACATGAAATGTTGTACCCAGTAGAAAGTCTCTGACATGTTCATCAGCCCATGTGGTGGCTAGGAGGTTTTTTTTGTTTGCTTGTTTTTGGTTTTTTGGTATATAGTATTCCTCAGTATTGATGAGTGCTCATAAGGCATATGCTTCTGGGTGCCACTGTGAAGATAATTATTCCTGATGAAGGACTGCACCTATCTCACGGGATAAGACATCACCTGAAATGGTGGTGGTTTTGTGTGGCTTATATAGATCCAGAACTGGTGACGTGCTTTTTCTCTCTGAATGCGTGACTCAGGAGTTTTGTGGACTCAAGACATCCTCTAACTTTGACTTAATTACCAGGTGAGGCAGATATTTTCCCATGTGTTTCCCCATGTCCATGAATTTACAGACTTCACTGAAACTCTGAGGTTCTTTCCTCTGGGTAATTGTTTGCACTTTCTCTGGAACTGGCCTTTATTAATGATATGACCTGGACACTTGATTCAGTCTTTTGAGAATCTACTTTTGTCATTAAATGTTAGGCCTACTTCTCCAGTCTTTCCAAGACTGCAAAGAGATGTTGCTCACACTGGTTTGAGTTGATCTATAGTTACAGATATCATCCATTTGGCAGACAATCTCTTCCATACCCTCCAGGAATTGACAGCTTCCTTTGGAAGTGTTCGGGAGTGGATGATATGACAAATTGTGGTCCATTGAAACAAAACTTTCCAAAGGATTCAATAAAAGTTCTTGGTAATACAGATGTGACAACAAGAGATGTGTGCCAGAATGGAGGATTTAAGACGTTTGCTTCACCAAGTTGTCCAAGGGTGTCTTCAACACTTGTATGCACATGGTGCTCTCTAAAGACATTCTCATTGATCTTAGTATTGTATACACATGTCTGAATATTATCATTTTGTTTTGCATCCACTACTATTTTGGAAATGACACTCATCTGCTCCATGTTGCTGAGCTCTGCTCTGGAAACTTTGGAAAATTCCTCCTATTCACAGATTCTAAGTCCATGGTGACTTGTTCTTGGGTGGCCAAGTAGAGCATGGTATAGGTCATCTACAATGTAGTTTGAGTGGCCAAAAATTTTCCTTTTCATATTTACTGGGGACAGTCCTCGGCCTTTCAATATATAATGGTTATTAAAGGGTTGATGCTTTTATCCTCCTATCAAGTAATTCTGGAATCACTATTACATCAATAGCTGTATCTATTTTATGTTTCCTAAGGTGATCATAGTGATACATGGTGGTTCTTTTTGGTCATCTCCTATGGCTTCAAGGTCTGCAGTCATAGAATTCTTTGGGTCTTCTTGAAAAACAGCTGCTACCGTGCATTTAGAGCTGAAGATTGATGAACAATGTCTCTCTTTTTCAGATCATTTGTCCATTTGGTGTTCCTTGCTGAACAAAGCTTTTGCTATGAGGTGATTAGCCATGTCATGGGCATTTTTTCATGCTCTTGTGTATTCCTTTTTCTTTACTCCATATTAGCACAGCCTTTTTTGGACCCCTTTCTGCTTGTCCTGGTCTGGGTGGGTATTGTTTCTTGGTATCAGTATTTTCCTTCCCCATGTCTATGGCTTCCATAGTGGACCCCTCCTCAAAGATTTCCCCCTCCCCTTTTCCTTTGACTTGTTACCCAGGGTTTTCAGAACCAAAGCAGTTGTAACTTAACTGTTTCACTCCAGATGGTGTCAGGAATAAATCAATAAGAACACAGCAATGCTGTGTGATGAAAGATTAATGCAAGTAAACGTGCTCTTTTAAAATGAGCAATAGGCTTAGAACATACCAAATAATTACCTAGAATCTGAGATGGTATTAAGTAATTTACAGCAGGTCCACGATGGCTGGTTGCTTCCCCACTGGAGAGTATGGTGACATAAAAAATATCTCTGGATGGCTTCAGAGAATTACTCCAAAGTATACTGTATTACAGGGTGGCCAAATTTACTGACCATCCAAGCAACATGTGACAATCTTCAGAAGTTTGAGAGCTGGATTGCAGCTGCTGAGGCTCAGGACTTCAGCCCTGCTCCTCCTTCAGCCCTGGGCCCTGAGACCCTGCTCCCTGCTGGGCAGAAGCCCTTACCCCACCACCCTGCTGCAAGGCAAAGATAACAAACCCCCCACCCAACAAGTCTGGTAGGTGGAGAAAGAGGGTGGGGCAGCTCTACGACCCACACTTTAACTGAAAGAGCCTCATGTGGCTCACAAGTCAAAGTTTGGCCACCCCTGCTCTATTATCTAGTCTCTTTATAACTAACTTCTACAAATATTTCTAAACAGTAACAGCTGTCACCACACTTTATGGGTTCCAAACTCACTCCTGTGTCATAACTTTATTGACAAGTGAATAACACAAAATTAACATTAAACTCCAACTGAAGTTTTGTCTATTCTAAGCATTCCTCTCTTAGAACTGCATCTCCTTGCAAGATTCTGAAAAGGAGTGTCTCAGCAGAGAATGTTGCCAACCTGTTACACTTCATGCTTCAGAAAGTCAGGCCTTTTTGACAGAGACCTTCTTTATGTATGCTAGAACTTTTTCCTTTTTTTTTCTAATGATAGATAAAATCTTGGAGGATATAATCTTGGGTATTATGCATTTTTATTGTCAGCTAATAAGGCTATTACTAATGCACACTGAAAACTATATCAAGTAAACTCTATTCATTTTTCTAAGTGATTTTAAATATTTAAATTTATATTTATAATTATAAATTTAAAAATTGTCAATTAATTATATGACAGTTTATAACAGGGTTCTGCAATCTTTGGCATGTGCTGGCCGCTGCTTCCCACTATCCCCATTGGCCTGGAGCAGCGAACCACGGCCAGAGAGAGCTGCAATTAGCCAAACCTGCGGATGCGACAGGTAAACAAATGGGCCCGGCCGGCCAGGGTGCTTACCCTGGTGGGCTGCATGCCAAAGATTGCCGATCCTCGGTTTATAAGATTACATTAAATAATGTGGAGAAAATGTGCAATGGGTATAGAACTGCCATCTTTTAGTTATTCCATAGCGACACATGGAAAATAGCAGTGCTACACAAATATTACCATTTGGGCCTTAGTAGGGGGAACCTCATTTACATAGAGTACATGTGGTTGTTTCTTTTTGATTTCTCTGGCAGACAGATGAACTAGACTTAAATTTAAGCCTATGTTCATTGCTACCTTCTGTTTCTGGACCAGCCCCCCTCTTCTTGTGAAATTGACTGCATGTTTTCTTCCTTCAAATGCCCCTCAAAATTCATTTCTTGGACTTATTTTCCATCACTAATCTCTCTATTGCAACACTGCCTGCTGTAATTTCTATCTAGTTAACAGAGATAGTAAATGGAAATAAAAAAGTTAAAGAAATACAGACATTTGCAACGCTATATATAACTTGGTTTGCATCGCAAAAAAAAATTTCCACAAACACTCCGTTGCTTGATTCCCTATATATCCTTATCCCACCTTGGCTGTGGTGGAAGTGGGAGTCTATTATCAATCATTGCTTTGTCTGTTTAGTTTAGGGTCCGGTCCAGCAACTTTTGTCTGTTAATGACATTAGCCCCAAACTGCAGTGGAAGAACTCATGCAGGATCCGTAACTTATCCAGGATACAATCTGGACTGATGAACAGTTGTCACCTCAGTTCTCTAACCTGGAGTACCTTTTACACTGCTTCACTGTGAGAACTACCACTCTTGGCCTGCTCACACACAGGCTCCAGCATATAAATCACTCCCAGCTATATTCTCTGAGTGCTTTAGCCAATCACTCTTGAATTACACTGCAGAGCAGCATCAGCAAACTCCCAGTCTCAGACTTTCCCCAGAAATGTACATGTTCTACTGCCCAGCTCTCCGGGACAATGTAAACTGATATAAATCTGTCATTTTATTAATAGAAAATGATATGCACAAATTCTATTATCCTAAATGGAGTTTCTCAGACACTTCAATCCAAACACACTGGTTTAGAATAAAACAAGTTTATTAATGACAAAGAGACTTTAAGTTAATACAAGTAACGAGGCATAAAAGTCTGAACTGGTTACAAGAAAAATAAAAATAAAGTACATTTAACAAGCTAGAGAGAATTCAAAGCAAATGTCTCTCCCACCACCTGTTTCAGCAGTCATACTGGCTGAACCTTTTTCAGTCAAGATCCCTCTTTTGGTCCAGTGCTGGTTCCTATGTTCTTCAGGTGTCGTGGATGCCATAGGCAGAAAGAAAGGGAAGAATCATTTGGGGCATCTTCCCTCCCCTCTTATAGATCTTTCCCTTCTTCGAGAAGCATTTCTAGCTGAGAATCCAAAGTCTGCTTGGATGAGAACCCTCCATTTTTTTTAAGATGTAGATTTTGTGCCCATGTCCCTTTTCCTATCAATCACCTATTAAGCAGGTGATTGTCCATTTGGCCTGTTTACACCCAGCTAAGGCATCAGCTTGTCTTTTATCTCTACAGAATTGGTTTGGATGCTCCCCAACTTGGAATATATCTTACCAACACCTTACAGTGGAATCTTATAACTTTACATACAATCTTACCACACATTTTATCAGGATAACATTGACTGGAGAGTTATTAGTTTTCAAATGATGCCTCAAAAGGTATACTGTGTATAAAGGGTATAACAATAAAGTGTAATGGGTGAATACAGGAGTATAGAATGTCATAGTGATCCAAGATTAATAAGTTCTGCAGGACAGGGACATTGTTTTATTGAGTACCTCTAAAGCATGTTGAGTATAGGACTAGATCAATAATGATGAAACTTCTATGACATATGACCATGACACAGATTGGCCGAGAGATACAGAAATGGCCAAAGTTGCAGATTAGATAGCACTGGAAACAGTTTGGTAGTTTTTTTTTGTTTGGTTGGTTGATTGGTTCTGGTTTGAAAGTTCATCATGGGAAGTGGAAGGGGAGATATGTGAGAGAATTATGTTGAGACAAAGCAATTTACATTTTTTTTTAAATGTCAGAATAATGTTTGTTTCTCCAAGCTGGGAAAACTGTTTGTGTCTGCATTGTAAAGCACCATAAACAAATATATTGAATGAAGGAGAAATAAATCAGTTGCTTAAAGGAGTAGAAACATTTCTTATCTTTTTTGGGAATGGGGAAAAGGGATCCTTTAATATTAAAGAAAGAAGGTTTAAACTTCAGCCTAACAGACTATTACAGTCAAGAAATTAAACTTTTTCCTCTATGGAAAATGAAATAAAGTCCTTCATGACCAAGCCTTATCTGGTACATAATATTTCCAATAAGATAAGTTCTTTCTTTAATATTTTTGTTTCATTTCTTCAATATCATAATATATCTGAATTCTTCCCATTAAGTTTATCTTTAAAATTACAAAGGACCTGTACAGAATCTGCCCTACTGCATTTTTTCATATAAATTGAAAACAGTTGTACACAAATCAGCATAGAAATACACAACATAGTTAAACAAATGCAGTGGAATTTCTCCACTTTTGTACTTAGTCACCATGTTCTGTCTCTACATATAAACAATTAAACAATACCTTCTCTATAATAGGCTCTGAAAGTTGCATACAAGTAATAAACACAATTATTTGGGCCCCATTATGTCCATGTAGTTCCCTCTTAAGTTTGTCTAAAGAACAAAAAGACACAACATATTTAGAAACCCATATTTTCTCTGAAGTGGGAATGGATTTGGAAATATTTATCTATGCAATTTTTATAAGCACATTGTCACCTGTTTTTGAGCATTCAAAATTCAGATACGTGCATGCAAACTGCATTAGCATTTGCAGGTTTGGGATTAAACTTATCTTACAGCTAACAGAAATTGCCAAAAACTATAGGCATAGTTTCTGAGGTTTGATGGAGACCCCTTTAAACTGTAGCTTTTATGATTCACTCATTGCTGCTTACATATATTCAGGTAGTTATTCTGCATATGTTGTAAAGGTATTTGAAAGCAAATTCTATTCCACATAAACATATGTATAATCAAAGCAAATGGAAGAGGTTATTGGGTTTGCACTGGAAACAGAGACAATAAGATTAAAAAGAATGTTCAGTTTCCTTTATAAAAAAAAAAAGCTCCATGACAAAAGCAATATCCTTGTAAGCAGTATCACCTTGGTCTTTTAATAGAATGTATCTAAAATTTGCTTTATTTAAAATATTATTCCATTGTAAAATAATTTTAGTTAACAGAATTATTGATCTCACATTAATACAGAGGACTATAACATTTAACATTCTTCTTCTTTCATACTATGGATCTCTAACCTTTTCATTCAAAACCTATTTTAGTATATTAACACTGACAAATATGTGGTTCTGATCAAGTGAATATTTTTTTTTACATGCCATTTCGCTAACAAGGTACAATTACTGATCAAAGATAGCGCTGAATGAAGGGAATAGAATAATGCATTACTACTTAAACCCTGGGATTAAATCTGTCTGCAGCCACAAATGAAATGAGATGTGTGGTCTGAATCTACTCTCTGCTAGAGATCTGCCCTCCTCACAAAACTACCACACATTTGGTATGATTAGCAGTCTTTGTTCAGAGAAGCCCTGGACTATAAAAGGTTTTGTAGGCCAACGAAGGAGTAATTTAACAGGATGTGCTAGAGAATTTACACAGCAACTGCCTGAACAATTATTGGTCTTTTGCTCATGCTACCACCTTACTAATTTGAGACCCAAACCCACAGATATTTAGGGACATGAAAAATAATACTATGACTAAAATTATTCATGTATAGAATTGTTTACAGGACTGAGGCCCTATTAAAAGCCCTGAAAACCACACACACACACACACACACACACACACATACAGAGGCAGAAGTAGTTCAAGTTTTTTCTCTGAAATTCTCCCTGTAAAGATTCCCCAGTGCTGACCTGGTAGAAAATGTAGTGTAGGAGTAGCAGACAAGAAGGATAGTCTGGTGGTTAAGGCACTGGGTCTCAGGAGTTCTGGATTCAATTCCCATCTCTAATGGCTGGTTTACAGTATGGGAGTGTTATGGGTCAAAGTTATGCAACTTCAGCTATGTGAATAACGTAGCTGAAGTCGACGTACTTACATCTACTTACTGTGGTGTCTTCACTGGGGTGTGTCGATGGGAGACGCTTTCCCGTCGATTCTCCTTGTGCTTCTCGTCCTTCTATTCTAGACACGATAAATCAGCCTCCACTGGATCAATTGCTGCTCACTGTGATGTCACGTCCTTGGCTTATTTGCATATTTTTTTGTGGCAAAAAAAAGACAAAATGCCAAGAAGTCTCTGACTGAAAGAAAAAGTACAGTTTACTCCAGACTGTCAAACTCCTGGGAGCTACTCAAAACCCAATCACAGTCAAGTGGGAGTTGTGCAGATCAGCTGTATGCAGAATGTGGAAGCAGAAGGATAAGCTTTCACCTAAGTATGAAGATGGACAGTCAAATAGCTGTTGTAAGCACAGACATGAAGGAAATGCACCCTGATGTCTACCAGGCTCTGTTTATATGGTTCAAGGAGAAGAGGGCACAGGGAGCACTGCTTGCTGGACCTGAAATCAAGGAAAAAGCTCTTCAGCTTGCTGCTTCACTGAGATGGAAAGATTTTAAGGTAAGTGATGGTGGTTTTACCAGATGGAAGAAATGTTTCCATGTCTCTTACAAAAAAGAACATGGCAAAAAATAGCTGGCAGATAAACTTGCAGCTAAGCAGCAGCCAGAGCCATCCCTTGGGTAGGGCTAATTGAGGCAACCGCTCCGAAACCCGTGCTTTGGGGGGCCCTGAGGGCTGGTGCGATTGGCTGGCATGATCAGTCCCATAAGAGACAAATCCATCACCTCCGCCCAGGCCCTGCACCTTCCCTAGGGATGGTCTTAGCTGTAGCAGTGCAAAAAACTTCCTCACATTCATGCAAAGTTTTCCTTGGCTGACATCTACAATGCTGACAAAACAGGACTTTATCTGTGACCGAGAACATGTCAAAAAACCGAAAAGCTAAAAGGAGAGGGTAACTGTTATCATCTGTGTCAACATGGATGGTAGCATCAAATGTCTACTGTTCGTGATCGGGAAGTCATTATGAGCCACATGCTTTCCGAAAAATTTCAGTAAACTACTCCTCAATTATGTCAGTTCAGTGAATGCCTAGATGACAAGTGAGATTTTCATCAATGGGCTAAAAAAGGTGGTATTGTCCATTTGACTTGCAGAGCTGTAAGAAATGCCCCTTACTGCTTCCTCTCCTCACCCCCAAAGATTGGTTATCCTGAACACTCAGCTTGAATTCTTACCCCTAGCCCTATATCTTTGAGTCAACATATAGATCAAGGTATGATTAAGAATGTGAACATAACATAAGAATGGCCATACTGGGTCAGACCAAAGGTCCATCTAGCCCAGTATCCTGTCTTCTGACAGTGTCCAGTGCCAGGTGACCCAGAGGGAATGAACAAAACAGGTAGTCATCAAGTGCTCCATCCCCTGTCGCTCGTTCACAGCTTCTGGAAAACAGAGGCTAGGGACAGCACTCCTGCCCATCCTAGCAAATAGTCATTGGTGGACCTATCCTCCATGAATTTATCTAGTTTTTTATTGAACCCTGTCATGGTCTTGGCCTTCACAACATTCTCTGGCAAGGTGTCCCACAGACTGACTGTGAATAGTGTGAAGAAATACTTCCTTTTATTTGTTTTAAACCTGCTGCCTATTAATTTCATTTGGTGACCCCTAGTTCTTGTGTTATGAGAAATATTAAACAACACTTCCTTATTGACTTTCTCTACACCAGTCATGATTTTATAGATCTCAATCATATCTCACCTTAGCTATCTCTTTTCCAAGATGAAAAGTCCAAGTCTTATTAATCTCTCCTCTTATGGAAGCCGTTCCATACCCCTAATAATTTTTGTTGCCCTTTTCTGAACCTTTTCCAATTCCAATATATCTTTTTTGAGATGAGGCGACCACATTTACACACAATATTCAAGTGGCACATGATATTTTCTGTCCTGTTATCTATCCCTTTCTTAATTATTCCCAACATTCTGTTAGCTTTTTTGACTGCCGCTGCACATTGAGTGGATGTTTTCAGAGAACTATCCACAATGACTCCAAGATCTCTTTCTTGGGTGGTAACAGCTAATTTAGACTCCATCATTTTATATGTATAGTTGGGATTATGCTTTCCAATGTGCATTACTTTGCATTTATCAACATTAAAATTCATCTGCCATTTTGTTGCTCAGTCATCAAGTTTTGAGAGAGCTTTTTTTAGCTCTTCGCAGTCTGCTTAGGACTTAACTATCTTAGTAATTTTGTATCATCTGCAAAGTTTGTCACTTCATTGTTTACCTTTTTTTCCAGATATTTTATGAACGTGTTGAATAGGACTGGTCCCAGAAGAGACCCTTGCGGGACACCACTATTTACCTCTCTCCATTCTGAAAACTGACCATTTATACCTACCCTTTGATTCCTATCTTTTAACCAGTTACCAGTCCATGAAAGCACCTTCCCTCTGATCCCTTGCAGCTTACTTTGCATAAGAGCCTTTGGTGAGGGATGTTGTGAAAGGCTTTCTGAAAATCTATGTACACTGTATCCACTGGATTCCCTTGGTCCACATGCTTGTTGACTCCCTCAAAAAATTCTAGTAGATTGGTGAGACGTGATTTCCCTTTACTAAAACCATGTTGACTTTTCCTTAACACATTATGTTCATCTATATGTCTGACAATATTGTTCTTTATTATAGTTTCAGCCAGTTTGCCAGGTACTGAAGTCAGGTTTACAGACCTGTAATTGCCAAAATCACCTTAAAAATTGGAGTGACATTAGCTATCCTCCAGTTATCTGGTGCAGAAGCTGATTTAAATGATAGATTACAGATTACCATTAGTAGTTCTAAAATTTCACATTTGAGTTCCTTCACAACTCTTAGGTGAATACCATGTGATCCTGGAGACTTATTGTTTAATTTATAAATTTGTTTGAAAGCCTCCTCTAATGATACCTCAATCTGGGAAAGTAATTCAGATCTGTCACCTAAAAGAATGGCTCAGGTTTGGGAATCTCCCTCACATCCTCAGCCATGAAAACCAATGCAAAACATTTCATTTAATTTCTCTGCAATGGCCTTATCATCCTTGAGTGCTCCTTTAGCATCTCGATTGTCCAATGGCCTCACAGGTTGTTTAACAGGCTTCCTGCTTCTGATGTATTTAAAAAAAATTGCTATCACTTTGATTCTTTGGCTAATTGTTCCACAAATACTTTTTTGGCCTTCCTAATTGTATTTTTACACTTCATTTGCCAGTGTTTATGCTCATTTCTATTTTCCTCACTAGGATTTAACTTCCACTTTCTAAAGGATGCCTTTTTTCCTGTCACTGCTTCTTTTACTTTGTTTAGCCATGGTGGCTTTTTTTTGGTTCTCTTACTATGTTTTTTTTTAATTTGTGATATTCATTAAAGTTGAACATCTATTACGGTGTCTTAAAAAGTTTCCATGCAACTTGTGAAGGGACATTACCAATCAAAAATTGCCAACCAGATTATTGTTGCTTTTGATGCACACCACAAATAAGATGTTCAGACAGTCCTGAAAACTATAAATTTGTTAGATTGCGTTCATCTGGTTGCTGAGGCATGGCAAGATATAAAGCTGACAATTTCCAACTGTTTCAGGGCAGGTAAATTTGTCATTGGAAGGTGTGCAGAATGAGGATATTGAAGAGTTTGATGCTCTCCAAGTGATGTAACACTTCCACTCAACATGGAAAAAGAAAAAGACTCAGTAGCTGCTGTGGCAGTGAATGAAGATTTGCTCACATTCAGCGAGCTAACTAATGAGGAATTACTGAGCACTGCAGCTGCTGCAAGGCCAGAGAAACAAGCTTGTGTTGATGAAACATATAATTAAGAGAGTGGGAGAATAATTTTGATGAAGTTCCACCTCTGACAGACTCCAAAGGCTTTGTACACACTTTGGCACTTTTCTTAGCTAGAGGGACTTGGTGACAGGGTCTACAGCAGTGGTTCTCAAAGTCCATCTGCCACTTGTTCATGGAAAGCCCTTGGACAGCTGGGCCAGTTTGTTTACCTGCCACTTCAGAGGGTTCAGTCAATCGTGGCTCCCATTGGCCGTGGTTTGCTCGTGGTTTGCTGCTCCAGGCCAATGGAGGCTGCGGGAAGCAGTGTGGGCTGAGGGCCATCCTTCCTGCAGCCCCCATTGGCCTGGAGCAGCGAACTGGGGAGGGAGCTCTGTCAGCTGAACCAGTGGACGCGGCAGGTAAACAAACAGGCCCAGCCCACCAGGGGCTTTCCCTGAACAAGCGGAGGCCCAGCTTTGAGAACCATTGGTCGATAGTATCTCTAGTATGTTGAATCCCATCTTCAAAAAAAAAATTGTGACTGAGAAGAAGCAAAGCAAATTAACAGAATTCTTTCATCTGAAATGAGTGAGTTTATCATTAATTTACAAGTTGATACTGTATACATGTAATACACTTTGAGGAATAATAATAGAGTAATAACCTAAATTAAAGTTTTATTATTTGCTTAGCAGACACCCTTAGCCAGTGTAACTTACAGATTGTTCAAAATATGACTGTTAAGTGCAAGTTCAAAAAATGTTTACAAGTAAGAGAAAGAGGTTGTGTGTGCTGTCAGGTTTGACATTTGATTGTTCTTAAACATAAAACTAAAATTTGATACTTTATAACCTTAACCCAGTTAATTCCACTTTCTTCATACAATATGTAATGGGCTACAAATGAAGAACAGAGCATATATTTAAAATGTACAATAGGTATATTAATGTAATACTTTAGCAATAATAATATACATTGTATTGGTACAGTAATAGATTGTTAGCATGTGCTGTAGCTGATTTATGTATCAGAAAAAGCAGGCTGCTTTTGGTCAGATGACACTCCTCATGACAGCAACAGTTGCTTAGGAGCAACATAGCAGAAGGGCTACTAATGAATATCTACTGTAATATTAATAATAGGTGCATGCACCTTCTTCCTGGCAGCTATTTCTACCCGTAACAGCCCTCCTCTGTCTCTCTGCAGTGTCAACTCTCCAGACATTTTCAAATCCCATTTGAAAACATATGTCTCTGTGCAACATTCTTAATGTCTCTCTCTGCTGTTATTTTTATTTGATGTTTGTAGCACTATTGTTTAACTCTGCAATGTATTTTGAAATACAGTTTTTATGAAAGATTCCAAACAAAGCACTCTTTGTTATTTTTATTTATTTATTTATTTTACTTAGTTGGAGGAACGTAGGCATCTATGTGTCACCTATAAAGAAAAGCAGTGAAATGAAAAGTAAAAGGAAAGAAAATGTTCTTCACATTAAAGGTTATCTGAAGCCTCCGTGAACATACTGGAAGAGCAATGCAAAATTTGTTCATTTCACTTTGTGTGGCTTTCACAGGACTATACTCCCTGAAACCATTTAAAATTAGAATTCTAAACTTCATGACAGACTAGTATGTACCACACTTTCAACTTTAGAAACATTGGTAGGGATAATATGAGAGAAATCTTTCCTGCCCCAGCATTCAATGTATTTATCAGGGAAGTAGATGGCCACTCAACATTTCCCAGGATTTTCATGGAAAAACTGTTGGCCAGTACCCTTATCTTGCTTCTTCAATAGGCAGCCTGGTAGTCACTATTCATCACAATCCACAAAAATTCTCTTAGGGATGTACCTGCCACCCTTTCTTGCAGTAGCAAGCAAGTAGAGGCCTTCTCCCGCTGTTGTCATTGTATACATGGGTCTCTGTCTGCTTGGCAAAGAATATATGTGGTTTTCTCTATCAATTCCTCAAGCACTAGAGAATACTAGGGGAGATGCATGTCTCAGGCCTAGAAACCAAAAAATAGCTGCAATGATAGTTGATTTCCAAGCCTATTGCAGGAGGAGGAGGGCTATGAAGGGCTATGGGCCAGGGACTGTTATAAGTGCTGCTTCCCTCTATTCTTGGAACAGCAAGGGACAGGAAGAGTTCACCTTCCACCCTTTATAGGTCCCAGGAAGAGTATAGAAAGCCATTTGTCTAGGTCTCGGAGACATACTATATAATGAAAGTTTACAGGCCGTTTATCTATACTCTGCCATCACTTCTAGAAATAATTCCAAGGGCAGAAGAGAGAATTACTGGCAGAGAGATCTAGAAGATGAGATTTAAATTGTTCAGATAAAAAAACTGTGGACATTACAGGAGCTATGATGAGTTTGGAATCACATATGACACAGCAGTAAAATAAAATGTTGACTAAGAAATATTTGTGATAGTTATGTGTGGTTAACTAAATTTACTATGATGGTATTAGCTAATAGATTATCAGTAGTTTACAAGAGCTTTTCCTCCATTTGTAATGTATAGGAGTACAATCTCCAATGCATAGTATAAAGGTTGCAATTTGCTGACGTACATGCCATTCAACCCAATTAACACTATGGAGTTACACTGGATGCAAACCAGGGTCTAATTAACGCCTATTGACATGCTTTTTGCAAGTATCAGAATCAGCATAATAATATGGAAGATCCTTTCAAAGGTTCCCTTGGCCTTGATAAAACTAATAGCTAAGAAAAAAATTACCCCGATGTGGAACATGACTGACAGGAAATTTGGCTATGAATATCAAAAAAACACCAAGATTTTGAAAACCTTAACTTTTACTAGGGATGATGGATAGCCTGGTCTTATGCCACTGGCCTAGGTTAGTTTTCCTTAATACTTCTAGAGGAGGGGTTCCCAGACTTGGTTCGTGGCTTGTTCAGGGTAAACCCCTGGAGGAGTGTGAGATGTGGTTTGCCATTCCCAGCCAATGGGATCTGCAGGAAGCGGTATGCGTGAGTCACTGCTTCCTGCAGCCCCCATTGGTCGGGAATGGTGAACTGCAGCCACGAGGAGCTGCAAATAGCCGTACCTGCAGACCCTTAGGTAAACAAAGTGTCTCTCAGCCTGCCAAGGGCTTACCCTGAACAAGCCGCGAAACAAGTTTGGAAACCCTAGTTCTAGAAAACTCTCATCTCAGCAGATTTGAGTATTCCCTTACAATGGGGAATATCAAATGAAAAATGAACTACAAATATATAAATATAGTCATAAATTCACAGTAGTGTGATTTTGAACATTTTCACAGGCCTTTATAGTTAAGCGACTATTTCCCCCAGTAATAGCTTCAACACTCTTACAAATTCTCTACCATAAAGAAACCAAGACAGCTTTATACTACTCTAACTATTCATAAGGCACTTTATTAAATGGGCCTTATACAAAACCTTATATTTATGGTTTCATATGTTCACTGGGCTCTTCTACGGTGGGATTACAAAAAGGTGAGATCTATATTTAAATATGTATAAACAGTATTCCAGATACATAGAAGTGGAAAAACTGAGAGAGCTTGATCTGTCACTCTGGAGTGTCAGTGCCACAGTGGGAAGACATCCTTTAGATGAGAAAGTGTGTACCTATATCCTTTGCCTGTCTCCACTTTTTGTGTCTCCTCTTGGCTTCAGGGATCAATGAAGTTCTGAAAGCAAATCAAGGTAAAAAGGAATTTAGACAGACATCAGAGAATGTAAAGGATTCTGTATGCAGGGAGGTAGATGGCGGGATAAGAGTAGTCTTGGCTACCTTGTAGGAAAGATGTGCATAACTGATGTTGCAGAGGTCTTCATCTCCATACAGAGACTTAAAGTATGGTTATTGGATCCAAACACTCAATGAGGGCCTAACTTTTAATTATGGGACTCAAATGCACTGGGATTTTACCCAGAGGGGAAACTGTTTAAACTCCTTTTAAATATGGTTCAAGAGATAACATTAGCCAAAAAGTCTAAGACTCTAGGGTGCCTCGAGTGCCTCTCCCACTCTTACTGATTTGCTATGTGATTTTGCCTATTTTCCATTGTCTTGAACTAAATTTGTGTAATCATTTACACCAGAACAAAATGATCATAAAACTATACCATTCCGATTTGTACTCACCTTGCACAGGTGTAACTGACTACAAAAGATGGAGGTCAATAGACAACTGGACCGTTAGGGTCTCTATGTCTCAATTTCCCTATTGGTAATATTTACGTTCATAAAGCTCTTTAGAGAACATTGGATGAAAGATTCTAGGCAAGTGTAAAGCTTATTCTACCACTGTTCTCTAAGGAAACAACTGGTTATATAAACTATGCACTGCACAATGACAAAATGGGTAGGCCATTATCAATATACTTTTCTCATAGCAATTGTTTCTGGTTAACTTGGACCAAAGCAACATTATTTGCAATATCCCAATATTATGCTATGGCAGATGTAAAGATGATGCATTTCCCACACACTGAGAAGCACTGAGTGTGAATGTACAAATATAACTTGGAGAAAGGAAAGATTTTGCCATGTGACTGAGTTTGTGTCCCCCAATAAAAATGTGTTGTGTAGGAAATGCCATAGCCTTGGTATATCTGGTCTTATATGCTTGCAGGCAACTATTTCAAAGTTTTCTATCAAAAACAATATGAGTTCAAAATAGCATATATAATTCAGCAGTTTGAAATAAACACCCAATTCCATGAAATCAGTGTTCCATGTTACAAAAAAGCGTAACAGAAAAAGTATTGTCATTGTCAGATGGGACTGGAGGGTTATATTGACTGGAGCATGTGCATAAAGGCACTCGGTTGTGAAATAGAATAGTTTGTTATACTTCATTTCAGCATTAAATAAGCCCTTGCAATGGATTCTTGAATTAAGCAGAACAAAATGTGACTCCTCAAATAAAGATGAGGAGTTTTTTCCTTTTTTTTTTTGAGGAGATGAGAAGGAAGGATTTAGTGATTGGAACACACAAACTTACATTTCTAGGGGCTTTTCCTTGTTCCCATCTTTATTTTTCACTTGTACTAATGTTAAGCATTAAAAATAATGTGTGAACTAAAACTGTCAAAAGCACAACTTTAATTATTGAAGCTCTGCTAACATTGCTGGGCTTTTAGCATTGCTCTTGATTCAGCTGCAATGCCTCAGTACTTACTATATATGCTACAGAACTAGAGTATTAATAGGTGATGTTAACACTTTATATTAGCATTTAATGGGATCACTTAATGCATTTTATAAACTAGGGAAATTTCAGTTGCTTTTACATGGTTCTTGCTGTACAGTTTAATTAGCAGTCAATAACTTGCGTTAATAAACCTTCTTCTCTGATCAGCAATATTCTGTTTGTTTTGCTATTTAATTTTCAAAGCATGTTATACATAACTTGCTATGCTCTATTAAGATATTTCTTTATTGTAAATAGAGTTGGAAAGGAAATGGTTCTAATGTCCCATGAATAGTTCAAAAATTCAACTCCACCCCTCCCTTTTGCATCTGGATAATCTGAGACCATTCATATATCTTTGAAGAGGGAAGTGGAGAGGGATAGTATGCTGGACCAATCCGAGAGATTTAGATTCAGTGCAGGGACATAAAACTACTTTCATCAAAACAAATATGTTTTTCTGCAAAAAGTTTAGGTTTTGATGAACTATCATTTTCCAGTGAATTTTTTTTTGTCAAAAAATTCACAACCAGCTTTAATAATTAAGGTTCAATGGGTTGTAAAGTCATGTGAATTAAGGAGATCAATGTGATGTATATGAATTTAAAAAAAAATTGGATTTTTGTTTTGTATCTTTGGGTCTGATCATGTGAGTGTCCCTGCCTGCAGGTATATGGGATCTTGGGGAGCAATTACCACACAGGCGCGTTGCCAATTAATTTCTTTATTAAAGGAAAAAGGAAGTGGTGGGAATTTAACAATGAAATACGATGGGATGGGGTGTATAGGGTGTTTACAATAGACAATGATGGGGGGGTTCTTCTTATTGAACAGTGTAGGGAGTTCTAACAGTGGGGCACAGTAAGTGGGGTTCAGCACAATGGGATACAGTACAGTCAATAAGCGTATCAAAAGAAATGCAAAATAAAATGGTAGCTTCTATATAAAATGGTCAACAATCTTAGATAGAATGTATTAAGTGGTTAGTGGCCTTATACACAATGTAATACAATGGTATCAATGCAAATACAAAGTATATTAGAAAAGTGGAAGCAACCAATGGGGTGTTATAATTACAAGTAAAATGTAAATCACAGTGCAATAATACAATATGGGTGATAAGTGAAATTATGCAATGTAACGGTATAAAAGAAAAGTAATGACTTAATTTGTGAGGCTAGGATAGCAGATAATCTGTCAAGGAACAGGAGGGGGAAGGGGAGTGAATGATTAGTGGCAACTGATGAGAGGAGAGTGCGGCTGCAAGCAGCAGAGAGACTCTGAAGCCCTGCAGGGTAAGGACAATGGAGCAGCGTGATGGTGATCTTCGGTAGGGGACGGGTAGCGGAGAAGTGCAAAGAAGGGCTAGAGAGAGGTTTAAGCAACAAGCGGACACCAAAAACAAAGGGAAAAATGTGGCAAAGGGTTTGGGAAGCTTCACAGGGGGAGAAGCAGCAAGGAGCTGAAAAGTTTGGAGAGAGTGCAGATGCGGGGGAAAAAGCAGCAAAGGGTTTGGGAAGTTACACAGGGGGAGAAGCAGCAAGGGGTTATAACAGGGGAGATTGGAGCGGAGGAAAAACAGACATGGGAAAGTTCATGGAGAGATCGGGACAGCAGGAAGACGAATTTAAGCAGCAAAAACCTTATCTATAGACACGGAGAAGTACACAGAGGGGGAGATTGGAGTAGGGGAAAAACAGACACGGGAAAGTTCAGGGATAGATCGGGACAGTGGGAAGACGAATTTAAGCAGCAAAAACCTTATCTATCTTAACCAACCACTAGGCAAATCAACAAATATCACAATTCTAAGCAAAACTATAACAAGCAACTATACGGAGCAACAAAACAGTAAACTATAACAAGGCAAGTGAACTTACAAGCTCTATAATCTTAACAAACCATGACTTATTAAACTAAAAAAAACAAATGGTGCACCTTATGCTATGGTGCACCTTATGCTATGGAGAAGTCACAGAGGGCAGAGTGGTATGTGCCCAGGATACAGCTCCCAAGGAAGCCAAGGGATGGTGGCTGAAGCCAAGGGATACAGCTGAAAGCAGGGAGCCCCGAGGCAAAGCCCACAGGAGCAGAGCTTAGCAGCGGCACAAACTTATTTTTAGCAGCAAAGCACTGCGGAGTTTAAGAGAGGTTTTAAGACACAGACCAAGGTTTAGCTTGAGTCTGTGTGCTGGGGAAACAGAGCCAGCAGCTAAAGTAATAAAATAAAAGTAGGGAAAGTTTCACAGAGGGATTCTTACCAGTCCCCAAGGCAGCAGCAAAGGCAGAAGCATCAAGAACATCAGAAGGCTCGGTAGGGTCTCGATAATCAGGAGATCTCTCAGGCAGCAATTTGTTCTTCGTGGGGGGGTTTTCAAAAAACGGGGGTACGCTCAAGAAATAAAATGAGAGCGGAGAAAAGACCCCCCAGAACCCCTGGCTGATCAGACCAGGCAGCAATGCAGGAACCTTTCTGATGTTGGTTTCAAAAATGTCTGTTTTTAAAGGTAAACTCAGGCAGTTTCCCGCCAGTAATCCTGATAGGATCCCTCTGTCACAGGGGAGGAGGCACAGGAAAAAAGACTGCAGGTGAGCACAGAAACATGTCTGGGCAGAGTCTTGTGCAATAGGTGACTCAAAAGCACATGAGGCCTATGATTCATGCCCAGGATCTTAAAAACACAATAGGTCTTGCAGCTCTGGACATTGCCTGCCCTACACGAAGCCCAGGTTCAACTAGGTGATAACAGGACTAACCCTTTGAACAGGGCAGTGGTCCCATTTAGCACGCAGCACACGTGGCCATCCCTTTGAGAAGGGCAATGGCTCTTGTTAAACAACTTAAGAGGCCCTCTCTTTGAGAAGGGCAGTGGCCCTGGTAAACAACTTAACAGCTAGGGAAGGGCGGCCACAGGAGGGGAACAAAAACAAAATGGAGTATGGGGACAGTTGTAAGAAACAAAATGGAATAGGAGGATAGCTGTAACAGACAGTGAGTTGTTGACCAATCAGCCTCTCACTGAGTCAGGCTCCTTGGGAATAAATGTCTTAATCAGAGGTTATAAAACTATTAACTTTTTGTATGTTGACTCATACTCATTCTAAGTTGTTCAGCTCTATGATCACTTATGTCAGGTTCTATTGGGAGGGTGGTTTGCTCATGACAGTTCGCATGAACTGTAGCTTGCAGATAGCAGTAAAGAATTAAAGAATGTCTTCTGAGGTCCAGATAAACCATATATGTGGTTAGAGTTGCATGGAATTATATAGAGTTGCAGTCATATTAGTTTGTACCCTGTTAAGAATGATTATAGCTTTTGTACTATAGAAATTTTAGCTCTTTGGTCTTGGTTAGATGATGTGCTTATAGTATTCTTCTGTGACACTGTGCCCTGCAATATGTCAGTGACAGATCTCAGATTTAATAAAATTGACAATATTTAGTATCATCTGAATTAGATAATATGGTAAACAAGAATCCAAATATGTTAATTTAAGCAATGTTCCTACTCTGAATAAAACAAAACTTCCACAAGCATTTAAAAGGAAATGAATAGTCAAAGAAAGATTGGTACTTATTCATATGTACTTGGTTTTACAGTTTTTGATTGGAGGGACCAAAAAATCTGGAGCCTGAGTATCAATTAAAAACAAATTGGGATACAATGTGATAAAGTATATAATGTTCTGACAAAAACATTCACAGGAATTTGAAAGCTTGCTTGGAATAAATTAAGGTAACTATTCAAATGTTTATCTTTTAAATAAGGCTGTCAAGTATTTAAAAATATTAATACAATTATTAATAAATAATAAAATAATTAATGAAATTAATCATGATTAATCACACAATACATCACACTGTTAATAAGAAAATACCATTTATTTAAATATTTTTGGATGTTTTCTATATTTTCAAATATATTGATTTCAAATGCCACACAGAATACAAAGTTTACAGTGCTCAATTTATATTTATTTTTATTACAAATATTTGCGCAGCAAAAAACAAAAGAAATTGTATTTTTAAATTAACCTAATACAAGTACTGTAATGCAATCTCTTTATCATGAAGGTTAAACTTACAAACGTGGAATTATGTACCAAAAACCCCTGCATTCAAAAACAAAACAATGTAAAACTTTTGAGCCTACAAGTCCACTAAGCCCTACTTCTTGTTCAGTCAATTGCTCTGTTTCCACGTGCAGGAGATAAGGATGTCTTGTTCTTGTTTACAATGTCTCCTGAAAATGAGAACAGTTGTTTGCATGACATTGTTGTAGCCAGCATTCTAAGATAATTACATGCCAGATGCACTAAAGATTTGTATGTCCCTTCATGGTTGTACCACCATTGCAGAGGACGCAATGGTTGTACCACCATTGCATCCATGCTGATGATAGATTAATCTTATTAACAATCGAAAGCTGTGTAGATCGATGCATGTTCATTTTCATCATCTGAGTCAGATGCCACCTGCAGAATATTGATCTTCTCTTTTGGTGGTTCGGTTCTGGAGTTTCCGTATCAGAGTGTTGCTCTTTTAAGACTTTTGAAATCATGATTCACATCTTGTCCTGCTCAGAGTTGGAAGGCACTTCAGATTCTTCAACTTTTTTTCTAGTGCTATAGCTATCTTTAGAAATCTCACATTGTTACCTTCTTTGTTTTTTGTCAAATCTGCTGTGAAAGTGTTCTTAAAACATAAAAACATGCTGGGTCATCGTCCGAGACTGTTAAAACATGAAATACATGGCAGAATATGAGTAAAATGGAGCAGGAAACATACAATTCTCTCCCAAGGAGTTCAGTCACTAATTTAATTAACACATTTTTTAACGAGCATCATCAGCATGAAAGCCTGTCCCCTGGAATGGTGGCGGAAGCATGAAGAGTCATAGAAATGTTTGCATATCTGGCATGTAAATATCTTGCAATGCAGGCTGCAAAAGCGCCATGTTCTTACTTTCAGGTGACATTGTAAATAAGAAGCTGGCAGCATTATCTTCTGTAAATGTAAACAAACTTGTTTATCATACCATGGCTAAACAAGAAGTAGGACTTAGTAGATTTGTAGGATCTAAAATTTTACATTGTTTTGTTTTTGAGTTCAGTTATGTAACAAAAAACCACTACATTTGTAAGTTGCACTTGCATGAAAAGAGATCACACAACAGTACTTGTATGAGGTGAATTGAAAAATACACTGGTTTCAGGGGAGCAGCAGTGTTAGTTTATATTCGCAAAAAGAACAGGAGTACTTGTGGCACCTTTTTGTTAGTCTCTAAGGTGCCACAAGTACTCTTGATCTTTTTGAAAAAAAATTATTTCTTTTATCATTTTTACGTGCAAATATCGTAATAAGAATAATATCAAGTGATCATTGTGTACAATGTAGTCTGTGTTGTAATTGAAATCAATATATTTAAAATGTAGAAAAATATCAAAAATATATAATAGTATTCTACTCTTTAATAATGCGATTAAAACTGAAATTAATCTCAATTTTTTTAATCGTGATTAATTTTTTGAATTAATTATGAGTTAACTGTGATTAGTTGACAGACCAAATTTTGAATGGTAGTAAGATTTTCCAAATTAGATACCTTAAAGATGAAAAATACTGAAATCTCATTGCTTTATATCACTGGACAAAATTATTTAGGCAAGTAACTAGAATATTACCCGAATTTTCAATGTGAAGAGCACTTACAGTCATGAAGTAAGATATCAGAGAGCCAGCGTTTTACATTTCAAATCTGCCTGTGGGACCAGATTTGAGGAGTTGGTGCATAGGTAAGCCAAAACTTATTCTAGCTATTGGTATATGCTGTGGGGGGGGGTTCCTATTTTTGGAGTATCCATTGATTGGGAGTAAATTCAATAAAGTAGCTTCATGGTCTGTGGGAGGATGTCTACCCTTGCACATCTACCCTAGAGCCTGGCAGAGGTATTTTGATTGGGTACTGTCACAGGCATTCCCCTGAACTGCATGCAGTTGAGAAAATCTCATAATACTTTCATGGCAAGGTATCAAGTGAGAACATAATCAACAAAAAACCCACAAAATTAAATTAGAGAGACAAGGTGAGTGAAGTAATACCTTTATTTGGGCCAACTTTTCTTGGTGAGAGAGACAAGTTTTCAAGCTACACTGAGCTCTTTGAAGAGCTCTGTGTAACCTGAAAGCTCAAAAGTGTCCAATAAAGGATATTATCTCACCCATCTTGTCCCTCTAATATCCTGGGACCAAAATGGCTACAACAACGCTGCAAAAACTAAAATCAGTAAATTATCAGAACACACATTTGTTGGCCCTTTAGGGCATGTTTTTATTGATATCATATTCTGAAAATGGCACTTTCCAATTAAGCCTTGTCCATGAGAGTTACACGTGCCACAATATTATGCCAGCATTCACATCTTGCACTACTTCTGTTCTTCAATTTTTAGTCACTAATTCTTTTTGCAAGATATATATATATAAACATGATTGTTATAGCCACCATACCCAGAGAAGTCCGTACATTAAAATACGTGATTGAAATATATTTAAGAAACAAAAAACTGCAACCCCTCCCCAAAAAAACACAGAAAACCCCAACGTGTTTTGGTAGTATTTAACACTGAATCAAGTTTAGAGCTTCTAAGTATCCTAGTCCAAAGAAAATAATAAGAAATTCAGTTAAAAAAGAAGTTGCAGTACCCAAGCCGTAACAGTAATAAAACGAAACACTCACACACTACAGAGACTCATCTAGAAAATGCTGATCTGCTGCAGTTAACAGAAAACAGCACATGGCAGCATGCCATGAGAAAATAAAATCAATAGAAAAGAAAACCATTCTAGATCCATTTTAGCAGTAAAAGTGACTTGCACTAGAAACTTTGTAAAATTAATGTCACAAGTGTGCTGAAGGAAACAAAAGTTTCCTGCTTTCATTCACCTCAGGGAAGTTGGTGCTTTTAGGAACTGCTCATGCACAATCCCTTGAATAATTATATCAAATCCATTGGTCAGTACAGTTAAAAAAATAAGAAAAAATCCACTCTCTGTTTCTGGCTCAAAGCAGTATTGGGTTAAATTTACAGGGTGCTTGTCCTCCTTATGCTGATCTTTTCCTCTCTGACGTTGAACACACAGAACTGGCAGAGTATTGTAGTCACTTATTCAATGCTCATTGTACCTTGAATATGTGTGTGTGGGGAGGGTGTTGTTTTGTTTTTCTATGTTTGTTGAATGGCATTTGTTGATGCGCCCTTGTGTTTGTGTTGTGTGCAAATTTGAGAAAACTGCCAATAAACTCTTTGGAGGAATAATAATTAACTGCGGTAGAATAAATCTGTGGTGAGGAATTGCTCAATATTCTAATAAGAATCACGCTGGTGCATATTGTGTGTTCCCTAGTCTCTCCAGAGACTCCCATTCAGATTCAAGGGAGCCAAGACTTCTGATTAGAGCTGGAGACTCTGGCCTGGTCTACACTATGCGTTTAAACTGAATTTAGCAGCATTAAACCGATTTAACCCTGCATCCATCCACACAACGAAGCCATTTATATCGATATAAAGGGCTCTTTAAACCTATTTCTGTACTCCTCCCCGATGAGAGGAGTAGCACTGAAATTGGTATTGCCATGTCGCATAAGGGTTAGTGTGGCTGTAAATCAATGGTATTGGCTTCCGGGCGGTATCCCACCGTGCACCATTGTGACCACTCTGGAAAGCAATCTGAACTTGGATGCACTGGCCAGGTAGACAGGAAAAGCCTCGCGAACTTTTGAATTTCATTTCCTGTTTGTCCAGTGTGGAGCTCTGATCAGCACGAGTGGCAATGCAGTCCCAGATCCAAAAAGAGCTTCAGCATGGACCGTACGAGAGATATTGGATCTGATCGCTGTATGGGGAGACAAATCTGTTCTATCAGAGCTCTGTTACAGAAGACAAAATGCCAAAGCATTTGAAAAAATCTCCAGGCTATGATACAGAGTCCACAACACAGTGCTGTGTGACAATCATAACGGAAAGCCAAAGAATCAAATGGACGCTCATGGAGGGAGGGAGGGGGTACTGAGGACTCCAGCTTTCCCACAGTCCCCGCAGTCTCCGAAAGGCATTTGCATTCTTGGCTGAGTTCCCAATGCCCGAAGGGTCAAAAACATTTTCCCGGGTGTTTCAGGGTATATGTTGTCAATTTACCCCCTCCCCCTCACCTGAAAGAAAAGGGAAAAAAATTGTTTCTAGCCTTTTTTCAATGTCACCCTATGTCTACTGCATGCTGCTGGTAGACGGGGTGCTGCAGCGCTGAACACCAGCATCCCCCTCCTGGCGGCAATATGACTGATATCCGTCTTCATCATCAGCCCATGAGTGCTTCTGGCTGGCCTCAGTGATGTCGGCTGGGGACGCCTGGGTAAAAATGGCAATGACTCCCGGTCATTCCCGGCAGATGGTACAAAACGGCTGGTAACTGTCCTCATCATAGCAACTGGAGGCTGAGCTCCATCAGCCCCCCTCTTTCATGTCTAAAGAAAAGATTCTGTACTGCCTGGACTACCATAGCAGCGGAAGGCTGCACTTCTCTCCCCCACCACCCTTTAATGTCCTGTCTGGACTATCATAGCAGACGGAGGCTTCCTCCCCCTCATTTTATCTCGCTAAAAAGTCAATGTTTCTTATTCCTGCATTCTTTTTTACTTCATCACACAAATGGGGGGACACTGCCATGGTAGCCCAGAAGGGTTGAGGGAGGAGGGAAGCAACGGGTGGGGTTGTTGCAGGGGCACCCCCTAGAATGGCATGCAGCTCATCATTTCTGTGGGATCTCTGGGGTTCTGACATGGAGCGGCTGTGCTCTCTGGTTCTCAAGTAGGCTTGCCTCATATTCTAGGCAGGACTGACTCTATTTTTAGACAAAACATAAAGAAGGGAAAGACCCGGGGAGTCATTCCCATTTTTGTCCATGTGCCCCCGGGCCAGCCAGGAGCACCCATGACAGCAGCAGATGATACAAAACAACTGATAACCATCATCTCATCACCAATTTACAACGGCAGATGGTGCAATAGGGATGGTAACCATCTCTGCTACCTTGAAAGGCAAATGAATGCTGCTGTGTAGCACTGCAATACCGCGTCTGTCATCAGCATCCAGTACACATACAGTGACAGTGACAAGGCAAAATGAGCTCCATGGTTGCCATGCTATGGCGTCTGCCAGGGCAATCCAGGGAAAAAAGGCAAGAAATGATTGTCTTCTGTTGCTTTCATGGAGGAAGGATTGAGTGACAACATTTACCCAGAATCACTCGCAACACTGTTTTTGCACTGGGATCTCAACCCAGAATTCCAATGGGCGGGGGAGACTGCGGGAACTATGGGATAGCTACGGGATAGCTACCCACAGTGCAACGCTCCAGAAATTGACGCTAGCCTCGGTACATGGACGCACACCGCCGAATTAATGTGCTTAGTGTGGCCACGTGCACTCGACTTTATATATCTGTTTTACAAAACCGGTTTATATAAAATCGGAATAATCCCGTAGTGTAGACATACCCTAAGAATCAGGAAAGTTGGCCTCCACTCTCAACTCTACTATTGACTTGCTCAATGGCCTTTGGGGAGTCATATTTAACCTCTAGAATAGGATAACATCAGCTCATGTGAAGAATGGTAAGATTCTCCTGAAAAAAACCCTCTGACTTAAGCTTGTTCTCCACTCTGGTTAATGCTTGAACAATATTGCCAGCAGGCTATGAACCAGCTATTTTGTCCTCTAACCTGAAAATAAGTCATCTTGCTGATGGGTTGAAACCATATGAAATCCTAGAACATTTTTCCTGTGTGTTTCTGTTTGTTGAGAGGTTTAATAAGATGCTGCAAATTAGAATTTTAACATCACTTCTGACTGCACTCTTTCCGTAGAATGCTGTTTCATTTTTGGTGTCACAATTTCAACCAGTTGCATGAAGAACTTGCAACGAGAGTTGCTGTTTTACCAGGTGATTAAATTACTATAATTCTGTCTTCACAGGGGTGCCAGGCAGGAGGGCTGCATGAGGAGTTTTTTGAGCCCACTTCATACTCTAGTGGTAACACAACAAACTTTAGCTCTCCTGCTCCCACGGATCAGGCATTACCTCCTACTATTTTGTCTACAAGTATCGTTGCTACCATCAGAAAAGGGCAAGCAAAGTGCTTATATCCAGTATTTCTAAGAACTACTCACATGAATATAGGCACCTAACTAGTGAGGTTATCTTCCCCGTATGAATGAGGCCGAGGAGCCATGGAAGATAAAATGAGTACCTTCCACTCCCTTTCATCTCTGTTACCTTTCTAAATTAGCATCTAGTTTACAATCCTCTCTCCAAAAGTGGCTCAGAAACTGTTCCCACACTCTCAAATCCTCAATCTCTTTGGTAACTCTTATGAAATGGTGAAGCCTACATATTGCCAAAGTGGCAGCTGAAAGCTGTGTATGAAATACCTTCCCCAGGGCTGCCATTCAGCAGGAAAAGTTAAGATGCCCGATAATAGATTGCAGCTCATACAACTCCTGGTAATCAAGCCCAGTAGCTCCTGAATCTTATCCTGATGGAGTCAAGATCTACCCTGCAGTGTGTCTACCTCAGTCCCCATGTAGGTCAGCATAGTGAAAGGCCCCTCCATAGACTCCACTATAGGCATCTCCAAGTTATCACACAGTGCCTGGAAGGTGTTCATCAGGCTAGCACACTTCTCTGAATCTGTTCTGTCTACGAAGTCATCTCATCAAAGTAGTGTACTACATGCCATAATCTAGTTTCCTGCAACACTGCCCAGTGTAACATCATATGAACTTTTCAAATGGTGAACAGGATGTGGTACATCCCATGGGCATAGATTTATCAAATCAAAACTGTCCCTTAAAAAAGAAACCCAAAAGGTTAAAGTCAGAAGGGTGCACCAGCAGCAGCTGAAAAGCAGACTTGATATCACACTTTGCCAACAGTAATCCTGGGACACAAAACCAGACCATGAGCATAGCCTCATCAATGGAGAAAAGGCCAACAGGACATAAGGTTGAGTCTATTGCATTGTTAACTGAGCTGCCCTAGGGGTATGACAGGAAAGTAATACTCACTTGGGTCTTCTTAGGGACCAAGCCTAGGAGAGATCCTCCAGGTTCTTTATAGGTAAATGATTGAACGATCCTGCAACTCTATTAGCTTTTAATTTTTGTGAAATCTTTTTCTTTATGATATGATCTAACTCCACTAAGGAATTCAAGGTTTTGGAAATAGCTTGACTTTTCCCCCCGAATAGGGGATCATGAACCCTGAAGTAAACCCTTCCCATAAATATATCCCAACTATTTTGTCAGTGTAATTCTAAAGGAGAACCTTTAACATCTGAAGCTTAACTGAAGATATAGCTTTGACTAAGCCCCCACTTCCAGCTTGTGCCCACTCCCTCCTTGATTCCTATACCCTGTTCCTGTACCCAAGGCCTGTGGGTGGCAGCTGACTTACTCCCAGTCTGTTACTATATTGCAGCCTTTTCCAACCACTGTAGCTACTATGGGCTGTATGGCCTCAAAGCACATTTCTCAAGCATGTCTAAATTTACAGATACTCTGAGAACACCTGCCTTTATTAAATGTGCAGCAAATGTTATTACATTGTTGAAGACTTAAAATGCCACTGTCAGTATAATTGCTAGTCAGGTCAGGGAAGAGAGATGCAGAACCAGAAAAGAAAGGATTTGGCATGTCTGAAATTGTATATGGCAAAACTACAGGGGGAAACTCACACAGTGACTTTTGGACACTCACACTAAATTCACAAACAAAAAGTAGCAAACTTGATAAATAATCAAAGAGCTTGGTATAGACACTGCATCTAATTTTGGAAGGAGGTTTCACTCATATCTAAAGAGATACCAGTATTCCATTGGCATTTGAGTTTATTCAGGCTACTTAGCTGGAGGAACTCACCTGAAGCTGAAACTCCAACTTATGTTATGTGCACTTGAATAATAGGCAGGTATTTTACCTTGTGTGCTGAGAATTTATGCACATCTTATGTATTAGATGGTGAGATTTTTAGAAGTGCTCAGTGTTGGCCTAACTCTTCCCCCATGGAAGTCAATGGGAGTTTCTTTTCCATTTCTATCAGTTGTCAAAATCCTTTAGAGATCAGATGTAGGCCACTGCTGGGCATTTTTGAAAATTCTTCCTTTGAATCTTTCTTTCAAGGCTACTAATGGTATTGCCCAGGACTGGTGGATTCTTTGCTCCATATCCTGTATGAATAAGTATGAACTGTAGTTAATTTTAGCTCTTTCAGTTTCAGCACTATGCTTGGTGCAAGCTTATCCCCAGAAATGGTGGCTACAAAATGTCTGGGCAATATCTCTCATTTAAAAAAAAATAAACATTTGAAAACAACCACACATGACAAAAAGCATCAGGACTGTGCAATTATTTGGATTGTGCCCATATACCTATGTTGATAGCAGCTTTATGAAACATAGACATTATCAAATTGGATCAGACCAATGGCCCATCTCATCCAGTATCCTATCTCTCAGAGTGACCAGACTGCCCACAGTAGACAGATGAGGGATATACTGCCATCTGCCTTAGCAGGGCTCCTCTTCTAATCTCCAATAATTAAAGCTAATCTCTAACTCTCGAATCATGAAGTTTAATATCCCTTTCAACATTTGTTAGCATTAGCTATTATAACATTTTTTGTTATCCATATAAATGCCCTTTTTGAATCTTGCTAAGTTTTTGGCCTCAATAACATTTTGTGGCAATGAGTTTCCCAATCTAATTATGCATCGCTTGAAAAAAAGTATTGCTTTTTTTATCTGTTTCACCAAATGTCTGCTTGTTTTTGTGTTAAAAAGGATCTGATCTACCTGATCTACCTTGTGTATATCATTTATTACTTTCTATTCTTTTATCATGTTTCCTTTCATTTGTCTTCTTTTTTAAGGTAAACAATTCCAATCTTTTCAATCTATTTTCATATGAGAGTGTTTACATGACTCTAATAATTTTCATCACTCTTGTATGAACCCCTTGTAAATCTGCAGTATCCTTTTTGAGACAGAATATATAATTATGCTGCATACATAATTTCAGATGAGTCTGCACCACTAATTTATATAATAGCATTATAATAACGTGCATATTATTCTTCATCCCATTCCTTATTCATTTTAACATCTTGCTTTTGTTTTCTTAGCTCACATGCAATTGAGCCAGTCTTCAATTAATCCTCCCCAATGATATACAGATCCCTTTCCTGAGCAGATCATAACAATTTAGAACCCAACAAGATGTCTGGATAGTTTAAATAAACCCTCCCTCCCTAATGTGCAATACTTTTAATCCTCTACATTGAACTTCCTTTGCCATCATGTTGCCCATTCACCTAACTTGGTTATGGCCTTCTGAAGTTCCACACAGACTTCTCTGGACTTGCTTAACTTTGGTAACTTTGTCATTTGTGATTTTTTTCCTACTTTACTACTCACTCTCTTTTGAGATCATTAATGAATATATTAAACAACTTTAAACCTAATATGGAACCTCCATGTTCCCCATTATTAACCTTTTGACATGATGAAAATTGACCATTTATTCTTGTTCTTTCCTTTCTGTCTCCTAGCCAGTTTTTGATCTATGACAATACTTTGCCTCTCACTTCATGACTACCTAACTTCTTTGGTTGTGTCTTCTGTGGGACTGGTCTAAGCTCTTTTGGAAGTCTAAATTATGTTAATGGATTCTCCTTTCCCACAACTTTACTGACAGCTTCAAGGAAATCTAACTGATTAGTGAGACATTATTTCTCTTTGTAGAAACCATGCTGATTAGATCTCTTTGAAAGGTCATATCTTCTGAAAAGTAGTTAAAATAGAGCTGAAAATTGGCAAAATCTCCTCTTAAAGAAATCAACACTCATTTATTTATTTATTTATTTATTTATTTATTTTCATTAGCAAAATAGTTGGAGGTATTTACGAAATTGCCATTTATGAGTTGGAGCTCCCTAGCTATTTTTGTAACATTAAAAGAATGCACAACATATATATCAAAGTACAATACAATATATTTCCCAATTGTCTCATAAACTATCATGTTCTGGCAGCAGAATACATTAAAATAGCTCTCTTTACCTCATTAATTTGTAAAGGCCACGGTATAGATGTAGCACTGTTCTTGCTTAAACAGGATTCTAGGAGAGAAAAAATAGATGAACTTTATTTTTTTCCTCACAAAGGGCCAGATTCTCTCATTGGAGTTGACCTTCCAAGAAGCTGAGTACTCCTGACTTACACAGAAGTTCGGGTGCTCACCACATCACAGAATCACACTTAGCTATATATTCACCTAAAGCTCATAAGTGAAGACAGGTGACAGGGCCAGTGCATTATATTTTGTCCAAATCTACGTGGACATTTTACTGAATTTAGGGAGCCTGATGCCTGCACTCCACTACCACAATGTAGAAAAGTTTCTTGTTCCCTCTCATAACTCACCCTGGTGCAAGTGCACAATACCAACCACAATATGACCTTAATCAGAGATGTGGGGGAAAAAGACCAGTTAAGAAAATTCATAAATTCACAGATTATAAAGCCAAAAAGGACTGTTGTTACAGGCCACCAAATTCTCTGAGCTAATTCTTATTTGAAATAGAGCATACCTGTTAGAAAAAAACACCCAAATCAGTGGTGAAGGATCTACCACAACCTCAGGAAAATTGTTGTTATGGTTAATTATCCTTATTGTTAAAAATCAGATCTTTGCCTGCTAGGTTGAAGATCCCATAATCAAATATTTGTTACCCATATGTAGGTACTCAAATACTGTGATCAATTCACCTCTTAGCCTTCTCTTTGTTAACTGAATGGACTGAGCTCCTTGAGTTTATCACTATAAGCCATGTTTTCCAATTATTTAATCATTCTCTTGTCTCTTCTCTGAATGCACAAACCACACAAATTAAAAAAAATAGACAATACATATTATGGTTTTTTATTATCATTATTCTATACAGACTGCAGTTCGGTAGAACTGGTCAAAAATCTGAATTTCTAACTCATAGGAAATTCCAGTATTTGAGATCTGTTTTCATCGCGAATCATGATGAAAAGTTGAAATATCAATTTTTTCACAGAAGAAAAAGTTAAGAAATAATAATTTTAGAATGTTGGAATGGTTAGTTTTGGTTTATTGAAACAAATCAAAACCTTTTGTTTTGGCTCATTTTAACATTAATCTGTGTTCACTTGAGCTGATGTGTCGTGTGAATTGTAGTTCAGATGCTTCATGTCCCAACCTTCTATGTGCCAGGGGCCCTGGCTGGAATAGGCTTCCCAATGATGCACCATTGTCATGTAACTCCCAGGATGCACCACATATGTTCAGACAGATTTCTCCATGTGGGAAATGGATTACTATCTTGAAGATAGGTTTGTATATAAACTACTTTTTGTTAAAATATGCTTTCCTCTGAGGTGCTTTTGTTCTGAAGAAATAGTATTTTGTTTTTAGAGATCTGGCTAGTCAATGAATATACCTGTCATTGCCCATAAAAGAACAGAACTGTAGATGGTGAAGTGACATCAGATGTACTGAGGTAATCATAGTGAACTGCAGACGTCTGCAACTTCAGGTCCCAATCCGGAGGAAGTGAATTGCAGGATTCTATCCAGCTAGAGGCCTGAGACCTAAGTGGGGTTCTTCAAGGAGGCCTCAGGGAGATCAGAGGTGCAGTTAACTGTGTCAGGAACTGTGTCAATCTCAGTTAGAGGGTATTGCAGGAGATGACAAAGGCATGCATAGGTTTGGTGAGGTTTTTATCAAATAGAAACGTCATCCAAGATTGTGAACCTCCAGAAAGCTTTTGAAATAACACAGTGTGAATTAATCAAAATACACAAACCACTACTGTCATACTGGGTATATTTTAAAGATTGTGTCTAATAGCTTCCCTACAGAAGTCATTCTAGGTACAATGTATAGCCTTGAAAATCTCCCTGCAGTTTTTCATACTTCTGCTGTATCATAGAATCATAGGGCTAGATAGGACTGCAAGGGTCATCTTGCCTAACCCCATCTTTGATCTCATAGTGAGATTTCCCTTTGCATAATATTTAAAGAGCAGTTAAAGTGAATTTGTAAAAATAAAGTACCTTACTCAACATTACTACTCTTTGGATAAATTCTAAATTTAGTTTGTTTTCTTGAAGGACAAAAATGAATTTTCACTACGTTTTAATCTTATAAGCACTTTAGAGCAAATATAGTAATAGAAGAGAACTGGGTTCCTTTCTGGCTCACGTATCATCACCAAAATTCTTAACGTTCCCACTGTGGAATATTTATTATTAGTAATAATGCATGAATCAGAAAGAACTGAGCTTGACTTTTATATTCAAGCTTAAGTTTGAATTTAGAAAAATCTATCCTTTTATTTGTAAGGTGAGAAAACCATGGTATTGAGTCACTGACAGATAAAACAAATTCCATTTGCAGAGTATGATACATTTTTAAAAACTTCAGTAAGCAGAAGCACATTCCATAACAGGTCAGTGTACTGCTGAGATGACCTTTGGATAACTCTGTTGAGTGAGGTTTTTGAATAACTTCATTAGCAGCAAGGCTTCTGGATAATGACATTAACTTTACTTACATCAGGGTTTGGCAACCTCTGGCACATGGCTTGCCAGGGTAAGCATCTTGGTGGGCCGGGCCAGTTTGTTTCCCTGCCGCGTCGGCAGGTTCAACCGTCTGCGGCTCCCACTGGCTGTGGTTCACTGTCCGAGGCCAATGGGGGTGGCAAGAAGAGGCACAGGTGAGAGCTGTGCTGGCTGTGGCTTCCTGCCACCCCCATTGGCCTGGGACAGTGAACCACAGCCAGTGGGAGCCATGACTGGCCAAACTTACTGACACAGCAGCTAAACAAACTGGCCCGGACTGTCAGGGTGCTTACCCTGGTGAGCCATGTGCCAGAGGTTGCAGACCCCTACTCTACATATAGCAAAGCATGTGAGCAGAGTCAGTTTGTAGACAGATATTCTACAGAAAGGTGTGTTATGATGTGCTTCTGTGTTTTCTGTCTCTCTGTGTTTTGGGGGTTCTTTCATGTTCTGAATTCTAAGAAATAAAGTAGTGTCATGTAGCAACATTACAGCACGAGTGTTTATCTTTGTATCTATTTCTCTGTTTGTATGCCATTAACCATAACATGGAGGAAGAGGAGGAAGAATGGAGGAAATGCATTACTGTCAGCTTCAGGTAAGCTGTCATACCCAGAGTGGGTTTGATTGTCTGATTTGGATATTACAGGTGATATCCACTGGACAATCAAGTTTATAACAAATCTCCTATATAGGATCTTGCCAGGTGTTGAGGCTTCTTCATTGTTGCCACATACCTCTTTCCCCACCCTCTTCCCTTTTCCATGCACACAATTTGATTATTTTGCTTGTTTGGAGTGGTTGCCTGAAGCATCTCTAGGTGTGCCGAGGGACTAGCTGGTTACCATTTGGGAATGAGAAGTATTTGATCTCCTAAAACAAGATTGGTCCATGGTTTGGGTTTTCTCAACCCCCTGTCAGTAGCTAGGAAGTTTAGCTGTAAATTTTCTGTTTGTTGCCATTTATACATGTATGTTGTTGCAGAGTTGTCTGGCTAATAAGGGACAGAATTGGGGTCAAACAAGTTGGTGGAAAGGTCAAATGTATAAGGCTTTAAACTTAGTAGTGGAGAACATGGGTGTGGACCTCTTTCAAAGCCTGAAGTTTCCCTTGGTAAGATACATGACATTCTTTGAAGGAAAGGGTTCAAGAGATCTTGGCAGGTATGGTCGGATCCCAACAGTGCTCTTCTGCGTGTACAAAAGGGAACAGAGGATGTCAAAGAATCATAGAATATAAGGGTTGGAAAAGACCGCAGGAGGTCATCTACTCCAACCCCTGCTCAAAGCAGGATCAACACAAACTACACCATCCCAGCCAAGGCTTTGTCAAGCTGGACCTGAAAAACCTCTAAGGATGGAGATTCCACCACCTCTGTAGATAACCCATTCCAGTGCTTCATCACTCTCCTAGTGAAATATGTTTCCTAATATCCAACTTAGACCTCCCCCACTGCAACTTGAGATCACTGCTTCTTTTTCTGTCAGCTACCACCACTGAGAACAGCTGAGCGCCATCCTCTTTGGAACCCCTCTTCAGGTAGTTGAAGGCTGCTATCAAATCCCCCCTCACTCTTCTCTTCTGTAGACTAAATAACCCCAGTTCCCTTAGCCTCTCCTCATAAGTCATGTGCCCTAGCCTCCTAATTATTTTCACTGCCCTCTGCTGAACTCTCTCCAATTTGTCCACATCCCTTCTGTAGTGGGGGGACCAAAAGTGGATGCAGTACTCCAGGTGTGACCTCACCAGTGCTGAATAGAGAGAAATAATCACTTCCTTCGATTTGCTGGCAATGCTCCAACTAAAGCAGCCCAATATGCCATTGGGCTTCTTGGCAATGAGGGCACACTGCTGACTCACATCCAGCTTCTTGTAATCCTCAGGTCCTTTTCTGCAGAACTGCTGCTTAGCCAGTTGGTCCCCAGCCTGTAGTGACACATGGGATTCTTCCTTCCTAAGTGCAGGACTCTGCACTTGTCCTTGTTGAACCTCATCAGATTTCTTTTGGCCCAATCCTCCAATTTGTCTAGGTCACTCTGGAACCTATCCCTACCCTCCAGCATATCTACCTCTCCCCCAGTTTCGTATCATCTGCGAACTTGCTGAGGGTGCAATTAATCCCATCATCGAGATCATTAATAAAGATGTTGAACAAAACCTGCCCCAGGACTGACCCCTGGGGCACTCCGCTTGATACCAGCTGCCAATAGACATTGAGCCATTGATCACTACCCGTTGAACCCAACAACCTAGCCAGCTTTCTATCCACTTTATAGTCCATTCATCTAATCCATATTTTTTTAACTTGCTGGCAAGAAAACTATGAGAGACCATATCAGAAGCTTTGCTAAAGTCAAGATATATCACATCCACCACTTTCCCCATATCCACAGAGCCAATTATCTCATCATAGAAGTTATCTCATCAGTCAGGTTGGTCAGGCATGACTTGCCTTTGGTGAATCCATGTTGACTGTTCCTGATCAGCTTCCTTTCCTCCAAGTGCTTCAAAATTGATTCCTTGCTCCATGATTTTGCCAGGAACTGAAGTGAGGCTGACTGGTCTGCAGTTCCCCAGTTCTCTTTCTTCCCTTTTTTAAAATATGGGCACTACATTTGCCTTTTTCCAGTAGTCCGAAACCTCCTCGGGTTGCCACAGTTTTTCAAAGTTAGTGGCCAATGGCTCTGCAATCACATCAGACAACTCCATCAGCACCCTCCAATGCATTAGATCTGGACCCATGGACTTGTGCATGTCCAGCTTTTCTAAATAGTCCTTAACTTGTTCTTTCACCAATGAGGGCTTCTCACCTCCTCCCCATACTGTGTTCCTCAGTGCAGCAGTCTGGAAGCTGACCTTAACTGTGAAGACTGAGGCAAAAAAAGCATTGAGTACTTCAGCTTTTTCCACGTCATCTGTCGCTATGTTGCCTTCCCCATTCAATGAGAGTCCCACATTTTCCCTGACCACCTTCTTGTTGCTAACATACTTGTAGAAACACTTCTTGTTACCCTTCACATCCCTTGCTAGCTGCAACTCCAATTGTGACTTGGCCTTTCTGATTACACCCCTGCATGCTCTAGCAATATTTTTATACTCCTCCCTAGTCATCTGTCCAAATTTCCACTTCTTGTAAGCTTCCTTTTTGAGTTTAAGCTCACCAAAGATTTCACTATTTGCTATTCTTTTTGCACTTAGGGATGGTTTGATCCTGCACCCTCAATAAGGCTTCTTTAAAATACAGCCAGCTCTCCTGGACTCCTTGCCCCCTCATGTTAGCTTCTCAGGGGATCCTGCCCATCAGTTCACTAAGGAAGTCAAAGTCTGCTTTTCTGAAGTCCAGGGTCCCTATTTTACTACTGCCCCACACATTTAGGAGAGATTATAGTTGTGCTCTTCAGTTTGGAAAGCACTTCAGTCTGTCCATGTTCAGGTATACTAGGTAGCCAGTTACTAATCCGTAACTAGTTTGTTCTTAAAGTTGCAAACATAGTTTCAAAACTACAATTTTGTACACAAATCATTCCTAATTTCTCAGAAATGTATTTATTGTTTGTAAATATTTTCCAACAGATTCCATGCTATTGTATGTGTATGTTTGTCTACAATTCACTGTGTCTGCAACTCTTGGAGTTTTTAGTTAATTACCAAAGACACATATATTTTGATTCTCTGACTGGACAAATGAAAATTTTAAACAAGAGAATGACACAGCAGAACATAAATACGCTTGGTACAAACAATAAGTGAATAATCACTTGTGCTAAGTCTTGTGAAACTGTCTGGATTCATAAATATTTTCATAAATAAACAGACAAATGTCCAAATATTTTAAAATAGCTAATGACAAAATGAACTCTCCACATTTATTAACACATACATCAATTAATCTCTTTTCATACTATTTTGTCAGCCCTGATTTTTATTAGTTACTGGAAGAAACACCATGAAGGGCCTGACAACCTTATTTATACAGTAGATTAAAAAAGGCCACCTACAGTTGCTTTTTGGGCTTACCACAGCAATAAATTGATGGCAAAAAGACAGTATACATTAAACACACCTGATCTCTTCCTTTCCATGTCCATTTCCCCCTCTAAAGTTATCAAAAGTCATGTTTTTAAAGTATATTTAAAAGATTATTTTTGTTTATAGTTTATTTTATTTTCTTGTCTTTTTGTAGTACTTCTTGAGGAGGAGAAATAAAATCAGTTCTGGAAAGAAATAAGAATTACAGCATATGCTCAAAATTTCAGCAGTAGGAATAAGTGAAGGTATTACACTCAGAAAGTAGAATTCCTCACAAATGACATATATACTTTACTACATTTTCTGTAGTTACTATATTAAGTGGTAATTTTTCTTATCAGTTCATGAAATGCAGAGGACAGAAAGGGTCCTCATGAATTTTAAAAAGGGTTCTCAGCTCCTTTTTAACTTCACTTCTTTTAAGGTCATTTTGGTGCTCAATTCCTTCAATATGTTTAAAGGTAGAGATACAAAAAATACCTAAGGGCTGAAAAGTTATGCAGCTTCCTAGAACTCATAAACTGCCTTAACAGAAATCCAAACTATTCAGGGACCTGGTTGTCACAGTGCACACTGGGGAAAGCCAGACTAAAAGCTCTGTTCCACAGATGGTATTTTCATAACAGCAAGTAAATGAGCTTCCTGGTTCTTAAGAAACTCTTCCTCATTCTTCCATTCTCCCTCTGCTGGGGAAAAAAACCCAATAGTAGTTGCAAATTTAGGGCTGTAGTAACTGGTGCACAGCTCCTCAGCTCTGCAAGGAGTATACACGGGCAAATCCGTTGAGTTAAAATGCATATCTTGTTGTGACAGGCAGAGATTCAGCTATCAATAGTTTCTATCAGAGGTAAAATAGAAATATTGTTAAGAAGGAATTATTGTGAATCTGGAGTGCTGGATCTCTCAAACTCAGTTTCAGGTTCCATATGGGAGAATATTTTTTTAAGCCTTAGATTGCCTTTAAGTAAAGTCCCGGTGCTATTCTGGCAAATGAAGACATACTCCTGATCTGAGGCAAACACGAAGCACAAGTTTTTAGGGAACTTGGTGAACACAGGCTTCAAAGACATCCAACCCTCAAAGAGATATCAAACTGGGAAAATATGATAGGGAAGACAGAATATAAATAACTGAATTGAAAAACAATGAGCTGAATGGAAAGGAATGGGGTTATTCCCATTCAGTCTTGTCAAAATGATTTTTTTAAAGACATGGAGATTTAAAAAGTGTTATATTATTGGAGAATAGGAACTAAATAGTTGTCCTGATGCCCTGAGGTATAGGAGAGGAGCTGTGGAGGACTGCACTACACTGCAGCCAGAGTCCCCAGGAATGATGGTCTGATATTGGTGAGGTAGGTGCTGCACCCTGGGAAATTGTGCGGTGTGCTTCCCTCTGTAATGAACCATAATCTTGACCTCACACCACTGTCATTTGGCAGCTAGTGCATGCAATAATACTAGGAAGAATAATTCCCAAGTCATATTGTGACTTGCCCCTATCCAGCAATGCAAGGTTCTTTGCCTTCTTAGTTTAGAAGTCATCTGTCATGTCTATCCCCTTGTCTCTCTTCTCATTTTGCCTTCCTCCCACTCCTCGTTTGGTGTCAGTAGATGGAATAGTCTTGAGTCCTGTCGTAAGACTCCAGCTCCTAACCTAGCCATAGTGATTTCAGCTATACTGGTGTAAGGTTGGGGGTCCCTCACAGAGTACATTCTGTTCTATTATTGTACTGTTCAGCTTCAGCAAAGAGTTGCCTCTGCCATTTCTTTGAAGAATCTTCAATGGGGGAGGATCAATGGCATAGAGGATCCTTGAGCAAAATCCTTCCCACAATGTAGGATCCCCTGTTCCATCTCTTTCTCTTAGTTGAGTCCCACCACCCAACCATTTCAAAGTTTGTAAACAGTTCAGATGACTTTTAAAAGTGTAAGTTAGAAGAATTTTGGCTAGAAAGTTGATGCAAATGAATGATCTCTTTAGCTGTACTTTCTCCTGTTACGCAATAGTGGTAATAGTGAACTCCCTACCCCCTGTGGGGTGCAGTGCCTACAAATACACTTCTCAAATTTTTGTCTAGATGATTTGTTCTAATGTAGGCACAAAAATATTTTTTCTTTATTGTAGAACTGCTTATATAAGGCTCTGTGCAGTAGTGCTCTTGCTTATTTCTTATCTCTACCATTTTCTTGCTGACATTCTGTGTTCCAAGATCTACCCAAGATCCACAAACCCGGAAATCCTGGATGCCCCATCATCTCAGGCATTGGCACTCTCACTGAAGGACTGTCTGGATATGTGGACTCTCTACTCACACCCTATGCCACCAGCACTCCCAGCTATCTCCGTGACACCACTGATTTCCTGAGGAAACTACAAAGCATTGGTGACCTTCCAGAAAACACCATCCTAGCCACCATGGATGTAGAGGCTCTCTACACAAACATCCCACACACAGATGTAATACAAGCTGTCAGGAACAGTATCCCTGATGATGCCACAGCACAACTGGCTGCTGAGCTCTGTGCCTTTATCCTCACACACAACTATTTCAAATTTGATGACAATATATATCTCCAGATCAGTGGCATCGCTATGGGCACCCGCATGGCCCCACAATATGCCAATATTTTTATGGCCGACCTGGAACAACGCTTCCTCAGCTCTCGTCCACTCATGCCCCTTCTCTACCTACGCTACATTGATGACATCTTCATCATCTGGACCCGTGGGAAGGAGTCTCTGGAAAAATTCCACCATGATTTCAACAGCTTCCACCCCACCATCAACCTCAGCCTGGACCAGTCTACACAGGAGGTCCACTTCCTAGACACCACAGTGCATATAAGTGATGGTCACATTACCACCACCCTATACCGAAAACCTACGGACCGCTATGCCTACCTTCATGCCTCCAGCTTCCATCCTGGGCACATCACATGATCCATTGTCTACAGCCAAGCACTGAGGTACAACCACATCTGCTCTAACCCCTCAGACAGAGACCAACACCTACAAAATCTCCACCAAGCATTCTCAAAACTACAATACCCGCACAAGGAAATAAGGAAACAGATCAACAGAGCCAGACGTGTACCCAGAAGCCTCCTACTGCAAGACAAACCTAAGAAAGAAACCAACAGGACTCCACTGGCCATCACATACAGTCCCCAGCTAAAACCTCTCCAACGCATCATCAGGGATCTACAACCCATCCTGCACAATGATCCCACACTTTCACAGGCCTTGGGTGGCAGGCCAGTCCTTGCCCACAGGCAACCTGCCAACCTGAAACATATTCTCACCAGCAACTGCACACTGCACCATAGTAACTCTAGCTCAGGAACCAATCCATGCAACAAACCTCGATGCCAACTCTGCCCACATATCTACACCAGCGACACCATCACAGGACCTAAGGAGATCAGCCACACCATCACCGGTTCATTCACCTGCACCTCCACCAATGTAATATACGCTATCATATGCCAGCAATGCCCCTCTGCTATATACATCGGCCAAACTGGACAGTCGCTACGAAAAAGGATAAATGGACACAAATCAGACATTAGGAATGGCAATATACAAAAACCTATAGGAGAGCACTTCAACCTCCCTGGCCACTCTATAGCAGACCTTAAGGTGGCCATCCTGCAGCAAAAAAACTTCAGGACCAGACTTCAAAGAGAAACTGCTGAGCTTCAGTTCATCTGCAAATTTGACACCATCAGCTCAGGATTAAGCAAAGACTGGGAAAGGCTTGCCAGTTACAAAACCAATTTCTCCTCCCTTGGTTTTCACACCTCAACTGCTAGAACAGGGCCTCATCCTCCCTGATTGAACTACCTCATTATCACTAGCTTGCCTGCATATATATATATACCTGCCCCTGGAAATTTCCACTACATACATCTGACAAAGTGGGTATTCACCCACGAAAGCTCATGCTCCAAAACGTCTGTTAGTCTATAAGATGCCACAGGATTCTTTGCTGCTTTTGCAGATCCAGACTAACACGGCTACCCCTCTGATACTTGTGTTCCATGAATTCCTCAGGTCACTTTTATTTTCTTGCACAATACCCTTAAACTTTTCCCCAATGTTACCCTCAATGCCTGCAATGTCTCCTTGATCCTGTATGCCTCACAATGTCTCTTTCCTCCATTAAATCCTTCCTCAACTACTACTACTTGTCAAATTAATGAAAAACAAAAATACACAGAAAGTAACAACTTTGAACTCTCATTGTGTATCTATCTTCTTCCCCTCTTTTTTGCTTTAAACCATCTCTCCATATGATTGTAACTTCATTGTATGTAACTTCTCCCATTGACTTCAATAAGCATTGGCTTGAACCCCTTTGACTTTAAGGCCCTTAGGGTAAGAATTGCAATTGTGGTAAAAAACAACTATAGGATCATAGGCAAACAAATCATTTTGAATAAGATTCACACCATCCAAAGATGTGAGAAGCATTCTCATTTTTGCTAAAACACTGAGGATCATAACATTTTAAGTATTAGAAAATCAATCACTAAATATTGTCCATATTAGGCAACCTTAAATTTAGGAATCAAGTTTTGGATTATATTAAATGCTATTTATTTTTCTTTTAAATAATTGTAATTAGATTAGGTACATGTGCTGAACGCAAATTGAAAAACAGAGAATACATACTTATTTCTGAATTTTTCTTTAATCACATAATAAAAAGTACAATAATAATGAGTTTTATACCAGGGGTCGGCAACCTCTGGCACATGGCTCTCCAGAGTAAGCACCCTGGCGGGCAAGGCCAATTTGTTCATCTGCCACGTCACCAGGTTCAGCCGATTGTGGCTCCCACTGGACACAGTTTGCCATCCCAGGCCAATGGAGGTGGCAGGAAGCCACGGCCAGCACATCCCTCGCCTGCGCCACTTCCAGCCACCACCTTTGGCATGGGACAACAAACAGCGGCCAGTGGGAGCTGCAGTACACCAAACCTGTGGACGCAGCATGTAAACAAACTGGCCCGGTCCGCCAGGGTGCTTACCCTGAAGAGCCGCGTGCGAGCGGTTGCCAACCCCTGTTTTAGACCCTGAGAGTAACACATTACTGATTTTGTTTATTAAAATTCCCAGGCCATAGCTTTTGTATGAGCATGTTCCACTCTTTTTCTAAGATCCTTTAAATTTCTACCAAGTTTAAAAATAATTGTTAAACAATCATCTTTCACTTTGTCAATAAAAACATTAGCTATTCATGGATGTTCTCACGTTTTGAGAACTAGGGGTAAATTCTGAACCTTGGTACTTTTGCAATGCTAAGACCATAGTTTTTCCTTGGTCAAGCAGGGCTCAGTAGTCACAGATTCATACAAAGGAAAGATAAGACCACACAATCACGTCCTCCCATCCCTCCCCCAGGACAGAGTGTATTCCTTCAATCCTCCTTCCTATAAACACACATTCCCATATCTCACTAGGTATTTTTATCCCATGCAGACACCAACTTTCCTAAAACTGCAAGATTAGGCCATACAAGAATAAAACAGTCCAGGTTATAAATGATATATTAAGTGAAATGTCAGTTATTGGGGGTGGGGGGGGGCAGCGTCAGAAGATTTCAAGGTGGTAGTGTGGATGGTAAGTTTCCCCCCAGCAGAGTGACAGCTGTAGAGAGTGAATATCTAGCACAGAAGTGGAGAGATCCAGTGAACTGTTTAACACAAAACAAAAAACAAAACAAAAACAACAAGCTATGTAGAGTTGGTCAGGAATGCTGCTTTGTCAAAACTGAAACTTTTTGCAGAAGTGTATATGTTCAATGAAATTTTCTTTGGGAAGGTTTAAGGTGGAATCCTGGGTAAAGAGAGGAGACTCCATTCAGTCATAAAAAGGATTGGGTTAGAGCAAGGACTTGAACATGGAGGGCTCATATCCTAGGTGAGTGTCCTAACCACTGAGTTATTGGCTATTCTGAAGGGGCTGTGTGTCTTGCTCTGTCTCTGTCTCTCTCTAAATTTGAAAATGCCTTGGAATATATTAGAATATGATTTATATTATTTATCATTTAAAACTGTGTAAACGATCACAAACAAATCCAGCAATATATTTTTTCTAGATTTCTCTGGCTGGCCATTTGTGTAATTCTTTCAACAGCTTTTCTAATTCTATTTCTGTGGTCACTAATATGACTTGGAAACACTATTTTCATATGCAAATATATAAACACTTTATTTTGTACACATTCCATTTATGATCACAGTATTCTTACACAGAGAATCGTTAATTGTATAGTAATATACAATGCTGCATGACTGATCAGAGAATTTCTAAATTACATAAATAATCTTTTCTGTGTGGAGAGAAATATTGGCTTAAAAACTTAAAGGGTCTTGTTAGTGGTATACAAAGCTCTCAACTCTTAGAGACACAAAGAACTATGTCTTTGCAATCAGTGATAATTCAAAAAGGAAATATGGCCATGAAGTGGCAGCCCATCAATAGCCTGATCTAGAATTATCCCTACAGGCATTTAAATAAATAACAACAAAAATGAAACCTACCAGCAGGCTATGAAAGACATAATTCAGTCATAAAACCACATCACATGATGGGAAATACATTCCATACTTTGCATCTGGGTTCACTGTTGGATAATATAAGCAAATATCCCTATTGAGGAGCAAGGAGCACAAATGAGAGTAGAGCTAAAATTACACTTGTATGTCATACACATCATTTTGCTTAGTATATCATTAATAAACTGGACTGCTATATCCTTATATGGCCTAATCTTGCATTTGTAGGGAAATCCGAGTCTGCATTGGATTAAAATGAAATTATGGAAAGGCATCTTGAATAGTAGAAACACATTCTGTGCTCTTTTTTGCTTTTGTTTTTTTCATGATTGCAAGGTGGGAAAGAGTTGCAACTTTCAGCCCCTTATTGTCATTTGCTTTGAAAGCCTAATAGGATGTTTTGGATTGTTGATAGTCAGTCTGTGAACTGATTATATAATAGCGTGTATGCTTCTTACAAACATCTGATCTACCAAAGGCTTAGAGGAAAAAAGGTGAAATGAAAACTTTTAACAACCAGACAATAAATACTACTTTTTCTTGCCAAATAGAGCTTTCAAGCAGAAGTTAAGGACTGATGATAGATATAGATATAGATATAGATAGCTTTAGGTGTAGATAAAAATCCTAACTAAAACTTAGATGTTGAAGTTCTCTGATTTTTTTTATGAACATCTGAAAGCTTCCACAAGACTTCAAATGAAGGTAAAACAAGGAAATGTGAAGGTGATAAAACACAGAATATATAGAAGGTTTCATAAAATTTTTTAAATTGCTGTATTGCCACTTTTCTTGGTCAGCATGTATGTGTCAATATCATGTCCTCTTCAATAAAGCTATTTAATGTTTATGAACAGGATATATATTATTACAATACTAGAATACAAAGATCTGGAATTCTTCAGAATTGGTCTCAGTACATTATGTTTCCTTCATAAATTCTTCCCTGCTGTTCCTCATCAGCTTCACTCTCACCAATCTTATTGGTTATCTGTACACTGTTTGCCACTGCTTTGGCTTGTTTACTAAGATTTATCTAAAAGTTTTCACTTATCTAAGTCTTTGTCTAACATTTCTAAAGGTGGTTTTAGGCTGGGTCACTGAAATACAACACTGCTAATACTTTCTATAGTTGTATTGCAGAAAGCACTATTACATGCCTAGCAGATTAGCACTGCATAAGTAAGTCTCATTTTAAGACTAGCATTGGTTTGAGAAGCCTTGATTTTTGTGCTACTTTGAGAAGCTCCCTGATTTCAACCCTTTGATTCATGCTTTCTATCTACTGCCAAGGCTAATTTATAGAATCATAGAAATGTAGGGCTGGACGGGACCCAGAAAAGTCAAGTCCAGCCCCGGTGCTCTTTGGAAAGACCAAGAAAACCCTTAGAAATGTTTGTCCAACTTCTTTTAAAAGTTTCCAATGACAGAGACTCCATAACCATTCTTTGAAACCTATTCTAGAATGTAACTATTCTTACAGTTAGAAAGTTTTTCCTAATATCTAACCTAAAACTTCCTTGCGCAGATTAATCTCATTACTTCTTGTCTTACCTTCAGTGGACATAGGGAACAATTGATCACCATCCTTTTTATAACAGCCCTTAACATAATCGAAGACTGTTATCAAGTCTCTTCTCAGTCTTCTCTTCAAGACTAAATATTCCCAGTTTTCTTAACCTTTCCTCATAGGTCAGATTTTCTAAACCTTTTTTTCATTTTTGTTGGTCTCCTCTGGACGCTTTCCAATTTGTCCACATCTTTTCTAAATTATGGTTCAAAGAGTTAGACATAATACTCCAGCTGGATGATTGGTAATGTCACATTAAAAGCTTTGTCATTTTAATAATCAAATTCCCTAAAGCAAATTACATAATTGACTAATTTTCCAACATTTGTTTTTAAAACAAGGACATTTTGAACTATGGACCTGAGACCACATTCTCACACCTTATTCACAGTGTGTAGCACCTTCCTGTATAATTACCACTATTGAAGTGAATGTGATCACTTGTAGAGTAAGGTGCTCTCCAGTGTGACTAATAGTTGCAGAATCTGGAATGCAGCAAGCAGATACAGAAAAAGCAAACTTGAGAGTATTTGGTCCTTCTGTAGGTGAGTCCAACCAATTCGTATTCATATTGAATTAAAGACAATCCCTCAGACTCAGATCTTCTCTTTTAGGTTTCAGCACATAGGAAAAGGGATGTATAATAGAAATTGCATTTTAGTCTTAACTACATATAAGGGTGCAGATTAATCACTCTAACATGAATTTAGTGAATTTCTTACAACTTATGTGCAGTGTCAGAGGTCAAATACTTAATGCATTTACCTCCTTCTTATATAAAGAAGTGGCATATAAAACAAAGGCAATTTCAGTGAATGATGCTAACTATGGGAAAAATGTTTATTGTTCTTTTTTCATATCACAATTTTAAGTGGTAATAACATCTTAATAGGCAGCAGGTTTAAAAGATTCACACAACGCACTGTCAACATGTGGAACTCATTGCCAGAGGATGTTTTGCAGGCCAAAAGTATAACTGGGTTAAAAAATAAATAAATATATTCATGGAAGATAGGTCCATGAATGGCTATTAGCCAAGATGGTCAAGGATACAACCTCATGCTCTGGGTGTCCCCAAATCTCTGATTCCCAGAAGCTGAGACTGGATGCCAGAGGAATAAAAGGATCCCCTTTCCACTCTAGATAAGTGCAAGAAACTAGGAAGAGAAAATTAGTTTAGCTATTAGTATGATGCTTTTCTTCTCAATAAATGGTGAGTACTAGATCCATTGATGTTTGTTTTGGACATGAAAGGTGATATCTCTAAATAAATGTAATGAAAACCAATTAAAGCAGGGTAATCAATCATATCAGTTAGAAACCCCAGATGATTTTACAACCACACATTGCAAAAAGGAGGCATAGCAAATGCCATGTTCTGGAGGAACCCCCAGCCTGAGTCCATCTGGTTGTTAGAGGTTCTCTACCAGGAACAAAACAAAAAGTCATTTGTAACAAATTGTATCAATGATACACATGATGACATCTGTCTTACATAACAGTCCTCTGGCTAAAATGAGGAAGCTGTGTGTAAGTGAAATAGCCCCATCAGGAAGATAGATGTATCACGTGTTCAGACTCAGAGGCAACAATGTTCTCAATCCACATTAGCACATCAGTAGGTCAAAGAGATTTTGACTCTCCATGAATCCATGGATAAACACTAGTTTATTTATTTCATTAAGCTGGCATTGTCAATCCTTGAGCTTATAGTATATGTAAAGGAGAGATATGCAGGCTGCCAAAGGGTTTACAGTTAATGAAACATCATCTGCTTTGTGTAAAACACCTTATTCATGATGTGCCAAAATGTGTTCTCCTTTCATAGTGGCTATGGTATCACCTTGTAACAGAAATATAGCACAGGGGAAAAAAAAAGGCACAGCAGCCAAAACTTTAAAGTCCCCTCCCCCCGCCCCCCAACATATGTCCTGCTATTATCTGTTAGCAAATGCTCCAGTTAATATATTCTGGCATATAGCAGAGGTGTGATTGCAATGCTGCCATAGCCATGGAGTCATCAAACTGACATACAGCTGATAGTCAATACTCAGTCTTTCTAATTAAATTGTTTGGGGTACAGGGATGAAGGGAATTTTTAGTGCGCTGTGGATTTTTTAGTAGTGCAGTTCACTCAGGTTGTGAAAAGTAAAGCTAAATTGGAAGCTGTGTTGTTGCAGAAATAATCTAGATAATTTATTTAGCATTCTTCTGGCATATATTTATTGTGTCTGAGAATACAAGTGCATAACCCAGCTTGTAATAATTAGGAAAGGATAAAAAAGCGGCTGTTTTATACAACAAACAAACAAATAACAAAGAACATGTTTTAAAATGGGGAGGCTGACAACTTCTGACAGCTGTTAAGTCCATTTGGAGCACAAAGAGGGTGAGTTTAAATCTTTTGCTTTGGATTTCCCTGTGACTGGTGTAGGGGAAAAGTGTGAGCAAAACAAATTTGCTAGTGTGTTTGACAGTCAGAGGATATCATTTGTTTCCTTTTGCATTGGTTATGTAAGTACAGAACATTCTTTTTTGTGTCAATCACAGGAAAATCGTGGGCTGGAAGGCTGTCAAACTCTCCTCCTTTCCCGAACTGCTCCCTTCAAATAAACTGAATATGTCTCTACCATCTGAGAAGGAACCAGAAGAACAGAGTTGAGAGAAATTAAAATGTTTACATGTCTAATTCCTGTTCTTGCTGCAACATATGCAAATGAAATAGAATCTTATTATAGTGCCTTCTATTATAGTTTTTTTTAATGTCATGGGTCACCATTATGTTGTCTCACTCTATGACAGAGTTAATATTCTGCTATAGTACTTTGATATGCTAGTCCTTGGGAGAAGAAGGGAATTCTGTGATCTTGTCTTTACTTGCCTTCCTCATCTACCCTTTTCTTCATGTCTCTCTTTTTCTATTTTCCTTCCCCTTTCTCCTATAAACTTAACAACTCCTTCCCCCTCATCCCATCTCTGCAACAAAATAATTATGATAAATTTCAAATTAAGGCAATTAAAAAAGAGACATGGACATGTTTATCACTATCATGATCACTTTGCTTGGATTTTGGACCCTTTGCACCTTGTCTGTTTCTTTTTAATTTATAAGCTCTACACTCCCATTACAATCTAATAATGCTGAAAATATATATAACTTTACAGTGCATAATGGTTCAGGGGATAGTCGTCCAGAGATACGTATGGGTGGCTGAAACTTTAAGAAACATTGAGCCCAATTCCAAATTTCTTAGCAGTGTTGAGTAGTGCCTATTCTGTTTCTTGTCTGGTTAGGGTTGATTGTGACTCAGACTGGGTTCCTGGACAGAGATGTAAAATGAAATAGGTAGAGCTGGCTGGGAATATTCTGTCTAAGCCTTTTTTACCAGAAAATGTTAGCTGAAACTGAAACTAATTTAGAAAGAGTTGATTTCAACAAATGTGCCAATTCAAAACATTTTGGGAAAAAAGAAATGAAATTCCACATTTTTTAAATAAAATTTTGTCCGTTTCAATTCAAAGCAATATTTTATTTCACAATTTTAGTTAACACTAAAAAAAAAGGAATAAAATAAAATAAAACCAGTAGAAATATTAAAAGGTCAAAACCAAAATGGAGTATTTTGAAAAGATTGAAATAAAATATTTTGATTGACCCAATTTGAATTTTATTTATATTATTTTTTTGAGATTTTCACTTTCCATCCTTTTCTAAGATAGGAAAATTCTGACATCTCAAACTATTGCAGAAAAAGAGTTTCCTTCCCAGCTCTAGAATAAGAACTCTTATTGAATCCCCATGAAGGCTGCCCAGAACATGCAGGAGTAAATGAATGCACTGCATTCCTGTGCAAGAACAGGTGGCCTGAGAGGAGCAAGAAATGGGCAGAAATAAGCTCCATGCACTCTCAATGCCTGAGCTAGCACAGCTGAGCCACCTTATGGGGGAGGGAGTCACATTTTGCTGCTACTATTGGGCTCCCCAGAGCAACAAGGAAGAAGGAAGGGAATTGTGCTCCAGGGTGTCTACAGTGCATTAGCTTCCCCTTCCCCCTCAATGACCCTTGTCAAATGACTCAGGTTCTTGGAGCTCAGGTTATGGAGTCTGAGACTGTAGACATTCAGGCTAGGGCTGGGATCCCATAAAGGGGGATGGTCCCAGAGACCAGGCTCCAGCCCAAGCCTGAACATCTACACGAAAATTTTACAGCCTTGCAACCTGATGTCCACAAACCAAAGTCAACTGACAGCCACAGGTGTTTAATTGCACTGTAGATATATCCTCAGAGGCATGAATGTGAGGCACAATACCTTGTAGCATTCTTCTAGGTGTTCTGCACCTTGCCTACAACGCTTTGATCTGGGTGTGACACTAGCAGGGCAGGTGCCAGCTGTGGCCAAAGCCCCCATGCCTCAACTGAATAGTGACAAATACATAGCCAGAATCAGTGCGACTTACTTGTGTATTAGTATTGTTAAAAAAGTATTAGTATTAGAATTACAGGAATGTGTTTTTAGTGTTTAGATTTCGTTGAATGCTTGTGAGTTGCTACATGCATTGATCTCACTTGTAACATCTGTGTCCCATATTGTAAGGTAATATTTGAGCATTTGTACTGTAAGTCTTTGTAACTCTGTAAATCACCAGACAGGAGAGAGAAATTAATTAGCATGAAATGCTAGTCTCCAGCAGAAAGAGTTATGTCTTTCCTAACAAGGAAGGCCTATTGACACCAGATGGGCTAGAGTGGAACATTAAATAGGATAAAAGATTATGTTGTTTACTCCCTGACCCCATGAAGATGGGTCTTGCAAGTTAATTCATCCCATTGGAGCTCAAAGCAAAAGTGGGGAGAGGAATAAAAATCCCTAACAAGTAGGAAATGTATCTTTATGGTACTTGGACTCTGGGGGGCATGGATTACCAGGCATAAGTAAAAGATCCCCAGTGCTTAGCCTGAGTTAGCTCTAAAGGACATTTGCTTATTTAAAAAAAAACTATTACTGTTTGAAGCTTATGATTAGAACTCATTTGTGTGCATATATGTTCACCACCTTTAACCTTTAAATAACTCTCTTGTTTCCTTTTCCTATATAATAAATTTTTTGAGAGTTTATTATAGGATTGGCAACAAGCATTGTCTTTGGTGTGAGAACTAAAGTGTAATTGACCTGGCGTAAGTGGCTGGTCCTTTGGGGCTGGGAGTAACCTGAATACTGGAGTGATCCTAGGTGTAAGGGATCATTTATCACAAAAGTATCTTACTTGGGTGGCAGGAGAGATCAGAGTACCCCAGTGGACTGTCTGTGACTCCATATTAAAGTTGTTATGGTGCTGGGGAGTTTACACTTGATAGTTGGTTTGTGAAATCAAAGTTTTGACCTTCCAACAAATTTGGGGTTTGCACCCTGGCTCTTACCCGTCTGCCCTGAAGTTGGTGTTCACACTCTTGAGCCACTGCAGGAGAGCTTGACACTGGGCCATGTATGCAGCACAGTCTAGCCCAGGGATGGGCAAACTTTTTGGGCCGAGGGCCACATCTGGGTGGGGAAATTGTATTCAGGGATGGGGCAGGGGATTGGGGTGTGGGAGGGAATGTGGAGTGTGGGAGTGGGTGCAGTGTGCAGGAAGGTGCTCAGGGCAAGGGATTGGGCCAGAGGAAAGGTGTGGAGGTGTATGAGGGGGGCTCAGGGAAGGAGGTTGGGGTGCAGGAGGGGTACAGAGTGCAAGAGGGGGATCAGGGCAAGTGTGCAGGAAGGGTGCAGCCTGTGGGAGAGGGCTCAGGGCAGGGGGTTGGAGTACAGGAGGGGTTCACAGTGTGGCAGGGGCTCAGGGCAGGGGGTTGGGCTGCAGGATGGGTATGGGGTGTAAGAAGGGGCTCAGGGAAGGGAGTTAGGGTTTGAGGTGCAGGCAGGGGGCTTAGGGCATGGAGTTGGGGGGCAGGGTGCAGGAGGAGTTTGGGCTCTGGTCCTGCGCCACTTACCTAAAGCAGCTCCGGGGTGGCAGAAGCGCTCACCAGGGTCAGGGGAGGCTCCCTGCATACCTGCCCATCCCCATCCCTGCGCTGCTCCAGGAAGCGCTGCAGCCCCTGCAGGAGGCGGAGTGGAGGGCTCCTTGTGCGCTGCCTTTGCTGCACCTCCAGGTACCTGCCTCAAAACTTCCTTTGGGCATGGTTTACCATTCCCAGCCAATGGGAACTGTGGGAGGTGGTGCCTGGAGGCAGGGGCAACTTACGGAGCCCTATGCCCCACCTCCCTTGGGTCTCAGGGATGTGGAGCTGGCCACTTCTGAGAGCAGCATGGGGCCCACAGTGCCACAGGGGGCAATCCCACAGCCTGGATCCAAAGCCCAAGGGCTGTAGTTTGCCCACCCCGATCTAGCCCATCAATTTCAGTGTGACTACTAGTTGAGTAAGGTACACTCATCATGAGTGAGGGTAACCGAATTAAGCCATTAGTTTGGTATCCTGAATTGGTAGGATTTTCACCTACTAATACTTACAAGGAAAGAAACCTTCTTACATTATATAAACAAAGTTCAGGAGGAGAAAAAGAAACATGAAATTATGAGAGATTGTTTAATTAATTCTTATCTGAGGATCCACTCAGTCACTTTCTGCAGTGCACATATATCCACTTTAGTGTATCAATTTTATCCACTTTGCCTTACTTACAGATCAGAATTACAATATCCTTATTTTTCTGTCTGTCAGAAGCACTTAGGCCAGCAAAATTACATAGCCAAAATGTTTCTTTCTAAACTCATGTTAAATTAACAGAAGGAGAAGAATGGATAATGGAAAGCTAAGATTTCAGTTAAATATTCCAATTAGGAAATTCTAAAGTTAAAAATGAACTCCTAATCTTCACCCTGCAATCTTACGTACATGCATTATTATATGGTCTTTACTTGCATTAAATAATCACATTACTATAAAAGTGTACATCTACAGATGTAGCAAAACATGTCAAGGACTAAGATTATCCAGAAAACAGCTGCCTAAAACTAGGTTCCTAAATCAATGCTTAGACACACTAGATTAGCTACAGAATAGTACAAAGGAGATATATCAGCAAAACTCTCCACCTGAGTTTGCTACATATTTCTTACTAGTTCATCCAGCATGTTGCAGAAAACCAGGAGCAGTGCTGCATTTACCATAAATAAAATGCTAATTTATATAATTCACTAACAATTGGTAACTCCTAGGGAAAGACAAAGATCTGGTGCAAAATTTGTTTTTGCTTAGAAGCAGTTCTCAATAGCCTATTAGTACATGTTAGTAAATAGACATATCTTTAGTTCTTTCTTTCTGTATATTTGATTCATTTATATAGTAACTATTCTTTAGAATCTTTATGTTCAGTAAAGAGTATGTCTGAATTCTAAGGCCCAGCACACTGATCCTTGACCAGTTAGTAACCCTTGTCAAGAATTTATTCATTATGCTGTATTTCAGGGGTCGGAAACCTCTGGCATGCGGCTGGCCAGGGTAAGCACCCTGGCAGGCTAGGCCAGTTTGTTTACCTGCCGCATAAGCAGGTTTGGCGGATCATGGCTCCCACTGGCCGCAGTTCGATGTCCCAGGCCAATGGGGGTGGCAGGAAACGGCTCAGATGAGGGATGTACTGGCCGTGGCTTCCCGCCACCCCCATTGGCCTGGGACAGTGAACCGCGGCCAGTGGGAGCTGCGATCGGCTGAACTTGCTGACGTGGCAGGTAAACAAACTGTCCTGGCCCGCCAGGGTGCTTACCCTGGTGAGCTATGTGTTAGAGGTTGCTGACCCCTGCTGTATTTAATAACTCTAGGGCACCTTCATGTCTATGAAACTACAGAAACAATGAGGAGTCCTTGTGGCACCTTAAAGACTAACACATTTATTTGGGCATAAGCTTTCGTGCGCTAAAGTCCACTTCATCAGATGCATGGAGTGGGTTATAGCCCACAAAAGCTTATGCCCAAATAAATTTGTTAGTCTCTAAGGTGCCACAAGGACTCCTCGTTGTTTTTGCTGATACAGACTAACACAGCTACCCCTCTGAAACCTATGAAACTATAGATATTATTGGAAATCATCTTTTTAACAAATATATTTAAAATGCTGACATAAGTATATATAGACTTGGAAAACTAATAAGAGATTATAGCTATAGCAGACGTTTTCTTTTTGGGAAATCAACATGGAAGAATGATTATGGAGTAAGAAAGACCAAAGGAGAGATTTTAACTTGAAGCATTGTTAGTGCTCTCAGTTGTAAATAATCATGCCTTCACACATGAGTCAGGTAAACTGTGAATGTATAGAAATTACATCACAACATATGTGAGAATGGGAGAATATTCTCAGCAACTAGGATTTCTTTTTTCTGAAACCCTATATAATCATAGTCATATGAAAACTTAAATTGGGGGGATGAACACTGCATATCCCTTCCAGATGCAGGAAAAACACATATCCAGCTCTTAGTCTGACAACAAAGGGTAGTAATGTATCTATTTATATCTGTATTTTGTATAGTGCTGTACTAATCCCTGAATAATAATTTTAGATTAAATAATATTAATTGAACCTGTTATTTTGACAACTTCAAGTCATTAACTCAGACATGCAACAAGGCCAAGTTCTAAAGACCCTGTTTAGATAAAATGATCACTAACTCCAATTATCTCTTCACAGGGACTTTTGAATTAAAAAATAAAATAAAAAAATTAAATAACAAAGGGACTGAATATCCTAGAAAGTACTCAAAATGTCAAAAAGCATGCTGACTATAGGACCATTTACTTTACCATTGCTCTGCTTGGTTTCCTGGAAGCCCTACAGCAGCACTCCAGCAAACACTATGAAAACTTTTTGATAGTCTCCTTCGAGGCTTGGTACTTTAATGTTAGTGAGGAACACAAGAGTAGTCCTAAACTTTGGACTGATTTGACTCACATGCGTTTATACCAGGAATTGGCAACCTTTGGCATGTGGCCCGCCAGCGATTCACCACTCCAGACCAATGGGGACTGTGGAAAGCGGTGTGGGCTGAGGGATGTGCTGGCTGCTGCTTCCCGCAGCCCCCATTGTCCTGGAGCAGCAAACTGTGGCCAGAGGGAGCTGTGATCGGCCAAACCTGCAGTTGCAGCAGGTAAACAAACCGGCCCGGCCCTCCAGGGGCTTTCCCTGGTGAGCTGCATGCCAAAGGTTGGTGATCCCTGGGTTATACCTTCAGCCAAAGGACACTTCACTGTGTCTGCAAACTCTTCAAAGCACTTCCCTCAGCCCACCAGCACAATCTCTTTCTTGCTTGGTTCAGCTTTGGTCAACTGGGACTGATGTTACAATTGTTGCCCTGAGACAATGAAACACAATGATAACTCATTGCTGGAGTTGACCAACTGGTTTGTTAGGAGTGTAAGGTGGGGAACTGAGTCACAAGTCCACCCAATTTAGGCTTAAACATGTCTGTTCCATTTTGTTTCTTACAGCTGTCCCCATACTCCATTTTGTTTTTGTTCTCCTCCTGTGACAGCCCTTCCCTGGCTGTTAAGTGGCTTACCAGGGCCACTGCCCTTCTCAAAGGGAGGGGCCCTTGAGTTGTTTAACAAGAGCCATTGCCCTTCTCAAAGGGATGGCCACTTGTGCTGTGTGCTAAATGGGACCACTGCCCTGTTCAAAGGGTTAGTCCTGTTATCACCTGTTGAACCTGGGCTCGGTGTAGGGCAGGCAATGTCCAGAGCTGCAAGACCTATTGTGTTTTTAAGATCCTGGGCATGAGTCATAGGCCTCATGTGCTTTTGAGTCACCTATTGCACAGGACTCTGCCCAGACATGTTTTTGTGCTCACCTGCAGTCTTTTCCCTGTGCCTCCTCCCCTGTGACAGAAGGAGCCTATCAGGGTTACTGGCAGGAAACTGCCTGAGTTTGCCTTTAAAAACAGACATTTTTGAAACCAACATCAGAAAGGTTCCTGCATTGCTGCCAGGTCTGATCAGCCAGGGATTCTGGGGGGTCCTTTCTCCGCTCTCGTTTTATTTTTTGAGCGTACCCCCGTTTTTTGAACACCCCCCCACAAAGAACGAATTACTACCTGAGAGATCTCCTGATTATTGAGACTGTACCAAGCCCTCCTTACTTCTTCTGATGTTGCTACTGCTTCTGCCTTTGCTGCTGTCTTGGGGACTGGTAAGAATCCCTCTGTGAAACTTTCCCTACTTTTATTTTATTATTTTAGCTGCTGGCTCTGTTTCCCCAGCACACAGACTCAAGCTAAACCTTGGTCTGTGTCTTAAACCCTCTCTCAAACTCCGCGGGGCTTTGCCTCTAAAAATAAGTTTGTGCCGCTGCTAAGCTCTGCTCCTGTGGGCTTTGCCTCGGGGCTCCCTGCTTTCAGCTGTATCCATTGCTGCAGCCACCTTCCCTTGGCTTCCTTGGGAGCTGTATCCTGGGCACATACCACTCTGCCCTCTATGACTTCCCTATAGCATAAGGTGCACCATAGGTTTTATTTTTTTAGTTTAATAAGTCATAGTTTGTTAAGATTGTAGAGCTTGTAAGTTCACCTGCCTTGTTATAGTTTACTGTTTTGTTGCTCGTATAGTTGCTTGTTATAGTTTTGCTTAGAATTGTGATATTTGTTGTTTTGCCTAGTCGTTGGTTAAGATAGATAAGTTTTTTGCTACTTAAATTCGTCTTCCTGCTGTCCCGATCTCTCCCTGAACTTTCCCGTGTCTGTTTTTCCCCCGCTCCAATCTCCCCCTCTGTGTGCTTCTCCGTGTCTCCCTGTTATAACCCTTTGCTGCTTTTCCCCCGCATCTGCACTCCCTCCAAGCTTCCCAACTCCTCGTTGCTTCTCCCCCTGTGAAACTTCCCAAACCCTTTGCCGTTTTTTTCCCCCTTTGTTTTTGGTGTCCGCTTCTTGCTTAAACCTCTCTCCAGCCCTTCTTTACACTTCTCCGCTGCCCCTCCCCTACCGAAGATCACCATCACGCTGCTCCATTGTCCTTACCTTGCAGGGCTTCAGAGTCCCTCGCTGCTTCCAGCCGCACTCTCCTCTCATCAGTTGCCACTTATCATTCACTCCCCTCCCCCCTCCTGTTCCTTGACAGATTATCTGCTATCCTAGCCTCACAAATTAAGTCATTACTTTTCTTTTATACTGTTACATTGCATAAATTCACTTATATTCACATTTTACTTGTAATTATAACACCCCATTGGTTGCTTCCACTTTTCTAATATACTTTGTATTTGCATTGATACCATTGTGTTACATTGTGTATAAGGCCACCAACCACTTAATACATTCTATCTAAGATTGTTGACCATTTTATATAGAAGCTACCGTTTTATTTTGCATTTCTTTTGATACGCTTATTGACTGTACTGTACCCCATTGTGCTGAACCCCACTTACTGTACCCCACTGTTAGAACTCCCTACACTGTTCAATAAGAAGAACCCCCCCCAACATTGTCTATTGTAAACACCCTATACACCCCATCCCATCGTATTTCATTGTTAAATTCCCACCACTTCCTTTTTCCTTTAATAAAGAAATTAATTGGCACCCGACCTGTGTGGTAATTGCTCCCCAAGATCCCATATACCTTCAGGCAGGGACAAAACAATGTTTATCATTATTTATAAATTTTCAGACAGATTCTGACAGAACACAGAGTAATGGTCTCAAGTTGCAGTGGGAGAGGTTTAGGTTGGATATTAGGAAAAACTTCTTCACTAGAAGGGTGGTGAAGCACTGGAATGGGTTACCTGGGGGGGGTGGAATCTCCTTCCTTAGAGGTTTTTAAGGTCAGGCTTGACAAATCACTGGCTGGGATGATTTAGTGGGGATTGGTCCTGCTTTGAGCAGTGGGTTGGACTAGATGACCTCCTGAGGTCCCTTCCAACCCTGATATTCTATGATTCTATGATTACAGTAGAACCTCAAAGTTACAAATGCCCTGGGAATGGAGGTTGTTCGTAACACTGAAATATATGTAAATCTGAACAAAGTATTATGGTTGTTCTTTCAAATTTTTGTAACTAAACATTGGCCTAATACAGCTTTGAAAATTTACTGTGCACAAGAAAAAATGCTGTTTTTAACCATTTTAATTTAAATGAAACAAGCACAGAAACAGTTTACTTACCTTCTCAATTTTTTAAAATACTTTCCCTTTATTCGTAAGTAATTTATGTTTATCACAGTACGGTACTATATTTGCTCTTTTTTTAAAACAGGGGTCGGCAACCTCTGGCACACGGCTCACCAGTTTGTTCAAGCATCATTTCTGTAAATTATGAAAAAGGTCTTATCAGTAATTTTCTTCATTGTATTTTGAGGTTTACTTTTATTTTAGGGCCTTAATAATCAATTGTTCCCCAACAGGCTAATCTAATGCATTTTACAAGGGTAGTTTTTCTTGGCTTGAGCTCTGAGTCCAGTGTCCAGGTCTTGTTAGGTTGGATAGTTAAGCTGGCCATGGAGAGCTTTCATGACCCTGGGGTCATGGAAAGTGCAAACAAATCAAAGTGTGCCTGTGGTCAGAGGATTAATTTTATTCCCCTTTGCTGTTCATTCCATGTGTTCTTTTCCCTGTTTATGATTTGTTATTTAATAAAGCTGTAGTCAATATTGCAAAATTCTCCTAGTTCATGGGGTATGTTTTTGGAGGGGCAGGGGCTGGATCAGTTTCACTTTTTTCCCCTTTGTCCTTACATTTTAGCAGAACAGTATGTTAGTCAGTTAATGCAATTTTGAAGATTTTTTTTAAAGAGTACAAAATAAATCCCTTAGCTCTCCATCATAACCAAGGAAAAAAAACAAAGAACCCTGAAATATTTCAGAGCCCCAGATCAAATTAATAATGTTTTGTCTAAAATCTGGAACTATCTAACACATGGGTAATAAGGGGAAGGACTGAGAAAAGATGTCTGGTTGGAAGGGGGTATATGTGGCAAGGAATGAGAGAGTATAGGTAAGATTCTGGTTGTCTGAGAGCCATACTTTGCTCTTGTAGAACAATGAAACTTCCTAGAATAAAGGTAAAGCTCATCTGTGCAGGAGACAGAGCATTCTTGGAGTCAGACTTAGAATACTTACAGGAAGTTTGGACCAAATCACACCATCTTCTGCTTAAAATTCTGCTTAACCTTTTTCAGCTTGCCTTCTCTAACACATAACTCTCTCTCTCTCTGTGACATGACAATACACAGCACACACTTCTCCCGCTGGCGGGGGGGTAGGCTGAAAGAACAAACAAGTGACAGATGTTAGTCCTGTTGTTTGTTGCCCTAATGGAAACTGTGCACATACTAGGATGGTGAGTATGGTAGAAGAATCTATATAGAATTGAACAATCCTATTCATTTGTCTACTTGAACCAGTAAGTTTACCTTATTTCCAAAACTTATATTCACTCAACTCTCCACATCAGCCCTGGAGTCTGCTATAGTCAGCAAAACATCCTCAAACTAAGATCTCATGTGGATTTAATTGTTTGACCCATACATGATTCTTTTACATGTCCTTTCAGTTCTATCTGCCAGATAGACTTGTTTCATTGAAGCATTTACTTGTGAACCTAATATATATATCTGATACATATATCTCTGTGTGTGTGTATTTTTTAAAAATAAAATAAAATAAAATAAAATAAATAAAGCCTCACAATATGTCTAGTCCACATTCAGCATATGTTTTGGAAGTCTCACATTTACAGGCACTTCATTGTCATTTAGTTCCTGATCTTCACTGATTCTTTCTTACCTGTAAGTACTTCCACAGGTTAGTCCTTTCCAGGTTACAGTTCCTTTGCAGATGTGAAAATGCTATCCATTCATTTTTGGAACAATAATAATTGTTAACGGAATATTACATTTCATGTGGTATTATGAAATTTAAAAATCATATTGACAATAATAGTGGTAAAATTAGGAAAATTGTGTGTTGCTTATTAAATGTTAGATTCTTACTTTAGGCACCTTCCTGAGTAAGAAGTAGTGCATAAGCTGTCCCAACCCAGGAATAGCTTTATGAGGCATTGTGAATCAGAGACAACTCTCTGAGTCATGATTCTTCTATTGCTTCTTCCTTATTCCCTGGGAACAGTTATCGCCTGCTGTCCAAAACAACAATAAACTGCTATTCTGCCCTCTCACAACCTGCCATGCCAGCTGAGTTATTTTAATCAGCAAATTGAGGGAATAGAGCCAAGATGCCTCTGCTCCAAGAAAAGCAGAAAGCAGGTGAGTAGCCCTTCTTCCTATTACATACCCAAGGTGCAGGTAGATGCTTTATGGATGTTGGAAACTGTTTCTTTTCTCCTTAGCATGGGAATAAAGCATGATTCATAATCTAGTCCTAAATGCTTGGTATTCCTTATGCAATGACCTTAAAACAATAAAGAAGAAGAAGAGGGAAATCATATTTTGACTAAAAATACCTTGAACATACCAGAAAAAAATACACCCACTATATTATGTATTACCATATGCCCACAATATTTAGGAGCAGGAATTCATATTACCACAGTCTTTCGTAAGTGAGAAACAGTGGCATACAATCTGGAGCCCAATCACTTGGTTCTTTTAGTTTTTAGCCGTTTTTGAAGGGGCAGAGTCAGCCTGAAGGTGCAGATTTACAGCTCTTGCAAGCTTCATGGAGCCCAGCACCAATATTCAAGAGCAGCATTTAACTTTAATTTTGGGGAAAAAAAACAATATAGGTCCCTGACTTTATAACACTGTTTCTGCTATCATGAATCAAATATCACAATCAAGCAGAAGCACTGCACATTATGTGCTCAGCGATACTGTAGTGGGAGGCTCTAATCCACTCACAGATTCCTAGTTAAATCAAAGGAGTATTAAATTAATTCCTTTGATCTGAGAAGTGCCTTTTCAGTCACTGCTTACTAACATGTTAATTCTGTGCAATGCTGTTTCAGTCCATGAAGTCTAAGATGACCTTTTTCAATGCTAGTTTGAATTAAGCATATTAATAGCAGTAATACTGCAGTCTCAAAACTGGTGATGCAGTAATTTTCCAGTAAATCATAGTGAACTTATGTCATGGCATAATTCCCCACTCTGAACCTTAGCGTCCAAAAGATGAGGTACCAGCATGAATTCCTCTAAGCTCAATTACCAGTTTAGTACTTGTAGCGCTGCCACAAACCAGGAATTCCAGTGCCTGGTACACTCTGGTCCCCCCAAAACCTTGCCCGGGGACCTCCAAGACCCAGACCCTCGGGATCTTAACACAAGGAAAGTAAACCCTTTCCCTCACCTTTACCTCTCCCAGGCTTTCCCTCCCTGGGTTACCCTGGAAGATCACTGTGATTCAAACTCCTTGAATCTTAAAACAGAGAGGAAAATTCACCTTCCTCCCTCCTTCTCTCTGCCCCTCCCAGATTCTCCCTGAGAGAGAAAGTAATCCTAACACAGAGAGAAATTAACCTTTCTCTCCCCCTTCCTTCCTTTCTCCCCACCAATTCCCTGGTGGCTCCAGACCCCGTCCTCTGGGGTGTCACCAGAATAAAAAAACAATCAGGTTCTTAAACAAGAAAAGATTTTAATTAAGAAAGAAAAACAGTAAAAATTATTTTTGTAAATTTAAGATGGAATATGTTACAGGGTCTTTCAGCTATAGACACTGGGAATACACTCCCAGCCTAAGTATACAAGTACAAATAAAAATCCTTTCAGCAAAATACAAAATTGAACTCCTTCCAGCCAAAAAGACATTTGAACTCCTCCCAGCCAAATACACATTTGCAAATAAAGAAAACAAACATAAGCCTAGCTCGCCTTATTTACCTAATACTTACTATTCTGAACTTATAAGAGCCTGTATCGGAGAGATTGGAGAGAAACCTGGTTGCACGTCTGGTCCCTCTGGGCCCCCAAGAGTGAACAACAACCAAACACTAACAGCACACACAAAAACTTTCCTCCCTCAAGATTTGAAAGTATCCTGTCCCCTGATTTGTCCTCTGGTCAGGTGACAGCCAGACTCATTGAACTTGTTAACCCTTTACAGTCAAAAGAGACATGAAGTACTCCTGTTCTATTAACCCTTAACTATCTGTTTATGACAACTTCAAGCATTCATAGCAATTCTACTGAATTCCCATCCCAGTGAGTATTTTCGCTATGTATGTGAATTACAAATGAAGCCACAATTTTTATAAAAATGTTCATACTGCATCAATGGAAGTAAGAATGAAGAAGGTGATTCTTAGAGAATAAGCAACAGCCTAAGATTGTCAACAGCCATTGATCTGGACTGGACTGAATTGATGACAAACGTCCACTTTACTCTGCACTGATTAGGCCTCAACTGTATTGTGTCCAGTTCTGGGTGCCAAATTTCAGGAAAGATGTGGACAAATTGGAGAAAGTGCAGAGAAGAGCAACAAACATGATTATGCACAAAAAATGGAAAAAAAAAATCAGTTTAGCCTGGGGAGGAGAAGACTAAGAGGGGACATGATAACCATTTCCTGGTACATAAAAAGTTGTTACAAGGAGAAGAGTGAAAAATTGTTCTCTTTAACCTCTGAGAATATGACAAGAAACAAGGGGCATAAATTGCCACAAGGGAGGTTTACGTTGGACATTAGGAAAAATGTCCTAACTGTCAGGGTAGTTAAGCACTGGAATCAATTGCCTAGGGAGGTTGTGGAATCTTCATCATTAGAGACTTTTAAGAGCAGGTTAGACAAGCACCTGTCAGGGACGGTCTAGATAATACTTAGTCCTGCCATAAGTGCAGGGGATTGGACTAGATGACCTCTTGAGGTCCCTTCCAGTCCTATGACTCTATGAGCTGGATCTAGAAGAGGGCCAGTTCCATCATTCTCATTCTCCCTGCCCACCATAGCACTACAGAGTGCAGGAACTATTTTTCTGCTTGGACATTACAGAGGTTGTATAAGAGGAGAGAAGGCTTTTATTGTTCTTCCCAGCCATAACTGCACAGCGAAGGAAGCAGGTGCCTGAGGAGGCCAATAGAAAGGGGCAGCACTCTGTCTGTTATTGGGGTGGCAGGTCTTCGGCGGCACTTCAGCATCAGCTTAAGCGCTTTGCCTTAGTCTTCAGCAGCAATTCAGCAGTGAGTCCTTCACTCCATCTCTTCCTCTTCGGTGGCACTTTGGCAGCAGCTCAATCTTTTTTTTTTCTTTTTCTTTTTCTTTTTTTTTTCTTCGCCACTTGGGGAGGCAAAAAAGCTGGAGCTGGCCCTAGCTGTACTTTAGACAGACTATCACCCAACATGAGTGACAAGTAGGTCATCAAACTTATGGTAGGTAGGCTACCTACATTGGTAGGCTGTCCATATTGTGAATGGAGTATTACTATCCTTCTTCTCTGCTATCACAGGGAAAAAATAAGACCCCCATTCCATTGGCCTTATTTACAGTGGGTAGTGCTGTACTCTGCAGCCAGAACTTTTTATTTCAACGAGTTGCAGATTTCGATAGTACTAAGTATTACTGAAGTTGTCAGAATCAGGCAAAGGTGTCTGTGTGTGTGTGTCTGTTGTGTGTGTGTAAAGAACTAAACATAAATTGGTACTGTTGCTGTATTGCTATTACAAAGGAGGGGTTCATTTGTATGTCAGTGTTCGGAAGCTATACTTTGGGGCCAGATTCTGTTACTCTTATTGATCTTGCATAGTGGTCTACTCCACTAACAGATCATCTGAAGATAATGGGGTCACTTGTGTACATGAGTAATATAAAAATCTGATCCATTTATATCTACATTGGTCACCATTATAATTCTTACAATTGCTGTTTTAAATATGATGCTAAATACAGGGACTATTACAAAAGCTATGGTAAGATTAATTAAGCAAGAGAGAGTATTTAAAATTTACAGGTTTAAATTACGATCTTCGTGTAATCAGTGAGTCAAACTGTGAGTTACATTAGGTATACATTTGGCCCATAATATTTAAAGTCCTCTCACCAAGGATTGCTCGGCTGTATTGCTTTGCTAATATATTAGCTCTTTAAATTTCCTTATAATCTTCACCTCTGCCTATTTTCCTTTCCTAATATCTTCATTAAGATCCAGCACTTTGTACTTCTGCAAACTTCCAAATCCTATGTCTCTGGCTACCTTTGTCTAATGTAAAAACTATGATAGGCACCAGTAAAAGTTGATTATTGTTGGTGATGAAATAGAATCTCTGTAAACTCACACTTACTACACCCTATAAGGAATGTTAGACTTCATTATTGTGGCATTACTGCTCAGTGCTTATCTCTGCTCATTACTTCCATTATTCTGGCATTATTGCAACTTTCTCCTTGCTCACTTTCTTGGCTTATCTGTGCACTGGGGCAAGATAGAATACTCAAAAGCTGATCCCTGTTTCTCTCTCTTCAAGATGAGATATCTCAATCTTGCTGCCTTTATTCTTCTGTGTTTCTCAAATCCTGACACTATTCACACATTTCTGACTGTCTAATCATGTTGATGCAGTCATAGATTCCTCTCTTGGTAAAAATGTCACTCATCGCACGGCTATGCTTAGGGACATGACAGATCCAGCCCTGAAATTATATCTGATACCAAATACTACTGCAGATAATAAGATGCTACATATATCCCTGCTGTACTTTATAAGAGAGCTCAATGAAGGTATTGTACAGGGTAGTGCTTTATAACCTAAGATTACAATACATAGCTTTATACAAACACAGAGCTACAAAGAGAAGTTTAGAGAACACAATATACCATTTGTGTTACACTGATGCAAAATTGCTTACTGGGGTTTAAAATATACAAATAACAAAATAGTAAATAAAATACATGCTCAGGTAAAGATTGTAAAGGAAAAAAATCAACATTTTATACTGGAACAAGCATTTGCATTTTGAAAACACTAGCCTTTCTCCATTGTCTGAGTGCAAGCTGTGTCTGTGCCTGGAGCATTAGACTCTCATCGCTGTACTACTGGGTAAAAGATACTGCTCCTCCTGCACAAGTGACTGCAAGGGTGGAATGAACATAAAGTAATTTAATCTACAGTGCATTTATCCTGAGGCATATTCCTTCAGGCTGCAACCCCTTTACAACCTTAATACTGTCACAGCAGAAGAGAGAATTTGGCCCAATATGTGCCAGAACAGTGAAAATCCTCTACAACATGATTTGGGAGTAACACTAAAAGATCAGTATGCATGAAAAATGAATAGTTTATGTGAGTCTCACTGCTCTGTTCTCAGTATGTGTGCCAGATTCTGATCTCTGTTATATCTCCACAGAAATCAGGGAAGCTACTCCAGATGTACACTGATGTAAATGTGATTAAGAATCCAGCCTCCTGTCTTTAGAAAAAGCCTAGTTACTGTTAAAGATTTTAATCCTAGAAACAGCAATACAGATAGAGGGCTAGATTTTCAGCTGGTATAAATCAGCAGAGCCCCATTGACTTCTCTGGAGCTGTGCCAGTTTATTCTGACTGAGGACCTGGGCCACATTTATTAAAATTAGTAGTGTAATCTTAAAGCACTGGTAAGGAACTGCTGGAGCAGGCGTGTGTAATAAAAATGAAGTGGTGTATTTACTTACAGTATGAATCCACACACAAACTTCCATGTAGACTAGGGTGACCAGATGTCCTGATTTTATAGGGACTGTCTCAATGTTTGGATCTTTTTCTTATATAGGTTCCTATTACCCATCACCCTCATCCTGATTTTTCACACTTACTGTCTGGTCACCCTAATGTAGACACATGCACAGATCTCTCAACAAAGTATCTGCGTGACTGTAACAGGATGAGGGGATCTTTTTGGGTCAGTTTGCATAGCTAACTAATGTTTATCTGACTTAATTATCATTACAGAAGTCTCCATCTAGGCTGTGCAACAAGGCTGACCCACATTACACCTGTGTGTAACTACATTAGAATATTCTACTGTGCAGGCATTGTAGGAAAAACTACTTCTAAGGATAGACAAACACTTTAGGTTACACCCCCTCTTAGGGTGAGACATGCACCTCCACCACCCTGTATAATTTTTCAAATGACAGGTTTGACAGAGATCATCAATACATGCTGGAAGGAGAAAGAGCTTTTCTGAGGTTAGTCATAGAAATCTCTTCTGATTCTTGTTTACTTCCCAGATGATGCTAAAAATAACTACATGAGAGGACTGCAGCCAAACAGTGAATACTTTTCAGAAGCCCCCTACTGGGGGGGGGGAAATACGTACTTTGCCAGTGCAGTTTAAGGACCTGGCCTTACAGGTACAGCAAGCCTTTGTGGTTCAGCAAAGCCCACCAACTTGTGGGACCCATAATTTAGGGTAGGAATGGGCAAACTTTTTGGCCCAAGGGTCGCATCTGGGTTGGAAAATTCCATGCAGGGCTATAAATGTAAGGCTGGGACAGAGGGTTGGGGTATAGGACTGAGTGCAGGGTGTGGTGTGCAGGAAGGGGCTCAGAGCAAGGGATTGGGTTGGAGGAGGGGTGCAGAGTGTGAGAGGGGGCTCAGGGTAGGGGGTTGGGGTGCAGGGTGCAGGAGGGGTTTGGGGTGCGGGCTCCGGCCTGGAACCACTTACCAGTAGTGGCTCCGGGATGGCAGCAGTGTGCATCTGGCCCCGTGCCGCTCCTGGAAGCAGCTGGCACCATGTTCCTGCAGCCCCTCTGTGGAAGGGGGGCAGAAGGCTCCGTGCACTTCCCTCTCCTGCAGGTACCTCCCCCAAAGCTCCCACTCTCTGCAGTTCCCAGTTCCTGGCCAATGGAAGCTGCGGGGTGCGGTGCCTGCAGGCAAGGGCAGTGTGTGGAGTCCTCTACACCCCATCTCCTCCAGGGGCCACAGGATGTGGTGCTGTCTGCTTCCGGGAGAGGCGTGGGACCCACAGTGCCACAGAGGTGGCAATCCCACGGGCCAGATCCAAAGCCGTGATGGGCCAGATCTGACCAGCGGGCTGTAGTTTGCCCATCCCTGATTTAGGGAACTAGTAATGGAGCAGAAAATTTCTATTTTCTTTAAAAAAAAATAAGTTGTTTCCAGCCCCCTTAAACCAATGTAAGCCAGCTGGGATTGAAGACTGGACAATGATTTGTTTTCCCCACAAAGGCCACAAGTTATTCAGAATTCCCTGAATAACCAAGGGCTGGGTTTTGGAGCCTGGGAAAAAAAAAAGAAAGAAAGAAAGAAAGAAAGAAACATTGGCTTTGGAAGACCATAAATCAGTGCACAGATGAAGAGACCAAGCCACCCAGACTATTATTGATGACAGTAGGTCTGATGCAAGCAGCCTGTGACTGAGCCCATTCTCCTACTGAACAGGCCACATTAATCTGGCCACAAGGAGGGACAGAAATATAATTTGAATCTTGTAAGGGACAGTATGGCCCCATGGGGAAATTCATTCTGCAGTGTACCAGGACAAGTGATTTCTCCAAATATGTTGTATGTAGTGGTGTTGTAGCTGTGTCGGTTCCAGGATATTAGAGATGAGGTAGGTGAGGTAATATATTTGATTGGACCAACTTGTGTTGATGTGAGAGACAAGCTTTTGAGCTACACAGAGCTGTTCCTCATGTCTGAGAAAGGTGAACAGAATGCCACACTTAACTACTTATGGTAAATTATCTGTTTGATCTTCTATTTGGCTGTGACATTCTCGGTACCTTTCCCTTTATCTTTCTCAAAGTAAGGTAAATATTATAGCAACCTTGACTAAATATCAGTGTTATAGGGTAGTGGCTTGGTAGTAGAGGGAGAGTACAAATCTCTTATGCATTTTAAAAGTAAATGATTTATTTTTTTTAACAAATAAGTGTCTGTGTTACATTAAACAGTAATCAGTATATTACCGAGAAGGGGAATACAATAGTATACCATATGTCACTGAAGCCTTAATTTTGCCTCTGAGTATATATAATAAGCCTGATCCTTTACCTTTTCTTTACTCACATGCATACTTCTGTAATTGAAATCAGTAGACTTGCTCATGTGAACAAGGGCTGCAAGACTGGGATCAATAATAGTCTTTCCTCACATGAACCAGTAGCAATGGGAATCAAGCCAGGGTTTTAAACATATAAGGCAGTACTGTATATGTCAGGCCATTAAAGAGGGAATACTAAATCTCTGTTCCTTTACTTACTGCCTTTCTTGGCTTCTCCTGGAAATCCCAGGAAGAGGCAGCTTATCCAACCAACCAGCTCAAAGCAGGGCCCAATGGGTTTAGGCACTTAAGCTTTTGTTAAGATAAAGAGGATGGTCGAGGGACCTGCTAGAAGAAAGGGATTTTTTGTGAGGGACAGGGGTGAATCTATCAGAGGCTCACAATGGTTCATGGTACAGTTTTGCATTAGCACCATCCCTATCAATCCAAAGCAAACCCAATGGGATAAAAGCCCTGAGATCATCATCTGCTGAGTTAGGTTTGCCAATCCAAATAAAATGGAGCCTGTTGGTTTTCACACACCTGTAGTCTAATAAGCATTGCTGCTAGTGACAGATAAGAGAGAATCTCATCTCCAACAAGTGGAGGAATGGTGGCAGTTAGATTGAGGATCTTTAGTTAAAGTCGTAGTCACAGGACAATCTCTCTTAACACTAGGCCAACTCTTTCTGGGAAAGTATATGTGTATCTTTATCTCTGTTTTAGCTTATATACACAGTATGTCTGTAGCCACAAGAAATGAAAGGATTAATCAAAATTTCAACTCCTACATTTTTAACAGACTTGTGAAGATGAGTTTATGCCACACAATCAAGTCATACCACTGACTAGATGAGGGATGTGACTAATCCCCTAACACATGGTGAAAGGATTTAGATTCGCCAATTCTCAAGCAAAAACAATGCAAACAGTGAATAAATACTTAGTTTAAAAACAGTCATTAACAAATAACAAAAACATATTCCATTGTAAAATAACAATAAAAATTTAAAGCTTCTTACACAAATAAATAGAGCAGTGCTATATACTATGTCAATAGCACACGCTACAAAAAAAAAGGATTCAGAGAAAAGTTTTAAATACATTTACATTTATTATAGAGTTTAAAAAAGCATGTTAAGGGATAGACTGAGCTTTTTGCACTTAGCTAGGAGTCGTGGTGAGGGTGTGTGTGGGGGGGTGTAGGGGACAGAGACAAAGCTGTGCTGACCCAGGAGCACCCTGGGAAGTAATGGAATGCAGTCACAATGCTCTCATACTCCCTTCTTTCTCCAGGTAGTGAAGTTACTGCTTCTCTTGAAGGGTGCAGTTTACCTCCTTTTGTGTGCCCAGCCAATTACCATGGCCAGTGTGTAAGGAGGAGGAAGCAAAGGCTGAACTGTTCCCAGCTTCTCTCCTCCCCTAACCCAGCCACTTGCCCAATTGAGATATACCTCCAGGCTGCAGCTCTTGCACTCAACACAGAATCCCAACTGAAGACCATGGTAACCCTAATGTGGCCACACGGAGTTGATAGGGCCCTTATTTTCCCTTACTCCTCTGCCTGGCTGTGTTGGGGCTAGTTACAATCTAGCCTTCGTATATAATAAATGGCATTTTAAAGTAATACCAAAGTTTAAACAAAAATAACTTCCAGCAAAGACGTTTATGGCCAACATTGTTAAAAGAATAAAATCAGGCAAACATAGCATTTGGAAAGGGGAAAGAGACACATTTTATGGTATATTCTTGAGTCTACTGTGCCTAGGAGTGACCAGATTTCCTTAATGGGGTCAAGTCATCCTCACACTTCATTATGGAGGATGAGTCCTCTGCCTTGGAACCTGTGGTGATTAGCTGTTATTATTCTATAGAGATGTGCGTGTGAAGGCAAAGAACAAACGTTTTGGGAAGGTACAGATATGGACTGCAAAGGCCAGGACAGACTGTGGCTGGCTAAAGCTTATGGCAGAATCTCATTGTTGTGTTATATAATATTTAAATCAAATATTAAATACAAGCTCTCTGTGCCTTAAGGAGAGTACAAATCCTTGACTCCAGGGATTTTAAGAGGTAGTCTTGATACCACTTGTGAGGAGTTCTGAAATGTGCAAATGTATGGTTCACAGTGGAGCAGAGAAGTTTCTCCATTCAGCATTTCATGTTCTCCCTATAGATCAGAGAAGAGTTTCTACATAGGGCTTCACAAGCCTGCTGAAATAACTCTATACAAGATGTCTTCTCTTAACCTTGATATAATCTTCAGGAAGACTTTATGAAGACCCCATTATTCTGATATCTGCCCCTGATATTACCATAATCCTGGTATAATTTATACATAAATGAGATCATATATCAGAATGTTGGAGGGACTTATAACTCAGACATTTTAATTCATAGCTGGCTAAAATTTGACATTTACAATTGTCACCTAATTTGATTTTTTTTTAATTACATTTGTGCTTTTGTGAATTATTTAACCCTTTCCCTTCTTTCAATGCAATTTATTTTTTGTTAGTTTGAAAGGCTATTTTCTAACCTCTCTTCAAAAAATTTAGAATTTTGTAGACTATTAGTTCATATGGAATTATTTTGACTTTGGGGGATTTATTTTTACTCAGTTCAGTTCAGTTGATTGCTATGTATAATCCAAAGCTGTCTTTTGTAGTAACCATATATCAGTAAACTCTTTGCAGATAAGGAGTATGAAAAGTGTTTGGAGCTGTGTGAAGCTTATGGATTTATGTAGGAAAGCAGAAAGGGAGGGATGGAGGGAAGGGTGTGTGTGTGTGAGAGAGAGAGAGAGAGAAAGAGAGAGAGACATGGGGAAGAGTAGGTGGGAAGAGGGAAGCAAAGAGAATGACTGATTTCTACCATGCTTTCAGAAAAATGTACCTTTTCTCTTCTCCTTAATATTTGGGAATCAAGGCAGCACAGGCTGTTTGCTTATTCTTTAGTAGACTGAAGAAGCATGTTTGCATTTAAAAGATCTGTCATGGAATGAAGGCCTTTCATTTTTCAGAGGATTTGTCTTTAGTAATATCCTCAACTCATCATGTAGGTCAATTGAACTATATGTCCCCGAAAGAAATAAAAAATTCTATACAAGAGTCCAGCATTGCTATGCTTATATGAAAACAAGTTTAAAAGAGTAAAAAATCACACTAAGCTTTTATATTATTATAGCCTCAAGCAACATGGATAATGGATTGGGTAATTTAAAGAAGACATAAATGATACATTTAAGGTTTTCAGGTAATTTTAACACTGTTCTTAAGAGTTTAAAAGCACATCGTTAGTGAAAAGACAGCTCTGAATTTCCTACTGAAAAACAGGTAAAGAAGTAATGATTTGTCTCCCTTTGTGAACCACTTACAATAAACAAAGAAAGTACTGGATTGAGGATTTGGATGTACCTAGTAATAGGAAATAGAAGTGGAAGTGTGTGAAATGACCTTAATATAATTTAGGTAATTGTTTCTCAACTTGAATTTATTGAACAGGAGCAGCTGTGGATTTACTGGCAGAAGAATTTTTTTCTATTCACAGCCATTTACCCATGGGGTAATTTTTTTTTAAAAGGTAGTCTAGCAAGTGGTAAAGGAAATATGGCATGAGTAGTATTTTCTGCAATGTATTGATTCAATGATATCTAGAAAAGCATTACAGCTGTATCACAACAATTCCTATAAAACACATGGGAAAAGACACCAGCAATGAACAACACATCTCCATTAAGGGTTAATTATTGTTCTAATACTACAAAAACCCTTCACAGTTATTATTATACAACAATCTTTTTCTGTACTGGAAAGATACAGCTATAAAAACAACATAATTGCACCAAACCGGTAAGGGCTGTGATATATAAGAATGGCCAGAGAGAGGGGGCATTTGGCATCCTAAAAATTAGATTTAGGTGCCCAGACCAAAATGGTGTGTGTGACAGTTTGTACCCCAATGTTCACCCCTTTTACAACACTTCGATACATTTTGTACAAAGTATGCCTTGTGAGGTATCATTTGAAAATTCATAATTTTCTGATCATTATTGTCCTGGAAAAATATGTGTGGCAACATTTTATGTAAAATTATAACATTCTACATTGTCACAGAGAGGGATACCTTAGTGATTTAAGCACTGGCCTGCTAAATCTAGGGTTATGAGTTCAGTTCTTGAGGAGGGAAACTTAGGGATCTGAGGCAAAAATCAGTACCTTGTCTTGCTAGTGAAGGCAGCACGCTGGACTCAATGACCTTTCAGGGTTCCTTCCAGATCAACAAGATAGGTGTATCTCCCTATTAAAAAAAAAGACATTACTGAGACATGTTTCAAGTTCAGAAAAGCAGACACAAACCAGTTCCTCAAAGGCAAACTGATACCTCAGCTAAGTGTCAATGGAAGCAAATAGACCATCACCTGGTTAAGAGCAGGGGCGGCTCTAGGCATTTTGCCGCCCCAAGCACGGCAGGCAGGCTGCCTTCGGTGGCTTGCCTGTGGAGGGTCCGCTGGTCAGAGTGCCCCCAGAGGCTTGCCGCCCCAAGCAAGTGCTTGGTATGCTGGGGCCTGGAGCTGCCCCTGGTTAAGAGGCCATTCTTTGGTGGGAAAAAGGGTTTGAGTTAGAAATTTACATTTAAGCAAAGAAGCAGCTGGAGAATCCCATTCCCACAAACATTCTGTATCCTGAGATCCAGCCGGAGATGATTTTCAAGGAAGAAGAAAAAGTGTAAGAATTGGGAACAGATGGCCCAAGTTATTCCTTCCTTTCAGTCCACTCCTAGTAGCTGCAACATTTTAGCGACAAAGAAACAACTGAGGACTGAGAGAGGGATCGTGCCTGAAAGGAATTTAATCACTAAGACTACTGAAGCATGTGGTGAGAGAGACTTTTGCTTTGAATTCAATGCTTTGCTTGTTAAGTTATATATTAGCTGCATTTAGTTTTATTTTCTTGTAACCAATTCTGACTTGTATGCCTCATTACTTGTAATGACTTAAAATCTATCTTTCTGTAGTTAATAAACTTGTTTTATTGTTTTATCTAAACAAGTGTGCTTGGATTGAAATGTTAGGGCAACTAAGTTTGAGATAACAGGATTTGTGCATATCATTTACTATTAATAAAATGATGGACATTATATGCGAACAGGGGCTGCTAACAAGGAGTTTCGCAAGGGAGTTCTCCAGGTGAAGAAGGAGCAAATACAGCATCTGTGGGGTAAGTGACTGTCTGCAGTATGTGTTTGTTTGTGTTTGGAGGTTACTTGCTGTGTGCTGAGCTTGTGTTTGTCAGTCTGTTTGTTTGGTTGGTTGTTTAAAGGACCGTGTGCTGTGGCTGGCAGTTGGAGGTTGTGAGCTTCAAAGGAGGGTTTGAAGGCTAGAAGCCTCTGGTAATTGGTTGAGCCTTAATCAGTGGGCGGGGCATTCACTCAGGCCAGGGCTTTATAAAGCGGTGCACAAGCAACCAGGGAGCTTTGCGACCAGGGGCTGCTAACAGGGAGTTTAGAAGGGGAGTGGGAAGGGAGCGGGGGTCCCTTGTCGGTTCTATCTGTGCCCCTTTAGTCCCCTTAAAACCTATAAACCAAACTACATTCGAAACTTATTTCTTTAAACCACCCTTTCATTAACTAGGAGACAATGCAGGCAGAAGCTCAGCAGCAGAGTGGGGACTATCCAGTGTATTGCACTGAGTGTAGCGTGTATGATTACCTGCCCTGTGGGTGGGTGGCGTATGTGTGCAGTCGATGCAAGGAGCTCCTGACCCTCAGAGACCACGTACGGACTTTTTAGGCCACGGTGGCAGAACTGGAGGAGCTAAGAGAGGCAGAAGGTATGTTGATGAGGCTTTCCTGGATACTGTAGAATTGTCCCACCTCCAGTCAGACAGCCCCTGTGCTGTTGAGGAGGAAGAAAGGCCCAGGGAAGCAGAGCAGTCAATGAGAGCAGAGGGAAACCTTCCCATAGTTGGGACCCTCCTTCCAGATGGTGCTGGGGTTGCCTCTCGCACTGAGGTTACCTCTCCGGGGGAGGGAACTCCAGTTTCTAGGAAAAGGCAAGTGTTAGGAATGGGAAATTCGATCATTAGAAATGTAGATAGCTGGGTTTGTGATGACCAGGAGAACCATATGGTGACTTGCCTGCCTGGTGTGAAGATTGCGGATCTCTCAAGGCATCTAGACAGACTTATATGTAGTGCTGGGGAGGAGCTGGTGGTCGTGGTACATGTAGGTACCAATGACATAGGGAAGTGTAGGAGAGATGTCCTGGAAGCCAAATTTAGGCTGCTAGGAAAGAGACTGAAATCCAGGACCTCTATGGTGGCATTCTCAGAAATGCTTCCAGTTCCACACGCAGGGCCATGTAGGCAGGCAGAGCTTCAGAGTCTCAATGTGTGGATGAGACGATGGTGTAGAGAGGAGGGGGTTAAATTCATTAGGAACTGCGGAAACTTTTGGGATGGGGGGAACCTACACAGGAGAGATGGGCTCCATCTAAACCAAAGTGGATCCAGACAGCTGGCAGTAAACATTAACAAGGTTGTAGAGCAGTTTTTAAACTAGGAGATAGGGGAAAGCCGACTACTGCAGAGGAGCATGTGGATTGGACACAGACTTCTCTTAGTGGGGAGTCTGATGATAGAAAATCTCCAGGTTATAGTCAGGAGCAAAGGATGGAAGAGGATAATGCAAGGGCCAGATCAGATGATAAACAGACACATAAAAAAGAATCTGGCACATCAGAAAAGGGCAGACAAATAAACAGGGACAAGTTTTTAAAGTACTTGTACACAAAAGTTAGAAGTCTAAATAATAAGATGGGAGAACTAGAGTGCCTTGTGATAAAGGAGGATATTGATATAATAGGCATCACAGAAACCTGGTGGACTGAGAGCAATCAATGTGACACAATCATTCCAGGGTACAAAATATATCGGAAGGACAAAACGGGTCATGCAGGGGGAGGAGTGGCACTATATGTGAAAGAAAATGTAGATTCAAATGAATTACAAATCTTAAGTGAATCTACATGTTCCATAGAATCTCTATGGATAGAAATGTCTTGCTCTAATAAAAATATAACATTAGGGATCTATTATCGACCACCTGACCAGGACAGTAATAGTGATGATGAAATGCTAAGGGAAATTAGAGAGGCTATCAAAATTAAGAACCCAATAATAGTGGGGGATTTCAATTATCCCCATATTGACTGGGAACATTTCACTTCAGGATGAAATGCAGAGATAAAATTTGTTGATACTTTAAATGGCTGCTTCATGGAGCAGCTGGTATGGGAACCCACAAAGGAAGAGGCAACTCTAGATTTAATCCTGAGTGGAATACAGGAGCTGGTCCAAGAGGTAACTATAGCAGGACCACTTGGAAATAGTGACAATAATACAATAGCATTCAACATCCCTGTGCTGGGAAGAACATCTCAACAGTCCAACACTCTGCATTTCGTCCTGAAATGAAATGTTCCCAGTTTGGACCTGCAGACGTGGCAGGTAGACAAACCGGTCCGGCCCGACAGGGGCTTTCCCTAAATAAGCAGTGTCCCAAGTTTGGGAAACACTTGTCTAGTCCATGGTGTTGTGCAGTTGAGGTAGAGACTTAGAAGCCATTTTGAAGACAATATATATATAAGCAGGCTGGGAAGTGGTGTGTTAATGGGGGAAGAGAGACATGTACAATTCTGGATTTGTTTAAAATGTGTTTGCATTGAAAATGTCAGCTGCAAAGGGACTCTAGGGACTATTCTGCTCTCTGAGGTTGTCTGCAGTACATTTTGTGCTAACTTCTTCCACCCTGGACATGTGTCTGACCAGTACTCCTGCTGGAGGATACTAGGGGAGATGTAGGAGACGGAAAGCTAGTTATACTTGCTTTCCACTATTGTCCGTTATAGGCAGAATTAAGGACCCTTTGCATCATTCCAGTGGCAAAAAGTAACTATAGCAGGGGCCAAGAATTTTTCCTATGTTGTCCATCAATCATTCAAAAACTGAAGCTACTAACATAACCAGTTTATTATTAATAATAATAATTATTATTATTATTATTCCTTCAGTGTGTCCTGAAAAATACCCCTACATGAAGCCTAATAAATGCAATGCATGCTAAAAAAGAAGTGTCTGGCATCAAATTTTAATTCAAATTACACATAAAACACAATGGGGGCACTAACTGACAGAATTAATTTAAAGTACAGTTGAAAGTGGCAAGGAGTTATTTAGCTAGACATTGATCTAGAAAAGAACCTGGGGTGGGGTAATGGGCAGACACTTAAAACATCATTCCAATGCCTCATGACAATTAAAGGAGCATGCAGGAAACTGGTATGTAAAACTATGAGAAAACATCTGAAAATAGCATTCATTATTACATGGTATAGAGGGAATGATTTTCTTTTCAGAATATTAGTGCAGCATTTTGGCCTCCATATTTTAGCATATATATAGAAAATGCAATAAGAATATTAATAGTTATATAGGAGCATACGAGTTTCCAGGGTGGACCAGACCAGAAGTCCAATTAGTCCAGTATCCTGTCTCTTACAGTGTCCAGCACCAGATACTTCAAAGGATGGAGTAAGGATGCTGCAGAAGGCAGGTATGGGCCAATGTGTCTCTCACATAAATTCTCATCTAGATCATTTATAAGAGGCTGGATTAAGCAGTGAAGCCTGAGGCTAATATGCTTTCCTCAAACATTTTATTAATTAAAACAAATTTGATTATTCTTCATAGCCATATAAATGTCCAATCCATTTTCTTAAATCTTGTTAATTCTTGGCCTCAGTGACTCACTATGGCAATGAGTTCTGCAGTTTAATAATAAGGTGTGTGGAAAAAGTATTTACTTTTTATTCATTTTAAATTTCATGCCTTTCAGTTTCACTGAATGTCCCCTTTTCCTTATGAGACATGCAGCACAAAAATTCTCAATCTTCCTCTATATCATTCAGTATTCTATAGTCTTATCATGTCTCTTTTGATTCATCTGCTTTCTGAGGTAAATTATCCCAATCTTTCTTCATATGGTAGTCTTTCCGTGTCCTTGATCGTTCTTTTTACCCTTCTGTGAAATCTCCTCAAGTTCTACCATATCCCTTGAGAGATGGGTATGTATTATACACAGTATTCTAAATGAGGCTGCACCACTGATTTCTATAAATGCATTATAATATTCTCCATTTTATTTGCCATCCTATTCTTTACACATTCTAATATCCTGTTAACTTTTTTGACTGCAGTTGCACATCAAACAGTGGTCTTCCTTGAGCTATCTACACAGATGTCCAGATCCCTTTCTTGAATCAATGCTGCTAATTTAGAACTTTGTACGGTGTACGAGTAGTTTAAATTTTACCCTCCCTCCCTTGTACATTACTCTGAATTTATTGGTTTTGAATTTCATTTATGATTGGGTTGCCCATTCACCTAGTTTGTTTAGATCTCTCTGGAATTCCTTATAGTCCTCTAATGCTGAGTAAACTAAAGAATAGTTACAATCAAGAATTTTCTATCAGAATGATTTTCCAACAGAAAGATCAAAACTTTCTGTGAGAAAATTTCAATTTTGGCAGAAAATGTTGGAAATTCATTTTTAGCTCCACATCTCCCATGCTCATCAGCAGTCCCTGAGGACACTATCAGGAAGCCTAGGCTACCACGCCTGCTGGGGCTTCCTGTAGGACAGCCTACCTCAGAAGGAGGACTTCCAATGGTCTTTAGTCCAAATTAGCTTGCCAAGGATATCAGGGAGAATGTTTTGTTTTGGAAACACTAGAATCTTACCCTAGAGGGAATGTTTCAGGGTTTCTGAAATGAAATATTATAAACTTTCACTTCCACAAAAAAATAATTCAATGTTGTTGGTGTTTCATCTTGAATGAGGATGAAAAAAAAATTCAAAAATGCAACAGTTTTTGTGAAACTGAAACTTTTTGGTTATTTTAATTCAGATATTCAATTTACTTTGTTTTTTATAAATATGGGCGCCGCATGGGGTGTTCTTTCCTGTAAATCGCTTTTTATTCATTCAAATATGCCTGCTGCCTCTTCAGGTTTAGCTTTGTTGCTCTTGATATTGGCAAACACACTCTCTCAGGGCCTGGGAAAGAACATGTATTCAATATGTCAAATTCTCCTCTGCCATCCCACCAGTATCTTCAAAAGAAGCTGTGCTGGTATCCAGTATTTCTGAACTGCCTGACCATCTACAAATATACTCTAATACTCCATTACCTGGGAATATGCTGAATACTAGCAGGCTACCTTGTTGTCTCAGCACTTCTAATAATCTCTCTCTTGAATTATGTAATGCCACTGGCATTTCTGTTATCTAATGTGCAACTTAAATTGCTTTTATGAGGAAATGACAACTGTGTTTAGAAACAAAATCACATGCTGTATCAAAATTCCCTACAGCTATGTCAATGCACACCATTCGTGATCTGCCTACACAAATCAAAGTCAGTCAACGTTTCACCAACATGCTTGCTCAGGTTTTGAGAATCGAAGGTGGCCAAGGGGCCAGCTCTAAATATTTCATTTAACAATATCTATTTTTCCATTGTATTCACTATTACAGTATTTAATCACCTCAAAAAACACCTTAAATTTCACAATAGGTAGGTGAAATATTATCCTTATTTAGAGATAGGGAAATTGAGACAGATCCTATATGACTTAAGGGCCACACAAGAAATTTGTAATAGAAAAGGGAAGAAAACACAGGTCTCCTGGTCTCTTTTCCTGTCCTTTCACCAAAAGATGCTATGAGCTATGGGTAGAATGATGAGTTCAAACCAAAATTGCAGGTCCTATTTTCTTCAAACTTTGGATCAAAGTCCAAACCTTGCAGTTCAGGTCCTTCTCTGGTTATGGTATGTCCTCCTATCCGCCTATAGACTACAGTCTGTTTCACAGAATCCTTAAAACTATAATAAACTCCTCTTCAAAAAAACAAAGGAGCCATAAGAAAAAAAAAAAGGAAAAGAAAAACCCAAACCCAAACCTAGGATGACTTGAAATAAAATCATGACCTTAAAACAATAAAATAGCAAAAAAAAGAGTATCAGAACAATATATTCTGAACTGTGATTTTCATGAACACATGAATCATGATGAATGTCAAAGAATATTCCAAAGCAAAAAGTTCTGACATACTTGTTGGTAGAACCATCTCAGGTAACAGGTGGCTTCATACTCTAGCACTGAAAACTTATAGTACAACTAGGAGTCAAGTCATTCAAGTATATTATGAATAAGCTCATGCAATTTTTCCTGGTTTCTAAACCACTTAAAGGTAAAATACTTCTTTTCAGTAGCTATCGTCCATAATTCCATAGAAGTACTGCTTTCCCTCCACACATACGTTGATTCAAACTACAGTGTACCTGTAGGTAGTTATTTGTACACTTAACTCAGTTTGAAAGATGAACTCCACAATCTGAAACTGCCAAATTCTCCGTGTAAGGGACTTTTGCAATAATAACCTAGTGTGTATGAAATGAAAGGTACATGTCTCAGAATGTTTAAAGTAAATGTCTTGCAACAATTCTCAAGTAATGGAAAAGAGCTTTAATCAACTGAAATCATCTTAGCATAAGGTTAATGGGAACAAAGATCACTAGCAATTTTCTGTCTTCCTGTTCAGTCTCTATTATGGTGTCAATATTATTAGAGTGTCAAAGTAAGCTACTGCTACAAAATATTTAGTAACTTGTTGCTTAATTTTAATTGCAAATACTGTAACTAGTGGACCAAAATGGCTGGATACATACCAGAGGTATGTAAGATTCCTTTTAAAATTGGAAACTTTGCCTTTGCTATATAAAAATAGATGTCCACGTGTTTTAAAAAGATTAATCATACAGCAATAAAAGTTATAATACAGATTCCTTTTGCTATAGATAAATTGTAGCTAGCATTTCAATATTTTGAGCTTGATTCCAATCTCACTTACACCAGTGCAGTGGTGATGACTACAAAAAGGCCACTCCTGATTTCTACAGCATAAGCAAACTTAGTATCAGGCTGTCCATTTCTACTGCTTTTGTCAATTGTTTATCATAGTCTATCTAAAATATGGCCACAATTTCCAAAAACGAGTGATTAAAGTTAGACTCCAAAATAAGTATCCTGGTTTTCAAAAGTGCCGAGCACTCAGCAGCTCCCATGCACTGCATTAGCTTCCTCTAAAGTAGTTGCAACCAGCCTTCTACAAAAAAAGATGTTGATAAACTCCACTAGAAAAGGATCCAGCACTGTTCCTCAGGTCTTCCCGGCCAGGAATGAAAACATAGGTTGGAGCAAAAAATTCTGCTAACTTATCTAAAAGCTCCATGAGTGACTGGCTGAAACTGAAGGAGAGAAAATTGAACATTTATCCCCATTAAGGCACTTATAGGCACAGCAACCTTCAGACAGCGTCCTGGCTAACAGCAGAACTGAACCATTCCTGCTAACACTCCTGTCTGGTTTTTGTCCTCTTGATTGTTGTTGATCTAATGTTATGTTTTTATGGCCAAAAAGGTGTGTGTTACAACAAGACAGTTAATGCATGATAGTTATCTCACTGTAAATTCTTAGTGGAGACAAAACACAGGTAAAATCCAGGTAGGGGAGGCTATCAAATTGACCTCACCTAGCTACACTGTAATTAAAACTATCTATGCCTTGTCTCCACTAGGATTTTACAACAAGTTAATCAGTACATTTTAGCTATCTGACTGAAAACAAACTTTTCTTTTTGGCAATGAAGACATAAGTCATTTCAGATGGAGTTTCATCTTGGTTTTCTTTATGGAGAAACAATAAAATCTAGCTATTTCATCAACTGTAACGGGCAGAACAACAGCCTAAACAAACAATATGTTGCAATATGTCCCCAGCAATGACCTGTCCTTAAAAAAAAAAAAAACCTGAAGGGAAACAAGCAAACTTTAGCCTAAGCATTTCTATGTGCAATTCAATGTCAAAGGTCCCACTACATGCCTGTCTAGTTAATTTAGAAAACTCCCTATTAAAATACAGAAGCACTTCAAAGGCTAAATTCTACTCAATGTCATTGTCATAATATGCCACTGAATATGTTATATCACCCTAGTGACCTTGCGGGATTGGAGCTCATAATAAATAAAACCAGCTATAGTGCTGTATTTGCTTACCATTTCACTCATATTTGCTGTACACAGACACAAAGGATTCATTTGGGGACGGAAAATCCAGTTCATATATTTGTCATGAATTATTTCCCTCTAGTTAATCTCCTTTTTTCCTAAATTATTACTCACTTATTAGTCTCAGTGGCTAAAAAATAATTATATTTATTGCATTGTCCAAATATTTCAATATCTATTTGTTTATTATAACTAAATTTGAAAGACATCCATGAAATTCTGTATTTTCTAGACTGGACAGGAAAAGCAGGAGCGCCCTTCTTCTTGTAGCAAACAGAGCTGGTATATTATATAGAAGTTGACACAAGTTTGTGCTGTGAAATCCCAATTTTCTAGTGTTCGTGTGCTTCTGAGAAATGTAGGCATGTGAAATTTGCAATATTTACTAGGAATAACTTAGTAGATTATTATAAAATCTGTTCACTGTGTTTCTTATGTCTCTGTTATGGCTAAATTATGCCTCCCACTATGTGAGTATGCTAGAAACAATGTGTGACACAGAAGGCCCTTTGGCTCCTAGTATACCTGTTCAAGGAACAGGCATATCCTGTTCACCAACAATGGGGATTTCAAAGGAGGCTGCGGGGGAGGGAGGACCCATGATAACCAGCACTAAAGAAGGATTTCTTGACCACATTTACCGGTATGGCTATAGGGAGCATTTGCTATACCAGTTCAAAAGCTGTATGCAAGCCCTGTTCTTCACCCCAGAGTTTTCACTGTGAGTATGGGCAGTATAGTTTCAATGGAATTTTTGTGCTAATCAACTGAAGTATGATTGGGGGCTGGGCTGAGCATATAGGTATTAGGTAACTTTACATTATGCAGCCAAATCTTCAGTCTTCATATATATATATATGCCACATACTTATTAGCTTTTAACTTTTGCAGGATTTATTACTACATATAACCAGGCCCACAGGGAGCTCTGCAAATTAAGCATCTACCCACTTTCTTTAACAAGGAAGGTCTGATTCACAGCAATGTTTGAATTGTCACAGCAAGGTATGAGGTGTTCTCCTGCAATAGCCTGCATGGGTTCATAGACATTAGTATTGCATGGGCCTGATATGCCCTGAGTTTAAGTAGTTGGTTAGGCCATTTGTGATGCTCTCAAGGTGAGTATTGAAAGGAAGAGGAGAAGGCTGGTGACAGTGTTTCCTCTCATATCCCTATCATTTCACTACTGCCAGAACAGATTCTTTAGGAGTCATCTTGTTTTGATTTGCATGATAAAAGTTGTAGCCACGTTGTTAAAAATCTTAACTATCTTGCCATTCACAAGCTAACCATGTAAATCATCAAGTTTAAGCAACCCACAATGGCATAAAATAATTTCTGGTATAATTTCACAGAAGTCAGTGAAATTACACCAGTGGTAAATATAGGTAATTGAACTACTCTTAAAATTATTGGACTCTAAATTAACAGAATTAACTTGGGAAAGTTATAAGGATTTAAAAACATGTATATCATGTTTGGTTTATTTTATGGAATAAATCAAACTAAGAGTTACAAGGAAAAATTCCATTTTGGGTTAATGCATAATACCTATCGTAGTTATTTTTGCCAGTGTCAGAGACCAGACACTGGACTAGAAGGACCACTGGTCTGACAGAGTAAGGCAATTCCTATGTTCCTATGTACATCAGGGATACATTTAGATCTGTTAGTCCTAACTTGGTCTCTCCTCCTCCTCTGTAGACTTAGGATTCTTGAAAGGGGGTTAACTCTAACTTTTTTTTGGTATCTGTAAATGTTTTATGATTAATCTTTCCACATATCTGTATAAATATCCATTGTATTTAAAGAAGAAAGCCCTTAAAAAGAAGTGAAAGTGGCATTCATAGGGTGAGGCATGATTTCATATTGTGCAAGAGATTTAAAAGTGTCTGTATACAGACAATAATGAACTATTAGTTATACAAGAAAATTGCTAAAATAGCACTACTCTGTTCCTCAAGTTACCATCTCAGCTGCATCAGTGAAGTGCCATTTTTCTTTAAGTGGTTCCATTGTAGAGACACTTTAATTCTACATAAATATTCTATCATTTTAGCAAGTGATTAGCGATTATAATGATAAAATTTACCATAATCAAAAGTTTTAATGCTTCAAGTAGAATATCTTTGCTCTAATAATCAATATTGACTCTACTATAGTACTTAGTTTAGATACATTTTCTAACTCAGCAACGGACTAAACTCTGGCTGCTTTTAAAATTAAGCTATTTTGTCTTGTCCTAAAAGCAAATTAATTATTATTTTCTGGAAATAAGGGATTCTCATTACAGAAGGTGCTTCAGCACAGCCTCTGTGCATAATCTATGTGTATGTAAATAGCAACAGCTGCAAAAAAGATGCAAATAATCTCAAATTGGTTAGTATAGCAGAAAAAAAAATATTAGTCACGGCTCACTGGTTTGCAAACAAATGGTATAAAATGATTACTCCAGCTAAACAACACTGTTGTCTCTTTCACAACTGATTGTTGGGGCCTAGAAACTGGCAGATACTATTGGCATGTCTACACTTACTGGTAGATTGGCACTGCTGCAATCGATGCAGCGAGTGCCAATTTAGCATGTCTGGTTAAGACACGCTAAATTGATGAGAGAGCACTCTCCCATCAATTTGTGTACTTCACCTCCCTGAGAAGTGTAAGGGAAGTCAACAGGAGATGCTCTCCCATTGTCAAAGTGCAGTGTAGCCACCATAGTAGCTGGATCTAACTATGTCGACTTCAGTTACATTATTCATGTAACTGAAGTTGCATAAGTTAGATCAATTTACTGCGGTAGTGTAGAGCGGTCCAAAGAGTAACAATGTGACTTGTTCTATAAGACTATAGAAAGTTGTGGGAGGACAAAGGGAACGACCTTACTTCCTCTGTGACCTCCTTACCTCATTGCCCTACGTGCGCTGTGTGTGGGGAAGGATAAGAACAAGTTCCACAGGTTGCTAATCTTTGTCCATCCAGGTAGCTGAGTAAATGATTGGAGAGTTATGGGGAACAGATACAACTTCTTTTTGAACTCTCTCTCCCTTCTCAGCACAACATACAGGCCAGTACAACTGAACCAATAAGAAGGAGGAAGTAATTTCCATCTCCTCACTCTAAGAGAGAAGCTGCTTTGGGGGCAATGCAGCTGTATGACAATCCTTACTAAATGTGACAAGCAAAGTTTTGTTTTTTCCAGACTATACCAGAGTTCAACTAACTCAGACCCAAATTCACAAAGGGACTTAGGCCAAGTCTACACTACAGACCTATATCAGTATGATTATGTTGCTCAGGCATGTAAAAAATCCGCACCTATTATAACTAACCCACAGTTACCACCTGTTGTAACTAACCCACAGCTACCACCTGTTCAGGAAGTAGATTAACTACACTGACATTTCAAGTTTTTCGCTTAGTAGCATCTCCACTAAAGCACTACAGCACTCTGTGTGAAGACAAGTCTTTAGGCTTTGCAACTTCTGGATGCTAGCCACTCAGTGGAATACAGAAACCCTGAGTTAGGTTCCTAGATTCCCTATATAAGTTGAAGATAAATTATCAAACTTTCAGGAAGCCTTTGACATACTGCAATGCAGAACTTTCATAAAAGAATCCAAAGAGATAATGTATGAATATTTATCTAAGAGGGATAAACTCTTCCTGAAGGATCTAATATAAGCTCTATGAAGTTCCATTATGGGCAGGGGAGCTGGTGGGCCTCTTCCAACAGGTACAGGTACTGAGTGGTATTCTATAATATATTTACTAATTACATACCAAAAACTACAACAAAAGAATGCTCAGGCATTCAAACATTAGGAAATGTCACAAATTAAGGTTGCCTTAATTCCCTCACACATACATACCCCTTCATATGCATTATGATACAGTCTCTTTACGTGATCACATACTAGTTTATTTTTTCCCTCAGAACCCATGACTCATTCAGTGCACAGAATGGGCAATGCTCATTGAACAGGTACCTAGTATGTATTTCTCTTTACCCTTTTTATTCAGTATGTGGCCCTAGGCTTTATTTTCTTCACATCTTTTAAATTCTCAATCGAATGAACATTTATTAACTTTCTCATAGTCTTTTCTGTGGCACTCATCACTGTAGTGAAAGCACTTCCCAAATGCTTAGGAATTCATCCTTACAATACCCTTGTCAGGTAAGGAGGCATTATTCCAATTTACAGATTGGGACCTGAAGCAGAGAACAAGGGCAAAATTATCAACTAATTTGGGATGCCCAGTTTTTGATGCTTAGAGGTGTTTTTTCCTGCAAAGTACTTAGCATTTTTTAAATACTTTATATGTTCAAAGCACAGCTCTCATTCAGTTGTGAACGCTCAGCACTTCTGCAAATGACACCTCCAGTGTCTCAGTTTGGACACCTAGAATATGAGGAATACACAATGAGTGCTCATCTGTGAATTAAGTAACTTGTACATCATCATGTCAAAGTCTATGGAAGAAGCAGGGAGAGAATCCAATTTTCCATTTTGGCATTCAACTGCCTTAATAACAAAGCTATACTTTCTCTTCCTGTGAGTCCCTCCTTCACCTGTTAAACAACTTTAAAAATCTGCAACAAATTAGGGAGGGAGCTTACAGAACCAATGGCTATGTTCCTTACACAACCCATAGCCAACTTTAATTCTAGCCTCTCCTGATTTTTGAGTGTTTGAGTTTGCAAACTTAACATTCTTTGCAAGTAATTCTTTGTTTCCAGTTTCCTAGGGTAGACACTTAAGCTCCTATGTTTCTGGTTTAGGCATGCAAGTTCCAGTTTTGACTCCACTGTGATCCACAAACCTTCTCCTGAAACCTGTCAGCAATTAAGTTTTTTTGCAATAAAAGTCCCTTGGGCACCTAAGTTTCTGCCTCTGGGCATGCACACTGCTGTCTCTCTCTAGGCACTCAGGTGCCTACCTCCTGCTTAAGGCCAAGAGTGATACATGAACTGGGCAATGTAGGCATTCAACTGCTAAATTGCCTGAAGCAGTCCAATATCTACTGGATCAGGTACCACAGAGGACTTCACACAGTAGTAGTACCTTCCCTTATGTCCTACCATGTAGGAAATGCTGGGTTCAAGGCCCTCCACTCCATTCCTTCTGAGGGAGAGAAGGAATTTGAACAGGGAGCTTCCACTTCTCAGGGCAGTGCACTAGCTACTTGACTGTGGGATAGTATGATGTGAGGCTCCCTCAATATTTTCTATTGAAGTTTTTCTACTTTAATTTAAATCCTTGAATAATTAAATATTAATTGGGCCAAAGAAAGAATTATACTAAAGCCCAGTGGTTAGGGCACTCAGATGAGAGGTGGTTGATCCCTGTTCAGACCTTCTCATCAGGAAGATGGAGGACTTGAACCACTATTCTCCCACATCCTACTGAATAACCTAACCACTAGACAAAAAGTTACAAAGGACATATTTCCATACCCTCCATGGCTGTTTTGTGTGAACTCCCCTGAGAGGCCGTATCTCAGGGGTCGGCAAACTCTGGCACACGGCTCGCCTCTGTAAGTACCCTAGCGGGCCAGGCCAGTTTGTTTACCTGCTGCATCAGAAGGTTTGGCCAACTGCAGCTCCCACTGGCTGTGGTTTGCCATCCCAGGCCAATGAGGGTGGTGGGAAGCCGTGGCCAGCACATCCCTCAGTCCACACTGCTTCCCGCAGCCCCCATTGGTGTGGGACAGTGAACCATGGACAGTGGGAGCTGTGGTCGGCCGAACCTGCCTACGTGGCAGGTAAACAAACTGGCCTGGCCCGCCAGGGTACTTACTCTGGCGAGCTATGTGCCAGAGGTTGCCGACTCCTGCCCTATCTTGTAAGACAGCTTCTGAGCCTACCAACTGCTTCAGTCCCCAGCATGCAACTTAGGCTACTAAAAGACTATCTCCCCTCATTTTACAGATAGGAATGGCAGGGCATAGGGCATACCTCTCTGGCTGACATCTTCCACTGACTACCATATGTGACTCCCTATCGTGTTGGTTTTGTGGAACCTATCTTAAGGCACCTATCTCTCCCCATTCATTGTATAGGCACCTAGGTGCCTAACTTAGGCTTTGTGGATCTCATTACTTAAGTTCCATTGTGAATCCCATCCCTAGATCTTAAAAAAGCAAACTGAAAACATAGAAATTCCATCTTGTTGAACCAAATCTTTCCCTCTCCCATTCCTCCCTGAGTTATCTGCAGGGTTGGAACAATTAGAGATACTCTAGAGGCTGGAGGCTTTTGTGAGGGTGAAGTGGAAAGTACAGAAAGGCCTGTGGCAACTTTTTACACACCAAAACTGCACCCGCTTCCCATTACCTTGTCTTCTGGTTCCGTTCTGCTCACTTATGGCACAAGACACTCTCACTTATGGCACAAGACACTCTCTGTTCTGGCGTCACAGCAGCGCTCAGCTGCATGGAGGATCAGTTACAGGGAAAGTCCAGCTCAGCCCCTGCAGCCTTGGGGTAGACTGTTCAGTGCAGATATTATTTTTGGCAGCTCTTGCTGTCAGCTTCCAACAGTTTTCTATGGACCACATGCTAAAGTTTTCAGAGGCTTATAACTCTGCCAAATTGGGTAAAGTTTCATGGGGACATGAAAAAGCACATCCTTGAACACATAGTTACAGTCCTTTCCTACCCCACTAAACTTCAACTCCCTGTTCCAGAGCATGATGGCACTAGAACTTTGCTTCAGAACTGCTAACTGTGGTATGTAACCTATCAGCATCTGTACCAGGTGACTGGAGGATAGCTAATGTGACAGCATTTTTTTAAAAAAGGCTCCAGAGATGATCCTGGCAATTACAGGCCACTAAGCTTAACTTAATGACTGGGCAAATTGGTTGAAACTGTAGTATAGACCAGAATTGTCAGACATATAGGTGAACATGATTTGTTGAGGAAGAGTCAATATAGTTTTTGTAAAGGGAAATTGTGCTTCACCAATCTACTAGAATTCATTGAGAGGGTCAATAAGCACGTGGACAAGGGTGATCCAGTGGATACAGTGCACTTAGATTTTCAGCATGCCTTTGACAAGGTCCCTCACAAAAGGCTCTAAAGAAGGGGTTCCTAAACTTGGTTCATGGTTTGTTTAGGGTAAGCCCCTGGCGGGCCACGAGACACTTTGTTTACCTTAGCGTCCCACAGGCACGGCTATTCACAGCTCCCAATGGCCACGGTTTGCCATTCCTAGCCAATGGGAGCTGCAAGAAGTAATGGCCAGTTCCGCGCCACTTCCCACAGCTCTCATTGACAGGGAACAGCAAACTGCAGCCACTGGGAGCTGAAGCGCCTGTACCTGCAGATGCTTAGGTAAACAAAGCATCTCACGGCCCACCAGGGGCTTACCCTGAACAAGCTGCGAACCACATTTGGGAACCTCTGCTCTATAGCAAAGTAAGCTGTCATGGAATAAGAGGAAAGGTCTTCTCATGGATCAGTAACTGGTTAAAAGACAGGAAACAAAGGACAGGAATAAATGGTCAGTTTTCAGACTGGAGAGAGGTAAATAGTGGTGTCCCTCAGAGGTCTGTACTGGGACCAGTACTGTTCAATATATTCATAAATTATCTGGAAAAAGGGGCAAACAGTGAGGTGGGAAAATCTGCAGATGATACAAAACTGTTCAAGATAGTTAAGTCCAAAGCAGATTACAAAAGGATCTCACAAAACTGGGTGAATGGGCAACAAATTGCAGATTAAACTCAATTTTGATAAATGTGAAGTAATGCAGGTTTGAAATCATAATCCCAACTATACATATAAAAATGATGTGGTCTAAATTACCACTCAAGAAAGAGATCTTGGAATCATCATGAATATTTTGCTGAAAACATCCACTAAATGTGCAGCGGTAGTCAAAAAAGCTAACCCAATGCTTGGAATCATTAGGAAAGGAATAGATAATAAGACAGAAAATATCCTATTGCCTCTATATAAATCCATGGTACACCCACATCTTGAATACAGTATGCAGATGTGGTCTCCCCATCTCAAAAAATATATATTAGAATTGGAAAAGTTACAGAAAAGGGCAACAGCTTTCATATGAGGACAGATTAATAAAACTGGGACTTTTCAGCTTGGAAAAGAGACGATTAAGGGGGAATTATGATAGAGATGTAAAGAATGACTGGTGTGGCGAAAGTAAATAAGGAAATGTTATTTACTCTATCATAACACAAGAACAGTGGATCAATAAAATGAAATAAATATGAAGCAGATTTAAAACAAACAAAAGGAAGTATTTCTTCTCATGGTGCACAGTCAACCTGTGGAACTATTTGTCATAGGGTGTTGTGAAGGCCAAGCCCATAACAGGGTTAAAAAAAGAACTAGATAAGTTCATAGAGGATAGGTTCATCAATGGCTATTAGCCCACATGGGCAGGTATGGTGTCCCTAGCCTCTCTTTGTGAGAAGCTGAGAATGGATGGCAGGGGATGAATCATTTGATGATTACCTGGTCTGCACATTCCTTCTGAACCACCTGGCACTGGCCTTTGTCAGAAGACAGGATACTGGGCTACACGGACCATTGGTCTGACTCATTATGGCCATTCTTATGGTCTCACTTTTCTCAGAAATGCTGAACCATTTTACTGACATTTCCTCCTCCCCCCATCAAAAAAATAAAAGAAAATCAGTTTGAGGCAGAGACCTGGTGTGGACAATTTCAACCTAATGGTTAATTTTTGCCAGTGCCCTAAGCAATTGACAACAGTGTCTTACAATGGCAAATATTAGACAACTATAACTATAGGTGTTGTTGCTAGCAAGGTCAATATGTGTAATGCAAAACCAGGCATGTTTCTTCTGTCTCTGTATTTCATATGACTAGAAGCTCAACTCTGGGCCACCACAGGTGTTACCCAGATTGAAACAAAATCTCCCATTCCCAGAGCTACCCCATCTCACAACCAACTGCCTTTGATCTGGAAGAGTGAACAACTGCAACCTACACAATGTATTAAGGAAGAACTGGCTGGCCTTTCCCTGATGTATCCATGAGCACTGAGAAGACATCCCTTCAAGGGACAACCCAAAGTTACCACTTTTACAGATGACAAGAAATTGCACATTCATTTCAAGACCTTCTGCAGTACCCAGGCCAAGTCATTGCTTGGAATAAGCCTCCTGTAAACCTTAAAAGCAGCAAAGAATCCTGTGGCACCTTATAGACTAACAGACATTTTGGAGCATGAGCTTTCGCGGGTGAATACCCACTTAGTCAGATGCATGTAGTGGAAAATTCCAGGGGCAGGTATATATATGCAGGCAAGCTAGAGATAACAAGGTTAGTTCAATCAGGGAGGATGAGGCCCTGTTCTAGCAGTTGAGGTGTGAAAACCAAAGGAGGAGAAATTGGTTTTGTAATTGGCAAGCCATTCACAGTCTTTGCTTAATCCTGAGCTGATGGTGTCAAATTTGCAGATGAACTGAAGCTCAGCAGTTTCTCTTTGAAGTCTGGTCCTGAAGTTTTTTTGCTGCAGGATGGCCACCTTAAGGTCTGCTATAGTGTGGTCAGGGAAGTTGAAGTGTTCTCCTACAAATTTTTGTATACTGCCATTCCTAATATCTGATTTGTGTCCATTTATCCTTTTCTGTGAAGACTGTAAACCTTAAGTTTCTTTTTTTCAAACCCAGATTCACAGAAGATATAGCATGATATATTCAGACTGTGTGTATAACGCACTTATTAGTAAGCTAAAAATGGTAAATATGTTATATTTTTTTCTTTGATGAAAGCTCAAATGTACATATTCAGCATAGTGATTCTGTGTTTCTGGAAATAGTCATACTAAACAACTAAATCCTTTGGCACATGACGAGAGAGAAGTTATCTTACAAGTGGAGAATTAGTATTGACAAAGTCTATTCAGTGGGTGGATGTAGTCCACTCCCAATAATTGATGAGGAGGTGTCAATACCAAGAGAGGAAAAATTGCTTTTGTAGTGTGCCAGCCACTCCCAGACCCTATTCAACCCCAAATTAATGGTGTTAAGTTTACAAATAAATTGTAGCTCTACAGTTTCTCTTTGAAGTCTGTTTGTGAAGGTTTTTTGTTGTTTTTGTTGAAGGATGGCTACTTTTAAATCTGTTATTGAATGCCCAGGGAGACTGGAGTGTTCTCCTACTGGCTTTTGTATGTTATCATTCCTGATGTCTGATCTGGCCAATGTACATGGCAGAAGGGCATTGCTGGCACATGATGGCATATATCACATTAGTAGATGTGAAGGTGAATGAGCTCCTGATGGTGTGGCTGATGGAGTTGGGTCCTCTGATGGTGTCACTAGAGTAGATATGAGGACGGAGTAGGCAACAGCGCTAGGGGACGAGAGCTGAGGAAGCATTATTTTAAGTCAGCTATAAAAATGTTGGCATACTGTGGGGCCATGTGGGTACCCATAGCAGTGCCACTGTCTTGAAGGCATAAGTTGTCCCAAATCTGAAATAGCTGTAGGTGAGGACAAAGTTGTAAAGCTCAGCCACCAGGTGTGCCGTGGCCTCATCAGTGATACTGTTCCTGACAGCTTGTAGTCCATCCTCGTGTAGAATATTGGAGTAAAGAGTTTCTACATCCATGGTGGCCAGCATGGTGTTTTCAGGAGGATCACCAATGCATTGTAGTTTCCTCAGGAATTTGATGGTGTCTCGAAGATAGCTAGGGGTCCTGGTAGTGTAGTGCCTGAGGAGAGAGTCCAAATAGCCAGATAATCCTAATGTAAGAGTGCCAGTGCTTGAGATGATTGGGCATCCAGGATTTCCAAGTTTATGGATCTTGAACAGCAGATAGAATACCCTGGTTGGGGCTCTAGGGGTCTATCTATGTAGATTTGTTCCTGTGCTATAACACGGAGTTTCTTGAGGAGATGGTGTAGTTTCTTTTAGTACTACGAGTGGGATCGGAGGATAGTGGCCTGTAGACTGTGATGTTGGAGAGTTGCCTGGCAGCTTCCTGTTCATAATCCGACCTGTTCATGATGACTATAGCATCTCCTTTGTTGGCTCCTTTGATTATAAAGTCAGAGTTTTTTCTGAGCCTATGGATGGCGTTGTGTTCTGTATGGCTGAGGTTATGGGGGAAGTGATGCTGTTTGTTCACAATTTCAGCCTGTACATATCTGCGGAAGCCAGTATATTTATGCCTGTGTGTGTAATTTTCACTCCATGCATCTGAAGAAGTTTTTTTTTGTTTTGTTTTGTTTTTTTAATCCATGAAAGCTTATGCTCAAATAAATCTTTTAGTCTTTAAGGTGCCACCGGACTCCTCATTGTTTTTGTGGTTTCAGACTAACACAGATACCCCTCTGATACTTAACTAAATCCTTTGTAATATTGGCTTTGTTCTCATTAATGTGTTAGAAGAGGTAATTCATTTCTCTCTTCATGACTTTGTTGTCACATTAGAATTGTCAATGATTATTGCTGACCTGTTCAGCAAATAGTCAAAATAATTGCCACAAAGCCTTCAGTCTACACCACAGCAACGAAAGCTGCACTCTTTGTTTATGACAGGCATATATTAGCACAAACTTTGTATTGCAGAAAACTGACATGACTAAGGATATGACAAAGAAATAATATAAACAATGAGAGAACTGCACTCCTCAGACCAATTAACAATTTTTTGTGCCTGTAATATTTTATAGGAATAAGGCACATGTATTGTACCGCTAGTAAATTTAAAATAACAAAGCTATTTCTACTTTCTTTACTTTGCAAAGTAAAATTTTGATTTGCTACATAAATATATCTGGCTTTAAAAATTAGGTAAGGAAGGAAGAACATGTTTGAAATGCAATGCTAAATGTGTGAAGTAATTATTTTTAGTGTATTACATCATAGGAAATCTCAACTTATATTTGTTAACTATATTAGAAAAAAAGTAACAATATAAAATTGTTTCTTTTTTTTATTTTGTGTATGTTGGGACAGAAAATGCTTTTACTACTTTTGGTGGCAGTTTTAATTTTTCCCTGTTAATTCTGTTTTATAGATGAATATATTATTTTTTTCAATCTGGAGGTGGATTCCTAGACAACTTAATTTCTAGTGTGGTTTTCCTCTTCATGTCTTCTTGCTATGGAGTTGTATGCCAGTAATAGGGGTGTGTGTGGGGGGATTGCTGTGTATTTGTAATTATATTTAAATACTGTACTTCTGTGCGTGTGTATTTGCTGTGACAAATCATCCTTAAAAAAACCCCTCTTTTTACTAGTGTACTTAACAAAGCGTGGAGATAAAGCAAGATTTCAGGCCTATGTCTACACTGCGAAAAAAGCATTTCTGCAATGAGTCTCAGAGCTTGGATCAACTTACTCAGGCCCATGAGGCTCATGCTATGAGGCTGAAATTAACAGTGTAGCTGTTTGGGCTTGGGCTGAGGCCAGGCTCTGAGAACCGAGACCCTTGCCAGGTTTCAGAATCTGGCTCCAGCCTGAACCCAGATGTCTACACTGATATTTTTAGCCTCATAGCGTGAAACTCATGAGCCCCATGAGCCTCATGAGCCCCAATCAGTTGATTCACTGCTGGGGCTCTTTGTTAGGCTCAATGTGGACATATCTTTATTTTCTCCATGCAATTACTGCATGAGGAATCTTTATCAGTGCTTTAGAATTTTACTTCCTTTGAAACACAACGAAGTTAGAGCTCAGCAATACCTTTTCTTCTTGGAACAAACATGGTGAAATCTGCCATGTTGATTTCTTTGTTTACGCGGTTTGCACTTGACCCTAAAGCAAGTAGTATTGTTTGCTAATGGGAAACTTACATTGGTGTAACTACATTGATATAATAAGATCAGTACAAATCCTTAATGCAGAAAGAATGTAAAGAGATTTTACTCTATTAAAAGTATAAGTTATCCCCTTCAACAGGGCTTCACATGGGTACAGGTGTGCACTTGCTTGGAACTACTTGAATTTTTGAGGTCCAACTGAACTAGACAGTTCTGCATATAGGAATTTGTATGTTCGTAAATATTTTCAGTAAAGAAAATAATAGACTTACTCTCTGGTATAATGTTTACAGTAACTCCTCACTTAAAGTCATCCTGCTTAACGTTGTTTTGTTGTTACATTGCTGATCAATTAGGGAACATGCTCATTTAAAGTTGTGCAATGCTCCCCTTTAACATCATTTTGCAGCCGCCTGCTTTGTCCACTGCATGCAGGAAGAGCAGCCTGTTGCAGTTAGCTGGGGGGCGGGGGCTTGGAACCAGGATGGACCGGCAGCCCCCCTATCATCTCCCTTTATCAGCTCCCCGCTCCCCTAAGTTCCCTGCACACAGCTGCCCAGCAGGCTAGCAATTGCTGGCAATTCAGCTGTCGCTCCCCCGACTGCCATCTGCTGCTCCTGCCCTATTCCTTGGAGCTGCTCCCCAAGACCATGCTTGCTGTGTGGGAGGGAGGGGAAAAAGAGGGGGGCTGTCAGGTTGTCACCTTCCCCCCCCGTCCCTGCACCCCACTTAGCCCATCTTCCACAGAGCAGGGGGGACAGGGGTCAGGACAGAGGGAGCTTGCTGGCAGCAACTGTGGTCTCAGCAAGCTGATCTAATTAACAAAGCAGTGTACTTAAGAGTAGGGTCAGCGTACTTAAAGGAAATATGCACATCTCACTCACACATGGTGTGTGTCTCTGTCTGCGATGCTGTCTCCCCCCCACCTCCATTTCTGCTGTCTTGTAGAGTATGAGAGTTATTCCTTGAGGGCTCAGCCAATTGTTAGTTCATCATTTAGCAGTAAGGCATTCCCTGGGAAATATCCCACCCTCTGACTTCTCCACCTCAACCAAGCTTCACAATCATCATCACTATGTACCATTATTAAATTGTTTGTTTAAAACTTATACTCTGTGTGTGTGTGTGTGTGTGTGTGTGTGTGTGTGTGTGTGTGTGTGTGTGTGTATATATATATATATATATATATATATATATATATATATATGTATTATAGTATTTTGTCTGGTGAAAAAAATTTCCCTGGAACCTAACCCCCCCATTTACATTAATTATTATGGGGAAATTGGATTCGTTTAACATCATTTCATTTAAAGTTGCATTTTTCAGGAACATAACTACAATGTTAACTGAGGAGTTACTGTATATTGAACAGGATGCTTTTAATGTTCACTTTAAACACTTCTGACTCAAACAAATTAGAAGTCATTGGTTGAAGTAGAGGATGCTTTTATTAATGCATGTGAATCACTTGTCATATATGGATAACAGTCTTAATTCAGTCCTGCATCTGGACCTTTCGGCTACTGACAATTTTTTATTAAACGTAGTTGAAACCAGTAGTTGATGATCTAATGATGTTCATGCATATCAGTATGCCAGTAATGGGTACATGTTAAACAACATGTTAAACATTAAACTTTTTACTTGAGTCCAAAAAATCCCCTTCCAAATCTTTAGAAAGGGATTGTCTAAACTAAAATGACAGGATGAAAACTGAAATCTTGAAGCTTGTATTTTATTTTTCAATCTTCAGCATTGGAAGAAAGGGGTTGATTTTGTCTCTTCTGTTAAATAGAATGCTACATTGAGCGAATGTCTGTTTGCTTATGGTTCAGATGATAATGCACTTGTGACTTTCAAATCTGCAAAGGCACTCCTCAGCTCATGTAGAGTCCTTACCTACAACAGAGATGCTGGCAGGGTAAATGTGAAAACAACTTATGACTTTAATTACTAAAAGAGTAAGCATAGGTGGATGGCATAACTAGTTTTCATTGATCTATGAATGAATGTAGCTAACATTTAATAGGAACTCAAGAATCCAGAGTGATTTTAAGTTTATTTAGCAAAAGTGATAAAGAAGCTAAACCAATTATAATGAAATACCTAAACTGGAACCCTTAGTAAAAAGTCATTGCAAATACTCTGGGAAGGTTTAATTGCTTCATACTTGCATGAAAACAACTGGTAACTTCAGCTGGGTAACTAACAACTCAATCCAGTGCTTGTGTTTTTTTAAGATATTGTTTCATTGGATTGTACAAGAGTGGATAAGATAATTTTAGTAGTCTAGACCAATGGTTCTCTAAGCCAGTCCACCGCTTGTTCGGGGAAAGCCCCTGGCAAGTTGTTTGCCTGCCAAGTCCGCAGGTTCAGCCAATCGCACCTCTCACTGGGCGCAGTTCACTGCTCCAGGCCAATGGAGGCTGTGGGCTGAGGCATATGCTGGCCGCCCTTCCCGCAGCCCCCATTGGCCTGGAGCAGTGAACCACGGCCAGTGGGAGCCGCAATCAGCTGAACCCATGGACGCAGCAGGTAAACAAACCAGCCCAGCTCACCAGGGGCTTTCCCTGAACAAGTGGCAGACTGGCTTTGAGAACTACTGGTCTAGAACCTACGTTTCTTGTTTCAATTCTGCCACTAATTTATGACCTTAAGCAATTTTTTCAAACCTGAGTGTTTAAAGTTTAAAGTGATATTCCTAAAATCCATATTTAGCAGCTGAATGTCATGATTTTCAGATGTTCTGATTGCTCAGAACCTCTGAAAATCAGGCCATAGCTTTTATGTGCCTCAGTTTCCCCCGTTAAAGCACATTGAAACCTATAGTTGTGACTGTTCTTTTTGCCTTCCTTTCCTATCCTTTGTTTCCTATTCTTACTCATCCCTTCTCCTATTTTCAGTTAAAGATTAACACTTGATTAAAAGTATGCAAAATCTTCCCTTTGTTCATTTGCGTGTATGCTGTATCCCCCTTCCCTCCCCTTGTTCGTCTGTTTCCTAGATTGCAAGCCTATCAGGGTGGAAATACTGTTTCTTGTGTGTTTGTGCAGCATTCAGTAAACAGGCCCTAATCCCTACTGGTGCCACTGGACACTATCTTCATATTAATATTTACTACTTCCACTATGGGTAAAGCTCATTACATGTGCTAAATATTGATTACTATTATAATTAACACTAGAAGACCAATTGGTTCTGTGTTGATTACATGCTTACTTCTGTGGTGTGTAAAAGGCAGCCCAGAAGGGTTGAATGATATACACCACCTAGCTGTGTGGGTGGTGATTATGACTGACACTCATATTAACCTACACAATACTGCAAGTGTATGTGATACTTTACAGACCACTAAATGATAGGTCCTTGCCCTAGACTCAACATAACAAGAGATGACTATATGCAAAGGGAAATAGTAGGAGGTAAGGAAGTCCCCTATTTGAGGTCCTTCTGAACTCTATCAGAGGTACTCTGTTTAGACAGATCTCTATGTACTCTGTTCTGGCTTTGAAGGACTACAAATCCCATGACAAAGTGTTGGGCACTCTCTGGAACTGGACTGAGCTTCCTGGGTGAGAGGTTATTGGGGGAAGGAGGAAGGGAAGGGACCTGAAACTGAGATATGGTTGGTGCCCATTTTTGGGGGTTTGGGCAAGGGGAAGCTGTGACAGAGCCCTTTTGTTGAGTTGCCATGGTTGAAGATGCATGACCCAGTTTAAGATTACACTGCAGTTGACAACTTGTTAGTTCTATGCCTCAGCTGACAGACTCCTCGTCCCCAGCTAGGTATTGCATGTGGAAGCCAGAGACTGTTAGCTGTACAGTAGACCTGAATTTGGCTCATGCTTGACTGAGGAAAGAGTGAGTTGCCCTTGTGCTACGTTCTCTGGGTTGAAGAGACAGTGTTAGTACTTGATGTGGCTAGATTAAGTCTAAGAAGAAAAGAAGGGAAACACTGTACAGTCAGAATCACTGGCTATAACCCTCTAATATACAACAACTGTTACTACCCACTAGTACATGCTGGTCACAATATAAAATTGCTCCACTCCTTAATGTTTCATCTGGACTGCCTTTGCCAGACTTACGGACTTCTGGGCTGAACTCCCACCCACCAACACGGGAGAGGGCCCAGGACTATAAATATAAGGGAGAGTGTACACTCTGGGATGGTGTGGATCTCTGCATAATGCTAAGAGTGTTGGTTATGTTTTTGTTTCTGTAGAAAGCTGCAGCCAATAGCTGAACTAATGCAGCATCACCTTGGTACAGTTATAGCAGCTTAACCGACATTAATCTGTTGCATTCTCCACTGTATATTGGAAGGATAAATGTAAAGTACAATTGTGTTAGTTCTATTTTAGGTGTTTAATGCCTGTATAAGATCCATTTGTCACATTCTGGGTTTCAATCTACATAAGTGAGGGGTAGTGTCAGATCTCCCCTGCAATCTTGAGTGCTCCACAATGCTTTGCTTTTGTAGCTCCCAACCTGGGCTGCTCACAAACAGCCTAACAGGATGCTGGTCACAGCTTGAGTATATGAGTATAGCTACAACCATGACCCAGCAACTCTGACCCAAGCAGCCTGTCAACAACATTGCAGTTACCCTTCACCAGCCTGGGTTACTCCTTGAAGTGTGGCCCCAACAATTCCTAGTCCTGATTTTTCCCCAAAACATGTGTTATACACTGTTCAGCCCTCTTCCGGGCAGTTCAGATATTAGAGGCTATTGTCCTGTAAGGGGTCAATATACAATAGTTTGCCATATTAACTGGTGTTACTAAACAATTCAGTTTAAACACAACACTGGATTAGTTTCAGTTAAAAAAATAACGTTTATTTAATTACACACAGTCAGATTTTAAGTGACTACCACATATAAGGCATTAAAGTCAGAAATGGTTGCAAGGGAAATAAAGATAAAATGCTTTCTAGATGCTAAAGTTAGACTTGGTTCAAGGTAAAATCCTTACCACAGGTTCCCAACAACATTGCTGTCCAAATTCTCAGGTTCAGATCTGTTCCAGAGCCAAAAGGCTGATTTCTTTGTCTTCTTAAGCGAAAGAGAAGGAGAAATGATTTTGAGGGAGGCGTGGTGGTACTCCCTTGCTATTATAGTCTAGTCACTATTCAATGGGGATATTTCTGAGGATTATCCCTCAAATAAAAGTTTATTTTAACAGTAAATAAGGTGATATGAAGTTCAGTGGTGAACCCTGTGTGTGCTGAAATGCAGATTTGCCTTGGCTCTTGCCATTTCACCCTCTTGCTCTCTAAAGGACCATTTTTACTATTTATACATAAATTACGGTAAGCACACATTCCTTTATTGGGATTAACCTGTTTAAAAACTTTTGCCTAACCAGGACTATGTGGTTTTGAAGATTTTCTAACATCATAAGGTGGGATTTCATACATGTACACATAATATTGCTACATATATTTCACCATGATATTATTGACCAGCAAGTTCTAGTTTTCAAATGGTACCTTACAAGGCATATTCTGTACAAAGATTATTAAAATAATAGTGTGTGGGGTGTGAACATGAGTGCTTTCAGTTACATCATTATTTGTATTGTTTTGTATCATGAGGCAACCGATGTATACCCACAGGTGTTTACAGTGCCTGTCCTCATGGAGGCACCACCAACTACAAATATACATGGGGGTGGGAGGGATATTGCAGAGCGATGACTATAGCATTCCTGCCTAGTACCTTATCCCACCTGGGATCCCCAGGAACTCCATTATCCTTAATGATGTAAGATGTCCAGCAATAGGTGAGAGCTGCCTGCTCCTGAGTAACCTGGGAAGGAAAAGGGATTTACAGGGTGGAAAGAGGGTATCAGCACCGAAAGATAATGTAATACTTTAAAGTTAGGTATGCATTTTGTCAATTCTTTATAACAATCATTTATCGGCTGTATTCAGAATGAAGGCCAGAGTGAGGGGGCTAGTGTTGAAAGGGATTTGTCTGAGGAATTGAAGTCCATGCACACAGGCTCAAGCATTATATCCTAGGCATATTTTTACCAAATAAATAAATAAATGTTTGGGTAGGTTTCTGTGGTGCACATAGTTCTGTTTAGCTGTAAGGAGACTTTTGATTCCATCTTGCTCACTGTGCAGAAAACTATTGATTCTATTAAATCTTTTTTTGCTCATGTAACCTATATCTGGAGAAAATATGTGAAAGGGCTACAATTACAACAGGAAAGGTAAAACATACCAACTAGCAGCTAGCATACAATACTCAAAATTGGTCTTTGACCATCAAATAATAGTGTTATAAAAAGATACTAGTGTAATGAGTCATTGACATACTCAGGATGTAATGTTATCTCTAAAAAACAAAACAAAACAAAACAAAAACTTCATGCAGTAATCACACTCAGAGGGTCATTAGGGGATTGTTTATGTTAGATCATTCTGCTTTGTCTAGATGATCAGTCAAATATTTTCTGAGCTTTCTATGCATTGTAGAACCACTGCATAAAAATATCACAGGGGTAGCATGTTAGTCTGTATCCACAAAAAACAAGGAAGAGTCTGGTGGTACCTTAAAGACTGACAGATTTATTTGGGCATAAGTTTTCATGGTTGAAAAGAAGTGGGGTTTTTTATCCACGAAACCTTATGCCCAAATAAATGTTAGTCTTTAAGGTGCCACCGGATCCCTCATGGTTTTTAGCACAAAAAGAGTGTCCTCACCTTGACTCGTCTTTCAGGACTATGAGCTGTGAGGAAAGCAATTCTGTATCAAGGAGTTATCCTGGGTATAATAGATGGACGAGGCAGAAAAAAGGAACAATGTGTTCATCAAAATAATACAGGAAAAACAGAGCCATGGGAGAGCTGCTTCTCAGTAGAACTAGTCAGAAAATCCAAATCTCCTCCTGTAAAAAATTCACAGGAAAAATCCTATTTTGAAAGTTTGCACTAAAAAAAATTCTGCACTCTCCCCCTGCTCCCAACCACTGGAAAAAGGACTGAGAATAGTAAGTAAGAGTGTGAAAGCAGGGAAACATACTATCCCATTTATTTATTTATTTACATCTGAGAAAAGTTGAGTAAGAGTAACGGTGAATGAAATACATTTTCTTATGATCACATTTTAAAAAAAATCCTGCACTCTTTCCAGTGAAGGTAGGGAGTAGGGGAGTGGGAGAAGGAAAGGAATGTCCCAGTTACCATGCTAATTTCCATCTGCCCTTCCTGGTCTCTGAGTTTACTCCCTCAGGTGACGGTCTCACCATCTTCCCTTTACTCAGATTGGAATCACCATTCTGAGACTGGGCTTTGGGCTACAGTCTATGATCAGTAGCATCTAGTGACTAGAAAGCTTACTTAAAGCAAAGAACAAGGTGTTTAAAGCCAAAGCAGCGAAGAATCCTGTGGCACCTTATAGACTAACAGACGTTTTGGAGCATGAGCTTTCGTGGGTGAATACCCACTTCCTCAGATGCATGTAGTGGAAATTTCCAGGGGCAGGTATATATATGCTAGCAAGCAAGCTAGAGATAACGAGGTCAGTTCAATCAGGGAGGATGAGGCCCTGTTCTAGCAGTTGAGGTGTGAAAACCAAGAGAGGAGAAACTGGTTCTGTAGTTGGCAAGCCATTCACAGTCTTTGTTCAATTCTGAGCTCATGGTGTCAAATTTGCAGATGAACTGAAGCTCAGCAGTTTCTCTTTGAAGTCTGGTCCTGAAGTTTTTTTGCTGCAGGATGGCCACCTTAAGGTCTGCTATAGTGTGGCCAGGGAGTTTGAAGTGCTCTCCTACAGGTTTTTGTATATTGCCATTCCTAATGTCTGATTTGTGTCCATTTATCCTTTTCCATAGAGACTGTCCAGTTTGGCCGCTGTACATAGCAGAGGGGCATTGCTGCCATATGATGGCATATATTACATTGATGGATGTGCAGGTGAATGAACCAGTGATGGTGTGGCTGATCTGGTTAGGTCCTGTGATGGTGTCGCTGGTGTAGATATGTGGGCAGAGTTGGCATCGAGGTTTGTTGCATGGATTGGCTCCTGAGCTAGAGTTATTATGGTGCGGTGTGCAGTTACTGGTGAGAGTATGTTTCAGGTTGGCAGGTTGCCTGTGGGCAAGGACTGGCCTGCCACCCAAGGCCTGTGAAAGTGTGGGATCATTGTCCAGGATGGGTTGTAGATCCTTGATGATGCGCTGGAGGGGTTTTAGCTGGGGGCTGTATGTGATGGCCAGTGGAGTCCTGTTGGTTTCTTTCTTGGGTTTGTCTTGCAGTAGGAGGCTTCTGGGTACCCGTCTGGCTCTGTTGATCTGTTTCCTTATTTCCTCGTGCGGGTATTGTAGTTTTGAGAATGCTTGGTGGAGATTTTGTAGGTGTTGGTCTCTGTCTGAGGGTTAGAGCAGATGCGGTTGTACCTCAGTGCTTGGCTGTAGACAATGGATCATGTGATGTGTCCGGGATGGAAGCTGGAGGCATGAAGGTAGGCATAGCGGTCGGTAGGTTTTTGATATAGGGTGGTGTTAATGTTACCGTCACTTATTTGCACCGTGGTGTCAAGAAAGTGGACCTCCCGTGTAGATTGGTCCAGGCTGAGGTTGATGGTGGGGTGGAAGCTGTTGAAATCGTGTTGGAATTTTTCCAGAGTATCCTTCCCATGGGTCCAGATGATGAAGATGTCATCAATGTAGCATAGGTAGAGAAGGGGCATGAGTGGAAAAAAGCTGAGGAAGCGTTGTTCCAGGTTGGCCATAAAGATATTGGCATATTGTGGGGCCATGCGGGTGCCCATAGCAGTGCCACTGATCTGGAGATATATATTGTCATCAAATTTGAAATAGTTGTGTGTAAGTATAAAGGCACAGAGCTCAGCAGCCAGTTGTGCTGTGGCATCATCAGGGATAGTGTTCCTGACAACTTGTATTCCATCTGTTTGTGGGATGTTTGTGTAGAGAGCCTCTACATCCATGGTGGCTAGGATGGTGTTTTCTGGGAGGTGACCAATGCATTGTAGTTTCCTCAGGAAGTCAGTGGTGTCACGGAGATAGCTGGGAGTGCTGGTGGCATAGGGTCTGAGTAGAGAGTCCATATATCCAGACAGTCCTTCAGTGAGAGTGCCAATGCCCGAGATGATGGGGCGTCCAGGATTTCTGGGTTTGTGGCTCTTAGGTAGTAGATAGAATAACCGTGGTCAGGGCTCTAGGGGTATGTTGATTTCTTCTGGTGTTAGTGTAGGGAGTGTCCTGAGTAGATGCTGTAGTTTCTTAGTGTATTCCTCAGTGGGTTCTGAGGGAAGTGGCCTGTAGAATTTGGTATTGGAGAGTTGTCTGGTGGCCTCCTTTTGGTAGTCAAACTAATCTGATAACATTCTTTGATAGGATAACGAGCCTTGTGGATAAGGGAGAAGCGGTGGATGTGATATATCTAGACTTCAGTAAGGCATTTGATACAGTCTCGCATGATATTCTTATAGATAAGCTAGGAAAGTACAATTTAGATGGGGCTACTATAAGGTGGGTGCATAACTGGCTGGATAACCGTACTCAGAGAGTAGTTGTTAATGGCTCCCAATCCTGCTGGAAAGGTATAACAAGTGGGGTTCCGCAGGGTTCTGTTTTGGGACCGGTTCTGTTCAATATCTTCATCAACGATTTAGATGTTGGCATAGAAAGTACGCTTATTAAGTTTGCAGATGATACCAAACTGGGAGGGATTGCAACTGCTTTGGAGGACAGGGTCAAAATTCAAAATGATCTGGACAAGTTGGAGAAATGGTCTGAGGTAAACAGGATGAAGTTCAATAAAGATAAATGCAAAGTGCTCCACTTAGGAAGGAACAATCAGTTTCACACATACAGAATGGGAGGAGACTGTCTAGGAAGGAGTATGGCAGAAAGAGATCTAGGGGTCATAGTGGACCACAAGCTTAATATGAGTCAACAGTGTGATACTGTTGCAAAAAAAGCAAACGTGATTCTGGGATGCATTAACAGGTGTGTTGTAAACAAGACACGAGAAGTCATTCTTCCGCTTTACTCTGCGCTGGTTAGGCCCCAACTGGAGTATTGTGTCCAGTTCTGGGCACCGCATTTCAAGAAAGATGTGGAGAAATTGGAGAGGGTCCAGAGAAGAGCAACAAGAATGATTAAAGGTCTTGAGAACATGACCTATGAAGGAAGGCTGAAGGAATTGGGTTTGTTTAGTTTGGAAAAGAGAAGACTGAGAGGGGACATGATAGCAGTTTTCAGGTATCTAAAAGGGTGTCATCAGGAGGAGGGAGAAAACTTGTTCACCTTAGCCTCCAATGATAGAACAAGAAGCAATGGGCTTAAACTGCAGCAAGGGAGATTTAGGTTGGACATTAGGAAAAAGTTCCTAACTGTCAGGGTAGTTAAACACTGGAATAGATTGCCTAGGGAAGTTGTGGAATCTCCATCTCTGGAGATATTTAAGAGTAGGTTAGATAAATGTCTATCAGGGATGGTCTAGACAGTATTTGGTCCTGCCATGAGGGCAGGGGACTGGACTCGATGACCTCTCGAGGTCCCTTCCAGTCCTAGAGTCTATGAGTCTATGAGTCTATGAGTAGTCAGACCTGTTCATGATGACAACGGCACCTCCTTTATCAGCCTCTTTGATGATAATGTCAGGGTGGTTTCTGAGGCTGTGGATGGCATTGCGTTCTGCACGACTTAGGCTGTGAGGCAAATGATGTTGTTGTTCCACGATTTCTGCCTGTGCACGCCGGCGGAAGCATTCAATGTATAGGTCCAGACTGTCATTTCGACCCTCAGGAGGAGTCCATGTGGAGTTCTTCTTCTTGTGCTGTTGGTGGGAGGGCACCTGTGTATCAGTGCACTGTTCAGTGTTGTCCTGGAAGTATTCTTTGAGTCGGAGATGGCGAAAGTAGGCTTCCAGATCGCCACAGAACTGTATCATGTTGGTGCTGGTGGCAGGGCAGAAAGAGAGTCCTCTTTTACAGCAAAGAGGAGCGGACAGAGAGCTGTAGACGGGAATTTGAGAGTTTGACAGAGGGAGGCTTACAATGGTGAGGAGGACCCGCAACACCTGTGCCAGCACTGCTTCTGTCTCCTCCACCTGCGCCTGTAGCCAGACAGAGCACCAAAGCATGCATGCTTTTACCCAGATTCTGGTGTGGGCTTGCAAAGACTGTAATTTGCAATTTCCACTTACTGATATCCAGGCTGGGGGTGGCATCCAATGTGAAAGGTGCCTACTGGTGGAATCTCTCAGGCAGCAGGTGGGAGAGCTACAGGAGGAGGTGGCCAGGCTGAGGAACATCCATGTTCATGAGCAATTCCTGGACAGTATCCATGTGGAGACAGCTGATGGTGCTGTCCCAGTTGACAGGACTACTGACACTCCAGTGGAAGAGGAGATGCCTCAGGTTGTACCTGACACACCAGTGGAGGAGGAGGCTCAGGGTGGACACAGCCAGCTGGTTACTTCTAGCAGCGGGCAGTGCTCCACCGCTGCTGCGAACCCTCCTGTTGTGGTAAAAAATACAGGAGAGAAGAAATCACCCCCAACAGTTAAGGGGGTGAAGCCTCGTACCCCTAAGGCTGGGAGGTCTGCTGCCACCACTGATAAGAAACATAGGGTAGTGGTGGTTGGAGACTCTCTGCTGAGGGGGACGGAGACACCCATCTGTCGCCCTGACCGTTCATCCCGGGAGGTATGCTGCCTGCCAGGGGCCCGTATCCGAGATGTTACAGAGGCTTTGTCGAGGATTATCCGGCCTTCTGACTACTATCTCATGCTACTCATCCATGTGGGCACAAATGATACTGCGAGGTGTGACGCTGAGCAGATCAAGAGTGACTACAGGGCTCTGGGAGTACGGGTTAAGGAGTTTGGAGCGCAGGTGGTATTCTCTTCGATTCTTCCTGTTGAAGGTAGGGGTCCGGGCAGAGACAGATGCATCGTGGAGGTGAATGCCTGGCTGCGAAGATGGTGTCGCCAGGAGGGCTTTGGTTTCCTCAACCACGGGATGCTACTTGAGGAAGGACTGCTAGGAACAGATGGCGTTCACCTTTCGAAGAGGGGAAAGGCCTTATTTGCGCACAGACTGGCTAACCTGGTAAGGAGGGCTTTAAACTAGGTTTGATGGGGACAGGTGAGCAAAGCCCACAGGTAAGTGGGGAACAAGACCTGGGAGATGGGTTGGAAACAGGAGGGAGCACGGGCTATAATGGCAGAGAGGAAGGAGGGTCAGGGCAAAGCTGGGAGGCAAAATCAAACCAGTATCTTAGATGCCCTTATACAAATGCGAGAAGTATGGGTAATAAGCAGGAAGAACTGGAAGTGCTAATAAATAAATACAACTATGACATTACTGGCATTACTGAAACTGGGTGGGATAATACACATGACTGGAATGTTGGTGTGGATGGGTATAGTTTGCTCAGGAAGGATAGACAGGGGAAAAAGGAAGGAGGTGTTGCCTTATATATTAAAAATGTACACACTTGGACTGAGGTGGAGATGGACATAGGAGACGGAAGGGTGGAGAGTCTCTGGGTTAGGTTAAAAGGGGTAAAAAACACAGGTGATGTCGTACTGGGAGTCTACTACAGGCCACCTAATCAGGCGGAAGAGGTGGATGAGGCTTTTTTCAAACAACTAACAAAATCATCCAAAGCCCAAGATTTGGTGGTGATGGGGGACTTCAACTATCCAGATATATGTTGGGAAAATAACACCGCAGGGCACAGACTATCCAATAAGTTCCTGGACTGCATTGCAGACAACTTTTTATTTCAGAAAGTTGAAAAAGCTACTAGGGGGGAAGCTGTTCTAGACTTGATTTTAACAAATAGGGAGGAACTTGTTGAGAATTTGAAAGTAGAAGGAAGCTTGGGTCAAAGTGATCATGAAATCATAGAATTTGCAATTCTAAGGAAGGGTAGAAGGGAGTACAGCAGAATAGAGACAATGGATTTCAGGAAGGTGGATTTTGGTAAGCTCAGAGAGCTGATAGGCAAGGTCCCATGGGAATTAAGACTGAGGGGAAAAACAACTGAGGAAAGTTGGCAGTTTTTCAAAGGGACGCTATTAAGGGCCCAAAAGCAAGTTATTCCGATGGTTAGGAAAGATAGAAAATGTGGCAAAAGACCACTTTGGCTTACCCTTGAGATCTTGCGAGACCTACAAAATAAAAAGGCGTCATATAAAAAATGGAAACTAGGTCAGATCACGAAGGATGAATATAGGCAAATAACACAGGAATGCAGAGGCAAGATTAGAAAAGCAAAGGCACAAAATGAACTCAAACTAGCTATGGGAATAAAGGGAAACAAGAAGACTTTTTATCAATACATTAGAAGCAAGAGGAAGACTAAGGACAGGGTAGGCCCACTGCTCAATGAGGAGGGGGTAACAGTAACTGGAGACTTGGAAATGGCAGAGATGCTTAATGACTTCTTTGTTTCGGTCTTCACTGAGAAGTCTGAAGGAATGTCTAGTATAGTGAATGCTTACGGGAAGAGGGTAGGTTTAGAAGAGAAAATAAGGAAAGAGCAAGTAAAAAATCACTTAGAAAAGTTAGATGCCTGCAAGTCACCAGGGCCTGATGAAATGCATCCTAGAATACTCAAGGAGTTAATAGAAGAGGTATCTGAGCCTCTAGCTATTATCTTTGGGAAATCATGGGAGACGGGGGAGATTCCAGAAGACTGGAAGGGGGCAAATATAGTGCCCATCTATAAAAAGGGAAATAAAAACAACCCAGGAAACTACAGACCAGTTAGTTTAACTTCTGTGCCAGGGAAGATAATGGAGCAGGTAATCAAAGAAAACATCTGTAAACACTTGGAAGGTGGTAAGGTGATAGGGAATAGCCAGCATGGATTTGTAAAGAACAAATCGTGTCAAACTAATCTGATAACATTCTTTGATAGGATAACGAGCCTTGTGGATAAGGGAGAAGTGGTGGATGTGATATATCTGGACTTCAGTAAGGCATTTGATACAGTCTCACATGATATTCTTATAGATAAGCTAGGAAAGTACAATTTAGATGGGGCTACTATAAGGTGGGTGCATAACTGGCTGGATAACCGTACTCAGAGAGTAGTTGTTAATGGCTCCCAATCCTGCTGGAAAGGTATAACAAGTGGGGTTCCACAGGGGTCTGTTTTGGGACCGGTTCTGTTCAATATCTTTATCAACGATTTAGATGTTGGCATAGAAAGTACGCTTATTAAGTTTGCGGACGATACCAAACTGGGAGGGATTGCAACTGCTTTGGAGGACAGGGTCAAAATTCAAAATGATCTGGACAAGTTGGAGAAATGGTCTGAGGTAAACAGGATGAAGTTCAATAAAGATAAATGCAAAGTGCTCCACTTAGGAAGGAACAATCAGTTTCACACATATAGAATGGGAAGAGACTGTCTAGGAAGGAGTATGGCAGAAAGAGATCTAGGGGTCATAGTGGACCACAAGCTTAATATGAGTCAACAGTGTGATACTGTTGCAAAAAAAGCAAACGTGATTCTGGGATGCATTAACAGGTGTGTTGTAAACAAGACACGAGAAGTCATTCTTCCGCTTTACTCTGCGCTGGTTAGGCCTCAACTGGAGTATTGTGTCCAGTTCTGGGCACCGCATTTCAAGAAAGATGTGGAGAAATTGGAGAGGGTCCAGAGAAGAGCAACAAGAATGATTAAAGGTCTTGAGAACATGACCTATGAAGGAAGGCTGAAGGAATTGGGTTTGTTTAGTTTGGAAAAGAGAAGACTGAGAGGGGACATGATAGCAGTTTTCAGGTATCTAAAAGGGTGTCATCAGGAGGAGGGAGAAAACTTGTTCACCTTAGCCTCCAATGATAGAACAAGAAGCAATGGGCTTAAACTGCAGCAAGGGAGATTTAGGTTGGACATTAGGAAAAAGTTCCTAACTGTCAGGGTAGTTGAACACTGGAATAGATTGCCTAGGGAGGTTGTGGAATCTCCATCTCTGGAGATATTTAAGAGTAGGTTAGATAAATGTCTATCAGGGATGGTTTAGACAGTATTTGGTCCTGCCATGAGGGCAGGGGACTGGACTCGATGACCTCTCGAGGTCCCTTCCAGTCCTAGAGTCTATGAGTCTATGAGATAGGACAGACTTTTCTTCTGGGCTGAGTGTGTAGTTGGATAGATTGACGATATTGCAGGGTGGGTTAGGGGTACCACGGTTGTGGCCCCATGTGGCAGGTAGGAGTTTAGGTAGCTTACAGTCCTTTTTCCTTTGTAGAGAGGTGAAGTGAGTAATGTAGATCTCCTGTCTTATTCTAGTGAAGTCCATTTGTATAGAAGTTTGATTATTAATGAGAGTCTCCAGGTTGGAGAGCTCTTTTTTGATGTTTTTCTGTTTGCTGTATAGGATGCTGATCAGGTGGTTCCTCAGTTTTTTTTGATAGAGTATGGCATAATCTCTCACTGTGGTCTGTGTAGTATGTAGATAGCAGTGGATATTTTACCTTTAGTCCATTTGGTATGATGTCCATCCGTTTGCATTTGGAAAGGAAGATGATATCTGTCTGTATTTGTGCAAGTTTCTTCATGAGGTTGATGGACTCCACATGGACTCCTCCTGAGGGTCGAAATGACAGTCTGGACCTATACATTGAATGCTTCCACTGGCGTGCACAGGCAGAAATCGTGGAACAACAACATCGCTTGCCTCACAACCTAGGTCATGCAGAATGCAATGCCATCCACAGCCTCAGAAACTACCCTGACATTATCATCAAAGAGGCTGATAAAGGAGGTGCCGTTGTCATCATGAACAGGTCTGACTACCAAAAGGAGGCCACCAGACAACTCCCCAATACCAAATTCTACAGGCCACTTCCCTCAGATCCCACTGAGGAATACACTAAGAAACTACAGCATCTACTCAGGACACTCCCTACACTAACACCAGAAGAAATCAACATACCCCTAGAGCCCCGACCACGGTTATTCTATCTACTACCTAAGAGCCACAAACCCAGAAATCCTGGACGCCCCATCATCTCGGGCATTGGCACTCTCACTGAAGGACTGTCTGGATATATGGACTCTCTACTCAGACCCTATGCCACCAGCACTCCCAGCTATCTCCGTGACACCACTGACTTCCTGAGGAAACTACAATGCATTGGTCACCTCCCAGAAAACACCATCCTAGCTACCATGGATGTAGAGGCTCTCTACACAAACATCCCACAAACAGATGGAATACAAGCTGTCAGGAACACTATCCCTGATGATGCCACAGCATAACTGGCTGCTGAGCTCTGTGCCTTTATACTTACACACAACTATTTCAAATTTGATGACAATATATATCTCCAGATCAGTGGCACTGCTATGGGCACCCGCATGGCCCCACAATATGCCAATATCTTTATGGCCAACCTGGAACAATGCTTCCTCAGCTCTCGTCCACTCACGCCCCTTCTCTACCTACGCTACATTGATGACATCTTCATCATCTGGACCCATGGGAAGGATACTCTGGAAAAATTCCAACACGATTTCAACAGCTTCCACCCCACCATCAACCTCAGCCTGGACCAATCTACACGGGAGGTCCACTTTCTTGACACCACGGTGCAAATAAGTGACGGTAACATTAACACCACCCTATATCAAAAACCTACTGACCGCTATGCCTACCTTCATGCCTCCAGCTTCCATCCCGGGCACATCACACGATCCATTGTCTACAGCCAAGCACTGAGGTACAACCGCATCTGCTCTAACCCTCAGACAGAGACCAACACCTACAAAATCTCCACCAAGCATTCTCAAAACTACAATACCCGCACGAGGAAATAAGGAAACAGATCAACAGAGCCAGACGGGTACCCAGAAGCCTCCTACTGCAAGACAAACCCAAGAAAGAAACCAACAGGACTCCACTGGCCATCACATACAGCCCCCAGCTAAAACCCCTCCAGCGCATCATCAAGGAACTACAACCCATCCTGGACAATGATCCCACACTTTCACAGGCCTTGGGTGGCAGGCCAGTCCTTGCCCACAGACAACCAGCCAACCTGAAACATATTCTCACCAGTAACTGCACACCGCACCATAATAACTCTAGCTCAGGAGCCAATCCATGCAACAAACCTCGATGCCAACTCTGCCCACATATCTACACCAGCGACACCATCACAGGACCTAACCAGATCAGCCACACCATCACTGGTTCATTCACCTGCACATCCACCAATGTAATATATGCTATCATATGGCAGCAATGCCCCTCTGCTATGTACAGCGGCCAAACTGGACAGTCTCTATGGAAAAGGATAAATGGACACAAATCAGACATTAGGAATGGCAATATACAAAAACCTGTAGGAGAGCACTTCAAACTCCCTGGCCACACTATAGCAGACCTTAAGGTGGCCATCCTGCAGCAAAAAAACTTCAGGACCAGACTTCAAAGAGAAACTGCTGAGCTTCAGTTCATCTGCAAATTTGACACCATCAGCTCAGGATTGAACAAAGACTGTGAATGGCTTGCCAACTACAGAACCAGTTTCTCCTCTCTTGGTTTTCACACCTCAACTGCTAGAACAGGGCCTCATCCTCCCTGATTGAACTGACCTCGTTATCTCTAGCTTGCTTGCTAGCATATATATACCTGCCCCTGGAAATTTCCACTACATGCATCTGAGGAAGTGGGTATTTACCCACGAAAGCTCATGCTCCAAAATGTCTGTTAGTCTATAAGGTGCCACAGGATTCTTCGCTGCTTTTACAGATCCAGACTAACACGGCTACCCCTCTGATACTTTAAAGCCAAAGCATTTCAGAGGAAAAGATCTTAAACAATCTATAAGCAAATCTGGTTTCCTTAAAGTATAACGTTCCCTGGAAGCTGAAGGAGGCCATAGTCACTTCAGACACTTCCCCAGCACTATCTCTACATGTCTTTTCAGTCTGTCCCCCCCTCCCTGCATCTCATCATAAGAAGTTCACTGCAATTCTCCCCACTCCCTCCAGAGAGGCTTTTTAACCAATGGGATAGATTCACAAAGAGACTTAAGCACCAAAGTGCCAAATTTAGGTACTGCTGGTATTCACAAAACTCCTGCTTATCTGCTGCTTAACCTTGTGGATGGCTGAATTCACCTGATGCCTAATTTTTTTTTTTTCAGTAAAAGTTCTCTAACCACCTATATGTCTGCCTCTGGGCATGTTCACTGCTGCATGTCAATAATAGGCCTATAAACCTAATTTCAGTACCAAATAGGTTGAAACTATAGTAAAGAACAGAATTATCAGACACATAGATGAACACAATTTATTGGGGAAGAGTCAACACGGCTTTTATAAAGAAAAGTCATGCCTCAACAATCTATTAAAATTCTTGTATAGTGTCAACAAGCATGTGGACAAGGGGGATCCAGTTGATACAGTGTACTTGAACTTTAAGAATGCCTTTGACCATGTCAAAGGGTCTTAAATAAAGTAAACAGCCATAAGATAAGATGGAAGGTGCTCTCATGGATCATTAACTGATTAAAAGATACAACACAAAGGGAAAGAATAAAGGGTCATTTTTAGCAGTGCAAAGAGTTCCTCCAGGATCTATAATGAAACCTGTGCTATTCAGCATATTCATAAACAATCTGGAAAATTGGAGTAAAACAGTGAAGCTGGCAAAGTTTTCAGATGATACAGAATTGCTCAGGATTATTAAGTCCAAACCTGACTGCAAAAAGTTACAAAGGGATCTCAATAAACTGGTGTGACTGGGACAGAAAATGACAGATGAAATTTAGTGTTGATAACTTATGTGCACTGGAAAACATAAGCTCAACAATACATACAAAATGACAGTATCAAAATTAACTGTTAACACTCATGAAAGAGATCTTATGGTCATCATGAATAGTTCTCTGAAATCATCTGCTCAGTGTGCAGTGGCAGTCAAAATAGCTAACAGAATGTTTGGAATCATTAGGAAAGGGATAGATAATAAGATGGAGAATATCATTGTGCCTCTAAATAAGTCCATGGTATGCGCACACCTTGAATACTGCGTGCATTTCCAGTCATCCCATCTGAATAAAAAGATATATTGGAATTGGAAAAAAGTACAGAGAAGGGCAACAGAAATTATTACAGGTATGGAACAACTTGAGGAGAGATTAAAAATACTATGACTCTTCAGCTTGAAAAAGAGATGACCAAAGAAATGCGGGGGGGAGGAAGAGATACAATAGATGCCTATAAATCATGAATGTTATGGAGAAAATGAATAAGGATGAGTTATTTATCCATTCACACAACACAGGAACTAGAGGTCATCCAATAAAATTAAAAGGTTTAAAACAAACATAAAGGAAGTACTTTGCATAGCATACAGTCAATCTGTGGAACTCATTCCCAGGGGATGTTGTGGATTAAAAAAAGAATTAGATAAGGTCATCGAGGATAGGTCCATCAGTGCTATTAGCCAAGACGGACTAGAACACAGCGCCATGCTCTGGGTATCCCTAGACCTCTGACCACCAGAATCCGGTCCCTTTGCTCTAATGACTCTTCAATTATTTATCTACAGGGGAGTTTGAGGTAGCACCATTTTTGCAATTAAATGTTGGTTTCAAATTTTCCAAATGGAAAAAATCTAAAAAAAATAATCAAAGTCAACATTTTTCCATGGAAAATCTCTTTTTCAATGACACTACATTTCCAGTAGGAAAATACTTTTCATAATGTTCTTGGTGACAGGGCAATGTAGCCTTCACTGAGGTTTGTGTGGGGGAAAGTAGTTGTTTGTGTGAGGTTTGTTACTGCATCTCTTCAGGTGAAGAGGATTTGGATACAGTTATGTAAATAAACTAACTATACTAGAGAGTATCTTGATCCCGCATCATCCATTTCTGTTCCACCAGGAAATTATCCTTCTGCAAAGGCATCCCAAACATGTTATCACTTGGCAGAGGGATAACAATAGTGTATATTATTGTGAATATACTGTGGAGTGGTTACACAGATTCTGGCCTTTCAAAAAGGACCAGAATGTGTTACAGTGGGAAGCTTTATGAACATGCGAATTTCCTTGTGAAAGAGTTCTCTAGGAGATGTTTAAAGCATGCCTTTTTGTGCCATGTGGCATCAGGACTGGGTTAATCCGTCTCTCTACAGAAGGAGTAAAGGAAAGATAATAAACCCCACAGACTACCAGCATTTTGAGTGAGTGAGGAAAATTGAAGATCAGACAGGAGACTTGTGAAAGCTGCAGCAAGAAGGTGGCAGAGCCCTGTCTCAGTGCAGCAATGGAGTCCATAGCACAAGTGGCTCAGTTAGAGAAGTTTGATTTTTGGTAATTCAGGCAGCAGACCTTGTTGGATCTGTATATTTGAGCATTTGACGGCTTCTAGTTTAACAGATAAAATACAAAAAATAACAGGTAAATGTTTTGCTATTTCCCCGTATATGATACTGATCATGGCATCTCGTGTGCCCTATCCCTCACCGATGGGAAAATAAAGAATACACCAAAGTGAAAGGGGATTTTGAAGCCCATTTCATAGGCAGGCAGAATGTTATAATATACAAGGGCCATATTTAATAAATGACGTCAGGAAAAATGGGAAACAGCTGAAACTTTTAATATTGCAGTTCAAAGTCTTGGTTAACATTATAAATATCAAACACTAAAATAACTAATAAGAGACAGGCTTGCTGTTGGCATAAGAGATACCAATTTATCAGCACAACTTCAGGAGACCCAGATAGCACACTAGCAAAAGTGAGAAAACAATAAAGAAACAGCAATTTAACTTAAATGATAGAAGAGATGGCATTAGATAATATTGACACAGTAAAAAGACATGTAAATTTGGTATGATTGCTTCTTTCACAACATAAGAACAGTGCACAAGAATGGGAAACCAAAATGCCTTAACAGGAGTGAAACTTGGAAAAAGCTGTGGAAGATGTGGCAAGACACCAAGATACAGCCAGCAACAAAGTCCAGCAAAGGAGGTAGAATGAAGGATATACCATAAAATTGGACATTTTGGAATAACATGTAGGTCACCAAGAGTAGTAAAAACAGTCAATAAGGGACACCAAAGTACAAACAAGTGCACGCACACAAGTATCTTAATGGTGGACAAAACTCAATAGGTAAACTAAGATTTTAATAGAGGACTATGAGATACTAACCGGGGAGGGGGGAAAATGACCAGAACCATTACACTACAAAACTACCTGACAGACATTGGCAGTGGGTAGCAACAGATTTGATTTTATAGAAAGTGCATGTATACATTATTGTACCTGATTATGTCTTCGGGTATGTGGACTTGGTTATACTTGCACATACCTCATTGGCACAGGTCATCCAGAAACTAAAGTTAATATTTGCAAGCATGTAATTCCTGAAGCCTTTCTAGCTGATAATGATCCTCGATTTACCCCCAAAACATTCCTGATATTTGCACAGGATTTTGATTTTGGACATCATACTAGTAGTCCACATTACCACCAGAGCAATGAGGAGGTGAAGAGGGCAGAGCAGATTTTTAAAAAATCCATGGATCCATATAAAGCATTCTTGGCAATATCGATCAACATTGTTTGGGTGTGGACTGCCTACAGAAGAAATTCTGATGGGAAGATGACTAAAGACTCCTTTAGCTGTGACAGTGATACAGCTGATTCCTAAGTGGCATGACCTGATGGAATTTTAGAAAAAGAGATGCTGAAATAAAAAGTCAATAGCAAAAAAAGTTTGATGTTCAGCACATAACAAAAATACTTCCTAAACTGAGACCAGGGAACAAATTTTAAATCAAAACCTCCTGACTTTTGGAGTTTGGAACTTGACAGAAATACCCAGATCCTACATAGTGGAGACTCCAAAGGGACTTCTCCAGAGGAATCAGGTTCATCTTTATTACAAAGAAGGGGTCTGGGACACTGTCAGAAAGTGAGGCCCCCTCCACAGGTAACTCCACATAGAAACTCAATAGAAGTGAGAACACTGTCTGAAAAGACAGATCAGACCCTCTGAAAGACTTGATATTTAGACTGCTCCTCAGGACTATTGAGATGCAATTAATGAGGACATAGTATTATAAATAGTTTTGAGGAATGTGAAGTTTATTTTGAATTTGTGTGTGTGTGTGTGTGTGTGCGCGCATTGGTTTATAATTTGCTTTAGTCCTTTATTGCAAAGAAAGGAAGATATGGAGTGGTTACAGATTTCCTGGTCCTCCACAGTTACCAGAGAGGACCAGGATGTATTGCATTGGGAAGCTTTATAGATTCCCTGATCAGAGAATTCTCTAGCTGATGCTTAAAGCATACCTCTTTGTGTCTACACATTCTGCAAGTTTTAATTTTTATTTTAGTCTAAAAAAATTAGTCTAAAAATAAAAAAAAGTGTTGCACATGTTTAAAGCTCTTCTTATTCTGACCAAATATTGTAGGACAACTATAAACAGGGGTGTATATAAAAAAAGGGGTATAGAGAATAGAATGTAACTAAGATTTTTTAATATAGCAGCTGATTTAAAAAAAAATAAAGTAAGGACATACACAAATGGTTTTCTCAACCATAAGATTTGCAATGTCTTTGTTACTTTGTTGACCTATACCTATCATGAGGAAGTTGTGGTCCAGGGGATAAATCATAGGACTGAACATATAAATTCTGTTCCCATTTCTGCCACAAACTCTCTATATGATCTTAGGCACATCAGGTAACTTGTCTGGATTGCACTTTCCCCATCCATAAAAATAGAGATTATGAAGCTTCCCTATCTTTACTAAACTGATGGGTAAAAAAATTACGTAAGTACCAAATATTATTGTTAGAAAAAAACGAATACAGTGGTGTATATACAAATCAGCAGAACTTCCTACATTTCACAGGATACTGGCAATTATTTTTCAAGAGTCCTGGAGATACTAGAGAACTGGAAAAATGCAAATAGTACAGCAGTCTTTTGTTTTTGTTTAAAGAAGGAAAGATGTAAATCTCAAGATTTCTTAGGTAGAAATTGCTAACCTCACAGAATGATGGACTGAATGTTTCAAGATAAATTCTGGAACTCCAAGTAACTAACAGAACCATAATCAATAAAGGAAAATGGGTTTGTAATGAAAGAAATATTCCAGACATGCTTGATTCACTTTTTTATCTATTTGGAAAATCAGATGATGAAGTGAATTCAGGTGATATGATATCTAGTAAGTGATCTATTTGATACAGAAATTCACAGTCTTACTTACAAAACTAATTCAAATGGGCTTGTGTATGAGGACAGCCACATGGACGGAAGAGTGGCTAAAGGACAACAAACAAACAGAAATGTACTGAATTGGGGTGATTTCAACAAGAAGCCACAGCAATTGATGTTAGGCCCAGTTTTATTTAACATTTTTATTACTGATTGTGAAGAAAGAGTAAATAACATATTAATTACATTTGTACATGATATTAAATTGTGATGCACTACAACTACCGGGGTGTACAAAGGAAAAATAAAATGGGACAAAGAGAGATTAGAATTTTTGGCAGAAAATAAAATGAGATTCAGTCTTAGAAAAAATGCAAGCTGTCCATTTGAGTAACGACAGTCCTGATTTTGGTGGTATTAGTGTGCACCCAGATCACTGCATACAGCTTTGGGTACCTCAGTATCAAGAATATGTTGCCAATTTGGAAAAAAAAGTGAGAAAAGAGCATTACAATTGATTCAGTATCTGGACGAGCTAATGGGACAATATTAAAAGAACAAAAATCCATATACTCCATCAGGGTTATAGGAGTTTACTGAGGGTAATAGCATTCTGAAATACTTAGGGGGTACAAAATTTTCAAAGAAAGCTGAGGAATTGTTCAATTTATTGAAAAGGATTGTAAGTAGAAGAAATCAGATTATGTTATTCACGATTTAGATTCACCCTTGTAAAGACCAGCAAAATAATGAGGTTATATATATCACATATATCCCATTTAAACCCTGATTTTTAGGGTTAGGATGAGGCTTCAGTGTTACATAGGCTCTCTGTGTGTCCTCTTCATAGGGGGATGAATTTTACCCCATCACTCATTCCTTATTAGAAATAATAACACTTTGTTTTATATTAATCAATTACAGTATATAGTGCTGTAAATGTACTTGGTGTTATACAGCAATAGGACAGACAGCTAACATGTCCCTGCATCCAAAGGGCTTATTATCCCTACCTAAGAAGGTGCCACAGGTTGATAAATTGTGGGAAGGGAATATCTATTGAATTATTAGCCCATGTAGATACTGCAGCATAGTGACACTTTTGTATATGAAGACAGTTTGAAATTTGCCCAAGATAGCTCCGAGTTTGGGATCTGTATTGGGAGAGAAAAAAAAGAAAAGTCAAGACCAGAAAGCTATTATAGAAAATATATATATTGCTTAAAAATATTCTGCTAAAACCAAGAGTCTGGGGAGTGCATAATAATATGAGATCTCTAAGTAGGATGCATAAGTTTTAGCAACTGTATATTCCTTGAAACTCATTATGAAATCCCTGATTCTGTTAGGATTGTGCTAGCCTTTAGGCACTCAGTTTATAATGTTAACTCAATAAGAATTTCCTTCACTCTTTTCTATCAATATGTTTCATTGCCTGAGATTTGTGTTTTCTTCTCTCATTTTACCAAATCCAATAGTGTTGCAAAAAGCTTTATCCACAAAAGTTGCCTCTAGTAAAGCTTATCATGTATGCTTTCAAAATGCAAAATTGAAAGTTTTGTAAGATCCTGTCAGTCTATGGTACACCATAAGTATTGCTAGATAAACTCATTAAAGAGAATATTTGTAAATTGTGTGAAAAAGGCTTTATTTCTCCAGAACTGTATCCTCATGAATTGTTTCAGACCTTTGAATTCTGAAGCTTCAAACTAGTTGTGGAAAATGCTTAAAAAAAATCATTTTCTGAGTGTAATAACCTTAGTCCCAGATTTGGACCTTAGCGTCCAAAATATGGGGGTTAGCATGAAAATAAACAGATTAATACAACACATACACCTTTACATATACTCCTAAGTATATAACTAACAGACTTCTACATTTTAAGAACACTTTTTAACGACTGAATCCTGGGAAACTCTCACGGGAGAGTGCATCAGCTACTTTGTTAGAAGCTCCTGTGATGTGTTGAATTTTAAAATCAAAATTTTGGAGAGCTAAACTTCAACGAAGAAGTTTTTTGTTGTTCCCCTTGGCAGTATGAAGCCACTTTAGTGCAGCATGGTCAGTTTGTAGTTGGAACCGCCGTCCCCAAACATATGGGCGTAGCTTTTCCAGGGCGTACACAATGGCATAGCATTTCTTTTCACTGACTGACCAGTGACTTTTCCTCTCAGACAGTTTCTTGCTGAGAAACACGACAGGATGGAAGTTGTGATCTGTTGCTTCCTGCATGAGCACTGCTCCTATACCACGCTCAGATGCATCCGTGGTTACTAGGAATGGCTTGTCAAAATCCGGGGCCCTGAGCACAGGGTCAGACATGAGCGTGGCCTTAAGTTGGGTAAAGGCCTTTTGACACTCATTAGTCCACTTAACTGCATTCATATAGTGCTGGTATGACTCTCAATGGGAGTGCTATTGTGTGACAAAAGACTGTTAATAGTCCTTAACGACTTCTGCTTAACATGCAAGCCACAAACTGCCAGAGAGAGCAGAAAAAAAAATTTCTCTCTGGTTCCCTTTTAAAACCAAACTGTTTCTCTCTGCTAAAAAGCCCTTAGCAGAGAAAAGAAAAATATAATATTTCTACTGGCTTCTGGGTTCTGTCTATCTCCCACCAGCTGCCACTCATGTAATAACCTAGTCCCAGATTTGGACCTTAGCGTCCAAAATATGGGGGTTAGCATGAAAACCTCCAAGCTTAGTTACCAGCTTGGACCTGGTACCTGCTGCCACCACCCAAAAAATTAGAGTGTTTTGGGGCACTCTGGTCCCTCTGAAAAACCTTCCCTGGGGACCCTAAGACCCAAATCCCTTGAGTCTCACAACCAAGGGAAATAATCCTTTTTCCCTTCCCCCCTCCAGGTGCTCCTGGAGAGATACACAGACACAAGCTCTGTGAAACTACACAGAGGGAATCTCCCTCTCTGTTCCCAATCCTGGAAACAAAAGTACTTTCCTATTTCCCCAGAGGGAATGCAAAATCAGGCTAGCGATCCAACACACAAATCTCCCCTTGATTTCTTCCTCCCACCAATTCCCTGGTGAGTACAGACTCAATTTCCCTGAAGTAAAGAAAAACTCCAACAGGTCTTAAAAGAAAGCTTTATATAAAAAGAAAGAAAAATAAGTACAAATGTTCTCTCTGTATATAGATGATACAACACAGGGTCAATTGCTTAAAAGAATATTGAATAAACAGCCTTATTCAAAAAGAATACAAATCAAAGCACTCCAGCACTTATATTCATGCAAATACCAAAGAAAAGAAACCATAGAACTTACTATCTGATCTCTTTGTCCTTACACTTAGAAACAGAAGACTAGAAAGTAGAGCTACTTCTCCAAAGCTCAGAGAAGGCAGGCAGCCAGGAAAACAAAGACACAGAGACACAATTCCCTCCACCCAAAGTTGAAAAAATCCGGTTTCCTGATTGGTCCTCTGGTCAGGTGCTTCAGCTGAAAGAGACATTAACCCTTAGCTATCTGTTTATGACACTGAGTATTTACTAAAACCAACAAAAACACGTCTATTTTCTCTATCTTTATCTAAAGGCAAACTTGAGCAGCAAATTGACCATGCAATGGTGTTGTATTCAGTCAGATCTTATCCTGAGTATTCAAGGAGAGAGAAAGCTGGAGGTGGACTTAATCTAGTAGGCTGATTCAAAGAAATATATACTACATGATACAACACTTATTTGTACTAAAAGACAAAAGAGACAGATGAGGAGATAATAAGAGAAACTGAAGAAAGTGAACCTTTGAAGGAGGGGAGCAAAATGTTTGCCACTGTACTGCCTGTATCTCTCTGATCTAACATCTAAATAATACTAGCTGGCTACCATTGTTTAATGGTATCATGTATGCAGCTTCTTCTAATTACCATAAATGTAATTCCCAGTATTCTGTTTCTTAACTATTGCTGCTCTACTGCCTTTGTCAAATCATAAAAACAATGTACCTAAAATGAAACCACTACAATAGAGTACTAATATGTGCTACTGTTAATACTGCACTTCATCGATCTTCATCTCCCTCTGCCGCAAGGATGGAATTGTAATCCTGGCAGTTGAATGGACACATGGATATTAAAATCTGTCTCAGGATAGCTCAGGGAATACAATGGCTTGTTAAAAAAAATGAGGCTTACAGGATGTGATCATCAATATCATGTGACTTCACTGGGGTGAGCTATTTTCCTAATATTTCAAAACTAAAGGAACCGTGGAATTTTGAGGCAATACAAAATACACTGAATGAATAAAACATGAAATGGTCTATAAAATAGTACAGTATATGAGTATTATAATTTTCATTCAATCATTACATGAAAAAGTAGAATAAGCATCTACTATTGACTAATTTCTCTGAGGAAATGTTTTTTGTGCTAGCATATTTTCTCATCCAAATAGTTCGATCAAAATCATTGTATATTTAACTAAAACTGAATGAATTATTAGTGTGACAATAAAATTCATAGCTCAGTAAATAACTACTTCACTAATGAAGTGTGAAGAAAACTGCAAGGAGACACTTAATAAGATCATTTATAACTCATTAAGTAGCAAACTGCTATACCCGCTGTTGGTTACTGTTAGTGATGAAAAAGATAAAGCAGCATATACATTGCTTCCTAGAAGATAGTGTATATGTGTCCATTTGTTTAATACTATTCTGGTTTTTTTTCTGTTGTGTCTAATTACAATGGAATTGGAATCTCTGTGAGCAATGTTTCCAGGCAATGCATTGTTATGTTGTCTCTATTTTCAGTGCACTTGCTTTGCAATTACATGGTAAAACATATAAAGAGAGCTTTTCTATATACATGTGTGCATTAGGAAATAAGTAACTGCTTGTACATTACTGTAAGAAGCAAAATGGAAACAAAGATAAAATCAAACTACTACTCTGCCACATACTGTAATTCTTCCCACCTCCTGGTAACCCTGGGAAACATCTGTTTTGTCTGGCATTTTAGCTGTGAATCCCTTACCAAGGCCCATGTCTCCTGTGTGCATGGTTGAGCAAAACACCAGTAGCGATCATAAAATAAATACTAATCAAAATAACTTTCCATAAATTGTAGACATCTTTCATGCAAGCATCATATTGAGTTTACTGAACCTTATGAGCAAATATTTAAATATAGAAATTTTCAGTATTTCCTAACCTTCTGTTTCTTTTGTGTGATCTAATGGTTAGAAGAGGGCACTGGAGTCAAAACTTTTGCTTTTGGCTCTGCTATGAGTTTGCTGTTTGACACTCTGAAAGTCAATTAATTTTAAGACAAAGTGTATCCATCTTTGGTAAACTATGAAGAATTGACCAAGAAAAAAGGTGGATGAGGTAACATATTTTATTGGAGAAACTTGTGTTGGTAAAAGAGACAAGCTTCTGAGTTTACACAGAGCTTTTTATGAGGCTTGGGAAAGGTTCACAGACCTTATAATAATGGTCATAATGGGTCAGACCAGAGTTCCCTCTAGCCTAGTATCCTGTCTCTCACCATGGCCAATGCCAGATGCTTTAGAGGAAATAAACAGAACAGGGCAATTTTGAATGATCAATTCCCTGGTGTTTAGTCCCAGATTCTAGCACTTGTTGGTTTAGGGACACCTGGAACATAGAATTGTGTCTATAACCATCTTGGCTAATAGTCATTGATGAACCAATCCTACATGAACTTATCTAATTCTTTTTTTTGAAGCCAGTTATATTTTTGGCCTGCACGTTACCCCATGGCAATATGTTCCACAGGTTGACCGTGAGGTGTGTGAAGAAGTACTTTGTTATGTTTGTTTTAAACCTGCCGCCTATTAATTTCATTGGGCGACCCCTAGTTCTTGTGCTATGTGAAGGGGTAAATATCACTTCCTTATTCACTTTCTCCACACCATTCATCATTTTATATACCTCTATTGTATTCCCCCCTTAGTCATTTCTTTTCCAAGTTGAAAGTCTGTCCTTTTAAAACCTCCTTGTATGGCAGTTGTTCCATATCTCTAATCATTTCTGTTGCCCTTTTCTGTACTTTTTCCAGTTCTAATATTTTTTTAAATGAGGTGACCAGAACTTCACATAGAAGTCAAAAGGTGGGTGTACCTTTGATTTATACAGTGGCCTTATGATATTTCCTGGCTTATTATTTATCCGTTTCCTAATGGTTCTTAGCATTCTGTTAGCTGTTTTGATTTCCACTGCACGTTGAGCAGATATTTTCATAGAACTATCCACAATGATTCCAAGATCTCTCTCTTGAGTGGGTGGCAGCTAATTTAAACCCTATCAGTATGTATTACTCCTGGGGGCACCTGTGCCAAAAAATTAAAAATTCTGCACCAAAAAATAAATTCTGAGCACATTTTAAAATTCTCCAATTTTTTGCCATTTTTTTGGTCAAAACGATGCTATATAATCACAGCAGTTTTAATTATTTTGGTAATTTATTTCAAAATATCTGTCAACAAGTATGTTTGTAATAGTACAGACACACAAAAAAATTCCCAGGAGTACAGTTTTAAAGAAACAGCTATGACAACCCAATTCCTGTTTCTCTGCCCCCTTCATTGCCCTCCCCCCAGAGCCCAGCCGTAGGGCAAAACTGGCCCAGATACCAGCCCCCCCAAGCCCAGCCACAGGGCCCCCTCTTGCCTGAATACCTGCACCTCTCTCCTCTAGAACTTAGCCATGCCCCCCCATCCCAGACACCAACTCCCCTCCTCCACAGGGCCCAGGGATCCAGAGGGAGAAACAACCTGATGCTCGGTCTCAGGCTTACAGAGAGTTTCCTGCATGCCACCCTCTCCTTCCCTTAGGGCATACTGGGAACTGCAGTTACTAGCTCCCTCTAGGTCCCTCTCACTCCCTCGAGCAGTGTCTTCTATGTGTGAGCTGGGCTTTGCCAGGTCCAGTGACCCCAAGTGACAGCTAGCAGCACTGCAGCCCATTTCTGTGCGGGAAAGGAAATTCTGCATGCACAACACAGAAATTCTGCATTGAGCAAAGGCACAGAATTCCCCCTAGGAGTAACGTATGCATAGGTAGGATTATTTTTATCCACACTGACTTTCTTCTGCCATTTTGTCACCCAGTTTAGGGCTTGTCTACTCTACCACTGAAGTTGATGTAACTTATGTCTCTCAGAGGTGTGAAGAAGCCATCCTCTGAGTGAAGTAAGTTACATTGACATAAAACAGAGTCAACACCACTCTATGTTGGCAGGAGATGCCCTCCCACTGACATCACTTCTCCATCTCATGGAGGTGGAGTAATTATGCCGACCGGAAAACACTCTACGGTCAGCATATCATGTCTTCACCAGATGAGGCACATCAGCACAACTGCACCAGTGTAGCTCAGTAGTGAAGACAAGCCATCAGTAAGAACCCTTTGCAACTCTTTGGTGTCCAATGTGGAATAATTTTGTATCATTTGCAAATCTTGCTATTCACCCCCTTTTCCAGATCATTTACAAATAGGTTGAATAGCACAGATCCTAGGACTGATCCTTATGGTACCCCACTATTTACCTCTCTCCACTGTGGAAATTGATGTTTTTTTCCCTGTCCTTTGTTTCTTATCTTTTAACTAGCTACTGATCCATTAATGGACCTTTCCTCTTATCCCATGGCAGCTTACTCTGCTTAAGAGCCTCTGGTGAGAGACCTTTCTGAGAGTTGAAGTACACTATATCTACAGGATAACATTTCTCCAAATGTTTGTTGACTCTCTCAAAGAAATCCAATAGATCGGTGAGGAATGATTTCTCTCTATACACACCATATTCACTCTTCCCCAACATATTGTTTTCATCTTTGTGTCTGATAATTCTGTTCTTTACTATAGTTTCAACCACTACTGAAATTAAGTGTACTGGTCTGCAATTGCCAGGATTGCCTCTGGAGCCTTTCTAAAAAAAATAAGCATTAAATTAGCCACATACTAGTCATCTGGTACAGAGGCTGATTTTAGCATCAGGTTACATATCACATTTACCAGTTCTGCATGTAAGCTCTGAATCACTGGGTGACCTGGGGTTGAGCACCCACCAAGAAGCTCCTCCCTCTTCCTCCCAGTGCCTCTGGTCCACCATGATCAGCTGTTCATCAGCGTGCAGGAAGCACTGTGGGGGAGGGAGCGGAGAGAGGGAGAAGCGTGATGGGGAGGGGCAGAACAAGGCAGGAAGAGAGAGGGGGCAGAAAGAGGTGGGGCAGGAGTGGGAAGAGGTGGGGTGGGGACCTGGGTGTATGGGGTGCAGTGGGGCAGAGCACGAGTCAAGCACCCCCTGGCAACTCAGAAAGATGGTGTCTGTGGTTCTGCAATTTCATATCTGAGTTCCTCAAGAACTTCTGGGTGAATACCATCAGGACCTGACTAATAACTATTTAATTTATCAACTTGTTCCAAAACCTCCTTCACTGACACATCAATCTTTCTCAGTTCCTCAGATTTGTCACCTAAAAAAAGGGTTCGGCTGTATGAGGTTCTCATCTCCACATCCTCTACAGTGAAGACTGATGAAAATAATTAGTTTAGCTTCTCCACAATGCCCCTATCTTCCTTGAGCACTTTGTTGGCAACTCGATCATCCAGTGGCCCCACTGACTATTTGGCAGGCTTCCTGCTTCTGATATACTTTTAAAAAATGCTGTTGATTTTCGTATCTTTGGCTAGTTGCTCTTCAAATTCCTTCTTAGTTTTACACTCAACTTCCCAGAGTTTATGCTCCTTTCAACTTTCCTCCCTCCATTTTGACTTCTAGTTTTTAAATGATGCATTTTTGCCTCTAATCACCTCTTTTACTCTGCTGTTAAGGAATTTTTTGTTTCTCTTACTGTTTTTTAAATTTTACTTTTATTAGGGTATACATTTAGTTTGAACCTCTATTATGATAATTTTAATAGGGTTCTTGTAATTTGCAAACATTTTATCCTTGTGACTATCCCTTTTAGCTAGCTTTCTCAGTTTTGTATAGTTCCCTTTTTTGAACTGAAATGCTAATATGGTGGGCTTATGTTTTTTAACTTTTCCCCCATTTAGGGATGTTAAATTTAATTCCATTATTGACACTATTACCAAGCAATTCAGTTACATTCACTTCTTGGACCAAATCCTGTGCTCCACTTTGGACTAAATCAAAAATTGCCTCTCCTTTTGTGAGCTCCAAGAAGTAGTATTTTATAGTGTCTAGAAATTTCATCTCTGCCTCTTTTCCTGAGAAAAGAACAGGAGTACTTGTGGCACCTTAGATACTAACAAATGTATTTGAGCATAAGCTTTCGTGGGCTACAGCCCACTTCATCAGATGCATGGAGTGGAAAATACAGTAGGACTATATATATATATATATATATATATATATACACACACATATACATACATACATATACATATACATACACACATATACATACACACATATACATACACACATATACATACACACACAGAGGACATGAAATAATGAGTGTTACCATACACACTCTAACAAGAGTGATCAGTTAAGGTGAGCTATTACCAGCAGGAGAGAAAAAAAAACTTTTTGTATTGGTAATCAAAATGGTCCATTTGCAGCAGTTGACAAGAAAGTGTGAGGAACAGTGTGTGTGGGGGGAATAAACATGAGGAAATAGTTTTCCTTTGTGTAATGACGCATCCACTCCCAGTCTTTATTCAAAGACTCCTCAGGCCCTACACTAGCAGCATTCCTAGCTATCTTCGAGACACCACTGACTTCCTGAGGAAACTACAGTTCATTGGTGATCTTCCTAAAAAAAGCCCTCTACACCAACATTCCACACAAAGATGGACTACAAGCCATCAGGAACAGTATTCCCAATAATGTCACGGCAAACCTGGTGGCAGAATTTTGTGACTTTGTCCTCATCCACAACTATTTCACATTTAAGGACAACGTATACCTTCAAATCAGCGGCACTGCTATGGGTACCCACATGGCCCTACAGTATGCCAACATTTTTATGGCTGACTTAGAACAAAGCTTCCTCAGCTCTTGTCCCCTAACACCCCTGCTGTACTTGTTCTACATTGATGACATCTTCATCATCTGGACCCATGGAAAAGAAGCCCTTGAGTAATTCCACCAGGATTTCAACAATTTCCACCCCACCATCAACCTCAGCCTGGACCAGTCCACACAAGTGATCCACTTCCTGGACACTACAGTGCTAATAAGTGATGGTCACATAAACATCACCCTATACCAGAAACCTACTGACCGCTATACTTACCTAGATGCCTCCAGACCACACCACATGATCCATTGTCTACAGCCAAGCTCTAAGATACAATCGCATTTGCTCCAACCCCTCAGACAGACAAACCTCTACAAGATCTCTATCAAGCATTCTTACAACTACAATACCCACCTGCAGAAGTGAAGAAACAGATTGACAGAGCCAGAAGAGTACCCAGAAGTCACCTACTACAGAACAGACCCAACAAAGAAAGTAACAGAACTCCACTAGCCTTCACCTTCAGCCACCAACTAAAACCTCTCCAGCGCATCATCAAGGATCTACAACCTATCCTGAAGGATGATCCCTCACACTCACAGATCATGGAAGACAGGCCAGTCCTTGCTTACAGAGAGCCCCCCAACCTGAAGTGAATACTCACCAACAACCACAGACTACACAACAAAACCACTAACCCAGGAACCTATCCTTGCAACAAAGCCTGTTGCCAACTCTGTCCACATATCTATTCAGGGGACACCATCATAGGACCTAATTACATCAGCCATGCCATCAGGGCTGCACACCACCTGCACATCTACCAATGTGATATATGCCATCATGTGCCAGCAACGTCCCTGTGCCATGTACATTGGCCAAACCGGACAGTCTCTACGTAAAAGAATAAATGGACACAAATCAGATGTCAAGAATTATAACATTCAAAAACCAGTCGGAGAACACTTCTATCTCCTTGGTTACTCGATTACAGACCTAAAAGTCACAATATTACAAAAAAAAAACTTCAAAAACAGACTCCAATGAGAGATTGCTGTATTGGAATTAATTTGCAAAATGGACACCATTAAATTAGCCTTGAATAAAGACTGGGAGTGGATGGGTCATTACACAATGTAAAACTATTTCCTCATGTTTATTCCCCCACACACGCTGTTCCTCACACCTTCTTGTCAACTGCTGCAAATGAACCATTTTAATTACCACTACAAAAAGTTTTTCTCTCTCCTGCTGGTAATAGCTCACCTTAACTGATCACTCTCGTTAGAGTGTGTATGGTAACACCCATTATTTCATGTTCTCTGTGTCTATTTATCTATCTATCTTCCTACTGTATTTTCCACTGCATGCAGCCAATGAAGTGGGCTGTAGTCCACAAAAGCTTATGCTCAAATACATTTGTTAGTCTTTAAGGTGCCACAAGAACTTCTGTTCTTTTTGCGGATACAGACTAACGTGGCTGCTTCTCTTCCTGAGGTAACACTTTACCCAGTCAATATTATGATTTTTTGAAATCCCCCATTATTATGGTGTTTATGCCTTTGCAGCCTTTCTAATTGTCCTGAGCATTTCACAAACACTGTCACCATCCTTGTTAGGTGGTCGATACTATATTTCTACTGCTATTTTCTTATTGTACAAGTGTGGAATTGTATCCATAGAGATTCTATGGTACGGTTTTATTCATTTAAGATTTTTACTCCATTTGACTTTATGCTTTCTTTCACATTTAGTTCCACTCCCCCAACAGCACAACCTATCCTGTCCTTCCAATATATTCTGTACCCTGGTATTCCTGTGTCCCATTGATTATCCTTATTCCATCAAGTTTCTGTGATGCCTATTATATCTACATCTTCATTTAATATGAGGTGCTCTAGTTCAGGTCACTGCGGGTCACGACCCAGTACTGAGTCAAATACTGGGTCGCAGAAAGTAAGGCACTGGGTCATGGCAGCTCTGGTCAGCACCGCCTACTGAGCCGTTAAAAGTCCTGCTAAGGCAGGCTAGTTCCTAGCTGTTCTGATACTGTGTTGTGCCCAGGAAGTGGCCAGCAGCAGGTCTGGCTCCTAGTTGTAGAGGCCACAGGAAGCCTACCTTGGTACCCCTGCTGCACCACTGACGGTGAGCCAACCCAGGTTAGCCCATGCCCCAATCTCCTGACCAAGCCCTGAGTCCCCCCGACCTGGAGCCTGTTTCAGCACCCCAAACTACTCATCCTGGCCCCAGCCGAGAGCCTGCACCCCCATCCCAGAATCCTGACCCCTGCTGGATCCCAATACCCTGCCCCAGCCCAGAGCCCCCTCCCATGCCCTGAACCCCTCATTCCTGGCCCCACTGCACAACCCTCCTCCCCACATCCCAACACTCTGACCCAGCCCTGAGCCCATCCCAAATCCCAAACCCCTCATTCTCAGCTCCCTTGGGTTGCGGTAATCAACAATTTTCTTCAAAAAAAGTTTGAAAATTACTGCTCTAGTTCGCCCATATGATAATTTAGACTGCTAGTATTTGTATATAAGCACTTGTACATTTTGTTAATATTCAGTTGCTTGTCTTCATGTGCTGTATGAAAATGGAATTCTTTTATGTTTGACTGTTCTTCTATAGCTCCTACCTGTACTTGACCACCTTCTTTCCTATTCTCTTTACTTTACTCTTTCCTTGAGTAAATTCATCCCTAAGAGTTGTCTCTGTCTGAACCATGTGCTCCTCTGTACCTGTTGGCTTTCTCCCAGATCTTATTTATAAAAAAATCTGTTATTTTTTTGTATTTTACATGCAGCAGTCTGGATACCTTTCTGTTTGGGTGGAGACCATCCTTCCTGTGTAGGGGCCTCCATTCTGAAAAGGTTCCCCAGTTCCTAATAAACTTAAAACCCTCTTTCCTACATCATTGTCTCATCCATGCATCACCCTGCAGTTCTGCCTATCTTTCTGGCCCTGCGCATGGAACTGGAAACATTTCAGAGAATGCTACCATGAAGGTCCTGTACTTTAATCTCTTACCTAGCAGAGTTACAGTTCAACAGAAGATGGAACAAATGTTTTAGCATTAGAAGTTAACATGTTGTAATAGTCCATTCAAGGTGAAATGGGCAGTTACTATCTCTGCAGTCATAGGATAAAGGAGGGTTAGTGCGTTACAAATGTTTTTTAATGAGCCATAAATCCAGTATCTTTACTGAGTACATGATTTTTAGAGTTTAATAAGGTTATGAATTTCAGCTCCTAGGTTTATCTTTTGAAGGTGTTTTGCAGGTTTCCTTTGAGGACTGAGCAATCAGATATGGCCAGGGCTGTCTTACTGAAAGAATGCCAGGACTCACAGAAATCATGCTAAAGCCACTCACCACACAAAGGGACAGTTTTCTCAAGGACACAACCAACCAGAAATGTTAACAGCCTCCCTCAGAGCACCATTCTTTTTGCAATGGAAGTCAACTGCCTCTGCACCAATATCCCTCACCATGATGGCATTGTTGCCTACATCAAGCATCTACAATAAAATGGAGAACACTCATATATCTATCCCAAACACCTCACCAAGCCTATCTATTTAATCTCCCCCTATAACAACTTTATATTCAACAACACTTTGTCCAAACCCTGGGAACAGCCAGTGGGTAGTAGGATGGCTCCCCAATATGCCTACCTCTTCCTGGGTCACCTCAAGGAAAAATATCTGGACAAATGCATCATGAAACAAAGATATACTTCAGATACATCAATGATATTTTCATTCTCTGGACAGATGACCTAAACTATCTTATAAATTTCCATCACAATTTCAATTCTCAAACTCCCATCATGATCTCTCTAGAACACTGCCACACAATCATCAACTTCTGGGACACCACAGTCAATTTCAGTAACGGAACCCTACAGACAACTATATACAAGAAACCCATGGGTCACCATACTTTCCTTCACAGATCCAGTAATCACCCCAAACATACCAAGAGATTGGTTATCTACAACTGGGCAGTCAGATAACCGAGAATGTGCTCCTAAGAGAAAGTCTGGGATATCCAAGTTAACATGCTTAATACTGCAGTCATCAAAAAAGGACATACCACCAGAGAAGTACATTGCATCATGGAATGGAATGGCCACCCAAATATGCAAAGAAGGCCTGCTTTGACATGGAAAAGAAATCCACCCTTAGCTGTCACTGACCATCCCACACTGGAACCCATACAGGCATTGTTAAATAATTACAACTAATACTTAATAGGGACCATATCCCGAAAGAAATATTTCCCAGCCCTCCTCTTCTGGCCTTCAAATAGCCCCCCAACCTGGCCAATCTTATAATCAGAAGTAAGCTCCCCAACGACTAGGACCCGCTACTCAAAGCAGCACCAGACCCTGCCTGAACAACAGTTGCAAAACCTGCAGACATATCCCTTCTGCTATTATGATCAATACTCTCCATTATACACCTTTGAAGATCCATGGGTGCCTATCACAATATGTGATGTACCTCATCTAGTGCACTAAATGCCACAATAACTTGGTATGCTCTTGAACTGAGTCACACAGAAGAAGGGTAAGACAGAAACACCATATCACTCACAGGTGAAGACTTTTTACAAAACAATCATTCCATATCTGATCTCTCAGTCATCATCCTCACTGGAAACTTGTACAATACTTTCAAAAGAGAAGCCTGGGAGCTTAAATTCTTAACTTTATTAGACACTACAAATCATAGACTCAGTAAAGATATTGGTTGTATGTCTCATGATAACAATCTGTAACCCACTTTGTTCTACAATTGCAGATGTTTTAACAGAGCACTTCACATTGAACAGTCTTACAACATGTCAACTACTTATCATAAACAGTTTGTTCCATCTTATATTTAGCCTTGTCACTCTGAGCAATTTCCCCCGACCTGAAGAACAGATCTGTGTAAGCTTGAAAGCTTGTCTCTTTCACCAATGGTGTACAGAGAGATCTTGGCAGGCTAATAAAGTGCCCAAACCACTATTGCTCATTGCTAAAAATGACCAAGCTAGCAGGCCATAAGAGGGCCTATGGAGCAGCCTTAGCATGACCGAGTCAGGAAGGGAGGGGGTTTGAGGTGACCATAGAAAGGGTAGCTTGATCCCACATCTTTCCTGATAAGATCGCTGTTGACATTTCTGAGGTAGGCATTTTAGGAAAACAGGAAGCTTGTTTATTTGTGCCCTTATTGATGTGTCTGTCAGGGCCTCAAGGCATCCAAACTCTGAGAAAAACATATCTGGCTAAATGATGATCAGAAGGAAACCCCTTGATGAACCTTTGAAATTGCTTGCTTAATAAGTTTGCTTTGAGTGCTGTGTTATTGTAATACTAATGAATAAATAAGGGAAGAAAGATTAGGGGTAGGGGACTCTTCAGGGATTCTCCCTGTGGACACATCTTGTGGTTCCCCCATAGCAGATGAAAAATTGGCCATCAGAAGACTGTCGCTATGCCACTCAAGAGAAACACCCAACCTTCGTAATTACTGAGGATTGCGGTGTTTTACTAACCTGTTGAAGACTTGTGTAAGTGCCTGAGACTAAGTAAAGATTAGCTTTAAGTGAAAGCACTTTTTTGTTGTCCTGTTTGTGCCAGCCATCTATTGGTTGGACGGTGATGTCTCCATTGATTTATTTCCTGACACCATCTCACACAGAGTAAAGTTACCAAGAACTCTGGATTGAAAGAAACGTAGGTAACAATGTAAGTTGGTCCAATAAAAGATATAGTCTCATTCACCTTGTTTCTCTAATATCCTGGTACCAACCTGACTACAAGAACACTGCATACAGGAATTAATTGAGTATATCTGACTGTATGCTACTGCTGCATGCAGTGTAGTTGTAGCTCTATTGGTCTGAATGTATTAGAGAGACAAGATAGGTGAGGTAATATCTTTTTTGGGGAGACCAATTTCTGTTGGTGAGAAAAAGAAGCTTTTGAGTCACACAGAGTTCTTCTTCAGGTCTGGGAAAGGAACTTCAGGTGTTATCCAGGCCTGAGGAAAAGTTCTGTGTGGCTTAAAACTTGTCTCTCTCACCAACAGAAATTAAAGTATATTACCTCACCCACATTGTCTCTTTATGCCACTGAACATTCACACAATTAAGAATTTCATATTAAAAGTTTGCCTTTATAGAGAGAACTTTCTTCATTATGAAGTGCTACTTGGACTTAATTCAAAATCTTTTATTCAGAATTGCATACATCACATAGTGAAATGCATAAATCACAATGAAAAGCATTATCAGTAATATGACTTTGAGACATGCTCCTTGAAAGACTATCAAGAATAATGATTGTCATCTCATTGTCTTGCAAAGATATCATTCTGTTTGGTTGTTTAAATTTTGGCTCCTGAAGAAGAAAACGAGTTACGTTTTGATTTACCACATGTTTATGGTACTCTATGCTGTGGCCAGGCTACCTTACTAAATGTTAAAAGGTCCTTCTTGTGAAAGTCTGGTGCTTAAATAAGGGGTGCAGGTAAAAATTGGCCTGTTTCAAGACTGTTTATTGTATATTTTCTTTTCTTCCTGGACTTACACTATTCCTTTTATTCTCTGCTTTGAAACTGTGCCTTTTTTCAAAAAAATTGTGTGGCCACAATATGCAGATGATACAAAACTTATTGAGATTAATCAAAAATAGAAAAGAATGTGATCTTTTTCAGGCCCCTCTGAAATGCTGAATTTAATTGTCAGCAGGTGACCGATGAAATTTGGTACTGAGAAATGCAAAGTAATGCACACTGTAGGGAGTAATTTTAACTATTCATACACATTACTGAATTCTAAGGCATCATTGTGGACAGAAAACTTCTGTTCAGTGTGGAGTGGTGTTTAAAAAAGCAAATAAATATTGGGATGTATATTTTTTTAAAGGATTGAGAAATAAGAATGAAACTATGTAGTGCCATTACATAACTATGATATGGTCTCCTCCAGAATACTAAATTCAGTTCTGGGATCTCTAATACAAAGATATAATAGAATAGAAGCAGTCCAGAAAAAAGGTAGAAAGACTTCTCTATGGGGAGAGGCTGAAAAGTTTAGTGCTGTTGTAGAGAGGAGACCAATCAGGGAACATAGAAGTATACGAAATGAAGTACAAGAAAAGAGACATTAAGTGCTCTTATTTAGGCCTTCTTCATGTTGGCTAGCCACAAACTCCTTCAATGGGCAAAATGCACATGTATCATCTTCCCCATAACAGTGATGGGCCAACAAATTCTGGATCCCTCTTATAAATAGAAGATCTGTCACATAACTCCTAGCTCCCCTCTCATCCCCTACTCCCAGCCTACTTTAGGAAGGTGGAACAGCTGCTACATGAATCCTGGGGCTATTTGAACTTCCCTCATTTTAGTAGCTGTTTGTTATAATTGATTCTCAGCACTTATATAGTGTATGCCCTCTTGATACCACCCCTAACTTGCCTTCCTTTTGATTCTTCCAGAAATCCCAACGTTCCCTCCCCATTGTCTCCTGATTTCTCCTACTGCCCCTTAAAAGCACCCTACTACCACCCTCTTCCTCCTCCCATTTGCCCCAGCAACTAGTTTTTCCCTTCATGCCCTTCTTACATATTTATTGCTTGGTACTGCACAGTATACAAAGATAAGAAGATGCTTCTTCAAAGAGCTTACACTTACCGCTCAACAAAAGTTTTCATTTTAAAAATTGCCTCAACATTTTTTTGCAAAAAAGTCAACATTGTAATTATTTTCATAAAATATATAGTACTTTTGATTTTGATTTTAAAACGTACCATATTTCTGTTTACCAAAAAGCCAGTTTTTGTTAAAATAAACTTTTTTGGAGGGAGGGGAAGGGATGGGAAAGAGTTTTAAAAACGAGCTAAAAAACTTCAAAATGAAAATACTGAAATCAATTTACATTTTTCAACTAGTTCTACTTACAGTCAACAAAAGAGACTGGGAGAAGAGGCAACACACTGATAAATCCAATGGTGAAGAAGTCTTAATTGGTGTTATCTTTTCCCCTCATTTGTAGTTATTATCTGCTCTCTTGTGAGCTTTGGAGAAGTAAATTTTAAAGAAGGATTGAATGAAGAGGCACTTGTCGATTGGGGAACTGAGATGGAGTGGTCTTTCCACTTATGCTAAAATGCACAAAGTTATAAGTGGGAGTAAGGAAGGAAGCATCAGAATTGGCAACCTTGGCAGAATGGAGAAGTCAAGAGAGTTCCTGATAGAAGTAGTCTGTTTTGTAGCAGAGGCAGAATTGTGCAAGGCTCTGAAGGCAAAGATTCTGTGTTGCCAAATAGAGTAATATTTGTTATTTCTTGTTAAAGTCACAGCTCCTGGATGCCTGTAATCTCACACACACATACAGACACATATAGAGACACAGACACACACATACACAATATAAAGCTGAAATTCTTAAGTTTCTAGTCCTTATAGTTTTGGAGAGAAGCTGAAAACATGGCCCAAGAGTACCCTTACGGCTCAGAAACTAGAAGGGAAATGAAATGAGTCTAAACATGGAATATTGTATTTATTTTATGTACTTTTAAATCAATTTATTGCTGATTTTTGAATGTCTGGGTATATTGATGACTAGATTTTAAGAGGGATTCAAAGAAAGAAAATCTTTGTTTCCTGGATACAGAGCAATCTCTTCAGATGGACAGAAAACAAAAGAGCAATTTACAAGATTCAATTGGCATTTAGGTTTTTGGGTTTTGTTTTTTTTTCCCCCCAACAATACAAAAAGAAATGCCTAACATTACTTCTTTGTCAGCTGACCTTGTATTGAGATCCCTTGCACCTTTCATGGATATCAGGGTACTTCCTATTCACAACTGCCATTTTTTCCTGAATGCAGAAGGAAAAGTGAAAGGGCAAAAGGGTAAGATATAATTTTATATTTTAAAGTCCTAGCTTCAGTGGAAATATTTGCTGCACTCTCTCTAATGAGTACACTAAGCAGTGTAAACAATTTGAAAGTAACAAAATAAAATCAGTTGAGTATTGTAGGGGGAAAATACTTTACATGAAGAAGGCATTTACAATTATCTTATACAAGTTCCCGTGAATTGTCATCCTACTGTGAAGTATACATCTTACAACAAACATTTTAAGAGAAACTTCTTGATGTTTCTCTTTGGAGAAAAAAAAATAATATGGTATCCTGTTTCTCTCCAGGCCATATTCCATCTCTGAAGTTTGTATCTTTAGATGGGCAGAGTGGCTGTGATAGCTCAGTGGTTTGAGCATAGGCCTGCTAAACTCAGGGTTGTGAGCTCAATCCTTTAGGGGGCCACTCTAGGGATCTGGGGCAAAAATCTGTACTTGGTCTTGTTAGTGAAGAGAGGGGGCTGGACTCAATGACCTTTCAAGGTCTCTTCCAGTTCTAGGAGATTAGTATATCATTAAATTAAATCTGTTTAAAGGAAGTGCTTTCTAACTTTCAGATGCTATGAACTTTCTAGTGATCTGGGTATGTCCCTCATTCAAACTGAATCTTTCTAAGAGAGTAGATTGTGTGGGGGGGGGGGGGAAATTGTTACTGTATGCATTGCATGGCAATCTTTTTCAGTTTTATAATGAGAAGTACTGGAAATACTGAAATTATTTAAATGTACTAAAGAAACTGCACTATTCTATATAAGATGGGTATGATCTAATCAATCTATGGTCTGAGGTGTATTATTACATCATTCCTATGAAAAAGCCCTTAGTTTGCATCTAACTACCATGGGGCCTGGAAACTAGATAGGTAGATATAATCTATAGGTAGATAGGCTATTGAACAAAAATGTTACTATTATACCACAATTATTTTTGTATTAGAAGAAATGTGACATAGGGATTGAAAGCTGGGTCTAAGCTACTTTTTGCTGATTGGGGGCATTCCTGTCCTTGATAGCACAGGAACCAATGATACCCAGGTAGCAAATGTGTCCAAATCAACAAACAGCAACCAAGGATCACTGGGATGAAAGGCAGCTCTAGCCACATCACCTTTCTTCTGGGGACAGCCCCTAATGTGGAGGTCTGCAGAACAATGGGGCATATGACCACTATGTTGATTAAGAGTTACTTGGCCATCCCATTTACATGAGGTGAATAAATCCTCAAGGAGATACTTAGCCTGGCTTTTCAGCTCCTCATATTTCTTATAGATAAAGCTTCACATACTGGATTTCTGAAAAATATTGAATTTAAAGAAATCTAAATTTCTATAAAAAACAATCTCTCTCTTTGACATGAAAGCCTGGCTCTGTTAAAATAAACTTCTGCCCAATTCTTGTTAATCTTCAGTATTTATTTTTATATTTCCAAAATGATGTATTTATACGCTCATATTCTGAGACAATTACACGGGTTTGGAGGAGAGGGAAGAAGAGAAGAAAAACAATGTTTAAATTACATCAGGGTATTATTATTGGTTATATTACAGTAACATCTAAGGCCCCTAGGCCCGTTATAGCAAACATAAAAGAGACAGACCCTGCTTGAAGAGCTGACAGTCCAAGCATGATAATAGAAAAGACAATGGGGACTTGCTTTCCTGAGTTTCAGTAAAGATTATCAAAGGGCCCAGTTCACTACCTGCATAAAAGATCCCTGATGTTCCTTCTACTGCATGGATACAGAAATAATAGGTCAATAATCACAACCACACTGAACACTATTTTATCGAAATGTTTGTAGATCATAAATTCTGTAAAAGAGGTTCTATCAGTCAGTTAAATGGATGTGTAAGTCAACTCTGGCAATTTGGAGACTGTCCGAAGTAAATCAAAATATCTCTCTCCCACCACCATTGCATCTGTCCAACTACTTTAGCCTGTGATCAGGTTTAGATCAGGGTTTTTCACTGTGAAAGAACAAGAAAGTAACTTGACAAATTGACTATTTTAGAACAACTCTTTCCATACCTGGTCCTTAATCATTTGTACAATTATCAATGCAATGCAACCCAAATTGTGGGTATTTCTCCAAAATTTTGGCACTGTCTCTTTTCCAGAGATAGTTGGAAAATTCTAAGATAGCTTTTAACTCTGTTCAAGTACAGAATGTAACAATTTAAGAGAAGAATAGAATCATTGTGTAAATCATGTACATTTATTGAGCAAGACTATTTATAAGTTAATGTTTTCGATATTCATACATATTTCTCGATCATAATTAAAAAGCAAAAGGATAAACAGGATACATGGACTGTAAATTTATATAATCACAGTTTCCCCATTCTGGTAAGCGTTTCAGTAGAATGAAGTTACTCCTTCCTTTCTGCTCTATTGATTACTATATCAATAGACTACATTAGGAAGCCCCTAATGCTCATGATTAAGCTGCGAGGAAAAGGACCATTTTCATCTGAATCACAGCTGCTAGCACTCCTTCTACAGGGATGCTTCAAAGCAAAACAACTTCTTCTCCCTGCAACAGAGCTCAGCAGGCCACTTCAGTGATATCTAGCAAACTATTTTACAGAATGTATATATGCTATTACTTTTATTGAAAGGCGGCAGAGTTTCAAAGTCCTGAGCAGCAAATTTATATTAAGCTTTTTGTTTGTTTGTGTATTTTTTTAAATAAAAATCTTAGGAAAATCCATACAAAAGCTATACTAAAAGAAGATGAAGGTTGCATGCTTAAGCCAGCAAATGTCAAAATTTAAGTTTCATGTGCAACCTTAACGACCATGCCAATGTGCATACACAGTTATGAAAGGCTTTTTTAATTACATGGTCACACATTCTCCAATAATATAAATATTATACTGTGGAAGAAGAGAAAGAATTGACAAGGATTTGTAGGGGATTTTAATGCATGTCAGTTTGTTAGCAAGAGTTAGGCCAACTGTAACCCTAATGACGTGAGACTTGTAGAAGCGAGGATAATGTGAGGCGAGTGGAAAAGAACTGTGTGAGAAGTTGTCACGACCTTGCACTAATAACCAAATATGTAGACTGGCATCTTCCAGAAGTGAGAAAAATAAGACAGCAGGATGGCCTATGTATAAACAAAATGCAGTTGTTGCTTATTATTGTCTGTATTATTGCTTGTTATTGTCTGTAACAAAGATATAAATGCTTGCTGTAATTGTTTATCTGTGGAGAGACCAGTCCAGGACTGGGGTCGACCCTGTGTAGGGCACTCCCTCCCTCTATTGCAATTGCTGGAGAAATAATAAAAGTATTTGATTTTGCTGCACCCAAACAAAAAGCGAGAACTGAGTTTTTCTCCGACAATACTATTTTTCATATAACTGTAGATACCCAAGGCATGTAATGCAGTTTACTACATGAGTTGTCTGAAACTTTATGCATCCTCTGTATGCCAGCAAAGTTTCAGTATTACTCTTTGCTAACATGTAGAAGCTCCATACATTTTCTAGTAACTGACCCCTCCTCCCCTGAATTTCAATTAAAAAAAAACTGGGTTGGTAGTTGAAAATAATATGTAGGATACATGCAAGTTGAAATAAATATTATGATTCTTACCTTAGAAAGAAAAAATATAGTACACCAAATTTATGTGTGGGACATTCAGCAGTGCTTAGCATTGATCCCACTGTTCACAATGAAGTCAGCAGTAAAACATTCAGTGACTTCAATGTTGAGCACTTTTAAAAATCAAGTACAAAGGCAATTGTCATAAACAGAGAGTTAAGGGTTAATGCCTCTTTCACCTGTAAAGGGTTAAGAAGTTCACCTAGCCTAACTGACACCTGACCAGAGGAACCAATGGGGGAACAAGATGTTTAAGAGGAAGGAGGGAAGTTTCCTTTGTTTAGAGTCAGTTTCAGCCGGAGTGAAAAAGATCAAGGAACCAGCCTCTTATCAGAGTAGTAAGTTTTAGAAAAGAATAAATAGGTTTATGTTTATTTTCTTTTTGTAACTTGTCTTGGCATTAGGAGAATAATCAAATGTGGGTGTTCTTGTGTGTATTAAGATTTTTGCCCAGGGGAACATCCTCTGTGTTTTGAATCTGTTGTCTGTGAGAGTAGCTGGTATGCTAAACTCTCTCAGAGGGTTTTCTTTTACCTTTCTTTTCTTTAATTAATACTCTTTTTCTTAATACCTGATTGATTTTTTTCTTGTTTTAAGATCCAAGGGAGTTGGATCTGGATCCACCAGGAGTTGGTGGGAGAAAGGAGGGGGGATGGTTAATTTCTCCTTGTTTTAAGATCCAAGGGGTTTGGATCTGCGTTCACCAGGGAATTGGTGAAAAGTCTCTCAAGGCTACCCAGAGAAGAAAAGTAGTGCTTGGGGGTGGTGGCAGCGATACCAGATCTAAGCTGGTAATTAAGCTTAGAAGTGTCCATGCAGGTCCCCACATCTGTACCCTAAAGTTCAGAGTGGGGAAGGAACTTTGACATGGTGAGCAGGGGTGAGGGATATTTTAGGAACCAAATGTCAGATTTTTTTTCCCTCCTTTGAGATGCTGGTGAAGCAGTGAATGAGAGGTTCCCTGAAGGCAAACAGATAAGAGATTCTAACAGAGGGCTTTTTGTTAGAAAGAAAGCTCCAGCTGCGATCACTGGAGGGTTATTAACATATTGCCAAGGCAAGTCACAAAAACCTGTTTTTCTTGTTTTTTTTCTAGAGAGTCACATTACAGTAACCAAAGATTCCAAGCTGTTCCCCCCTGCCCCCTCAGATAGCTAAGGTAGACCAAGGGGAAAATGTCAGGCAAAGAAAAAAAAACATTCAACAGCAGCTAAAATTAGCTAAACTCCAGGCTGAGGAGAGCCAAAAGGAACATGATAAACAGATGGCCAGGGCTGAGGCTGCCCGCAAAAGAGCTACGGAGGAGAAACAAAAAGAGATGGAGGCGAGAGAAAAAGAGATGGAGGCGAGACAAAAAGAGATGGAGGAGAGGGAAAGAGAAAGAAAATATGAACTGGAATTAGCAAGGGCTAAGAAGAATATACCGGCCAACTCTAACAACCCTTCTCCAGGTACTGTTTCCCATCCCAGAAAGTTCCCCAACTATAAGGCAGATGATGATACTGAGGCCTTCTTAGAAAATTTTGAAAGGGCCTGCCTTGGGTACAGCATCTCTACAGACCAGTACATGATAGAGCTGAGGCGACAGCTCAGTGGACCCTTAGCAGATGTGGCGGCTGAAATGCCTAAGGAACACATGAACGATTATAAACTTTTTCAAAACAAAGCCAGAATCAGAACGAGGCTAACACCTGAGCATGCCCGTCGGCAGTTCCAAGCCCTAAGGTGGAAACCAGATGTGTCATTTACTCGACACGCCTACCACATTGGAAAGAATTGGGATGCCTGGATATCAGGAGCAAGTGCTGAATCTGTGGAAGCCCTGTCCTTCCTAATGCAAATGGATCAGTTCTTAGAGGGTGTTCCTGAGGAAATAGAAAGGTACATCCTAGATGGGAAGCCCAAAACTGTAACCAAGGCGGGGGAGATTGGAGCCAAATGGGTGGAAAAGAAAAAACTACTACCAATTGGAGCAAATATCAGAGGTGGCAAACCAAAACCAAACCCTATGACCGGGGGCAACCCAATGCCCCACCTACAACCCAAGGAAAGCCCCAGACACCCTATTGTCTCACCTCACCAGTCTCCAGCAACCCACCTCGACCCAGTGACCAGTCAGCTGGGCGATGTTTAAAATGTAATGAAGTGGGACATATAAAGGCCCACTGACCCAAGAACCCAACCGATTACAGTTCATTACACCACAATCACACCAAAGATGCCCACGCCCAGATGCCTCGCAAATACCCTTGGAGCAAAGGGAAACCTTGAGAGTGGGTGGAAAGAAGGTTATCGCTTGGAGAGACACTGAAGCACAAGTGTCAGCTATCCACCAATCCTTAGTGGATCCCCAATTCATCAACCCAGAGGCCCAAGTGACAATTCACCCATTTAGTCAAAATCTTTAAACTTGCCTAGAGTTAAGTTGCCTGTCCAGTACAAGAGCTGGTCAGGAATGTGGACTTTTGCAGTCTATGACAAATATCTCATCCCCATGCTACTGGGGGAAGACTTGGCCAACCATGTGAAGCTGGCCAAGAGGTTAGGAATGGTTACATGCAGCCAGGCCAAGCAAGCTTCCACAACCATCCCTGTTCCTGAGCCATTCACCAGGGCCCCATCTATGTTACCAGAGACCCAGACAGAGGTGGTGGAACTGGATCTTCTACCCATGAATGCTACAGCTTTAGTGAATCCAGTCCCAGAACCGGAACTGGCAAAGCAACCAGTAGCTGCGGGTGGTGGCAGTGATACCAGATCTAAGCTGATAATTAAGCTTAGAAGTGTCCATACAGGTCCCCACATCTGTACCCTAAAGTTCAGAGTGGGGAAGGAACCTTGACAGCAATATATATAGTAGATTATTACAACAACAGAAGTAATGTCAGGTGTCTGGGTTTATAAACTGGTGAACATGTATTTCTAAAGAATTCTAGTGCATGTTATTTGGAAAATAATACTTAATGGGATTAAAGACTGTGTTTTGAATATGTGTACATCAGGAGGCAGGGTTAAAGTTGTGCATGCAGCTTTAACTTTGGCAATTCCTGGCTTTTGAGTGTTTGTACAGAATTGAAATGTAAGACAAATATGGGTTTTATACTACAAAATCTCTAGGGGACTTCATGGAATCTCTGACACTTTGCTCATTTATGAGGTCAAACTTCTATTTGGGTTAGGGTTTCTGTGGGAGCTAGTTGGGTTTTTCAGTGTATCAGTGTTGTGAGTGTCATTCTTATGGTGGAAAGGCCTTTATGAACTGAAAGGATTTTCAGTGTTTCTCAAAGATAGTTAGTCTCTGGATTTGCCTGATCTCCTAGGATACGTGTTCCATTCAACTGAGACCGCATTGTCCCCACTTCTCTCATGCTGCGTCCGGAGCTTTTTATCGGCACTGCCACATCGGAATGCAAATCTTATGGGTGGTTCATAGTTTGAAATTTGATGTAGCTGGGGCTTGATCCATTAATTGCTTTGAAGATTAGGGCCAAAGTCTTAAAAAGGCATCAGAAACTGATTAAGAGTCAGTGGAGAGACTTGTGTATGGGCTTGATTGTCTTACAGTTGCCTAAATCATGGAGAAGGGAGGCAGTCATTTTCTGTACCATGTGGAGCCTATGCTTTTTTTTCACATTCAGCTTAGGATATTGTAAATTACAGTAATCCAGACTGCAGATGACAAATCAATGTGTCTGCCAGCTCCTTTTCCAGGAGGAAGAGATGAAGTTTCCTAGCAAATTGGAGGTGAAAAGAGAATAACTTTGGCTAAAAGCCCATCCTGGTTCAGTGGTAAAGTGAAGGCAGTAATTAGAAATGAAAAATCAGTATGTACTAAATGGAAAAAAAAGAAGAAATAGATATTAATTGATATAAATTAGAAGTAATGAAGTGACAAAATTGATAAGGGAAGCTAAAGACATCACAGAACATTCTCTTCTTGACAGGGCTAAGGACAACAGAAAGGAGTTTTTAAGTATATCAGAAACAAAATAAATACTAACAATGATAGAAGACTATTACTAGGTGGAGATAGTAAAATTGTTAATGATGATGGAGAAAAGGTGAAGGTGTTCAATAAATATTTATTTTGTCTATTTGGAAAGAAGCAGGATGATCCACATGTGTGACGTGAGGCTGATGAAATACTTTCCAGTCCATTAATAAATGATAAGGCTGTTAAACAACATCTTCTATGGACAAACATTTTTTCATCTTCTGGCTCAGAGTAGTTACACCTAAGTCTTAAATCAACTGGCTAAGGAGAGCCTAGTCTGCTAATATTATTTTTTTAATAAATCTTGGAATACTGATAAAACTCCAGAAAACTGGAAGAGTATTAATGTGGCAAAATTCAAAACCAAAAAGTGAGATAATATGAGTAAATATAGGCCACTTAACCTGATATCAATTATGGCCAAGAGAATTGAAAAGCTAACAGAATATTCAATTAATAAAGAGTTAAAAGATAGGAATATAACTAATGTCATTCAACATAACTTTATGGAAAATAAGTCTTCACAGATAGTTCTTCCAAGTATTTCCCCTTTCTGACCAACATCACTTTGGTCTTGCCTGGTGTCAGCTGACTGCTCTTCATCCAAGGGAATGTCTACACTTACCAGGCATCAACGCTGTGGTGATCGATGCAGCAGGGATCAATTTAGTGGGTCTAGTGAAGACTTGCTAAATTGACTGCAGATCTCTCTTCCATCGACTCCAATACACCACAGGAACGAGAAGTGTAAGGTAAGTCGATGGGAGAGTTTCTATCGTTGACCCAGTGTGATGTAGATACCAAAGTAAATTGACCTAAGCTACTTTGACTCCAGCTACATTATTCACGTAGCTGGAGTTGCGTAACTTAGGTCAACTTACCCTCATCGTGTAGACCGGACCATAGAGATGATTTTGTGAAGGCATTCTAACCTCTGAGCAGTGGAAGCGGTAACATCAGTTGAGAATGAGACACACAGATGAGCATGCTTTTGGCAGCTAAACCTATGGGGGTCTCATCTCTATTAGTATACATTAAAGGGAAATGAAGCAAGTATAGATCCCTGTGAGACTCCTCAGGAGAAGGCCTTTAGAGAGGAAGAGCAGTTACTCCTCATCACTCTCTGAATTCTGCTGGAAAAGAACAATCAAAGCCACTGTAGTGCTGAGCCTTCTACTTCTATGTCATGTAGATAGGTTAGCAGTACCTTGTAGTCCCGTCATGGATGATGGGGTGGATGATACTATATGGTCAAGGGTGGCATTTTGTATTCCACTTAGCTCCATATGTATTCACTTGATCTTATTAGGAAAGAATGCTGACAATTCTTCACAGGGGTTGATGATTGGGTTTGTTGTCTTTACTGATTGGCTAGTTCACTATGTGAAATAGCTCTGCTGCTGTGGTTATGTAGTGTTGATTGTAGATGAATAGATGTCTTGTTTTGCGCTCTTTACTGCAGTGGCACAGTCCTGTAAGAGTTGTGTGTGTTGGCAGATGGGCCACTGTTGCTCTAACTTTCTGCCTGTGCACTTAATCTACTGTAGTAAATCTATGTACTGTAGTTAGCACCTTGGTCAGTCAGTGGCTTGGGGCCACAGTGTCAATAGTAATGGACATTGGATGACTGTACTAACTCATCAGTACCTGGTCATGTGTTTGTGTGGCTTGCTTTCCTAGAGTGAGATGAAAACCTAGAGGTTTCAGGAAGGTTCAAACTGCCCCTACCCCATCTTACACCTTTAGCATGATTCCATTGATGCCACACTGGACCTAAGTAAATGCCTGACAGTTTGAGGGAAAAGGGATTAGCCCTCTACCTTCCTTTAAAGTTCAAAGTTAATAAAGTTGCATCTTTCAACTTTAAAATCTTACTCTGTACCTGAGTTTGATTCTCATGAATATCCTAATCAATGGATCCCAAAATATAATCCTTGATCATTATACTGTTTATAGAAGACCTATAAATATATATTCAAATATAAATTGCATGTAAAAGTTAATCATGCCTCCATCAAAAAATAACTCCTGTTTAAAGAAGAGTATCCTAATATCCATCTCCTTTTTCTATTATATCAATGTATTTGCCTACAACTTTAATGTCCAATTCTACACATACATGAATACATGTTTAAATCTAAGCACAAGTAAGAGATTGATTTGGTGGATTATTTGCAGTGTATAAAATTAAGCACATTCTTAAAATGTAGTAGAACTGGTGCTTTAATAAAGTGTAAAAACAATATTTTGGTATAGTGTACTAAAAACTGTGTTAAAATTAAATTCTTAGGAATTTTCCTGCTCCTTCTTGCCAGAGATTTCGTAGGGAAATGTGCAATCAGAGTCAGTTTGTTTTGTCCCTCTCTCTCTCTGTTTTGGGGTTCTTGTGTGTTCTCACTCTGAAACATAACAAGTAAAGTAGTGTTATATTTCAACCTTGCAGCAAAAGTATTTGTTTTTATATAACTTCTTTGTGTGTATGGTGTGAACATAACATTAGGAAAGCTGAATTTGTGTGTGTGAAGGGAAGAGAATAAACTTTATTTCTTTAGACGAATTTACTGAGTACCTCTCATAGCAAAGATTTCTCCCAAGCCTTTCAGTGATCTTTAGTAGAATTTTAAACTGAGGAGTTCAGTTTTAAGATTAGACTTGATTCTCTCATTTAGCTAATATATTTATCAGCTTTCATTTTTTTATATAGTGAGCTCAGCTATTTTATTCTGTTCTGCTTTTGTTTACTCTTGTCTTAGTAGATTCCTTTAAATTTATTTTTTATGCTGCAGTTCACTACATTGTCTCTTTGGTGTTCCAAGCATTTAGTAAAGTTTCCTGTGGATTTAGAAAACATCCTGTGGCTATTTATACAATATTAACTTAATTACTCTTCAACCTCTGCTTGTTTGCTATAGCTACTATATTTGTAATTGTTTATAACTTCAGAGCTGACCTAAAGTTATTTCTGGTATTAAATTTTGAATTCCTCTTTGATACAATGTTTTGATTAATCAAATTGGATGAATAATCAATTATTTTAACTGTTTACAAACAGCTAAACTATTTTAAAAAGCTGGTGCAGTTGAATGTCTTCTTGAGTGCTGTATCTCTTATTCTGTGTTGCTAATCAAGTGGGTTTTTATATGTTGAATTTGGTTCTAATGACTTGAAATTATTTATTGTATCATTACTAGAAAGGAATGTCTCTCACAAGCAAAGACATCAGTTAAAAGAACATATCTGTTTGTGAGAACAGGAAAAAAAATTCTTCTTGTACATGTTTAAAGGTAATGTTGTTAACTTTTAAGAGCACAGACTTCACTTAATAGCAGTAATATTTTTAAGCCTGTCTTGATGATGTCGAACTTCATGTGGGGGATCAGATAGAACAAGCCCTATTACATCTGTTAGAAAACCCTCCAGATTATGTGAAGACTGGAAGTACTTAAATGTTCTGTAGAATACCATTTCATGTGTGAAACTTAATGTCATTTCTGCAATGCCCCCCCAAAATTGAAATCCTCCTCTATGCGGGAGGCCAGCTTGAGGCTTGTGTACTACTTAAATCCTGTTTAAACCCTGATTTGAGGGTTCAAATTAGCCTTGTACTGGCTTTCTGCACAGAGGTGGATTTCACCCTCTAAGAATGACTGGATATGCCACTTCTTGACACCTTAGAGAATGTTCCTATGTACAGAGCTAACTATGTTATATGTTCTCCCAGCTTCAGAAAAAAAAAAGTTGTCTTTTTGCATTCATTTTTCGACATTCCCCAAATAATGTATTTCTAGTGCATTATATCTTTAACATGTTCAGCAGTGGCACATACCAATAAGTGAATTAGCTGGAACTGGTTATGGTACAGCCAACGATGGCTTTCTGTTGCTAAAATGAGTCTATTATATTTTGTCTAGCTTTTCAGCGATTCTCAGCACTGAAGCCACCACCAAGGGCCAATTAATAGGTGACAGGTAAATATAAGTTGTTCATTGATGCTGTACATACATCACTTCGGAAATGTCCATAATGTGTCATAGAGATAGTTTAGTAATCTGAGCTCAGGACTGTAGGCCAGAGCCTTCCTAAATTCTGTCACTGGCTAGAATATGGATTGTTTCCTTATCAATAAAAAGGGTATTTATCTACCACAACACAAAGGTGTGGTGAAATGTATTTAGTTAGGGTTCAATTGTGAACAGCATGCATGGATATGGTATGGTGGCAAAAGATTGCAAGGAGCTTTCAAACCTTCAACAACCTTGCATCCCTGCATAGGAGCCCATCATAAATCTGGGTTTCACACTCCCACCATGTAAGGTTTAGGGAGTTAATTGTGAACTGGGTTGATAGACTTGCCAAATGGGAGGACGTGGGGACACGGTGAAGCCCTCATATGACTGAAGTTTAGCTACCATAGTGCACATACTGCACTTAATAAGATAACATAGCAGGGATTGTCAGGATTATCATGTGTCTGCAGTGCTCTGGGAGGTGTTGTCCCTTACCTCCAGCAGATTGTTTTAGAAGCAGTTATCCTCTTCCTCTCCCCTCTCCCTCAAATATGCCCAATGCTTTAAAACCACAATCTTGTTGTTAATGTTTATAGAACAGTTTGAGCATGAATAAGAACAAAATATTCTTGTTGGGCTTGAAAATCTCAGCTAAACCAATAAATGAACAGATTAGTAGGATCATTCTAAATAATTTAATATCTTTACTTGTACCAAAATCTTAGATAAAATCCTTTTCTGTATCGCCTGCCTCTTATCAAAGAATTTTCCTAAAGGTTTGTTTATGGCCCTTACTTTGCATATGTTTACATTAGGAATCAATATGGATAATATCACATAATGCTACCATTTTAGGATAATGATACTCAAGAGCACTATTCTGCTGACATCTTGTCTACTTTTATAAGTAATGTCATCCAGCCTTTTTGGATGTCATCTATGAAAGTACCTAAATTTAGTTTCTATTGAACACATTATTGTTAATTCTTCATCCACTTTAAGGAAATATAACATGCAGACATGGTTACAATTACTTCATAACTAAATTTCAAAAAGGCTTGGCTCAATGACTCCTAATGAAACACAAATTTCTTTAGACAACTAATTAGTTAAATGTCAGTGTTTAATTGTCTTGGTTAACATATCATGATGACACATTGTAAACGGAAATGTAAGGATCTGTTCCCTAAGGGGCCTCAGATTATGTTAATTACTTATCTTTAAATGCCTTTCCCTTGTATATTTAAGATTCATGTCTAATGATTCTGAGATTCTCAGCATAGCTAGCAAAATATGTATCTCAGCTAGCATATCTGCCTGATCTTTTCCAGGCTGATCACTGTATATATGGTCACTGACCAACTGGGAAAATTGCTGTAGCCTATAGCAAATAGAAAGGGATGCTGAGTGAATAGCTAATTAGAAAGAGTGAATTAAGATGGGGTGGATCAGCTCTAGAGAACATAGTACTTAAAAAAATTATAGTTACCCCATGGCCTCGTTTACACTAACACTTCCACCATTGTGGAATCTTTTTATACATTGTGTACTTTACCATCCGTGAAAAGTCCCATATACTGGTCAAACAGCTGAACATATTTTCCACAAATCTGCTGAGCTGATTCCTTCACTTAGTAGCTAAACAATTACTAATGTCTTTATCTAATCTCTGCCAGGAAGGCTTTTCTTTCCCTGCCTCGTGATAGCAGGAGTGAGACACTCTGATGTTAATTTCCCTTCACTTGTACTGGTACTTGGCATGTCAAGGTAATAGATATTGGCCAAAAAATATTTAGATATCTCAGTCAGAAAAGAACTGGTATCTTCATCCATCCAAATGATCTAAAAAATTAACTTTAGTAAAGCAGGTGTGAGTATCTCCATCCCCTTTCAGTGAGTGTCCCAAACTGTGGCTGGAAAAATTGCTGCTGGTTCATTCTTGGCCCACAGTTTGTCAACTGGTCAAACTAACTAACAGAGTATATAAAGACTTCCACTGTTTTCAATAGGCTTTGGATCAGTCCCCCATAAAGCTTTTGCATCTATTACTAAATAGGGAGTAATTCCATCAACATTTCTGAGTGAAATGAAATGTCCCTATTATCATTTTGTTGATCCTATCCAGTAAATAAAACATTAATCACCTGTTGACTGGAGAATTGCTTCTTCCTCTGTCTAATATAATGTCTAAATCAGAGGCAGGTGGCATGAGCTAATAATCTTTGAATTGACAAGACTCACAAAAAAACAACAGTAACAAAATATTCTGATTCCTCAAAAGGGATGCTACTATACTGCCTACCTCATATCTGCTTCAGAGAGACTCGGAGGAGTGCACCAGGAGCCCAACAGACAATTCAGACAAACAACTGCAGGCCCAGAGAACCTGCATGTAGCTGGATATCCATGAGCAGGGATGAGATGAGCCCAGTCAGTGATAGTGTTTCCAGGTGTCTGGTTTTCGAACAGAACACCCAGTCGAAAAGGGATCGTGGCAGCTCGGGTCAGCACTGCTTAAAAGTCAGATCCATGGCGCAGCAGAGCTAAGGCAGGTGGGTACTGCAGCGAATGGGAACTGTGGAGGTGGCACTTGCGGATGGGGAAGTGCGCAGAGACTGGCTGCACCTCCGCTTAGGAGCCAGAAGGGGGACATGCTGCTGCTTTTGGGAGCTGCCTGAAGTAAACGCTACCCAGAGCCTGCAACCCTGCACCCCTCCCGCACCCCAACTCTCTACCCCAGCCCTGATTCCCCATCCTTCCCTCAGAACTCCTTGGTCTCAGCCCAGAGCACCCTCTGCTCCCCAAACTTCTCATCCCCAGCCCCATTCCAGAGACTGCACTCCCAGCCAGAGCCTTCACACACCCCTACCCTAGCCCAGAGCCCCCTCACGCACCCCTAAACTCCTCATTTCTGGCTCCACATGTGAACCCGCACCCCCAGCCCAGAGCTGGTATCCTCTACCACACGCCAACCCCCTGCCTCAGCCGGGAGCTCTCTACAATACTCTGAGCCCCTCGGCACCAACCCCAGCCTAGAGACCCCTCCTGCATCCTAATCCCTTCATTCCTGGTCCCACCCCAGAGCCCTCCCCCCTCCCACATCCCAATCCACTGTCTCAGCCGGATCCTCCTCCCACACCCTGAACTCCTCATTTCTGGCCCCACCCTGGAGCCAGCACCCCTAGCTGGAGCTCTCACCCCCTCCTGCACCCCAGCCTTGTGAGCCAGCCTGGTAAAAATGAGCGAGTGAATGAGGGTGGGGAGGGCGAGAGACAGAACGAGAGGGGATGGCACGAGCAGGGGGCTCGGAGAAGGACCAGGGCCTTGGAGGAGGGACGGGGCAAGGGTGTTTGGTTTTGTGTGAGTAGAAAGTTGGCAACCCTACGTGGTGACAGTGTTTGTGGGAAAGAACTGACTTCAGGGAGTTAGGTTACAAGATCCAGAGGAGAAGCAGACCAAGTGTTGCTCCCGGCAAAAAAAAAGGAGATACAGTTTTGACTCTCTGAGCCAGAGGGCTGGAGACCAACCCAACAAACCACACTCCATTGGTCCATTGTCAAGGCTCTCTGTCAGCTGAGCCCTCTTCTGCACGGGAACCGGGAAACAGGTACAGCTTAAGGTTTCCAGGAACTCAATACCCCTGAAAGGAACACTTAGCGGCTTCTCAGAAAGGTACACTAGCCCCTCTCTTTGAGCTCCAACTCCAGCAAACAGCTAAGGCTGATGAGGAGACTCGGGGGACATTTTTGGTACTTCTATGTCGTTTGTGATAATTTTGTATTTATTGCTGTGGGATTGGTTGGTTACTGATTTATTTTAATTAGTTGATTCTCTTCTCTTTTCCCTTTCCCTTTTTGTAATGTACCCCTATCCTTTCTGGGAATAAAATGTTGTTCTTATAGAAGGTCATTATGTTGTATAAGTTTATATAGTCACTAGATGGAGACACAGGGTGCAAAGAACTTAATGCCCAATAGTTTTAAAGGGGGTGTGACAGGGTAGCACCGCCCCACCAGCAGCCCCAGTAGCATCAGGCCAGAAGCACTGATGGCAGAAGTCCTGGCCCTGTCCCTACTGGGCATGTTCCAAGTGCTCTGGGAGTATAAAAGGAAGGAGCCCAGTTCAGTCTAGGTTGGCGGCCGCAAGGGAATGACCTGACAGGGAAACTCCTGCAGAGGACCAGCCAACACTCGCAGAGGCCCTGGGGACTGAGACCTCTCCAAGCCAGCTCAAAGCCCTACTAGAGGAGGAATCAGGTGAGGCAACTGACCCAGAGGCCCGCAGAGAACCTAGGGACTTGTGGGAGACCTCCATGCTCAAGCCAGGAGGAAGCAACCCGGGAGGGAGGGTGATGGACTGATACCTTGCCTCTGGAAAGCCTCAGCATGTTTTGGTAAGATCCCCCATTGAGCCAGGGGTAAGATCCTATGCCACGGTTAAGGCCAGAGGCCAGGACCTAGTGGAGTGGGAGAGTCTCTGGCCACCAGGCCGTACTGCCCTGCAACCAGTGGCAATTCTCTGGACTCTGGCCACTAGGCCGTACTGCCCTGCAACCAGGAGCAGTTCTATGGATTCTGTCCACTAGGCTCTACTACCCTGTAACCAGGGGTGATTCTATGGACTCTGGCCACTGGGCCATATGGCCCTGCAACCAGGGGCAATTCTATGGGCTCTGGCCACTAGGCTGTACTGCCCTGCAACCAGGGACGATTCTATGGAGTCTGATCACTAGGTCATATTGCTCTGCAACCAGGGGTGATTCTATGGACTCTGGACACTAGGCCATACTACCCTGTAACCAGAGGCACAAACCCTCACAGAGGGTTACTGATCCCCTGTGGAGGGATGAATAAGAGTCTATCACTCTTTTGGAGCTGAAGTGCCCCAGCAAGGGCTACACTTGAAAAGGAGTTCTTACCTCTTTAGTAACTAAGTGCTAAATATTGTTGGTTGCACTTCAAGCTATTGTCTTGAAAGATAAACAACCGCATAAACATTTCATTTTAAAAAAGCTTTAGTAGGTCAAAAGGGTCTTAAAAACTATGTAAGTCATACATCAGGAAAATATGAAAAGTCCTCTGAAGTAACCTTAACAGTTTAGATCTCCTGAAACTAATTTCTGCCAGTCAAGGTTACATTAGGGAGCAATATATTAAATGAAGCCATCTTCAGAGTCATAACACTTTAATGAAGTATTGCCTACATACATAATCAGTATGCTTTCATCCCTCAAACAGCAGAATTACATTTCCAAAGACTCAATTTTGAGATGTTGGATTGTTTTAAGAATTCCATGAAATGTTGTCTCATTATTTTGACCCACAAAGAACTGTGCTGCCAGGGTTGATGAATCAGATAACTTGCAAATCCTTGCAGTTTGCATTTGCATCCCTGAATAACTAGTTTCTAATTAATATTTACATAGAATGTAACATATAATTTTTAAAATCCAACTGCCAAATACTCTGAATATAGTTTTTACCAAACAAATGTTTATAGTCTTATATTTAGGTAAATAAATAATAATAACAACATTTTTTTAAAAAATGCACATTCATTCAAACAAAAAACATGACTTTACTTTGAATGATTTTTTTTTCTTTTCGGAAAGAATGCTCCTAGAAAGCAAGTCTTATGCTCAAACTTCATGCAGGCATACTGAAATCTTAGGTGTCTCTCCTTGTTTATAAAAGTTTCAGTCAGACAGGCGGGGAACAGAATTAATACCATGTTTCTTGAGTAAACAGCCAGACATGAGCGCAAGAAAACAAATAGTCAAAGTCACAGTATAAATGACTAGTTTGTAAACAAGCCATAAGTTGGAAAAGGCACTCCTTGCCCATTTAGAGCAATAGTGAACAAAGATGTAAAAATTAGAGATAACTGACAAACAGAAAAAAGGAGTAAATTTGTTTGAGTAAATATTTGCTAAAATGAATTTTCTAAGCTCTATTTTTTTCTAAATTGCACAAATAGATTTTGCTGATTATGGTTGCGTAGTTACATATCATGTCTCTGTTACTAATACTGAAAGTGTAACATAGTGTTGAGAACTAGACAAATAGTTAGTAAGATCATATATGGAATGACTGTTAAAAAGTACACTGTTTATATTCTTTATTTCCTGTAACATCACTAGTAAGTAAGGAGGAACCTTAACCTAAAATGCATAAAATAGGGTAACTAAATTATTATCAATATAATGTCTATTAATTACAAAGACTTAGGGTATTCCAGATATTCATTGAAAAGACTCAATATCCTAGCTATTTCTAGAGAAACAGGGTTTGTCCTGGTTCTAAAAGAACCAGCTGGGAAAACATCCAGTTCCCAAGTCAACATCCTCTCTTCAGCTCCTTTCAGCAGCTTAGGCTTTGCACTTCCTTGGTCCTGATGTACCCCGATAGTCTCCTACCGATTAATGTCTACAGAAATGCTTCAAACAGACTTTTCCAAAATGATATGGTGGACTTAACCCAAAAGAAGGAGGAGCAGTTTGTTAGAGACTTCCTATGCTGTTGCTGCTTGGATCTATGTTGGTCTCATGTCACCATGCTTCCCCTGCCCCACCACCCTAAAAAATAGTTTGGGGGTATGGATGGGGAGAGGAGAAAATGCTGCAAACAAGTCAGCTGTGGAGATTAGACTGGATGAGATCAGGTTAAAGTAGAGCTTGAAAGGAAACTGTTTTCCTGTCCCATTAATTTTTTTGAGTTTTCAATTTTTTCTTGTTCTGCACTGGGACAAAACTGAGACCTCTCTCTCCCCCCCTCCCCCAAATGGCCTGATGGTCAGGTCATTCACCTGGACTGTGCAAGATCCCAGTTCTGCTCTGCCCCATTCAGAGCAAGGACTTAAACCAGTGTCTCTCACACCCCTAGTGAGTCACCTAACCACTGGTCTAGAGTTGGTCTCACCCATTAAATATTTAATTATTAATACAAAGTGGCAGAGCTCCAACAGCAGAAACTGAGAAAGACTCATCCCACACTATCAAATAACATGGTCAAGGGCATTCAGTGGGGAGGCAGAAAGTCCCAGTTCAAGTCCTCAGTCTAAACCAAATGGAGTAAGGAATTGAACCTGGGTCTTGCATATCCCAGGTGAATACTATTCTGGGATTGGTCACTCTCTTATGTTTCGAACAGAAATTCCATCCTGGAGCTGAGAAACCTTTCAGATGAAAATTTCATGAAAATTGACTGTTTCATGCAAAAAGCTTGGGTTTTGATGAATGTACATTTTTCAACAATAGTTTAATTGAAAATTTCCTAACTAGCACAAAGTTAAAGACCATGTTGAGGTTAAAGGGGTCCTCTGCACTCAAATATCTTAAAAATAAGTGATGGAATAAGAAGGAAGGTTCTGGGATAGGCCTGTGTTGAGAAAGAAAAGTATCAGATCCAGGCCTGCAATGTAGTCGGGGGAACGGAGAGGAAGAAGGAGCGATCAGGAGAAGAAGTTTGTTTATACATGAGAGAGCAATTTCCGCGTTGTAGCCAGAGTGTAATGAAGGTCAAAACTGCTCAAAATAATGTCTGAGATGAGGGGAGGCTATTGTTTCTGGTGCTATATCACTTATGTCTAGTTTTCTTTTTCGCAAAGAATATTAATACAAACAGAAAAGATAAGATAATATCTCTAAAAGTAGTTCTGGTCACTAGGATGTAGTAGTTTTCCCTCTAAAAGTAGTTCTGGTCACTAGGATGTAGTAGTTTTCCCTCTAAGGACAGTGTATATTTCTCCCCATAGGCCAGCAGAGAGACGACAAAAACCCTTTTGTCCCCCTAACGTCATACTGCTTAACTGGAGCTAGATATTAAATTTTTAACATCTATTCTCCATTTGATGTAGAAGCAGAGTGTATGAGTGAAATAATGTTTTACTTTCAATATGCCTTCTAGTCAGGAGAAACTTGCTTTTAATTGGCTCATATAGACTCATAGACTCATAGACTCTAGGACTGGAAAGGACCTCATGGCAGGACCAAATACTGTCTAGACCATCCCTAATAGACATTTATCTAACCTACTCTTAAATATCTACAGAGATGGAGATTCCACAACTTCCCTAGGCAATCTATTCCAGTGTTTAACTACCCTGACAGTTAGGAACTTTTTCCTAATGTCCAACCTAAATCTCCCTTGCTGCAGTTTAAGCCCATTGCTTCTTGTTCTATCATTGGAGGCTAAGGCGAACAAGTTTTCTCCCTCCTCCTGATGACACCCTTTTAGATACCTGAAAACTGCTATCATGTCCCCTCTCAGTCTTCTCTTTTCCAAACTAAACAAACGCAATTCCTTCAGCCTTCCTTCATAGACCATGTTCTCAAGACCTTTAATCAATCTTGTTGCTCTTGTCTGGACCCTCTCCAATTTCTCCACATCTTTCTTGAAATGCGGTGCCCAGAACTGGACACAATACTCCAGTTGAGGCCTAACCAGCGCAGAGTAAAGCGGAAGAATGACTTCTCGTGTCTTGTTTACAACACACCTGTTAATGCATCCCAGAATCACGTTTGCTTTTTTTGCAACAGTATCACACTGTTGACTCATATTAAGCTTGTGGTCCACTATGACCCCAAGATCTCTTTCTGCCATACTCCTTCCTAGACAGTCTCTTCCCATTCTGTATGTGTGAAACTGATTGTTCCTTCCTAGGTGGAGCACTTTGCATTTATCTTTATTGAACTTCATCCTGTTTACCTCAGACCATTTCTCCAATTTGTCCAGATCATTTTGAATTTTGACCCTGTCCTCCAAAGCAGTTGCAATCCCTCCCAGTTTGGTATCGTCCGCAAACTTAATAAGCGTACTTTCTATGCCAACATCTAAATCGTTGATGAAGATATTGAACAGAACCGGTCCCAAAACAGACCCCTGCAGAACCCCACTTGTTATACCTTTCCAGCAGGATTGGGAGCCATTAACAACTACTCTCTGAGTACAGTTATCCAGCCAGTTATGCACCCACCTTATAGTAGCCCCACCTAAATTGTACTTTCCTAGTTTATCTATAAGAATATCATGCGAGACTGTATCAAATGCCTTACTAAAGTCTAGGTATATCACATCCACCGCTTCTCCCTTATCCACAAGGCTCGTTATCCTATCAAAGAACACTATCAGATTAGTTTGACACGATTTGTTCTTTACAAATCCATGCTGGCTATTCCCTATCACCTTACCACCTTCCAAGTGTTTGCAGATGATTTCTTTGATTACCTGCTCCATTATCTTCCCTGGCACAAAAGTTAAACTAACTGGTCTGTAGTTTCCTGGGTTGTTTTTATTTCCCTTTTTATAGATGGGCACTATATTTGCCCCTTTCCAGTCTTCTGGAATCTCCCCTGTCTCCCATGATTTCCCAAAGATAATAGCTAGAGGCTCAGATACCTCTTCTATTAACTCCTTAAGTATTGTAGGATGCATTTCATCAGGCCCTGGTGATTTGCAGGCATCTAACTTTTCTAAGTGATTTTTTACTTGCTCTTTTCTTATTTTCTCTTCTAAACCTACCCTCTTCCCGTAAGCATTCACTATACTAGACATTCCTTCAGACTTCTCAGTGAAGACTGAAACAAAGAAGTCATTAAGCATCTCTGCCATTTCCAGTCTCCCGTTACTGTTTCCCCCTCCTCATTGAGCAGTGGGCCTACCTTGTCCTTAGTCTTCCTCTTGCTTCTAATGTATTGATAAAAAGTCTTCTTGTTTCCCTTTATTCCCATAGCTAGTTTGAGTTCATTTTGTGCCTTTGCTTTTCTAATCTTGCCTCTGCATTCCTGTGTTATTTGCCTATATTCATCCTTCGTGATCTGACCTAGTTTCCATTTTTTATATGATGCCTTTTTATTTTGTAGGTCACGCAAGATCTCAAGGGTAAGCCAAGGTGGTCTTTTGCCACATTTTCTATCTTTCCTAACCATCGGAATAACTTGCTTTTGGGCCCTTAATAGTGTCCCTTTGAAAAACTGCCAACTTTCCTCAGTTGTTTTTCCCCTCAGTCTTAATTCCCATGGGACCTTACCTATCAGCTCTCTGAGCTTACCAAAATCCGCCTTCCTGAAATCCATTGTCTCTATTCTGCTGTACTCCCTTCTACCCTTCCTTAGAATTGCAAATTCTATGATTTCATGATCACTTTCACCCAAGCTTCATTCTACTTTCAAATTCTCAACAAGTTCCTCCCTATTTGTTAAAATCAAGTCTAGAACAGCTTCCCCTCTAGTAGCTTTTTCAACTTTCTGAAATAAAAAGTTGTCTGCAATGCAGTCCAGGAACTTATTGGATAGTCTGTGCCCCGCGGTGTTATTTTCCCAACATATATCTGGATAGTTGAAGTCCCCCATCACCACCAAATCTTGGGCTTTGGATGATTTTGTTAGTTGTTTGAAAAAAGCCTCATCCACCTCTTCCACCTGATTAGGTGGCCTGTAGTAGACTCCCAGCACGACATCACCTGTGTTTTTTACCCCTTTTAGCCTAACCCAGAGACTCTCCACACTTCCATCTCCTATGTCCATCTCCACCTCAGTCCAAGTGTGTACATTTTTAATATATAAGGCAACACCTCCTCCCTTTTTCCCCTGTCTATCCTTCCTGAGCAAACTATACCCATCCACACCAACATTCCAGTCGTGTGTATTATCCCACCCAGTTTCAGTAATGCCAGTAATGTCATAGTTGTATTTATTTATTAGCACTTCCAGTTCTTCCTGCTTATTACCCATACTTCTTGCATTTGTATATAGGTATCTAAGATACTGGTTTGATCTTGCCTCCCAGCTTTGCCCTGACCCTCCTTCCTCTCTGCCATTATAGCCCGTGCTCCCTCCTGTTTCCAACCCATCTCCCAGGTCTTGTTCCCCACTTACCTGTGGGCTTTGCTCACCTGTCCCCGTCGAACCTAGTTTAAAGCCCTCCTTACTAGGTTAGCCAGTCTGTGCGCAAATAAGGCCTTTCTCCTCTTTGAAAGGTGAACACCATCTGTTCCTAGCAGTCCTTCCTCTAATAGCATCCCGTGGTCGAGGAGTCATATCACCAGACTTCAAGAAGATGCATCATAAATTATTTATAGAGCATATATAGATTGTTCTATTCAATTCAGTCTTCAACATTTGGTCTTCAGTTGCTAGCATTTAATTAACCCAGTTTGTGATGAGGGGGAAGAAGTGATGGTATGCTCCAATTTTAATAAATATTTTTTTTCTTTCTTAGAGCCAGCAAAAGTGAGAAGTGGTGGTATGGGATAATCCTCCCCTAATTTGATTTGAACCGTGGATATAATCAGCAAATGATGTATTCATTCTGACGTGGACTCAAGTTATAGTCTTATTCTGTTTCATTGCAGTCAGTCATACTATGTTTTTTCCATAAATGAAGAACGAAGTCTGAATTGCTTTGGTTGTTTCCCTTAATCTAAAATGAAACAGAAATAAGCATAGCAAGGTCTCTGTGAGAGAGAACAGTTGTCTCCTCTCCAATGTTCTTCATCAGTTCTGCATCACAAAATGGTGACTGCCTCAAAAAGCAGACTGCTTAGAAATTTAACTGTGCAGTTACAAGGGTTATATATCTTCAAAACCACATGGCCCAGTGGGGAAGCTTTTGTAATTGGCTTTATACTGCTATCCTAGTCTGTAAGTAATGTATTCTTATTAGAGATTCCTGGAACCATTTCTGGGCTATTCAGTGATACAAAGTGACAGAGAAGCATCCTGGAGTGCAGGCTAGGAGAATGGCAGAAAGCTCCTTTGTGCCTGGGATGTCACATTATACACTTCTAATGCTCGACTGTACTTACCAAGGAAGTGTGTGGCAGAACTATTGAGAACAGTGAAGCATATGGTTCATTCTTAGTGCCTTCCTTCTAAAGCAGTTTCATCAATTAAATGCTATGAGCAATTTTCCATCTTCTTTACTGAAAAAAAATCTATTGTCTCATTTACCAAGTTGCCAATGTCAGAGCAATGAGGACAAATGCACTGTAGCCCTGACTGTAGACAACATTGTTTTATGTGGCAGAGGATATTTGGGTGAGGTGGAGATTTAGGTTCATAACTTCTTCTGAGCAGTGGTATCCTTGCCTGCTGTAGCTTGTGAAGGTTGTTGGTGAGGCATTAGTCTATTAGTTGGGATCTATCATCAAAGCCTCTTTGGTGGAGGGCATTGTGCAAGCTTAGCTATAATGTGTTTGACTTCCTTGTGGGATGATACTTCAATTTTTAAGGTACAGAGATAATGAGGAAACAGTTTGGGCTCAATCTTGGACTCTGTATTTCAATGAGTTATTTGCCTGAGTAAGGAGTTGTCATAAACAGATAGCGAAGGGTTAATGTCTTTTTTACCTATAAAAGGGTTAACAAACAGTGACCTGAAACACCTGACCAGAGGACCAATCAGAAAACAAGACTTTTTCAAATCTGGGTGGAGGGAAGTTTGGGTGTGAGTCCTTTGTTCTTGGGCTGTTTTTTTTCTGGGCTCTGAGAGTGACCACAGGAATCTCCAGGCTTTCTAATCTTCTGTTTCCAAGTTGTAAGTACAAGGATAGCAAGACAATAAGTTTATATTGTTTTTTTGTATTTACATGTGTGTAGCTGCTGGAATGTATTAAATTGTATTCTGTTTGGATAAGGCTGTTTATTCATTTTTTTCTTTTAAGCAATTGACTCTGTATATTGTCACCTTGATACAGAGACCATTTTGTGTATTTTTCTTTCTTTTTATATAAAGCTTTCTTTTTAAGACCTGTTGGAGTTTTTTTAGTGGGGGCTCAAGGGGATTGAGGCTGCAGCTCACCAGGGAATTGGTGGGAGGAAGAAGACAGGGGAAAAGAGAATCTCTTTGTGTTAGATTTACTAAGCCTGACTTTGCATACCCTCTGGGTGAGGGGAGATAGAGATTTGATCTCTCGGTACTTGTGTTTCAAGGACTTGAAGCAGGGAATATCCTAGAGTACCCAGGGTGGGGAAATCTGGGAGGAGGTAAAGAGGGGGAAGGGAAGTGGGTTATTTCCCTTTGTGGTGAGACTCAGGGCACCTGAGTCTTGAGGTTCCCCAGGGAAGGTTTTGGGGAGACCAGAGTGAGCCAGACACTGGAATTCTCTGGCTGGTGGCAGCAATATCAGATCCAAACTGGTAATTAAGTTTGGAGGTTTCATGCTAGCTTCTCATGTTCTGAACTCTAAGGTTCAGATCTGAGTAGGAAAGTTATGACAGGAGTTCAGATTTAAGAACTTTTGGGTAATGGTGTAGACAAGGGATCGGCAACCGTTGGCATGCGCTCCTTCCCATTGCCTCCATTGGCCTGGAGCGGTGAACCGTGGTCAGTGGGATCCACGATCTGCCAAACCTGCGGATGTGGCTGGTAAACAAATCAGCTCTACCCACCAGGGTGCTTACCCTGGCGAGCTGTGTGCCAAAGATTGCTGATTCCTGATGTACACTCACATAGATTTTATCAGGTGAGATGTTAACAAAGATTAAATCTGTTTAAGCTGGTACAAAAAAGAGGTCAAGGTTTGCTCCCTTCAAGTGTAAAGATCGCAATCACGGCCTATGCAACACTTAAAACACACTCAACACCTAACTGGAAGCCTTAAACAGACCTTGAGTGGTGTATAGATATCTGTTGGCTTCCACACCAGACTAAATGGGAAACAGTGCAGGAATTATATACATTAGTATCCTTTTTTAAAAGAGAAAAAGATCTCTTTTCATTTCTCATAACTTTCCTCTTTTTCTTAGGATTTTGTATTTTACCCCATTTTGGTACAAAGCTCTCAGTCTGAAATTTAGAGGTACCCAGAAGATCTGAACATCTGCAAATACTAGGTGGTTTGACTGTATTACTATCGTCAAACTGGAAATATTAAAAAGTTAAATTTAAAAATACAAATAAATTATCAGGATCATACATTCTTTATTCTAGCGCTATTTAAAGTGGAATATTAAGTAATCTTTTAATCAACTGGAAATTAAATAAAAGAAAATAAGACTAGTTTCAGCAAATTGTAACTATTTGCAGACAGCAAAGAATCCTGTGGCACCTTATAGACTAACAGATGTTTTGGAGCATGAGCTTTCGTGGGTGAATACCCACTTCGTCACATGCATCTGACGAAGTGGGTATTCACCCATGAAAGCTCATGCACCAAAATGTCTGTTAGTCTATAAGGTGCCACAGGATTCTTTGCTGCTTTTACAGATCCAGACTAACACGGCTACCCCTCTGATATTTGCAGACAGTCTTTGTTAAAAAAGCCAGATAAGTTTAATGCACTGATAGATCAGTCAAGTATTCTTATTTATGAATGGCTGCAGTTACTACATCATGATAACAACTTTGGGTGACAAGAAGCATGAAAGACCATATATCAGCTCACAGTCCCTTAAGATCATTTCACTTAAAGACCTGTAGAAGAATGTTTCTGCTGCTTTAGAGAAATGACATACTCTAGTTGTGAATTTATAGACTTTATTCAAGTGGAAGGCCAGTAAATGTAAATTATCACCTTGACAATGAGAAAGTATCAAGTTTTCATTTGGGGAGGCATAGAAGGTTTTGTTTCTGATAAGCCATTCTAATGTAATAAAAGAGTGCTTTGCCTTACAATGATCAATATGTTTAGTCTAATTTTAGACTCTTGTCATATGCATAACTAGAGCTAAGGTAGGTATAATTTGATTGTCGAGAACAAGAAGAGGCAATACTGTAAGCAGAATATGCCACACTGCTTGGGTAAGTATGCAGAGCTGCACAGGTCCAATAGCATAGGGTTTGTGATTAATTCTTTTAGTGCAGTTGATAAGCTACTCTATGAAATATGCTGATTTTCCAAGCAACAGAACAGTTCTTAATTTTTAAGTTTATAAAGGACTGTTTTAAGGACAATTATGAAAACCAGATATGAGAACAGGAATAGACTGTTAGTCAGCTAAAAGCAGGACATGACTTTTGGATAAAACGGGGTGCATCTTAATCACTGTAGTGCCAAAAGGCTAATTAAACTCCAACAAGGAATTAACATAGCACAAGCCGAGAGAGCACATACACATTATCATCATTCTGTGCAAGACGACAAACCATGCAGTCCAAATTGCAGCTTAAGGGGAAAACCATCAAATATATTGGACCTCTTGGTTAGAAATAAAGTGGGACTAAACTGAGTTCTAATTGTTTAATAGCAAAAAATGCTGCTTTGTGCATTTCTTATTTTTTTCTAATAAAAGATGAGGTGGCTGAAAACATCAAGCTAAATAATCAAAAGCACTTTATTTCTCTAGGCTTGCAAAGCCTCTGTTTAGACTCATATGACAGTAATGTGTGACAATGTTCATGATATAATGTCTGCTTGTTAGCACAGTAACACCTCAGTTGTCATTTTCTGTTGCAGATATTTGCAGTAGAGATAATGGGCCAGATACATCAAAGGGATTACAGATGATTACCAAATATACGCTGCTACATAATGGCACTGCTTGATATTTATGAAGTGCTGATTTTGCTATAAGGCTACATCTGGATTCTGCTCTGTCACTTCTTTGTGCACCTGGAGTACCTTCATTCAGATCTGTGAAGCTATTTTGTTTTCTCCTGGTGCAACCAGGATAATAATTTGGTCCTTAAACAGCTGCAGTGAAAATTTCCAAGATTCTAACAATCCATTCCTGCATGAATACGTTTGGTTAAAGTCCAGAGGAAATAAATGTATCTGGCTGTTATCCTTTTGATTAATGTGGCTTTTGGGACTAATAGAAGTCAGAGTAACATGTCTTTTGGGAGCGTATGGCACAGATCTAATAGTCCTTACTACCCCCTAACCACATACAGTGAGTGTTTTGAGGCTGAGCGGTGGTACCTCAGCTATTAGTCTGAAATAGCTTCCACAAAACAGTTCCATTATGATTATACAACCCTGGGGTGAGGATTCCTTTCCCCATAGATATTCAGTCTCAAGCCCACTACTGCAACTAGGTACTGAGACCCTTGGTTTGGCCCTTATACTTTTGTTTTTTAAGAAGCAGAGTTTATTTTATGATTTGAATGGAAGGCACTCACATACGGATGGATAAGACACTAAGATATATACTTATTTAATTTACATTGATGCCAGTCACTAAGGGACAGAAATGGAAGTCCTGTGCATGTCCATTTAAGTTTTGAAATAACTGCAGTAGATGTGTGTAAAATCCAAGTACCCTCTCCATCGCAGTATTCTATTTAAGGTCTTTAAATAATATTAGTTTCCCTCCCTTGAAAGGTAGAAATTCAAAAAAGAGTTCAGATCTCAGCTAAGTGTGAAAGAAAAATAAAATAGAGTGATCTGCTTAGGAATGGTCCGTCACTCACAATGAAAAAAGTCAAATAGCTTTAAAATAAGTTTAAAAGACTTAAATAAGAAAGTGGGACAGGAAATGATGGGAGCAGCAGAAGGATTAGGAGGACTATTAGATGCAAGGAAATCTGGAGAATAAATATAAAAAATAAACACTTGGCATAAAAATAATGAAACAGGAAAACTATAACTGCTTCTTTTAGTAATTAACCTTGCAGGGAAAATGTCAGGGGAAAAAAATAGATTTTCTTCCATGTCTGTCTACTTCCTGCTTCCCTTCTCACCCCTCAAAACATGTAACTACTATGGAAACCCAATATAAAAATGAGGTATTTACCAGAATATGTCAGCCATGAAAGTAATTTATTATTTCTAGGTCAGATCATTGTTTTCCATTCTATTTTTCAGCAAAACAATTCAATACCACAGTTGCCTAGTTTTGTGCAGATCCAAGTGACCATCTAAGCCAGTTATTTAATGAGTTTATTTGCAAAAAATAACGTAACTGCTATTATTTAGTGTTTGTACTGTGATAATCTGTAGAGATCCTAGATAGGGATTTGGATTAGTCTATACACACATAATGGAAACATGTTTCCTCCCACATACAGATTACAAGCAAAATTCATTTTAAAAAGTATTGTGTGGATTTAGTGGTGGTGAAAGGTGCTGTCTTGAGAGCCCTAGTTAACTGAGTCCTTTGTTTACCTGCAGTTTGCAGCAGCACAGATTTCTAACACACACTGACCTCCCAACATGGTTCAACTTTGGTACAGCCAGTAAGGGGATGGAGGCAATCTCAAGGGAAGTTCAGTGTCCTAGACCCAGAGAGTTCTTGGCCTCTGCTGAGTCTGCCAATTAGTGTAAAATCTAGTGAAAAGTTTGTAATGTAGTAACACAAACTCCTCTGCTGTAGGGCCACCAAAATAGATTAGATGGGGACAATTTTTAATCCCTAATGAGCTGGGCTGGACTCAAACTAGACCCTGCAGGTGAAAGGCCATGCAGCTTATTAGCTGTTCCTTGAGGCACCCAGACTCCCAGTAAGTGCTAATTTTACAATTTCCCCTGAACATACAAAAAAGTCTAATTCTTGAAACATACCTTTATTAAATACAAATTCTGACCTTTTTGGATATTACACCAGGTTTTCCATTGTCTGGACACAGACAACATCTCCCATGCATGTCCTGTAAACACTCTCTCTACCATCAACTGCCTCACATTGTTTGTAAAGGGACAGCTCCCTTTAACTAAAATACAAACAATAAATTAATAGTAACACAACATCTAAATTCTATTTTTTGCATTTGGACAAATTCAAGGATTCAATAGTGAATTCACATCTGGAATCTCTGTGTAAATTAATGATGCATTGGCATTACATTTAACAGCGAGATATACACTTGCTTTCTATGATACTACTCTACGTTGAAGGCTTATTTGAGACAAACTTTCTTGAAGGAGACAACAATGGATGGTACTGTGGACAGCCGCTTCTTGTATAGTGAATCTCCTAATTTAGGATTTACGCTTTATGTAACTGGAGTATTGTACTTACAACCTATATGTCTTTCAGAGAGCGCTTTCATCTTAGTGGTACACTGTGTAGATTATTATTACTTTCTCTAGCCTAAGGAAAGTGAAATAATTTGGAACTAATAAAGTAACATATTTTATTATTGAATTTAGAGCATGCACTCCAATTGGCAACATAACAGAAGAAGGTTTTTCTTTTATATATATATAGCAGTATATATATATACAGTATATATAGCAGGAAACTGCTTAAATACCATGGTCATAGGCACTAGATAAAAGCCTAAACTTGATATATGGATTATTATAGCATATTTGCTATGTACTCCAGGATTTGGAATTTGTAATGAGATTTCATTCAGACCAATTTAATTAACCTGAAAATGTTCTATGTCACATTTTACAAGTGTAAAGTATATATATATATATACTTGTAAAATGTGACATTGCACATTTTCAGGTTAATTAAATTGGTCTGAATGAAATCTCTTTACAAATTCCAAATCCTGGAGTACATAGCAAATATGCTATAATAATCCATATATCAATTTTAGGCTTTTATCTAGTGCCTATGACCATGGTATTTAAGCAGTTTCCTGCTATATATACTGTGAAGCTAGTACTTATCAATATCAGCCATCATATCCTCTGCTTATTTCAAAATGGGGGAAAAGGTCATCTGAGCAGTAAGGAAAGAGGGATATTGACAGGAAAACACCAGCCCTGTTGTGATGTGAACATTTCCAAATAGTATTCAGAACCAGAATTCTCAGCAACCATGGATTTCCCATGATTTTGTGTATGTCCATCTATTTTCTAAAGGGCATCCAGTGGTGCAAGTGGAATCCATTTCTTACTGGAATGGGGGTGTGGCACAGGGGGAGGCACATGACCTTCTCACGTGACCCTCCACATGACTCCACCCTGCCCCCTGGGAACCCCATGCTTTTCCCATCCCCTCCCCATGATCCACCTCCCTGACCTGAGAGAGGGCTCTGTCCTCCTCCCACGGTACCGGAGAAGCAGAACATGCGACCACAGAGTGGCACAGTTGCCAACTTTCATGTGGTAAATAAGCACCCTGACTTTCACAATAAGCCAAAAATCAAGCAAATCCAATTTCAAAACAAGGCCAAAACAAGCCAATCTCTAAGAACCCCAACACTTGCCAATGTGAAGTCTGGGACTGTGGTGCACTTGCTGTGCACCCCTGACTCTCTCCTCCTTTTGCCCCTGCTTGTCTCTTGCCCCTGCTTGCCCGCCCCTTGGCCCTGCTTGCCAGGAGCCAATAAAAAAAAAAGAAGCAACAAGCTACAAGCCAAACAAGTAACAAGCTAAAAGTCAAAAACTAGCCAACAAGCAACTCACAAGCCAATTAAGCAAAAAAACAAGCCAAATGTCTGGTTTTTGTGTGCATTTGGCATGTCTGCTGGGCGGCCACACACCCGCAGCTCCTCCAGTGCAACTGTACTGCCCCAGCCCTTCCATGCACAGTCTCCTCCATCTGTAGTGTACAGCAGCCAGCCCTGCTGGAGGTTAGGCCTGGCGGCAGTACAGCAACGTCAGAGGAGCTGCTCACATGGGGCTGCTTAGTGGCCCCATGTTCTGCTCCTTTCCCTGCTGCGATTCCCAGAAGAGTCCTATGGTTCAGGGCTCCTCCGGAAACTGCAACAGAGAAAGAAGCAGAACGTGGGGGCCCTGGGTGACCCTACGCTCGCAGCTCCTCAGGCACAGCTTCTGTATGTCCACAGCCCTGCCCCCAGTCCTGTCCTCCAGTGGGAATGCTGTACAGACGGAGGAGATCCTGCATTGAAGGGCTGAGGGTGGTACAGCTGTGCCAGAGGAGCTGTGGGTATGGGGCCACCCAGAGGTCCCACATTCTCCTCCTCTTTACGGTATGCTGCAGCAGCTATAAAAGTCTTGATAGTATGGCATGTCTGCCTGCACCGCTGAGGGCATCTCATACTCCACAAAGAACTGTGAGCAAACTTGTGCAAGAAGCAGGAAGAGGAGACTATAGAGGATGCCTCACACATACAAGCAGTGTTCAAATCCTGTTGTTTCTTTCTACTGAACATCTTAGACTCATCGATTTTCTTTCTCTTCCTCTAGTGAAAGTTCTCTTTCAGAAAAGAAGGGAAAGAGAGCTGATAATTGCTCAGAATCCCCACTAATGCCTGAAGAAGATCGATATTCCTAGCCCAGCTGGACCATAACTGTAATCATTTTCATCCAGTTTCACTCTCTGATATGCCAATGATCCCTGATAACAGAAAATGTGTTTTTAGTCTTATTCATCTTTTCCATGTTACTGATAACCAGCACACAAGAAATTTTTGGAAATTACTGGAAAGCAGGTATTAGACACTTGTCAAAATGTTACTCTTCAAGTGTCAAAATCCGGATTTGGACTACAAAGTTTGTATCAAGTGCTGCAGCTAAGGTAGTAAACATGGGAAACAGCTATAGCACTTCAGTTGTGACTTCAGTAAAAGCTGTGGTGTTGATCCTCTTCAGACCTTCTTGATCTTCCATATGTTGAACCCTGGAGCAGCATCCTAACCAAATGTTATGAAATATGAAAGGTAAGGTTCACACAATGAAGTTAGCATATCAGTGTTGTAGATATTGCACATATACATTTCTGTTTTTCTGGTTAAGGGCCTGATTCCCCCACTGTACTCACCCTGATTTGTACAGAACTTTTTGATGGAGTACTGTCAGGCCCAAAATGGTAAGATTGTGCCACCTTTCCGGTGAATTAAACTCCTTAGCTCCACAAGAAGGCCAAGCATCAGAGCCAGCATCATCTTCACTCATCACTAGCAAATAGGCATACATTCCTGTCCTTCATCACTCCAGATGTGGCAACCTGAATTTTTTCAGATTGCCCCCACATTACATGACCTCTCACTTACAGCAAATTGACCAACACATCACCTGCTTCTGTCCAATTGTTTTGTTCTGTCAATTATCACTATCCCTCAGCATGGCTCACCAGGCCTCCCAGTCCTATCTTCCTGACCCTTATCGCCACCATTTCTGCTCTCCTTACACTACCTATGAAGCCTCTCCTCCTGCTCAAATTCCTTTTACTCCATTACTCTACCTTCATATAGCCTAAATCAGTGTCACCTCTGATCTACCCGCAAAAAGCAAGTACCTAGTACTTTACACAATTAAAATGTGTTGCCAACTCTCACCATTTTATCATGAGTCTTTCCATGTTTGTGTTTTTCCTTAAAACCACAGTTGCTGGAATCAAGTTAGTACATGACAATCTCAGCTTTCATTTAAAAAAAATATAGAAGAGCCAATTGAAATTTTTTCTATTAAACTTTTTTTTTGGTCAGAAAATGTCAGTTTATCAAACCCAAATGTTTTCATGAAAACTCTTCAGTTTTGACTAAATTTTTATTGGAGAATGGAATGTTGGTTAAAACAAGACTCATCATTATCATTCAGAGCAGGGATGTAAACTTGAGTCTCTTACATCCCAGATAAGTGTCCTAACCACTGAGCTATTGGCTCCTGTGGGGTAAATTGTTCATGTTTTTTTATATAACATATTTCAAAAGAACTCATTTTCATTCAACAAGAAAATGAAAACAAATTATGAAAGCTCCAAAAAGAAATTATGAAATGGATTTCTTATTTTCTGGCCAGCCCGAGTTTCTAGCCTGCATTGCTACAGAGGAAAATTTGGCAACGTGTACATTAAAACCTTAAAATTATACTCCAACTCCTGAAGGCAAATAAAAAGAACCCAAAATGTATTAATTCATGAATCTCAAGATTTTTAAGCCCGTTTCATGATTTTTGTGAGCCTGATGTATGATTTTTGAATACCGAGGGCTAGCAGTGCTGAAATCATCATACATTTTAAATCAGCAGGTTCTTTGGAGAATGTGGGGGGCCATATAGATACAAATTCATTTAATGGAACAATCATTGGGCACACATAATAGCCATATGTTCCTTTGTAATCTTAGTGATTTGCAAGTGCCTTTTCTCCTGTCCCATCCTTCTGATCGTTATCGTCACACATTGCAACTTGTTTAATTTTAGATTGCAGACAATGTAGGATAAAAACGGGTTTATCTGTTCAGTTGAGTGCCTAGCACATTTCTGGGTGTGGCAATAATAAAAATTGTCAGTGATAATATTAACTACAAAATAAGAAAACAAAAGAAAACCCAAAACAGCAGCTTTGCAATGGAGCCAAGATGATATTATTGTTGGACACCCAACATTTACATTTCCTGATTTTCTGTGACTTTTGAATGTACGTCCTTAATGCTGGATTAATAGGGAGATTTCACTTAATATTTTTTGCATTTATTTTAAAAATAATTGGAAATGTTAATTTTATGCAAAGGTTTACCCCTTTCTCACACTCTCTCTTCTCTTCTTGTCTGTTTTACTGATAATTTTTTCAGGCTTGGAAAATATTGTCATAAGTGGCAGCAATTTAAAACAGATATTAGTCCTTTTAAATTAATTACTTCATTATTAACCTGTAGCTGCTCCCTTACAGATACCATTCAGAACTGTAATTGTTGAATCTGATTTTGGAGTTAGTTTGTAGTAGAAACATGACAACTAATGATAGGAAGCCCTTTACAGTAACATTCATCTGTATTCACATTGCAGAATAGTTAAAGCAAAATACTTAAAGTGCCCATTATCTAAAGGAAAAGACATGGAATCACAAATTCTAGTGTTAATATACTGACAGAAGCACCACTTCAAAAAAATAAATTATGCTTCCTGTTATACTTATTGTGTATAGCGACAATGACTCATGTCAGTTGTTTTCAGGTCTCTTTCCTGGTAATATGCTGCATTGCTAATTACAATCAGATTATGTGATCAACAAGCTACTATCATGCTGTTAAATATGTTTACAAATGAATGTATTTTCAACACTGTTCACATGGAGATATATGTCAATATAATCTTGGCTTCTAAATAGTCTATACACCACATTCTAAATCCCAACATAAACCAAAGGAACACTGAGCTATCCAGACTCTGATTTTCTGGTAGAATTGGCTTGGAAACTTCATACTTTCAGGTAAAGCACTTCAGACTGGCTGCCAAATCCCTCAGAATGAAGAACAGTTGTTCTTTGAGTGCTGGTCCTTATGTGTATTCCACACATGGGTATGCATGTGCACCATGTGCCTGAGATTCAAAAATTGTGTGAGATATAGCTGTTTGTTTTTGCCTGCACCCTTGAGCTCCTCGTGCTCAGTCCTGAGGGTACAAAGGAGGTGCATACCAGCCACCTTTTCTTATCACCATCTGTCCTGGAAGTTGGAATCATCTGTGTCCAAAACTATCTTTGCGCTGTCCTCTTGATCTGTAAATGTAATTGTAGATAGTGCCTAAGGGGGTTAATGTTTTTAGTTGTGTAGATTAGTTTTTCCCCACATCGAGGACCTTCTCCATTTTTCTCCCACTCAGGAGAAGAACTATGCCCACAATCCCTGGGTTTAACACCTGTGTATCCTGTCCTTGCTCCTTTTTAATTAGTGATGATTACCAGTGCATCCTTAGCTACCTTGGAGAGGCACACATCTCTGCCAACTGCAGTAGCTGCTGATCTTTCTTTTCTCATACCTGAAAACAATGAGAGCTTCAGCTGAGGAAGTACCTCATGCAGAAATCCAGGAGACACTAATCAGATCAAGGCCAGACAGACCCCTCTGTATATTGGCCTTGGTCCTCAAGAATCATTGTCTCAGGCGTCTCATGAGAGGAAAGGACATTCCTCTCACAAACACAAGAAGAAGATCCCCTTTCAGACTTGCTCCTAAGAGAAAGAATCCTTCCCCAACTCCTTCCAAATGTGGTAAATTCTGGCACTTGGTTCCAAAGTTTGTAGCCTGCTTAGGCTTCCTGACCATGAAAATAAGGCTCACAGGATCAAGGATCAAGTAACACCGATTCCGGCAACAGCTAGAAAAACAAAGATTCATCATCTGTTGGCACCAGTCAAGAGCTCCAGGTGGGAATCTTCTTCTCTGACAGTACTGGACTGATCCCAGAAGGACCCACTGTCCACTAAGTCAGTGACTGCACTGGATCTGATAATACTGACTTCCAGGACTCCTTGTACTCCAGGATGGACTGAGGCTTATAACTCCCTAGAGAATATCTTCACCTTCCCATACCCACAATCAACTCTGATTTTGGGTCCAGTCCTTGTGAGGGATGTTTTGACATCAGAAGAAGGATTAAACTTCAGGTACAGGATCCTTCTCCCTTGCTCTGTGTTCAACTGAGTCTAAATGCACTGGCACTGATGGTACCGCTGATGGATCCAGAAGCAACTTTCTTTGTTGGCTGAATCTGGTATCCAGGACAAACTGTCACCTCCACAAACAGAGATTAGCCCAGATATGGCTTCTAGACTGCCTTTGAGCTACCCTCTGCACAGACATGATTACCCTACAAGCAACTGATGGTACTCAGTACCATCAGTTTCCCCCAATCAGCTTTTGAACATCATAATAGCCCAGGGAATCCTTATATACGGCACCCTGGATCTGTATGAGAGTCTTACAACCCTCTTCCCCTAGACAACAACTATATCCACTAGCATATGTGGAAGAGGTAGACATTGAGCTGGATCCACGGTACCCACAGTATAGGCAGGCGTATCATCCTCCTAACTCAGTGAGACAATTGCCTCTTCTTCACTTGATGATCACAGAAAATACCAAGAACTCTTGCAGAAGGTGATGACTGAATTTCAGATTCCACTTGAGGAAGTCTATTATACACAGCATAAATGTGTGCACAATCTTCAGCTCATTGGTCCCAATCAAGTGGCTCTTTCAGTAAACAAAGCTATCATGGAACAAGCCAGAATAATGTAGCACAAATCTGCACCATGCAACTCTACTTTATAGGTACTTTGTACCTACAACACCCTGCCCTCAAATTTCTAATAGTAGAAGCGGACACAGAAACATTTAGGCAGCAACATCTGAATGGCACTCCTGTCATAGCACTAAACACTCTGGCCTTCTGGGAAAGAAAGTATTGTCAGCCACAAGCCTCTGATTTAGAATTGCTAATTACCAGGCCCTGTTAGAGAAGTATGATTTTAAGAACTACTCCAAGTTTCTGGAGTTTAAAGATAAATTCTCTTGTGAGAACAGAGCCCAATTCCAAGCCCTTATTGGCAAGGATTGATTAGTGGCAAAGGCTTTGCTTCAAGACTCAGTGGATGTGGCTGATATTGCATCTAGAACCATAGCAATTGCCATAGTAATGCCATCTAAATAGTGACTTTACTCTTTGGTGTTCCCCAGAGAGACTCAGAACACCCTTGTGACTGGCCCTTTAAAAATCTAATTTCTTTAACAAGAAGACAGATGAGTCTTTGCACTTGTTAAAGTCTCTGGGACCCTACTCCAGCATTGAAGAGGAAATATCAGAAATGGGTACATAAGGCAAAATCTCTCCCACAGCCTTTCAACCATCAATAAGCATATGAACCACTACACAAGTGCCAGAAGGTGCAAAGACCAAGATATACAGCCTCATCCACCTTGACAGCAGCCATCCAGCCTCATCTGCAGACCAAGTGTTGTTTTTGACAGGGTACTTGAGATTTGCAAACTATCATTGATGCCATCCCCAAACCTTTGGTGCCTGTCTACCATACTTGACTCACAACTGAAGGTCCATAACAGCAGACAAGTCAGTACAAGATATCATCCACTCCAGCTGCACCATCATGTTTCTTTCCTGTACCCACTTCTGGAATAACTCTCACAAGGAGATCCTTTGCTAGGAAGTGGATTGCTTCTCACAATATAGCATCATGGCATAGAGTTCTACACCCACTATTTCATAGTTCACAAGAAAAAGTAAGGCTGGAGATCCATTCTTGGCTTACATCAGCTAAATATTTTTATTTGCAAATTAAAGTTGTTCATGGTTACATAGACATTTCTTCCTGGAAAAAAAAGCCCACGAGGTTTGTTGCTCTAGACATGAAAGATGCTTACATTCATGTGGACCATCATTCATCCCACAGAAGGCTCATTGGATTTCTGGTAGGACAGAAGTACTAGCAGTATAGGGTACTCCCAATTAGGAATGAAATAGCACCCAGGGTCATCACAAAGTTCTTCTAAGTATTGATGGCACATATGAGGGGCTTGAAATCTTAATTTCCTACCTCAGAACTCCCTTACAGCAACTAGTAGCCCTATTATAGAATCATAGAATATCAGGGTTGGAAGGAACCTCAGGAGGTCATCTACTCCAACTCCCTGCTCAAAGCAAGACCAATCCCCAACTAAATCATCCCAGGCAGGGATTTGTCAAGCCTGATCTTAAAAACCTCTACGGAAGGTAATTCCACCACCTCCTTAGGTAACCCATTCCAGTGCTTCACCACCCTCCTAGTGAAAATGTTTTTCCTAATATCCAACCTAAACTGCCCCCACTGCAATTTAAGACTATTACTCCTTGTTCTGACATCTGCTACCATTGAGAACAGTCTAGATCCATCTTCTTTGTAACTCCCTTTCAGGTAGTTGAAAGCAGTTATCAAATCCCGCCCCCCATTCTTCTCTTCTGCAGACTAAATATTCCCAGTTCCCTCAGCCTCTCCTCATAAATCTTGCTCCAGCCCCCTAATCATTTTTGTTGCCTTCCGCTGGACTCTTTCCAATTTTTCCACATCCTTCTTGTAGTGTGGGGCCCAACACTGGACACAGCACTCCAAATGAGGCCTTGCCAATGCTGAATAGAGGGGAATGATTACATCCCTTGATCTGTTGGCAGTGCCCCTATTTATACAGCCCAAAATGTTGTCAGCCTTCTTGGCAACAAGGGCACACTGTTGACTCATATCCAGCTTCTCATCCACTGTAACTGTCAGGTCCTTTTCTGCAGAACTCCTGTCTACTGACTCGGTCCGTAGTCTGTAGCAGTGCATGGGATTCTTCCATCCTAAGTGCAGGCATCTGAACTTGTCCTTGTTGAACCTTTTCAGATTTCTTTGGCCCAATCCTTCTATTTGTCTAGGTCCCTCAGTATCATATCCCTACCCTCCAGCATATCTACCGCTCCTCCAAGTGTAGTATCATCAGCAAACTTGCTGAGGGTATGTCTACATCTAAATTTTGCAGCGCTGGTTGTTACAGCTGTATTAGTACAGCTGTATAGGGCCAGCGCTGCAGAGTGGCCACACTTACAGCAACCAGCGCTGCAAGTGGTGTTAGATGTGGCCACACTGCAGCGCTGTTGGGCGGCTTCAAGGGGGGTTCAGGGAACGCGAGAGCAAACCGGGGAAGGAGACCAGCTTCGCCGCGGTTTGCTCTCGCGTCCCCCGAACCCCCCTGCAAACCGCAGGGAAGGAGACCTGCTTGCACGGGGGTTCGGGGAACGCGAGAGCAAACCGAGGAAGGAGACCAGCTTCGCCGCGGTTTGCTCTCACGTTCCCCGAACCCCCCTGCAAACCGCAGGGAAGGAGACCTGCTTGCTCGGGGGTTCGGGGAACGCGAGAGCAAACCGGGGAAGGAGACCAGCTTCGCCGCGGTTTGCTCTCGCGTTCCCCGAACCACCCTGCAAACCGCAGGGAAGGAGACCTGCTTGCTTGGGGTTCGGGGAACGCGAGAGCAAACCGGGGAAGGAGACCAGCTTGATTACCAGAGGCTTCCTCAGGTATGCTGGGATACCTGCTTATTCCACAGAGGTCAAGAAAAGCGCTGGTAAGTGTCTACACTTGATTACCAGCGCTGGATCACCAGCGCTGGATCCTCTACACCCGAGACAAAACGGGAGTACGGCCAGCGCTGCAAACAGGGAGTTGCAGCGCTGGTGATGCCCTGCAGATGTGTACACCTCCTAAGTTGCAGCGCTGTAACCCCCTCACCAGCGCTGCAACTTTGTGATGTAGACAAGCCCTGAGAGTGCAATCCATGCCATCATCCAGATCATTAATGAAGATATTGAACAAAAACAGCCCCAGGACCGAGCTTTGGGGCATTCTGCTTGATACCGGCTGCCAAATAGACATCAAGCCATTGATCACTACCCATTGAGCCTGATGATCTAACCAGCTTTCTATCCATCTTATAGTCCATCCATCCAGCCCATACTTCTTTAACTTGCTGGCAAGAATACTGTGGGAGACCATATCAAAAGCTTTGCTAAAGTCAAGGAATAACACATCCACTGCTTTCCCCTTATTTCCGGAGCCAGTTATCTCATCACAGAAGAAAATTAGGTTAGTCAGGCATGATTTGCCCTTGGTGAACCCATGTTTACTGTTCCTGATCACTTTCCGCTTCTCTAAGTGCTTCAAAATTGATTCCCTGAGGATCTGTTCCATGATTTTTCCAGGGACTGAAGTGAGGCTGATGACCCTGTAATTCCCTGTATCTTCTTTCTTCCCTTTTTCAAAGATGGGCACTACATTAGCTTTTCCCAATCATCCGGGACCTCCCACGATTGCTATGAGTTTTCAAAGATAATGGCCAATGGCTCTGCAATTATATCCGCCAACTCCTTTAGCACCCCATGGACTTGTGCTCATCCAGATTTTCTAAATAGTTCTGAACCACTTCTTTCTCCACAGAGGGATGTTCACCTTCTCCACACTACAATGGGACTTTTGTCATGAAAAACACCCAGTTTTGGTGACAAAAAACTTCCACCCCAGGAGAGATTTTTATCTTTTCCCCTCCCTTTATTGTCAACAAAGAGCCAGTGTAGACACTGCTGATTGTTTTGTCTACAGAATGACTTCTGCTAGTATCCCACAATGCCTGCCCTGATTGCTCTGCTCACTGTTTTGATCTCTGCTGCCCTGCAGGCATGCTCGCCTCCCTTTTCAAAGCTCCTGGAAGTATCTGACAGCTCAGTGTGCTGCTCCCTTTGGGGAACAAACAAAGGGCAAATCATTAGAATGCTCCTGTTCTGCCCTGCACTATGAACACAGCAGCAGGCAGACTGCTGCTGCAGGGGGCAGGGACAGACTGCTGTGCTGCTTTGCCATTCCTCAGCACAGAGAGCTCACAGAGCTACTCATGATGCTGTTCTCGGCAGCTGAGGGGGCTCTGGGAGAATTTGGAGAGAATCCCAAAATGTGCAGCGATCAGCTCTTCCTTCCCACAACACGGCACTGTGGGATATATACCCGCAGTGCATTGGTCACCCTGTTGATAATGTGGTCCCCAATGTGGACATGATCTGTCAACAGAGGAAGCAAGTGTGAGCACCCTTTGGCGCTTTTTGTTTTGTCAGCTTTTGGGTGTCAACATAAGTTTTGTTAACAAATTTGGTAGTGTAGACAAGCCTTCAAATTGCTAAGTACAGCTAGCCCCAGCTGAGGGACTGCAAGCTAAAGACTACTCAGTATTCAGCCCCCCTGAGGATGGGGACGAGAACCCCAGATTGTTACTGCTTATTTGCCTCTTTTAGCTAGCCATGGAACTATAGATAGCTTAGGCCTGGCCCTGTCAGCTTAACCTGAACCTGAGGGTTACTGCCCAATACAGTGAGGCAGAGTGACCTCTCTCCCCACTGGAGCACAATGGACCACTACTATGAGTTGTTCTCATTATACCCAACCAGCCCAACTAGATCTGGTTTCCCTACCTCCTGAGAATGTCAACCCATCCTCCCATCTTCATGCATCCCTTCCTGGATCTTCTGACTCAAGAGAAAAGTAGGATCAGACATCCCAGCCCTAACTCTCTTCACATCATGGGCTGGTATTTGGATGACCATCATACTTAGACTGCTCATGTTCACAGGCCATTCAGAATATTCTCAAAAACAATCTACCAGGAAATGTTGTATAGCTAAATAGAGGTGTTTCTCTACTTAGGCATCACAAACCAGTTTTCCCCAGATACACTATTATTCTAGACTACCTCCTCACTCTCAAGATGTTGGACCTTTCTGTTATCTCACTGCAGGTCGACCCACCAGCAACCAGTGCCTTCCACCCTTCGGTAGAGGGCTACTTTGTTTTTACTTGCCTGATAACAAGAAACTTCCTGAAGAGTCTCACTAGGACCTTCCCACTAATAGTGAAGCAGACACTGCAATGAGACCTCATTCTGGCACTCTCAGTTTTTACCGGGCTGCTCTTTGAATTGCTTGTCATGTGCTTGATGTCCCAGCTTTGGTTTCTACCTGTAAAGAACAAAACCAATTGTGAAAATGCTTTGACCATTTGTTGCTATTGCAGGATGAATATGGGTCAAGCGATATCTGCTCAGAGATTCTGAGTGGACTTCTGGCAGTATTACTCTTTGTTCTCAATTAGTGCATTCCCCTCCCCTGCCCCCGACAGGGTGAGGACCCATTCCACTAGAGAAGATGCAATCTCAGTGTCATCTCTTTGAGAAATGCCTGTGCTGGATATTTTTACGGCAGAAAGCTGGAGTTCCATCCCAACCTTCACAAAGCACTGCACTTTGGTCCAAGACTCTTCTGTGAATGAAGCCTTTGGAATTGAAGTGTTCAGACATCTATACAATTTGCATCTTCTCACTTCCCTCCTACTAGACTACTGGTTCCCAGTCACCCACGTGTGGAATACACATAGGGACCAGCACTCTATTAAGAAATTGAGCTTAGTTACCTGTAACTGGATGTTCTTGGAGATGTGTGGTTCCTATCTGTATTCCACCACCCACCCTCCTTCCCTTCTGCTTCAGATCATGACTGGATTACTGGTAGAAAAGGAATGGGAGAGGCAGTCAGTTTGCACCTCCTCTTATACTCTTGGTAATGAGCATGCAGATCTCCAGGGTGCAGGTGCAGACCAATAGACATTACTTGCAAGAAATTCCAGTCTCAGGAGCATGGTGCATGTGTACACATGTATGGAATACAGATAGAGACCCACACATCTGTTACTTAAGTAACCTCCATTTCTGGAAGTAGCCCATCATTAAGGTGTCTTTGCGCATTTTGACTCAGCTCACTTACATACAGCAGAGTACATAAAATGTTGCTTTCTTTATTATGTCTTCCACTCAAGGCACAGATGTTATTTATTTTAAACCCATACATGTGGCATTGAGGAATCAAATAAATAATGTAGCAGATGACCTCATCAGTAGCATGTCCCTAGCTAAAAAAAAAAAAAAAAAAAAAAAGGAAAGGAAAAGAAGTGCTCCCTTATTTATTTTCAACATTGCAAAAAGGCCATATGCCATGTACATATGCAGAACTGTAAAAGTACTGATTTATATGGCATACATTATGAATACTCCAAACAGCTGCCTGGGAGCAGTGCCTCAGGGAATCACAATACTAGCCTACCAGCATAGTAAGAGTAATGTAAATCCCTTAAGTATTACTTTCCAAAAGCATTACTTTTTAGCATGACAGCAAATGCACTGTGATACTCGTATTTGATGGAAAGTAAAAGCAAAATATCCACTTGAAATGCAGTTCTAAAAGTACCCCTTCTCCTACTGTGAGGTACCCAATAGCGTCCAGATCTATGTAATTTCATTTTTTATATAAATCAATGTTACCAAGCCTTCAAAGATGAGCACTTAAGAGATGCCCACATTTCCAGCGCATTTCCCTTGTTCTTGTTAAAACTATTATATAAATTGGGATTATGACAAAAAAAACTTGCTATTTTTGTCATGTTTACCCTTTCTACATTCAATGCAACTGATTGATGAAAGCCACATTTGTGTATAATTTGAAATCTATATAAAGAGCAGAGCAGACTATCCATTTCAATAGTCAGAAAAAAGGGGAAATTACAGCACAGCAGCAAGAAAGATTTCATAGCCTTCAATGTTTGGTTTTAGTTTGTATAGAATAAAGAAAGGATAATATTTGAATTAGGTTACGTTTAAGAAATAAACTAGACTAAAAAAATCCATTAGAAAGCAATTAAATATAGATATAGGGCCAAACTCTGATATGTTTTTCAATCAATTTACTTACAATTCATTTTGATAGAATTACTTCTAATGTAATGTAATCTGGTGTAAATCAGAATCTAGCTCATTGGTGTCTGGGGATTCAATTATGAATAAAACTTTTTAGACTTTGAATAAGGGCAGGCACATTTCCTATATCTGCTGATCATTAGAAAACCACTTAAAATGTGGATCAAAGAAATCTTGCTGTCATAAGAAGCAAAAAATAAAATCATGTGGGGCTGCTAAAAATGAATAGAGAAAAAAGGTAGAATAAGAATTAAGACTCATTTGCTTAGTGTAACCTTATGGTGGGAAAATGTAACAAAGATTCTCTCTCTCTCTGGCTTCTGTTTTAACTATTCTGTAGCATTAACCCTTTTAAAAAGGAAAGCATTTGGAACATGCCTATAAATACTAAACTGCACACATGATAAAGGAGAAAAAAGTGCTTGTCTTCAGGGTATTGTGAAGATGTGTCTCCTTCATATTGTGCTCTTGTGTAGTTCACTTCTTGCTGAAAATGCTGGTATCCATTTAAGCATTGTATACACCAGGGGTCGGCAACCCCTGGCATGCGGTTCACCAGGGCAAGCACCCTGGTGGGCAGGGCCAGTTTGTTTATCTGCCTTGTCAGCAGGTTCGGCCGATCACCGTCCCAGGCCAATGGGAGAGGCGGGAAGCATAGCGGATGAGGGATGTGCTGGCTGTGGCTTCCCACCTCCCTCATTGGCCTGGGACAGTGAACCGCGGCAGATAAACAAACTGGTCAGGCCCGCCAGGGTGCTTACCCTGGCAAGCTGCATGCCGGAGGTTGCCGACCCCTGGTACATATTTTCTTTATTGGTGTCTCCCAAGTATTTCCCTTAACAATATGTCTTATTGCAGCAGTTCTCAAACTTTAACAACCCAAAGACCCACATGTTGATTTTAAAATGTTCGGGAACCCTCAAGCCCCCATGCTCAGTCCAGGTCCTGTCTCCACTCCACCCCCTTCTCCCAAGGCCCCACTCCACCCCACCTTGTCCCGCCCCTCCCTCCCTCCATCACTCGCTCTCCTCCGCCTTCACTCACTTTCACCAGGCTGGGGCAGAGGGTTGGTGTGCAGGAGGGGGTGAAGGGTGCGGGTTCTGGGAGGGAGTTTGGGTGTGGGGTGCAGGCTGTGGCCTGAGACAGGGAGTTGGGGTGTGGGAAGGGTGCAAGCTCTGGCTGGGCAGCACTTACCTCAGACGGCACCCAAAAGCAACCCACACATCTCTCTGGCAGTGGGTCCTAGTCAGGGGGGGCAGAGAGTCTCCGCACATTGCCCCTGCCCACAGGCACTTCCCAGCCAATGGGAGCTGGGGGCTAGGGGCAGCACACAAAGATCTCATGCCACAGGGACGTGCTGGCTGCTTCTGGGAGGGGTGCGGAGCTAGGACAGGTAGAAAACCTGACTTATCACTGCTGCACCACTGGACTTTTGGCCCCTAAAATCTCCTGGTTTGGCTTTAGTAGCCTCCAGGATATAGAGGGAGGGAGAGGAGTTGATCAGCTGGGCCCATGGACCCCCAGAGTATCCTAGGGGATCCCAAGGGTCTGCAGACTCCAGTTTGAGAAATATTGTCCTATTGAATAGAATTCCCTGAAGAATCAAAGGTATCATTTTTTAAACATTTATATGCCTAGATTCACCCTGATGGGGTGCAAAGTGACCTTTCACCCTGAACAGTCTATACAAGACCACATTTGTTGTTCAAAGGCACTGAGACTGCTTCCATCACACAGTGACCCAAAGGGGCAGGAGAAAGAAGGTCCATACTTTCCCCATTCCATAGCAGTCTGTAGAGTGAGCTGTGAATAGCTTAGGGGTCAGCTGTGTACTCCCAGGTTCTTGAAGAAACTGGGAGAGATCTGTTTTCCACCTAGGGAATTACAGCTCTGCACTGCTCCTGTGCTGTGCACTACCTAGCCATAAAAAGTGTGTAGATAAACATAAGGCTGAACATCTTCCCTAGCCTAAATAGGCGCAGTGCAAATTTCCACATGCAGCAGTGCCAAGGTATTTCAGTCTCGATCTGCGACACATAATCTGAATCTCTCTTAATCAGGGACTACCAATTATGTGAAATAGTGTAATGATTATTGTCACAGGATAAGTTGGCCCTTTAAGTAAGTGCAGGCTCAGCTGCATCTGTGTGAAGTAGTAACCCAGCTCCACAAGTGAAGAGAATGAAAGCCCAGGAGTCATGTGACTAGGAATGTGACCTACCGTGAAACTCTAGCAAAAGACAATTCTGAAGTGGTTCCAGGGACAGTAGATCTAAGAGACAGTGTTCCATCAACAGTCTAGCCAGGAAACTACTAAGTGAGGAGTCCTAGAATGAGCCTTGGTAAGGAGATATAATGCAGTTTAGGGCATGGGTTCAGACAGCACAGTTGATTAAGGATTCCAGGAACCCATGGTAGAGGATGGCTATGGGTTCCTCCATGCTGCCAACATGTGAGGGGGAATCAGAGCTCAGAGGGCTGGAAGTTGGAGCTAGTAGAAAGAAGAGAGACTGTTGGAAGGCAGAACAGAACTCTTTCAGAAAGTTCTGTGCCAGGCATGAGAATGAGATGAAAGATTTTTCTTTTTGTTTGGCTCTGCTGCCACTATGTAGCCCCTGAGTATGACTGTTCTGGGAGCCAGAGAACCTTCTGAGTGGGAAAAATTAGCTGAGACATCAAAGGAACCTGATGCCAGTCAGGGTAGGTCCCTGCTACAGTTATATTTTTTAAAAGTACATTAAGGACCAGGATGAGACTACTACAATTTCTAAGGAACCCCATTTGCTTTGCTGTGGTATCCGATGGGGAAAAATTAATGCATTTACTATTTTGCATTGACACCATTAGCAGTGTCCATTTGGAGTATATGAACCTCTGACACTTTTCTCATCAAATGTTATGGCTGTTGTTGAGATAAAGGCTTTCTCTTCCAGCAAGTGGAACCATTCACTTGTCTATTTCATGATGACTACTATATTATAGAAATAACTTTCATATAACAAATAGTGAGGTCCTGTCCCTGACCTTATAAATTATCAATAATATTTCAGCCTACCTAATATCTAATTCCTTAGACTGTGTTTAGTAATTTTGGGATAAAACTACTTTAAACTCACCACTCCAGTTCAAGTGCCCACAACTTTCCTTTCCTGCCTATAAGCTAATTAAATCTAATTATATACATGACCCTAAGCAGATTGTGTGCTCTATGTTGATTCTTGAGTTGATACGTGTTGTTTATGTCTTAATGACTTCACATATCTAGATCCATATTTCCTCCTCCTTCTTTTTCTCTTTATCTCTTCAACCTGTGTTGGGTCATCATACATGCATCCACCATCTTTGAGTATCAAAGGGATCACTAAGGTCCACCTGTTTACTTACCTTCTTTGTTGCAATGCGTCTTTCGCTTCACCGGCTTTCGTCAGTCTCTTTCCTGCCACCCTCTCCTGCTATGCTATCTTCAACAACTTCACTTCTTTTATCCTGTCCTTGAGCCTGGACCAGCAAAATCCTGGATTTTGCCAGCCATATCATAGACTTTTATCCTAATACTTTCTTTCGAAAAATCTCTCTTTTTATAACTCCTCTTATGGCAAAAAAAGTCTCATCTCAAATATCTGTAGGCACTGATCCTGCTGTCACTTTATTGCCCATACTTCTGCACCATACAGTATGAATGGGGGCTGCACCATTGTTCTGTACAGTTGGGCTTTCAGTCTACATCCGTATTTGCTAGCCACACTGTTTTGTAAGCCACTGGCACCACATCTGTGCATACAATACATTTATTTGTTTGCAAATTTTGCATTTACGCTTGTCTGCAGGTACTTTCACGCTTAGGTACTATGCTGTTCTGTGTGCATAAATGCACATTGTATAAGCAGAATTACTCGTTATACACAAATGTGAGGTTTGCATTATAGGTGTTCCCTGTAGAATCCAGTTCACTGCTATATGATTAGTCTGAACACAAGCATAGTCTGGAGAGTTATATTTCCTGGGAAATTACATAGCAATTCAACTAACTTAGGTTGAAACCTTTATATAGCACTTGACAAACGATTACTGGTACACTCATTTCAACAAATCCCACTTTTATGGAATACTGGCATACTCTTTGAGGCCTTTCATTAGATTTTTATGTGTTAATTGGTTCTTTCTTATAATTCCTTTGGGGTTCAAGCTTTAATGTCTGTTCACTGCCTACTCCTTGGATGCAAAATGAATAGCTCTTATTGCTACCTAATAAAAAATAATAAAGTCCTCTAGACCTTGGTTTTCCCTTTACAGTGACTTTACAGTAGAGTGACAAATAATTTATCATTTTGAAGAGCCAAGCTGAGAAAATGATCCATAGAAGAAAAATCTTCCTAACAGAACGGCGGAAAAACATTTTTGCTCATTTGAAGCACAAGTGCAGTGGAAGACTAGGGACCTGGAAACCATGCTTTGTCTCTGATTTCCCTAAACCTTCCCAAAGTAGGTTTGATGCTTCAAAGGAGATAAAAGGATTTCCACTGGGATGAGAATTTGGTTCTGGTAATGTATCAGGAAAGACATCCGAACTCTAACAGGGAAGCAGGATGTAAAGTGTTGTGACACAACCTAATAGATTATGATAGCAAGCCCTCCATACATTTAACTAGCAGTGTGGTGTGCTAGAAGACTAGCTTTCCCCATTATCCCATCCTAATTATGGGTATTTAGTAAGGGATCTATTTTCTTTTGGGATTTTTGTTTTGTGTTTAAATAGGTGAAACAGTAAGAAATCAAGACAAAATAAAACTTTTTATTGAGGGTGATGGGTAAAAACTAGTTTAAGTGAAGGCTAAACAGGGATATATCACAGAGCAAACATCCAGGATGGAGAAAAGCTAAATAACAATGCTGACTCAGGAATAAATAAGGATAAACTAGTAATGAATACATTTAGTCTGGAAATTAGAAGATTTCTAAGCATCAGAGGGGTGAGGTTCTGGAACGACATCCAAGGAGAAGTGGGGGGCAAATAATCTAATACATTTTAAGATGAAACTTTATAAGTTTATAGACATGATTATATGTTCGGATTGCGTGTGATAGCAGGAGACTGGACTCATTGACTCAGAAGGTCCCTGCCAGTCCTGTGTCTTATGATCTTCTAACGACTTGAATACCCCTTCCCACGGTTAGTAGTACTTTAGCATTGGAATTAAGGAGATTACTTGTGAAGTAAGGCACTACTTGAGGTGAATGGGGTCATGAAAATCTGGCTCACAGATTGCTAATCTATAGAGATGGACATTTGTGAGAGGGGTCTAAGAAGGAAGGTTCTAGGGAAAAGGAGTTGCACACAAAGATGGAGGCAGCACCAACAATCTGCCCTCCACCCTACTTTCTATATTAACATTGTGCTGTGAAGCCATTTGAAGACAGAGGCCAGTGCCTTAGAGCTGAGAGGAGCTAGTCATCGCCATCCTAGAAGTATGTCAAGGTTTCCAGAAAGTGACCTGGTTCAGCTTGTAAATGAAAGAGCTTGTCTATATCCAGAGTGGAGGGGCACATGCATGGTGAAGATAGCAGCATCTCGCAGCAGTTCTTGGCCAAAACTGCAAAGGCGTGCCTCTATCCTCCCCAGAAAAACAAAGCCATCAGTGGTGATGCATAAGCCTGTGTGACATTCTAGGTCTTGCACCAGTGAACAAAGCTGTTTAGTTTCAGCCCCAGTGGCATAATGAAAAAGGCAATAGCCTTCTAAGCCAGGGATTGTGGGTGCATGTCCCACCAGGGGTACTCTTCTCCGACCCTCTCCTTTGTGCTTCATGCCCTTTCCTGGGCAAGTTAATGTAGTGTGCAACTCTCTCTTGCTGGCATGTCTCGGCAGGCAGCAGACATCCCCTAGGAATGTGGTTGTTTGACCCTACAGTGTTCTTGGAGGTGATGAAGGTTCTTCATTGCCAGGTTTGCAGCTTTTCTTGCTCTCTTGCCTCCACAGCCTGCACACAAGGTTGTCTGGCTGGCTCTCTGGAGTCATTAGTGAAATATGGTCCCAAGAAAGGCAGGAATTGGAGGAAGACAGAAGATCTGTCACCACCACACTCTTTGACTTCAGGAAGTCCTGCCTGGCAACTGCCAGACCGGAAGTGAGCAGCCCTGGAAAGAGTTGAAGGAGCAGCAAAGGACCTTGGCAAGTGCCTCTGATGTCCAGAAGCCTGTCTGCTAGTTTTGGAAAGCTCAAGGCTGGAGAAAGAGAAAGACTCAAAAGACAGGACCCATAGTCAACAGGATTTGAACCTATGTAGATATTGCCCAAAGGATTTTTACTCCATTTCCTTACCCTCTTGGCCATGACTACTAAAGGGCCACATGCCTGCAGCCTCTATGAGTAATCCAGTATGATGTGACCCTTTGACAATAAAGCACAGCTTCACTCCCCTTCTTACAGTGTAACATCTCAGTGTCTCTCAGCTCGCCACAATGGGTGAAACCACCTTTAAGATTTTAGGCAAAGACATCGCAAGACAAAGGCCAGTGCCACAGAGCCAAGAAAAGCTAGTCATCGCTATCCTATAAGAATGCCAAGCTTTCAGAAAATAACTTGCAAATGAAGCTTACAAATGAAGAGTTTGTGGATCCAGAGCGGAGGGACTCTCATGAGCTGAAAGTGAAAAAATTTCACAGCTATCCTTGGCTGAGGCCACAAAAGCATGCTTCTATCCTCACGAGATGAACAAAGCCGTCAGTGGTGATACGTAATTATGCCTTCCCTCTTAGGTTTCCCACCGGTCAACCAACTAGCATGGGCTCAGCCGCAGTGGCCTAATGGATAAAGCATGAGCTTTCTAAGCTAGGAGTTGTGAGTGTCAGTCCCATCTAGGGTGCTTTTCTCTGACACTCTCCCTTATGTTTCATGGTCTCCCCTGGGCACGTCAAGGCAATTAGTAACTCCCTGTTGCTGGCAGGTGTCTGACATCTTCTTGCACTCAAAGATGATAAGGGTCTGTATTGTCAGGTTTGTGTCTTTTCTTGCTCTCCCACCTCCACAGGCTGCAGACAAGAAGGGCTGTTTGGCTCTCTTGATTTGGCAGTTAAAGACGGCCCCAAGGAAGGGAGGACTCAGGGAAGGACAAAGGAGCTACCACAACCTCTTCTATATCAGGAAGACCTGTCTGGCAAGTGCCAAATGAGGAAGCAGGCAACCCTGATAAGCATTGCAGGAGCAGCAAAGTGCCCTGGAAAAGTCCTCTGACATCTAGAGATCCATCCGCTACTGTTGGAAAGCTCAAGGTTGACAAAAGGAAAGCATGCAGAATGGAGAGCCCATACTTGGCAGGATTGAAATCTGCAAGAGCATTGCCCAATGGATTTCTATTCCATTGCCTTAACCCTTAATATCCCTCAGCCCGTGCCACTTCCCGCAGCCCTCATTGGCCTGGAACAGTGAATCCTGGCCAGTGGGAGCTGCAATAGGCTGAACCTGCTGACGCTGCAGGTAAACAAACTGTCCTGGCCCACCAGCAGATTTCCCTGACCAGCCACGTGCCAAAGGTTGCCAATCCCTGCCTTAACCTCTCAGTCACAGCTATCCAAGACCCACAAGCCTACAGCATGACCTGATTCTTTGACAATGAATTGCAGCTCTCACTCCCCTTCTTGCAGTATCACATATCAGCGTCTGTCTGCATCTCTATAACGGATGCTGCTGCCTTAAGGTGGCCGATGGAGTCTTATAGAGTTCTTTTAACAAACTGGTTTACTTTTAGTCTCATAATACAGTATTGTTTAATCTGATGAACAGTTGATAGTCATAGTGGTGTCAAAATGAATCAAGCCTCTTCCTCTCATTCGAGATGAAGAATCTGTAGAAACAAAGACATTGCTTCACCTAGCATTTGAAATTAAAAACAAACAAACAAACAAACAAAAACTATGCAGCCCTTGACAGAGCCCAGAAACCTCTTCATTTCTCCACAGCTATTTCCAGAAGAGACACTGATAACTTTGGCTCTTCAATGGATTCCAGACATGGATGCAATTTTTCTTCTTAATGTCCCTTCCCACAACTACTAGTTAGTCTGTAGAAGAACTCCACTATTTCACACTCATCTCCTGGCTCCTAGGATGAAGCAGGCACCTCTAGTCATCCTTCTTTTTATCTCCTTGCTTCTTTAAGGAGAGGAAGGTTTCACTCCCTTGCCACGCTCCTACCCTCCCACTGCATACTGGCTAATGGGCTCTGTCATCTCTATGCCTTCTTAAATGGCTCTGTGGAATGAGGTTATTTTCTCCTGATCTCTAATGGCAGGGAGAGAAGGTCAAAGGTTTGTTTGTGCTTGTTTTTATAGTGGGCTAGCTACAGCAATGTAGCTGCACTCTAGAAAGCTCTTGAGTAGGTAAGCTACAAAATGACACACCCCAGATTCAAACTGGTGCAAATAACCACCACAGTATAAATAAACCCTAATATTTAGTTCATACCACCTGATCACAGTGTTATAAATACAAGTAAAGAATTGATCTACCTTGCCTAGTACATACATATTAAATGGAGTGGGGGCAGAGCATGACCCATCCTGAATGGAATTCAGATTCAGTTTTTGTCTTCCAAAGTGGGGCTTGGTAAGCAGTGCTCTAGATGACAATTTTAACTATATAGAGTTAAAATAGCAGTGAAAAATCTGTGGGGTGCAAAACATGTAAATTAGTCAGCCAAAAAAAAAAACAAAAACAAAAAACAACCTTCAGAAAAATGTCAGCTAAAAAAACCCTTTCATTTTAAAACCTAAAACTTGATGCCACTACAGTGCTTTATGAAGAGTCATAATTCCAGTGCCTCGTGCCCCATTCTCTTCTATTAGCTGGGCTTCCCAGCAGGACTACATCTCCCAGATGCACCACTATTTCCTTTCTTGCTAAGCCACCATGTACACTATGGGGAGTCCCTGGGTGCAGAGCATCCTAAAAGGTGTAGTCTGGGTGAGGAGCCTAGCTCACAGATTAAAATGGGGGCCTAAGGTTCTAGAATTACAACTCCCTATGATGCACATCAATGGCATTTGCAAATCAGGTTTTTTATTTGGATTAAAACATTATCTTGTAGCCAAAAGCAAACACTTTGGAGGTTTTGGGTATTCAGGTTCTTGACAAACTTGAAAAATGTGATGTATAGTGGACAATTTTTCATGAGAAATTTAGTCAAAAACCCAATTTTCCATTGAAACTGTTTTGACAGAAAATTTGATCAGTCTAGGTCAGAAAGGGTAATTTGATGGCCTTCTCTGCACATTGCTCAATATGTTCAGTACTAGATCAGTTCATTGACCAAATTGGCTTTACTGATAGTTATAAAGATAAGGTCACTATACCACAGAGCCTGAAATGAAAATGGATAAAGCTATCGCACAGACTTCCACTGGGGAATCCATTCTCTGAATAAGGGAATATGTTTTATTCACAGAGCATGAAACATGTTCCAAACTCCATAAATCACAACATAATAAAGTAGCACAGAGAAGTAAGGGTGATTATATTTTCTTTTTGTCCAGTCCTAAAGATTCACCTTGGAGCGATGCTGCCGCTGTTAGGTCTCTTCTCTGAGCTTGCATCCTAACACTTCTCTAATAAGGAATGGATGTGCATAATGGAGTTGTTAATGGATTCTACAGCAGCACCTCTTGCCCAGATTTCCACTCAGGAATATATTTTATCCTGCAGCCTCTCCCTCAAGCTACACTGAAATGTCCCATCTAGATTCTCGGAGCCCAAATAAGTGGATCTTACAGCAAAGCAAAGTTCTTCCTTCAACAGGTCTAGTTGCTTCTTGTACCCCTCTTTCCTATCTTCCATACCACTTAGTGGGTGTAAAATGATCAGGACTGTCTGCAGGTTGCTTTAGTCTCAGTTAATAATGGCACTTTTCAAAAGTTTTTTCTGGATCTCTTCTGTGCTGGAACACTTTGGGTTAAATCTCTGAAGTTTCTGCACCTGTTCCTAGATTATTTTTACTAACTCTTGTTAAACTAAATTTTATTTAATCATTTTGAGATTTCACCCCTCAATACATTTTCCAATGGTAATGGGATGAGCTGACTTCCACAATTAGAGCAAAGACAATTTAACATCTCTCTCTGTTAGGAACATTTCTGTATCATTTGTTTGTAATCTATAGAGATTTAATATGTGGCAGTTCTTTAAGCCTTAATAAAATAATTTTCTTTGCTGACTTAGCACAAGTTTGGTTATTTAACTAAGCACTAACTCTTCAAAAGAATTGTAGTACATGCTTTGGCTTTGTTAATGCAACAGTGAAGAAAAATATGGCAAAGTGATTTAACATGAGCTTAAAATCTATATTAAGTCTGCTTTTTTTAATGGTTCAGCTCTAGGGAAAACCAGAACATGTGAAATATAGAAACATTAAATTTAAAATTGCACTTCTAATTTATTCATTCTATATTATTGCTCTACTTATATTGTAATAATAGTAGTAATTTGGTAGTTATAAAAATATGTTGAAAATTACCAAAAATAATTGGTGTAGGTTCAAGTTCTGCATGAAATTAAATACAGTTTTAATACTTTGGTATATTTTTAAATTATTATAATACAAGTTATTGGAAATAAATATATGTCTATTGTTTCAATAGTGTTTAAGGTGCTTTTCAAAAAAGTAAAGACAAGGGGTGTTTGCCATTCACGTCAGTGGAGCCAAGATTTCACCGTATGAAGGTTCCTGTTTTGGGTGGCTTTCAATATAAATAGCCTGTGCATTAATAATAAAATAATAATAATAATAATAATAATAATAATAGTAACCAATGGGATACAGTGAAAAGCAGATGTTTTAAGAGTGACATTTAGTACTTGTTTTGTTTACTGTCACTATCGTTTTATTTTGTGGGAAGGGGAAATTTATTTTGCTTCATTCACCTGCACAGAGCCACACTGACTTTAAATCAATGAGGATCTCCACAAATGTCTGCTGCCTGCAGAGTACCTTGTTCTATATCATTGCTAGCAAACACATTTTTGAAGAGAAGAATAGGATCTATTGTCCTGTTGGAAGAAGTGTGCTTTTTAGGAAGAAGTTAGGATAGAAACAGTAGTAGACCGGGTCAGGGTTGGGACGTGCAATCCCAAGGCAATAAACATTATGTGCCAGTGTTTTAGTGCACACTTAAAAGATCCACTAATAATATAAAATTAGAAAATTCTTTAAAAAATTATTTAAAAATAATATTGTCTGAATGAATCCCTCTATTAGAAAAGGTCTGTGATAAACAGATAATTAAGGGTTAATGCCTCTTTTACCTGTAAAGGGTTAAGAAATTCACCTAGCCTAGCTGACACCTGACTAGAGGAACCAATGGGGGAACAAGGTGTTTCAAAAGGAAGGAGGGAAGTTATCCTTTTTTTAGAGTTTCAGTTTCAGCTGGAATGAAAAAGATCAAGGAACCAGCCTCTTATCAGAGTAGTAAGTTTTAGAAAGGGATAAATAGGTTTATGTTTATTTTCTTTGTAACTTGTCTTGGTATCATTAAGGGAATTATCAAATTTGGGTATTCCTGTGTGTATTAAGATTTTTGCCCAGGGGAACATCCTCTGTGTTTTGAATCTGTTGTCTGTGAGAGTAGCTGGTATGATAATCTCTCCCAGAGGGTTTTCTTTTACTTTTCTTTTCTTTAATTAAAAGCCTTCTTTTTAAATACCTGATTGATTTTTTCCTTGTTTTTTAGATCCAAGGGGGTTGGATCTGGATCCACTAGCAGTTGGTGGGAGAAAGGAGGGGGGATGATTAATTTCCCCTTGTTTTAAGATCCAAGGGGTTTGGATCTGTGTTCACCAGGAAATTGGTGAAAAGTCTCTCAAGACTACCCAGGGAAGAAAAGTAATGCTTGCGGGTGGTGGTAGTGATACCAGATCTAAGCTGGTAATTAAGTTTAGACGTGTCCATGCAGGTCCCCACATCTGTACCCTAAAGTTCAGAGTGGGGAAGGAACCTTGACAAGGTCTCTGGGCAATGCCTCTTTAGGTGACTTCCCTACAACCATTGTCTGTCTCTAAGCTCCTGAAGGAAGGTTTTTATAATTATAATCAGAGCCAAAATAGTGCACAGGTGAATTTAGCTCAGGTTTTTGTCCATCTTAATTAGGCCCTTTTAAAGCTGCACACAGTACCAGATTTCTAAAGTCATTTAGGCACCTAGGACTAGATTGAAGGGGGTTTAGGCACCTAATGGCCTAAATCCAATGCTTAGTTGTCATGATATTCACTAAATCCCTGCTCAGCTGTTGCATAACGTTGAAAGCACCTAAAGTCCCCTAAGCACCTACTTATCTGCCCTTGGGTATGTATACAGCGTACTAAGTCCTGATAGCATTGAGCTGCTTGACACTTAGCCAAAACTTAAGCCTTGGCTGGATTCACAAAATGGGTGTTCTCACACTGATGTCACCTGCAGTACCCAGTCCACTGCATGTGCTGAGGGCATGCCTAAACTCCCACAAAAGAGGGGTTGGTGGGTGTCCTTTTTTATCCAACAAGACAGTGGTTAGAGCACTCACCCAGGATGTAGGAGACCCACATTCAAATCCCTTCCTGTCCCTGTTGCGGAATGGGGACCTTGTCTTCCCCCTCCCAGATGAGTGTCCTTTTTACTGGGCAACAACAATATTTCTCTCTATTTTGTCTAATGAAGGGAAAGAGGGAAGACGTGGGTTCAAGTCTCTGCTCCACAAGAGGCAGAGGAGGGATTTGTATGTAGGTCTTCCACATTATGGGTGAATGCACTAACTGCTGGGGTAGGGTATAAGGGTGGTAACCTTTTCTTGGGAAAATGCTGACCTGGCATAGATGCCTAACATCAGAAGAGGGGTCACATCTGTGAATCTTAAGTGAAGATATGTGCCTCCTGGCAGCATGGATGGATGGGGCTTCTCAGAATTTTCTACTATCTGGCTTAGATGAATCCCATTTTTTAGGCACTTGAGTCTCCCTGTGCATGTATGGGAAGCAGTGTGCCAAACTCAAGTTTATGAATTTCACTAGGCAGCAGGATGTCTAGGAGTTAAAAGCCTAAATGCTGAGCATTGCAATGCCTAAGTGCCCCTTGTGAATCAAGCCTCAGGCACTTTTTTAAATCCCACTAGGTGCTTATCTGCATCTTTAGGCATCTAAATGCCTTTAAAAATCTGGCCTCTAGTGACTTTAATGCTTAATTGGCTACTCTGTTACATGGATATCTGGAACAAAAGCCAGAAATGAGAAGCTATGAAGTGGGTGGTGAGTAATGCAGTTAACAGGGCAAATCGAGAGTGCATATATGAGGAGGATAGAATACTTTGGTTAAATGACCCAATTCAGATGAAGAAAAATAATGGATTTTCTTCTGAAAGCTCTATATTCCCTTGCTATTCTGTTGAGTCTTGCCTCCTGCTGTCTTTGGGTCCCACTAGATGGGAAGGCATGGGAAACTTCCTCCATAGCTGATTACAGTTAAAACATGAGAGTACTTAGTGAACTGAGACAACTGTAATCTAATCAGAAATTAAGAACTTCACCTGCATAACAAGTAATCTCTAATATTCAAGGGCTTTCTAGTCTTATTACAAATTTGATTGGGCCAAAACATTCTGCTCTTAAAGCCTGGGCACCTTAGGTCGTGTATCTCCTTTTTTTTCTCCTCCAGAACAACACATTAAGCAATTCACTTCAAATTATGTGTCATTTTAATTGGAGCTGGAGAGCAATTAACTTTCGGTGGCAAAATGTCAAGTACTTCCTTTGCCTCATCAAAGCAAATTTGTCAGGAAAAGGCTATAATTTCATATACATAACAATTGGTACAATTAATTGGTCTGTTTCAATTAGCTTGTGATATAATTATCCTATGATCTAAAGATAACATTAAAGGAAATCCAAGAGAAAAAATATATTGTCCCGACCCTCAAATCCATATTACTTTTCCTTCTCTATAGACAGTTGACCTGGATCCATATTCCTGAATAAATCCTACGTGCTTTTTTGTAAAATGCTACAGTCTTACTTTATATTTAGTCTCCTCTTAAACACAAAATGAACAGCAAAACTTAGTGCTACCAAGCTCTCAGTAATTAAAGCTAGTTCAAATGACAGATAACAGATGTTCCACAAACTGATGCAGATTTTTAAATTAATCCATACAGCCCAATTCTCAAAGGCCTCCGAGCTCTTTTAGAGAAATAAATGAAATTATAAAGATATATCCATTAAAAAATCCAAGAAGACAAAATGAAAACGATATAATGTCGCTTCATAACAAAGCTGAAATGAGGTAGGGGAAGGAAATCCAGCAATCATTCTTGAGCCTTACCAAGGTATATTCTGTTATATAAACAGAGAAAGAACAAACGATCCTATAGAATTATACAGTAGGCAGATAATTGTCTATTAAATTCCATAGCTGGCTTCTAAAATACTCTTAAAAATACAACTTTCTTAACTTCTATAGGAGATTTCACATAGGACTTTAAATATAATGTATGTTTGGCTCTGCCAGGTACCATTCATAGCAGAGCTTTTGTTATAATCTTAGCTTTTGTATGAGTTCATATATGGTGAATTTTTTCAAAGAACTTCTCTAGGGTTCTTCTACAGCCTCTTCAAGTAGTTAAACAAAAAATGCATACATTAATTATAATAAAAGACTGGTACTTAGATTCAAATAGACAAGGCAAAAATTGGCCCAGATGAATCAATGGTGGCTGCATAGGTGGCTGCACAGGTTTGGAATGTTGAAACTGATGATACATTACATGTTTTTACATTGACCACACCAAAGAATTTCCTTGCGACTTAGTGCACTTTAATCAAAGTTTGGGTAATATATTATGGGGGTTGACATGTCATGTCCATGAACCTATCTAGAAGGAAGTATCTCCGAGCATTTACTCTTCTGCCATTTCTTTGTACAGACAAAAAGGATTACATAGAAAGGAGGTTAAACCACCTCCAGAATTTTTAGGGAGCTTTGTAAGTGGGAGATGCTCCCCTGCCCACATACTCCTACTGCTTTTGTGGGTGGGAACTGCATCCTCCCTTCCCTGTAACAGATCCCAGCCTGTCTGAAGAAGAGGAGTAGTGATTTAGGAAGGGGAAGGATTGGCCAATGAGAAACAGTAGCAAGCCTTCTAGCAGGCAACTCTAGTGACCTTTGCTGCCACTATCTCAAGAAGGGGCAGGGCCACGAGACAGGATTGCAGCTATGGCAGGGCCCATGTGGGGTATTGCTAGGGCACCAGATCGCTTTAATGTGGCCATGGGTTGAATTCTGGGGGGAGGAGTGGGAAACATCTCAATTATTCATATCACATTACCTGGGCAGATGAGAAAAGTGTTATTAATGTATGTGTAATTCTCAATACTGAGAATGTATGCTGGCTGGTAGTTAAAAATGTAAACATGGAGACATTTGATCTAGCTTGTACTGTTTCCTTCAACAGCCTCTGACTCTGATAGTCAGACTAGTGTATGTGTGTGTGTGGGGGGAGGGAGCTACAAAGAAAGTGGAAAATAACTCTTAGAACATGAATATTATGACTTTATTAACACATGTGACATTACTGGCTTAAATTTACTGACTAAAAGATACACTATAAGAGAGATCCACATAATGCTAAACAAAAGAATACAAAATATATATTTTGTGGAATTTTCCAATTAAGTATCTGTTAGAATAGGGTATAATTATGGATTGAATTAAGAAATAATTACCAAGAGCGTCTGTTTATTCTCAACTACAGATAAAGTTGAAATCACGTTGGCTCTTGGTAGTTCATTCCATGCCAGATATTCCATATTATAAGGATCCCATCCCTCAGAGTAATAATCACTGGCATCAGGCTTCTGGTTTCTACCAAGCTGCTCTTAAGAGGTTGTATTTTGCTTTATTTTTTTACTGATTTTCCTTTTAATTTTAGTCAAGTTCTCTCAAGATGAAAAAGTTTGAAGAGCATTTTCATTTAAAGATTTTTCTCCCCAAGTGAGTTTCATCAAGCTCTTATTACTCTAAATGTAGTCATATGCAAGCTGACTGCTTCAACGATATTTAAGAAAGGTGTGTATATGATTGAAGAATATGCTGTACCATTCTAAGTAAAAATGTTCTCAATAATCTACCATTTTAAATGACAAAAGATGCATGTGTGCTCACAGAGAGAGAATTACAGATTATCAGAATCAGTAATAAAAACCATTTCCAAATTCAGCTCAAACGTCTAAATCCCAACATGCCGCAGTTTGTCATAAAGCTGTGCCAGAGCCTCAGCGACCCCAGTCTTAGGTGTCTGAGTAACCTCTAACTGAACTTCTGCTTTTACATTCTCTGAACTTGTAACTACTGAACTTCCATGTTCAGTTTGAGGTTCTTTTTTTGTTGTTTTTTTTCTTTATTGTTATTATTATTTAGTTAGTTAGTTAGTTAGTTTTATTTTTTTAACAGCTACTGTAGGAAAACTTCAAATTGTTGATCATTGACCTGGCTTCCAAGTAAGGTTTGGATTTCTGCTGTGAGTTAATTCCTAACTGGGAAATGAGGAGAGGATGAGAGAAACAAATAAGTTAAAAATTCAAGATAATCTTTTCTGTTCAATTTGTATTTATAACATGCAATAGGGCATCCACAGCTGGGCCCAGATTTAAAACAAAACAAAACAAAAAACAGCACAGTGAGAGCTGAGCTCTTTTAAATATGACACAATAGGAGCTTCTAGAACAGGCAACCTTTCAGAAGTGGTGTGCTGAGTCTTCATTTATTCATTCTGATTGAAGGTTTTGCATGCCAGTAATACATTTTAGTGTTTTTAGAAGGTCTCTTTCTATAAGTCTATAATATATAACTAAATTATTGTTGTATGTAAAGTAAATAAGGTTTTTAAAACCATGCAAGTGCACTGTGGATATGAACTCACGTTTTACATATGAAACAGGTTCCAATTCACACAAATAAACTCTAAATATACATTTTTGGGGAGGTAGCAGAAAGGTGTGGGTATGTGGTTTACTTTTAATATTTATAATGTGCATTGGTATAGTAATCTGACTGGGTACTACTGGATCATTATTTCAGAATATAATTTTTAAAATAGTATTTTCAAAAATGACTATTCCTTTGGGCTAACTGGTAAAACAACTCTCAGAGCAGCTGAATCTTTATAATTTAGGAAAAGGCTGTTGGAGAGAGCAGAAAATAAGGAATGTGTCCAGAACAGACATTTGTACAGAGCTAGGGTAATACTTGATGGAGGTTCCTGCTTTAGAGGAAGACAGAAATAGTAATGTGTTGCAGCAAGAGCTGCAATAAAAGGGGAAACATGATTCAGGTGAATACATACACTTGACTGATTGTACCTATTTGACCTGAAATGCATGTATCCAACTCATTGGTGATTTGGATGACCAATTTAAAATTCTGAATATCAAATACCAACACCGGGTACTTCTGGGAGAATCCATAGGCTGCAGGCTTTTTTGAGGAGGATGATTGATGAGTTTGAGAAAACAGAGGATATTCATTGGAAGTAAATATAGGACGTGCGTATATTTTCTTGTGATCTATGGGCATAGGCATTGTTTGGGCTTCTTGTTTAATATTTTATTTATACCTGAGTTTGTGAACACAGCACTGCTAATAAATTTGAATAAATAAATGTTAGAATTCTGTAGGTAACATGGAATTATTCTGTTTGAGGTAGAGTAATTTTGCTGCTAGTGTTAGCATATCTGCCTTATTAAGAGATGTCTGACCACATTTTATTTCTTAGATTTATTTCTCACACGATATGGACACCTCAGACAAAAGAGAGTTTAACCTCTCACTATTTTAAATTGCCCCATGCTAAAATTTGGTTCACAACCTAGCTACCATTTTTTTAACAACAATGAGGGATTTAAATCTCTTGAATTGATTTTTCAGTTACATAGCAACAATGCTTACATTTACCATGGCGACAGATTTTGTTTGGTAAGATCTAGCTTTAACAAACAAAAGGCAGTTATTCTTTAGTGAGGACTAAGCCTCTTTGTACAGTAAAAGGGTAAAACGTGTCAGATATTTAACTCCTTAATATTGTGTTTCAATGTGGATTGTCCACTGCATCAGCTATGTTGCTGTTGCCCATTAACATTCCATTTAAATTAGTGAACCATTGGGATATATCTGATCTATTTGATGGCACAACATATTTATTCAATTTGTCTGTCCCTACAATATTTATTTTAATAGAAATCAAGTGGTTATATAAAAAATGAGCTCGTGCAATCATTGCTGTCCATGTTTTTCAATGGGAGAAGCTCATACTTCATTATTATTAGGATACTTAAAGTCATAACGCTGATAATATATATCAGTATATGTATTTATACACATATGGAGAGCCAAGATTGATAACTCTACAATGCAAAATTAAATACAAGAAAATTATCTATTTTTTCTAATATCAGAGCAAGAATGCTTATATTTTACTCCCAATTAAAATATAATTTTTAATATCATTTATTTTTATGGAATGCTTAAATATTACTGTGGGCAGAAATGACTACGTAAATATAGCAAAAATGACTGTGGGAATTATTATGACTTGCACATCACAGCCCTTCATTGATGTTTGTGTGGATTTTTACCTTTCAAGAAAGAACATCAGAGGCACTCTCTGTGGAACTGTCCAGTGTGCAGGAGTCTTGCACACATTCCTGTATCCCTTTAGGCATGTGGCTGGCCAGATCTGTTGACAAATGTGAAGAGGAAGGAAGATATGCAGCCATGACTCTGCAGGGGACTCTAATTCCCTTCCCATTGCATGTGCTGGTAAGAATCTATTGCTATGTGCATTCAGCCATATATTCTTAATTTGGCAAAAATATGAATTTACTTTTTACTCCTGCTATCACTGCAAAGCCAATGGAAGACTGAACTATATTTTTTTGTAGCTCGCATGTCCACAGCAGAGTGGGCATATGAGTACATCTGGTCGTAACTGAGACATATTGTTTTTGACAAAGATTTTGTTGGGAAGTTTTATGAGAGAGGCAGAAAAATCAGAGATTTGAACCTGGATCTCCAGCCAGTGCTCTAACTATGGGAATGGACACACACGCACACTCTGAAAATGGACATTTTGACACAATTCTGTTTTCACAGAAATGTTTAGTTGAGAATGAAAACAAACTGAGAAGTTATTGTGAAACAAAATGGTCATCACCCCATCTGCTCTACCAGTGGTCTGTTGGTAGCTGCTATGTCAGAATAATAGTCTTAATATTGGCTTCCGTGTGGACTTGTGTGTGTGTTGAGGGGGCTTCTTTTGTTTTTAATATGGGGATTGTGTGTTTTTGATTGTATTAACATAAAGGTCAATGCCACAGACACTTAAGTCAACTGATTTTCTTTTAACTTAGGTGTTGTGGGCCTGATTCAAATCCTTTTTAAGTAATTGGGAGTTTTTCCATCGATTTTAACGGGACATGCTCTATATGATGAAGAAACCAACAATGACAGAAAACTGTAACTTTAATCTTCTTGGAACTAAAAGCTAAGAAGTAAGCTGAGATTTATATTTGAAGTGACAATTTGAAGGGAGAGTATTCCCCTCTGATTTTTCCAACTTCTGTTTTGAGGAGGTTAGTCACTGAGCTGATCAAAACCTTTTTGATTAAATGACATATCATCAAAATATGTTCCGTTGTCAAAGTTGAAAAAATTTGCTCTGAATGAGGCAGAGGAGGTATTTAACCCTGGGTTTCCTACTTCACAGACCTCTGCCTTAACCACCAGACTATGCATCTGGCAAGGTGTTGATCTCAAGCTGGACATTTCATTGCTATTCTGCATCTGTGAAAATGTTCTGCAGGTTTTTGTTTCATTCCAATATGGAACAGAAATATATTTTAAAACTTGGAAAGCTGCTGTGAAGTGGAATAGTTGTCCTCTGGTCAGCTTTATTCATTCATTTTTCTTAAGTAATGACGTAGAATGAGAGAGCAGCACAGATTTAGTGTGATTGATGACTTGTAGTACACAATTTCCCAAGTGAATATGCTGAATTGTTGAGTCAGGAACACTATGTTCCATTGTAGAATATGCTTTATCAAATTTGGGGCATGATCCATTAGTAATGAAGACAATAGCAAAATCACAGTGATCTGAATGAGATTAGCATTAGGCCCTCTTCTATTTAAGATGTACTATTATGCCTTTACCGTGGCATATGAAGGTGTAGTATATTAAGAAGCATTATTTTAAATTTGAATATATATTCTCTTTGTCTTTTTAAATTAAAATATTCTACAAACTCCCTGATTGTCTATACTATACTTAATATTTTATTAAGCATTAAATGCTTTCAGCTAGAATTGCAATTTTGCTTTTCCACTGAATTTCTTTTTTTAGCAGTACTTCTTTGTGACAAGTGCAAAACCCCTGGAATCTTCTTTTGCTTATAATGGGAAACTGAATTTTGAACACAATTGCTGGCATACTATTAACATTCCTTTTTACTTAACAGAAGGGATTTCCATGGTTTTTGCTGTCACAAATAAGACAACCAGAATCTCTATTAAATCCCACCAGTAGCTGTGCAGAGATGAAAGAAACATTCCCCCCCAACACATACACCTTCGATGACTTCCTGAAGATTCAGCAATCATATGAGCAAGTTCAGATTGATTTAAGCTTTAGTTAATGGAAGCACCATACACTCAGTGCTTTATTACCTGGAACACTTACTCACCTACACAATAAATAATAGATCATCTTCACCACTGTATCCGCATTAGATTTTTCACAGTGCAACAAATGATTATGATGATTCCTGGCAGGATCCTAGTACACAAGGGGGATTCTAAGTTTTAAGAAGGCTCTTCTTTCCTACCTAAAATGATCATCTAAAATTTAAAAATAAAATAGATAGGTGCTGCTCAAAGGAATATTGACGATTTAAATATATCTAATAGTTCTATTGCTTCCCAAAAGAAGTATGCATGCATTTTGAAATGCTAACACAAGATTTTTCTTTATTTCATCATGTATTGCTAATGAAGAGTGGGGCTTTCTTGTAGCTACTCTAAAATGCGAAAAATACAAAATAATGGTGATGCATTAGCTTGCTGTAAATCTGCTTTGTCTAACAAACATTTCTCACTCTTTAGGGTTATCAGAAATAAGAGTTCAGTAAACTTAGGAAAATGTCCATTTAGAAATATTTAAAGGGGGCAATGGAATAATGCTCCTGGAGTTTATTAGATTTGCAAGAAAAATATTACCGTACTTTAATTTTAGTTTGAAATGTAAAGTTACAAGGAGACAATGGGCTGGATCCTGCCCTTGTGCAATCCTCACTTGTGCCAAACAACAGAAGCATAAGTAAAGACCACACAAGAACAGACTCCTTCCCCAACACCAAAGCAGCAAAAGGGGACTCATGTAGGACCCCTTAAGAAGATACCTGCCCAGGGGCTCTAAGAAGTATTCACTCCTCTTTTTCATCCATACGATGCAGACAAGGGGAGCCAATTCTTGTATTAGGAAAGCAATATGAATAGGCAGTGACTTTTCATTCACATATGGTTTTCAGAAAAATAATTCAGGGCAACTCTAAGTAAATCAGACCAACTTCTCAGGAAAGTAAATGGTTTATTTTGTCCATTTCTGCAATATGCTGTGACAGAGTACATAGTACCAAGATTTGCTGTAGTGATGATTTGGTTTTGTTTGGTTTTGGTCTCCCCCCCTCTCCCCCCCCCTGGCAATTATACACCTTTGAATGTAATGAAGATAATACAAGTACTGGAATATATCTTAATATGTTAAAGATCCCAACCATAGGTAAAGATGAGAAGACGGCATTGGTCACTGATGTTACACCTAAAGAAATTGAGGAAGCCATAAATTATTTGAATTGGGAAGAAACTATTGATTTTTTTTTAATTTGGTGGCAAATATGGCATTAACATCTTTTTAAAACGTAGACTCCCCCTTGTGTATTAGGCATCTTGCAAGTTAATAGTCCACAGTATTAGTCTTATTTAGTGGTAGAATAGTTGGCATTAACAAGCCAGATCCTAAGAGGTACTGAATACTCAAGCTCTCAGTGACATCATTGAACATTTCAGAGGCTCAGCAGTACCTCTCGGGGTTTATTTTATTATTAGGGTAACCTTGCGTGTCTTATAGTGTAAGGAGACAAGAAATGCCAAAGGTCATCTTTGCATTATAGTTATCGAGAATGGATTCAAGTGTGATGTGACTCTTTCTGTGTTGTGACCTGCAGTAGTTTAGGTGTGGGGTCAATAGTTTGCAGATGATACATATTACTATATTAAGGACCTAACGCTGAGGCATCCCTGTTGACTAATTATTTTTTTAACTATTTCTGCTTGAAAGAGACAAGAGTAGGCTGCTTTCTTTCCCTCTTTTTAGACTTTAATCTGAATACTTTAATATTATAAGGCACAGCCCACATATTGAGATGACCATCTAATACATATTAAAATCAAACAATTTCCATCCCATTTCTCCCCTCAAATTTTTTCATTGCCTAACAATAGGAAAAAACAGGAGTATTTTACTGATTGTACTAGTCTCCTAATTACACTGCATGATCTCTTCCATCACATCTACCACTAACATATCTATTCATCCCATTCACAGTTAAACCTGGAACCAGCTGAAGTACAGATAAGGAAAAGAGGGTGGAAGCCCTTATGCAAATGCATAAGATGTTAGGTGTGGTCAAAACAATGTAAAAGAAGTTCCCTGGCTGGGTAAAACTGGGAAGGCCCAATGGGACAGCCCAATGGGAACCATCCCTCTATCAGTGATTGTCTGTTGAGAGATCACTTAGACTCTAGAATATCTTTGAGGATTAAGTATGAATACAGTCTTAGTCACTGCTTAGGTTTTTGTAGGTTTTCTATATGCATGAGTAATTTTAAGTTAACTTACTGCTTTAATAAAATTAAGACTACAGATAAGACTTTGTACTTGTGATTGTGTCTGTGGTCACTATCCTTGGACTTCATGTGTTCCCAGAGTCTCTGCATATGAGAAAAGCAGCAGAGGTGATTTTCACTCTGTTCAGCTAGAAACTGTAGCAACAGGAGCTGAATCCATGGTAATTTAATACAAAATTACTAAATTCAATATAAATAAAAAGAAAGCTATAACATTGTTGGGACAGATATCACCAAGTGTCACTGTTACACATAGCCTTTGTCAGATGGAAAGTGAGTGTTTTTTGTGGTTTGGAAGGGGGCAATTGGGGCGTTTAGTACTTAGGGGTATCTGTGAGGTGTTCCAACAATAAAATCTAGAAAAGTGTTCCATGAGACAACTGGTAGATACTCACCACTGGAGCTAGTCAGTGAGGAATTTGTTGATGAAACATTTTTGTTGGAAAATGCTATTTTATCGAAACCAAAACTTTAAAAAAAAACATTCCAGGAACCATGGGGCTATGGAGTCAGTGTTGCCCTCTCACCCAGTTAATATTTATACAAGTGAAACATCTCTTATAGGAGAAATTTAGCCTGGAATAGTTAGAAAACTTGTGGGTAGGGCACTGGGCTAGGAGACTCAGCTGTAAGTCCTCACTATGGATCAGATATAGCAGGGATTTGAACTTCAGTTTCCTGCATCCCCAATGACTGCCTTAACCACTGGGATATTGATTACTACATGTAGTGGTGGGTGACCTTTTTTTCTCTTCCAAAATGGAAAGAGTCTCTTTTTTTTTTATTCTGGTACAGAACAAACAAAAAGAAAAAGAATTCTCAAATGTTTATGGCACAGGAAACTAGTTTCATACCCAGTTCTACTTGCCAGCATGAATAAACAGTCCACAGTTAGGAACAATGAGTATACTGTCTGTGAAGATACTGATTACATAGAAGTCAAATTGTTTGCTAGACAGACATGGGCACAATTAGCACAGAGGTGATCTTCCTGATGTATTATTTTGGGGTTTATTTTTGGAAAAAGGACTAGAGATTTAATATTTACTCATTCCAATTTCTGCTGTTTAAGAGGAATCTATTCTGTTTCTGAATCAGATACAGACACAGATTCTTAATAGGGTCTGCAGCACTTCTGCAATAATAAAAATGCTCTGGAAAAAAATGTTCTGAGGAAGCTGCAGTTGCATCTGTTCCCTTCAATGTTTTTATGGGTCTAGCAGTTGGTTACAAGGCCTTCAAGTTAACTCATGTTCATTTGATGGTCCTATTGGCAGCTCCTGTTAGGTAAGATAGTGTTTTCAGTTCTTTGATTACCTAGGGCATTAGTAGCTTGCAAGCTTGAGGCCAGAACTAACTCTCATTGAAGTTAATGGGAGTCCTTCCACTGACCTCAGTGGGAATTGAACTGTGTCCTTGCTGATTTATGCTATTCTTTCTCTTTTCTCCCAAAATATTCCTGTTTCCTTGCTCATTGTTCCTTATGGAGATACCTGAAACTTTTCATGCAGCTTTTATGTTTATTGAAGTCTCCTTTCTACTTAAATAAAAAATGCCAATGATGTTTAAAGATGGTACGGAGATGCATTTTAAAAATAAAATGACCTTAATTTCTCTTGATACAATAGCTCATTATTAAGGCAGGATACCCACTGGCTTTTTTTTAAAGTAATTATCATAACACTGCCCAATGTCATTTTAATAGTGCTATGAAGCTGTATTAAAAAAAGTACAAACAGTAATTTAAACTTATTCAAAGTTTCCTTAAACAATAGTTTGAATATTTTAAAGAAAATTCGCTAATGTGGGTATGGAAGTGTTTTCATAACTGGAATTATTTAAATGAGAGCAAACATTTCTAAAATAAAGAAGCCATTAAACAATTCATTCACATTTTCACTGTACTGTTATACAATTGAATTCATTTTCACGCAGAATGAGAAGACGATGAGGAGAAAGTCATTATAATTTGTGCATTATTAACTGAAATATATGGAAATCTTGTACACCCTCATTAGCCTGGGACAGCAAACCGCGGCCATTGGAAGCTGTGATCAGCCGAACCTGCCGATGCAGCAAGTAAATAAACTGGCCCACCTCGCCAGGGTGTTTACCATGGCGAGCCGCGTGCCAGAGGTTGCCGACTCCTGGTATAACACATAATAAGATAATTGTATTTGCAAAACACAGCTGGCCCCAGAAAGCCATGTCTCCAGAGATGTGGGGAAAAGGGGTCTTAAAACTGACACATGAGTTAAGCAGAGGGAGTCTCAGTGGGTATGTCCGCACTACTGCTGGAAGTGGGCCTCCCAGCCTGGGTAGACAGAGGAGCACTAGTGGGGCTTGAACAAGAGCACTAAAAGTAAGAGTGCAGAAGCTGTGACACCAACGGAAACTTGGTCTAGCCCAGAGGTGGGAAAACTATAGCCTGCAGGCCACATCCAGCCCACAGGACCATCCTGCCCAGCCCCCAAGCTCCTGGCCCAGGAGGCTAGCCCCTGCTGTTCCCCCACTCTCGCAGCCTCAGCTCACTCGCTCTGCCGCCAGCACAGTGCTCTGGGAGGTGGGGCTGTGAACTCCTGGGGCAGTACAGCTGCAAAGCCTGGCCTGACCCAGTGCTCTGTGCTGCATGGTGGCAGCAGTGGCGTGGCCCGGCTCCAAATGGGCATCACGGCTGTAGTGTCGTCAGCCACCAGTGCTCCAGACAGGATGGTAAGGGGGCAGGGAGCAGGGGGAGTTGGACAGAGGGCAGGGGAGTTCGGGGTGGTGGTCAGGGAGTGGGGGTGTGGATGGTGGTCAGGGGGGAACAGGGGGTTGAATGGAGGCAAGGGTCCCGGGGGGTGGTCAGGAAAGAGGGGGGATTGGATGGGGTGGTAGGCTGCAGTCAGGGGCAGGGATTCCAGGGCTAGTCAGGGGACAGAGAGAAGGGGTGGTTGGATGAGGTATCAGGGGGGCATCAGGAATGAGAGGAGAGGTTGGGTGTGGCAGTGGGTGTCTGGGGACAGTCAGGGGACAAGGAGCGGAGGTGTGTAGATGGGGCAGGGGTCCCGGGTGTGTGTGTCAGGGAAGGGGGGGTTGGATGTGGCAGGAGTCCGGGGGGGGGCAGATAAGTGTTGGGGGCTGGGCCACGACTCCCTCCCCTAACCGGTCCTCCATACAATTTATAAAACCTGATGCAGCCCACCCCTGATCTAGCCACTCATATCACAGCAGCCATACTGCTAGCGTGAATCTGTCTACCCACACTGGGAGGTTCAAGACTAACTGCTGTGTAGGCATACCTAGTAAGGACTCAGATGAAGAATCTGTATAACCATGTTCCTTGAAGTGGCCCATTAACACATCTGTAGTCATAGGACAAAAAGATTATTGAAATAAACCATAAATCCAGTGTCTTTATTAAGACTATGATTTTCAATGTTAACCAAAGTTATGAATTTAAGCTCCCATCTCTTCTTTTGAAATTGTTGTGCAGGTTCCCTTTGAGAATAAAGACTGATAGGTCAAATATATAGTGATTGTTTTGTGAAATGTGTTTGCCCACAAGATGTTTTTGTCTTCTCATTTTTTTTGTGTCAGTTCATTCAAGAGTGTAATGATTGTCTGCGTTCACCCACATAGCTGTTGTTAGTGCACAAAATGAGGTATACCACATATTGTGACAGGCATGTGTAGGACCCCTGGATCTTGAACGTTGTGTTGTGGGTGGTGTTGATCATTGTAGCAAAGAAGATTGGCCTGCAGGTTTTTCATCAATTATTCTGATAGGGTCTAGTGCCTCTTTCAGTTGGTGTGTCCTGGTCTGTGGGGAGCTTACTTCTGATAATGAGCTTGGAGAGACTGGATAGTTGATATCTTTTAGGGTGTGATCCCATTGAGTAAGGGATGTAGTTGTTTAATGATATCCTGTATGGATTACAGTGGGGGTGGTAGATGACAACTACGGGTGTCTGATTAGAAAGTTGGTTTTTTTCTTCTATATTGAAGCAGGTTCTCTCTGGGTCTTTGTGTGGTCATTCCATGATACAATCTATTTCTCTGGTGTGTCCTTGTTTGGTGAAGTCAGTGTTAAGTGTGTTACAGGTGTGTACCCCGGGCTTTCTCCTGGGAGCATATTCTGTGGTATCTGAGTGTCTGGCTGTAGATAACCAGATTTCTTGATGAGTTTGGGGTGGCTACAGGTGATCCATATATTTCTTGTATGTAGCTGTCTGTGGAGTTCCATTATTGAAGCTGATCCTTGTGTCCAGAAAGCTGATGCTAGTGTGAGAATGTTTCAGAGAAGTTTTAATGGATGGGTAGTGGTTATGGAAGTTGCAGTGGAAATCTATAAGGGAGTTCAAGTTGTCTGTCCAGAAGATGAATTATCATTGATGTATCTCAGGTATATAATTGGTTTTGTGGTGCATTTGTCCTATAATACTGCTTTTTTGTTTTATGACTACAGGGGTGTTAATGGGCCACTTCACCTTGAATGGTCCCTTGGAATACGTGCTAACTACTTACAGTAAATTATCTGTTTGATCTTGTATTTATCTGTGATGCTCTGAATACCTCTTCCAGACCTGAAGAAAAGCTCTATGAAATCTCGAAAACTTTTCTCTCTCACTGACAGAATTTGATCCAATAAAAAAATATTACCTCACCCACCTTGTCTTCCTGAGTTTTTAAGCACCTGAAGAGTCTCATCATGGGACTACTTATATAATTAAAATTGGGCACATACTGAAGCGCCTTCCACAGCCATTTAGCTGTCTATTGTTACACTCCAACATGATCTTGGAATCTTTCTTGTTTATTCGTTAGACTTAAAATAAGTAGTGAAAAGAACATTTGGATCAGAGCATATGCAGTATACTTATTCACACTGATGCTAATCTCGGGCATTATCACAACATCCATTTTAAGCAGAAATTATTATCAAAATAATGGGGAGTTCTGTTTCAAAAACTGGTGTAGGAATAAGGTTTTTTGATACATTGTTCTTCTTAAGGCTTTAGCACCCCTCTTTTTGTGATGAACATCCTCGCCAACATTTTGGTCTTAATTAAAATATATAGGCCATTTGGGTTTGGGAATGAATTCTATTGGAAATTACTGGCACAGATAATATAAATTTGTTCATTAGTGTCTTGTGATGTTGTACCAACTGAGATATTTGAGTGCTTTTTTTTTCTGCTTCTCCGCAGTGATATTTTCAAGCTATTTCTAATGAACTAGCAAATCACATTCCATTTTTTTTTTGCTCTTCCTATAATAATTTGCAGTATATTTAAATAAAATATTTGATTTATTGACATGTTACTTTTTAGGGTCATGCATCATTTCACAAATGTATGTTTGCAGTAACTGAGACACAGCATTTCTGCCCTGAAATAAAGCTATATGGGGGACAAAAGGGTATTGTATTTTCTCACTGAGAGTAGTTCAAAAATATATGTCTGCATTTCTGTGACGGTTGAGATGACCCATGACTAGAAATGTGATTTCCATATGCTATTATGGTGATACTAACATCTCCACAAACATGGAAGTTGGAATACTATCACATGACTACAAGGCCACACTGATGAATGATGAGAACTAGGACAGTAATCTGAGGTATACAGACATTACATTTCTTATTCTGAAGCCGAGTGGCCTCTTGAATCTAATGGCAAGATCAATTACAGGTAGCATCTTTTTCAACCTCTGTACTTATACTTGGGGGTTGAGGGAGTCAGCATCATAGGACACTTGGTAAGTGTAACTCACAGATGGGGGAGTGACCCCAGGAGAGGTAGTTGGTGTTTATTCATCTGTTCTTCTTATTTATCCATCAATGTAACACCTGAAAGCTCTCTAGGACACAGATACTGCTTTGATCAGTTCTTATATGATTAATGGAGAGACAAATGGATAGGATATGGTACAACAAAACTATTTGTAGATATCTGTGGAGAGTTCCTGTAAGGTCTTACTTGTTTTCACATATTCCTGATACTATCAGTTGCAACACTTCCATAAGCAGAAAAACTACGTACTGTATATACTTGCTCATATGCCCAATACTTTTGGTAAAAAAGTGATGCATCGAAGAGCGGAGGTCAGCTTGTAAATGAGTCTATACCAAAATGTGATGATTTAAAACTCTATGGAATCATTGAGTTGAATATCTAATACAGGGATCGGCAACCTTTGGCAAGTGCCAGCACATCACTTGGCCCACACCGCTTCCTGCCTCCCGCATTGGCCTGGAGCAGCAAACCGCAGCCAGTGGGAGCCACAATCGGCAGACCCTGCAGACGCGGCAGGTAAATAAACCAGCATGCCACTTCCTGAAGTTCCAATTGGCTGGGAACAGTGAACTGTGGCCACAGAGAGCTGCAGGGCTCCATGCCTGCACATGCTCCAAGTAAACAAAACGTCCCGACCCGCCAGTGGCTTATCTTGATGGGCTGGTAGCCAAAGTTTTCCAACTCCTGAAATATAGGGTCAGCTTATGAAAAGATCATACATTTTTTTGCTATTTTTACCTATCCATTTTGGGGGAGTCAACTTGTAAACGAATGGGCTAATGGAAGAGTATATACAGCATATTAGTAATGTCCATCTTTGTCAGCCCAAGGGCTGAACATACTATATAAGAAAGGTGAAGATGCTACAATAAATACTTTGGGACAAAGGAGGCAGAACAGCTCTGTTCTGCCACCTTTGTTCTATCAGGCAGTACAAAGGGAGTGGAATTGGATACTACCTACAAGTTCCCATATTAAGGCCTGTTCAGTGGATGTAGATTCAGCATAGCCAAATCCTTGCACCTCCCTCACAACAGTTCCTGCCACATGGAGTGGGGAAGTACCTGGAGCATACTGTGCTCAGCTGTCTCTGAGATAGTGTATTTTGAGTCCCTTGGGGGCCCGACCCGCCGGATCTGGTATTTAGAGCAACCCATGTTGTGCCCACCTCCACTGTGGCTGGAAAGAGTTTGCTGGTTGGTGGTCATTTGTCAACTTCTCCCTTCTACTCCTGTCCTTGGATGCTTCACTAATTACTCTGTGTGGGGAGGAGACTCAAATTTGACTAGGCACTTCTCTAAGCTCAGGCGTAGCCAGTCAAGTTCCTGCCCTGCTTTCTGTGAGACTCCCAAAAGCCATTACCTAATTGGAAAATTGAATAACCAGAGTGACTTTTTTCCCTCCACTGAGATGCAGTGAGAAGCCAGAAGGGGTGCTGATGAACAGCTGCAGCAGAAGAGAGTCTGAAATTGCTCAGAGTGCCCCCAGCTCACATCAAAGATACTGTGGATCAGAACGTATGGGAGAAATGTACACAGACCACCAATCAATACATTTGTGTTTGCTTTGATATTAAAATATCTTTATGTGTTGCCCCCAGATTTGCAGCTCTTGACATGCTTCAGAATGTATACTGAAAATGCATAAATGGAATTTGTTGTGAGGAAGCCAGAGATTTTGGCAGCTGGGTAGGCAACAATTGCCATCTGGGAAGATATTGAAGGGGGAATAGTTTTTGGTACCCAAGAGACAGCTAATATATTAGGGAGAAGTTATACACCCATTAACTCTTTTTGAGCTGCAGGGCCGCCCAGAATATACAGGGGGCCTGGGGTCTTTGGTGGCGGAGGACTCCCCCTTCGGCAGTAATTCGGCAGCTTGGGGGCCTTCCACTCCAGGACCTGCCGCCGAAGTGCCCTGAAGACCCATGGCGGGGGACCCCCACAGCCAAATTACCACAGAAGACCCAGCACTTCGGCAGCGGTTCCCGCTTTGGCAGTAATTTGCCGGCAGGGGGTCCTTCCACCCCAGAGCAGAAGGACCCCCTGCCGCCAAAGACCCGGAGCGGAAGAAGCTCCTGGGGCCCAGGCCCCGCGAGAGTTTTCCGGGGCCCCTGGAGCGAGTGAAGAACCCCGCTCCAGGGGCCCTGAAAAACTCTCGTAGGAGCCCCTGCGGGACCTGGGGCAAATTGCCTCACTTGCCCACCCCCCGGAAGCCCGGTTGAGCTGAGTCAGCAGCGACCTTAATTTATTAGGAAGGGAGGGGCTTGAAATCTTAATTTCCTACCTCAGAACTCCCTTACAGCAGCTAGTAGCCCTACTATCACTATTGCAGAGGTCAGCAACCTCTGGCACACGTCTCACCAGAGTAAGCACCCTGGAGGGCTGGGCCAGTTTGTTTACTTGCCGCATCGGCAGGTTTGGAGAACCCAGTTCGCCGTCCCATGCCAATGGGGGTAGCGGGAAGTGCCGCAGGTGAGGGATGTATGGATCACATATTTCTGATCAAAATGATCAGCTAAGAAATTATGTAATGGTAACATTTCTATTGATTTCATAGGTTTCAGAGTAGGGCTGTTAATCAATCATAGTTAACTCAAATGATTAACTCAAAACAAATTAACTCAATTAAAAATTAATCATGATTAATCACAGTTTTAATCACATATTTAAATTATAATAGAATACCAATTTAATTTTACTATAAATATTTTGGAATTTTTTCTACATTTTCAAATATATTGATTTCAGTTACAACACAGAATACAAAGTATGCAATGCTCACTTTACAAATATTTGCACTTTAAAAAGATAAAAGAAATAGCATTTTTCAATTCACTTCATACAAGTACTGTAATGCAATCTCTTTATCATGAAAGTGCAACTTACAAATTTAGATTTTTTTGGTTACATATGTGCAGTCAAAAAGAAAATAATGTAAAATTTTAGAGCTGACAAGTCCACTCAGTCCTACTTCTTGTTCAGCCAATCGCGAAGGCAAACATGTTTGCTTACATTTAAGGGCGATAATTCTGCTTCTTAGCTACAATGTCACCTGAAAGTAAGAACAGGTGTTTGCATGGTACTGTTGTAGCCTATGATCCAGAACTCTGTTAATGATCTACTATGTGATATTATTGGACAGTCACTCATTCCATCTTTTTATATGCCTGATTCATAGCCCACTGACTTCAAAGGGAGTCCTTTTAATGGACTTCAATGAGCCTTAGATTAGTCTCTCTCTCATCTGATCATCTGTAAAATGGGTATGAATATAATACTATACTCAAAGCGTGAGTCTTAATTCAATAATGTGTTTAGAATGCTTTGAGATCCTTTAATGAAACAGGAGATGAACTAAATTATTTTTAATATTAATAAAAGATTACAGGCTATTTAATTTATGTATGTATATTCAAGTTTAAATTAAAAATGTACTTGGTATCTTTTGTATCCTGTGATTACACAGCTGCAAATTTTAGCCCTCTGTTTCTCTATCATGCAGTGAAATTTCAGTTTTCATTAATTATTTTTTCTAGATCTTATGGTTGTAACAGGAACCTTCCAAACATGAACTGAATATAAAATAATGTAGTCATGATGCTTACTGAAATCTGCAGGCAGCCTGAAACAATTGATCAAAAACAGTTTTTTACACAGTATTGAGATAAATGACAGTTGACTCTGAAATACGGATGTCAAATGATCCAAAAAATTATTAATTGCAAAATTAAAAAAATATTTGTGACTAATTGCACTTTAAACAATAATTGAATACTTTGTATTTAAATGTTTTGGGTGTTTTCTACATTTTCTACGGTTTCAAATATTTCAAACTTGTGTAGCCAGCATTACAAAGTATTTACGTGCCAGATATTCTAAACATTTGTATGCCCCTTCATGCTTCATCCACCTTTCCAGAGGACACTTCCCTGCTGATAACACTTGGGAAACAATTATATGTCTCCTGCTCCATGGTTTTAAAGTGCCTTCCAAAATCTGAGAGGGACAAGGTGTGGAACATGCTGTCAAAAGTTTTAAAAGAGGAACACTCTGATACAGAAACTACAGAACCTGAACCACCAAAAAAGAAAATCAACCTTTCTGTTGGTGGCATCTGACTGAGATGATGAAAATGAATGTGCATTGGTCTGCATTTCTTTAGATTGTTATTGCGAAGAACCTGTTATCAGCATGGAAGCATATCCTGTGGAATGACAGTTTGAAGCAAGAAGGGGCATATAAACGTTGGATCCTGGATTTCTTGTGCACCAAAGCTCCCATTGCAAATGTTTAGGGAGGCATGGAGGCATGCCTAGGGGATGTGGAAGGCCACATGCCAACCCCCAGTGATGTCACACTCCCTCCCCCATGCCCCTTACCAGTAATGGAATGTGTTTACACCACCCCAGGCCAGGAGTGGCTGTGGGGCAGGGGGCCGAGTTGCAGCAGCCAGGAGCTGGGCTGTGGCCAGGGGCCAGATCAGTGCAAGGGCTGTAGAAGGGGCTGGGGCCAGGAGTGGGGACAGAGCAGATCTGGGTCCAGAAGTGGGGCCAGAGCAGAAGTTGGGGACAGAGCAAAACTGTAGTGATCCCTCTCCTCCCTCCCTCCCCCCACCATGGTTGTTGGCTCGTGGCCTGCCACATAAGGGGGCACCCCACAGTTTGGGGACCATTGCACTAGATTGTCCTTTTCCCAAAAAACATCCTTCTTTTGTTCTGAGAAGAATAATTTCTCTTTTCAGGGTATGTTAGTCATGATTTTAAAAACATGGTACTGTACTGAAGAAAAAAAAAAACTTGCCCTGTTATTATCTACTATTTTAGAATGCAGTGGGAATTTTCATGAACAAGAAATCCAGGATCCAACCTTTTGTCCTTATTTGATGTTGTTCACAAGCACGTCTGATGTTAAATGGTGTTGATTCAAATTGTAAAAATGAACAAAAAGAGACAACATTATTCTAAGATAAAATTGCTTTCTTTTCAGAATCAAAGGATTAGATGTTTGATTTTTAAATTATGGTCTGTAGATGCAGAATAACTTTTTCGTTACAGTGCCTATCTTTACATTTGTCAAAAACAGTACTGAAAATAAATTTAAAGACATGAAATGCATCAAAATGGGAGCCAAATATGTCAAAAGTAGTACTATTAAAACAATTTCCATTATGTGCAATTTTTTAAACATTTTCATATCAAGGCTGTTTTCATTGTGGCACCAGGTAGGCTGTTTAAAGATTACCATACAATAACCCCCAATTTAACTTAATAAAAATCAAAACAAACACACACACAAACCCAGAACAAGGTGGTCAATTCTGTTGCAGCAGTTCTCCTAGGCTTACTTCTTTTGTCAAATCCAGAGGCAAAAAGTCAACTCAAGTCACCCCATAATATGTATCTAATAACAAACAAATCCCAGCTAGACCTTATCGGTGAAATTAATGAGGTAAAGGGTGAATCATATGAGCTTGAGATGACTGAAAATTTTCCATCAAAACTGATTTTCAAAAACACAAAATTCTTTGCAAAAAGTGTCTGCTTTCTGTGAAAAGTCTTTTTTGTCAAAAAAACAAAAAATGTTGTGACTGATTTCCCCACCCCTCAAAAAAGTACGAGGGGGTGATAGGAGTGAGGAAAAATCCTGTTGTCCAACCAACTCTAATATGAACTGGTAGATACAGCATAACGTACGAGGAAGTTTCTATGGATATTTTTAAATGAATTGTTTAAAAAGATCAGAAGCTTAAGTGCATATAGCAGGGGTTCCCAAACTTGGTTTGCAGCTTGTTCAGGGTAAACCCCTGGCGGGCTGCAAGAAGCTTTGTTTACCTGAGCGTCTGCAATTATGGCCATTCACAGCTACCAGTGACCACGATTCAACGTTCCCAACCAACAGGAGCTGCAGGAAGCTTCACAGGCCAGGCCACCACTTTGCGCATCTCCCATTGACCAGGAACGGCGAACCACAGCCACTGGGAGCTGCAAGCAACCATACCTGCAGATGCTCAGCATCTCACTGCCCACCAGGCCATGAGCAACAAAGCATCTCACTGCCCGCCAGACCATGAGCAAGCCCTGAACCAAGCCATGAGCAAGCCATGAACCAAGTTTGGGAACCTCTGATATATAGGTTTCAGTCTTACCTGCAATGGTGCTGAACCTGTAAATAGTTACTCAGATGTGTAACTTTATTTATGTATAAACAGATATATTGGCTTTAGTGGGATTAAACATGTGAGAAACTTTATGCACTTTTGTGCTTGTGTGACTACTGCCCTCTTGACCAACACAGCAGAGCTTGGATCATAGATTATAGATTCTAAGACCAGAAGGGACCATTGTTATCATCTTGTCTAACCTTCTGTATAGCATAGTCCATAGAACGTACCTAAAATAATTCCTTTTGAATGGGAGCATATTTATTAATAAATAAATAAATAAATAATGCCAATGATAAGAAATTCACCACAATCCTCAGTAATTGTTCCAATGTCTAATTATGCCTTATTTCTAGTCTGAATTTATCTAGCTTCAGCCAGGGCCAGAGCCCTCCACAGATAAAAGCATCAGCTGTTACGGTCACATCTCTGTAGTTGGGGGTTGTAACAACTCATACCCTCTGCTGGTTGGCACAGAGAGAGACTTGTAACATACACACACACTTGCTAGTGTCTTATATCTTCAGGATTGAGGCCTAAGTATTGGACATGTGCCATGACTATTATTAATCTATTTGGGGCTTTTTGTGAGTTGGCTTTCAGTTACTGTGTTGCTGTATGTAGCTGGCATTTTGGAGAGCTATTTATTTTCTTCTGTTTGAATTCCACAAGCTCCTGATTGAGTTATTTCCTTTGGGAATGCATGTTCTCCATGTTCCTTACTACTGCTGTATGTATTCCCGCTAGAAAATTGGAATTATACTGAAGGTACTTTTCCATGTGCTATGTTTTGCAATCGGGCTGTTTTATCTGGAGAATGCCCCAAAAGCTGTTTGCCTTCTTTTTCTAGTCCACATATAAATTGCTGTTTTCAAACAGGATTTTCTTCTTCAGGGAAAATCATTGAAACAATTTCCCTTTTTTTCCCTAATCACATAAAGTATATATCCTTAGAACAAAGATCAGCAACCTTTGGCATGTAGGTCACCAGGGTAAGCACTCTGGCAGGCCAGGCCAGTTTGTTTACCTGCCATGTCCACAGGTTTGCCGATCGCGGCTCCCACTGGCTGCAGTTCACCATCCCAGGCCAATGGGCGCTGCAGGAAGAGGTGTCCAGCACATCCCTCGCCCATACCACTTCCTTCAGCCCCCATTGGCCTGGCACAGCGAACCGTGGCCAGTAGGAGCTGCGATTAGCCAAACCTGCCGACACAGCAGCTACACAAACTGGCCCGGCCCGCCAGGGTGCTTATCCTAGCGAGCTGTGTGCCAAAGGTTGCCGATCCCTGCCTTAGAACCTTGGAGGTAAGAAAAGATGTAATCCCTTTGCAAGGAGATATTCCCCTCTCAAACAGCAGTGAGCACTGGATGAATAGACCTATGGGATTGGAAAGATACTCTCATATCCCCAGACCAATGACCAGGGTGTCCCCTGCCCATGGAAAAACCTGCAGAAGGAAATCTGCATAAAGATTCCCACACATTGTTCATCTCCGATTGTCCCCTCAGGGACTCTGACAGATTTAACACCCTTTGAATGAGCCATGGGAACTGCCTCAGACTTGGATGATTCCCAGGTGATCTTGTGCCTCTATTCTTGCTCTTTGCCCTGGTTTTCCTTACTTATCAGCAATGCTGCTCCAAAGGAACAGTACTACCAACAAGTACCCTTATCTACAGTTGCCCTGAGACCCATTTAAAGGTGAATCATATTACTGAGGTAATGGAATGAGTGAAACAGGTTATGGGAACAGATGAAACAGACTGAGGCTCCAAGGCAATCTCTCAATGGGCAAGAAGGGTCTCAATAGCCATCCTTTTGATCTTCAGCCGACTCCTGCCCTAGTCCTTCCATTTTTTGTACCTTCCTTTGGATGGATTTTGAACCTATGGAAAGCTATTTGTGGACGTGTCCTAGGAGAAGAGGTAAATGCCCTCCATGTTGCCATCTTCCTTGTGGGATGGTTGAAATCAAGATACAGAAAGTTCCTTCTGTGTGATGATCTTGGGGAACATAATCTAACCTGGTCATAATCTAGGAGCCCCCAGATGACCCTGTTACCCTTGCCCCAGCAAGAAGGACAGAGACAGAAGAAGCCCAACTCTTGCTGGGGGGAGGAAACAGGAGAAAGCACCATGTGAGCAAATGTCTAAGATGGGACTGTATCCCATAGAGTTAGCTTCAGGTTTACTGTATGTTGTAAGACATTGGCTTCAGCAGTTATTATAAGACTTGAGGCCTATGAATTTAGGCACACTTAAATGGCCCAAAGTTCACCCCTATGTTTTGGGGAACTGAGAGTAGTGTGTGTAAGAGGGAAGTTTGTACATGATGACACTAGATAACCACAGGACCATGAGCTAACACCAGCTTTTGGATATTTTAGGATAGGAATATATGCAGATGTCTGTCCACAAATGGCAACTAATTGATGTATATGATATTTAAAGTTAATATTTTGTCATGGTTATTTTTAGTAAAACTCATGGACAGGTCATGAGTAATAAAAATAAATGCATGGAAGCCCATGACCTGTCCTTGAATGTACTAAAAATAACTGACAAAATGAGGCTGAGTAGGGGATAAGAGCCAAGACATGCTGCGGGATGGAAGGTGAGGTACAGCACCACCTGCGGCAGCTTGAAGCTCCAGGGCTAATGACTGGGACCTGTGAGGGCCCCCTGCTGCCCACGGCACCGGGGACTTGTGGAGGCCTCCACTGCCCGCAGTGACTGAGAGCTCCAGGGTTCCCCTGCTGCCCACAGTTGCTCAGAACTCTGGGGTCCTCTCGCCATCCATGGTGGCTTAAAACTCCAGGTTCCCCAACTGCCCACACCAACTGGGAGCTGTGGGGACCCCCCGCTTCCTGCAGTGACTGGTGCTGCTCGGTCTTCTCCTCTCTCTGCCACCTGGGATGGCTTTAAGCTCTAGGTTCCCCTGCAGTGGTTCAGAGCTCTATGGTCCTGGCTGGCTGACAGCTCTGTCCCTGCTACTCTACTACTGAAGGGGAAAATGTCATGGAGGTCTCTGGAAATTATGGAATCTGTGACTTCAGTGACCTCTGTGACACAATCTTAGTCTTAATGGCAATAAATTCAGATTGTTAATATTGTAACCTATAGGAGAAAGGCTCCCCAACATCAGTAGAGTGAGGAAATACAAATAAAGAAGAGATGTGAAGGCCCAATGAATGTGCTTTAGGCATAGTGGTGTCTTCACAGTGGTGGTGTGTTATCAAGTTGTATCCCTTCATGCGTGCAGGAAGAAAGAAAGATGTAGGCCTTGCGAGTTGCTAGGATAATGGCCACTGATGGTGATGATGAGGAAGGTGATGGTGATGAGGAAGATAATGGCTAATATTTAATGTTGTTCTGCAAGAGATGGTGTGAGTATGTGGCTGTTCAGATGTACATTCTGTATTATTTCTATGTTCTTGCAGAGTTAGAGTGTTTGTGACTTTGCTAAATGTATTAATAAACTATTGCAAATACAGAAGGGTTTCTAAAGTGTGAGTGCTGCAGCCATGCACATCAGGGTTCCCAAGTGAACAGTAATTCTAATAACACTGGACCTGATCTTGACACAAAAAAACCTGTGAAACCTCATAATGACATCTGGGAATTCTTAAGTAATCAATATAATTAATACATAATCCATAGATCAGGCTGAAGGATCAGTAATAAGATCACCTACCCCCTCCTCCACCATCAGCCATACAATCCTGATCCCACCTGCAATGTAAAACTCTCTGTGCCTCCTAATCCTAGCAACTGCTTCAGTGCCTTAATGTATTGACTATATTAAATTACATTCTCATGCAAATTGAAATTTGAAGCAGAGCAAAATAAATGGAAAAACATTTTAAACAGCAGCTTTATTGAATTAAGTATTAAATTAAGTAACACTATCAACTCAGCAGTGAGTTTGTTATTCTACTAGAAACTTCTTATTTTTGCAGCGCAATTCAAAAAATAGTATGCTGCCAAAATCAGTACTATTGAAATATGAGTGGTCTTGCAACAGATCATAGGTCACTCATGCTATGAAATACACTGTGCCCTGCATATTGGAGATATTCTGATCTGCATGAATCATAGTGCACTGTTACTTCATAAGAAACTCAAAGAACTACATTGCCTACTTTTGTTGCCATATCCCACACAGGTTCCTACTGGATTTGTGGTTCATCATCACTCCTAGATTATTTTCAGCATTACCACTTTTCATATATTCCTTTCCCACTAAATATTTGTTTCAGATTTTTCTCCCAGATGTGTTAATACAGTATTTAACCTGCATGGATTTTCAATGCATTATGAAATTTTAGCTTTGAAATTGCTGCCTATGAACTGAACTTCATGGATTCACCTAATATGTCTACACAAAACCACAGCAAGTGCAGGAGCATCCAGTGTCTGCTGCTAAACTGTTATTGACTAAAAGCCAATGACACTGCCCTGTAAATCACTCCTTTCCACCAAGCAACATTCAGAAGAAAGAGCAACCAGCAGCACTGCTGTGTAACCATGATGATAGCCAGATGACATCTTGCAAACCAGTGTCCAGAAACAAGAGGAAGAGCACACATGGGAGCAACAGAAGGAAGATGCAGCCAAATTGGTGGTGGTGTTCAATAATCAAGAGTTGAGAGAAGAAAATATTTAAGGGATTTAGGCATGGTTCTAAGGCAGTTTTGTGATCTGAACCTAGGTCTCCCGGCTGTTCATTACAGACTCCAGCCTCCATATCACACAGGGAGATAAAATAAAACTTAGAATACGATCTATGGTATGTGGCATCCCACAAGCCATCACCACAAAGTGATCCAGTGCCACACAATGATGATTTACACTTTGGGATTAATTTTAATTACAATAGTTATCTAACTTTAGAGAGAATAGATTAGCAGATCTATGAATAAAAATTGGTGGTCACCAAAGCATGGTTGTGCAGAGGTGCGTAGCAACAGGAAATATAACATTGAGAGAACAGCTGGCAGAGTGCAACATATTGTATTCTCTACTAAGCCTTTTTACCATATTTATATTAAAATATTTTATTAATATTACCTTTCAATAATTTATACAAATGTAATTAGATTGATTTAAACTGAAGTATAGAGGCCAGGTAGCTGATATATCTTAAAAGTGCCTTGCCTCACAAAAACTTACTTGGAATATTCATTCAGATTGGCTTGGATGTGAGAACTGCTACATGGACTGAAATGGTTTTAAAGTAAAATAAACAGTGGACCAAAATGATACTTAGCATCTCAGAGCTGGCACATTTTATCTTGAATGTGCTTCTACAGGCATTAATCCTGACAACACTCCTTCAAAGAAAATATTATCCCAATTTATACAGTGGAAAACTGAAGGAGAGTGAGGTAGTAATTTGAATCTATGAGGGAAAAGCTTGTCTTCACCCCAAAAGAGGAAACTTTTGCAGCATTTCCTGAAGGTACTCAGACTTGCCTAATCTCCTCTGTAAGCTTTATTCCATAGCCGGATCCCCTTAACTCCAAATTTTCTCTTTGAGAAAACTTTTCCACTATAGCAAATATGACACTTGCAATTTTGATACCCCTGTCTACTCAAATACCTTCTACTCACACACACACACACACAAAAGACAGATGAAACAAACAAATCAACAAACAAAAACCAAATAACATATCCACATCAGAGTTTTTACATCCTCCACCCCAGAATTACCAGAGAAGTCCACCAATGATACTATGGTGATTAGCAGCCATATACAAACTCTTAGCTAGATAAAAGCCACACACTGATTTGTTGTCAGAATCAAAGTTAGTGCTCAAGAGTTTCTGCTGCCTTGTCCTCTGTTTGGATCACACTTCTGAAAAAAGGATTTCATCTCCCTTCAAAAGAAAGGAAAATAAAGGAAATGTATTATTAAGTAATATACAAAATGGGATGGGGGTGGAATAACCCTCAATCATAACTCATTCTCTCTGTTCAACTGTCTATCCTATCTGAAAAGAAACTTCCTACTATCCATTTTCTTTCTTTGCAATGCAATCAGTAACCAACATCCTGACAATTGATTTAAGAGCCCAAGCTTTCAGTTACTTGCACTGATCTACATATGTCTGTGATACATACAGGTACATGTATGCATATACTGTACTTAATAGCCCAAATTTTGATAATTGTGGAGCTTCCCATTTAGTGGAATAAGAAGAAGACACTCTGTCACATTCTGAATTCTAGCTGAATATTAGCTCCACGCAAGCAGCATATTTCTTGATTTTCCAGGTTTGGATAGCAGATGGATAACTCCATCCCCCTTAGGAGAGAATCTCCAACAACCACCACCTATCTTCTCCTCTTTGGAGAGGTGATCGTGGAACCCCCATCCCTAGGACAATGCATCCCATGCCTTCCGGTCAATGAGGTCTCCCTCTGATCTCTTCCTTCAGATGACTCTTCCAAACCATTCTCCACCGTAGTACCTGTGCAGACAGCCTGGAAATGGTTTCTTACCTTTATCTGCATTGGGGGTTCATGAGTTCTCCTCTTTCTTCTTCTGGAGATCACATGTTGTCAGTTTTCTTCCCCATACTGTAGTGCCCTCTCTGATTCTTCAGCATGCTGTGCTGCAGCACCAAACACTGATTTCTATCCAGAAAATCTTCATTTTCTCTGATGCAAGGCAAGGTTAATACTTGGGTCTCTAGTCCTTTAACCTTCTCTTCCAATTTAGAGACCAGCTTGCACTTTGTACAGAAGAAGTCGCTTCTGTTCTCAAGGAGAAAGACAAACATAGCACCTGGTTGCTCACTATCCATAATGTCTTCCTTTTAAGAGACTCTTCAGATGGTGTATTTACTGCTCACAGAAGCCTGAAAGGCAAAAAACAAACAAAAAATAAACCTTTTGTGGGAGCTCCCCCCAAGTGAACTCCCAGGCAAACTACTTCTGTGTCCCTGTACTCTGTTCGTGGCTGACTTGGTTTGCAACTGGCTGCTTTTTTATAAGGCTGCTGGCTCGAAGCACCCTGTGAATGTCCATTGAGGGCTTGTGTCATAAACAGATAGCTAAGGGTTAATGTTCTTTTACCTGGAAAGGAGTAACCTGAAACACCTGACCAGAGGACCAATCAGGAAACAAGACTTTTTCAAATCTGGGTGGAGGGAAGTTTGTGTGTGAATCCTTTGTTCTTGGTCTTCTGCCTGTACTCTCTTGGCTATGAGAGGATTTTTCTGCCTCATGCTTTTCTAATCTTCTGTTTCCCAGTTGTAAGTACAGAAAGGATAGTGGTTTATATGGTTTTTTTGTATTTACATGTGTGTAGTTGCTGGAGTGTTTTGAAGTGTGTTCTTTTTGAATAAGACTGTTTATTCATATTTCTTTTAAGCAATTGACCCTGTATTTGTCACCTTAATACAGAGAGACCATTTTTATGTATTTTTCTTACTTTTTACATAAAGCTTTCTTTTTAAGACCTGTTGGAGTTTTTCTTTAGTGGGGAATTCCAGGGAATTAAGTCTGCAAATCACCAGGGAATTGGTGGGAGGAAGAAGTCAGGGGGAAAAATCTCTTTGTGTTAGATTTACTAAGCCTGACTTTTCATACCCTCTGGGTGAAGAGGGAAGTACTTGTGTTTCCAGGACTGGAAATAGGGAGGGTGGAGTCCCTCTGTTTAGATTCACGGAGCTTGCTTCTGTGTATCTCTCTAGGAACCCAGGGAGGGAACACCTGGAAGGGAGAAGGGGAGGGGAAAGGGTTTATTCCCCTTTGTGGTAAGACTCAAGGAATTTGGGTCTTGGGGTCCCCAGGGAAGGTTGTTGGGGGGACCAGAGTGCCCCAAAACACTCTAATTTTTTGGGTGGTGGCAGCTTTACCAGGTTCAAGCTGGTAACTAAGCTTGGAGGTTTTCATGCTAACACCTATATTTTGGACGCTAAAGTCCAAATCTGGGAATATGTTATGACAGCTTGTCATCCCTGCTGAGTTATCTTGGGTTCTTACTTAGGTGTTGACTCTAGCCTGGCTGCCAGCCACCCATGAAGCTCTCTGGTCAAAGTGAGGTGGTGCTTTTAACCGGGGCTTGCTGGCCCACCCTTAGATATAGGTAATGTCTCTTTCACCTGAAGCACCTGACCAGAGGACCAATCAGAAAACCGGATTTTTTCAACTCTGGGTGGAGGGAAGTGTGTCTGAGTTTTTTGTCTGCCTGCCTGCTTTCTCTGAGCTTTGGAGAAGCAGTTTCTACTTTCTAGTCTTCTGTTTCTAAGTGTAAGGACAAAGAGATCAGATAGTAAGTTATATGGTTTCTTTTCTTTGGTATTTGCATGAATATAAGTGCTGGAGTGCTTTGATTTGTATTCTTTTTGAATAAGGCTGTTTATTCAATGTTCTTTTAAGCAATTGATCCTGTGTTGTATCATCTTAATACAGAGAGAGCATTTGTATGTATTTTTCTTTCTTTTTATATAAAGCTTTCTTTTAAGACCTGTTGGAGTTTTTCTTTACTTCAGGGAAATTGAGTCTGTACTCACCAGGGAATTGGTGGGAGGAAGAAATCGGGGAGATCTGTGTGTTGGATTTGCTAGCCTGATTTTGCATTCCCTCTGGGGAATAGGAAAGTTCTTTTTGTTCCAGGATTGGGAACGGAGAGGGGGAGTCACTCTGTGTAGTTTCACAGAGCTTGTGTCTGTGTATCTCTCCAGGAGCACCTGCAGGGGGGAAGGGAAAAAGGATTATTTCCCTTTGTTGTGAGACTCAAGGGATTTGGGTCTTGGGGTCCCCAGGGAAGGTTTTTCAGAGGGACCAGAGTGCCCCAAAACACTCTAATTTTTTGGGTGGTGGCAGCAGGTACCAGGTCCAAGCTGGTAACTAAGCTTGGAGGTTTTCATGCTAACCCCCATATTTTGGACGCTAAGGTCCAAATCTGGGACTAAGGTTATGATATGAGTGGCAGCTGGTGGGATATAGACAGAATCCAGAAGCCAGTAGGAATATTATATTTTTCTTTTCTCTGCTAAGGGCTTTTTAGCAGAGAGAAACAGTTGGTTTTAAAAGGGAACCAGAGAGAATTTTTTTTTCTGCTCTCTCTGGCAGTTTGTGGCTTGCATGTTAAGCAAGAAGCCATTACCAGACTGTTAAGGGTCTTTTGTCATGCAATAGCCCTCCCATTAGGAGGCAAGTTCCAGCACTATATGAATGCAAATAAAGTGGTTTTTCAGGTTTACTTAACATTGAAGATTAGCTAAAGGCACTGTTGCTAGGCAGACTTCAGGAGGCAACAGAGCCTGCAGTGCAGAAGATAAACACCGGAGGGCACCCCAACCCAAGAAAACAAGAACCATGACTTCTAAGGCAAAAATTGAGGCCGAAGAGCAATTCAGAGAAGCTGAACACAGGCGACAACTGGAAATAAAACAAAAAGAGATGGAGATGAAAGAAAGAGAAGAACAAATCAAACAGGCAGCACACAAAAGAAAACTAGAGGAAGAAGAGTTCGCCCACCGAAGGAAACAAGAAGAAGAAGAGTTGGCCCACCGCCGAGAAATGGAAAAGCACCAAAAAGAAATGGAAAAACAACAAAAAGAAATGGAAAAACAACAAAAAGAGAATGAAGAGAAGGAAAAACAGAGAAAACATGAACTGGAGTTGGCAAAAGCTGGGCTGCATGTGCCAGCCAACCCTAACAACCCGGCGCCCGTTATTGCTCCACAGCACAGGAAATTTCCCACCTACAAGGCAGGTGATGACACCGAGGCCTTCTTGGAAAATTTTGAAAGAGCCTGTCTTGGGTACAGCATTCCCGAAGACCAGTACATGGTAGAATTGAGGTCACAGCTCAGTGGACCTTTAGCAGAGGTGGCAGCTGAAATGCCTAAGCAGCAAATGAATGACTATAAACTTTTTCAAACCAAGGCCAGATACAGAATGGGGATAACCCCAGATCATGCCCGTCGGCGCTTCAGAACCCAAAAGTGGAAACCAGAGGTGTCATTTCCCAAACACGCCTACTACATTGCAAAAAACTATGAGGCCTGGATAACAGGAAACAACATTCAAACCTTGGAAGAACTGCACCTCCTCATACAAATGGAGCAGTTCTTGGATGGTGTTCCTGAAGACATCACACGGTACATACAAGATGGAAATCCCAAAGATATCACTGAGGCGGGGGAGATTGGAGCCAAATGGATGGAACTGGCAGAAAGCAAGAAAGCTACTGTCAAGGGGAACGATTACCCCAGGGGGCACACAGACCATAAACCCTACAACCGAGGACAGCCAAAGACCCCACATACCCCCCAAGTAAAGCCACAGATACCCTACCCTTCAACCTCACCAGTCTCCAGTAACTCACCTCGGCCCAGTGACCCATCAGATGGAAGATGCTTTAAGTGTAATGAACTGGGACATATCAAGGCCAACTGTCCAAAGAACACCATGCGAGTGCAATTCATTATACCACCATCACACCAAAGATCCCCAGGCCCGGATGCCTCTCAAATACCCTTGGAGCGAAGGGAAAATTTGAGAGTGGGAGGAAAGAAGGTTACTGCGTGGAGAGACACGGGGGCACAAGTGTCAGCTATCCACCAATCCTTCGTTGACCCCAAATTCATCAACCCAAAGGCCAAAGTTACAATTTACCCCTTCATGTCACAAGCTGTAGACTTGCCTACAGCTCAACTGCCTGTCCAGTACAAAGGCTGGTCAGGAATGTGGACTTTTGCAGTCTATGACAATTATCCTATCCCCATGCTACTGGGGGAAGACTTGGCCAACCAGGTGAGGCGGTCCAAGAGAGTGGGAATGGTTACCCGTAGCCAAACCAGGCAAGCTTCCAGACCCATTCCTGTTCCTGAACCGTCCACAGACGCCCCGTCTGTGTTACCAGAGACCCAGACAGAGGTAGTGGACCCGGATTCCATGCCAACCACTGAAACAGCCACAACACCTCCAGTCCCAGGCCCGGAACTGGAATAGCAACCCGCACCAGCAAGTGCAACCACATCTTCAAACTCAACGCCAGAGGGCGCCAGCGAGCCAGAACTGGCAAAAGCACAAGACAGCCATACCCAAAAGGCTCAGCCAGAGCCTGAAATACCCTCAGGTGCACCAGTGGAGAGCGGTTCACCAGTAACGGAAACAACCCCATCACCTACATCGCTTCCAGAGGGACCAAGCCCAAGTCCACAGTCTGAGGAAGAACTGGTGACCCCAGCCTCAAGGGAACAGTTCCAGACTGAGCAGGAAGCAGATGACAGCCTTCAGAAAGCGTGGGCGGCGGCACGGAGCACCCCACCGCCTCTCAGCTCTTCTAATCGATCCCGGTTTGTTATAGACCAAGGACTTTTATACAAGGAAATTCTTTCTGGTGGACACCGGGAAGAATGGCAGCCGCAAAAACAGTTGGTGGTTCCAACTAAGTACCGGGAGAAGCTCTTAAGCTTAGCCCATGATCATCCCAGTGGCCATGCTGGGGTGAACAGAACCAAGGACCGGTTGGGGAAGTCCTTCCACTGGGAGGGGATGGGCAAGGACGTTGCCAAGTATGTCCGGTCTTGTGAGGTATGCCAAAGAGTGGGAAAGCCTCAAGACCAGGTCAAGGCCCCTCTCCAGCCACTCCCCATAATTGAGGTCCCATTTCAGCGAGTAGCTGTGAATATTCTGGGCCCCTTCCCAAAAAAGACGCCCAGAGGAAAGCAGTACGTACTGACTTTAGTGGACTTTGCTACCCAATGGCCGGAAGCAGTAGCTCTAGGCAACACCAGGGCTAACACTGTGTGCCTGGCCCTAACAGACATCTTTGCCAGGGTAGGTTGGCCCTCCGACATCCTTACAGATTCAGGGTCTAATTTCCTGGCAGGAACCATGGAAAAACTGTGGGAAACTCATGGGGTGAATCACTTGGTTGCCACCCCGTACCACCATCAAACCAATGGCCTAGTGGAAAGGTTTAATGGAACTTTGGGGGCCATGATACGAAAATTCATCAACGAATTCTCCAATAATTGGGACCTAGTGTTGCAGCAGTTGCTGTTTGCCTACAGGGCTGTACCACATCCCAGTTTAGGGTTTTCACCATTTGAACTTGTGTATGGTCACGAGGTTAAGGGGCCATTACAGTTGGTGAAGCAGCAATGGGAGGGGTTTACGCCTTCTCCAGGAACTAACATTCTGGACTTTGTAAGCAACCTACAAAGCACCCTCCGACACTCTTTAGCCCTTGCTAGAGAGAACCTAAAGGATGCTCAAGAAGAGCAAAAGGCCTGGTATGACAGACATGCCAGAGAACGTTCCTTCAAGGTAGGAGACCAGGTTATGGTCTTGAAGGCGCAACAGGCCCATAAGATGGAAGCATCATGGGAAGGGCCATTCACGGTCCAAAAGCGCCTGGGAGCTGTAAACTACCTCATAGCATTTCCCAATTCCTCACTAAAGCCTAAAGTGTACCATGTTAATTCTCTCAAGCCTTTCTATTCCAGAGACTTACAGGTTTGTCAGTTTACAGTCCAGGGAGAGGATGCTGAGTGGCCTGACGGTGTCTACTACGACGGGAAAAAAGACGGTGGCGTGGAAGAGGTGAACCTCTCAACCACCCTGGAACGTCTGCAGCGGCAACAAATCAAGGAGCTGTGCACTAGCTTCGCCCCATTGTTCTCAGCCACCCCAGGACGGACTGAACGGGCATACCACTCCATTGATACAGGTAATGCTCACCCAATCAGAACCCCACCCTACCGAGTGTCTCCTCATGCCCAAGCTGCTATAGAACGGGAGATCCAGAACATGCTACAGATGGGTATAATCCGCCCATCTACCAGTGCATGGGCATCTCCAGTGGTTCTGGTACCCAAACCAGATGGGGAAATACGCTTTTGTGTGGACTACCGTAAGCTAAATGCGGTAACTCGTCCGGACAACTATCCAATGCCACGCACCGATGAGCTATTGGAAAAGTTGGGACGTGCCCAGTTCACTCTACAATAGACTTAACCAAGGGGTACTGGCAAGTACCGCTAGATGAACCTGCCAAGGAGAGGTCAGCATTCGTCACCCGTGCGGGGGTGTATGAATTCAATGTCCTTCCTTTCGGCCTTCGAAATGCACCCGCCACCTTCCAGAGGCTGGTAGATGGTCTACTAGCTGGACTGGGAGAATTTGCAGTTGCCTACCTCGATGATGTGGCCATTTTTTCAGACTCCTGGCCCGAGCACCTACTACACCTGGAAAAGGTCTTTGAGCGCATCAGGCAGGCAGGACTAACTGTTAAGGCCAAAAAGTGTCAAATAGGCCAAAACAGAGTGACTTACCTGGGGCACCAGGTGGGTCGAGGAACCATAAACCCCCTACAGGCCAAGGTGGATGCTATCCAAAAGTGGCCTGTCCCAAAGTCAAAGAAGCAGGTCCAATCCTTCTTAGGCTTGGCCGGATACTACAGGCGATTTGTACCACACTACAGCCAAATCGCTGCCCCACTGACTGACCTGACCAAAAAGACCCAGCCAAATGCAGTTAAGTGGACTGATGAGTGTCAAAAGGCCTTTACCCAACTTAAGGCAATGCTCATGTCTGACCCTGTGCTCAGGGCCCCGGATTTTGACAAGCCATTCCTAGTAACCACAAATGCATCTGAGCGTGGTATAGGAGCGGTGCTCATGCAGGAAGCAACAGATCACAACTTCCATCCTGTCGTGTTTCTCAGCAAGAAACTGTCTGAGAGGGAAAGTCACTGGTCAGTCAGTGAAAAGGAATGCTATGCCATTGTGTACGCCCTGGAAAAGCTACGCCCATATGTTTGGGGACGGCGGTTCCAACTACAAACTGACCATGCTGCACTAAAGTGGCTTCATACTGCCAAGGGGAACAACAAGAAACTTCTTCGTTGGAGTTTAGCTCTCCAAGATTTTGATTTTGAAATTCAACACATCACAGGAGCTTCTAACAAAGTAGCTGATGCACTCTCCCGTGAGAGTTTCCCAAAATTCAGTAGTTAAAAAGTGTTCTTAAAATGTAGAAGTCTGTTAGTTATATACTTAGAAGTATATGTAAAGGTGTATGTGTTGTATTAATCTGTTTATTTTAATGTTCTAGAAGGAAATCGCCGCCAGTGAGCTTCCCCACTGTCTGCAATTTGGGGGGCGTGTCATAAACAGATAGCTAAGGGTTAATGTCTCTTTCACCTGAAGCACCTGACCAGAGGACCAATCAGAAAACCGGATTTTTTCAACTCTGGGTGGAGGGAAGTGTGTCTGAGTTTTTTGTCTGCCTGCCTGCTTTCTCTGAGCTTTGGAGAAGCAGTTTCTACTTTCTAGTCTTCTGTTTCTAAGTGTAAGGACAAAGAGATCAGATAGTAAGTTATATGGTTTCTTTTCTTTGGTATTTGCATGAATATAAGTGCTGGAGTGCTTTGATTTGTATTCTTTTTGAATAAGGCTGTTTATTCAATATTCTTTTAAGCAATTGACCCTGTGTTGTATCATCTTAATACAGAGAGAGCATTTGTATGTATTTTTCTTTCTTTTTATATGAAGCTTTCTTTTAAGACCTGTTGGAGTTTTTCTTTACTTCAGGGAAATTGAGTCTGTACTCACCAGGGAATTGGTGGGAGGAAGAAATCGGGGAGATCTGTGTGTTGGATTTGCTAGCCTGATTTTGCATTCCCTCTGGGGGAATAGGAAAGTTCTTTTTGTTCCAGGATTGGGAACGGAGAGGGGGAGTCACTCTGTGTAGTTTCACAGAGCTTGTGTCTGTGTATCTCTCCAGGAGCACCTGCAGGGGGGAAGGGAAAAAGGATTATTTCCCTTTGTTGTGAGACTCAAGGGATTTGGGTCTTGGGGTCCCCAGGGAAGGTTTTTCAGAGGGACCAGAGTGCCCCAAAACACTCTAATTTTTTGGGTGGTGGCAGCAGGTACCAGGTCCAAGCTGGTAACTAAGCTTGGAGGTTTTCATGCTAACCCCCATATTTTGGACGCTAAGGTCCAAATCTGGGACTAAGGTTATGATAGGGGTCCCCAGGGAAGGTTGTTGGGGGGACCAGAGTGCCCCAAAACACTCTAATTTTTTGGGTGGTGGCAGCTTTACCAGGTTCAAGCTGGTAACTAAGCTTGGAGGTTTTCATGCTAACACCTATATTTTGGACGCTAAAGTCCAAATCTGGGAATATGTTATGACAGCTTGTCATCCCTGCTGAGTTATCTTGGGTTCTTACTTAGGTGTTGACTCTAGCCTGGCTGCCAGCCACCCATGAAGCTCTCTGGTCAAAGTGAGGTGGTGCTTTTAACCGGGGCTTGCTGGTCCACCCTTAGATATAGGGTAAAGTCTGAATGCTGCTTACACAAAACAATAGTTGCTTATGTCTGTAGCTCTATGTGTATTAAAACAATTACATTTTAGAGTTGTTCCTATTATTTTTTGTAAATCAGAGTTTCTCATTCACTGAATAATTAGAAAATAATAATTTGGCTTGTCAGTCTATACATTAATCATTTTAGTCTGACAAAGTGGCATTATTTAATTACATTTAGACAAATGTCTATGTGATTTATGCTGTGTACTTGGCTCTTCCTGTAGTATATCATTACAGTATTGCAATGTTTCATCTTCTTCAGTCAAGAGCTTAATCTTACAAAAATAGCATTTTTGTATTTACAGGAAATTCTCCTTAAAATCAATATCCCCAAACAATTACATCTTTCAAAATAGTGAGTTCTTGAGAGAAGGTTTTATGAATTATAATCAAGACAAGTTTTCCTTACTTGTGTTGTAATGAACTTCTAATAAATCAGCTGTGCAAAGAGGCTTTCAAGTTTAAACACTTTGTGCCTGTTTCCGAGGTAACTTTTTAAGAGTTTCTGCTTTTGATTATTTTGTTATTTTCTGGTTTTGTTCTTCCATGTTTTTTCTGGATATCTTGTTGTAGATCTCAGTGGATGTATATTGTTAATTGTCACAGTACTGAACCTTTAACAAAGATTTCCATTCTCAAAAATTTTCATTTAAATAGGTGTTAACCAGAGCTAACAAAAACAGTTTTAAACAGCCCCTGGCTAAATATCTCTGCTTCTGTGTATTGCTCAGCTTTCATTCTCTTGGCTTTTTTAATGTCATCATTTCACTGGTTCTCAAGTTATGATAGTCTTCCAGACCTGAAGCTCAATGCTCTGGTGAAGTACAGTCAAGGAGTTTGCAGTAATACATGAATATCTTGATTTATAATGTAAAAATCAAGAAAAAAACCTGTTTTTGCTTTTTGGGAGGAGTGACTATTTCAGGCCTTCTTTATACCTCAAAAAGTAGAAGAACAAGATACATAAACCCAAGTTATTTTTTCTTCCTTGAGAGGTTACATCAAAAGAGATTATCTATATTTTAGTTGATTCATATTTTACTTTAAAGAAATGTTGAATTGATTTGATTACAAGTCAGGATAGCACTGATTGAATATTGTATAGCACTGTAGTGGTAACTAGCAAACTGTGATATTCTACTCATATGTATCTGATTGAAGTATATGGTTGCAATAGTCACTGCACCAAAGATTTTGGTCTAATTCTAATGATATAATAGTAGTTCAAATGCAGTATTTATTTGCACAGTTGTCCAATATGAAGGCAATTCTCTTATTCTGAAAGAAAATATTAATATGGTAGTTTCATTTATGTAATTTTGAATTACAAAAGATCCATCTAAATACTGTTGTCTTATCTAATGAATTCTCTTTCCAACTTTTGCTTAACTACTGAGTATGAAACTAATACAATGCCTGAAGGTATATTCTCCTTTTTTTGTCTGAGCTAGATACAATATTAAGTTTTTATTTGTTTCCTTATTGTGAGTCAGACATATTGCAAATAGCTAATAAGTATAGATTAAAGACTTTAATTGTCCTAAGAATACTAAAAGTTTTTTTTTTAATCTACTTTTTCAGGTTAGTCACAGTTGATTTACTAGGCATTTATAAAGCTCTTCATTTTGGGGCAACTATTGCTACTATATTTTGTCCATACCCTAATTTTGATGAGCCAATCAAGAATTTACTCTGAAGCTTCTGTAGTTCAACGACAGGTCATGAGATGATGCGAGAGTAGCCAGTGAATCCCTTTCTCCTTTCCTTGCTTCCACCATGCACTTAGAACACGCTATCCAGAAAACTTAGATTTCGGCTCTCCACCGTGGCCATGACGGCCCAATATAATGTTTTTGGATCCAAATGAATTTATTTTTTTTATAACGTATTCCTACAGGAAATATTTCATTAAAGATAAAATGCTACACTCAAATTCTTTTAGCAATATCAAGCTTTAGATGTAAAATTTGTTGAATGCATCATACAACTCAAAGGGCGGGAGAGGAGGGTGTTGTGGATAGCTATTAGTATATTGATAGACAAGATGATGACTCTAGGATCCTGAGAAATCAGAGACCTTGCTAACAGAAAAGGAATGAATTATATCTCTGATAAAGACTTTGCCTGTGGAAAAAAATATAGAGGCTTCTAAAATAAGTATAATAAGCTGAGATAATTTGGGATCTCTTATTGTTTAATCAATTCTCTTTTTTTTCCCCAGTTGTTCCTGGTCACCCCTTTCTACTCTGTCAATTCTATTCAGTTCTTTCCCTTTAAAAAAACCAAAACCAAACAAAAACCTAAGAGCTAAATTCAAATGAATGCCTTCCAAAGTAAATGAGTACAATTCCCATTTAGGTCTGGACAAACTAGTCACAACAAACAATTTCTTTAGAGAGCTTAAATCTTTTTCTCGTTTAGTTGTTCACAAAATATCCTTGATTATCTCATAAATAAGACTAAGATTTTGTCATTGTTATTTTTAGTAAAAGTTATGGACAGGTCAATAGCAATAAACAAAAATTCACGGAAGCTGTGACCTGTCTGCGACTTTTGCTGCTGTGGCTCCATGGTTTCCCCCCACCACCGTGGTGGCTGGGAGCTGCAGGGTGATCATATATCCCAAAGACAAAAAGGGACACCCCAGCCACTTGCCCAAGGCATCCCCTTTCCTCCATGCAAGGCTGTTGCTGGAACCCTGAGGAGAACCCCCCTCAGGAGTCTATCACCTGTCACTGGAACTTTGCATGGGGCGCCTTGTCACTTGTCACTGCTGTCATGTGTCTCTGGAACCCTGCCAGGGCCCCCCTGACTGTGAGCTCCAGAGTCCTGCAGCCCCTGGGGCTGAAGCAGAGAATATCATGGAGGTCTCTGGAAGTCATGGATTCCGTGACTGCCATGACCTTCCTGACATAAACGTAGCCTTAATCATAAATAATTGTATTGTGTTCAGGTTCTTATATTGGGTTGGTATCAGAGCACTCTCCAATAGTGCATAAAGCAACATAGCTAACATCTCTTATTTGTGGTTCATTTTTCATTGTTCACCCCACTAGTAAAAGGAAGTGTACAGTGCCTGACTTCTGCATGTATTTATACTGGCAAAGGCAAGTTAAAAGATGTGTTGTTTCCACTTGGAGCAAAAGGTGGTAAGATTAGTGGTGGTTTTAAGTTTTTATGGGGGTTTGTTCCATTGTCTTGAAATTGTTCATTACAACCTACTGATTACCAATACAATGACTACTGTGTTTATTTATTATTCATTTGTGTGATTGGTCACCTACATCATATTATGTGTGTTTATTTCTGGATTTTATCACCTATGGTTTATAAACAGGGAGCATGACTCAATTTGTCAAAGTGAACCATTTTAGGAAGAGAGAAAGGACAGCAGTGTTTTTTTGAAAAATATATGCAATTTTCTAATTTTGCACACATAGAAAATAAAAGTTTGCTTTATCATCCCAAACAATTCCAAAGGTCAGATTCAGCTCCAGTGTAAGCAAAACACTTCCCATGGAATCATACACTTAGGGACTAACAACAAGGAATTTTGCCATAAACTGGGGATTTATCATCTGAAGGTGACAGAGGAGGCAAAAGACCTGAGTGTATTGGTTGATCACAGAATGACTATGAGCTACCAATGTGATGCAACCATAAAAAAAGTTATGCAGTCCTAGGATGCATCAGACATGATATTTCCAGTAGAGACAGGGATGTGTTAGTACTGTTGTACAACACACTGGTGAAACCTCATCTGGAATACTGTGTGCAATTCTGGTATCCCATGTTTAAGAAGGATGAATTCAAACTGGAACAGCTGCAGAGATGAGCTACTAGATATGGAAAACCTTCCTTATGAGAGGAGACTCAAAGAGCTTGGCTTGTTTAGCCTGACCAAAAGAAGGCTGAGTGAATATATGATTTCTCTCTATAAATACATTAGCGGAAAAGATATCAGGAAAGGAGAGGAGTTATTTAATTTAAGTCCAATGTGGAACTCAGAACAAATAGATATAAACTGGTCATCAACAAGTTTAGGCTTGAAATTAGGCAAAGGTTTCTAACCATCAGAGGAGTGAAGTTCTGCAACAGCCTCCCAAGAGGACCAGTGAGGGCAAAAAAACCTAATTGGCTTTAAGACTGAGCTTGATACATTTATGGAGGATATGGTCCACAATAGCAGCAAATATCTCCAATGGCCCGGTAATGAGATGCTAGCATCAGGTGAGGGCTCTGGGTTACTACAGAGAGTTCTTTCCCAGATGTCTGGCTGGTGGTTCCTGCCCACATGCTCAAGGTCAAACTGATCACAATATTTTGGGTTGGAAAGGAATTTTTCCCTTGGACAGATTGCCAGGGGACGAGGGGTCACTTTCCTCTGCAGCATGGGACACGGGTCACTTGCAGGTTTAAATCAATGTAAATGGTGGATTCTCTGTAACTTGAAGTCTTTAAATCATGATTTGAGGACTTGAGTTTAGTCCAGAGGTTATGGATCTATTAAAAGAGTTGGCGGGTGAGGTTCTGAGATCTGCAATGTGCAGGAGGTCAGACTAGATGATAATGATGGTTCCTTCTAGTCTTAAAGTCTATGAGTTACAACATGCACATTTTTTAATCAGTTCTTCATGTTTTAATTTTAAATAGCAATTAGAAGAGGGGACTTTTTTATTTAAAAATTTATGGAATGTAGATATTTCAGCAAAATGAGTCTATTAAAATTTTCTTCTGTATTTTTAAGACTTAATAAGATTATCCTTTGCTTTTTGCATCTCTTTTATCAAGAGGTTATACTTCATGTATTCTTCCCCCCCCCCATTATAACCATGGTCTTGTACAGATACTTGGAAATTTCAGCTGGTGCAAATCTAAGATCCATCTGCGTATATGGTTTTAAGTAGATGTGGCTCTATTGATAAACTTTTTATAATTTTTCAAACTGTAAATATATAAATTTATAATAAATACAGTATTCGTATAGGACCAAAATGTATTTGAATCTGAAATCTTAGCAACAACCTCAGTTTCGTTTGAGATTCTATGTTCTCCTGGCTTCAAACAGTATTTGGCAATCTCTTAGCTTTCTTTGTATGTATCATAATAGTCAGTTTAGAGTATTTATGTCTGCATGGACATCCTGAGTAGAAGGAATTTGCTAATTTTTCATTCTTAGTACTTTGTTGAATGAAATATAGAAATGAAGTACTGGCATTAAGTAACCATATGGAGTTAGTGGGGATGTTTGTGTTTGATCAAACCTGAGTGACATATTTTAGCTATTCCATTTCCAAAAAATAATTATCTTTCAACTTCTAAAGACTCAGACAAGAATCTATGTGCTATATCCTGTAGTCACTGTGTGCACAAAACTCCCATTGACTTTCATGGTAGTTGTGCATTCAGAAGGGCTGCCAGTTCAGACCCATATACAGTCCTGTGATGAGGCTGTCTACCATTTCTGAATTTTCATAAACTGTCATTTATTAAATAGATGGTAAACACAGAGCACATGCTGTCAAGAGAGGAGTTATGTGTCCTTAGGCATAAGAGAGCAGAGAAGAGACTGTAACTTAGATTTTACTGATTCAAAATAAACCCTTTGTGTATGAAAAATGAGATCGTTAATGTAACACTTTGTGACAGTCTCGAATATCAGTCTTCACTTCAGAACAAGAGAGAAACTATTGTTTAAAAGATGTAATTCTTGTCCAAGACTGATAGCTATAGATACAAACTAAAAAGCTAAATGAATCATCACAATAACGGTGCTTCTTGAAACGCCAAGAGGAAATTTTGCTTAGGAACAAAGTCTTTATATGACACAAATGCCAATCTAATGTGATTTAATGTAAAGGGCAAGCACAGCTGTCAATGAATTTTTTTTTTGCTGGAAAGCTCACTATTGCTGACATTCTGACCACATTCACAGGACATGAACTTGGTTAGGCTTTAGTGAGCAGAAGATAATGAGTGGCTATGTTAGGCATCTTGAGTGCTTTGTTCTGCCTAACCTGAATTACTGATATATCATACAAAACTGTTCAGAGTCAAGGGGGAGTTGCAGCAATTGTGCACTGGCACAAACAAGTAGGCTTATAGTTATTTTACACTAACAGAAGAAGCTACATATTTAGCTATACAGAATTCCTTGAGCCTAATAAGGCTATTTTGACTGTTATAAATAAGGACTACTTCCAGTCAGAATGCAGACTAGTGTTTCAGGCCGACCACAGGTAATTCCTAATAATGGACAAAATCTTATGTTAGGTAAAGTCCTGAGCAAGGAATGCTCTGTAAGTTGCACCATCTAAGGAGTACCCCTCAAAGGCATTGCAACTGAGTCACATATTTCTGAGTCATAATTCCTTTCTGATTGCTCCTGCAATCAGGTAGATGAAGTAATAATCTAAGTTGTTGTGGCCCATACCAGCGGTAATTTACTGCTACTTCCCCCAGTGGCTTAGCTCTGCTGGCCAGTGAGGAGGTGGAGTAGGGTGGGACAGGGAAGGTTGGAGCCAAGGCTTTACACATATTTTGTTCACCTGATCCAGGGAACAAATAAGCATAGAGCAGCCCCACTTTAACCTATGTACCCAAACCCAAAGTCTGAGTAACACTTCTAGAGTATTAGGGGAGTTTTAATTCCCTCTTACTCCCTTTCCTGTAATCCAAGTCAAATACTACCCAGTGTATGTGAGCTTCTGTTCTTACCCAATACTATAATATGTTCTTATCCAATACTATAACAGGGTTCAAAAGGGAGCTAGATAGATTCGTGGAGGATAGGTCCATCAATGGCTATTAGCCAGGATGGGCAGGAATGGTGTCCCTAACCTCTGTTTGCTAGAAGCTGGGATTGGGTGACAGGGCATGGATCACTTGATGATAACCTGTCTGTTCATTCCCTTTGAGGCACCTGCCATTGGCTGCTGTCAGAGGACAGGATATTGGGCTTGCTGGACCTTTGGTCTGACCCAGTATGGCCATTCTAATGTTCTGGCTGTATTATTGTCATACAAAAGATCACCAGATGGTATTATAACACATACGTTTTAAAACAAAGTGTGACAGGATGTACATACCCCACACTGATGAGTAAGGTACCAGAGAGGCCCTGGGGGCAGGGTTAGCCCCACATCTTTAGCCCTATCAATCATGGATGGCAGGAAGGAAGCTTTTAAAAGGGACGAAACTGCAGTTATCCAGAGGGACCAAGATTGAATGGAGAAACACTCACCCAATAGAGCTTCACCCTGACCTTATGGAGAATGCAGTGTACTCCCAGGATAAACCAGAGAGACTTAAGAAGGCCTGCAAAGATCAGGACCCCTTGCAAGTTTTAATGAGCTTGTACCTATGCTGAAGACACATGGTGTAAATAAGTGGGTGTGATCAGGTTCTCCCACCATCTGCATGAAAAACCTCAGGGGACTCTTTGACGTCTTTCAGTCTTGGAAGAAACACTGTAGTGTGGTTTTTATTATACATTTCTTTAGGGGAGCTTTGGCAAGCTGCAAAGGAACTTGTTCTCTGCCTTATCCGTCTAAGTAGAGTCATTTCTTGAGATAGACTTGTTTGCAGACATTATGGTTTGGCCTGCATGCTGTATGTGACTACCTTTGTTCCAGGTGTCGTATATATATGTGTACCAGAGTCAGAACAATAATGGCCAAGAATGGTCCTAATAGCTTTGCTATGATTTCTTTACCAAATCTACTGGCAGTTCTTCAGAATATTTACCTTCCTGCTTCCTTTCCCCAACACTTGTGCACACAACCCTCCCTCCAACACATTTCTTGGCTTATCCAAAATGAGTTTCAGTTTTTTGTGGAATAAATGTCTACTTCATATAAAGCACCACACATATTGGCTGTCTCAGCTAAGATGGACTGAATGGACATGGAAGATGGTCTTACTGTTACTGTTAGGTGTGGTCTCTCCAAAGAACAGAGATAACAACACTGCCTTATCAATGTGACATACATTAAGAGAGATGTAGATGTTAACTGTGCAGCTGAATGCAGTGTATTAAACTAATACAATAAGGCTTCTATATTCTTCTTATGAATAAAGTCAGCGTCAGCGTGAGGCATAGACATATATTCCTGAAGAGTCGATCTTCTGATCAATGTGTCATCTGCTGGCCAGTAGTTCAGTCTATTTACATTTTTAAATATTGGTAAGCTATTCAATCCAGCAACTGGTCAAGTAACCACACTCACAAGCTGCAACTTATCTGTAAAGACACCTTTATATTCTATTAATATGCAGGAGGAAGGATACTGGAAAATGTTGCTGAAAGAACATAATACTACAGAGGGAGTACAACTTTTAAACAAGTTTTTGTTTATTTTCTATGTGTATTAATTTTAATCTTAAGTACATTCTCACCACAAATCCTTTTCACCCCTGAGAATGCTTTCCTTGCGTAGCTGTTGACCAGTCCTGTGCAGTAATGAAGGAGTAAATCAATATGCTTGTTGATCTGTCTAAGACAGATATCTGAATTACCTATTACAGCACCAACAATTTATCTTGAAACAACATTACTAACCAGCATTACAGAGAGGCAAAAAACACTGAGGCAAAAGCACTTTATTGCAATGAATAGAGATGAACAAAATACGGTCACAACTTTGGTTCCTGTTAGAGTTTAGAGCTGGGAGACAAATAGTAAACTTGCTGAAAAATGCACTCTTCAGGGCACCAAAAGTATGTGTGAATTCGATGAATATTTTTGGATGGAGAGAAAATGGCAAATGTTGAAACATTTCGCTTTGAAGTTTCTGAAATAACATTTTGTTTCAAAAATTTTGAAATGAATCATTTTGACTTTTCATTTTAAAATGGTGTTTTGTTTTGAAATTTAGCTAATTTGAACAAAGGTTGTAAAACACTCACAATTAAATGGAAACAAATAATCAGATTGAACTACATGTTTAATTTCATGGAAATTGATTTTTTTGTTTATTTTGGTAAGAAAAACAAAATTTAATTTCAGTTTGAACTGAGCCTCACTTTTTTTTGTTTGTTTCCACTTAGGCGTGGAATGGAAGAATCTATTAGTCTCTCAGCTCTGTTAGGGATGTGTGAATTCATATTCCTAAATTCTTCCTTTGCATTCAGGCAGATTTGCTCTCCTTAGCTTCCACAAACTACCCTTAAAACCACCATATAGATAGCTGTACATAGAAGCATCACCCTATCACCTCAAATGGTATAGATCAAATTAATGATCCTTCTCCATCTATGTAGTTCATGTTTAAGCATTGTGACCAGAAAAGAGGCATGTGTGGGGCTTTGCAGCACACTGTACTCCCTCACGTCAATGTTTGTGCATTTCTCTCCACCGCAATGGTTCTGTGCTCTGTGAAGCCACAGCTGAAGATCTGGGCAATTAACCTAATGTGAATATTGTGAAGTCAGAAGGTGTTCTTGAATGTTGTTATATTTGTACTTCATTCATCAGAGACTTAGGGGATGAAGTGGAGTGAAGAATCAGAGTTGGTGAAATGAGTGGTAGGCAGGTAGAAATCACAGGGGAAAAAAGACAGGATGAAGAACATAGTATAGATGAAACAAGTATACTGATACTTAAAAATAAGCTTAGAGGAAAATTCCCTAAAATAATTTCTAGATCTTATCTTTTAAAGGAAAAATGTAATCTTAATTTAAAAATTGTCAGTGATGGAGAATGACCCTTGGTAATTTTTTCCATTGGTTAAATACTCTCACGTTTAAAAATTTACACCTTATTTCCAGTCACAATTTATCTAGCTTCCACTTCCAGCCATTGAATCATTTTATATCTTTCTCTGCTAGATTGAAGAACCATTATTAAAAATGTGTTCCCCATGAAGGTGCTTCTGAGCTAATCAATTCACCTTTTAACCTTCTCTTTTTTAGACTCAGGAGGTTAATCTATTTATTTTATCACATGTTCAGTAATCCCTCATTCATTCTTGTGGCTCTTCTCTGAACCCTCTTCAATTTATTAACAGCCTTCTCGATTTGTGGACACCAGAATTGGAGACAGTATTTCAGCAGCAGTCACACCATGCCAAATACAGAGGTAAAATAACCTCTCTACTCCTACTTAAAATTCCCCTGCTTATGCATCCAATGATTGCATTAGTCCTGTTGTCAACAGCATCATATTGGGAGCTCATGGTCAGCTGATTATCCATTGTGACACCCTAATGTCACTGATTCCCAAGATGGAGTCCCCCATCTTGTAAGAGTGGCCTACATTATTTGTTTCTAGATGACATATTGCCTTTAGCTATATTAAAATGCAAATTTGTGCTTGCACCCAGTTTACCAAGAGATCCAGATTGTTGTGTATCAATGACCTGTCCTCTTCATTATCATTCCCCTATTTATTGTGCTGTCATAAACAGATGGTTAAGGGTTAATGTCTCTTTTGCCTGTAAAGGGTTAAGAAGCTCAGTATACCTGGCTGACACCTGACCAGAGGACCAATGGGGGACAAGATACTTTCAAATCTTGGAGGAGGGAAGTCTTTGTTTGTGCTTTTTGTTTGGTTCGTTGTTCGCTCTTGGGGCTAAGAGGAACCAGACGTACACCCAGGCTTTCCCAATCTTTCTGAATCAGTCTTTCATGTTTCAAAATCATAAGTAATAGCCAGGCAAGGCGGATTAATCTTATGTTTGTTTTCTTAACTTGTAATGTGACTTTTTGCTGGAAGGTTTTTTACCTCTGTTTGCTGTAACTTTGAATCTAAGGCTGTGGGGGGGTCCCTCTGTGCTATATGAATCTGAATACCCTGTAAAGCATTTTCCATTCTGATTTTACAGAGATAACTTTTACTTTTTTTTCTTTCTTTAATTAAAAGCTTTCTTTTTAAGAACCTGATTGATTTTTCCTTGTTTTAAAATCCAAGGGATTGGTGGGGGGAAAATGGGGGGGATGGTTAGTTTCTCCTGGTTTTAAGACCCAAGGGGTTTGAGTCTGGGTTCCCCAGGGAAGGTTTTGAGGGAACAGAAAGTGTGTCATACACTAAATTCTGGCTGGCAGCAGCGTACCAGATTTAAGCTAGTAATTATGCTTAAAAGTGTTCATGCAGGTCCCCACTTTTTGTACCCTAAAGTTCAAAGTGGGGGAAAAACCTTGACATGTGCCATCTGCAAATTTAATCAGTGATGATTTTATGTTTTCTTACAGGTCACTAATAAAAATATTAAATAACATAAGACTAAAAACCAGTTCCTGAGGGACCTACACTAGAAACATACCCATTCGATAATGATTCCCCATTTACAGTTACAATCTGAGATCTCTCAGTTAGCCAGTTTTAATCCATTTAACGTGTGCCATGTCATTTTTATATTTTTCCAGTTTGTAATCAAAATGTCAATCAATTACCCTTTAACTTCTCTGCACCTCACCCCCCAAAAGGGTTGTAATAAAAACCCAGATCTAAGAATGAGAACAGCAGGAGTTATAGTTAATTTAGGGACAACAGATTTTATGACTGAATTTCTGTTCCTCTTTGGTTTATTGTTAATTTTATACAATTTTACCTTTCAGTAAGCCATTGCACTTACTGCATTTTTGTCATGAATGTCTATATAGTTGGTGCTATATAACCTTTGTAAAACATTTAGCATTATCTAAATCTGGAGTCTCAGTTTCCATAGCCTCTTTGTTGTTTTCACATATTTTCAGAAACCTATTTATAAAACAAAATTAGAAATCAAATGTCTTTCCTACATGTTGGGCATGAACCAAAAGCCCATTGAAGTCAATGGGATGCTTTCCACAAACTTCAGTGGGTATTGGATGTGCTCCATAGTGCTGACCAGACTTGTAGCATCTCTTTTAATAAAAGTGGATTCAACTCTTTATTCAAATTAAAATGGTCTCTTCTCTTCTTCCATCAGATTTTCTGTACTCTAAATATAATTTACTACATTTCATTGAAAATACAGCACACAGTACATAGAGCAAACCCTAAGGTACATACCCCTTAGGCCAGGCACAAGAGTTTCAGAACTAGTGGAAGCAATAAATAAATAAAATTAAAAATTAAAAAATCAAGCTAGAACTCCCCTGGCATTCAAATACAGCATGAGCTTCTCCCATTGTTCCCGTTTCTTTCAGTAGGAAACAAATGTACAGACAAGTTAAAAAACTTCTTCATTTAAAAATTAGTATTAAGAACTTCTGATTTATATTTCAAATTAATCATCTGATTTCATGCATATATTTATGCTTGACAATTCAGATTTGCATTAATGAAATATTATCTTGTCCAGCAACAATAAAACTGAAAAGAATGGCATTAATTCCTCCCTTCCCATTGACACTGATATGCCAATAGAAACAAAAATTAGAATTCCAACCTATTATGCATTATTGATACAAGATGGAAATTTCCTATGGAGAGGCTGTGGAAGCTTTCATATGCAGAACCTATCATCTCTGAATTATAAATATTGGTTCATGCTGCAGTGCTCCAGAATATTATCTGTCACCCTTGATCAGCATTGTCACAGACCCTAAAGTGATTGGGGAACAGAGACTGTTCCAGTGGCTTGCTAACTCATTATGCAAAGAAGTATTATGCAATTAAAAAGCCTTTTTCACATATGTATGTATTTAATCAGACTTTTTTTCTTTTAATTTCTGCTCATATTTTTGCCAGACATGTGAGAAAAACTGGGCAAGTTCTGGTTTAAATCTTGATTCTGATTTTAGATTTAAAGCTCACACAGGGACCTTCTACACATTTTGTATTTAGCTTGGGTGGTGGAAGAAAAGAGAGTGACACTGAAAGTTAACAAACTATCAATTTAGTCATCAAAAGCAACAACAGCTCAGGGGTGGGGGAACATGGTTTCAGGATCATGAAACAGGTTTTTATTTTACCCTTCTTTTTTTTTGTAATTAGCCTGGATTAAAAATCAGATCTTTTATTGTTTTTTTTAAATGCAACTTGCATTTTTCTTGACATTAATTCCAAATTCAATAAGAATACCTAGCCAGGGGTCGGCAACCTCTGGCATGCAGCTCACCAGGATAAGCACCCTGGCGGGCCAGGTCAGTTTATTTACCTGCCACATCGGCAGGTTCAGCGGATTGCGGCTCCCACTGGCTGCGGTTCACCATCCCAGGCCAATCGGGGTGGCGAGAAGCCGCGGCCAGCACATTCCTCACCCACGTCACTTTCTGCCAGCCCCCATTGGCCTGGGATGGCGAATCGCAGCCAGTGGGAGCCGTGATTCGCCAAACCTGCTGACGCTACAGGTAAACAAACTGGCCCGGCCTGCCAGAGTGCTCACCCTGGTGAACCGCGTGCCAGAGGTTTCCAACCCTTGACCTAGACTTTCTTAATTTATTCCCAACTTTTGAAAAAACAATGGGAACAGAGAGTCAAAGCAGTCATTCTTGTGGAATGCTGTCTCCCGGTCTCTCTCTCAGTTGCCTTCTCTCTTTAACCAAATTCTTTAGGCCCTGACCTACCTGTGCCAACTACCTGCACTAGAGGACTAGCCTCTGCAGTGCGACTACTCCACATGCCTTGACTTTGTCCCCACAATGAGCTGGAAAGCAGAACTGAGCCTGTGTGGAAGAGGAAATATTGAGCTACTGATACTTATCAGCTGAGTTTGATCCTGAGTCTGTCTCTCTAAAGGCCCATATGCTCCACTTGTATGTGCAGCCCCAAATACTCACTAAAGCAGGTGTAAGCCACAGATAAAAGGAGTGCCTACTGTTATCATTACTATTTTTTATTTGTATTGCAATAGTAACTAGGAGCCCCAGTCTTGGACCCTATAGTGGTAGGTGCTGTACAAACACACAACAAAGAGATGATCCCTGCCCCACAGAGCTTACAATCTAGGTTTTATTACTGCCAGTGAGGTTAGAACAACACTATTCCATGATCTGTTGAGGTGTCAGCATTATACCTTAGGTAAAGACATGGAGTTGTGACTCTTGGAATCTGTTTATTTGCTTGTCTGATTACTAAGTAGTTATTGAATAGTCCTTTTATTCAAAAAATATTTCTCAAAATCATACACACACCTTTTTAAGATAACTTGACCATGGGGGTGTTCTCTGTCTTCTTGAAAAGCCAGATTTATCATTCACACAATAGTAAAATAATAATGTTTCTGGATAATCTCTTAGGCAAATGGAATTACATTAATAAAACTTAAGGGATCTAATTACAGAACAGAAATAGTATTAGTAGCAAATAGTGCAACTGCAGGTTACACATTTGTACAAATTGTCACCTCCTTATGGGTAATTGAAGCATGAGAAAATAGCTAAATCTACATTATATCATGTATTTGTTTTATGGTAATATCTACATGCCCCAATCCCCACTGTGCTAGGTACTATAAAAACACATAGTATGAACTAGACCCTGCCCCAAAGAGTGTACAGTGTAAATAGACAAGATAGACAAACGGTTACAGAAAGGAAGTATTGTTATAGGTATATGTTGGGGTGGGGTGGTAAATGGAAGCACACAGAGATTAAGGGCCAGTTTTATAAAGATATATAGGTGCCTAAAGATGCAGGCAGGCACCTAGGGCTAGACCTGGGGTCAGCAAACTCTGGCATGTGACTCGCCAGGGTGAGTACCCAGGTAGGCTGGGCCAGTTTGTTTACCTGCAAATCCCTCACCCGTGCTGCTTCCTGCCACCCCCATTGACCTGGGATGGCGAACCATGGCTAGTGATAGCCATGACTGGCTAAACCTGCCGATGTGGCAGGTAAAAAACTGGCCCAGTCCTTCAGGGTGCTTACCCTGGCGAGCTGCGTGCCAGAGGTTGCCGACCCCTGGGCTAGATTCACAAAGGGATTTAGGTGACTAAATCCCTGAATCAGGCCTTCCTGCTAAACCCCTGCTGCCACCAAATTCTATAGGAGCCCAGCTTGGCTTGGCAGCTACTTTTTTGCAGTAAATATTCCCTAGTTACCTATGTTTTGGTATGTGAGCATATGTACTGCTGCCTCATTCTGGGTGATCAGACACCTAAGCCCCAGTGTGATGAAGAACCAGAGGATGATAGGCATTCCTCCACCTAACTCACCTGTGAGGGGTCAATCCAGAAAGCAGGCTCAGAGCCTACTTAACAGCTCAGGTACCTTTAGCTGAGCTTGGGTGGGAGAGAAGGATTTTTAGGCTAGTGGTTAGGGTACTCACCTGAGATGTGGGAGACTTCCATTAAAACGTCCTCCTCCAGCTGAAGAGCAGACAAAGGGACTTGAACAGGATTCTACCACCTCTCAAGAGTATGCACTAACTGGGCTATGGGGTAGTTCGGGGGGTAGATGTGGGGCACTCTCAATCTCTCCTATTGAAGTTGTTGCATGCTGGGGAAGTGGGCCAGAAAGATAATAAAGAGAGTGACTTTCTAACCTGGCGGTTATAGCACTCACTTAGGATGTGGGAATTCCCTCATCCAGTAACTTTCATTATTTGTCCAAAGTGGAATAGCTTCAGCAGGAGAGATTGGGGGCGTGTCTCACATCCCAGGTGAGTACCCTAACCATTGAGCTAAAAGTGATGTCTCTGCCTGCAAAATGATAATGTTGCCTAACTCAAAGAAAAGGTTTGCTGCTGAGAATCCCAAGAAGAGATAAGCACTGAATTCCCAGAAAAGGGTGGGGCTTAGGACATATCTCTCAGGCCTGCTCTACACTACGCATTTAAACTGATTTTAGCAGCGTTAAACCGATTTAACGGTGTACCCGTCCACACAACGAGGCCCTTTATATCAATATAAAGGGCTCTTTAAATCGGTTTCTGTACTCCTCCCCAACGAGAGGAGTAGCGCTAAAATCAGTATTACCAGTTTGGATTAGGGTTAGTGTGGCCGCAAGTCGATGGTATTGGCCTCCGGGTGGTATCCCACAGTGCACCATTGTGACCACTCTGGACAGCAATCCAAACTCGGATGCACTGGCTAGGTAAACAGGAAAAGCCTCGTGAAATTTTGAATTGCATTTCCTGTTTGCCCAGCATGGAGCTCTGATCAGCACGGGTGGCCATGCAGTCCCAAATCCAAAAAGAGCTCCAGCGTGGACCGTACTGGAGATACTGAATCTGATCGCTGTATAGGGAGACAAATCTGTTCTATCAGAGCTCCGTTACAGAAGACAAAATGCCAAAGCATTTGAAAAAAATCTCCAGGCCATGATACAGAGTCCACAGCACAGTGCTGCGTGACAAGTGTAACGGAAAGCCAAAGAATCAATTGGACGCTCATGGAGGGAGGGAGCGGGTACTTAGGACTCCAGCTATCCTACAGTCCCCAGCAGTCTTTGAAAAGTATTTGCATTCTTGGCTGAGCTCACAGTGCCTGTAGGGTCAAACACATTGTCCTGGGTGGCTCAGGGTATGGCTCGTCAATGTACCCCCTCACTCCCCCGTGAAAGAAAAGGGAAAAAATTGTTTCTTGACTTTTTTCAATGTCAACCTATGTCTGCTGAATGCTGCTGGTAGACGCGATGCTGTGGCAGTGAAGAGCAGTATCTGCTCCCCTCCCCTCCCCGGTGGCAGACAGTACAATATGACTGCTATTCATTGTCATCATCAGCCCATGAGTGCTCCTGGCTGGCATCAGGTGAGGCTGGCTGGAGGCGCCTGGGTAAAAATAGGAATGATTCCTGGTCATTCCCAGTAGATGATACAGAACAGCTGGTAACCGTCCTCATCATAACAAATGGGAGCTGAGCTCCATCAGCCCCCTCTCTTTCATGTGTAAAGAAAAGATTCTGTACTACCTGGACTATAATAGCAGCGGCATGCTGGCTTCCTCTCCCCCGCACTGCTTAATGTCCTGCCTGGACTATCATAGCAGCTGGAGGCTGCCTTCCCCCCATTTTATCTCAGTAACAAGTCAGTGTTTCTTATTCCTGCATTCTTTATTACTTCATCACACAAATGTGGGGGACACTGCCACGGTAGCCCAGGAAGGTTTGGAGAGGAGGGAAGCAACGGGTAGGGTTGCTGCAGGGACACCCCCTAGAATGCCATACAGCTCATCATTTCCTCAGGATCTGACATGGAGCGGCTGTGCTCTCTGGTTCTCTGATACACTGGTTCTCTAGTACACATGCCCCATATTCTAGGCAGGACTGACTCTATTTTTAGATACCATAAAGGAGGGAATGACCAGGGGGGTCATTCCCATTTTTGTCTTTGTGCCCCTGGCCGACCTCAGCCAGGGACACCCATGACAGCAGCAGACGGTACAGAAAGACAGATAACCGTCATCTCATTGCCACTTTACTATGGCGCAGCAGACGATACAGAACGACTGATAACCGTCTCTGCTGTCATGCAAAGGCAAATGAATGCTGCTGTGTAGCGCTGCAGTATCACCTCTGTCAGCAGCATCCAGTACACATACGGTGACAGTAAAAAAAGCTGAACGGGCTCCATGGTTGCCATGCTATGGCGTCTGCCAGGGCAATCCAGGGAAAAAGGAGGTGAAATGATTGTCTGCCATTGCTTTCCAGGAGGAAGGAATGACTAACGACATTTACCCAGAACCACCTGCGACAATGATTTTTGCCCCATCAGACACTGGGATCTCAACCCAGAATTCCAAGGGGCGGGGGAGACTGCGGGAATTATGGGATAGCTACGGAATAGCTACCCACAGTGCAACGCTCCAGAAATCAACGCTAGCCTCGGACCATGGACGCACACCACCAAATTAATGTGCTTAGTGTGGCCGCTTGCACTCGACTTTATACAATCTGTTTTACAAAACCGGTTTATGTAATATTGGAATAATCCCGTAGTGTAGACGTACCCTCATTGCTAGCTTAGGTGGGGACCTGCCTGGCAGGCTGACTTTTGTGAATCTCATTCTTAGGTATCTATCTTCCCCCATTCACTGTATAGGAAGCCTGAATGAAAATTTTAAGAATCCCACTATGTTCCAACCAGTATCTTACGGTTCCTAAATGTCTTTGTAAACCTGGCCTTAAGTAGCGTACCCATGGTCACATGTCAAATCTGAGATTGTTAGTAACTGGATCCAGATTTCTTTAGTTACAGTCCTGTGCTTTTAACCACATGATCATTCCCTTTCTAAAATAAATAAGTTATCTAACACATTTTATCTAACCTTGACCAGCTAACATATATTAAAGTATAACATGACCTGTCTGTACTACATTTTTAGAATATTCTAGTAAAAACATTTTAGCTAATGTGTTTTTAAAACATACTTTTATCCTATGCTAGACAACCGATAAAAGGGAATAAAAGTGAGTTAATTCCCCCATCAGTAGCTTTTCTATTAAATCTAAATTTATAAGATCCCATAAATATTGCATTCAAATGAAAAGATAACTAAGGCAGTTATGTATAATCAACAAAACCACATCAACTGGATATCATTTTAACAAAACTAGCATCCAAGATATACTAAGAGTAAGAGAGGTCAGGATCCTGTAAACCAATCAAGTCCTTACCACTTAAATGCATTCAGTACAGGATAAGATAGCAGCCATGAACTGTTGTTCATATAATTATCAATATTAATAGCAAAAAACCCCATAAAAGATACCAGACATTTAATCACAGTATCTGATGAAGTAGTTTCCTGCCCAAGAGAACACTGGTAAACAATATACAGTATACACAGTATCTAGCCAATACTATACCATTAATTTAAGTGTAGTATCTTATACCAAAAATGATAACAAAGCCTGAGAAAATAAAAAATGATAGTAAATGGCAGAATCCTGAGGAATCTGGATATTTTTGGCCTGTTCTATCTTCCTCCTTTCTGGAGGAGCTCATCCCTACCATCCTTACTGTGCTTCTTTCTTCTTCTTGCCTTAGACTCTTTCCAGCTTCCAAATTCCAGTTTGAGCCTCCTGTCCTATGGCCTTGCCATACACCTGTCTGCAGAGTCCTTCCCAAGATAATTTTCACTTGATCATATATCCAGGAAAAGAGGGAAAATAGCAAGATACCATTTCTAATACCTGAGAGATCCAGTCCCCTTTAACCTAGTTTTTGAACCTAACTATTTGAGTTTGACTCATTGCAGAGTCTTGGGAGGAGGTTTATCCCTTATCTAATTTGTACCCAATACCTCTTTATTATACTCTATTTTTCAGCATGTAATGATATAGTATAAATCACAAGACAACACAATGAAGCCCATATTCTCTGCTATTACATGCTAGCTTATACACACAAGCCTCCATATATTTGAAATAACGAAATTACATTTTGTCATTTTTCTTTGTATTTATTTTTCTCTAAGCTCCATAATTGACTACATTATTCAGTGCTTTTCAGAACTAATGCACCTTCTACTAAGTGAGATGGAGGCAGGAGGATAATGCAGGGGAATGTTCACAAAGAGGTTGCAAATAGCTACACTGAATATGTGGTCTGTGTCATTTCCAAATTGATGGGAGCCCTTTAGATTAAACAATAAAAGTTTGCAGAACTAAATGCTTCACTATGATGCCTGATGATTACATAATAATCTTGCTGAACTCAAGCTAAGAGTCACATTGTTGCTAAATGCCAACCGAGGGCCCAGTCCTGAGCATCCTTAGCATTAGGAGTAGTTACATAGTAACTGATGGGACTAATCACAGGATTAAGAATCACTCACAAAAGTTTTCACAGGATTCAGTCCAAATACTATCTCTCTAGTGACAGGTGCCTATGGTAATTGAATTTAAGGTCCTTGGAATGTATGTAGGACACCCTCTGTATTATTATATTTTGCATGAGTTTGTATAAGTTACATAAGGGCTGTCACTCTGACAAGGACTGCTGGAAAACTCTGCATTCTGGGCATACGCATGGCACATACTCTGATATGCTCCCTACACCAAGGTGACCAGGAAGGACTGGCACAAAGTTGATTTAGCTGGCTCCTGTTGTGCACGTCAATTTTAGTAGATACCTGCCACCCTGGCAGGTGGCCAGTAGGCAGACAATGAGTATGTGTTTATATCTTTAATAAAAAAAAGACATTAAAAACTTGTGCACGTAGTCAGACTTCCTAGTCAATGGGAGCTGCGGGAAGCGATGGCTAACACGTCCTGGTGGAGTCCAAGGTACTGTTTTTGACCTAATAATCATCAATAGCTGGGACTTGCTTTCTTGACAGACCACTTCCCAGAGAAGAGTTGCTGCAGAGTCACTTTATCTATCATCCCCTGGTTTTAAAGAGCGCATGGAGGGAAGAAAGGATGCTGGGGGCTGAGCTACATTTTAGAAAACAACTGCCTCCTCAGGTGACTCCATGTCACCATTGGTCTGAAGTAGCTCCGAGCTGATGAGTTTCACAGGAAGCTTGCAAGACCATCTACTTTCTGAAATTTTGGGAGAGTGGTACATAGTAGTACATAGATGCAGCAATTCAAAGAGTCTTCAAAAGAAATTGTGGCTTTCAATCTTAGTTTCTTTCCTGCTCCCTGTTGGCCTGACTGTAGGGAGAATCAAATATTCAAAGTGGATGCTCAAATTAGTGCCTAATCATTTCACTTCAAATGACACAGCCTTGTGCTTAAAGCTCTGCCCCATATCTTTTTGAGACACTGTATTGTCCCACTTTTCAAGTGTCTTACTAAAGAGAATACAGACTGTGATTTGTCCTTATTGCTGACATTTGAAACTGGGATAGGAGAAAAGTGTCAATGACTCAGATAGAAAGTCAATCAAAAGCTTAATCACCGTGATCTTCCCTCATTCAATTCTGCCAAAGTCAAGGGGTATAATTCAATACCTAAAGAATATAATTTAGGTAAGACATGAAAAGTGAACATTCTCAACCAATCAGATAAGTATGAGTACGCCATCAGCAGGGGGCTTAATGGGTCAATTGCAGTATGAGGCAGTGTTATTATTTTAAACAGAAGGAATTCAACATATGCCTACGCCATACAGCAGAACTACCTTACAGTGGTGTTATGTATCTAAACAAATAGAGAATATATTTTTTCTGGCAACAACCTCATCCCGGAATGCAAACAAAATCATATAAACATTCATCTTTAAAGCTTATACCAAAAGAAATATCAGGCTGCAGAGGAACTTTAACTGTAGGAGACAGACTTTTTTTTCTCTGCTCTCTTTATGGAGGCAAATCAAATCAGTGATTTAGATTTTTTACCTTTTGACAACTAAAAATCAGAGAAAAAACTTTGGTCAAAAGGTTACAAAATATATTTAAAGCTTCCTTTCTAACTTACTGTAAAGCTTGTGGGTTAGTAAAACTCTTCTGGATGATTTAACAGCTCTGCATTAGCATCATGTGAGAACCAATGCTATGTTTCTTTAAGGCTCTAGACAGAGCTCCAAGAAAGGAGGATCTCAAATGACTGAACATTGCAGGTGAGAACCATATGATAATTAAAAGATTGAATTGGTTCTAGAAGGGGATCAGTGTGGGAGGGAAGGGTTTGCATTTTATATCATTCATGTTTCTCTGCCTTTAAACAAATGAGTGCATATAACTATGTAAAATATTCTTAATTATAGTATAATAGAATAATGGAATTTTAAAACTCAGGATTTGGATGAGATGTAAAATCAAAGTCCTGACTATTTGTCAAAGAGCTGTTGACACATTTAACAAGAGTAGTGGTGTTACCACTAGTGTCTTGGCCACACTGTATTTAGCCTACATTGCAACTGCAAAAGAATATGATATTCTTCCTCGGCTCCCATATTAGCAGGGCCAGCTCCAGGCACCAGCACAGAAAGCAGGTGCTTGAGGCGGCCAATGGAAAGGGGCTGCATGTCTGGGGTCTTCGGCAGCAATTCAGCATCGGGTGCCTCAGAGGGAAGGACTGGTTGCTGAATTGCCACCAAAGAATGAAGTGGCGCGGTAAAGCTGCTGCCAAAGTGCCGCTGATCATGGCTTTATCTTTTTATTTTCTTCTTCACCACTTGGGGTGGCAAAAAAGCTGGATCCGGCCCTGCATTTTAGACCTTAAAATTGTACAGCAATCATTGGAGACTTTCTCAATTAGTTTAAGATAAGGCAAATTATATTGTTTCTTTAAACATTTTTTAGGTTAACTCAAAACTGGTATTTTATGAAAAGTAGTTATAGTTTTCTATGCAAAATTGTTCAGTGAGTAGCTAACTTAACACTTAAGCGAGTCCCCTGAAAAGCCCTATTTTTTTCATGCATTCATCTTCTGATTAGCACTTCCTTTTATTATAACTGTGGTTCCTGTCATGGTACAAGGCACAATAGTAAATGGAAAGGCAAAACAACTGGTAAAGAGATGCACATAGTGTATTCAGACATCCTCTCAGCTCCACTGCAAAGGAATGCATGTCCAGTTCTCACCTGCTCACCTACTGTTGTGTGTTGTCATCTGTGGTGAATGTCTGTCCATTGGGGTATTGTACAGTTCATGATTTACACGGGGCATATATTTCCTGTTTAGGTACTTTGGTGTGTTCCTTGTGAACCTCTTTCTTGTGACAGTTAGGTGGAATGACGGGTATATGGCTTTAAGTTGAGGAGTGCCAGTAATTTTGCACGGTGATTGGCAGAGGCTGCTGAATATTCTGACATAGCCATTGCAGCATTACATTTTCTACTAGCTCTCTTACATGTTTCCAGTAATGGTTTTCAGTAGGCCTCTTCATATTTACTATTGAGTCAGTTCTGTGGTTAGTCTTGTTCACGGAACATTTTCTAATATGGATTAATTTCTTCAACTTGTTGATAATATTAGGCTACATGTCTGAAATGAGTATTTAAATATGTTGAGGTCTTCTTGAGACCCAAAGGTTTTTGGTGGCCTGTGATGGGTCAAGAAGAGATGTGTCATCTACAAATGTAGGATCAGTTGCAGAATGTGAAGGAAAGAGAGAAGGGTCTAAATAGGCTTGGAGAAGGGCAAAAGATCAGAACAGTAGGTAAAAAAGGAAGGAAGAAAAGAACTCAAATGGTTCAGATAAGCATCTGAAGTTCAGGTGTTAGCCTTAAATGTTAATCTTAAAATGCTGAGATTTTCCTAGTACTAATTCTTGGCACAAAAATTTGACAAAGTGGTGTGTGCCAATTAAAGATTATTTATGCATTTGGGCAATGTTTTCATATTTAAACCAAACAAACAGACAGAGAGAGACAAACCCCCCTGACAATGAAATATGAATATTCAGTTTATATAGATATATATACTCTGATCTTGCTTGTACCCATTTTGCATTGGTATAGTGTCTTTGATTTAATCCTGTTTACTTTGGCATAAGTGAGATCAAAATCAAGTCATCTTTCTCTCTTTCTAAAGGAAAGAATTAGGGCTGTCAAGAGATTAAAGAATTAAACTTGATTAAATGCACAATAAATCACACTGTTAATAATGAATACCATTTATTTCAATATTTGTGGATGTTTTCTACTTTTTCAAATATATTAATTTCAGTCACAAATTCAGTTACAGAATACAAAGTGTACAGTGCTTGCTTTATATTTGTTTTTTGTTACAAATATTTACACTGTAAAAAAACAAAAGAAATAGTATATTCCAATTCACCTAATACAAGTACCGTAGTGCAATCTTTTTATAATGAAAGTTGAACTTACAAATGTAGAATTATGTACAAAAATAACTGCATTCAATAATAAAACAATGTAAAACTTTAGAACCTACAAGTCCACTCAGTTCTACATCAGCCAATTGCTCAGACAAACAAGTTTGGTTACAATTTGCAGGAGATAATGCTGCCCACATCTTGTTTACAATGTCACCTGAAAGTGAGGACAGCTGTTTGCATGGTACTGCTTTAGATGGCATTGCAAGATATTTATGTGCCAGATACACTAAAGATTCATATGTCCCTTCATGCTTCAATCACTATTCCAGAAGACATGCATCCATGCTGATGATAGGTTCTGCTTGATAATGATCCAAAGCAGAGCGGATTGACACATGTTCATTTTCATCATCTGAAGCAGATGCCACCAGCAGAAGGTTGATTTTCTTTATTGGTGATTCCAGTTCTGTAGTCTCCGCATCAGAGTGTTGATCTTTTAAGACATCTGAAAGCATTCTCTACACCTTGTCCCTTTCAGATTTTGGAAGGCACTTCACATTCTTAAACCTTGGGTAGAGTGTTGTAGCTATCCTTAGAAATCTCACATTGGTACCTTCTTCGCATTTTGTGAAATCTGCTGTGAAAGCGTTCTTAAAATGAACACTTACTGGTTCATTATCCGAGATTGCTTTAACATGAAATATATGGCAGAAAGTGGATAAAACAGGACAGGAGAAATACAATTCTCCCCCAAGGAGTTCTGTCACACATTTAAAGAATGCGTTATTTTTTTAACAAGCATCATCAACATGGAAACATGTCCTCTGGAATGGTGACTGCAGCATGAAGCGACAGATGAATATTTAGCATATTTGGCACATAAATACCTTGCAATGCTGGCTACAAAAGTGCCATGCAAATGCCTGTTCTCACTTTCAGGTGATATTGGAAATAAGAAGCAGTCAGCAGTATCTCCCATAAATGTAAACAAACTTGTTTGTCTTAGCAATTGGCTGAACAAGAAATAGGACTGAGAAGACTTGTAGGCTCTAAAGTTTTACATTGTTTTGGTTTTGAGTCCAGTCATGTAACAAAAATAAATCAACATTTGTAAGTTACACTTTCACAATAAGAGAGTGCATTACAGAACTTTTATGAAGTGAATTGAAAAATATTATTTCTTTTGTTTATCATTTTTACAGTGCAAATATTTGCAATAAAAATAATATAAAGTGAACATGGTACATTTTGTATTCTGTTTTTAATAGAAATCAATATATTTGAAAATGTAGGAAAACATCCACAAATATTTGATAAATCTCAGTTGGTATTCTATTGTTTAACAGTGCAATTAATCATGATTAATTTTTTTAAATCACTGTTAATTTGTTTTTGTTAATAATATGAGTTAACTGTGATTAATAGACAGCCTAGCAAAAAGTATTCTTAATTATAAATAAATACATATGAAAATAAAAGAAATAAAAAATATTATGCTAAGTGACAGATCCATTTTTTCTCCACCCTTTATACCTGTATACTATAAGGAGAGGCTCTTTACTAATTACAAGGATCTCTTCATATAAAAAAAGATAAAAGTGTTTTTTGTTGTTGGCTTTTTTTCTTTTTTTGGTAGCATGACTCTTTCTGATGTTAAAAACAAATGAAAGAAGCTTTGGGAATTCATTTTTCCTTTCATAGCCTATAATAGAAGTATCTTGAATTTTTTTGTAACTAACTTCTAATGTTTGACTATAGATGACTAATGGCTTGACCTATTCTAGTGTTCATTATCCAATACCTTGTTCCTTTAGGCACTGTATTATAGCAGTTACAGTGGTGGGCAAATTTCATGCTGTATTACAGATTCATTCTGGAAACATTCCTATGTGCAAAATATAGCTAAAGGACCACTCATATTAACATGTCCACCCACATATACAAGGCTTAATGTATGACACATGGTATGATGCTTTCATTAGGATTTCTGCAGATTAATATCTTAAGAAGATCCTATAGATGTAAGATCCATCTTTAAAGTAATGCATTCTGTTAATTAGTAAATAATTGTCTAGCTAGTAGAGGAAAAATGGCTGAGAAGCATTTCTTGAAATGTTTACTATCCTATCTTAAGCATATGCAGACATTAAAACATCCATTCTTTAACATCAATTAAAGTTATGCTGTAGCTGTGTATGTGTCCTTGTACATATTCTTCAGAGAATGCAACTTTAATTATGTAAACAGGTACAAATTGATCCTCTGAGTACAGTTTGTTTGGTTATTGTAAATACTATTAAAAAGAAAAAGAGTGGTCACTTTATCACAGGTTCTTAATGAATATCATTAACTAACTGAGCCACTCAGTGAGACTTTAAATATACATTTCCCTCTGAATGAATTTTAAACAAAAACAGAGTGGACTGAATAGTACGAGTATTTTTCTTCCACCATTTAGTTGAATTCTGAGTCTGTTCCAGTTTGACCATACTTACACCTCTTTTTATTTGATTTTTCACATGCATGCTCGTGTGAGCAATTATTGTTCATACAACTGTTTGCAGCAGAATCTGAATATGGTATTTGTGTGAATATGCTTGTTTGCCCAAGAATATGCATATTCATAATTCATACCTGTCATAAACAAATAGCTAAGGGTTAATGTCTCTTTCACTTGAAAAAAAAAGTATCCTGAAACACCTGACCAGAGGACCAATCAGGAAACCAGACTTTTTTCAACTCTGGATGGAGGGAAGTTTGTGTCTGGGTTCTTTGTCTTCTGCCTGAATCTCTCTCAGCTAGAGAAGGATTTTTCTATTTCCTGCTTTTCTAATCTTCTGTTTCCCAGTTGTAAGTACAAAGAGATCAAATAGTGAGTTATATGTTTTTTTTCTTTTGTATTTACATGTCTATAGTTGCTGGAGTGCTTTAAATTGTATTCTTTTGAATAAGGCTGTTTATTCATATTTCTTTTAAGCAATTGACCCTGTATTTGTCACCTTAATACAAAAAGACCATTTGTATGTATTTTTCTTTCTTTTTTATATAAAGCATTCTTTGAAGACCTGTTGGAGTTTTTCTTTAGTGAGGAACTCCAGGGAATTGGGTCTGCAGCTCACCAGGGAATTGGTGGGAGGAAGAAGTCAGGGGAAAACCTGTGTGTGTTAAATGTACTAGCCTGACTTTGCATTCACTCTGGGTGAGGGGGGAAGAGAAATTGACTCTCGGTAATTCTGTTCTCCAGGCTGGGAACAGGGAGGGTGGAATCCCTCTGTTTAAATTCACGGAGGTTGCTTCGGTGTATCTCTCCAGGAACACCTGGAGGGGGGGGAAGGGAAAAGGTTTATTTCCCTTTGTTGTGAGACTCAAGGGATTTGGGTCTTGGGGTCCCCAGGGAAGGTTGTTGGGGGGACCAGAGTGCCCCAAAACACTCTAATTTTTTGGGTGGTGGCAGCAGTACCAGGTCCAAGCTGGTAACTAAGCTTGGAGGTTTTCATGCTAACCCCCATATTTTGGATGCTAAGGTCCAAATCTGGGACCAGGTTACTGACAATACCTGCATCACTTGTATGGTTATTTTATATTGTTTTTTACAGGTATTGGAGTTAGGGAGGGAGTAAAAGCAGTAAAACCAATTACAGTAGTTCAAATATACAGAGTGAGATTTTTCACTGATAAAAGTGTTTTTTGTTGTTGCCTTTTTTTCTTTTTTGGTAGCATGACTCTTTCTGATGTTAAAAACAAATGAAAAAAGTTTTGGGAATTCATTTTACCTTTCAGCCCTGGGATAACTTTATTATTGAAGTCAATGGTGAAACTCCCATTGTTGTCATGAGAGGAGAGCTATGCAAACACGGGGCACTTTTGTGATGCATGATCAAAACATTTGTTTATAATTGATCACTGTACTAGGAAGAAAGAGCCTGAAGTATGGGCCTGGAGAAAAGCCTGAAGCCTGAACCAAAGTCATCAAAGTCATCAAAAGTTATGCTATGAACAACAATCAGGCTCTGTCAAAAACAAATGCTTGCCTACAAGCCAATGTCTAGTACATGAACTCGGCACCCAGTATTGCTAGCATTGCTAAAACATACCGAATATGTCAACACTTTCCAGTAGGCCAGCACAGGAACACACCAACCTCGCACAAGATAAAATGGTTTGATAAAAGTGATGAATAGTAATATTTTGTTTGAAACATCAGGAGTGAAAGTACAAGGGGAGGTTACAAACATATCATGAAACGTGAAAGGTGATACATAAGCTGTTTATCCTACCTAGATTGTTTGTTTCAGTCTATATAATTTTGGCATACCTCTCCTTAACACTTCATCCAGCCTAGAGGTCAGTGGAAAGTCCTGCCATTGACTGAGCTGTTTCCATTGTCATGGACAAATATGTCTTAGTCTGCCAGGTGCTATTGCCACGCTTCATTGACAATAACCTGACCAGGCAGCTTTGCTACTAAACTCAGTCTCGTGGCCATAGATTCATAGATTCATAGACTCTAGGACTGGAAGGGACCTCGAGAGGTCATCGAATCCAGTGCCCTGCCCTCATGGCAGGTCCAAATACTGTCTAGACCATCCCTGATAGACATTAATCTAACCTACTCTTAAATATCTCCAGAGATGGAGATTCCACAACCTCCCTAGGCAATTTAGTCCAGTGTTTAACTACCCTGACAGTTAGGTACTTTTTCCTAATGTCCAACCTAAATCTCCCTTGCTGCAGTTTGAGCTCATTGCTTCTTGTTCTATCCGTAGAGGCTAAGGTAAACAAGTTTTCTCCCTCCTCCTGATGACACCCTTTTAGATACCTGAAAACTGCTATCATGTCCCCTCTCAGTCTTCTCTTTTCCAAACTAAATAAACCCATTTCCTTCAGCCTTCCTTCATAGGTCATGTTCTCAAGACCTTTAATCATTCTTGTTGCTCTTCTCTGGACCCTCTCCAATTTCTCCACATCTTTCTTGAAATGCGGTGCCCAGAACTGGACACAATACTCCAGTTAAGGCCTAACCAGCGCAGAGTAGAGCGGAAGAATGACTTCTCGTGTCTTGTTTACAACACACCTGTTAATGCATCCCAGAAACACGTTTGCTTTTTTTTGCAACAGTATCACACTGTTGACTCATATTTAGCTTGTGGCCCACTATGACCCCTAGATCTCTTTCTGCCATACTCCTTCCTAGACAGTCTCTTCCCATTCTGTATGTGTGAAACTGATTGTTCCTTCCTAAGTGGAGGACTGGGTGAGTCACTCGGCTGTTTGATTGAGGTAATCTGTGCCAACTACACTGGTCTACAATTTTTGAGAAGTCATCTGCTTCAGAGATAAAATGTGATATTTATTATGTATTTTGATGTGCTGAATTCAAATATGACAATTAAAACAACTGATTGGCTACTGTTTCTAAGATATTTAAGTTTTTACATTTTATATCTATGTATATTTTATAGATAGTAGAGTTTTAATCATAAATTGTAAACCTAGGTCTTTTCATGTGTTTATGGTTGCTTTACATGATAATATTTCACCTGTCCTGTTTAAGTAACACTTGAAAAATCAGCAAAAGGGTTATATAAATAAAATGTATTATGAAACAAAAGGCAAAAAACTATTCTGTACATAGTTTAGTCCTATTCAGTGTCTACTCGGCGCTTCTTGGCTTGTCTCTTGTATTCATTAAATGGAGCATCTCTTTTCACTGTCCAGCAATAGTCTGCAAGCATTGATGGGCTCCATTTGCTCTGATAGCCTGCCAGGAGATTCCACTGCTGTAGTCTGGAGCCCAACAGCTCTGCCTTACTCTTGAGTAGTTCCAAATACCTGACAAGGTCATTCAGTTCACCTTGTTATGAGGTGTGGTTCAGAGGAGGAGGATGGGAGAAAATGTGGGTCCTGTGACATTGATGGTTCAGGACCAGAAGTTTCCTCCTCTTCCTCTTCCTCGTCTGACTCTAGTGAGAATGATTCTGGTGCATCAGAAACCGGCAGTCCTTCTCCGTGGGGTACTGGGCATATAGCTGATGGAATGTTTGGATAATACACAGTCCACTTTTTCTTCTTTGACAAACCTTTCCCAACTGGAGGCACCATGCAGAAGTAACAATTGCTGGTATGATCTGTTGGCTCTCTCCAAATCATTGGCACTGCAAAAGGGATAGATTTCCTTTGCCTGTTCAACCACTGGCAAAGATTTGTTGCACAAGTGTTGCAGCATATGTGTGGGGCCCACCTCTTGTCCTGATCTCTAATTTTGCAGCCAAAATAAAGGTGATAGGCTTTCTTAACCATAGGGGTTATACTGCGCATTTGTGATGCAAAAGTCAGTTCACCACAAACATAGCAGAAGTTATGTGCACTGTTCACACAAGTACGAGACATCTCTACTCACTTTGGCTAAACAGAAATGTGTCCCTTTGCAAAATCAAACACTGACAAATAAGAAAGCACTACACTGTATGATTTCTAGAGTTGATATAGGGCAATTTGTTCAGCAGAGTGATGTAAGCTTCGTTATGATTGCATCATCCATGACTTCTAGGAATAACATGATGCAATTCATATCATGTATGATGCAATACCAGCTTCAGATTGCATCATTCATTGTTTTGCCTAAAAAGCAAATACTGTCCAAACCCAGTCATGGATTTATTCATAGATCCAGTCAAAGATGTATTTTAGTCATTTCTGGTTTAAATTGAGATCCCTTCCCTTTATAACTCACTTATACTCTGCCATTCCCAAGTCAAAGGCCATATATACTGAACCAATAGCATATCTTGAAAACTAGAGCCAATCAACAATTTTAAGCATCATTTTCATTCTCAGTGACCCAGAATTAGTAAAGTTGGACTACATTTATTTCAGAAGCATTTTGGCTGTAGAGCAGTGTTATCTGCGCAGAGCTGGGATGACACACAAAGTAAACACACGCACAGCCAAACATTTGACGACAAGCATGACTTGCCAGTAATCTAGCAAAAGATTTTAGGAGAGTGAGTGCCCCAACTGCACTGCAAGCATGGAGCAAGTTTTTTTTTTTTAATCAAGAGACACTTTGTCCATGTTCCAGTCCCAGAATATGGAGAAAGGTTTCTGAATGTGACCAGACATTAAGGAAAGGTGGAAAGTAATGTTGAGGAACAAGCAGCTTATGATTCCACTACGTACAGGGACATGTATGGCTCAGAGACCAAAATGTCACCCAGAGGTGCTTTGTGCAAGAGGCTGACAGGAAGAACCCAGAAGGTGGACCACAGCATTGGCAGGGCAGGCAAAGGGGTAGATGGTTGGGTTGAAATCAGGCTCACCACTGGGTAGCTGCTCTTGGGGAGCAAGAGTGGATGCTAGCAAGCATGCTGGAGTGGATGAGTGGTGGATAAGGAAGGACTAGGAAATTTTGTAGGAATAGTAACAGATGAACAGACGGAGAAGGGCCAGCAGAAGTGGCAGGCCATCTGGAGTACTATATGGAAGAGGGGCAAATTATCAGTGTGCTGAGGTGGATCCTGAGCTCCTGCTGATAGTCTTGGAGAATATTCTTCAGCTCCTGTTGTTATTGAGCAAGGTCTTGTTGCTAATAGGATGGATGTACCCCATTACTGGCTAGACCAGACAGATTTCATTTTTATATGCTTTCTATGTTTATAAATTACATACAGTGTAAAAGAAAAATAAACATTTAAAACAATGGTTCTCAAACTTTAGCAACCTGAGGATCCCCATTTTGATTAAAAAAAGTTCAGGGACCCCCAAGCCTCCCCGCTCACTCTTAGACCCTGCCCCCACTCCATCCCTTCTGCCAAGGCTCCACCCCCTCCCCACCTTTTCCTGCCCCCTGCTCACTCTATCCCACCTCACTCTGTCACTCACTTTCCCTCACTTCACTCACTTTCAACAGGCTGGGGCAGGGGGTTGAGTTGCAGGAGTGGGTGTGGGCTTTGTGAGGGAGTTTGGGTGAGGAATGTAGGCTCTGAGGTGAGGCCAGGGTTTGGGGCGTGGGAAGTGGAGTGTGGTGTGGGCTCTAGGAGGGAGTTTGGGTGCAGGATGGGGTCTGGGGTCTGGGAAGGAGTTTGGGTACAGAACGGGGTCTGGGATCTGGGAAGGAGATTGGGTGCAGGAGAGGGTTCATGGTGCTGGCTCTGGGAGGGCTCAGGGGGTTGAGGTGTGGGAGGGGGTAAGGGATGTGGGCTCCAGACAAACAGACCTTACCTCGGGCAGCTCTCAAAAGCAACTGGAACATCTCTTTGGCAGTGGCTCTTAGGCAAGGGGTTGGGGGTCTCTGCTTGCTGCCCTTGCTCACAGGCACCACCCCCGCAGCTCCCACTGGCCGCAGTTCCCATCCTCAGCTGAAGATAGTGCTCTGGGGCAGTGTTAGCACTCTTCCCTAAAACCGTTAACAAAATAGTTTTATTAGATAGTTAAATAGAAAGTTATAGTTAGAGTTAAGGTTAGTTTTATTTTAAAAAAAACCCTTTTATTTTATTAGCTACCTTCACTCAGGGGACAGTTATCTGATAAAAATGCCTGGCTATGCCCATTTCAGACGGGCATTCATTATGTGTAAGCTGCCTGGATGAGGGACATATCCCTCTAAAATGCCCTTACTGTCGCAATTTGAAAGCCAGAACTTGATGCAAAAGGGATCTCTGGCTAAAATGATTTTAATGGTGAAATCCCTCCAATCTGATTCAGACAAGCAGACTGCCTGTCCAGGAACTCCTCCAACTCAAAAAGGAGAAGTACCCTCCAAAAGACCAAAAACAAGGGCCAAGACTTCTCCGCAGAGAGCATCATGGAAATGAAGGCAGTCTCCTGACAGGTCGCTACCCCCAATGCCGACATATGCTTGGGTGAGCAACTATGATGTTCTGAGCACTTCCGGCACTGCTGAAGTCCGAGCGAAGGAGACGAGGACAAGGAATAGAGAAAGATATGCCTCCTCTGTGACACTGAGTTCACCCATAAGGGAATCAGCACTGAGTATCTCCTCAGGCACTATGCCTCCGCCCCTGGAACCAACAACACAATCAGCACCAGTGCAGAAAAAAAAGTCATCACAGACCATACCAACTAAACAGTCACAGCATCAATTGGCATTGACTCCAGCACCAGTAAGAAAGGACCTCATGGCACAGATGGTCCAGACATCGGCATTGGCACAGTCTCTGTTGCACCAAAAAGACTTGATGATACCATTGGCAACACACTCCCTGATACTTGGTACCAAGGGCTCCCCAACAAACAATTTTTCGGTGAAGACAATGAGGAGATGAAGGCGCAAAACATCTTCTTACCACACCATTCCTCACCGAAACCACACCAACCATCTTGGATCCACATGGGACCAAGATACCACCAGACAACTCAACCATGGTGCAGACCATCATGGATATACCCCCCTATGGCCTTTCCAATGCAATGGGCACATTGGGAACCCTGGGCTTCTTACAGGGGTCCACATTTCAGGCCTCCCGCAACTCAAAGACATGAATTGTGCTCTAACTCTGTGTCTCCTACACTGCAGCCCATGGATGTTCAGGACGTAGGAGAGGACATGGAAACTGGCACAGACCAAGAAACTACATCTCCTGCTCACAATTCTTCCTCCTCCCGAGATGAGGCTATTATGCCCCCTCCACCAACTTCGGCGGATAACTGCAAGCAGTTTCAAGAACTGTTTAAGTGGGTCACTCACAGCCAAGACATCTTGCTAGAGGAGGTGCAGACAAACCAGAATAAGCTGGTACAAATACTACAACCATCATCTACCTCCAAGATCACTTTTCCTGTCAATGCTACTGTTTTGGAACTGGCAGAGAACGTTTGGCAGATATTGCCTCAACTCTGCTAATGTGCAAAAGGGCAGATAGAAAGTATTATGTCCCCGCAAAAGAGGCAGACTTACTCTTAGCACATCCTCCCCCCAGTTCATTTGTTGTTGATGCTGTGAATCAATGTGGCAAACAACCACAGTTTAAATCTACACCATAGGAGAAAGAATATGACCTGTTTGGGTGTAAAGTGTATTTGTCAGGCACACTATAATTCAGACTGGCCAATTACTCTGCATTGTTAGCAAAATCTGACTACGATAACTAAGGGAAACTTAGCTCATTAACAGCAGAACTCCCAAAGGAGAAACAATCCCAATTTCAAGACACCATCAATGAGGACCAACTGATAGTCAAAATAGCCCTACAAGCATCACTAGACACCGTAGACACAGCAGCCAGAACCACAGACACAGCTGTAGTGATGATCCAGACATCCTGGCTACAGGCCTTGGGTATACCCAAGGAGCTGCAAACGAAGGTAGAAGACCTACCTTTTGATCAGAAAAACTCTTCTCAAAGAAGACTTATGAAGGACTCTTGGGCCACCCTCCGCACTTTGGGGATTTATAACCCACCTGTGAAGAAAAGAAGGTACTAGCCATATCAGAGACCCAGAGACTCGTGTAAAAATAGGCAACAATATAGACCTTATGACAATCAACATCAATGCTCACAGTGCTGATGAACACCTCAATCACAGCACCAACATCCCAATCGGCATCACCAAAACCACAATTTTGAAAATTTGGTCAAGGGTTCAAAGTACTTCCCTCAGCAAACAGTGCCTACACGTGACCCATTCCCAATATTTGGTCATTGACTTCTCCCTTTCTATCACATCAGGGCCACAATAACATCGGACCAATGGGTTTTAGAAAAAATCCATTCAGGATATACCATCCCCTTCACCTCCCAACCAGCTACCTTACCTCCTTCCCAGTCCCTCTTCAGAGACTCTTCTCATGAGCACCTGTTACTACAAGAAGTTGATCATCTTATACAACTAGAATAAGTGGAACAAGTGCCTTCACAATACAGAGGGAAGGAATTTTACTTCCATTATTTCTCGATCCAGAAAAAGAGTGGGGGATGGAAACATGTCTTGGACTCAGGAAGCTCAACAAGTTTGTATGCTTCCAAAAGTTCAAAATCAACACACTGGGCACAATACTTCCAGCGCTGCAACAGACGGACTGGTTTTCAGCCCTTGACCTCTAAGATGCTTATTTCCATATCACCATTCAGCCTGCTCACAGAAAATATCTGCAATTTATAATAGGACATGAACACTTTCAGTACAGAGTTCTACTATCGAGTGGGCCTGGGCTCCTCCTATTGGGGACACCACCCCCCTGGTGGCGGCCCCCTAGATACTGGCCAATAGGTTGCACTGCCATGTGTCTGAAAGCTGTTATATTGACCCTGGCTGCTAGGTCATTCTGTCCTATGCCTGCTGGCCATTATATTGACCCTGGCCACTAGGTCGTACTGTTCTGAATGCAAGGGCTGCTGTAATTAACTCTGGCCACTAGTCCATACTGCCCTGTGTTGATTGGCTGTTATATTGACTCTGTCCGCTAGGCCGCACTGCCCTGAATATTAGGGCAGCTGTAATTGACTTTGTCCGTTGGCCGTACTGCCCTGTGTATGAAGCCTGTTATTTTGACACTGGCCGCTAGGCCATACTGCTCTGTGTCTGTGGGCTGTTATATTGACTCTGCCATTGGGTCACACTGCCCTTACCCCAAGGGCCACCATATTATCTCCAGCCTCTGAGCTGTGCCACTTTCAGCCTAAAGACTGTTAGTAAGACTGTAACTGCAGTGGTATCACAACCTCACCATGCCCCAAAGGAAGACAGGATGTGCATACTACGTGACAGGTCCTAAAGGCAAAATTCAGGCTGTGAGGTAAGAGATTAAAATCCAGGGCCTCCAAAGTAGCATTTTCTGAAATGCTTACAGTTCCATGCACAGGGTTAGTTAGACAGGCAGAACTGCAGGGTCACAATTTGTGGATGAGATGATGGAATAGAGAAGAGGCATTAGATTTATTAGCAACTGGGGAACCTTTGGAAAAGGAAGAGCCTGTAGAGGAGAGATGGGTTCCACCTAAATCAAAATGGAATCAGATTGCTATAACTCTAAAAAAAGTTGTAGAAGAGTTTTTAAACTAAGAGTTGGAGTTAAAGCTGACAGGTGCGGAGACACACACAGTTTGGCTAAACACTCTAGGGGATGATATATTAAAGAGGATACTATATATCCTAATAAAGAGAAAAGGATCGAAGTTGCTAAAATATAGGTAGGTTGTGAAGAGAAACATTCAAACAAAAAAAAGTCCCATTCAATTACATCAAATGAAGCAGACAACTAAATAGTGAAAAGTTTTATAAGTTCTTGTATTCAAATGCAAGAATTCTAAATATTAAGATGGGTGAACTTGAGTGCCTAGTATTAAATGAAGTTATTGATATAATAGGCATCACATAAATTCTGTGGAACAATGATAATCAGTGGAACAGAGTAATACCAGGGAACAAAATATATAGCAATGACAGAGTAGGTCACACTGGTGGGGAAATAGCACCATAGGGGCTGGAACTAAGGGTGCTGGGGGTGCTGCTGGACCTCCTGGCTTAAAGCAGTTCCCATTATATAGAGGGTTTACAGTTTGAATCAACGGCTTTCACCACCCCCGCTACACAAATTGTTCCAGCACCCCTGAGTAACACTGTATGTGAAAAAAGTGTAGAGTCAAATATTGTAAAAAAAATTAAATAAATCAAACAGTACCATCGAATCTTGATGGATAGAAATTCCATGCTTGAATACTAAGAGTATAGCAGTACTACTGACCATCTCACGAGGATGATTATGGCTATTGTGAAATGCTCAGGGATATTAGAGAGTCTACAGAACCAGAAACCCCAATAATAATGGAGGATTTCAACTATCCCCATATTGAATAAAAACATGTCTCTTCAGGATGGTATGGAAAGATAAAATTTGTCGGCTGCTTGGAGTAGCTACTCTTAGAACCTACAACGGGTAAAACAATTCTTAATTTAGTCCTAAGTGGCACAGAGGATCTGGTCCAGGAGGTAAATATAGCGGAACCACTCAGTAATAGTTACCATAATGTAATTAAATTTAGCATCTTTGAGGGTAAGATGGAGGGGAGAATACCATAAAAACCCACCGCAGTAACACTTTAATTTTAAAAAAGAGAACTAAATAAAAATAAGGAAGCAAGTTAAACAAAAATTAAAAAGGAGAGTCCAAAGTATTAAATTGCATGGACACTTTTTAAAAACACCAAAATAGAGGGACAAATCACCTCCCCCCCAACAAACAAACAAGCAAATAAACAAACAAAATCAGTGAGATTACAAAAAATGCCACCATGGCTAAACACAAAGTAAAAGAGGCAGTTAGAGACAAAAAATATATCTGTCAAAAATTAGAAGTCAACTCCTACTGAGGAAAATAGACAGGAGCATAGTCTTTGGCAAGTTAAGTGTAAAAGTGTATTTAGGCAGGTCAAAAAAGAATTTGAAGAGCAATTAGCAAAAGACATAATAACTAACAGCAAATTTTTTTAAAGTACAACAGAAGCAGGAAGCCTACCAAACATCAGCAGGGCCACTGAGCAATCAAGATGCTAAAGGAACACTTAAGGGGGAAAAAGCCATTACGGAAAAACTTGAAGATTTTACATCGATCTTCACTGCAGAGGATGTGAGAGAGATACCCATACTCAAGCCATTCTTTTTAGGTGACAAATACAAAGAACTGTCCTATGCTTACCCTGGTGAGCCGTGTGCCAGAGGTTGCTGACCCCTGGGCTAGATGGACCATTGATCTGACCTAGTATGGCCATTCCTATGTTCATATGCTATGAAGGAGAAAATTAAATAAATAATGTGAAGGTTCTTGAAGTATTAATGGTGTTTGACTGAATAAATCTAATGTTAAAGGCCAATGTCAGATTATAAAAATACCATAATTGAGGAGTTTTAGTCCTTGATATAGCTGTTACTGAAAAACACCTCACGCTATTTTTGCTATCAGTAAAAATGTGGATTAATTTACAGGTTTCAGTGAAAGAAGAAAGATATTACAGAAATGAAACAGGTTGTCACACTGCTGAAAGGTACACTTTAAAATAAATATTAAAAGGATGGTGTTTCCTTTGCTGCCCTTGTAAGCCCACATTTAAGTGATTTATTATTTATTTTATTTGTACTACATCTAGAGTCCTTATGCGGTCATCAGGGTCCATTTTGTTAGGCACTTTATATTGATTCAATGCAAAGTTGGTCCCTGCCCCAAAGAGCTTACAAACAAAGCATATGTTTATGACAAAAGACAGTAGATATATATAACAAGTTGATGAGAAAGCGCACCCCCTTCTCATTTTCATCCTTCCCTTCTACTTATGTATCTTCCATTTTTCTACAAGTCAACAAGACTTTTCTTCCAAGAATAACTTCAGCATGTTTTAATTTGCATTATGTTATAATCTGTAAACTGAATGACGGAGGAATGCAGTTTGCACAATAGAGTTTTTCAACAATGAACAATCAAGCCTGGATTGTTCTGGCACAATATTTGATTTAAATTAGATGTGTAACTAGATATCTAACTGGAATTACTGGGCCAGATTTTTCTCTCAATTACACCAATATAAATAGGAATTATACCAGTGAGGTAAATGGAGCCGTATCAACATAGAACTGGTTGAAGTAAGAGAAGAAGGAAATCTATTATTTTTAATTGAATGTAGTGTTTATGACAGAATTAAGTTGTAACTACTGCAGCCCTGTAGCCATAAAATAGGCTTTCCCATATTACACTGCAAATGTGCCTTAGCACATGACCTGCAGGGCCTCTTCTATGGATGAGAAAGTACAAAACAGTCCCTGGCTTCTGTGATAAGACTGACAGCAGTGGTGACAATTAGTGTCAATTACAATGAGGTTTTCTATGAGCTGGACACTTGTTAACTAACAATGAGATTAAGACCATTAACTCAAAATAAAGAGCCTTTAGAATAGATACAACTTGTCATCACTACTATTCAGTGATGGTCACCAATTAATCAGATCTAATTTAATTAGCCCATTATCTTATATATTCTGATCTAAAAAGGCAATTTCCAATGCTAGTTATTTTTTGTCTAACTATAATTAAACATATAATTAGAACATTTGCTGCATTGATATAAATGTGATGCACGAATGAAATATGAATGGAAACTAACCTGTTTACTTCTCTGTCTCCATCTTTGCTTGTTAATGTTCTTCCTTTAAGAATGGAAGCTCCAAATTCAGATTTAAAATAAGGTCTCTGTTTAAAATCACAATTCTGAATAGATAAGAGACTATAGCTGGGAGATTGGCAGAAACCTGGTTGCACCTCTAGTCCTGTCCAGGACCCAGAGAGAACAAAGCCAAACCCAAACCCACAAACAAAGGCTTCCCTCCACGAGATTTGAATGTATCTTGTCTCCTGATTGGTCCTCTGGTCAGGTGTTTGCAGGTCACTGTTTGTTAACCTTTTATAGGTGAAAGAGACATTAACCCTTAGCTATCTGTTTATGACAGAAGGACTTTGTCAAAGGCTTTCTAAAAACCTAAGTAAACCATACCCACTGGGTCCCCCTTGTCCACATACCTGTTGACCCCCTCAAAAATTCTAGTGGATTAGTGAGGAATGATTTTCCTTTACCAAAATGATGTTGACTGTTCCCCAACAAATTGTGTTCATCTGACAATTTTGTTTTTTGGTATAGTTTCAACCTGTTTGCCAGGTACTGAAGTCAGGCTTACTGGCCTGTGCCAGGATCACCTCTGGAGCCCTTTTTAAAATTGGCATCACATTAGCTATCCTCCAGGCATTTGGTACAGAAGCTAATTTAAATGATATGTTACAGACTACAGTACATAGTTCTACAGTTTCACATGAGTTCCTTCAGAATTTTTCAGGTGAATACTGTCTGGTCCTGGTGACTTATTATTGGTCCAAAACCTCCTCTAATGATATCTCAATCTGGGATAGTTCCTCAGATTTGTCACCTAAAAGGAATGGCTCAGGTTTGGGAATCTTACTCACATACTCAGCTATGAAACTGATGCAAAAAAATCATTTAGTTTCTCTGCAATGGCCTTTTCATCCTTGAGTGCTCCTTTAGCATCTCAATCATCCAGTGGCCCCACTGGATGCTTTGCAGCCTTCTTGTTTCTGATGTACTTAAAAAAAATTGCTATTACTTTTTGAGTCTTTGACTCATTAGGATTTAACTTCCACTTTTTACAGGATGCCTTTTTGCCTCTCACTGCTTCTTTTACTTTGTTGTTTAGCCATGCAAGCACTTTTTTGGTTCTCTTACTAGGTTTTTTTTAATTTGGGGTATACATTTAAGTTGAGCTTACATTATGGTGTCTTTAAAAATTTTCTATACAGCTTGCAGGGATTTCACTTTTGGCACTGTACCTTTTAATGTATTTCACTAAGCTCCTCATTTTTGTGTAGTTCCCCTTTCTGAAATTAAATGCTACCATGTTGGGCTGCTGAGGTGTTTTCCCCACCACAGGAATGTTAAGTGTAATTATATTATGGTCACTATTACCAAGGGGTCTAGCAATATTCAACTATTGGACATGATCCTGTGCTCCACTTAAGACTAAATAAAGAATTGCTTCTCCTCTTGTGGGTTCCAGGACTACCTAATCCAAGAAGCAGTCATTTAAGGTGTCAAGAAACTTTATCTCTGCATCTCGTCCTGAGGTGACATGTATCTAGTCAATATGGGGATAGTTGAAATCCCCCATTATTATTTAGATTTTTATTTTATTAGCCTCTCTAATCTGCCTGAGCATTTCACAGTCGCTATCACCATCCTTGGCAGGTGGTCGGTAATGTATCCTTACTGCTATATTCTTATTATTAGAGGATGCAATTACAATCCATAGAGATTCCATGCTACAGTTTGGTTGTGTTTAGGTTTCAGAGTTAAAATATGCAATGAGATGAATGGGATGAGTTACTGTTTCAGGCTCTCAGCATCATTAAGCAGAGAAAAAATCTTGTTTGTAATCTGTTAATAGTTCCAAGTTTTCTTCATATATGGATTTTTTTAAATAAAAAGTATATTCTTGAGCAGAACTCATTAGCACTGAGTGAAGTCTCTGGCAAATTCTTCTCCTTCAAAAATTACATAATTAATAATGGCTCAGTGTTAAGGTTGTAATTTTATTGTGTTTATTAACTATGATCAAATCTATATTTTGTTAAATGAAGTATATATAATACTATAATACAGGGGTCGGCCACCTCTGGCATGCAGCTGGCCAGGGTAAGCACCCTGGTGGGCTGGGCCTGTTTGTTTATCTGCTGCTTCGGCAGGTTGGGCCGATCGTGGCTCCCACTGTCTGCGGTTCACCATCCCAGGCCAATGTGGGAGTCAGGAAGCCACGACCAGCACATCCCTCACCCATGCCGCTTCCTGCCTCCCTCATTGGCCTGGGATGGCGAACCCCAGCCAGTGGGATCCGCGATTGGCCAAACCTGCTGATGTGGCAGATAAGCAAACTGGCCCTGACTGCCAGGATGCTTACTCTGGCGAGCTGCGTGCCAGAGTTTGCTGACCCCGGCTATATTAACTATGTATCATACGACTTTAACAGATACAATGTTGATAGGCACCTTAGAAATGTCTAAGACACAGACAAAATCCTTAATTCCTTTACTTCTGAAGATCTAGAATTTGTTTTAAAGTACCTTCTATTTTACCTCTAATATATTTTTTCTGTAAACATATTAGTATTTATATATATTTGCAACTTTGCATTTTGATTTTTTTTACTTATCAAGCTTAGTAAAGCCAACTTCCTAGCTCACTCTCCATAGCTTCAAAACAGATTCTTCCTTAATAATACATATTTTTTTAAAAAAAATAATTTTGATTTTGCAAATTTTCACTGCCATAAGATTTAGAGTTCATTGTTGTTCATTAAATCCACTAACAAGAACTATTTGAAGTTATTTTTGTACTCTGAGGCCCTTGGAAAAAGCAAGTGGCAGGCATGAAAAAGTTGAGAAAATATGTTAAGTGAAAAGACCGCACACAAATAGTCAAGCCCTTCTTGGAAACTTGATATGCCTCATGAAGCAGAGCTCCCTTGTGCCTTACACAAACTTCTCTTTTTTCTTTTATTAATACACATTTTTAACATGCTGAAGGCTTTATCTGTTAGTGATCATATTTTTCAGCTACAATAGAATTATACATATACCACAGATCCTGCACACATGAAGACAATGGGAATTGTGATCATTTGTTTTTCTTGTCCCAATGTCCTTCTTATGTGAGTAAAGCATCCAGAATTTGACTCTGAGAGTTCTTCCATTGACTTTGGTGGGGATAGGAATAGATTGTATCACAGAAGCGAGTGATATAGCAGATGGTCATTTGACACAGTATGCTTATGCCTTCTTTGTCATCCAAGGCAGAGGTTAGACCAAATTCAATATGCTGCTGAGACTTCATCATTTGTGTTTAACCTTTTATTACATGGACCTGAGAGAAAGTGATGAATTCTTAGTATGGGAAAATGAAGAATTTCTCTAATGCACCTCAGTCAGTTAGGAATCAGGATATTAACTGCTGCCTGACATCATTCAGGTTTTATATATTTGAACAATCTTCCTTTCTAGTTGGTGCCAGGCCTTGTCTTGCCTGACATTGCTATAATTAAGGTTTGTCATATTAGTAGTATTCTTATCAATAAAATGTTGTTTTAAAAAAAATTCTTCAGGCTTGCACTAGCACTTCAGGTTCATTAACCAGCATGTCCCTGTGCCCCACAGCTTCCTGCAGCTCCCATTGGCCAGGAACGGAGAACCCTGGACACTGGGAGCTGCGGTGGGGCTGTGCCTGCAGATGGTCAATGTAAACAAAATGTCTTGTGGCCAACCAGCGGATTACCCTGATGGGCTGCGTACTGAAGGTTGCCAACCCCTGTACTATAGAATGGTCCAAAAAACCAAGGGAAGTTTCTATAGTACCTTCTAGTAAAAATAAAATGATTTCTGATAAGTATTCCCATCTAAAGAAAAAATGTTCCTGCCTAGAGAAAAGGTATCTTTAAGTGTTTATAACATCTACCTACTTGCTAATCAAGGCTGATTATTCTAAAACATAACTTTAAGAGATTGAGAATAATCATAGGCAGTCTGCCTCACTTCTTATTTGGATAAGCAATTACTATCAAAGCAAAGAGGGCAGTGCAGTTTTGTGATGGCCTGCCAAGAGTTGATAATAATCAGCATGGCAATGATTTAGTATGTTTTTTTTTCTCCTGAAAGATTATAGCTATATGAATTTTGTTAAAGTAAACAGGCAAATTCTTGTGAGTTAGATTTCTTTCAGTTTCGAGTAACTCCAATTATATTAGCAAAGAAGCGCTGGATTTACACCATTTTAACTGAGAACAGAATTTAGCCGACAGTGGGACCACTGTATAGAAAGACCTAACAAAGGCCTAACTCATGCAGACTACTGCACCAGTCAGCCATCAATCTCCCATAAAAGATCAGGCTTGCCTGTAAATCTTCTGAACTGAAGATGTGTTGATGCCTAATCCACACACACAAACAAAGAGGGAATTAACCCAACTCCTGTGGAATCAGAATAACAATGCTGTAAAATGATTAGACCTATTTTACAGCACCACCCTCCTCCTATCAGACCAAGCTTTTTCTTGCTGTGTGAGCTGACTCTCTGGGGTTAATTCCAGCCAAGCCTTTCAGGAAATCCAGGGAAGCTTGTTCCCACAGGGATTAGATGCTTTATTTACGACTTCTTAATTAAGCACAGTCAAAACCCTTGTAGATTCTTCGCTCAAAGTCTATGCAAGTAAAGTAGTCCTTTCACCAAATGTATCTCTCACATCAGTAACTCCAGTAACAAGATTTTCTGGCATTTACTTGAGAATTGCAACAATAAAAGGGCTCTCCAAATCTTCCTCTTCTGTCTGTTTGGTTTTCTAAAGCAGTTCCCTGGATTACCATGCCTGAGGTAATTACTATGCCTGAGGGAAGTGGAGCGGGCCGAGGGACATGCTAGCTGCCGCTTCCCGCAGTCCCCATTGGCCTGGAATGGTGAACCATGACCAGTGGGAGCTGTGATCGGCCAAACCTGTGGATGCTGCAGGTAAACAAACCATCCTGGCCTGCCAGTTGATTTTCTTGATGGCCTGTGTGGCAAAGATTGCCACTCCCTGTAGTAGAGCCTTTTGGAGGAATGTGAAGATGTATAATGAGCTATTTTTTTTCTGATGTTCATGGGAAGCTTTCCCATACAGAAGAGGAAGCATGGGAGAAAGCATAATGGTTCTTGTTTGAAATTGTAACAAGTGGACTATAATGTATGAAATCACTGGAAGTGTGAAGGTAGAAGATGACATCTCAATAACATATGAGACATAGGTAGTGTGGGCCTTGAAAGTGCCTTGAAATTAGAAACATGCTTTCAGTGCACTTGCCCCATATGTTTCTTTTTGTTATGTGATCATATTTGTTTTTCAAATGTATTGCACTATTTTCACTGCATACTCTCTCTCTCTCTCTTCCCATAGTGCTTACATTTTTAATCTGCATTAAATAGTGAAGAGGTGTCCATAACCAAATCTTCTAGGAATTATTTGACTTTTGTTTTTTGAAGAAGTCACAAATAATTTGAAAGGTGTTTTATCACATGTTTGATCTTATCCCTGTAACAATGGTTCATTTTGTGAAACTCATAGCATTTCCAATTAAGTGCTACATGTAGCAATGATGATTTGGTTCCCTGCAGCTTTCAGTGCCATTAGACATTCAATTATTAAAAACAGGGTGAGACTTAATTAAATAAACTTAATTAAAAATAAATTAACCCTTGTTTAATGAATCAGACACAAAGTAGTATCATGTTAAAGACACAATGGCAAACAAGAATCCTATAACATACTCTATGCTAAAGTGTAGTTGAATGTCAGATTCACTCAAGTTTTAAATTAAAGTTCTGCAAGCCTGGAAATGAAACAAAAGACGGTTAGTTGTTAATATGGCTCTTCAGCAACACAAACAGTAACATCTGGCCCTAGCATGATTATGAATACAGTTAATATGTTTAATTCATCATGGACTCTGATCCAGCCACACAAGCTTAAATGATGACCTTTTACTTTGCAATAATAGCAGCAGGGGAAAGGAATCTGAATATTCTTAAAACAATATTTGGTTTCTCATTTAAGGTTCGTATGGATGTGTAATTGTCAGTCTCTCCTGGAGGCTGTTTAGAATGCTTCAATTAAATCAAAATGGACTGTTCATCAACAAATACATGCATTGTGTGACGGCTATTGACATAAATGAACTGTCATGCTTCTTAGCACAATTTGTATTGCTTTGAGAAAGCTCTAACACAGGAGTAGGCAACCTATGGCACGAGTACCGAAGTCGGCATGCGAGCTGATTTTCAGTGGCACTCACACTGCCTGAGTCCAGGCCACCTGTCCGGGGGGCTCTGCATTTTAATTTAATTTTAAATGAAGCTTCTTAAACCTTTTAAAAGCCTTATTTACTTTACATACAACAATAGTTTATTTATATATTATAAACTTATAGAAAGAGACCTTCTAAAAACATTAAAATGTATTACTGGCATGCAAAACCTTACATTAGAGTGAATAAATGAAGACTCGGCACACCACTTCTGAAAAGTTGCCAACCCCTGCTCTAACGGATGAAAAACCATTAAGAATTTTCTACCTGCTCCTATAGAAAATATGCATATAGCTTTAAATTCCATAATGGAAAAGACAAAAATTACTAGCATGAATGAAACGTGGATTGTGCAGCATTACATATGATCTCAATATAAAAAGGCATTGTTTTACAGATTTAATTTTAACCCATTAAATTAAGTTTAACCACAGTTACCTAAAAAGGGCTATGGTAGAATTACTATGAGGGTAAATTATATATTTTTCCTGCAGTATCCTGGCTTAGTGTGTACATACATACATGCAGTGATGATGTTTCATATCTAAAAAGAACTGTGCAAAACTCTGGCTGCTTCACTGATCTTCCCGTGCTGATACATGCCACCAGTATGAAACTGCTTTAGTGCCAATCTATATATTATAAGGTATTCAAGAAAAAACATAACTGTTTTCAATTTAATCATGCCAAAGATTATATTAAATGATTAGAAAGTATTTTATATTCCATCGCACTTCTCCTCAAACTCTCTAAGTTAGTTTAGATTTTACTGCACAGGTAGAATTTCTTATGCTCCAATCCTGCAAAAACTTACATATGTGTGTATCTTTGTTGACATCAGTGGCACTACTCATGCAAATGAAGAAATGTGCTTGTATATGAATTTTTAGGATCAGGACCTCAAAATATAAGCTCTTTGGAGAACTTATTGTGTCTTTATATGTGTTTAAGGTGACTGGATGTCCCATTTTTAAAGGAACAGGACCGTATTTAAGCCCTCTTGCAGGTGTCCCCACTTTTTCTTAAAAATGGACAAATTGTCCAATATTATCTGTCTCCCCCACATCAGTTCTGGTGGGTCCTGCTGCCCATATCCCTGCTCACCATCTGCCCACCCACCAGTGGTGAGTGGGGAGGTCCAGTGACTGACGATGGGGATGGGTGTGCAAGGCTGGTGCTGGGGTGAAGATGTAGTGCGTGGGGCTGGCCACTACCCATACTGATCCATCAGCCCAGCCCCCACTGCAAGCTGGCTCTTGGACAGCGGGACCGTGCCTCTGACCCATTTCCGTCTGGCACTGGCTGCGCGCTGCAAGATGCAGTGGCTGATGAGTGTGGGCAGGTATCAGATGGTGGCCACCAGTTACGTGTCACCTCTGCTGCCCACCCATCGACCCTTTATGTGCTCTCCTCTAGCTGTTCTCTCCCCTCTTTGCCTCTTCACACCCCCATTCATTGCTCCTCCATACTGCCCCCCTCCACAGTGGAATGTGTCTCACTCCCAGCACTGTGAGGAGAACCAGCCCCTCGTCGGAGCACTCAGCTCAACGACAGCCTGGCCAGCAGGTTCCTTCCTTATCCCACTGCCACTGGCTGGGCCGGCACTTGGGAAAGCCCAAGACCCTCTGGACCAGTGCACTGGCCAGGAGGAGCCGAGCTCTGTGTGTGCCAAAACCTCATGCAGTGCTGGTATGGGGAAGCCTCTCTGCCCCTCAGCTAAGCTCTGGAGTGGGGAGGGGGAAGCGATTTCCAGCCTGTTCATGCCCTGAACCTTTAGGCTCCACACAGCCCCGGGACAGGGGATTAGCACCCTATTCACACACACACATATTCACCACAGGAATATATGGTCACCCTATACATGTTTGTTCAGTTTTTTATGATGTCTAGTACAAAATGGTTCCAAACTTTCTTGTGGGGCCCTGGGTAATGTAGTAATAATAGCAATAATAATAGATACTGCAGTTTGTAAGGGAGTTTTGATTAAGAGCTGCATGTATGGCAAGTAATACTTGTGATACCTAAGTGAAACAGGTCAGACTAGAAGATCAGTATGATTCTTTCTGGCCTGGGAATCTATGAATCAAACAACAGCACTGTATATGGGATTTTAGCAAGATCTATAGTATCATCTTAATGTGGGTTTTTGGGAGGGGCTAGCTTACTTTTTGTGTTTTAACTGAATTCAAATAGAATATTTGAATCGATATAAAGTATCTTTCAGTTCATAATGGTAAATCACAATCACAACATGCTATTGATGTCAATTTGTATATGTTATAGAAAGCAGCTATCAAACATGCTCAATCAGGAGCTCAGGCAGCTGTTTCTTGTATTGAATTATACCAGGTAATTCTCTCATTATAAGCCTTTAAAAATGGTTCAAGCTCTTCTGTTTGACTGTTCTACATAAAAACCTGATTTATTCTGTTTGAACTAGTTTATAGTGAGAAAAATATAAGGACTACTATACATTTAAGCAGAACGGTTGTATTCTGGAAATTACTGCAAACTGTGTTTTGCTTATTTACACAGAAACTGGTTATTAGGATATTTTACAATGTTAAAACAGCAACAAAACCCTCTGTTTACATATGTGAAAACTACATGTGTGTTTGTTTACTTTATGTTTAAAATGTGACCTACTATTTTAGTGTTCCATTCAATACTTAATACAGAACTCTCTGATTTAAGCAAAACATAATATATCATTCACAATCAGAAAAAAAAATCAGTTTAAATATATTTGGGTTCAAAGCTTTTGGTTTCCTTTTCCTAATTTAATGTGATGCTATTTCCTCTTGGGTCCTCAGATTGTCTCCATGGCTGCTCTAGGTGCTGATTTCCCTTGCCTTTTCCACAAATTTATAGTTTTGGGATTATTCATAAAGTTCAGAGAACCAATTTAGAGAGTCATTTTAAAGAGTAAAACATGTATAGAACGAAAATTAAATACATGAATTAAATAAAAATATCATGATCAATGTCATTGTTTTGTTCTGGAATGCAATTCAGACTGGTGAAGAGTTGTGTCACCTCTTATCCTGTACCCTTATGTGCTTTAAAGCATTGGTACTGTGACTGTCTTTCTGGGATGCTGACAGTAAGAAAGAATTGTGCATTCTATGTCTATGTATTGGACAGACCAGGAACCTGCCTGCACTAGCATAGACTTCCTGGTTTCCACCAGCCTTGGTTAACAACTGGTAAGATGATTCCACACTTTTCTCATCCTCAAATTTCCCTTAAAAATATTCTGAAATGTGCAGCCCTGTCCTGGAAAAAAAAAAGAGTTTGTTACTTTAACTGGAGTTATCAAACAGTTAACATAAGAACATAAGAACGGCTGTACCAGGTCAGACCAAAGGTCCATCTAGCCCAGTATCTGTCTACCGACAATGGCCAATGCCAGGTGCCCCAGAGGAAGTGAACCTAACAGGCAATGATCAAGTGATCTCTCTCCTGCCATCCATCTCCATCCTCTGACAAACAGAGGCTAGGGGCAACATTCCTTACCCATCCTGGCTAATAGCCATTTATGGACTTAACCACCATGAATTTATCCAGTTCTCTTTTAAACACTGATATAGTCCTAGCCTTCACAACCTCCTCAGGTAAGGAGTTCCACAAGTTGACTGTGCGCTGCGTGAAAAAGAACTTCCTTTTATTTGTTTTAAATCTGCTGCCTATTCATTTCATTTGGTGACCCCTAGTTCTAGTATTATGGGAATAAGTAAAGAACTTTTCCTTATCCACTTTCTCAACATTACTCATGATTTTATATACCTCTATCATATCCCCTTTTAGTCTCCTCTTTTCCAAGCTGAAGAGTCCTAGCCTCTTTAATCTTTCCTCATATGGGACCCTCTCCAAACCCCTAATCATTTTAGTTGCCCTTTTCTGAAACTTTTTAGTGCCAGTATATATTTTTTGAGGTGAGGAGACCACATCTCTACACAGTATTCGAGATGTGGGCGTACCACTATATAAGGGCAATAATATATTCTCTGTCTTATTCTCTTATTCTTCTTCTGTTCAAATACAGCACTGGATTGGTTTAGATTAAAAATAAAACAAGTTTATTTAAGTCCAAATAGATAGTTTTAAAGTGAGTAAAAGTGTAAGATATTAAAGTCAGAAAAGGTTACAAGAGAAATAAAGATAAAATATTTTCTATTATCTAAAACTTTACAAATTAGATTAGGTTCCAGGTAAAATCTGCACCACATATTTCCATCAAGATAGCTAACAGAATCCCTTGGACATGATCTTTCCCCCGAAGTCCAAGAGCTGATACCTTTGTCTTCTTAGGTGAAAGATGGTTAACTTGGGATTACTCCATGTTTTTAAAGTCATTAAATCTTGGAAATGGACTCTTGTCAAGGACACTTATAGATAAAAGTATATTTCCAGCTGTGAGATAGGCAAGGTGGAGTGTGTCATGAATGAAGTGTCCTGCTATTTCTTTTCCAACTGGGATTGTGTAATGGTGTCATGGTGCCTCAGTGGGTCACAACTGAGAATACCAAATTCAGGACAAACTGCTGAGAAATAGTGCAGGCAACCTCTAAAACTGTTGGTTATTCTTCCATAAGATAAACCAAACCAGCAACAAAAGTAATCTTCTGTCTCACCACACTGGCTAACAAGAAGTAAGAAATGCAGCCTTGTTAAGTATTCCAGTCCTGGATTCAACACTCAGACACTAGATGTAATGATGAGTGGTTACTGTGGTTATTTAAAACCAATTTCATCATCCAAAGTGTTCTTCTGATCCCAAAGGACCAGCCACATACCCAGGTCAATATATAACTCAAAGCTTACTCAATAATCACACTGTTGCCAATCCTTTGGTATCTAATATCTAAAAGTTTATTTATAAGAGAAAAGAAAGAGGTGAGAGTTAAAATTCGTTAAAGGAATCAAATGCATTCAACAATTGCAGAGTTTTAGAGTAGCAATGGAATAAACTACTGACATGTTAAGTCTGTATGTGCTTCCAAATAATTGGCGGGTCCTGAGTCTCTTGATTAGAATGTTCCCATTAGTACAAGTCCATAGTCCAGAGGTTAGAGCAGGAAAGAGGCAAAATGGAGCTGTCTCAAGGGCCTTTTATAGCTTTTGCCATGTGGAGAGAAAGTCATTGTTTCAAGCAAAGCCCTCAGCACAGTTTGTGGAAAAATACAAGACCAAGATGGAGTTTAGTGTTACATGATCTAGTCACATGCCCCTGCATGCTTCAGTGAGTCATATCAGGGGCCATTATCCATATTCTAGTCAGAACCTACACATGAAAGTCCATTGGGTGTAGATAAGCTTTCTTCATGGCCCATTGTGTTTGTTAATGGGCCATCACTAGAATATTCCATTCACAATGTGCTGGCTAGACTTGATGTAAACTGCCTTGTAGGTGTTACCACAGGAGCAAACACATTTGCAATAGTCTAGGAGTCAGTAGACTCAGACTCTGTTGTATCAACAGGTGAAGTGAAATCCACAGCCAAAGACCTTTCACATTTACCTTCCAGTCCTTGTCAGGGCTTCCCTAAGTCATGTCAGCTATCTATTGGCCCAATGGGCTGATATGCCAGTGAATTGCTAAAGGTCGCAGGGGCTCCAGCCCTGCACACCTCTTCTGGCCACAACCAAACACAACTACAAGGTGTTGGGAGCAGGGTGGTCTAGAGTTGGTTTCACTGGCTCTATGCTACCAAATGATTCCCCAGATTGCTGGTTATGAAGATGTAATCCTTAATTTCTTTCCTTAGAATTCAAATAGGTCAGGACACACACAAAAATCAGCATGTAGCACCATCTTTATCCTACATACTTCCTTCTTGTGCCAATTTATAATTTTTGAATTGACATCTATTAAAAAAAACAACCCCCACCCCAACACTTTCCACAGTACTGAACATTTAGCTCTCTCTCCAACATTTCTGATTTATTTTCACTTCTAGTAATTAGAAACAATATTTACAATCTCTAAAATAAGTAGTGGCAAAAAGTCATGCATAGGAAATGGTATCTAGAAACTAATTAACTGGATCTGAAGGGATATCAGAATTAATGAATTTGGTTTTCATGGAAAGATATATTCTCAGTATAATGGGAAGATGTAGAGAAAAAATGGGTGCAAGTAGATGGCTTATGATTTACCTTCCTGGCTGGGATGTCCTAAAGAGGCTTAATTTGAATGCTGAACTCCTAGCTACATCCAGCTTAATATTTTTAAACTTTTTTCAGTGTCAAATTACTTTGTATTAAGCTAGGATGACCTTTTAGTAGTATGCCCTACCCATTTTACTACATGCATTATTGCTAGATAATGTTGATGTCACTTTGCTTACTTTTCAGAATATTACAATTAAATGACCCAACCTTAATAACAGTTGAGTGCTTAACTATCACGACAACTGGCCTCTAACAGCACATTAAGCTGCATAAAACTTTGTGTTTTCAGTTCACAGGGATTCATGCAAATTTTATCTAGTCTGATCTGCAGCATTTCATATCCCCATTGATTTTTACTTTACTGAAAATGAAACTGCTGAAACTCCTGTTTCCCCTGGGGTTCATGTCAAGAATACAAAAGTGAAAAGGCAATTCTCAGCTTCAAAGGAGCTACACCAGTCGACATCAGCTGAGTATCTGGGTCCAAGTGTCGTATGTTTCCCATCTATAAATTGGACCAAGTTCACTTGAAAATGTTGTGACCTTCATGTGAAACTTTAGCAAGGATTGTAGTCAGAAGATACAAAAAAATCTTACATTTTTTGAACAAAAAATAATTGTAGGTTTCATTCTGAGTAACTCATGCCAACAAGTACCTTATTTCACAATTATTTATTCCAAATGATATCACTTCCTGTAGTACCTGCTGGAGAAGGAGACCCAGTTGCTACGGGTGTAGCATCATTCTGGGAATGCCAATATTGTTTTCCAGGAATGGCCTTTAAGGCAGCACCGGTTGAATGTGCCCCAGCATTCAGGAACAGGAAGAGGCGTGGACTGGCATGTATTTCTTATAGGACCATGAACTGAAGGCGACTCACAGGCAACCCCATCATATAACCCATTCTCAAATTTGTCAAGCTGCAAATTACATGATACTTACCTGGTTCTATGAAGTCAGTGGGCTGTTGGTTCATGGAACCTTTTGAACAGTGCTGGTCAAACTCTTTTATTTCTCTGTCAGTAGAAGCAAATGAAAAAAGGTGAATGGGTTGGGCATACCCAGCTAAACTGCAGGTAGTTCTAAACTGCAAGAGGTCAGCTGATCTATATAAGAGATCAAGCATTGTTGTGCATTTTTCCATGGTTACTGTTGGTTATGAAGTGGCTTCCCTGAAATAGCCTCTAAATCTGCCACCCTGTCCACAATAAAAACAGCTGAAAAAAGAATTTCAGGAAGAGGGATGAGTTTGGGTATTGATGTGTGTGGGCACTTGCTGTTCTATAGTAAGATAAAGACTTCGCACCTTCACATGCCCTAACATTTGCTGCAAGTGATAGTTACCAAGATGGGAGGTGCCCTGGGCGGCAGCTAGGCTCCTGGCAAGGAACTGCATGCAGAGTTGAGAGCCATGGCTCTCAGCCCCCCACACTGTCCCTTGTCAGTTGGTGGAAGTGCTCCTGGTGAGGCTGCGCACCACCAGTCGAAGGAGTGTAGTGTGGACATCAGCCAGCATGGTGATTACTACAGTGGCTGTAAGTCGACTTAACATAGGTCGATTTAAGATTGTATTGTATACATGACCTTAGCAAAAGCCACTTTTAGAACTGAAATCAAAACAGTTTTATTTTTAGAGGAAAAACATAATGTATTAGAGACAAAGGACCTTACCTCTCTTCATAGAGATGAGTGTCTGATGGGTTTCCCCAGGGTGCAGCTTAGCCCTATGTCTCACCAGCCTGGGTTCCTTCATGCACTGTGATCCTATGACAAGCTACAGATCCTTCTCAGTCCTGCACTCACACAAACATTTACACAGGGACATACCCAGCAGTAGTTACATGAATGCTTCTCCTAGCCATTCATGAATTAACAATAGAGAGGCTTCACCCTCCAGCCAAGGAGCCCCAAACTGAACCATCTTGCCCAGGTCAAAACCTTGATCAGTGGAAGTTTATTACCCAGTTCGCCCCTCCCTCAACATGGAGAGGACAATGCACCAGGCCCCATTCCTGAGTGGATTTCCCTTTTGCACTGCAAACAACATAGTTTTAGGTAAAAAATATAAAACAGATTCACTAATTACAGAAAGATGAATTTTAAGTGATTATAAGTAATAGCATACAGATCAAAGTTGGTTGACTGAGAAATAAACATAATAACAATCTAAATTCTATACACTCGATATGATTTGAATTAAGCAGTGTCTCACCCTGATGGTACAAACAGTCCACCAATCTTCCATACACAGGCAATATTTCCTTCTTTCCCACCTGGGATCCCCTTCCCTATTTCAGCCTTTGTTCCTAAGGTGTTTCCAGATGTTGAATTGTAAGGGGAGTAAGGCCCAGTGATGATGTTGCTTCCTCATTTTATAGCTTCTTTCAGCTTCCTGGCAATATTCTTTGCTATGATGTCAGTCAAGCATCCTCCACTGTGTATGTTTTATCTCTGGAGATTTCCATTGTATACAGTTCCTGAGGTAATTCTTATGAGTGTGTACATGTCCCTCAGTTGGCTATCAACACTGTTTGGTCTTTTTATTGGTGTACCTGATATCCTGTTGGATTGAAACCAACCTATTAATATTCAACAGATCAAGACTTTTAAAATGAAACCTCACAATGCATACTTCTTACAAAACATAGCTTAATTTATCACCATAGTAAATATGGAGGTTCCAGGGTGTTGCTTTGGGTTACAGAATGTCACAGAGTGAAAAAGACTATAACTGACAAGCTACAGTGCTGCCATTGCTTAAGGGAATGTTCTCTTGAGGAAAAAAAATCATTATTTTGAGTAAAGCCTTTTTTTTTTTTTCAAACTAAAGCCAAAAGTGAGTTCAGATTATTTTTTAAAGGAAAGTGTGTAGTGATGAACAAATACATTTGTCCAATTTTGAAACTGCTTCACCACTGTGGGTTTAATGTTTGACTTCAACTTGAATGTTATCTGAGACCTATGCCCCATTCCAAAGAAATTGTGAAAAGCAGAGATTGCTAGAGGAGGGAAAAATCCAATGACAAAATAGACATGCTGTGATGTACCATACTGATTCCACCCACTTGGGCCAGCCCAGCTTTTAGAAGGGGTTTTTCATTCTCAGCACAGGGGTCAGAAACCTTCAGCACACGGCACATCAGGGTAATCTACTGGCAGGCCATGAGACATTTTGTTTATGTTGACCATCTGCAGGCATGGCCCCCCGCAGCCCCCAGTGGTCGTGGTTCACATTGCCAGTCAATGGGAGCTGCAAGAAGTGATGGCCAGCACGTCCCTCTGGCCCGTGGATTCCTGCAGCACCCATTGGCTGGGAACAGTGAACTGCAGCCACTGGGAGCTGTGGGAGGCCGTGCCTGAGGATGGTCAATGAAAACAAAATGTCTCGTGGCCCGCCAGAGGATTACCCTTGTGGACCACATGCTGAAGTTTGCTGACCTCTGCTCTAGCACATAGGACAAACTTTCTTTTAGCTAGATAAAAAACAAAATATTATTTTCCCTTGCCTTACTTTTGGAAATAAAATATAGGGTTAATTTAAAGGAAAAATATAGAAGATGTAAAACCTAAAATAATTAGGGTGACCAGATGTCCCATTTTTAAAGGGACAATCCCATATTCAAACCCTCCTCCAGGTGTTCCAACTTTTTTTTTTAAATGGGCAAATTGTCCCATATTTTGCATCTCCCTCCCATTAATACTGGTGGGTCCTGCTGCTGGCCGGATCCCTGCTTGCCAGCCATCCGCCCACCAGTGGTGAGTTGGGGGATCCGGTGGCCAACTATGGGGTTGAGTGTGCAAGGCTGGTGGTGGGGCAAAGACACAGCATACAGGACTGGCCTCTCCCTTTGCGAGTCCGTCAGCACAGCCCCTGCTGCGTGCTGATCTCAGCCAGCAAGGCCCTGCTCCCTGTCCCTTTTCCAGCCAGCACTGGCTGCACACTGTGAGCCACGGTGGCTGGTGTGTGTGGTGGCTGGTGTGTGCTGCCCACCCATTGGCCCTTTACATAGCCCCCTTCTAGCTGTCCTAGCTGTTCCCCACCCAGCCCTCTGCTCCTCCATATCCCTCCCGGCAGGAAACATCCCGCTCCCAGTGCTGTACAGAGAACCAGCCCCTGGTCAGAGCACTGATCTCACTAACAGACTGGCTGGCAGGCTCCTTCCTTCCCCACACTGCCTCTAGCTGAGTTGGCATCCTGGGAAAGCCCAAGACCCTCCGACCCAGGATGCTGGCCAGGAGAAGCCGGGCCCTGCACGCGCCAAAGCCAGGCACAGTGCTCAGCAGGTGCTTGGGGCAGCCAATGAGAAAGGGTGGCATGTCCGGGTCTTCAGCGGCAAGTCCCTCAGTCTCTCTTGGAGTGAAGGACCCACCACCAAATTGCCAAAGAGGAATGAAGAGGCCTGGTCGAGCTGCCACCAAAGTGCCACCAAAGACGGCTTTTTTTGTTTTTTTTTCTTTTGCCTCTTGGGGCGGCAAAAAAGCCTGAGCCGGCCCTGACAGCGCTGGCACAAGGAGGACTCTCCACCACTCAGCTAAGCTCTGGAGAGGTGAGGGGAAGTGATTTCCATTCTGTTTATGCCCCACTTCTGCAGGCTTCTTAGAACTCTCTTCAACTGCCCCTCCCCACCCTGTGCCCTACCCCCAGGGAACATGGGGCATGCTCCCCTGCTGAACCACCTCTCTGACCAGGTTCACTGAAGTCCCTGCAGTCAGGTTCCCCGGGCTCTGGTGCACAATGTATCCTTAGGGCTTAACCCCTCACTGTAGCCAGGGGACAGGAGGTGGCTGGGTTATGTCAGTGGCCAGCAGCAGCCTAGAGGTGTTACCTGCCTTTCAACACTGTGAAGGCAGGAAGGGACAAGCTGTTTCCAGCCATATGAGGTGGGAAGGGGAGAGAAGAGATGAGCTCTGCAAAGACACAGGCCAGGTCATCCTTTCACCCCTTCCTCTTTCCCTGTGGCTGGAAGCAGCTCCAGTTCCTTTTCTTCTGCACAGTGCCAAAAGGCTGCTGCTGGCCAGGGCCGGTGCTACCATTAAGGTGAACTAGGCAATTGCCTAGGGCACCAAGTTTTGAGGGGGCCAAAAAGTGGTGCCCCCAATTTTTTTTTTACAATGGTACCTCCCTGAGCATGCGGTCGCTGCTCCATTTCTCCTGCCCCCCAGGCTTGCAGGGCCAATCAGGTGTTTGGCGTCGCAAGCCTGGGAGGAGAATTAGAGCTCAGGATGCGGAGCAGAGGTGAGCTGGGATGGAGAGGTGCTGCACAGCTCCCCGGGGGCAGAAGTGCCAGAGGGTGCCTCAGGGCAAGGGGGGAGCTGCCGCAGGGGTGGCGCCTCAAAGTAGAAGGGGGGACGGGGAGCTGCTGGAGGTGGGGGTCGCAAGGTGGAAGTTTCACCTAGGGCGCGAAACTTCCTTGCACTGGCCCTGCTGCTGGCCACATTCTTGTGTGAACCCTGGCAAAAATCTAAGGAGGGGGTCATGTGACCTCAGGAAGACGCAGTGCCAGGTACCAGGGTTCTTTCCTTACAAAAACTGCTATCCATGCTCAAGTAAGATTTCTGGTGCCTGTATTCAACATCTGCATCAGTTTCTCTGGGACTTCATCTTCTCCTGACTTATTGTGCTGTCTCCAGCTCTCCCAACTGCAGCTACCACCACCACCTGGGAACCCCAACTGATTCATGCTTCACAGAGCAGTGAGAACTCAGTGCTCTCTCTCTCTCTATAGGTATAGCCTTCTGACCCTGACTTGTGTGATCAGTTATAGTTTTCTAAACCTGACTTTTATAATCAAATTTAAATTAGATTTAATATTATAACTATTTTGTTCGTTTGGCTCCCTATATGGTATTACCTGGCAATAAATCACTTTCATGGTTAAGCTGGTTGCTTCTCTTTCTCCCCCTTGTGGATGCTTTTTGGCTTCCCCATTCAGTCTGCAGCAACGCTCCTCATACCTAAACTAAAAGATCCCTGCAGCACCCAAAAATGCTGTGGGGTTTGCTCATCAAGTGGGTTACCACCAGAACAACTGTAATTTAAAATGAGGATAGGGACATGCTGAACCTGGGACATATGAGGGTGGAAGCTTGGAAATGCTGCTCGACCCAGTCTGCTGAGTCCAGGGGCATATAAGGGTGGAAGATTGAAAGTGCTGTTCGACCTAGCCTACTCAGGCATACTCTATTCTGGTGCCATGTCTGTAGCATATGAGGGTGACAGTTTGGAGATGCTGTTCGACCCACCCTACTGAGTCCAGGGACATATAAGGTGTCAGCTTAAGAGAGCTGAGATGTGCTCTGTTACTGTGAGAGTGTGTGTGCATGTGCGTGTGTGTGTGTGTGTGTTCATTTTATTCTGAGGCTGGAAGAACCCAGCCCTGGGGAAACTAGATCCTGCAGGATAGCTCCATTGGGAAGGAACTTGCAGCAGGGAGAAGTAGAGCTCCATATGAAAACACAAGTGACATAAGCAGTACATTGATAGAATTACAGAAACCTCCCTCTCCCCAAAGAATAACCCTAATAAATGATCATACCCCAAAGTAACAGGCAAATCTGGCAACAGGAGAGAAAAATAAAAAAATTAAAAAGCAGAGGGAAATTTCCTTAAGAGGAATAACAGAGAGTGAAAGGGAAGATCACCAAACACCAAAAGGTGCCAACATTCCAAATGCTAGATTGGACTATTGGTATGCATACTTCCACCTTTTCATGTTCTCTGTATGTATAAATATCTCCTGTCTGTGTGTTCCATTCTATGCATCCGAAGAAGTGGGCTGTAGCTCACGAAAGCTTATGTCGAAATAAATTTGTTAGTCTCTAAGGTGCCACAAGTACTCCTGTTCTTTTTGCGGATACAGACTAACATGGCTGCTACTCTGAAACCTGTCTGTGACAGAGTAACCTAACTGTCTGGACTGAGGTTAAACAATATACAGAGAATGAAACTATCAAGTACAGTCATCCTTTTATGTCAGGATGCATGATAGATGATGGGATATTCCACAATGAGGTATCAGCATTCATTATAATATTTCATTCTTCACTTAGCAGTCCTTGATTCTCTAATCGCATTCTTTATGAGTGGGAGATAGAACAATCAAGAGCACTTGTGAAGCTGTACATCAAATCAATTTGTGCTTTTATGTCTTTGCCATCCATGTATTTGTGGACATTAATTAATACAAAGTATGTAAGTTTTATGTTCCAATAAATATTAGTGCAGCATTTTGTATTAAACATGCCGACACCAGCAAATATTATAAAACCAGTACCTGGCGTCAGCTTCTGTTATCAGAGCACATTCTGTAAGTATGAGGTGTGAGCGTGTCAGCATGAAGGCTCTTATTTGTTGCAGAGGAAATTGAACAGACTAAGTCTGATATACTGTATTGCAGCTACTGCACAACTGTGCAAAATTCCATCTTCTCTGCAAAGTCAGGCCACAATTTCTTTCTGAAAAGGTTAGTCTGTGTTTGTACTAAAAAGTAAGCTCCTTGAGGTTACGGAGAATGTCTCCTTATATGTTGATAAACACTCTGTTTTTGGTAAATAATAATCATACTTGGACCATGCTGTGGGGCAGCTTTCTAACAGCTGCTTTGATTGAATTTAAGCTGGCAGCTGATTGCACAGGTACACAGTTCCACATTGTGTTCAGCTAGAGGGGTCCCCATTCAGAATTCCTCCAGGTTATTCTGTCTGTATCAAATTCTTCAACAGAGATGTTAGAGAATGTCCAGAGTGTGTTCAGGGTTTCCATAAGGTAGCTTGCTTCTATATAATGTATTTCCCAGCACTGTAGATCAATAATGATATGCAAGGCCCTGACCCATCAAAACAGTTTATCTTTAATGTTTGATTTCCATGGGACTTCGCATGTGCTTAAGTGCTCCTCTGGACTGTAGCCTAAATAAATAAAGCAATGAAATCCTTTGATTCTCTGACATCGAAATTAGATTAAATAGTGATAAAAATTAACACACAAAAAAATAATCAAACCAGGATGTGTCTGAAGCAAAAGGCTGTTAAATGCTTAGCATTTTCAGTGACAAAGAAAAAAAAGTGTTGTAAAACTGGAAACATGCCTGAAAATCATGACTAATTGCTGTAGTAACATTTTCGACACAGTCCAGCAAGTACTAGCAATGCACTAATTGCTGGAATGAGGTGAATGCATGTTCTGGGACTAGCTCCCCCGACAGCCTTGTCCTTACAGATTGGATAACATTTCTCAAACCTCTCACGTATATCAAGGATATGTAGAAAATGGATAATCTGAAAAGGGGTTATTTAAGAAGCCGTTGGTATCACGAAATAGGCATGGAGTGCTCAAAAGCCAAAAGGGGAGTTTTCTGACAATTTGCTCAGAAGTTACTTGAGTCATGGTTGAAGTACATGGAGCTATGGCAATTTACAGCAGCTAAAGATCTGCCTCTTTGGGTGCGTTGTTGTATTTGAGACACATTATGTGGTCTGAAAATCCAGCTCTGTAGTCTCCACTTGTGTATGCGGAGAAAGGTTTATAGACAACTTTGTGCTTCAGTCTTCAGGTGCAAATATCCAGGGCCATCCCTAGCTATTCTGGGGCCCTACGCTTCCCCCGGTGGTGGTGGGGTATGGGGGCCCCAGGCCTCCACGGGGGGTGGTGAGAGAGCGGGCCCCAGGGCTCTGCATGGGGGGCAGGAGGGGCTGACTTAGGCGGAAGGGGGAAACCACCCCCCAGCACTCACCCCACCCCTGCTGCAGAGCTCAGGGGAGCGAGAGCGGGGCTGGGCAGGGGCGGGAAGAGGAAGGGCTGGGGCAGGGAAGGGGCGGGGGCCCTGGGGAAGAGCCAGAGAAGGGGCTAGAGCAGCACGCAGCTGCACAGGGCACCAGGAAACGTGGTGCCCTACGCTGCTGCGTACTTTGCATATGGGTAAGGAGAGACCTGCAAATATTTACTAATAATTTTAATAGTTGCACATACTCTTTACATCTCAGCAGAGGGTAGCAGTTGTGTTCACAAATCCCATTAAGGCCACAGGGTAAATTTTCAGCCAATTCCCTACTTAGCATCTACTTATGGGCATACAAAATTGAACATATCAATTGAGCATGCACTTTGCAGTGCAAATGCTTGCTAAAATGTTTAACATTTGCTGTCACCTTTAAAGATCTGATATCTCCCTCCAGGTGCATTGTAGAATTCATTCATATGCCAACAATTTGTGGGTTTATGCTAGAGTATACACCCAAACACATATCATTTGCTTTACATAGAGTAATAGATTATCACTTTCCCTTACTACTCAAGCAGCAAAGAGTCCTGTGGCACCTTATAGACTAACAGACGTATTGGAGCATGAGCTTTCATAAGTGAATATCCACTTTGTTGGATGTATCTGACGAAGTGGGTATTCACCCACGAAAGCTCATGCTCCAGAACGTCTGTTAGTCTATAAGGTGCCATAGGACTCTGCTGCTTTTACAGATCCAGACTAACACAGCTACCCCTCTGGTACCTTACTATTCAAGTAATAAGTACAAAGAATTAGGGAATACTGCAAATACTAAAGTCATCTCATCTATGAAAGGCAACAAAAATATTTCTGGAGGCGCCTGCTATAGATGCAGGATACTCGTCTCTGATCAATGAAGATTAAATATGTGTACACACACTACCTATGGGACATGCTTTTAGGCATGCTTCTACTATAGCCTCCATTGGTTACATATAAAAATGTACCATTGCCCCAGTAGTCCTGTCTATTTATATCCCATATGCTTACTACAAGGAATATCTGGGGAATGCTACAAATACACAAGTAAAGTTAGTTATCTAAGGCATTTGGCCAGTTTTCAAAGGTGGAGAATGTTCCAGAAATTGACTGTCACTCTCACAAATGTGACCTGAAAATATAATCAGCTTAAAAAAAGAGAGAGACTTTTGGGGTAGTTGAACAAACTTTGAGAGAGAGAATGCAGAGTGGGCTTCACCTGGTGACTAAATATGCCAAACCCATGAAAAAAATGCACATTGGCTTTGTTTGGGGCTTAATTGGCTTGTGAGTTGTTTGTTGGCTAGTTTTGGAATTGCAGCTTGTTTGGATTGTAGCTTGTTGTTGCTGCTTCTCTTTTTTTTTGGATCAGCTCCCAACAAGCAGAGTCAAAGGAGGACAAGGGGGAAAGCAGAGACAAGGAAGGAGAGAGTCAGGGATGCACAGCGGGCCCACCAAAGTCCCAGACTGCACGCCAGGAAGATCTAGTCACATAAGGTGTTGAGGTTCTTAGGGACTGGCTTGTTTTGGCCTTGTTTTGAAATGGGATTAGCTTGATTTTTTTAGCTTATTGTGAAAGTTGGGGTTCTTATTTACCATGTGAAAGTTGGCAACTGGGCTGGTGACCCTATAAAAGGTTGAATCACTGTCATAAACAGATGGTTAAGGGTTAATATCTCTTTTACCTGTAAAGGGTTAAGAAGCTCAGTAAACCTGGCTGACACCTGACCAGAGGACCAATAGGGGGACAAGATACTTTCAAATCTTGGTGGAGGGAAGTCTTTATTTGTGCTTTTTATTTTGTTCGTTGTTCGCTCTTGGGACTAAGAGGGACCAGACGTACACCCAGGCTCTCCAAATCTTTCTGAATCAGTCTTTCATGTTTCAAAATTGTAAGTAAGAGCCAGGCAAGGTGGATTAGTCTTATTTTTGTTTTCTCAACTTGTAAATGTTTCTTTTTGCTGGAAGGATTTTCACCTCTGTTTGCTGTAACTCTGAACCTGAGGCTAGAGGGGGGTTCCTCTGGGCTATATAAATCTAAGTACCCTGTAAAGCATTTTCCATTCTGATTTTACAGAGATAATTTTTACCTTTTCTTTCTTTAATTAAAAGCTTTCTTTTTAAGAACCTGATTGATTTTTCCTTGTTTTAAGATCCAAGGGATTGGGGCTGAACTCACCAGAGACTGGTGGGGGGAAAGGAGAGGGGATGGTTAATTCCTCCTTGTTTTAAGATCCAAGGAGTTTGGATATGTGTGAAGCCTCTCAAGGCAACCCAGAGAGGGGAAAGTCTGGGGGAAAAGGAGGGGGGGATGGTTAATTCCTCCTTGTTTTAAGATCCAAGGAGTTTGGATCTGTGTGAAGCCTCTCAAGGCAACACAGGGAGGGGAAAGTTTAGGAGGAAAGAAGGGGAGATGGTTAATTTCTCCTTGTTTTAAGATCAAAGGGGTTTGGATCTGTATTCCCCAGGGAAGGTTTTGGGGGAACAGAAAGTGTGCCAGACACTAAATTCTGGCTGGTGGCAGTGTACCAGATTTAAGCTAGTAATTAAGCTTAGAAGTGTTCATGTAGGTCCTCACTTTTTGTACTCTAAAGTTCAAAGTGAGGAAAAAACCTTGACAATCACTAAAACAGTTAAAGAATAATTATTCTTCCATCAGACATCTGAGAGATTTCACAATGAACAACTCTTCCTAGCAAGGCAGTTGAGGTCTTATAAGTCAATTGACTCAGTCTGAATTAATATTACAGCAAAGCACACAATTATTTTCGAATGGTGTCAGCAACTCTATATTTCAGGTGCTCCCATAATTTCTGTCAGAAACTGCTATTTTCAGGGGTTAATAATAACTTGACCATTTGAAATTGCCTTAGAGTGAAACCTGGCATATAAGTTGTCAGCCCAGACACTTATTTTTTTGTTACATGAAAAGGTTTAAATTAGATAAAGTAATTTTCCCCAGTGATGCAAGTGGAGAAATAAGCAATGATTACTGACATCTTTTTAAAAGCACTGAATAATGATTTTCTTTTAAATTTTAGCAAATTAATACCTGTAGTTTCATTCATTAATTATGACAGCAAAACACTAAGGGCTTAATTCTGCAAGATGATGAGGAGCACGGGTATGTGCTCTGAACCTTCAACTATACTGATTTTTCTGGTAGCTGAGAATGCTCAGCACCTCCAAGAGTTTCTCAGCTCCTTGAAGGATGGAGCGCTAAATAAACTTTGCACTTCTTCTGGGTTTTCTTTGTTATTAAATATGACTTAATTCGTTTTAAATGTATGATGAATAGGATGGTGAAGTAATTAGCGAAGAGTTTTATGGCTATTTTTATGGCGAGGTTCAAATCCAAACTAAGTCAGATGCAACAATTGAAAATCATTACCTACTGAAACTTGTTGAATGAGTTCTTAGTGCCAGTTCTGTTCCAAGTAAACAAGTGTCCACATATTAAAAGCTCCACCAGCTATAGCTGTCTAAGCAAAGAGTCCAGGGAATAATCAGAGACTGTATTATGATTTCACAGCATATAAGTGGCCCCTTTAAAAATCAGGCTTGAGGTACATTGGAAGGCTAATGCATGGAAATTTTAACGGATAGGCCCTATGTTATAACTTTCAAATCGTTCTGTGCAGAACAGAGGCAGACTAAGATTTACTAGGGCCCTGGACACAAAGAACATTTGCCCCCTCACCCACACACACGTCCTGCCACAGGGCCCCATCCCCTGCTCCACCCTTTCCCCCCATGGCCCATTCTCCTACCCTGGCCAGAAGTTAGGCGGTGGTAAGAGTGCCTAAGGACCTTCCACGTGCCCTGAGAGGCACGCTCAGGGGGCCAGGGACACAGGCACCCCAGCACCTTGCCCAGGGCAGATGGAGTGTCCTGGGCTCCCTATTGCTGTCTGGGCTACCTGGGCAGCTCTTACTACAGCCTAGGGTGACAATATGTCCCATTTTGGCTGAGACAGCCCCTTTTTAAACCCTGCCTTTGTTGTCCCAACCTTTTTTTTTTTTTGGCAAAACTGGGCATTTGTCCTGTTTTCTCTTGCCAACTGATGATCAGTTGGCAAGAGCAAATGGGACAAATGCCCAGTTTTGCAAAAAAGAGGCTGGGGGTGTGTGAGCAGTGGAGTTCATGGGGGTGAGTGGCAGAGTAAGTGGGAGAGGAGGAGAGGGCTTGGACCAGGTCAACACAGGGGTGTTGGGGAAGGACTGGCCTTAGGGGCGGGCCACTTGGGGACCTCCCAGGGGCACCATGAAGCAGTGCAGAGGTGTGCACTACTGATGTGGAGTCAGAAACTGCTCCCAGCTGGCAGAAGAGCACTGCATGGGCGAGGGGCGGGAGGTTGCCCAGATTTCTCCCTTCTTCTTCCCAGAGGAGGAACATGGGGGCAGTGAGCAGTGACACACAGATAATGCTTGTCCCCTGCAATGTTTTTTCCATGCCTAGGGGTTAGAGGTACAGTGATTGGGGTGCAGGAGGAGCAATGCAGGGCTTAGAAGCCCAGGAGGGGCTTTCAAGGATTAGGGTCACAGGAGGGGGCACAATGCAGGGTTTAGAAGTGCAGGAAGTGGCTTCAGGGGTGTGGGAGGGGTGCATGGATTGGGGCACAGGAGGGTGCAGGGATTAGGGTTCAAAGAGGCTGGGAAGCCTGTGGTGGGCCAGGTGCAATGGAGGGCTAGGGGCACCAAAATAAAAGTTCCCCCAGGGCACCATTTTCCTTAATGCCTACCCTGAGCGGGGGAGAGGCAGAGATGTTGAAACTAGGGAGGGCTCAGGAGAGAGGCTTGAGCCAAGTACTCATGAAGGAGGGTCTGTAGAGAGCAGTCTGGGTAAGTGGCTCAGCCAGCATTGTGTGGTGGGGGGTGGGGGAATATACTCACCCTTCTACAGCCACCCTTCGGCTTCTAGCCTGGCCAGGAGGCAGGGCCTCAAAGGGAAGAGGAGGAGCAGGGCAGTGGGGCCTTGTGTTCTGGGAGAGGGAGAGTAGGAGCAGGGGGTGGGCCAAGTTCTGGCGATTCTGCAGGGGCCTACAAATTGGCCCAGGCCACTGGACACAGGTCCCGTTGGCCCGTGTGGTAATCTGCCATTGGTGCAGAGGGTCCACAGAAGGCCAAAGCATCACTTAAGTCCCACATAATCTTTCAAAACAGAGCTGAAGCGATACTTAAGTTGCCCCTTTTATTAAGATAAATTGTCTCCCTATAAGATCAGAAGAATTATTTCCATAATGCTGTCTTTTGTTATCTTTTAAATGCACCAAATTCAGTTAATTTTTCATGTTAAATAATGATATGAAGCCAGTATCACAAATTTCAAAATATGTTCACATCCTTTTAATTTTCATGGAGCTTTCTGGTCTAAAAAATGCAATTAAATCTCTCTTTTGCTTGACTTTTAGAGATACTTTGCCTGATTTGCCACCTCATCACTTAAGTTTTATATGGGCATTGCCCATCATCAGACTAGAGTAAAATAATGGCTAGTCGGGTATTTATTATATGACATACTCACCATGTATATCTTCAGATATCAACCAACTTAAACGACACAAAACTTGATCCCTCTTTGTCAAGGTTTTTTCCCCACTTTGAACTGTAGGGTACAAAAAGTGGGGACCTGCCTGAACACTTTTAAGCTTAATTACTAGCTTAAATCTGGTTTGCTGCCACCAGCCAGAAGTCTGTGTCTGGCACACTTCTGTTCCCCCAAAACCTTCCCTGAGGAACCCAAGACCCAAACCACTTGGGTCTTAAAACAAGGAGAAATTAACCATCTCCCTCTCCTTTTCCCCCCACCAATCCCTGGTGAGTTTAGACTCAATCCCTTGGAATGTAAAACTAGGAAAAATCAATCAGGTTCTTAAAAAGAAAGCTTTAATTAAAGAAAGAAAAGGTAAAAATTATCTCTGTAAAATCAGGATGGAAAATGCTTTACAGGGTACTCAGATTCATGGACTAGAGGACCTCCGCCCCCAGCCTGAGATTCAAAGTTACAGCAAACAGAGGTAAAAATCCTTCCAGCAAAAAGACACATTTATCAGTTGAGAAAACAAACATAAGATTAATCCGCCTTGCCTGCTATTACTTACTATTTTGAAACATGAAAAACTGATTCAGAAAGATTGGGAAGCCTGGGTGTACGTCTGGTCCCTCTCAGTCCCAAGAGCAAACAACGAACCAAACAAAAAGCACAAACAAAGACTTCCCTCCACCAAGATTTGAAAGTATCTTGTCCCCCTATTGGTCCTCTGCTCAGGTGTCAGCCAGGTTCACTGAGCTTCTTAACCCTTTACAGGTAAAAGAGACATTAACCCTTAACCATCTGTTTATGACACTCTTTCTCTATGTTTTTCATGGCCTTGATCTGTTCTCTTAACAGTGCTATAGAATCACAGGGAAGAAGTATGGAAAACATGTCAGAGTTGGATATGGGAATTCTGATGTTCTGGGATCAATTTTCTCTATTACTGACTCATGTGCAACTTTGTTAAGTCATTAGAGTGAAACTTTTCAAATCTGCAGGACTAAAGGTGAACATCTAAATGCATATTTAAGCACCCAGAGAAAAGTGAACTCGTTTTTGAAGAGCTGAACACCCACAACTTTAATTGAGTTCTATGGGACTTGTAGGTGCCCTGCAACTCTGAAAATTTTGGTCACATTTAAGTGGCTAAATGTAGGAACTGCATTGAAAATGTTGAATCTGGCTCTCAGTGCTTCAGTTTACCCATGTCTGAAATGGGTGTAATGCTTACTTACTTCGCAGGGAATTTTGTAATGCTGAATATTTGTACAATGCTTTGGGATACTCAGATGGAAAGCACAGAATAATGCAGAATATTATTTAATACAGCAGAAGTTAGAGATGGGGAAATAGTTAGGTCAACCAGTACATTCTGTGCCAATTCAGGCTCCTTCTCCCTGGTATGTTTTGTAATGCTTGTAATGCTTGTATCCTAATTTTAAAAGTCTGTCTATTGTGGAACTTCCACCACAGTATTAGGATATTAATCCATAGCCTTATGGTTTTCACTGTTGAAAAGCTATTTGTCCTATTCAGCCTACATTTTTTTTCTTAATTTTATTATTTTGATCCTATTTGTACCATCTTTGACCATTTCTAATAATTTTCTTTTCCTCATTGCATTGTAAAACTTGTAAGTGCATGTAGATGGTTAGACATTTTCATCTTGTTGCAAATGGTGTCTTTGATTATTTCATGCTAGTGTAATAAAATCAGCAGTTCATAACGGAAATGAATTACTGGGTGTCAAAGTTAAACTCAGGACTCAGAGTTTGTTAGACCACTCTGTTTTATTAGCACAGCGCTCTGCTAATAACACCCAGATAATGTGAGCACCATGCAAGACACAAACTATCTTATTTATACAGATAAAAGGGCAGGTACTAAACAAAGGGACAAAAAGAGCAAAACTGTAAAATTTACCTGGGGCACAGCATGCATATCCTACTTCCTTACTAACTCTTACTGATCTTCTCTTAATGTTTCGCCATTAGCACCATTATTTATGCCTAATGTTTCTTTTCCTGGCACCTGTATTTCAACATTTCTTATTTCTGCTTAAAGATACATAAAACATTTCTTTAATCTATTCTTATTTTTACAATATAATTCATTCTACTTTCACATGGGGCAGGGGCGGGACGCAGAGTTTGATCTTTGTGATTTAACACTAATTCCAATTTAGACTTTGACTATTGTGCTTCTCGTTGTACAATAGATACTATAATTTTCTCTTTAATTTTTTTTTTAAAAAGACATTAAAATGGTGAATCAGAGCAAAGGCTAAATGCAGAGACACCAGACATGATATATGGCACTCGGAAGCTGCTAAGAAATGTTATCTATGTACTTTCATTCTCTGTAAAGTGGTTAATACCAAGTTTCAAAGTCATGGGAAGATTTGAAGTAACAATTTGTTCTGACAAGTTACTAAGAGGAAGACAAAGTTATCTGTACATTATCTATCATTATCTTTGAAAAGGGACAGATGGATGAAATATTGTTTGAATGAAGTTCTGCAAGATTCATGGAACATTGGTAAACCTTAGGGCACTAATGAAAAAAGAAACCAAACTAGTCTTACAAACATTGTAGACTGAAAAACAAGGACATTCTCTTAAGGAAAGTTAAGTACTTAATAATTCATCTTGAAACTTTATTTACTTTTTAATTCTTTCCATTTATTTGCTGGACATATGATTTATTTTCATCTGAGATCTTTATCTTGTTCTAACATTAGTGTGTCTAATACTTTTGTCATTAAATACATGAAATTAAAATGTATAATGAACACAATAATTTATGGCTGATAAGTCGTGAACCTCATAACCCTGTCAGCTCATCCCTTCCATAAAAAAATGTTATAGCCAGCTTGGAATTTAGAGTTATTACTTAGGGCTGAAGACTTAAAGAAACAATTAATTGATTAAACACTATAACAGGTGTATGCTACTCACTACTCATTGGCACCTCCTCATGGCTCATTTGGGGAATTAGATCACCACTGTCTGCACTCCATTGTGCAGTCGCTCAGCCCATTTTGTCATGCACTAGATCTGCAGTCCATCTCTCACTGGTCAAGAGCTGAACTGCCTCTCCTTGATGCCTTAGCTCTCCGACCAAATCACAATCATCTTCCCATTCCAGGGTTTCAGGCATCTATTTCCACTTCTGCGCTGACTGCACCACACCTTCAGCAACAGGAACCCGGGCCCACCATCTACACCAGGTTCCAGTCCAGGATTCCTCAAACCAGATGTTCAAGTCTATCCCTCTCAGACATCCTTCTCTGGATTTTTTCCTATACTGCCTTTCTCATACTACTGCTTTCCCCCTGATATTAGGGAGTGTGAGTGCAGGCTCACCTCCCTGTAGCCCGCCCACCCATCTATTGCTAACTTCCTCTACTTATAAACCCTGGCCAGCTCCTTCTCCATTTGTACCTCATCATCAATTAAACCTGAACACCCGCTGGCTTTCCTCCAGGTGCAGCCTATAGGTTAATTGGCATAATTTATCCCTCCAGGCCTTGTGTGGGATGGATACACCTCAGACATAGTAATGGAAAGCCAGAATACACTGTTCAATGACCTGTAGCTATATCAGGTAGTTTGCTTGCCACAGTTATCCCTATAAACAGTAACAATTTTGATCTTGACCCCTCTGATGGTGACATGGTAACATCTCTTATAGAGAATAGCAAACTCTGTAGGATGTAGGAATAGCAATCTTGGTGGCATCTTTCACTTCTCCCCTTTTTTCCCATTAGGTATCATTTTTTTCTATTTGTGGAATCGTTTTTTCTGCCTACTTTGGGGTTTATCTCATTTCTCCTTCAAAAGCTCCCACTCCCTTCTGTTTATCCAGTAAAGATCTCTTAATTAGAACTGGACTTTTTTGGATGAATAGTTCATTTGCCAAAAAATACAGTTTTGATCAATTTGCAATATGACATGTGGAGGTATGACTACACTGTAGTGAAACACACTTGGCTGTCCTTGGTCAGCTTATGCAATGCAGACATTTGGGCTCAGGTTCTGAGACCCCAGGATGTGGGGAGGGCCCCAGATCACAGGCACAAATCTCTACACTGCAGATGTATAGCCCTACAAACTGGAATCTCTTGACCCAGACTAGCCACAGGTATTTTATTGCAGGCTAGATGTACCCTAAGAGACTCAGGTTTATATATGGAGTGGACTTGAATGCTAATTATTCCTACTTCTAAGTGGGAGCCCTAATCATCAAGTTATTGGCCACTCTGAGATAGTGCTTTCTCAATAAGAACACAAGAATGACCATTCTGGGTCAGAACAAAGGTCCAACTAGCCCAGTATCCTGTCTTTCAACAGTGGTCAATGTCAGGTGCTTCACAGGGAATGAACAGAACAGGTAATCATCAAGCAATCCATCCCCTGTCACCCATTCCCAGCTTCTGGCAAATAGAGGCTAAGGCCACAATCCTTGCCCATCCTGGGTAATAGCCATTGGTGGACCTATCCTCCATGAACTTATCTAGTTCTTTTTTAACCCTGTTATAATCTTGGACTTCACAACATTTTCTGGCAAAGAGTTCCACAGGTTGACTGTGTGTTGTGTGAAGAAATTCTTCCTTTTGTTTCTTTTAAACCTGCTGCTTATTAATTTCATTTGATGACCCCTAATTCTTGTGTTTTGAGAAGGAGTAAATAACACTTCCTTATTTTCTTTCTCCACACCAGTCATGATTTTATAGACTTCAATCATATTCCCCTCTAGTAATCACTTTTCCAGGCTGAAAAGTGCCAATCTTATTAATCTCTCCTCATCTGGAAGCTGTTCCATACACCTAATCATGTTGTTGCCCTTTTCTGTACCTTTTCCAATATATCTTTTCTGAGATGGGGTGACCTCAGCTGCACGCAGTATTCAAGATGTAGGCATACCATGGATTTATATAGAGGCAATATGATATTTTCTGTCTTATTATCTATCCCTTTCCTAATGATTCCCAACATTCTGTTAGCTTTTTTGACTGCTGCTGCACATTGAGTGGATGTTTTCAGAGAACTATCCCCACTGACTCCAAGATCTTCACAGGGCCAGCTCCAGGCACCAGCGCAGGAAGCAGGTGCTCGGGGCGGCCAATGGAAAGGGGCGGCATGTACAGGTCTTCAGCGGAAAGTCCCCCAGGCCATCTCAGAGGGAAGGACCAGCTGCTGAATTGCCACTGAAGAATGAAGTGGCGCGGTAGAGCTTCTGCCAAAGTGCCACTGATTGCGGCTTTATCTTTTCTTTTGTCTTGGCTGTTTGAGGCAAAAAAACCTGGAGCCGGCCCTGCTCCTTTGTGAGTGGTAACAGCTAATTTAGCTGTCCACATAATTTCATTTGTATTGTTGGGAATAGGTTTTACAATGTGCATTATTTGTATTTATTTACATTGAATTTCATCTCCCATTTTGAGCCCAATCACCCAGTTTTGTGAGATCCCTTTGTAGTTCTTCACAATCTGCTTTGGAATGAATTATCTTGAGTAGCTTTGCATCATCTGCAAATTTTGTCAGCTCATTGTTTACCCCTTTTTCCCGATCAATTATGAATATGTTGAATAGGACTGGTCCCAGTACAGACCCTTGGGGGACACCACTATTTCCTCTATTCATTCTGAAAATTGACCATTTATTCCTACTCTTTGTTTCTTATCTTTTAACAAGTTACTGATCCATGAGAGGATTTTCTCTCTTATCCCATGACAGCTTACTTTGCTTAAGAGCCTTTGGTGAGGGACCTTGTCAAAGACTTTCTGAAAATCTAAGTGCACTATATCCACTGGATCACCTCTGTCTCCATGCTTGTTGACCCACCCCCCACAAGAATTCTAGTATATCAATGAGACATGAGTTCCCTTTCCAAAAACAAAACAAAAAAAAACAACACATGTTGACTCTTGTCCAACAAATCATGTTCATTTATGTGTCTCATAATTCTGTTCTTTACTATAGTTTCTGCCAATTTGCCTGGTACTGAAGTTAGGCTTACCTGCCTCTAATTGGCAGGACTGCCTTTTAAAAAAAATTGACATCACATTAGCTATTCTCCAGTCTTACAGAAGCTGATTTAAATGATAGGTTACATACCACAGTTGGTAGTTCTGCAATTTCACATTTGAGTTCCTTCAGAACTCTTGGGTGAATACCATCTGGTCCTGGTGACTTCTTATTGTTTAATATATCATTTTGTTCCAAAACCTCCTCTAATGACACCTCAAGCTGGGGCAGATCCTCAGATATGTCACCTAAAATGAATGGCTCAGGTTTGGGAACCTCCATCACATCCTCAGTCATGAAGACCAATGCAAAGGATCTCTCCTGTTGAAGCTCTTCCACTTTGTATAAATACTTAAATATTTATTGGGTCAAAGAGGGAGAATGACCCTATAGCGTGAGAAGTAGGCAATGTGGATTCAAATCTCTTCTTTGAATCCAGCAGAGAGAAGCTGATAGCCTGCTGGTTAAGCTGCACACATAGGGATCTGAATTCAAGCTCCTGCTCTAGAGCTGTGATTCAGATATATTTTTTCCCCTATCCCAGGCAAATGCCCTAACTACTTGGCTATAAAGGAGACATGCATTCTGACTCTTTTCTGAAGGTGGCCCTAATAGACTTTTCCTATTTGCTGACAGATTCTAAGCATTTTCATAACTGAATATTTCTATTATTTTTTTATTTTGCTGGCCAAACTGAAACATCAATTATTTTGCCTTTACTTTACTTTTAACTTCCTGTGTGGGATCTCTTCTCTCATTCTCTTCTTCCTTTCTCCCTCTTGGGAAGTTTCCCCTCCTTCAGAGGTCTCTCAGTATTCATCCCATGAGACTCTATTGTGATAACTGGACCTACAAATTTACCCTAATTGTGTGTTTAACTGTAAAATCAGAGTGTAAGTTGATAAGATGTAACAACAACCTCTAATAACAACTGTTGATGTGAATAGGTGCAAGAAAATCAGGCAAAGAAATTGGATTAGTCTAAACCAAAAAGGCCACTTTGATATAACCCATGGACTGTTTAAATTATGCTCGTTAAAAAAGGATGATACAGAGTTAATGAGCCAAAAATGGTGTGTCGAATTTTATACCTAACTGGTGGACAAAATAAAGAAAGGACATTCAACTCACCACTCCCTTTTTGGGTCTCTAAACAAACTGATTTTTCTGGGAAAAGGAACAGGAAGACCGGACAGAGGCTACTGGAGTGAGCTTCAACATCATGGCTACCAACCTGTGGGGTGTCAACAGCCCTGCACAGGTAGAGGAAGGGTAAAAGCAGCCCTCAGAAAGGCTGTCCAAAACCCAGCCAATGGGAGGAGGGCTTGTAGAGAGCCAATCAGGAGAAGGTTTGTTAGAGCAGCCAATCAGGGCCAGGGAGGACCATATAAGAAGGGCTGCTCAACAGAGCAGAATCAATCTCTCCCTGGAATACAAGGGAGAAGGACTGGCTGCCTTAGAGGAGTACCTTAGATAGAGCAGTGATGTGCAGGGTCAGGGGAGCAATAAGGATTTCCAGCCTAATGCCTGCCAGACTGAGGCCCCTGATACAAAGGGCCAGGAAGGTGCTAGGGCTATGGGGAAGTGGCCTAGGGAAATAAGCAGTGGGAGTTGGAGGAGTAACAGCATGTGGCTGCTTGCTATTGGGGACCTGGGCTGGAGACCAGAGTACTGGGAGGGGCCACCCCACTATTTTCCCTCCACTTGCCACAGAGGGGGTAGCAAGTACTTGGACTGCAGTTTACCCTTTGAGATGAGGGGCTAGACTGAAGGCTACAGTAGGCCACAGCAGCAAGTGGATGGACTAGAGACAACTGGTTTTCCCAGAACGGGGGAGAAAGAGAAGTTTGCACAGCTGGAGGTCTATGCCTAGAAGAGGACATCTTGGTCTGGGGAGTGATGCGGGTCTTACAGGTGGAGCAGAAGCTACAGCGGCGAGACACTACTAGTGAAAGGCACTCCAGCAACCAAGAGCTAATTTTCAGCATGGTGAGCAGGAGCTGATGTGGTGGTGAGATGTGCCCTATCACACATCTCCATGAACTTTAGGTACTCTGGAACTTAATTGTTCTAATCCGAAGGGATGTCCTGACCAGACCAGGCCTGAGAAAAGCCACTCCTACCAGTGGTGAATCCCAGATACCACCTGGGTTGAAATGGGATCAGACTTTAACCACACCAGCAATAACAGCTCCAACCCATCTCTACCAACTTCTCTTTTTTCCAAAAGGAGAGTTACTACCATCTTTATTACTATCTGACTGTCAGACTAGGGTTGCTGGATTTTTTTCCCCTCTTCTAAAAACTCTCTCCATCTGAAGGGAAATAGAACAAGAAATTATGTTAAAACTAATGCCTTACTTAATACTTTACATTTCAAATGCTTTAATTCCCCCCCACCCCTCGCTTCTTTTCTGTACCTTTAATAAAAATTTAAAAGGATATTTAATGGTAGTAAGTAGGCTGAGGTTTCTGCATCCCAAACCCTGAATCTTGTTTAACACTGTTTAGTGTTAGCTGTGGACTTGGTCATGTTGACACCTTTAGCCCATTTATTCCATCTAACTATTAATATAAGAGCTCTCTCTGTGGTCTTCATGTACTCACACACCCAGTTACTAAAATCTTAAGTTATGAGAGAGGAGAGGGATCAAAGCAGGTTTTGGTCCCTACTTCCCTGTACTTTGGATAATTTATACCTGAGACAATAAGCAACTAGGGAAAAGGCATCGAAGAGGTGAACACAGATCTCCCATTGTCCAGAGGAGAAAGATTCATTTTAAACATGTTCTGATGTGCGTACACCTTGCCAAAGCTGTTCTGTCTTTCTCTAATATACTTATTTCTCTTCCCTTTCATCAGAGATATATAATTTCCTTCTTCGAATGCATGAATGGTTGGACTCATACTACTAGAAGACTAGAAATTGAAGAGTGTGATGTCCTATGTTATTCCAAGGGTAATTTTCTCTAGATTTAATATAAAGTATTGTAATTGACATACAATGTTAATGTTACAATGCTCCTGGTACACAAATGTAGTGCAAGATTGGTGCAGATTTGCCACAGTTTTATTGATGTACTTTACAATGACAATTGATAACATGCATTCATTTTAAGGGTGCAACTTATTTATGATGAATATACACTTTATATTTATAAATAGTTCTTTTGGTTACAGTCGTAGGGATGTGATGAATACCTGATTCAACAATTCCATGTGTTGTAAAAATACTGAACAGGGATTTATTGAATCTTCATGCAGAAATTTAAAAAATCTCTAGTGAATAAAAAAGAATAGAATATATCAATATTTGAAACTGAATACCTGGGGATGGAAATGAGGGCATTTGCTTTGAGATTATGGTCCAAGTTATTAAAGAGATATCAGTATGTGCATACAATTGCCATGATTTGTCTTTGCAGGAAAAGAAAATTAACATTTTTGAGAAGGATTGTGACCCATTTATCCACTGGTGATATCCAGCTCAAGGTTTAGTACGTCCTTCTTGTATCAGTGCATTACTGCTCTGATTACTGAACTCCCTTCCCAAACTCCTCTGATTAAAATTTGCTATCTCTGACAGGACTAGATGAGTTTTGTTATCTCAGTATTCATTTTTTTTCAGATTACACTAAAGGTACTTTCTGGTATATGGACTGTGAAAAAATAGAGATCTAGGTAAAAAATAGCTTGATTTTTTTCACACATTTTCAGTACAATCACCTTTTAAAAACACAGGAGACTCATTTTTTAAATAATAATTGTATATCTGTAACAGAAGAAATGTTTCCTTTACATTTTCTCATCATATAACAACAACATTTCATATTTGTTTAATGCTGAATTCTTTCCTTATGCAATTCAGTACATTTATGGATTATAAATAACCAATCCAGTTTGGAAAATGATAAATGTTCTCTTCCAACTTCTAATCACATTAGGCTTTAGTTCCAACAAAAGCCTGTAAAAAGCCTTTTGGCAAACCTGAAACATATATCATTTTAAAGACAGTGAAATAAAAAAATAGGCTAGGCTATCTCTGTTGTCCATTTCTAGGATCTTTTTTAATTATCACTTCTCAGGGTTTTCTTTCTCCCCATAATAAATTGACTGGCTTTCTTCAATTTAATCTTGGATTTTTCTCTTATTAAAAAAATAAAAGTCATTTTCCATATAGTGTTATCTGGAGGCCCTTTATAGTTTACCCTAATAAATTTCACCCATCAGGTAAAAGACAGATATGTTGACAAACTGTGCTATGCAAACTACTAATAATGCCCACTGGAGCAAATTTGTCATTTACAAGATACCCTCAGTGAAAAATGTATTGCTCTTGAACACTGCCTAAAGTGTCTCTTTTACAGGAGATTTCACTTACACTTTCCACTTACAGTTCGAGTTAACTATTTTTTCATCCGAATTGATAGTTGTATCCGATCTGAAATTATATTCTCACATTACATCACTTCACATTGTATTGTTTTTCTTCTCAAAAATATAATATAACATTTAAAAGAAACATTATGTACTCACTAGTCATTCTAATAGCAAATACTTAGTCTAAATGTATGGCTGCAAAACAGCTATGAATTTATCCATCCGGATATTCCTTTTCTGCATTTATATCTGCATTAACACCTGAACTCTCCATGTTATCACACAGAGTTCTGATCTTGTAGTGACTAAATGGTCTGATTGCATGGACAATCTCAGACTTATTATTAAAAGCAACATAAGTTCCTAGTCTTGCAAACACATCTCTCCAAAAGCTCCAGCCAAATAAATATACTATATGACAAGAACAAGAAGCCACATTCTCATTAGAATGAAAAAATAGGTATTGTGATAAAAAGTAGAGTGTGTATGTAGTTTTTGCTTGCCATTAATATCAGTCAAGCTTCTGTTCAAAAGCAGGAGCCATTGCCAAGAATTTCCTTTGCTACTGAGACATACATACATGCTCTTTTGACAAGGCAAAGGATAGTCCTGGTTAAAGCACAAGCACAGAAATTGGAGGGTGAAATATTGACCCAGTAGTGTTCAACAGCAGTTTTACCACTATCGCCAATGGGGCCCCGAATTTCAAGCAAAAGGATTTGAGTTTTGTTCTCAGCTTTACCACAGATTTTCTGAGTGGCCCTTAAAAAAAATCAGCTAAACTCTCTGGGCTTTAGTTTCCCAAGCGGTAAAATGCAAGTCATATCTATCTAATGAGGGAAGTGGGAGGCTGTTAATGTCAGTCAAGCTTCTCTTCAAAAGCAGGAGCCATTGCCAAAAACTCAAATCCTTTTGCTTGAAATTCGGGGCCCCATTGGCGATAGTGGTAAAACTGCTGTTGAACACGACTGGGTCAATATTTCACCCTCCAATTTCTGTGCTTGTGCTTTAACCAGGACCATCCTTTGCTTTGTCAAAAGAGCATGTATGTATGTCTCAGTAGCAAAGGACTGCATTGCAGACAACTTTTTATTTCAGAAAGTTGAAAAAGCTACTAGGGGGGAAGCTGTTCTAGACTTGATTTTAACAAATAGGGAAGAACTCGTTGAGAACTTGAAAGTAGAAGGAAGCTTGGGTGAAAGTGATCATGAAATGATAGAGTTTGCAATTCTAAGGAAGGGTAGAAGGGAGTACAGCAAAATAGAGACAATGGATTTCAGGAAGGCGGATTTTGGTAAACTCAGAGAGCTGATAGGTAAGGTCCCATGGGAATCAAGACTGAGGGGAAAAACAACTGAGGAGAGTTGGCAGTTTTTCAAAGGGACGCTATTAAGGGCCCAAAAGCAAGCTATTCCGATGGTTAGGAAAGATAGAAAATGTGGCAAAAAACCACCTTGGCTTAACCATGAGATCTTGCATAACCTACAAAATAAAAAGGCGTCATATAAAAAATGGAAACTAGGTCAGATTACAAAGGATGAATATAGGCAAATAACACAGGAATGCAGAGGCAAGATTAGAAAGGCAAAGGCATAAAATGAGCTCAAACTAGCTATGGGAATAAAGGGAAACAAGAAGACTTTTTATCAATACATTAGAAGCAAGAGGAAGACCAAGGACAGGGTAGGCCCACTGCTCAGTGAGGAGGGGGAAACAGTAACAGGAGACTTGGAAATGGCAGAGATGCTTAATGACTTCTTTGTTTTGGTCTTCACTGAGAAGTCTGAAGGAATGTCTAATATAGTGAATGCTTACTGGAAGAGGGTAGGTTTAGAAGATAAAATAAAAAAAGAGCAAGTAAAAAATCACTTAGAAAAGTTAGATGCCTGCAAGTCACCAGGGCCTGATGAAATGCATCCTAGAATACTCAAGGAGTTAATAGAGGAGGTATCTGAGCCTCTAACTATTATCTCTGGGAAATCATGGGAGACGGGGAGATTCCAGAAGACTGGAAGGGGGCAAATATAGTGCTGATCTATAAAAAGGGAAATAAAAACAGGAAACTACAGACCAGTTAGTTTAACTTCTGTGCCAGGGAAGATAATGGAGCAGATAATTAAAGAAATCATCTGCAAAAAGTTGGAAGGTGGTAAGGTGATAGGGAATAGCCAGCATGGATTTGTAAAGAACAAATCGTGTCAAACTAATCTGATAGCATTCTTTGATAGGATAACGAGCCTTGTGGATAAGGGAGAAGCGTGGATGTGATATACCTAGACTTTAGTAAGGCATTTGATACGGTCTCACATGATATTCTTATGGATAAACTAGGAAAGTACAATTTAGATGGGGCTACTATAAGGTGGGTGCATAACTGGCTGGATAACCATACTCAGAGAGTAGTTATTAATGGCTCCTAATCCTGCTGGAAAGGTATAACAAGTGGGGTTCCGCAGGGGTCTGTTTTGGGACCGGCTCTGTTCAATATCTTCATCAACGATCTGGATGTTGGCATAGAAAGTATGCTTATTAAGTTTGCGGACGATACCAAACTGGGAGGGATTGCAACTGCTTTGGAGGACAGGGTCAAAATTCAAAATGATCTGGACAAATTGGAGAAATGGTCTGAGGTAAACAGGATGAAGTTCAATAAAGATAAATGCAAAGTGCTCCACTTAGGAAGGAACAATCAGATTCACACATACAGAATGGGAGGAGACTGTCTAGGAAGGAGTATGGCAGAAAGAGATCTAGGGGTCATAGTGGACCACAAGCTTAATATGAGTCAACAGTGTGATACTGTTGCAAAAAAAGCAAATGTGATTCTGGGATGCATTAACAGGTGTGTTGTAAACAAGACACGAGAAGTCATTCTTCCGCTTTACTTTGCGCTGGTTAGGCCTCAACTGGAGTATTGTGTCCAGTTCTGGGTACCGCATTTCAAGAAAGATGTGGAGAAACTGGAGAGGGTCCAGAGAAGAGCAACGAGAATGTTTAAAGGTCTTGAGAACATGACCTATGAAGGAAGGCTGAAGGAATTGGGTTTGTTTAGTTTGGAAAAGAGAAGACTGAGAGGGGACATGATAGCAGTTTTCAGGTATCTAAAAGGGTGTCATCAGGAGGAGGGAGAAAACTTGTTCACCTTAGCCTCCAATGATAGAACAAGAAGCAATGGGCTTAAACTGCAGCAAGGGAGATTTAGGTTGGACATTAGGAAAAAGTTCCTAATTGTCAGGGTAGTTAAACACTGGACTAAATTGCCTAGGGAAGTTGTGGAATCTCCACCTCTGGAGATATTTAAGAGTAGGTTAGATAAATGTCTATTAGGGATGGTCTAGACAATATTTGGTCCTGCCATGAGGGCAGGGGACTGGACTCGATGACCTCTCGAGGTCCCTTCCAGTCCTAGAGTCTATGAGTCTGTACAGCATTTCGAGAGCCTCTGATGAAAAGACTATGCAAGAGCAAAGTATAAATATTGTATTCATTATTAACCCACTGATACAAAACATACCCACCTACTAGGAAAGATATGAACAACACTTTATACATTAGTTTAATCTATTCTAAAGTGCATTTTGTTTGACAAATGTGTAAGAGAGACATAATGTGAAATGTTTCTGAAATGATTTGAAGTCTCTCATGATCTGTCTAAAACAGTATATTCTAGTATATTTCTTCTACATTTGTTTCAGCTGGAGAGATAGTAATTAAAAATGCAGCAGTGAGTTATAAAATTAATAAGTGAGTATAAAATCTATTGAATGGAACAATACATGATGCAGAGGAAAATTCTGCAAGCTTTCAGAGAACTTTGCCCTAAAACTGGCCATCATGGTATCAAATGACAACATGATTAATGAAGCACCAAGTTTTGGGGCACTGTTATCACATTATGGGCTGTAATTCAGACAAATGAGGAGCTGAGTTACCCTGTACTGCAACACTGGTTGCCTCACAATGCTTTGCTGCTGTAGCTTCCACTAGGCCACTCACAAACAGCCTGCCAGCATGCAGATTACACTCCGGGTGTCTCTGTATAGCCACACAACTTGCCAGCACACTCCACTCATATGCTGGCTTCCACTAGCATTGGTTACCACTTTCTGAGTAACCTCAACACACTCCCAGTTCCAGATTTTGCCTAAGAAACGTGTTCTGCACTGTCCAGTCCTCTCTTGGATGGTCCAGATATTGGAGATTTGTTGCCCCTATGAGGAGTCAATGTACAACAGTGTGCTACTTTGAATGCCATACCCACACAGTTCACTTTAAATGCAACATTGGATTAGTTTGATTAAAGAATAAAAATAAAGAGATTTTAAGTGAGTAAATTTAAAAGGCATTAAAGTCAGAAGTGGTTACAGAAGAAATAAAATAGATACTCTTTCTAGTGCTAAAATTTTACCAACTAGACTTGGTTCAAGATAAAATTCCTATCCCATGCTCCCCACAAGAGGGCTGACCAAATTGCAGGTCAAGATCTCTCCCAAAGTAAAGTATCTGTTTCCTTGTCTTCTTATGTGAAAAAAGAATGAGAGGGAGAGAGAGACAGAGAGAGAGTGAGGTGGGGGGAGAGAAACCTTGTGGTGCTTTTGCCCTTCACTTTTATAGTCTAGTCACATTTTGCAATGAGTGTTACCCCTAGATAAAGTACATTCCCTCCGAGAGATTGGAGACATGGAGTCTCATGATGAAAGGGGTTCCATGCTGTTATTTGCTAAAATGTAAATCGATCCACTACTGTTCCACTTCTTTGCCAAAAATGGCCACATGACAGGTGATTGCTCATCAACTTTGATAATACCTGGGTGGAGGTGCCTGCTGGTCCTTTAGCTTTGAGAAACAGGTCTACCACTCTCCAGACTTTTCTGGTAGACATGTTTTTGGTTATAATTTCAGTTTATGTTCATAACTTTACATATAATGTTGCTACACACATTTTGCCACAATATTATTAGTTTTTAAATGATAACTCACAATGCATATTTTGTACAAAGATTATTACAGTAGTCTGTAGGGTGTGAATACAGGGGTGCATTCTGTCACAATCATGTTCTACAACTTGCTCTATGAGGTTCTCTATACTAGAATTTTTTTAACCTCAGATTAATTGCCAATTAAATCAAGGCAATTAGCACATTTGTAGACATTGAAAAAAATGTGGAATCTTAACTGAATAATTATGTACTGGAACAATTTTATGCCCCCTAGAAGCTCTTGAATGAAGCCATTTCCATATGAACCTTTTTTGAGATGTCACTATGCTGTAGGTGTATTTATTTAAGTCACATGCCCCATGAGAGTTGTCCTCCATTACGCCATCTTGATATCTGCAATGTTACTTGCAAACCAATGTTTAAATATAAAACAGATAATATTGTGGTTGTGTATTTTAAACTACCTCTTCCATGTGTATTTTCCTTGTACACTGAAAAAAAAAATGTTCTATAGCAAGTCTCCTATAATCAGGAACACAACATGTCCTAGGAATATGAGGTCTTACCTGGATCTCCCCTTGCCTGCAGTGTCCACTTTGCAACCCAAGTACTGTAAATGGAAAAGATTAAGATGCCAGGAGCCTTCTGGATGAGATATCAGGGGAAAGGAAACTGGAGAGTTTGAGAGGAATTTTAAGAAGGAGATGTAATATAATCACTATGATTAAGGAAGGTTACTCTGCTCCTGTCTCCTCTACCTGCACCTGTGTCCAGACAGAGAACCTGACCATAGGTGCCTCTACTCAGATCCTGGTGTGGATTTCAGGATCTGAGTAGAGGCATCTATGGTCAGGTGCCTCTACTCAGATCCTGAAATTTCCCTTTATAGGTAGCTAGGCCAGGGAGACTGTCCAATGTGAAAGGTATCTGCTGGTGTAATATCTCAGGAAGCAGGTGGGAGAGCTTCAGGAGAAGGTGGGTAGGCTGAGGAGCATCTCAGTGAACATGAGGAATTTATCAAGAATATTCATAAGGAGATCTCCAAGGCTGAGAAAGCTATCCAGTTAGAGAGGTCTGCAGTTACACAACTTGGGGAGGCAGATATAACAGAAAATGTGGAAATGACAGTGAAATGTCACATCAGAAAATGTGGAAATGACATACAAGTGCTAAAGGACTTCTTTGTTTCAGTTTTCACCAAAAAAGTTAGTAGCGATTGAAAACCTAACAGTGAACATCACTGAAAATGAAATAGGATCTGAGGCTAATACAGGGAAGAAGGAAGGAACAAGTTTAAAATTACTTTGACAAATTATATTGTCTACAAGTCAGCAGAGCATTATGAAATACATCCTAGAATATTCAAGCATCTGAGAGAGGAGGTCTCTGAGACATTAGTAATTATTGATGAAAACTCATGGAAGATGGAAGAGATTCCAGAGGCACAGAAGAGGGCAAATATAGTGTAAATAAGTGGAATAAGGAGAACACGGGAATTATAGACCAGTCAGTTTAACTTCAGTACCTGCAAAGATAATGGAGCAAACAATCAAGCAATCAATTTGCAAACACCTACATGATAAGTAACAGTCAACATGGATTTGTCAAGAACAAGTCATGTCAAATCAACCTAGTAGGTTTCTTTAAGAAAGTAATAAGCCTTATGGATATGTGGGTAGATGTAGTATATTTTGACTTTAATTAGGCTTTTGATACTGTCTTGCATGATCTTCTTAAAAATAAACTAGGGAACTATAGCCTAAAGATGGGTGCATAATTGTTTGGAAAAACATTCCCAGAGAGTAGTTATCTGGTTCACAGTCAAGCTGGAAGGGCAGTATCAAGTGGGGTCCAGCAGGAACCAGTCCTGAGTCTGGTCCTGTTCTATATTTTCATAAACAATTTAGATAATGGCATAGAGCAGGGGTGGGCAAACTTTTTGGGCTGAGTGCCACATCTGGTGGGGAAATTGTATGTGGGGCAGGGGGTTGGAGTGTGGGAGGGAGTGTGGGGTGTGGGAGGAGATGCAGTGTGCAGGAAGGGGCTCAAAGCAAGGGATTGGGGCAACGGAGGTGTGCGGGGTGTATGAAAGGGCTCAGGGAAGTGGGTTGGATGCAGGACGGCAGCAGAGTGCAGGAAGTGGCTTACCTAAAGCAGCTCTAGGGTGGAAGCTGCATGCACCCTGAGCTACTCCAGGAAGCGCTGCGGCCCCTGGAGAAGTGGGGGCGGAGGGTTCCACATGCGCTGCCCTTGCTGTGCCCCCAGGTACCTCTCCCAAAGCTCCCATTGGTTACGGTTCCCCATTCCCAGCCAATGGTAGTTGAAGGGGGCAGTGCCTGGAGGCAAGATCAATGCATGGAGCCCTCTGGCCCCCAACCCCAGAGACTGCAGGGACATGGCGCTGTCAGCTTCTGAGAGCGGTGCGGGGCCCGCGGTGCAACAGGGGGCAATCCCGCAGGCCGGATCCAAAGCCCTGAGAGGCCGGATCTGGCCTGTGGGCCGGAGTTTGCACAGAGAGTACACTTACAAAGTCTGTGGATGTTACCAACCTCTGAGGTATTGCAAGCGCTTTGAAGGACAGGATTAAAATTCTAAATGATCTGGAAAAACTAGAGAAATGGTCTGAAGTAAATAGGATGAAATTCAATGAGGACAAATGCAAGGTACTCCACTTAGGAAGGAGCAATCAATTCTATGCATACAAAATGGGAAGTGACTGCCTAGGAAGGAGCACTGAGGAAAGGGATCTGGGGGTCATAGTGGATCACAAGCTTAATATGAGTCAACAGTGTAAAACTGTTTCAAAAAAAGTGAACATCATTCTTGAATGTATTAGCAATAGTGTTGTAAGCAAGACACAGAAGTAAGTCTTCCACTGTTCTTCACAGAGATATGGCCTCAACTGGAGTATTGTGTCCAGTTCTGGGCACCACATTTTAGGATAAATGTGAACAAATTGAAGAAAGTCCAGAGAAGAGCAACAAAAAATGATTAAAGGCTTTGAATTTGTGATAAAACCTTTACTTGGCAGTCAAATAGTCTAATGTCAGGTTCAGACATATATTCCATTATTTAAAACATCTTCATGGAATATGTAGCTATACTTTGATTGAGTACACAGATGTATGTACAGTTTAATTATGCTCTGTTAAACTATTCCTCTTCTTTCAGACCTGTAACGTCTAAAACTGGATTTTCAAAGGGTGCACATTTACTAACACACCGGATGAGCTCCAAGTTTTTTTTATTATTTTCAGAATTTCGAAGAAGCAACTAAGGGCTATTCCTACTATCTGATACTTGTGGACAAACACAAGAAATGGTCCAGAAATATTTGACTAATATTTGACTTGGTCCTGCTAGTGAAGGCAGGGGGCTGGACTTAATGACCTTTCAAGGTCCCTTCCAGTTCTAGGAGAAGGTATTATTATTATATTATTACTAAATGTTTTCTCCCCACCTCCCCCAAAATGCTGATGCATCAAAATAGAAACCTGCTAGTGAAGGCAGGGGGTTGGTTTCAACAAATTTTCCATGTATACATTTAAAAAAAAAAGTTTTGAAATTGTCAGTGTCCCATTTTGACATTTTCAAAATAAAAAGTTTTGTTTTTCATTTGGAAATGACTTTTTGTTTTGAAATTTAACTTAAATTATATAATTATAACAATAATAAATATTATTAAATAATAAATTTACTAGTTTTGTTTGACCTGATGGATTCTCCATCATCGGCAATTTTAAAATCAAGATTAAATTTTTGTATTTTTAAAGCTATGCTCCAGTTCAAAACAGAATTATTTCAGGCACATTCTACAGCATGTATTATACAGGAGGTCAGAGCAGATGATCACATTGGTCCTTTCTGGTCTTGGCATATATGTATGCATCTATAAATCCATGACAATTTAATTTTTTGTCCTTAATCTAGAAGGAAATGTTTTCAAATCTCAAAGTTTCTCCTGGGCTGGGAAAATTTCCCACCTAACTCTACAAGACACAGGTGCCTATACAGAGTCCACTAATTTCACTTAAGTTCTATGTGGGCATAAGGATCCACTCATGCTGATCAGTTTGCAAGCTGTGTTAACATATGTAAGAATGATCAGGAAAAGTGTTCTGTATTTTTATAGTATACTGATATATACTGCATTGTACTGATGGCATTTCATATAGCAAAGAAAAAAGCATTGATAATTTTCATTATTATTATACAAATGATTTCTTGTTCAAACAGACAACAGTGAATTGTAAAATCTCAGCCATTCTAAATGAGTCTTAGCTCAGTTCTTCAGGAAAATATAGTAACTGAATTCCCATACAGTCTTTTGTATGTGACTTTTGTTAAGAAGATTAATCTTATGTGTATGCATTATATCTATGTAGTGTGTGTGTGTGGTGTGTGTGTGTGTATCAGCATTACTTGTAAAAAAAATATTTTCTGGGACAGTGTTTTTCAATATATTACCTTTTGACAGAAGGAAAAGGAGTCCAGTTTGGATTTATTGAATTAGAGTTCATAGTACCAAATATGATTGGCAAACTTTGACACTATGCTTAAATAAGTTAATTGGATTTCCTGTATTAAGAATGCAAACCTGAAAGAATGTATTATTGACTATTAATTTCTAGAAAAATGTCACGGCTTTCCATGATGGTAAGAAACTTACAGATTGCTATCACTTAGAGTAACTAAAGGGAAAGAACTCACACAACAATGAATGATTTGGGTGTTATTTTTTCCTCTGTAAGTATGAATACAAGTAAACTCAGTTAAGTGAATATGTGACAAATAGAATTAGAGTATGAAAGCAATATGGAAATCCTACAGAAAACCTTCCAAGTGAAACCAGCTTGTTTTTTCCAACTCATTCTGAGACGCTCATGGGCATTTGATATGTTAACTGAATTTCTCAGCTGTCTTTAGTTGTTGAGTGGGTGGACAAAAAAAATAATGATTAACTGTTTCATTTTTTTGTCTTTAAGCTGTGGATTTCCTTTACTTATTCTTCAATATGTCCTTCATGATTAAAACCCAAGGATACACTCTATTGATTAGGATTTTGTCCTTCAGGTGTCATAAGGAAATAGCGATTACCACAATCTGTGAATCCCTTACAGGTAAATGAGCACAATGCAAAGGCTGTTATAGCTACATATATTGTTTTATTGATAATATGAGTGAAGAATAATTTCCTGTTTACAGAATTTATATATGACACTTGTTTAAGAGCATGTATCATGGAGCAGCTTCATAGTTAAATTTGAAGAAAGATAAATTTTCAACACCTCCCTAACATCATTCAAAACAAAGAAATCACTCCTACTCCTCTGAAAAGGCCTGTGATATAGGCAAGGTCAGAAAATATGGTCTAATGGTCCCACCTGGCCTTAAACTCTATGGAATTTCACATCAAGTCCCTTTGGGAAGTGTGTGGCCTAGGGAAAAAGTAGAAGACAGCAGTGCTATAGAAGGGAAAGGTTCTTGGGAAGATGGGGGGGAATGGTGATAGGACAAACAGAAGGAGAGTGCAGACCAAGACAGATGTGAAAAGATGGCTGGGGAGATATAAAGGAGCAGCACAGGGAACAGGAGACACATAGAGCAGGACAGTGAAAGATGGAGTTAGAAACTTTAGATACTTAAAATATTCTCTATGCAAATTGTAATGATTTCATGTTTTCACTGTGGGGAAAAATATCTCCTACCATCTTCCATGATTCTTCTCCATCCTATAACCCAATATAACCAACCAAGAGTTAATACGCCTTCATGGGTACATCAGAACCCTTTGAAGGGTTCTTCTTGTTGTAGGAGTCCTGAGGTATACTAGCATATTAGACTCATGATGCATTATAGAGCCACCAGTCAGATAGGTAAAGAGGAGCCTGTCTCTTGTAAAAGCTATTAGTTGAGCTGGCTAGCAGCTCTGCAGTGGCACAGATCCAGAATCGGGCCTAGTTTCCAGAAATCAGAAGCAAACATTTTTAAAGCTGACTGGGAGATCATGGTGGACAACTGAAACAGACGATCAAGAGTTTTCTGGGATATACAGTCACATTAGCCCTGAATTAATCAATGGCCCATTGTGATGAAGATTGCATTTCTTCATGTTCATTATCAAGCCAGATTTAGTATAAATAACCTTCCTCTACCAGTACATTGGTCTGTCGGCATCCTTGCAGATGAGCATAGCACATGGTAGGGATCAGTGAGACACAGGTATTTTCTAGCCTACTGAAAAGCAAGCTGTTAACAGAAAGACCCCCTGAGAGTGACTAAAGATTTTGGAAAGGGATATCTGGCTGTATGGTGAATGACAAAGTAGAAGGGATAGGAAAAGAGATAGAAAAGCCTCCTTGAGAAAGAGGATACAAGAACTGTAGAACTCAGGCTGGGAGTTGATAACCCTGTACAGGATGATGGACTTTTGGCCCGTGGATCTCTTTGTTACTCCAGAAAGGGTGAAATTATAAATGACCTGGCTGGAGAGATGGAGTGTTGAGAAGAGGACCACACTCACAGGGCCAAACAGCTGTCTGGCATGGAAAATTAAGGTGGAGTTTCTGCATTGCCACATCTGGCTGTGAGGGAACATTCTGGTCAATAAGAGACCCATGGCAGGCCCTAACTAGACTTTGATACTTTTGATTCCAGCCATCGGTTTTTAAAGCTAGCTGCACAATACTCATTCCTTGTTCATTCTGACTGAATGCTCAGCAATACTCTCTTTGAGAAAGCCTTGTCACCATAAGTGACTCTCATAATTCAAACTCCTCTTTTATTCCCAAACACCTCCCGACTCCCATCCCCATAACTATACCCTACCCCAAAAAGAGAGAAGTGCCAAGGGACTTTGCTATTGCTAGTGATTTTACATAGAAGGTACTCATACACTATGCTGATGGGTGGCAAGATAGAAAAGTTATCCTCTTGCCTTCAATTGGGAACTTATGCTAGTAGGGTGAGTAGATTTGGTCCATAAACAGTCTAATGACACTATATTAGCACAAATTCTGTCTCTCTGAAACATTAGTATATATTGCTCATCCAAGCAGATTTAAAAGCCTTTTAAGCTATCATACTTTACTATGATAAACTCAGTACTACAAATAAAACAGAATTAAATAATAAAAGCACTATCTCTACCATTTCTGCAAAAATGCTTTAATTTATACTTTTTTTTTCTGAAAAACAGTCTCAAAAGGAATAAAGAATTGGCTTATTGTATTCTATTTCCTAATTGTAAGTGAAGATACTCAAAATGCAACTTCTTCTGTAACCTTTAGGCGAGAAGATACTACTAGCCCACAGAGGCAACTTTCATACATAGGGTTCTGGCTGTAGTAATAAGTGTTTGACCCTGTATCTCTATATACAATAGCACATACCACATCAGTACATTGCAGAAAAGAAGCAAATAGATCAAATATTTGAGCGCTGGAACAGTGCCTTCTGTTCTCCTGAGTCACAGGCTGTCCATCAAAAATTAATATATTTGCCAAAATTATTGTGCAATTTGGCACACCGATGCTAATAAAAATGCAAATCCTCTACAGAAATCTAAAGCAGCTGGCACATTTCAGTATATGCAGTCACCTCATCCTTGATGTCTTATATTTACACCACTTGACCTGCAGTACTGTATTTTCAATCAAAATTTCTAAAGCCCATGGACAGTGAGAGAAAGATGCACTGTGCCCTCTGGGAACAATGAAATGTTACATTATTTTGCCTGCCTTTGTCTGTTCGTGTTGGTACAAATATTTGTGAAATGTCTTCACACAAGTTATTTTTCATGTACATTTATGGCAGTAAAGATCACTGTCACAGCCTGGTGAGTCACATTCAACTTTTTCAACCTGGCAACATACTATTGCTATGATTATAAGAAAACGCGCAGGCATCCAGTCAACAAAATTATTTCTTCAACCCCACCTTTGGAAAGTGAGAGCACAAGTGCATTCATCACTAAAATTATTCAGGGTAAAATTCAACCTCAAAACATTCTCCACAAAACTAATTGGACTTTGTATGGAGCCCTCTCTGGAGACACAGTGGGATGGAATCTGCCATCATCCCTCACCTTCCTTGTAATGCTGGATATTTGCCTTTCCCGGAAGAGTCAGCCTATTTGTTGGAATAGTGTATCTGTTCTGCTATGTCCTATGTAGCAGTTTTAAGACAACTGCATCTGATAAGCTTGCAGTTAATATCCCTGCCATGACCTAAGCCTCAATAGCCCAACAAAATTTCTGTTTTGCAAAATAAAATCAATAGTTGCTTCCCTTGGGAAATGAAATCATAGGTGGGGTTAGGACACTCGACTGGGATGTAAAAGGTCATACTTCAAGTCCATTATTTGACTGAGGCAAAATAAGTCTGAACTTGGGTCTCCCAGATTCTAGCTGAATTTCTTAATTACCAGGCTATTGAGTATTTTGTGACTGTACCTCATTTGGATAATAAATTCTATTCCGGTCCTGAGAACTATATCCAAAGAAAATGCTTTGTCTAACATTTTCTGACAAGCATTACTCTTTGGGGCTGTAATGAAGCCCTGATCTGTATTTTTCAGTAGGTGCAAAGGGTTCCTGTGTGGTTCTTTCAAACACATGCATGCATCATAGGGAGAGTCAATGTAGAAATTTTGTGATGTAAAGAGAGAAACACAATCTACCTGCTCCTTTGAGCTTGGGCAAAATTCACTCTTATACAATTGTGCTTTTCATTGGGTTCTCTTTGTTTTAGTTAGAAAAAATATGGTTAATGTTACAGATTGACAGTATCCTGAATGAACTTTATTGAATAATTTAAACTTTATTGAATGTGGGATAATACCTTTGGGGTTCATTGTATTAGAAATGCAAATATGTATGTACTATTGTAAGATGGAACTTCTTTAGAAGGAAGACATTATTAATTAAATCTCTGGAAGGCATGAAGAATTTCAGAGGTCTTTTTGGAACAATATGTGTGAAGTGGATTTCCTAGGAAATACCTTGAGATGACGGGAATGCAAATTCTCCCCACATCAAAGCCAACCTTTTGAAGATATGCCCTGGGCAGAGATACCCACACTATACTAATTATATGATTCTTGGAGCTCCAGATCAAAGACCTCATATCTGTATAAAAAGGTGGACTAAACTTGTCATGAGTATGCCTCTTCTGAATTGAAGCTGTGATGAATTTACAACCACAAGGAACATCCTTAAGTGGAGATTTGAAGGACTGCTCCTACTGGATTCCAAATTACAGGTGGGATGGACTCGGGTAAGTGTATTAGCATGTGTGCACGTTCTTTATTGTTTTTATTATGTGTCTCTGTAATTATATTTACCTTAAAAATAAAGTAGGTTTGCATAAGAAGAATTATGTGATACTTCTAACTGTTAACAACCACTTTCTTATCAGCCTCTGAAGAGAAAGTAAGCAGGTATTCTTGGGCACCCTGTCTGTGTTGGGTAATACACAGTCAAGGCCAGGAACAATGCAGCCTGAGAATAGTTCATGAAATAGCTGCTGAATAAAATAAAGAATATACAAATAAATGTATCTTCAAGCAAAAGAAGGAGGAGGGAGGAGGGAGAAACACTAACAGGAAACTTGGAAATGGCAGAGATGCTTAATGACTTCTTTGTTTCAGTCTTCACTGAGAAGTCTGAAGGAATGCCTAACATAGTGAATGCTTATGGGAAGGGGGTAGGTTTAGAAGATAAAATAAAAAAAGAACAAGTTAAAAATCACTTAGAAAAGTTAGATGCCTGCAAGTCACCAGGGCCTGATGAAATGCATCCTAGAATACTCAAGGAGCTAATAGAGGAGGAATCAGAGTCTCTAGCTATTATCTTTGGAAAATCATGGGAGACGGGAGAGATTCCAGAAGACTGGAAAAGGGCAAATATAGTGCTCATCTATAAAAAGGGAAATAAAAACAACCCAGGAAACTACAGACCAGTTAGTTTAACTTCTATGTCAGGGAAGATAATGGAGCAAGTAATTCAGGAATTCATCTGCAAACACTTAGAAGGTGGTAAGGTGATAGGGAATAGCCAGCATGGATTTGTAAAGAACAAATCATGCCAAACCAATCTTTCTTTGATAGGATAACGAGTCTTGTGGATAAAGAAGAACCGGTAGCTGTAGTATACCTAGCATGATATTCTTAATGATAAACTAGGCAAATACAAATTAGATGGGGCTACTACAAGCTGGGTGTATAACTGGCTGGATAACCGTACTCAGAGAGTAGTTATTAATGGTTCCCAATCCTGCTGGAAAGGTATAACAAGTGGGATTCCGCAGGGGTCTGTCTTGGGACCGGCTCTGTTCAATATCTTCATCAACGACTTAGATGTTGACATAGAAAGTACGCTTATTAAGTTTGCAGATGATACCAAACTGGGAAGGATTGCAACTGCTTTGGAGGACAGGGTCATAATTCAAAATGATCTGGACAAATTGGAGAAATGGTCTGAGGTAAACAGGATGAAGTTTAATAAAGACAAATGCAAAGTGCTCCAGTTAGAAAGGAACAATCAGTTTCACACATACAGAATGGGAAGAGACTGTCTAGGAAGGAGTACAGCAGAAAGTGATCTAGGGGTTACAGTGAACCACAAGCTAAATATGAGTCAACAGCATGATGCTGTTGCAAAAAAAGCAAAAGTGATTCTAGGATGCATTAACAGGTGTGTTGTGAGCAAGACACAAGTTATTCTTCCATTCTACTCTGTGCTGGTTAGGCCTCAGCTGGAGTATTGTGTCCAGCTCCGGGCACCACATTTCAAGAAAGATGTGGAGAAATTGGAAAGGGTCAAGACAAGAACAACAAGAATGATTAAAGGTCTTGAGAACATAACCTATGACGGAAGGCTGAAAGAATTGGGTTTGTTTAGTTTGGAAAAGAGAAGACTGAGAGGGAACATGATAGCAGTTTTCAGGTATCTAAAAGGTGTCATCAGGAGGAGGGAGAAAACTTGTTCACCTTAGCCTCTAATGATAGAACAAGAAGCAATGGGCTTAAACTGCAGCAAGGGAGATTTAGGTTGGACAATAGGAAAAAGTTCCTAACTGTCAGAGTAGTTAAACACTGGAATAAATTGCCTAGGGAGGTTGTGGAATCTCCATCTCTGGAGATATTTAAGAGTAGGTTAGATAAATGTCTATCAGGGATGGTCTAGAGAGTATTTGGTCCTGCCATGAGAGCAGGGAACTGGACTCAATGACCTCTCGAGGTCCCTTCCAGTCCTAGAATCTATGAATCTTTGAATAGCTTTCTGTCTTCTTTCATAGGTGTCCATACCTAATAAAGGCTTTTGGGGGCAAATATGTTCTTATTTTTTCTTAAAACAGTAATAGAAAATTAACCGAGGAATTTATGTACCAAAATGACTCTCCTACAAAAGCTTTCATGCCATTCATTTCCAGGCAGTATATAAAAAGACTGAAATTAGCTGCTTAGATATTATGAATATTCCAGATCAATCAGATATACATAGAACTTTGCTGTGAATGTTTATATCACGTCAGCACCACAAACAAACAGAGATGAAGATTTACAGATCCAGTTAGCACCTGGTGACAAATGTTGAAGTCTGTGGAGCTATGATAGGTTCCCCATGGGGTGCCATTTGGAACTGAGGTGCCACTGAGCGCTGTGACCCACGAGCATGGCTCCCTCTCACACTGTGCTGCTGTGACAAGTTGAAAAACCCTCCAAGCTTGCACTTTCACCAGCATTCACACAGGTAGGGACACACCCAGATGCAGTTATATGCAGGGTCTCTAATCACCAGCCTCCCAACATAGGACCCCATAGCAGTACCATCCTGCCCTGGTCAAATATGGCCAGTATATTGGTTTAACACCTGGTTCGCCTCTCTCTTAATGTGAAGAGGATCATGCACACTTGTGGTAACCAAGATGTGATTTTCCTTAGATACCTTAGTCAAATGCACACTTGTTTGGATTAAAGCATAAAATAAGACTATTAACTATACTATACTATAAATGATAGATTTTATGTGATTATAAATTATAGCAAATAGATCAAAGCAGATTACCAATAAATAAACAAAACCACAAACTGAGCTTAACATACTAGATAGGCAGGACAAGAATTAGCAAATTCTTACCCTGAGTGATAAACAGGCTGGCAGATTCATAAGGCACAAGCTGCCTGTGCTTTGCAGCTTGGGTTTCCCTGGTTTTCATACACAAGCTAGAAATCCCTTTAGCCTGGTACCATCACTTCCCCCAGTTCAGTCTTTATTCGTCAGATGTTTCCAGGTGTGTTGTTGTAGGGCAAGTGAGGTCCCATAGTTCCCCCTTTTATATCTTATTCCCACTTGCTGGAAATCTCTTTTGCTATGATCTGGATCAAACAGTTCCCATTGTGTAGTGCTATCTCTGAGAGGTTTCTATTGTACACAGTTCCTGGGGTAATCCTTGTGCTTGTGTGCATTTCCTCAATAAGCCATTAACATTGTTTGGCTTTCTTATTGTTGTACTTGAAAGGCTGCTTGTGGGTGTTTTCAACCTCACAACATATTTCAGTGACACATAGCTAGCCAAACTTCATAACTTCACATACGACAATAGCACATACAATTCAATGATATATTAATGTCTAGCAGATCAAGACTTTTAGAATGATACCTCAAAAGGCATACTTTGTATAAAACATATCCTAATTACATGACAGTGGTGAGTACTGGGGTGCCAGGGTGTCCCAGGATCTATGTAAATAGGAGAAGAGAAATAGAACTTGAAGCACCACCTTGTAAACCATAAAATAATCCTATAATTTGTATTTGTACAACTTATAGCACAATGTGATCCAATACTAGTTTTCCAGGCATTTCCATCAACAAACAGCACTGTTAGAAAGAAGCAAATGTTGTCTTATTGTTACTGTATGTGGCTGGCAGTCAGATGACCTGTGTTCAGTCCTTTACCGCAGACTTCCTATGTGACCTTCAAGTCACCTAATTTCTCTGTGCTTTAGTGCTCAATGTTCTGCTCATATTTTCTAACCCTTTCCCTTACCCTATGTTATTCTGGTTTCTTGGACTGTGAACTTTTCCGGGCAGCAACTATCTTTTATTATAGGCTTCTCTGTTTTCACCCATAATAATGTACTAATGTTGCTTGGGTCCTCTAGATGTGACTGTAATAGTAAATCTTAGTATTTCTTGGGTTATCACTGGGAATCTAATAATAAATAACATACAAATAAAGGAATATAATATTTACCACAACAACTCAGCCCCCCAAATGTGGTATCCTTCTTCCTGCTGTGGTCAATATCTGACGTTACAAAAGAAAAGAGAAACTTCAATATGTACTATGTTCACAGAAGAAAAATCCTTTATCTCTGTGATATTTAGGTTATATCTAATCAGGTTATGTCTCAAGCAGACCCATTACCCTTATCATAGTTTTCAGAACTACAAAGTTATCCAGCCCTTTTTGACAAACCCCTTCTAATTGTTTTTCTGCTCTAAAAAAAAAAAAGTTTCTTCCATAAGAATGACAATCACAACACTGATCTCCCATCCTCTACCTCTAAAACTCTACCAAGAACAAGATAAAATTAAAACAAAATCCCATCTATGCAGAATTTTCACCCTAAAAAGGAGAAATGGCAGGGACCAATGAATTCCACAAGGGATTTCACTATGTCTATTGCTTTTACATGGAAGGTGCTTGGTGATTGCCAGCAGTATGAAAGCCTAACATAGATAGATTTGGAACCCTGGCTCAAAGTAATATTTTTGATCATTATTTGACCAATCCATTCATTTTATTTTTCTCAGTGAAAATGAACCTATTCTTTATAGAGCTGCAGCAAATTAGTCAAGCCACTCAGGTAAAATGGACTGATCCCTACATATCTTTATAGTGTAATGTAAGACATTTCTGCCGTTGTCTGTTATGCTCCACTCTTCATGAAGATATAGGTACATCTATAATAGAATGAACCTGAATGCTGTGTCAACCTTTTAAATCTCCAAGCAAACTTGAAGTTTTGCATGCCTAACAGCTGCTAAAATGAAATACCAGCTCAGATGTTTCACAAACCAACACAGTTCCATAAGATTTCAGTTCACATTCTTGGAATGTGCTTAGCAATTTCACATTCTGCCAGTGAAATGAATAAAAGTTTTTTGAAAGGTTGCCAGGTTGAGTACCCTGCCTGTAAGTCATCCCCACAGCTCCAGGGCCAGTGAGGCAGCATGCTCAGATGCTCTATCTCCCTGCTTTTCACTCAGCTCTGAAAAAAACAAACAAACAAAAAACATATACATTTTTATGTTGATTTAGGATAATTTTTTTGTGAAAACTGAAATTTTTCACTGGAAAGGATTTCCATTTCCCAGCCACTTTCATTCAGATCCTCACATGGTGCCTATAAGCATTGAAGCAGACTTTGACTCCCTCGGGGAACTGATGGTCAGGATCCCCTGGGAGAAAAACATGAGGGGGAAAGGAATGCAGGAAATCTGGTTGTATTTTAAAGAATCCTTATTTAAGTTGCAGAAATAAACCATCCCAATGTGTAGGAATAATAGTAAATATGGCAAGCGACCAGCTTGGCTTAACAATGAAATCCTTGCTGATCTTAAACACACAAAAAAGAAGCTTATAAGAAGTCGAAGATTGGACAAATTACCAGGAAGGAGTATAAAAACATTGCTGAGGTATGCAGGAGTGAAATCAGGAAGGCCAAATCACACTTTGAGTTGCAACTAGCAAGAGATATTAAGAGTAACAAGAAGGGTTTCTACAGGTATGTTAGCAACAAGAAGAAGGTCAGAGAAAGTGTGGGCCCCTTACTGAATGGGGGAGGCAACTTAGTGACACAGGATTTGGAAAAAGCTAATTTACTCAATTATTTATTTGCCTCTGTCTTCACAAAGAAGGTCAACTCCCAGACTACTGCAATGGGCACCACAGGGAGGAGGTGACCAGCCCTCTGTGGACAAAGAAGTGGTTCAGGACTATTTAGAAAAGCTGGATGAGCACAAGTCCATGGGGCCGGAAGCACAGCATCCGAGGGTGCTAAAGGAGTTGGCGGATGTGATTGCAGAGCCACTGGCCATTATCTTTGAAGATTCATGGTGATTAAGGGAGGTCCCAGATGACTGGAAAAAGGCTAATGTAGTGTCCATCTTTTAAAAGGGAAAAAGGAAGATCTGGGAAACTACAGGCCAGTCAGCCTCACCTCAGTCCTTGGAAAAATCATGGAGCGGGTCCTCAGGGAATCAGTTTAGAAGCAGTTACAGGAGAAGAAAGGGATCAGGAACAGTCACCATGGATTTACCAAGGGTTAGTCATACTTGAGTAACCTACTTTCCTTCTATGATGAGATAACTGGCTCTGTGGATGAGGGGAAAGTAGTGGATGTGTTATTCCTTGACTTTAGCAAAGCTTTTGATATGGTCTGCCACAGTATTCTTCCCAGCAAGTTAAAGAAGTATGGGCTGGATGAACGGACTATAAGGTGGATAGAAAGCTGGCTAGATCGTTGGGCTCAATGAGTAGTGACCAATGGCTCCATGTCTAGTTGGCAGCCGGTTTCAAGCGGAGTGCCCCAAGGATTGGTCCTGAGGCTGGTTTTGTTCAATATCTTCATTAATGATCTGGAGGATGGCGTGGATTGCACCCTCAGCAAGTTTGCAGATGACACTAAACTGGGAGGAGTCGTAGATATGCTGGAGGGTAAAGATAGGATACAGAGGGGCCTAGACAATTTAGAAGATTGGGCCAAAAGAAATCTGATGAGGTTCAACAAGCACAAGTGCAGAGTCCTGCACTTAGGGCGGAAGAATCTCATGCACTGCTACAGACTAGGGAACAAGTGGCTAGGCAGCAGCTCTGCAGAAAAGGACCTAGGGGTTACAGTGGACGAGAAGCTAGATATGGGTCAACAGTGTGCCCTTGTTGCCAAGAAGGCTAATGGCATTTTGAGCTGTATAAGTAGAAGCATTGCCAGCAGATGGAGGGACATGATCATTGCCCTTTATTCAGCATTGGTGAGGCCTCATCTGGAGTATTGTGTCCAGTTCTGGGCCTCACATTACAAGAAGGATGTGGAAAAATTGGAAAGAGTCCAGTGGAGGGTAACAAAAATGATTAGGGGTGTGGAGCACATGACTTATGAGGAGAGGCTGAGGGAAGTGGGATTGTTTAGTCTGCAGAAGAGAAGAATGAGGCAGGATTTGAAAACTGCTTTCAACTACCTGAAAGGGGATTCCAAAGAGAATGGATCTAGACTTTTCTCAGTGGTAGCAGATGACAGAACTAGAAGCAATGGTCTCAAGTTGCTGTGGGGGCGGTTTAGGTTGGATATCAGGGAAAACTTTTTCCACTAGGAGAGTGGTGAAGCACTGGAATGGGTTACCTAGGGAGGTGGCGGAATCTCCTTCCTTAGAGGTTTTTAAGGTCAGTTTTGACAAAGCCCTGGCTGAGATGATTTAGTTGGGGATTGGTCCTGCTTTGAGCATGGCGTTGGAGTAGATGACCTTCTGAGGTCCCTTCCAACCCTGATAGTCTATGATTCTATGATAGAACCATTGGTGCTACATCTATTTACATCAGCTGAAGATCTAGCCTATTCAACAGTGGAACCTTTCATTATGTCATTAAACAAGCCTATTTGTTTAAAGGAGTGTTGCGACAAGACTGGAGCCAGATTAGTGACATTAATAGGATACAGGTTAAAATGTATCTATTGGGGGGGGTGAAAAAAAACCCCTTTCTTTCTACAAGTGTCAAAAAATGGAACAATGAAAATAAATGTTAGTCCCTAAAAACAGCCATTTATATGCTTGTTAGAAGTCACTGAGTGTATGAAAGGAAAATAATGGAACAAGAACACCAGCAGTGTATATTTCTTGTAAGTAATGGTGAAGAGTGTGTTCTGAGTGTGGCATTTACGAGTACAGAGAGCACAGCTTTTAGGGAGCGGATTTGTTTCTGATGTTGAATGACAGCCCCTGGTGGAGCCATCTAAGATAGAGTAGAAAAACAAATGTTTACAAGATTGAAAATCTACTATATTTCTTGGTGATCTCAGGACATAAGTGTGCTCACAGGAGGGAAATGTGGAGTGTGGAGTTCAGACGTTTGTGTAAGGGGAGAATAAAACAGACTAAAGAAAAATTTTAAATTCAGGACTGAGAAATACAAATGAAAATAATAACAACAAGTTTCTGTGGTCTTGCAATGATGAAAAATGTGTTGTGGGTGCAATATTGGCAACTGTAGGTTTTGGGCATGTCAATATTACCAGTTCTCAATTTATGGCTTCTCACTGGTAGATCAGATTCACAATCGATAAAGATTCCATAAATCAAAGATTTCACTGTGTATCCACCCTCAATTCCAGTAGCAAGTAGACAACATCTTCTTTTTCATTCCCACCATTAGAGTACTTCTACATTTTATGTGCTGATAAAGTGGCTCCATGACTACTCATCCCTAATTACATCAGTCATGCAGTATTATGTAATGAAAACCATCTGTTATTTGTTTTAAAAATCCACCCAGAAAAACTTGCTTTATTTAATAAACGCTTTGTGTATTAAAATCCTTATTAATCCTAAAATATCATAAACAAAAATGCCACTCCTTAATAGTAATGCTATAAAAAGAGATTTTGTTTAAAAACATAAAAAAGCATGTGTGTTTTGTACCCATGAGGGTGAAGGACTAGTTTAATATATGATAGAACGAGAAGAAACCGCTTTGATCATGTGCTGTATTGTCCCACATAACTGAGGTCACACAATTTCACCCAGTAATTCATGCATCAAGCCAATAACTTCTGGTTCAGATCACTAATAATTGCTAAAGAGGAAGCACCAAGGAAGCTTCATTAGACAGTTCTGTCAAACCTTTAGTCCCAGATTTGGACCTTAGCGTCCAAAATATGGGGGTTAGCATGAAAACCTCCAAGCTTAGTTACCAGCTTGGACCTGGTACTTGCTGCCACCACCCAAAAAATTAGAGTGTTTTGGGGCACTCTGGTCCCCCTGAAAAACCTTCCCTGGGGACCCCAAGACCCAAATCCCTTGAGTCTCACAACAAAGGGAAATAATCCTTTTTCCCTTCCCCCCTCCAGGTGCTCCTGGAGAGATACACAGACACAAGCTCTGTGAATCCAAACAGAGTGACTCCCCCTCTCCGTTCCCAGTCCTGGAAACAAAAGCACTTTCCTCTTCACCCAGAGGGAATGCAAAATCAGGCTAGCAAATCCAACACACACAGATCTCCCCCTGATTTCTTCCTCCCACCAATTCCCTGGTGAGTACAGACTCAATTTCCCTGAAATTTCCCAGAAAAGAAAACTCCAACAGGTCTTAAAAGAAAGCTTTATATAAAAAAGAAAGAAAAAATACATACAAATGGTCTCTCTGTATTAAGGTGACAAAATACAGGGTCAATTGCTTAAAAGAATATTGAATAAACAGCCTTATTCAAAAAGAATACAAATCAAAGCACTCCAGCACTTATATTCATGCAAATACCAAAGAAAAGAAACCATATAACTTACTATCTGATCTCTTTGTCCTTACACTTAGAAACAGAAGATTAGAAAACAGAAACTACTTCTCCAAAGCTCAGAGAAAGCAGGCAGACAGAAAACAAAGACCTCAGACACAAAATTCCCTCCACCCAAAGTTGAAAAAAATCCGGTTTCCTGATTGGTCCTCTGGTCAGGTGCTTCAGGTGAAAGAGACATTAACCCTTAGCTATCTGTTTATGACACGGGTCCTCTGGTCAGGTGCTTCAGGTGAAAGAGACATTAACCCTTAGCTATCTGTTTATGACAAGTTCCTACAAAGCAAATACACTGAATCCTAGATGAAACCCTCCTGCTTTTGCTGGGGTGCTTGTGACGTTAAACAAAAGGCAATAAAACAATATCTTACAAATAGCTTTATAAAAGTTTTCAGGTTGACACTTTCACAGGGGAGCAGAAATTGCCAGAATCCACTAGCTGTATTTAGAGAGGAGAATATTATTGTAGCAGTTGATAGCTTGGAGATAATATCTCCCATAGTAAGAAAAAAAATTATACCTTTCCTTCTTTACTGATTCATCAAGTCTCTTCCAGTTTGTCTACATTGCAGCTGGAAGTGGGTAGACAGATTTTCATTGGTGGAACTCAAGCTGGAATGCAAAAATTAGCAGTGTGGACATTCTGGCTTAAGCTCTGAAACCTAGAGAGTCTGATGGGCTTGAGAGCCTAAGCTCCAGCCCATGCCTCACCATCCACACTGCTCTTTTTAGTGTGCTCACGCAAGTCTGCCTACCTGTACCAGGAGACTTGCTCCCATCTGCAGTGTAGACATACCCTTTTGGTCTAAGCAGATATAGAGGTAACTGTTTTCTTTCAGAACCAAGGCCATGGGACACACTACTTTGTTGGTTCAGTAATATGTTCTATTACATCATTATCTCACAGTGAGACATTCTTTCACTTCAGGAATCTGCGGTTTGGCAGATTAGAGACTACACTTAGTACAAAGGGTATAGCCCCCCCTTGCAGTAAGACCCAAACTGGTTGTCTTTTAAATCCACCATTTTGTCCAAACACCACCTCAACTTCCTCTGTTTTCTTATGAGGCTCATCTCAATGGCTTTGTAGTGGTCTGGGAGGTTATTTGCAAAGTCCCCATTAGAGACAAGTGCCAAACACACAGTCCTTGACTTTGAAGATAGTATAACCATTACACTAACACAGGCAACAAGATACTTAGATGCTGCAACAAGCTAGGGCTAGGATGCATTTCCTTAAGTATCTTTACAATCTCAACAGCTTTGCCCTGGAATCAATATGAATTTAACAACAGTATTTGAAGTCTTGAGATTAACAATTCAAGCATATTCATGAATGCTGTCAGATCCAACGGTCAAAGCAAAGATTAGAGATTCCTAGGACCATAATACATTAATATAGACAGATAACTTGTCTCTTCTTCCTATATTGCAATAACGTAAATCAGGCACGTGGCTCGCCAGGGTAAGCACCCTGGCGAGCCAGGACAGTTTGTTTACCTGCTTCGTTGGCAGGTTAGGCTGATCATGGCTCCCACTGGCTGTGGTTCACTGTTCCAGGCCAATGAGGGTGGCAGAAAGCCGCAGCCAGCACATCCCTTGCCTGCTCCCCTTCCCACCACCCCCATTGGCCTGGGACAGCAAACCGTGGTCAGTGGAAGCCGCAGTCCGCCGAACCTGCCAAGGCAGCAGGTAAACAAACTGGCCTAGACCACCAGATGCTTACCCTGGTGAGCCGCGTGCCAGAGGTTGCTGACCCCTGATGTAAATAAAGCATTCAACTCCCATCAGCAGAACTCTAGTAAACTGTTACATAGACCAGGTCTACACTACCAAAAAAAAAAAAAAGCCTGCATAACTATCCTGAAAAAAATCACACCCATAAACCACATAGCTATGCCAGCAGTGCTCTTTCCATCTGCCTCACCACCTACGACCCCTGCATAGAGGCAGCTTACACCAGGAAAAGAGAAGGGTCCTTTTGCTAGTGTAGCTAACGTAATTTGGAGACAGGGTTTAACTATACTCGATGTCCTTTTTTCTTACATTAACAAGCCTCCTAGTGACTTGTAATTTTGATCTGTGCATATATTCTGAAATTTTATGAGGCAACCTTAATGTTGAGTAGGTTGTTTAAATTGTGTAGTATATTAGTAAGCAAAGGATTGTGTGGTAATGGGAAATTGACTAAATCCCATTTTCAGATAGTCTATAATTGGGTTTATGTGATGTTCTGAGATGAAATCCAGACCAGTGAGGGCTTGTGTGACAGCCTGCCCCACAATCTTGAGGGCTTATCAATGCTCTGCTGTTGTAGCTCCTAACCTGGGCTGCTCACAAGCACATCCCATCTTGCCAGTCACACGCTGCGGGCAGCTTTGTCCCCAGCAGTCTGTCAGCTGGGGACAAAGTCACTATTTGCAGGATGACCTCAACACACTTCGAGTCCCGAATTTTACCAAAAACATGTGTTCTGAACTGTCCAGTCCCTCTCCTGAACAGTTCAGATATTAAAGTTCTGTTGTTACTGTAAAGGGTGATTATTCAACAATTTACTATTTTAACTGAGTTAACTGAGTTACCAAATCATTCAGTTTAAACATGACACTGGATTAGTTTAGACTAAAAATAAAAGAAGTTTATTTAATTACAAAATTAGAGATTTTAAGTTAGTACAAGAATAAAGTATTAAAATCAGAAATGGTTACAAAAGAAATAAAGATAAAATGCTTTCTAGTAGGTAAAACTTAACAAGATAAAAGGTAAAATCCTTACCATATGCTCCCAGCAACAGGCCTGACCAAATTCTTAGGTCAGGATCATCCCACAAATTCAAAAGGCTGGTTCCTTTTTCTTCTTAGGTGAAAGAGAGAGAGAGAGATCATGGGGTGTTTTTACCCCTCACTTTTCACCCCTTTGAAATGCATTTTCCTGAGGATTGTCCCTAGATAAAGGTCATTCCAGCTGTGAGGAAAGAGATATGAAGTCCTGTGGTAAAAAACATTCCACGTTGTTGTTTGCTAAACTGCAGATTGATCTGTTCCTGCCCCACTTTGTTGCCACTTGACAGGTGATTGCCAATCAACTTTGACGATACCTGGCTAGAGGAATCAGCTAGTCCTTTGTCTTTGAGAAAGAACTTTACCCATTCCCCAGATTTGTCTGGTAAACACATTGTAGTCATAATTACAGCTTATGTTCATAACTCTTAATACAAATTTTATACATACATTACATAATAATACTGATGATCAGTGGGTTATTAGTTTTTAAATGATATCTCAAAAAGCATAATTTGCACAATATGATTACAATAGTGTGTAGACCAGGGGTCGGCAACCTCTGGCATGTAGCTCGCCAGGGTAAGCACCCCGGCGGGCTGAGGCAGTTTGTTTACCTGTCACATCAGCAGGTTCGGCCGATGGCAGCTCCCACTGGCTGCGGTTTGCCGTCCCAGGCCAATGTGGTCTGCAGGAAACGGCGCAGAAGAGGGATGTGCTGGCTGCGGCTTCCCACCACCCCCATTGGCCTGGGATGGCCCAGCCCCCAGGGTGCTTACCCTGGTGAGCCATGTGCCAGAGGCTGCCGACCCCTGGTATAGGGCTGAATACAGGGGTGCTTTCGGTCAAAGTTTCTTAAAACATTAGAATTTCTGTTAAGAAAGAAGGTTGCTTCTGAGTATTAGCTAGGCTCCACCAAAACACACCTTCATCCTTTTTTTTTCTTTTTTTTACTTTTTTTGTTCAGAATATAGCAGTTTGTTGCTCTTTAGCAGAACAGATGGAAAAACAAAAACAACATTTAGTGATTTTTTTTCTAAACATTGTTTCCATTTTCTATCACAATTTCATTTTTGTGGAGATTTTCTGATCAGCTTTGTTTTTTAAATAATGAATGAAATTCTCTTTCTGCACTTCTTAAGGACGGTCTACATTTAAAAAGATTTCTGGGATATGAGTTCTTTTGCCATCATTGTGATATTGGTAAAAGCCCTAGTGCAGATATAATTATACTGGTATAAAGTTATACTGGTATACTGAATCCAGGACCGGCCTTATGGTGGGTGACATGGGCTACTGCTCAGGGGGCCGTTGTCAAGAAGCAAGGAGTAGGGCAGGCCTGGGGTGCAAAGCCATGGAAGATAGCTCAGGGCAATGACGTGGGAGGGAGGCAGCATGGTCTAGGGGTACTGGGGAAGCAGCAGGGCCCGGGGGGAAGGCAGATGGATCAGGAGGCAGTAGGGCTTGTGGGAAATGAGGAGATGGGTGAGGAGCCCAGAGAGACAGCTGGGCCAGAGAGTGATGGGGGTGTGGAGAGCCCAGGGACGCTGTGGGGGCCAGAGGAGAGCGGAGCGGGGAAGTCAGCAAGTGCCAAAATACAAGTTTGCCCAGGGTACCATTTTCCCTAACATCGGCCCTTCTTGAACCAATATAGCTTACTCACCATCATGCTGGGTGTTTTTTGTTTGTTTGTTTTTCGCTTTTGCCACTGGCATAGTTAAAGTGCAAAACTTTTTAATGTAGCTAAACTGTTAGAGGTTCAGGACAGAATTTGCTGTTGGGGGGAGGGGGTAAAGGAGCTTTAAACCACCCTTGTGCCTTACAGTTCTGAGCTGTTCCAGGACTGGAGCAGTTCCTGGCATCCCTGAGGGGCTGTCAAAGTTACAGCAACCTCCCCAAGCTGTCTTATGGACAGAAGCACTGCCCAGAATGTACACAGTTCTATGTGCTGCAACCCACCATGTCCCTCTCATCCCTAGCTCTGTCCCCTGTGCCAGGGCTTTGGAGGGAGTCCTCAGAAGTTAGCATTCAGCTGTCTTCCTCATTCTGTTCAGGAATTCTCTTTCAGCCTGATTTGGGGTTTTTACAAACCTTATACCAGAGTCAGCACATAACTGTTGATAGTGGGGAGAGAAAGGGGGTGACACAATTTAAAAGTTCTGGTAGTATGCAGAGGAGTGGCATATGCAACCTATCAGAAATTGGGTGGGGGCATAACCCCCTGGGCCCTCCACATGCATCTCCTCTGCTTTACAGTACTCCTGCCCCCATATCCAGTGTAAAGGGGCCGTGTATATATGTGAGAGAGAATTTCATCCAATACATGCAGAAGTATTGTGTACTTCATTAGAAACAGTATTAATATTGCTTCTAGGAAAGGAACATTATAGCTCAGTAAATGGCTCAATAATGGTACCATCAACATGTGTAGCAAAGTGTCTACTAAAACAGTCATGGTCACTGATTCTAGGAAAACAAGGAGATAATTTATTTTTTCATGAGCATGTTGGGGGTATGCACGAGTGGTGGAGGTGAAGAAGTCTGTCAGGTAATTGGCCAAAGATAAGCCTCTTTTAGTGAATGCTAGTGGATACCAATAGAAGTTCTGTACAAAAAAGGAATGTTTTATATAAGTTTTCTTAACGGCTGGCTGATTCAAACACAACATTTCTTCATGAATTGTTGCTGTATTCAACATCAGCAGGTTTTCTAATATTTGTATTACTTTTGTCTGACACCTTTATTGATCTCTGCACTATCACATTATTTCTTTTTATGCTTTAATAAAATGTATGGTCCATTCCCATGTTCCACACTGTTAATGTGTTAATCAGATAGTGTATTGCATTCTGACTGTTGAACATTAAAGTGAGAAATCATCTTCCATTTGCATGTTCTCAGTGTTCCAATGTTCTTTGTTTCTTTGGGAGATAATGTGAGAGTATGTATATTACCTAATGCTGACAGCTAGAGGCTATAATGATTAGGAGAGAGAATCAGACTAAATTTTTGGAGAGATAAGGCTGGAGAGATAATATCTTTTATTGGACAAACGTCTGTTGGTGAGAGAGACAAGATTTCAAGCGTACACGGAGTTCTTCTTTTGTAATCATTTATTAGACATATCCATTAGGAATGTGTATATGTATACAGGAGACCAACGACTGTTTCAGAAAATGCAATTATTGTCAAGTCTGGGAGTTTGTGTTTATTTTTCCTAATGGTATATGAATCTGCTGTTTGTGGCTTACTTAAAAGATTGAACATGCTTCAGTAAAACTGCTGCAGCAAGATCATTGGAATTGAGAGAGGTGCTACAGGCTAGCCTACTGACTTGGCAAAAGCACAACAAGATAGCCAGTGTGGAGCGGGCATGCTTGGACTGTGAGAGGGGCTGGGAATTACCCTCTCTTCCACTCACATTTCCTGATGTTAATCAAATGGTGACAGAGCACTGCAGAGACAGCTATGTAATCCAGTTAGAAGATGGAAGAGGATTAAAGACTAAAGGGGAAAAACACAGCAACTGAAGGATGAAGAGTCAGAGGAGAACCCTGAAGATCTTTTCTCTCCTTGCCGCCAGATGAGTATCTAACACAGTATAAGAAATCCCACATTTCAATACCTTTGGCTACATTTTTGCTTTACACATGCACAGACCTGTGTAGGGGTCCTGAGGAAATATATCACCCTCACATCAGGAGTGGTATTTGTCTCAGGTTACACAAACTCCTAAGGGCTGCTCACTCTGAGCTAACAGTTACTATGGCACAGGTTGCTCCCCCGGAACATGGTCCCTTCAGGCAGGTACAGAACAGGGAATGGATCAATGGACCTACCTTCTCCCTAACTCTTTCCCTGGAGAGGGAACAAAAGTTAAACAAGCAGCCCTCACTCAGGGACACTTGCACAGCAATACTAGAGAGGGAAAGCTCCTTGCTAGCATGTCCATACAAGGACTAATCACAATCAGGCCTCTTGCAGGGAGAATTGGAGATACCAAGGAATCATTGGAGGAACACAGTGGAAATAACAAAATTATATATATTATATATATATTAAGAATCTCTTTGTCTTTTGACTCTTTTAATGACTGCCCTCTCATCTACTCCCTTGTCAGTCTGAAAGTGACAGTCCATCTTTAGCTGTTTGTTACCACAGGCAGGGGTAATGCACAGTATTGAGAAAGGGACATTCAAAAGTGAGGGAAAGGTATACTAATAACACACCATCTGTCTTCTGAACTGCTTTAACAAGGAGCCATTAACACCAACTGTCATTTATTACTGTTAAAAGAATAGTGACACATCATGTGATAGCTCATATAAACTAAGTCCCATCCCCTTCTGCAGGCTTTTCAGATGTCATTATGTCAGAACACTGAAAGCTTCAGAAATGGATCTTAAATTTTATATTTCCCAAGAAAAAGGGGCACAACCATGATACTTTGGGCCTGATCTTCAGTGGGTATAAATCAGTATAGCTCCCCTCAAATCAGTGGAACTTTGCCAATTTACATCAGTTGAGAATCTGGCCCAATTAGCAAATCCTGTCATTCATTCCATCCTCCTTTGTATTATATGCAGCTTTTTAAACTACTGCAGGCCAAGCTAGATGAATATAATTTGTGTAAAATGAGCCCTAGTATTCTACCAAGCTGAGACTGAATTGCAGCTGTAAATTTCTTTATTCTGTAAGAAAAGAAAAGCTCAGTATAGTGAGTCAGTATGCAAAGTGAAAAACCTTTTATCCACTCCAAGTATTATTCAAGTCACACTAACAGGCTCAGGCTGAGGCACATCATCACCATAAAATGAAGGAAAAATAGATTAAGCTTTATAAAGACCTGATATAAAGCACACTGAAATCAATGGCCTTTGGGTCTTAATGACTTCAGTGAACTTTGGATGAAGCTAGGAATGTGTACAAGAATATAACTTAAATATCTTAAGTGTTGCACTGTGTGGTTAAGTACATCACTTGCATCTTACTGCATCTGATTTACACCAAAATAAAACATGAATGCAAGGGACTAAAATTCCTGCATAAAGGATACCTGGATTCACATACTGTTGGTTCAGGTCCAGGGAAGAAAGTGAGACAATGCACTGCCTTACTCCCTCTCCAAAGTACATGGATAGGGAATGGGTACAGCTTTGGCTCCATTCCCTTTCACTACTCACTAGTTTGATTACCTGAGCAGTGAAGGGTGGGTAGTAATCTACTGCTGGCCCATACCAGTTATACACCAGGAGCCAGGAGAAAGCAGAAGAAGAGGAGGAATTGGACTTCAGAGGGCTGTGTCTGAGTTAGAGAAACTCCTGATGCTATTCCTGGGTTGCTGCAGCTTCTGCACCATCCCCTTGTTCACGGTTGTGCCTGATGTCACAGTCTAGCCTTTGTAGGAAAAGGAAAGCTTAATGTAACGTAAGTATGCACTTCACAAAATTCTGACTTCTCCAAAGTGCCAGATGCGGGGATTAAAGGTCCAAAGTTAGGTGACAAAAGGACAAATTCATTTTGAAAAGGATTGCTGGTGTTGTGATTGCAGGTCCTATTATAGGGCCAGATTTTGATACCCGTACTCCCTTGCAGAAGCTCCTTACTCCATGAGTGTTCTCATTGACTTAAGTGGGAACATTTGTGCAGACAGATACTGTTCGGAATGAGTAAGGATGGCAGAATCTGGCTCCAATTATGCAGGGCTGATCATAATATTTATTATATATTTATGCTTTGTAGCACTCAGCTATATTATCTGTATGTTCCCCCAAATTCTAGTCATGTTTATTTAGTATGGTCAATTTATTGTGATTTGTTCAAAAGCTTCGTAAATCATCTGTCCTTCTTATAAATGTGACTCAGGAGATTTGTTGATAGTCATCTGTCAATTGCTCCAGAGATTATACTGTAGAATTGGAGACAGCAATCACTTCTGCTTTAATACATGGTGAAACAATTCTTTACATTTGAAAAGGTAGTTACAAAAAAATCCCAAAACAAACCTATCTGTGATGGGGTGTCCACCTTATTTAAGCTTTGACCAGGTTAAAAAGGGCTAATTAACCTTATGGGCTGTACCTGGAGGAGAGACAGTTACTAGTAAGCCTAATGAAGGTCAGTGGTGGTGGGGGAGGATAAGTTTATAAAGAGAGGAAGTTGGTGGTAGAAGGGCTGCAAGAATTCTGTAGTTGTCTCTTAGAAAGGAAGGGGTTGGGAAGAGAGAAGGAAGAGAAGGTCTGGGAGAAAATAAGCCCTTGGATCCTGCCTTGGGATACAAACTCTGGCAAGAATCTTGGGGCGGGGGCTGAAGTTGCAACAGGAAAAAAGAGGAAGTTCCATTGGTACAACAGATATCTCTGAATTTATCTAGCCTCTGGCTGGAAACCTTGTAGTGACAGGCTATCTTGGGAGAGTTCTAGCATTTCTTGCTTACATTCAGGGTGGAAATATTTCTACTGGTAACCTAGTGGGAGAGTGTAGAAGACAGGGAAGAAAGGTAGGAAAGAGCCCAGGGAAATAAGGTCTGATCTTGAATAGGCCATGGTTGCTGGATATAGGGCCCCTGGGCTGCAACCTGGAGTAGCATGAGGGCACGGGTTTCCCTACGGGCCATAGGGAAAGTAGCATAGACTGGGCAGTGGATCAGCAGACTGCTTGAGACAGCCTGTCCAGTGGGACTTTGATAGCCCAGAAAGACAAGATTATAGTGACCTGGCCAGAGGGCCAAGTCACAAAGAGAGAGTAACCTGAGTCCAGAGAGAGAGACACAGGCAGACCAACCATGGGGTGAACAACCAAATGAGAGGGTGTGAGACCTGTTGAGAGCTAATCCTCAGATCAGCCCCAAGGAGGTGCCCCAGCAGTGAATTGTAAACCCTGTGACACTATCAAACCTATCAGAAATGTTCTGAGAAATCATCTTATAAATATGATCATTTCCTATCAGCTACAATGTAAATAACTTTTTTCTAGTTAATCATTGTGCTCTTCTACAGTTCTAAAACCACATGGTTTGTTTCTCATCTTCTTTTTTTCTATTTCTCTCTCTCTTTTATATATATAATGCATGCATATTTGGTTGCATTTTCCCATTCAATGTACTTTGTATATCAAATCACCAAAAATATATTATACACGAACTGAACATAAATCCCATTAGAATATCTAATAAAAGGGAAGACATCTGCAAAACTATTATCTTTCTCATTAGTTACAGTTATTTGTGTTGGAAAACAATTGCTTCTGATCCTTTTTTTCTACACTGAAGCAGTTTATGCACTGTTTGGTGTGACACACAGTATAGAAAGATATGGTCCCCATGCACTTTAACATATATAACATGATGTTATTTGGCTTTGTAATCTGAGATATCTCAGACATCCACATAAAATCCTCAGCTGGTGTAAACTGGTATTACAAGACCTGAGGATGTGGGACTAAAGAGTTCTTTCTGTTTCTATTAGTACAGCAGCCTGAGTTGCCAGTGCTATCTATACTTGACAAAAGTCTGATGTAGAAATTGAGTGAATTTTTCCTGAAATACAACTGTGACATAACAGAAATCTTGGTCCTGGACATTTTCATGGTTCTTTTCACTATCATCCATCTCTTCTGAGTACAGTTGAGGGACACCTTATGATGCCTTAACTCACTGTGAGTATGATTTTCCTCCTTAAGTAGTACCATTGCAAGAAGATACTATTCATAGTGAGTAAAGATATCATCTCACCTTAAATTATTAACATATTAGAGGTATCATCATAGATGTTCAAATTAGATGGTGTGCAGTCTTTGCTGAAGAAGAAGAAACTGCAATCTCCAATGCAATACATTGTTTCTGCAGCATAAGTAACTTCATTTCAGTTAGAGAACATGAATATTGAAATCTTATCAAGCTTTCTTTTGATTAAACTGCCATTGTCAATGTGTGTCTTTTATCACTTTGGGTGTATTACTCATTTGTTTTAATTTAATTTCAACTGGACTTAAAAATTGCTCTCTGGAGAACCTTTATTGTATATTTGTATTAGTGTCACTAACAGGGCTCAACTAACAGTAGAGACCTATAGTTCTAGGTATTTTGCAGAGACTTAGTAGGGAACAGTTCCTTGCCCTAATAGTTTACAGTCTAAAGAGACAAGACAAACTAAGTTTGGGAGAAAAAAAGTATCTTGATCCCTGTTTTCAGATGAGGAGCTAAGGCACAGAGAGAGAAGTGACTTGTGTGGCAGTTATTTCAACATATGCAGCCTCTTTTGGGAACTCTTGTATTAACTCTATGAATCATTGTGGGATGGTTACTGCAGCATTGCCAGGAAAAAAGTGTGTGTGTGTGTTTACTACAATCCCTGGGACTATAAACAGCTCCAAAGAAGTACCATCCCTTGGGCAGTTTGCATGTACTAGTTCAGACAGGTCCCATTATCCCAAGGAGACAAAGAAAAGGATGTTGATATAAAAAGCTCACTTTAGCCTGACAGAGGAGGCCTTCATTTCAATTCAACAAATGGACATTGCTCTTTGTTGGGGTTGGAAGGACTTTGACCTGCAAAATTCCCCTATTTGGTACATAGGCAACTGCTTGTATGTTAAGAATATATTTATTATTTTGTATGTGCTCTCTCTGTTGTTTGTCCTTAAATAAATGTATTCTGCTCTAAAAGAACTGTTTGGCTACTTGTAACCACTGGCATACCTTTCATGGCCTTTGGAGAGAAAGCAGAGTACAAAGGCTGAACGTTAGTCAAACCTGCTTAAAATTATTGTAGTGCAACTGCAGGCAGCTGCAGCCTAAAACTTCAGTCATGAGAGAGCAGTAACAGCTAGAGGCCTGAGAGGGCACTCCTTGAGCAGACTGGAGGATTGGAGGGAGGAGCGTTAAAGGTGCACGTACCCCAAAACTAGGATAACTTGCATGAAAGTCTGAGACAGAGTCAGGAACTGACTCTACATCCACTCAGGGTTCCAGCCCAGACATTGACCACACTACCAACCTTTGGGTGATTTTCTTTTATATGAATGTGCATGTGGCTGCATTGTGTTTATTTTATAGCACATAGCTATCTATTGATAGGCATCCTATAGATGTCTTAACTATTAAATTAACTGTACTCCATTTATTACAAAATAGAGTGGTAGGACTTCTTCTGAAAAATAACACAAGAGTAAATGCATTCTATTTGATAGAATTGCCTTCTGGTGTCTCGGTGAAGTTACTCGTACCTACCATTATTTTAATGTTTTAAGGCACTGGAGAATTTTAGTCTACCACATTTCATTGATATTTATACACCTCATATCCCTTTGGAGATGGGCAGAAATGAAAAGTTATTGGCTATGCAAGGTTTGCTTAGGTGTTGAATCTGTGAAAGTTGAAACTGCATCAAGTGTGAAGAGCTCATTCTATATTTTGTTTTTATAAATCCAGATGGAAAACTAACCTTTTAGCTGTCACTTCTGGTTCTTATAGATTTCATATCATGGCCCTGTGCTGTAATAATGTTTTATCCTTGTTGGGATTTGGTGGTTCCCAGTGAGTCTGATGCTGGGTAGAAATCAAGGGACTTTGATTCGATGCGATGCAATTCAATTCAATATGATTCGATTAAATTCAAGAAGGCTTTATTCAATATGTACAAAAAGAGAGCCCCTGGTACAAAAATCAGGCAGAGTCCCTCCTGCAAGGAGCCCCTCCCCTTGCTATTTTATAGCGCATGGCACTTACATAACAACTTACATAACATGAATCTCTAACCAATAAGAGTTAACCTTTCCATATATGGATTTCTTTATCACATGCTCATAGTTCTCCTTTCCACATGCTGAGCTCTCCCTGGCCTTCTCTAGAATGTTTCTAGGGTGGTGAGCCACAGCATGCTTCCCTATGCATTAGCACCCTGCAATCCATATTTTATCCAAAATGAACATAAGCATACTCTTCATCCTTTACTCACATTACGGTGTAAGGAGCTCTGTTGTAGCCTATGTGAAATAAACTGTAAAATAAGTAAAAAAAAAAACCAGGAGTCCTTGTGGCACCTTAGAGACTAACAAATGTATTTGGGCATAAGCTTTCATGGGCTAGAATCCACTTCATCGGATGAATGGAGTGGAAAATACAGGAGTAGGTATAAATGTATGAAAACATGGGAGTTTCCTTACCAAGTGTGAGGTCAGTCTAACGAGACAATTCAATTAACAGCGGGATACCAAATGAATGCTGATGCCCAAATACATTTGTTAATCTCTAAGGTACCACAAGGACTCCTCATTGTTTTTGCTGATACAGACTAACCCAGCTACCACTCTGAAACCTGTAAAACAAGTGAAGTCTTCAGCCCGTACATAGGTGGTAGAATCTGTGTGGCATATTCTCCCACTGATTTAAAAGCAAGTATTTGTGCTTTTGACTTCCCTCTCTTTCTCAGCTTCATGGTCACTTTCCTTCAACTTTAGCAATTTGTCCTTTGTGCAATTTATCCACTATTTTTTCAGTGTTTAATTTCAACATTGCTCTCCTCAGATGCCTACCTTGCCTCCTTTCACGACATATATATCTGAACATTACAAATGGCATTTATGTGCCTTGTACAGCTCTACAGCACATGTAAAGGGTTTTTATGTTGAAAAATTGCCACTTTGCAAGCATTGATTATAGTTGTAATGCCAGAGCCTTGTTTTGTCTACTTACATGGAGTTTTGAGTGTGTGTGGACCAGACTCTTTATGGAGGATGGATGGCAGGTGCCAGACTGATTCTGAATGTACAGTGTAAACAGAGTGGACTCTTTCAGGTTATTAAACATAGTCTAACTCTCTTAATGCTATTCAATTCATGTCAGATTTATTTAAGGGTACAGAAGCACAGCAGCTATATACATAGAGATATGTTAAGCTCTGTGGCTAAAATGTAGGTTTGCATAGTTGATGATGCTACACTAGTATTTAATTATCATTGTTAATAGAGCACTGTAAGTAAACATGGTTCTGTACAGTAGGTGAGCTCTGCCACAGAGATAATGAGCCCTGGAGGGCAATGAAACAATCAACTGTCTGGACCCAGAACAACAATCTATAAAGCATTCACAACATATATAGTAATGGTGCATGATTCAAAGTCCATTGAAATCAATCTGATCTTTCTATCAATTTCAAATATGCTTTGGATCAGTTGGAACACAGAATGTGTCTTTGAACACGTGACTTTTTTTTTTCTATGGAGGAGAAGGCAGGGACCTGGCCTGCACTAACTGAGGCTGTAGCGTGTTTAGAGGAAAGGCTAATAGGAAGTGAAAAGCCAGTGGTGGGTGAAGGAGACAAAAGGATTTACAGTAAAGAAGCTATAGGAGAACAGTAGAATTTAGGAGAAAAGCAGGACAAGATAAGGAAAGAAGCAGAGGAAAAAGCTGGGGTTATGGAGAAGTCATTTTAATGTACTAAAAAATGATTTTATTCAATTAAAAGTGCAGCAGTTTTGGCCAGCCTGAAACAATTCTCTAGTTTGACACTAACAGTTTCATACATTCACAAAATGGCCAGAAGAGGAGGTGGTGCGCCCCACCTTATTCCCTTTACTTCAGTCCTTAGGGTACTCACCTGGGACATAGGAGTCCCCAGTTCAAATCCTCTCTCTAAAAGCAATCTGAAATATACTTTTTCAATTCACTCAATATTCTGAAAAAAAAACCATATCTGGTTTTAGCCAAACTGAAATCTTTTCTTGATTTTTTTTCTCCCATCCCACCAAAATTGCCACTAAATGGAAAAAAAATCACTTATTTGCCCAGTTTGTGTTAATATTCTTGGAAGAATGTGGTTTGTCCTTTACCACTTGCTAGAGAGAGGAGATGGCTGTATGTGGAGTAGGACTGTGGGGAAAAGTCTTTGACATTAAAGGCCTTCTCTCCTTCTGGGTGGAACTAGTAGCCACAGTGTGGCTACTGGGGTGTAGCATCCTGGTGGAAGTTAGTAAAAGATGCCTAGGGAGAAGGGGAGGATTCCAGCAACTCTGAAACTTTTGCTGGAGGCAATGGTGGTTGATGGCTATGTGATGTTTAACTCTCAACAAGCTGGATGATGTGTACCCCATAAAAAGGTTTTCCTCTCCATTATGTTGTCTAGCCAGTGACATCTTTGCTCAGAAGGTTTTCAGACGTGACTTTGCCTCCACGTTGCCTGGCATCAATAGTGGAGTCACTATGGATATGTCTGCACTGCACCTGGAAGATGTGATTCCCAGACTGGATAGATGGACTTGCACTAGCTCTGTTTGGTTCAAGCTAGTGCACTAAATATAGTATGGACAGTGCCGCCTGGGCAGTGGCTCAAGCTAGTGACCTTCACTCAGATCTAGGGACTCCCTAGCCCTCAGGATCAGGGTCTCATTTTGCTAAGCAAAGTACAGAGTAAGAGACAGTCCCTGCTGTAAGGACTTTACATTCAAAAATTCTAATCCTGCAATATGTAGCATGTAGACAGGCTGCTGTGCCCATGCAGAGCTCTGTGCAAGTGCGGTACAGGGGGCGGCACTGGCAGGGGGCTAAATGGCCTGGTGGTGTGGAGCATTCATGTAGGATGTTGGAGATCAAAGCTGAAGTTCTTGATTTGAATCAGTCAGGGAAGGGACTTGGGCCTGGATCTACTATAACCCAGATGAATGCCATAACTACCAGGCTATTGATACCATGTCTCTATTTCCCACACTTTTAGTTTCTGAAATCTTGAAAATGTTGATTGGACAGGAAAACCATTCCTCATTTTTTTTTGTAAGAACTAAGAATAAAATAAATTAAACCCCTACTCACCACCCGCCTAGTTGTTATCAGCTGGTAGTTTCTTGAATGCGTCAAAGCAAGAGCAAACATTGAGGAGAAATTTTTTTGAGAATAGGGTAGTGATTTCATGGATTCGGTGGTGTTCTATTCAGAAAAGATGTCCTGGACAAATGAATGAAGGCACTTGTAGGAGTGGACAAATAGGCAACTGGGAGTAACATCAGATGTTGGTGGAGAATGGAGAAGATGTGATGAGGCAATTTGATAAAGTACAAAAGCAGAGAGGTTTATGGGTCTTCAAGATGAGCACAAGAGTGGAGGGATCCAAAAGGCAGGGGGTTGGGGAGAAGGGGTAAGATGGTAGTTTTAGCAGCAGTATTTTGAAAGGACCTGATTAGTAAAGGACTTGAGCAAAACTGTAATGCTGTGAACAGAAACAAAAGGCTGGATGCTGAAAATGATGGAAGGAAGGAGTGGAAAGACTTGAATGTGAACTGCATGTGTATGGCTAGAGAAATGTATGGTTCTGTTTTAGATTATCTTACTTTTTGCAACCTTCTCCAGAAGCTTTTGCACCAGGCTTTCTGCAGTAGTGCCTGAACAGACACAGATACTGTTAGAGTTTGAAACTTCATAAATCAAACCTGCAAGTGTCTTCAGTGATTTTTATCACAGACGTCGGTATTCTCTGTTATCTTCATTGCAATGGGAAACAGATCCCCAGAAGCAGGCCTTTTGATTTTTTGTGTCTTTCTGTGACTCTATCATTCTGTTAACAGTTCCATCTTTTTAGAGGCTCTTCTTAAGGGGAAAACAGCAGTGGGTGATAATAAAGGAAAGAACAAAAGCAGCTGTAAGGTCTGCAGCAGTGGCTGGGGTTGGAGAGTAGGATGTTTAACTCTTTTAAACATTAAAAAAGTTGTACTTTTTATTTTTTACAAAAGTGCATTTTATCTTGTCTCCAAACAGTATTGAACAAGCCTGAAAAAAGCTGGGTTTTTTTACTGTAAATTCTTATTTGTTCTCCATAACTGTGATTTTAAGAGTAGGCTGAAAGACAACAGCAGAGGCATCTTCAGAAGAAGTCTATAATGTGTCACAAATGATGGTGAAAGTAACAGTACTATATATATACACACACACACTGCTGTGTATGTAACAATGAACCTAGAGACGTACCAGTAGAATAGTACATGTACTTGACTTGGTGTGACAGCTAGTATTAAAGAATTTGTAGGTGCACTCTGATGTTTTTAACAATGTGGTTATTCATGTTAAGTAGCATATTGTATCTACTCTACACATATCTTTGGTACACTGGAAAGAGCCAGGAAGACTAAATACTTCTGGAAGCACCCACTATTAGAGAGAGATCAGATAACCATGAGAACCAAATCAGGTCTTTGTTTGTTTTATTTCTTAAATGAGGGTTCCCACCCCCATCTCTAATTCTAACTGTAACAATGCCTCCCAAGGCAGCCACCTCTATATGTATGAACATTTCTGTGAAGGGAAAAAGTTCTTCTCTGTTAGTAGGTTTAAATGTTAGTTGGTAAAGTTCTACTGGAAATGTAGTGTGGGCAACCCATGTCTAGTTATTATAAATCTCATTATATCTGATATTCAGTATAAAGCCCCAGCTCCTGTAGGCAAGGGACTTTGTGAGAATCTGAGTTTCCATTAAGGCAGAGATATGTTTCTAGTCTTCATGATTAGGAAGAAAAGCTTAAACAGGTAGGATTCATTCTGTCACTTCCTAACTGTTGAGTGCTTGATTTTGAAACATTATTGATAATCTTTTAACATTGTTGGGGTTTTTTCACCCCTGTGTATGAAATTTATATATACACTGGATATACTAGGAAAAACCATCAGCAATAACTGCATGCCTCTCAGCCTAATATCTCAGCCCCTAAGGTGCTGAAGCTAACCAGCACCCATTTTTTGATAGATTCCCTTCTTATTTTTCTGACCTGATATATATTTTTTTCTGTATTCTGAGACACAGTGATATTGAGGTGGCAGAGCGCAGGAGACAAATGATATGGAGAATCTTCTTAAACATGAGTTTGGTAATAGAAGGAAATTTTTTGACAGTATTACAAAATCATCTTGGTATATTTTCAGTGCTAATATTTTTCACTGTTACCAACAAGGAAAAAAAATCAAACACAAGCTGCTGTTATGAAAACATATCCCTTTAAATACTAAGACATTTGTATTAAATCCATTGGTGCCATTCTCCCAGCACCATTGGTTTCTGTCTGGTTCTTGTGATTTCTTGGCATGGTGTCTACCATCTGCCCATGTATAGGAAATAAGCACCATGGATAGATAAACACCTATCCTGCACATAAGCACCTCCAAATATTGAGCCAAAAATAGTCTGAGATAAGTTTTTATACTTTTTGTAACACAGAAATAACAAGTTGGTCTATCGTAGTTGGGTAGGCAAACTTATATATAACAGAGTAAATGGTTTATATATATATATATATTTTTGGTCAGACCACCACTTGCCCTCCCATCTTCTTTTAAAATAAAGAAGAAAGATCAGCAAAGGGAAACATCTGAAACTAATACAATTATTTCAGCATTTCTAGACAATTGCATGTATAATAATGTGAATCAAAATTCTTACCACTTAATGTGGGTCATGGGAACAAAAAAAGTTTGAATCATACACAATCACTAAAGATACATGTTTAAAAATTGATTCCTGAGGCACCAATGAAATGCTTCTCTTTTCAGGAAAGTTAATAGACTTTGCTGGCTAGGAAACTTGGGATCCTGCAAGGTGATTTTTTTTCAGGGGAATAGAGAAAAGAAAGAAAAAAAATGTTTTACCATTATACACCAAAAGCGCCTGTATTAAAAATCTGTCTCTGTGGATAATCTCACAACAAAGCATTAACAACTTCATTTTGCTGCAGTGTATTGAGCCTGAAGAGCAGGGAAAGTAATCAAATGTTTAAGATGAATGTGATCGTTTGGATGAAAACAAAGTTTAAATTGCTGTGAGACAACATCCTCTGAGGCCATGTTGAATTGTTTTTATTTTTGCAAGAGAGACCATTATGACTTTCTCTATAATTAATACCCTGTACTATCATAATTCAGTTCTAATGTATTACAGAAACACTATATATTTAAGAAGTCTCTGAAAGAGAAATGTCACACTATCTGCAGTGGCACAAAAGCCTGAGGAAGTTGAGAAGGGTTGAGAATTGCCATCTGCCTCAGGCTGAGCTGTTCAGTAGAAACTAGTCTGGTCCATAGGAAACCTTTTTTTCTAAATTCCACAGGTTTCTAAAAGCAGCTCCTACAGGAAGCCAAAAGGAGATGAGATGTGTTGTTAATATATCTCTCCACTCCCCTTTGGAAAGCTATTCCCCATTCATTGAAGCCAAAAAGTCACTTTGCATGGCTGTGAAAGCTGTTCCTGAGTTTACAACATTAATTCATCTCTGAGCTAGTGTAATGACAGGATAGCATAGTGCCTTAATTGTGGGTATAACAATTCTGCATAAGACTGTCAATTTAAAAACATTGGACCAGAATTCAAAACACAGTACTAAACTTTGATACAAATACTAAATCTTATTCACACCTACATATGTCAGCATTAACAAGATTTTGGTGCCCATTACTTCTGTTTTTTAAAGGAATATATTACAATATTACATTCTAAATCTATTTACGAATAGTCAGACGAAGGTATCATTCTTTAACACATGAGCATTACCAATATAGACCCTAAGGAGTGCACTATATACAAATAGTTATACTACATTTTTCTACTATAATACTGAGAATTGTATCAAAGCAGAAGTAAAGTCATGTGTGACTAATCCATGATAAACCCAAGCCATCACGAATTAAACGTTTTTTTGAAAACTTTCCATAAGCAACAGTCATCAGTGTATGCACTCCAACCCTTTGTCACCACTAAAGTATTGCAAAATAAATATTTACAAAAATTTATGCAAATGCCCAATGGCTGTTTATTTCAACCATGTCCATACTGCAATTACTTTGTTTGCTATTCATGAATATTCATATGGATGGGATTTTGTTTACAGGAATGTTTGAAGAATGGCTGTTCATTGGGAAAAAACACCCTTCTTTTTTTAGTTCAAACAAATGTGGTGCTTGTTTATTCCATGATAGAACAACAGCTTGTTTTTTAGAAATATCAAGTGGGGTTACATGAGCTATCATGCACCAATAGTTCAAGTGAGCAGTTCTCAACCGCTCAATAGACTGGAAGGTGAACAATCAATCCAAGAGTAAAGTGACTTCCAGAGAATTCAAGGCCTTATAGATGATGATCACCATTTTGCATGAAAAGCCAATCCAGAGCATTATTTCAGCTTTCTGCACTTAAAATGTCCCCTTGCTATACCTTCCTCAGGCCCTCAAGGGTAAACTTAAATAGAACCCTGCAATAATCCAACCTGGAGGTAATAAAGAATCACTATCAGTCAGGATAATTTGCAGTCTGTGGGCCAGCCAAAAATTCAATCACATAAGAACCCAAGAACAGCAAAGTTTCATGCAAGGTCTTGGCATTGTGACAGTGAAATATAACATAGGCATTGCCTTTCAATGGATGGAGAAATCAGAATCCCACCCAATTCTTTATGAGCTGTCTTCTAACCAACATCACCTGTCATCTTAATGTAGCTTAACTCAGATGAAATCCATCAACAACCATATTACAGTTAAGTAGTGGAAATACAAGTTGTGACGTATGGCAAGAAAGGGTTAAACATCCTGCAGGATTAATGACTCAAATGTAACCTTTAAAGACATATGGGGAGATAATGTTTGTGTTTTTGTGTATTTACATATACATGGGTAGTGGTCAGCAGTCCCTGTCTATGATCTATTCTGTTAAATCAGAGGTCAGAAAAACATTCTAGCCTTTAAATGAAATGTAAACACAGGATATTGCTGTATTAATTTCTATTTGAGATCATCTTTGAATGGTGGAGAAATAGGTCATTGCCTTATGTTAATTCATATAGCTGTTAAATCTGGAATTCCTCAAGGGCTTCTTTTCCAAGAGTCCAGATGATGATGATGTCATCAATGTGGCTTAAGTACTGGTGATGGACCAACTTGAAAGTCACTCTAATTACCTATTGTTTCCTGAGGGATTCCAACTTGTAAAAGAAGGCCTGAAATTGTATAAAAGATCCTGGGTTCCCAATCCTTTTTATCTCAGGTTTGCTTAAGCTTCATCAGGAGAAGTTTGTGTCGCCAAATTGAGATCACAGTTATGCTCATACTCCCTGAAGGTGATATTGGACATTGGACTAAAACAGGGGTTGGCAACCTTTCGGAAGTGGTGTGCTGAGTCTTCATTTATTCACTCTAATTTAAGGTTTCGTGTGCCAGTTATACATTTTAATGTTTTTTAGAAGGTCTCTCTCTACAAGTCTATATATAATATAACTAAACTAGTGTTGAATTATAAAATAAACAAGGTTTTCAAAATGTTTGAGAAGCTTCATTTAAAATTAAATTAAAATGTTGATCTTACGCCACCAGCCTGCTCAGCCCGCTACTGGTCTGGGGTTCTGTTAACCTAGGCTGGCAGTGGGCTGAGAGGGGCCTGCAGCTGGGATCCCAGCTGGGAAGGGTCCAGCAGCCAGAAACCCAGACCAGCAGCGGGCTGTGCGGGGCCAGTGGCCGGGACCCCAGACCGGCAGTGCGCTGACCAGCTCAGCCCACTGCTGCTCAGGGGTTCCATCCACCAGCTCCTGCCAGCTGGGATCCCGGCTGCTGGACCCACTCATCACACTGCCAGTCTGGGATCCTGGCCCTGCCCACATACAGTGGGTTCCTACCTTCTCCCTGGTTCTGGCCCATTCTCTTCCTCTCTCTGTACTGACCTGAGGGTGAGAGGGCACTGAGAACAGGGCTGGGGGTGAAGCGTCTGGGCAGGAGCTAGAATGAGGGAGGAGGCTCAGGATTGGGGCAGGATTTTTGTGTGGGGGGCACTTACCTGGGCAGCTCCCATTTGGTGTGAGGGGTGCAGGTGGGAATGTGATGGGGGGTGAAGGAGTTGCCGTTTGATGCTCAGGGTGGGGGTGGGGATGTGCGGGGTGCATGGAATGTGGGGGAGCTGGGAATGTGGGTATGTGAATTCTCCAGCACCTTGCATATATTAGCATTGTTTGTGGTGAACAAAAGATGATTATAATAGTCTTGTGGTTGGACAACATCAACCTTAAAATATCGAGTTCAGGAGTGTCCGTCAGTCTCTGAGAATAGACATTTGAAACCAATCCATCACTCTGAAGGTCCTGACCTCAGCCTAAAGTGGGGAGGTGACCTGACTGACAAACGTGTGATCCCTTTATCTCCTCTACTTAATTCCATGCTAACAGATGCAGAGAATAATATTGTACATGTGTTGGACCAGAAACCACAAGAAGGAATCCAACACTTGTCATGAAACCTCAGGCCAAAAAACAATCTGTGTCAATATTGAACTCTTCTAGATCAATGTCTTGTTACCTTATTGAGCACAACACTAGCCACGAGAGAGTTCAATCAGCTCAGGCAGAGTTTTTGGTTTATTACATACAGTATCTCAGCACAGTTGAGGGGACTAGACTTGCTGGCACGATTTAGCTGCTTTGTGCTGCTCCAACATCACAAAGCAGCTGTAAACCCAACATAACTGGCCAATCCAGTCTGATTTACAGTTGCTTTGCCACCATAGTCAGTAGCGCAAGACAACCAGAGAATGCTAGAGAATCTGGTTTGAGACACTGGCTTTAAAACTGTATAAGCCTGATTCACCATGGCAACTAGTTTATTCCTGATGACACTCTATTGACTTCCATGGAGTTACACTGGCCTGGAACTGAAGTAAATGTAGCAATGAAACAAGTCTTGTATTTACATCCTTATCATATTAAGGGGAGTAGAGATTAGCTGTATGTTTCATAAAGTGATGCTTGCTTTTCTCCTTTTTCATCTCTTAAGTTAAACATCTCTTTTTGAAACCAGAAAGATATGTGCTGCTTCATTTAGCACTCTGACATACAGGGAGCTGAACACTGATAGTGGTTATTTTAAATCTCACAATGTAACCTTATGTCAAACAGATAAGTATCCTACAAATATCCACTCTACCAGTTTAAAAATGAGATATTAATTTGTATGGACGCTGACATTAATCAAAGGCAGTGGCAGCTCAGCTTACAAGAGTCAAGATAAAGGTCTTCATGTTTCCTTTTAATAGTAGTCAGTGTTAGAGGAAGAATATAAGTTTTACATAGGGTATCTAAACACACTTGAGGAGACCAAATTCCTGCATTTCTGGTAAGAGGTTGTGCATGATGGTCTCTCATCCGATAGCACAACTTGCAGATTTACAATGAAGGGACTCTTGCTCTTCCCACCCTATTAAGTGCCCCTCATTTTGGGGTTAAGATGTATGATACTTCAGAGCATATAACTAAGTTTTAAATTCATAAAATATGCAAATAGGGATGCCGAATCGCCTTGCTGCAAATAACAGCTACGATCTGGAAGAAGATTAAGTTGGTTTGCCAAGATGATACAGTTGTTTAGGTGCTTCTTGTAGGAAAGTAACAAGAAAATTGTGCAACATCTGTGTAACTTTAACTGAATTATATAATTAATACATGCAACTATATACAGTACATTACAGTAATATAAACATATTGGAACAGCATTTAAAATTGTGTGCTTTTTTAAATAATACATTCTCAGTGTTCTGAAATGGTGAAGAGAATAACTTCTTATAAATAGAGTTCATCATAGTTATGGGATTTACATTTAGTTTTGCTATCTGGGAATGTTATCAAAGTACAACACTTTGGCATGCCTTTAGGTATTTGGAAAAGGTATTGTAGCACTGTAGTTTGGCATGTCCCCAGATATCTGGGAATGATATCAAAGCACAACAATTTGGCATCTGTATATTTCAAAAGTTCCCTTAGGCACCAGTAGAGATAAACTGAGGGGAAAATATCGACTATCTGTATCATCCAGCATTATTCCATGTCACAGATCCTTCCTACATGGAATCATTTTAAAAATAATCAAATGAGAGTACAATATAAATACCTACTTGTTGTTTAAAGCTTTACTTTTAAAAATATCACTTCTGTGTATTTTCATACTATTAAATGGGTTTAAAAACATTAATGTATTACCTTTGCTTTTCTTCTTTGAATGCGAGCTCTGTCCTTTGCAGTGATAGTCACTCTACTGGCTCTGTAAAAAAGCAGGGATGCTAAGTTTAGAGTAAAGACATAATGGTATTTCATCCCAAGCATTACTGCACCACCTATGGTGACTATTCCAGTACTCTTGTTATGGTATTGCTAGGATTTTAAACAAAACCAAGAATGTAACTTAAAGGCATACTATCAATATTATAGAATCATATTTTTAAGCGCTGCAGAAATGTGGGATACTAACATAATAACCATTGATTAAAATTGTCAGATTTAAATAATATTTTAATTTACACTATTTCTGCTGTTTAATTGTTGCATTTCACTCTGAAGGGATGTGAAATTAAATTGTCCAGTGTCATATTTTATATGTAGGTAGCTTTTACTTTTGACTCCTTCACTGCCAATAGTACTTCTAGGTTTGCTTTGTATTGCATATAAAGGTAACTGAATAGCTGAGTGGGTACATTCAGTGCAGGAATGAGGAGAATACTAGAAGGAGCCTAGAGACAGTCTGAAGGAGAAGAGAAGGTAGTGGAAGCTTGAGTAGTATGTATATGAGTTTACTTGAATCTCATTGAGTGCCTATGCTGAATCAAAATACATTATCTTGTTTTTTTTACCACATTGCAAAAGGATGTTTAAATTAAAAAAAAAAAAGTTTAGTTTAAAAAAAAATCCTGACAATAATACTAATCAGAGTTGTAAAACTTTTAAAAGTGCTTAAAGTTTTAAGCCAAGTTATTTGACAGTGTCCCTTTGACATGAGTGGGATGAAACTTCAAAGTGTTCCTGAAAGGTTTTCTCCCAGGGTGCCTATATTTCTAATAATGCCTTGGTTTCAAATGGATATGTCTTTAATAATAAAATGAATGAAGTACAATACCCAGAATGTTCTGTACTTGTTTATTTTCATCATGTATAATTTTCCTAGTATAAGTGATTCATACATTCAAGGATTTAGCTACTATTTTATCTCCATTATGAAATGTGCACAATATTCCTTCTGAGGATAGATTATGGCTGGTCCTTCAGTGAGTGCACAAGGGAAAATTTCATATTTGCATCTCACTACATGCATGGGCAAATAGGAGACTTTGTACTTACTGCTTGATCCAAAGCCCATTGAGGTCAATAGAAAGATTCTCATTGACTTCAATAGGTCCTGGATCAGAACATAAGGCAAACTGCACTGCAGGGCTAGTTACACCATTAGCTTTAGCGTCATCAGTGGGGCAAAGGCACTACAGGAAGGCAAGAAGACTAGAGGCCGTGTTCCATGTCTCATTTTGCATTGGCGATAGAGTTGGCTGGGCATACGGTTGAGGGGATGTCAGTCCTCTTCAATGGTGGTGCAGTGGCAATGCTGTTCCTGCACTCCAGGGAACTCTCATAATTCAGCCTGCTGTGTTAAGCTCAACTCTTCACATTGAAAAACATTCCTGTGCTTTGGGAAGAGCAAGACTTTATCCTAGTGATAAGAAGAGCTCTATGTGAATTCCAAAGCTTATCTCTCTCTCCAACAGAAGTTGATCCAATAAAAAAGATTGCCTTACCTTCCTTGCTTCTCTAATGTACTGGGACCAACACAGCTGCACACCACTACATATCCCAGTAATACTGAATGTTGTGTGCTGCTCTCCCATTCTTCTTAGGGATTAAGACTAAGTGAGGCTATCTCAGAATCAGGTTCAATATTTTTTTTGACAGTTTAAGAAATATCCCTGGATTTGCTAAACCAATATAACTTTATTTTAATATATTCCTACTTCATTTGTCTAACAGAATCTACCCCAGTTTTATACCTTTGACAGAAAGATGAAATATCCAGTCTAATCTTTTCTGCAATTCAATGGGGTGAATAATGTGAAATTCTATATTTCATTGTGAAAGTAATTTTTAGTTCTAGCTGGAGCTTTCCCAATTTCTCCATACTGAAAGATATGCATGCGAGACTGTGAAAGCCATAAAGTAATACACTTAGCTGTGCTATACATTAATATGAGAACAGTTATTATGATTATAATTCCATTTTAGATCTAAGAAACCTGGAAATTGTAAAAGTACACTAATGTATCTCATCCTCAGGTGTCCAAACACATAGGTATTTTATTTATTTTATTTTTTGTATCTGTTCAAATGAGGATCTAACTCTTCATTAAAACAATGTTATTACATAGTGTCAAAGTCTGCCTATTTTTAGATGTCTAGAGTTTGAAGGGCAAGCTAAAAATTCCCACAGTCAAAGGGGAGACTTACGCATTATGAATACAATCGTATACCCAGAAACCTTCCCCCATAAACCTTGTAGATAAGGAAAAGTGTGTGTGTGTCATTTTTTATTGCATGCAGTGTGTTGTCAATTATAGGTTTATCCCAGCTTTTTTTTTCTTCTCCTATTCTCCTCCATTTAAAAACCCACCATATAAACCCACCATATAAAAAAACTCTGCTTAAAACAGTAATTTCATCTGGAATAAAATATGGCTAGTACCTCTGGCATCATTTTGAGTTCTGCTCACATAGAGTGGGTTTCTTCATCAAATCTGCAAAAATGTTAATGTAACTATCAAGAAAGAAAATGGATTTTAATGTAAGAACTGGCTGTAAATAGAAAAGTTCTGAGACTGAGATAACATTCTTATTTTAGTGCTGCCCAAAGGGTTCTATAATGGAGTAGTTATATGTTAAAATTCATGCTGGAAACATGTCACAGTAAGCAGAATTAACTTTCTGACTGTTTGTTCCACTCCATCCTGTGAAAGGCACAGTTCACTTGTGCTGACTTCAACTGCTTTTAGCTCTGCAAATGGAGCAATAGTTAGAGCAGGCCTGCACGACTCGTAAAGCGGCAAGGGCCACATTATTCCAAAGAAAACAGCTGAGGGCCAAACCCCTCCGGCCCCATAGAAACACCCCTCTAGGACCTCCCAGCCAGCTGGAAACACCCTGCCCCAACACGCCCAGCCCTGCAGAAACAAACCCTCCTTCCCCAGCGCCGCCCCATCAAAACAGCTGTGGGCCAAAAAGGAAGGTTGGGGAGGTGATACTTGATTTTAAATCAACCGGGGTTCCCAGTTGAAGAGGTGGTTGGGAGCTGTCAGGGGCAAATTAAAGGGCCCGGGGCTCTGGCAGCTGGGGGACCCCGGATCTTTGCCAGGCTGGGGCAGGGATTTAAAGGGTCCAGAGCTCCTGCCGCTGAGGGGAGCCCGAGCCCTTTAAATCCCAGCCCCAGCCCATCCACTGGAACTGTGGCCGGGATTCAAAGGGCTCTGGGCTGCCTGCAGCCGCGGAGAGCCCTGAGCCCTTTTAAATCTCAGCCGCCGTCGGGATTCAAAGGGCTCTGGGCTGCTCGTGGTGGCAGGGAGCCCTAAGCCCTTTAAATCTTAGCCGCGGCTGGGATTCTCTGCGGGCAGTCCAGAGCCCTTTGAATCTCGGCCGCAGCTGGGATTTAAAGGGCTCTGGGCTCCCCGTGGCTGCGGGCAGCCCAGAGCCCTTTGATTCCCGGCCGCAGCTGAGATTTAAAGGGGTCTGGGCTCCCCATTGCTGCGGGCAGGTCAAAACCTTTTGAATCCCGGCCCAGGCTGAGATTTAAAGGGCTCTGGGCTCCCCATCACTGCAGACAGCTCAGAGCCTTTTGAATCCCGGCCGTGGCTGGGATTTAAAGGGCTCTGGGCTCCCCGTCGCTGCGGGCAGGTCAAAACCTTTTGAATCCCGGCCACGGCTGGGATTTAAAGGGTTCTGGGCTCCCCACGGCTGCGGGCAGCCCAGAGCCCTTTGATTCCCTGCCGCAGGCTGCACAGTGAGCCTCCACGGGCCGCATATGTTGTGCAGACCTGAGCTAGAACAGTGGTGAAAAATCATTATTTTTTCTCACCTTTACACAAAGATGAGGTTTGGACCAGCTTTTGTGAAAGTGTGAAAGATAAGTTGAATACATAAGGGTTCCATTTGTGCACACTTTCCAAAGGCATGTCAGAACTGCAGTCCCTAAACTCTGAGTGCAATTTGGAAAAATCAGTGCCTAAAAAAGGATGGTAGAGCTCTAAAATGTCAAATATGTTTGTCCTGCTTTTCTCATGAAATATTTTGCACACTTCTAATTTCAGAATTTTCTTTCTATTGCAAGATGATTGTAAGAAATTTAACTGGTTGCTCCAGTTTCATGCTGTTAGGATTTTAATGCAATTGCACTGGTGTAAAACTGGACTCAGTGATGAATCAGGCCCACCATTTCTAAAATACTGCAAAAAGTATGAGACCATGACCCTGAATCTGATGAGTCATGAAGAGAACACTGTCTTGGATATGAGGTGGATAGAAGAAATTGGTCTTCCATCCCTCATTTCTGTAACTCCAGGTGCCTCAATAGCTGGACTGTTCTGAAAGGTCCCTCTGTTATGGACATATTGCTACTGCTTCTGAGTTCTCACAAGCTCTCTTTTATTATCTTTATCCTTTTTTATTTTTATTATTCATTTATTACATTTTTCAAGGGGGTGGCACTGATCATCATGCCACATAGACAGAGTTGTATGATTCTTTTGTTAGGAAACCCAAAACCTTGTGAAATTAACCTGATTTCAGGTTTTGTAACTTAGCCCAGCATTAATGAAAACTCCGCTTATGTTTGCAAATATTTTCAGCAAACTGATTTATTATTTTACAGCAAAACTGTGACATGCTGAGTGTGGCTTGTTTTCATTGTGCTGGGTAAAACTTAAGAGTTTTGATTCAATTTCAGTTTGAATTAGGAGATTGTTAGACTCTGAACGTCCAGAAAACACAAAAGAAAAGTAAAGAAACAATTATCACAAAACCTTGTGATCTGAGATATTTGTCATTTAATGCATATCTTGCATTTTCCTCTGAGGTATCTAATACTGATTCTGTTGGAGACAGGGCACCAAGTTAAATTGACCCTGGGGCTCATCCAGTATGGCAAGTTCCTATGTTTCAAACTGTACTGTCCAACATTTTCATTGCAGGGCCAAATCCTGCTTTTGTAAGTCTACAGGCTTGAAACACTATACCTGATTAAGGAAAAAAAAAAAAGGCTTAGACAGCTGACACACATCCTTTCTTCTGGTCTTTAACTGATTACTTGAATATTGCACCGTGGTGTCAAGAAAGTGGACCTCCCGTGTAGATTGGTCCAGGCTGAGGTTGATGGTGCAAATAAGTGATGGTCACATTAACACCACCCTATATCGAAAACCTACCGACCGCTATGCCTACTTTCATGCCTCCAGCTTCCATCCCGGACACATCACACGATCCATTGTCTACAGCCAAGCACTGAGGTACAACCGCATCTGCTCTAACCCCTCAGACAGAGACCAACACCTACAAAAACTCCACCAAGCATTCTCAAAACTACAATACCCACACGGGGAAATAAGGAAACAGATCAACAGAGCCAGACGTGTACCCAGAAGCCTCCTACTGCAAGACAAACCCAAGAAAGAAACCAACAGGACTCCACTGGCCATCACATACAGCCCCCAGCTAAAACCTCTCCAACGCATCATCAAGGATCTACAACCCATCCTGGACAATGATCCCACACTTTCACAGGCCTTGGGTGGCAGGCCAGTCCTTGCCCACAGACAACCTGCCAACCTGAAACATATTCTCACCAGTAACTGCACACCGCACCATAATAACTCTAGCTCAGGAACCAATCCATGCAACAAACCTCGATGCCAACTCTGCCCACATATCTACACCAGCGACACCATCACAGGACCTAACCAGATCAGCCACACCATCACTGGTTCATTCACCTGCACATCCACCAATGTAATATACGCCATCATATGCCAGCAATGCCCCTCTGCTATGTACATTGGCCAAACTGGACAGTCTCTACGGAAAAGGATAAATGGACACAAATCAGACATTAGGAATGGCAATATACAAAAACCTGTAGGGGAGCACTTCAACCTCCCTGGCCACACTATAGCAGACCTTAAGGTGGCCATCCTGCAGCAAAAAAACTTCAGGACCAGACTTCAAAGAGAAACTGCTGAGCTTCAGTTCATCTGCAAATTTGACACCATCAGCTCAGGATTGAACAAAGGCTGTGAATGGCTTGCCAACTACAGAACCAGTTTCTCCTCTCTTGGTTTTCACACCTCAACTGCTAGAACAGGGCCTCATCCTCCCTGATTGAACTGACCTCATTATCTCTAGCTTGCTTGCTAGCATATATATACTGCCCCTGGAAATTTCCACCATATGCATCTGAAGAAGTGGGTATTCACCCACGAAAGCTCATGCTCCAAAAACGTCTGTTAGTCTATAAGGTGCCACAAGATTCTTTGCTGCTTGTGCATGAAAAGTTGCCCAGCATAGAAATACTACTTTCTTTCATTTCATCTCAATCTAAACCCTGTCCACTTCCACTAAAGATTTGTTTTCCTGTATGCTATAACTTCAGTAAATAATTTTCTCTTTTGACCCTTTACTTACATATTAACTTTTGTTTTGCATTTACTTGCATAAGGTAAAGAACATTCCCTTCACAGTCACTTACATCCATGAGCACTTATAAAGCCAGACTAAATGTATTTTGAAGGGAACTGTGTTGGATAATAGGGTACATTCTGAACTCTTTCCTAACCACTCTTCCAGCCCTGGGTCAGAACATGGACTTTGCCCTTTATTTTGATGTTCGGTATTGGCAGGAAAAATCAAAATTTTCCATAGACTGAAACTCCAATATTCCATTTCAGAAAAATCAACACAACACTTTAGCTTTGATCTTATTAAAAAGTAGCTTTGATTAAATCAAAATTTTCATTTAGACTTTATCAGCTTTACTTTTATTATATTGATAGGTTAGAGGTTGATATATTTAACAATCTACATTTATAGTTTTAAAATAAACTACATAAATATAGTTCACATTCATAATCTCTTGTATAGCTTGTTGAAAATTAGAGTTAATTTTATATACTTTTTAAAAAAATATTGGCATTGCTAATAATTTGTATTTACTATAGTAATTTGTTTGGAAATAGATACTTGGTTTGTTCACTGTTAATTGTAGTATTTTAATTGGTAACACATTTGTATTGTGTATTGAAAACTGTATTACAAATTTGTAAGATACCACTTTAAATGCTCAGAGGCTCTTCCTGGTCCTATATGTGGACTGTGGGACTGTGCAGAGACATATGCAATCTGTACTATGCAGAGGCAGTTCTGCGACAAGCTATCCTGCAGCAAGATGGAGGGAGTTGTGCCTTTATGCCTTAGGAGCAGCCTGCTTTCTCTGCTCTGTTTTTGGTTCTTGTGTGTTAGGCTTCTGGGTTTTAAGAAATAAAATAGTGTTACTTTTCAGCTTTTCTGAGGGTATGTCTATATTACAAAATTAGGTTGAATTTATAGAAGTTAATATTTTAGAAATCGATTTTATACAGTTGATTGTTTGTGTCCCCACTTAAGACCATTAAGACCATTAACTCAGTGGAGTGTGTCCACAGTACTGAGGCTAGCATCGACTTCCAGAGCGTTGTACTGTGGATAGCTATCCCACAGTTCCCACAGTCTCTGCCGCCCATTGGAATTCTGGGTTGAGATCCCAATGCCTGATGGGTCAAAAACATTGTCGTGGGTGGTTCTGGGTACATGTCGTCAGCCCCTCCCTCCCTCCATGAAAGCAACGGCAAACAATCATTTCGAGCCTTTTTTTCCTGGGTTACCCATGCAGATGACATACCACAGCAAGCATGGAGCCCATTCAGCTCACCGTCACTGTACGTCTCCTGGATGCTGGCAAATGTAGCACAGCATTGCTACACAGCAGCAGCTCATTGCCTTTTGGCAGGAGATGGTACATTACGACTGGTAACCATCATCATCATCTCCTGGGTGCTCTTTTAGCCGACCTCGGTGAGGTCGGTCGGGGTGCCTGGGCAGACATGGGTGCTCCTGGCAGACCTTGGAGTGGTCTGTGGGGGGCACCTGGACATAAATGGGAGTGACTTCAGGTCATTCTCTTGTTAAGTTTCATCTCATAGACATTCAGTCTTGTCTGCAGTCGTACTGCACTGTCTTCTGGTGAGCAGCCAGGGAGAACCTAGGAGACAACGACGGCTAGCAGTCGTACTGCATGGTCTGCTGCCAGCCTAAGATGTATAAGATAGATGGAGTGGATCAAAACAAGAGAGAGACCAGATTTGTTTTGTATTTGTTTTGTATTAATTTGTATTCATTTGCTCCTCCTCTCCCTACCTCCATGAATAGTGGGGGGAGGGATAGCTCAGTGGTTTAAGCATTGGTCTGCTAAACCCAGGGTTTTGAGCTCAATCCCTGAGGGGGCCATTTTGTGTCACAGATGTGTGTGCTTCTCCTTGATGCAAACACACCCCTTTTGTTGATTTTAATTCCCTGTAAGCCAACCCGCACAGATCACCATGGAAATTATGAACATTGTAAACACCATGCGTGTTATCCTGCAGTATATGCAGAACCAGAACCTGCAAAAGCAAAACCAGGTGAAGAGGCAATGGCAGGGTAGTGACGAGAGTGATGAGGACATGGGCACAGACTTCTCTCAAAGTACAGGGTCCAGCAATGTGGACATCATGGAGTTAATGGGGCAGGTTCACGCCATGGAACGCCAATTCTGGGCCTGGAAAACAAGCACAGCCTGGTGGGACAACATAGCGTTGCATGCACTGGATGATTCCCAGTGGCTGCGAAACTTTCACATTCATAAGGACACTTTATGGAACTTTCTGTCTTGCTTTCCCCTGCCATGAAGCCTCAGAATACCAAGATGAGAGCAGCTCTCACAGTTGAGAAGCGAGTGGCAATAGCCCTGTGGAAGCTTGCAACACCAGACAGCTACTGGTCAGTCAGGCATCAATTTGGAGTGGGCAAATCTACTGTGGGGGCTGCTGTGATCCAAGTAGGCACTGCAATCCAAGAGCTGCTGATATCCAGGGTAGTGACTCTGGAAAATGTGCAAGTCACAGTGGAAGGCTTTGCTGCAATAGGATTCCCTAACTGTGGTGGGGCGATAGACGGAACCCATATTTCTATCTTGGTACCGGAGCACCAAGGCAGCGAGTACATAAACTGCAAGGGGTACTTTTCAATGGTGCTGCAATCACTAGTGGATCACAAGGAACGTTTCACCCACATCTGTGTGGGATGGCTGGGAGATGTACATGACGCTCGCATCTTCAGGAACTCTGGTCTGTTTCAAAAGCTGCAGGAAGGGACTTTCTTCCCAGACCAGAAAATAACCATTGGGGATGTTGAAATGACTATAGTTATCCTTGGAGACCCAGCCTACACCTTAATGCCATGGCTCATGAAGCTGTACACAGGCACTCTGGACAGTAGTCAGGAGTTGTTCAATTATAGTTTGAGAAAGTGCAGAATGGCAGTAGAATGTGCATTTGGACATATGAAAGCATGCTGGTACAGTTTACTGACTCGGATAGACCTCAGCGAAACCAATATTCTCATTGTTATTACCGCTTGCTGTGTGCTCCACAATATCTGTGAGAGTAAGGGAGAGACATTTATGGTGGGGTGAAAGGTTGAGGCAAAACAGCTGGCCACTGATTATGCGCAGCCAGACACCAGAGAGGTTGGCAGAGTACAGGAGGGTACGGTACACATCAGAGAAGCTTTGAAAACCAGTTTCATGATTGGCCAGACTACAGTGTGAAAGTTCTGTTTGTTTCTCCTTGATGAACATCCCCCTCCTTGGTTCACTCTACTTTCCTGTAAGCTAACCACCCTCCCCTCCCACCTTCCATCACTGCTTGCAGAGGCAATAAATTCACTGTTGCATCACATTCATGCATTCTTTATTAATTCATCACACAAGTAGAGGGATAACTGCCAAGGTACCCCAGGAGGGGTTGGGGAGGAGGGAAGCACCAGGTGGGGTGGGGGAGGAGGGAAGGACATGGCCACATTGCACTTTAAAACTTATTGAATGCCAGCTTTCTGTTCCTTTGGCAGTCCTCTGCGGTGGAGTGGTTGAGTGCCCGGAGGGCCTTCCCCCCACGTTCTTGGGCATCTTAGTGAGGAGGCTATGGAACTTGGGGAGGAGGGTGGTTGGTTACACAGGGGCTGTAGTGGCAGTCCGTGCTCATGCTGCCTTTCCTGAACCGCAGCCATACACTGGAGAATATCAGTTTGTTCCTCTAGTAGCCTCACCATTGCCTCTTGCCTTCTGTCAGCAAGCGGATGCCAACTATCATCTTCAGCCCGCTACCTGTCCTCGCGTTCATATTGTGCTTTCCTGGACTTTGACATTGTCTGGCTCCATGCATTCTTCTGTGCTCTTTCAGTGTGGGAGGACTGCATGAGCTCAGAGAACATTTCATCACAAGTGCATTTTTTTTGCCTTCTAATCTTCGCTAGTCTCTGGGAAGGAGAAGATAGTGTGAGCACTGAAACATTTGCAGCTGGTGGAGGAAAAAAAAGGAGAGTGGTAGTTAAAAACACACATTTTAGAGAACAATGGGTACATTCTTTCACGTAAACCTTGCTGTTAACATTACATAGCACATGTGCTTTTGATATAAGGTTATGTTTTGCCTCTTATTGAAGTTATGGCAGTTTGGTGTGAGAGATCTTTCATGCAGGGCTGGGCAACAGAATTTGGCTTGCAGGCAGCCATGATAAGACACAGTCTTTTGGCTTCTTTAACCTTCATAACATGTGGGAATTATTTTAAACAGCAGTGCCCTCATTTCCCACACCAAGCAGCCATTGGGGTGGCCATTTAAAATGAGTTGTCAATTTAAAAGGAGGGGCTGTGGTTTTCAGGTTAATGTGCAGCACAAACCCAACTAACCTCCCCCCCTGCCCCCCCCACATGCAATTATCTGGGATGATCACTTCACCCCTCGCCCCACATTTCTGTTCAGCCACAGGCAAACAGCCCAGCAGGAACAAGCAGCTCTGAATGTCCCCTTAATAAAATCAACCTTTTTCAACCAGGTGACCATGAATGGTATTACTGTCCTGAGGATAACACAGAGAGGTAAAGAATGAATGTTGTTTGAATGCCATAAATACCAGGACCATACGATATGTTAAGCAATGGTTCCAGAGTATGTGCTACTGGCCTGGTGTGGTAAAGTGTCCTATTATGGAGGATGGAATAAGGCTGCCCTCCCAGAAACCTTTTGCAAAACTTTGGGAGTACATCCAGGACAGCTTTATGGAGATGTCCCTGGAGTATTTATGCTCCATTTCCAGACACATTAACAAACTTTTCCAGTAGCTGTACTAGCCGCGAATGCCAGGGCAAATTAATCATTAAACGCTCTTGCTTTTAAACCATGTCTAATATTTACAAAGGTACACTCACCAGAGGTCCCTTTTCTGCCTGGCGGATCCAAGAGGCAGCCTTGGGTGGTTTTGGTGGGTACTGGCTCCAGGTCCAGGGTGAGAAACAGTTCCTGGCTGTCGGGGAAAATGGTTTCTTGTCTTGGTTTCTGTCAGCTATCTTCAACCTCCTCCTCATCATCTTCCTCATCCCAAAAACCCTCATTTCTGTTGCGTGCTACTCCATTGATGGAGTCAAAGCACAGAGTTAGGGTAGTGGTGGCTGCACCTCCTATAATGGCATGCAACTCATCATAGAAGTGGCATGTCTGGGGCTCAGACCCGGAGCGGCCGTTTGCCTCTCTCGTTTTTTGGTAGGCTTGCCTCAACTCCTTAAGTTTCATGTGGTACTGCTGCAGGTCCCTGTTATAGCCTCTGTCCTTCATGCCCTTGGAGATTTTTTCAAATGTTTGGGCATTTCATCTTTTGGAGCAGAGTTCTGATAATATGGATTTGTCTCCCCATACAGCGATAAGATTCCGTACCTCCTGTTCTGTCCACGCTGGAGCTCTTTTGTGATTCTGGGACACCATCATCTTCACTCACCTGCAGATTGCCAAGCTGGCCAAACAGGAAATGAGATTCAAAAGTTTGCAGGCCTTTTCCTGTCTACTTGGCCAGTGCATCTGAGTTGAGAGTGTTGTCCAGAGCAGTCACAATGGAGCACTCTGGGATAGCTCCTGGAGGCCAATACCATTGAATTGTGACCACACTACCCCAAATTCGACCAGGCAAGGTCGATTTCAGGGCTAATCCTCTCGCTGGGGGAGTAGTACAGATATAGATTTTAAGAGCCCTTTAAGTTGAAAAAAAACTGCTTTGTTGTGTGGACGGGTACATTGAATCGATGTAATGCTGCTAAATTCGACCTAAACTCATAGTGTAGACCAGGGCTGAGAGAGTATTTTATGTTTTCACCTACTTTGTTTTACCTTGTAATTGATATAGGGTGTATATATATATACATATACATATATATATATATAAAAAATTAGATAATAATAAAATAACAGGGGAGTTTGAGTGGGAGTTTGCAAGGGAAGTTTTGGGGAAGACTAAAAGAGGCAGGCAGAGGAACACTGAAGGGAGTGTGCTACTGAAGGGAGCGTGCGGTGTTCTAGCAGTGTCTTGGTGCCTGTTGGGGGTTTGTTTTGCTGTGGGTGGCGGTGTTTTGGGTTGGCTTGTGTTTCCCAGATTTACAGGATTTAGGTGGGAAGCCTATGAAAGATACAGAGGCAGCATTCATAGTGACACAAGCAGTGGAAGACACAATGAAGATGTAGTCAATTATTTAAGCTCAGTACCAATGTGGACACAAGAACAAATGGATATAAACTGGCTATCAGGAAGTTAAGACTTGAAATTAGACAAAGGTTTTTAACCATCAGAGGAGTGAAGTTCTGGAACAGCTTTCCAAGGGGAGTAGTGGGGGCAAAAGAAATATCTGGCTTCAAGACTAAGCTTGATAAGTTTATGGACGGGATGGTATAATGGGATTGCCTAATTTTTGCAATTAATTCATCTTTGACTACTGGTGGTAAATATGTTCAGTGGCTTGTGATGGGATGTTAGACGGGGTGGGATCTGAGTTACTACAGAGAATTCTTTCCTGAGTGCTGGCTGGTGAGTCTTGTCCACATGCTCAGGGTTTACCTGATTGCCATACTTGGGGTCGGGAAGGAATTTTCCTCCAGGGCAGATTGGCAGAAGCCCTGGGGCTTTTCTGCCTTCTTCTACAGCGTGGGGCACAGGTCACTTGCTGGAAGAGTCTCTGCACCTTGAAGTCTTTAAAACATGATTTGAGGACTTCAATGGCTCAGACACAGGTTTGATACGGGAGTGGATGGGTGAGATTCTGTGGGCTGCATTGTGGAGGAGGTCAGACTAGATGATCATAATGGTTCCTTCTGACCTTAAAGTCTATGAGTCTAATTCACCTCATACAAGTACTGAAGAGCAATCTCCTTATTGTGAAAATGTAACTCACAAATGCAGGTTGTTGGTTTTTTTCCTTTGGTTATATAACTGCACTCAAAAACAAAACTGTGTCAAACTTTAGAGCAGGGATTGGCAACCTTTAGCATGCAGCCCGCCAGGGATGGGGCTGAGGGATGTGCTGGCCTCTGCTTCCCGCCGCCCTCATTGGCCTGGAGCAGCGAACTGCAGACAGTGGGAGCCGTGACTGGCTGAACCTTTGGATGAGGCAGGTAGCCAAACTGGCCTGGCCCGCCAAGGTGCTTACCCTGGTGAGCCATGTGCCAAAGGTTGCTGATCCCTGCTTTACAGCCTACAAGTCAACTCAGTAGTACTTCTTATTCTGCCAATCGCTAAGACAAACAAGTTTGTTTACTGACGGGAGATACTGCTGCCTGCTTCTTATTTACAATGTTACCTGAAAGTGGGAACAGGTGTTTGAATGTCACTTTTGTAGATGGTGTTGTAAGGTATTTACATGCCGGATATGCTAAACATTCAAGTGCCTCTTCATTCCACCATTCCAGAGGACATCCCATAATGATGTTCATTAAAAAAAATAATGCAGCAATTAAATGTGTGACTGTATACCTTGGGGGAAAATTGAATGTCTCTTGCTCTGTTTTACCCGCATTCTGCATATATTTCATGTTTAGCAGTCTCAGATGGTTCTTTTTAAAAACATTTTCACAGCAGATTTGACAAAACACAAGAAGGTTGCCTGAGATTTCTAAAAATAGCTAATAGCATTCGACACAAGATTTAAGAATTTGAAGTGCTGTCCAAAATCTGAGAGGGATGAGGTGTGAAGCATGCTTTCAGACGTCTGAAAAGAGCAACACTTGATGTGAAAACTACGGAAGCTAAACCACCAAAAAAGAAAATCAACCTTCTGATCATGGCATCTCACTCAGATGATAAAATGAACATGCGTCAGTCCACACTGCTTTGGATCGTTATTAAGCAGAACCATCATCAGCATGAAAACATGTCCTTTGGAATAGTGGTTGAAGCATGAAGGGACATATGAATCTTTAGCACATCTGGCACGTAAATATCTTGCAATGCCAGCTACAACAGTGCCCTGCAAATGCCTGTTCTTGCTTTCAGGTGATACTGTAAACAATAAGTAGGCAGCATTATCTCCTGCAAACTGTAACCAACCTTGTTTGTCTGAGTGATTGGCTGACCAAGAAGTAGGACTGAGCGGACTTGTAGACTCTAAAGGTTTACATTGTTTTATTTTTGAATGCAGCTTTTTTTTGTACATAACTCTACGTTTGTAAGTACAACTTTTGTGATTAAAAAAAAGTACTTATATGAGGTGAATTGAAAAATAACTTTTTATTTGTTTTTAGAGTGCAAATATTTGTAATAAAAATAAATACAAAGTAAGCACTGTACACTTTGTATTCTGTGCTGTAATTGAAATTAATATATTTGAAAATGTAGGAAACATCCACAAATATTTAAAATAAATGGTTTCTATTGTTGTTTAACAGCACAATTAATCACAATTATTTTTTTTAATTGCTTGACAGCCCTAGCAATTAATAAATACCTGAGGAATGTTTCAAATTAGTCAAATAAGCCTTTTGTGACAGAAAAACATTCCATTATAAAAAATTACAGCTGCTCCAGATGCTCATGTGTTTTGTTCCTTCAAGTAGTGTCAATGGTCAAATTCATCCACGGTGTGACCGCACTAGCTACAGAGGAGATATTCAAGGGATGCATTAACAAAGCAAACAGAGTTGGCCTTGTGATATATATATTTTAGAAGATGCCTGAAATGTTTCACTTTCTGTCTGAAAAAAAGAATCCATTTCCACTAACTTCTTGTATTTTTTGAGGTTTACTTTTTCAAGTCTTTCTGCTCAGTTCTTGAATGTTTTTTCTCTCTCTCTTCCCCAAATAGTTTAGTGGGATCTGAAAAAGGGAATTTGCCATAAACTCTATACCATTGAGAAGTGGAGGGAGGGAAAAAGGAAAAGAAAACCCAAATGCTTAGGAGAAAGAGATGAGGTCTCTCTGCCTTCCCTGAGAAAAGTGCTGTTAGCTTTAGGAAAGACATGTTCTTTTTCTACTAAGTATCTGCATTTTTTTCCAATTGGCCTGGAGACTCAGTCTGAAAGAGGGACAAAACATATCCAAGAGCAGGTCACTGTGAATCCAGTGAAACACTGTGTCATAAACAGATGGTTAAGGGATTATGTCTCTTTTACCTGTAAAGGACTAAGAAGCTCAGTAAACCTGGCTGACACCTGACCAGACGACTAATAGGGAGACAAGATACTCTCAAATCTTGGTGGAGGGGAGTCTTTGTTTGTGTTTTTTGTGTTGTTCGTTGTTCGCTCTCGGGACTGAGAGGGACAAGACGTACACCCAGGCTTCCCAATCTTTCTGAATCAGGCTTTCATGTTTCAAAATAGTAAGTAATAGCCAGGAAATGTGGATTAGTCTTATGTTTGTTTTCTTAACTTGTAAATGTGTCTTTTTGCTGGAAGGATTTTTACCTCTGTTTGCTGTAACTTTGAATCTCAGACTGGGGCTGGGGGGAGTCCCTCTGTGCTATATGAATCTGAGTAGCCTGTAAAGCATTTTCCATCCTGATTTTACAGAGATAATTTTTACCTTTTCTTTCTTTAATTAAAAGCTTTCTTTTTAAGAACCTGATTGATTTTTCCTAGTTTTACATTCCAAGGGATTGAGTCTAAACTCACCAGGGATTGGTGGGGAGAAAAGGAGGGGAGGATAGTTAATTCCTCTTTGTTTTAAGATCCAAGGAGTTTGGCTCTGTGTAGCCTCTCAAGGCAACCCAGGGAGGGGAGAGTCTGGGGGGAAAAAGTGGAGAATGGTTAATTTCTCCTTGTTTTAAGACCCAAGGGGTTTGGGTCTTGGGTTCCCCAGGGAAGGTTTTGGGGGAACAGAAGTGTGCCAGACACAGACTTCTGGCTGGTGGCAGCGTTACCAGATCTAAGCTAGGAATTAAGCTTAGAAGGGTCCATGCAGGTCCCCCACATTTTTACTCTAAAGTTCAAAGTGGGGGAAAAAACCTTGACATGGTAAGCAGTGTTGGGATTTCTAGGAACCAAAAGCCAGTAGGATTTTTTTTCTCTCCTTTCTAGCTGCTTGGAAAGCAGCCTGAGGGCAGAGGTGTTAAGTTTTTTTAACAAGGGTCTTTGTTAAGAGGAGGCTTCAAGCTGTGAGCCAGCAGACAGCCAGCAAAAGGCATTTACAAGTTAAATTGTCTTTTTTTTCTTTCGAACTCTCAGGTATAGCTAGTTAGAAAATCTCTGTTAACCAAGCAGCCTGAGCTGCAGACGTAGTGTGGACAGCACAAGAAAACAGAAAAAATGAGTGCCAAAAAAGCAGTTAAACAGGAAATGGTTAGGCTGGACGCAGAAGAGAAGGCCAATGAGGCTGACCGCAAGAGGAAGCTGGATATGAAAGAAATAGAAGAACAAGCCAAAGAGGCTGCCCACCAGAGGGCTTTGGAGCTCCAGAGGGAGGCCCACCAGCAGGCCCCGGAATTAGCAAAGGTTAAACTGGATGGAACAGCCAACCCTAACAACCCTTCTCCAGGTACTGTTTCCCATCCTAGAAAATTTCCCACTTACAAGGCAGGTGATGACACTGAGGCCTTCTTAGAAAACTTTGAAAGGACCTGCCATGGGTACAACATCTCTACAGAGCAGTACATGATAGAGCTGAGGCCACAGCTCAGTGGACCCTTAGCTGAAATACCTAAGGAATACATGAATGATTATAAACTTTTTCAAACTAAGGCCAGAATCAGAATGGGGCTAACACCTGAGCATGCCCGTCGGCGGTTCAGAGCCCTAAGGTGGAAACCAGATGTGTCCTTTACCCGATACGCCTACCACATTGGAAAGAATTGGAATGCCTGGATATCAGGAGCAAATGTTAAATCTCTGGACACAAATGGAGCAGTTCTTAGAGGGTGTTCCTGAGGAAATAGAAAGGTACATCCTAGATGGGAAGCCCAAAACTGTAACTGAGGTGGGGGAGATTGGAGCCAGACGGGTGGAAGTGGCAGAAAAGAAGAAAGCTACTAGCAAGGGGAGCGAATATCACAGGGGGAAAACAGAAAATAAACCCAAGACCCCATCTACAACCAAAGGAAAGCCCCAGACACCCTACTGTCCCACCTTACCAGTCTCCGGCAACCCACCTCGACCCAGTGACCAGTCAGCTGGGCGATGTTTTAAATGTAATGAACTGGGACATATAAAGGCTAACTATCCCAAGAACCCCAACCTAGTGCAGTTCATTACACCACCATCACACCAAAGACCCTGGGCCCAGATGCCACTCAAATATCCTCAGAGCGAAGAGAAACCTTAAGAGTGGGCAGAAAGAAGGTTATCGCATGAAGAGACACGGGGGCGTAAGTGTCAGCTATCCACTAATCCTTAGTGGACCCCAAATTCATCAACCCAGAGGCCCAAGTGACAATTTCCCCATTCATGTCAAAATCTGTAAACTTGCCTACAGCTGAACTGCTTGTCCAGTACAAGGGCTGGTCAGGAATGTGGACTTTTGCAGTCTATAACAATTATCACATCCCCATGCTACTTGAGGAAGACTTGGCCAACCAGGTGAAGCGGGCCAAGAGGGTGGGAATAGTTACACGCAGCCAAGCCAGGCAAGCTTCCAGACCCATCCCTGTTGCTGAGCCATCCACAAGGGCCCCGTCTGTGTTACCAGAGACCCAGACAGAGGTGGTGGACCCGGATCTCCTGCCAATGACTGCAACAGCCATAGTGCATCCAGTCCCTGAACCGGAACTGGAAAAGCAACCAGCACCAGAACCGTTGCCAGCACTGACGCCAGCACTTGCAAACCCATCTCCAACCCCAACGTCAGAGGGCGCCAGCTGGCCTGAACTGGCAGAAGCGGCAGACACCCTGTTATAAACAGATAGTTAAGGGTTAATGTCTCTTTTACCTGTAAAGGGTTAACAAGCTCAGTGAACCTGGCTGACACCTGACCAAAGAACCAATTGGGAGACAAGATACTTTCAAATCTGGGTGGAGGGAAGTCTTTGTTTTGTGCTCTTTTCTTTGTCCTCTGTTCTCTCGGGGGTCTAAGAAGGACCAGACATGTATACAGACTCTCCAATCTTTCTGAAAAAGTCTCTTCTATTCAATACTGTAAGTACTAGATGGCAGGCGGATTAGGCATTTGTTTGTTTTCTTTATTGCAAATGTGTATTTTGCTGAAATGATTTTAACTCTGTTTGCTGTAACTTGTATACTTAGGCTGGGAGGGGGAGTCCCTCTGGGCTACGTGAAGCTGAAAGACCCTGTAACGTATTCCATCTTGATTTTACAGAGGTAATTTTTACTTTTTTCTTTAATTAAAAGTTTTTTCTTTTAAGAACCTGATTGATTTTTTTATTCTTGGGTCTGAACTCACGAAGGATTGGTGGGGGAAGAGAGAGGGAAAGGTTAATTTCTCTCTGTGTTAGCATCCAAGGAGTGGGATCAGTGTCTCTCTCTCAGGGAGAGTCTGAGAGGGGGAGAGAAGGGGGGGTGAATTTCTTCTCTGTTTTAAGATTCAAGGAGGTTGAATCACAGTGATCTCCCAGTGTAACCCAGGGAGGGGAAAATCTGGGAGGAAGAAAGGAGGAGGGGAATGGTTTATTTCCCTTTCTTTTAAGACCCAGGGGGTTTGGGTCTTGGGTCCCCCAGGGAAGGTTTTGGGGGACAGAGAGTGTACCCAAACACTATATTTTGGGTTGGTGGCAGCGTGATAAGATCTAAGATAGGAATTCAGCTTAGAAGGGAACAAGCGGGTCTCCACTTTCTGGACGCTAAAGTTCAAAGTGGGAAAGGAGACCCTGACAAACCCCTATCCAGGAGGCTCAGCCAGAGCCTGAAATATCGCATAGTGCACCAGCGGCAAGCGGTTCACCATCAATGAAAACAACCCCATCACCTACATCGCTTCCAGAGGGACCAAGCCCAAGTCCACAGTCTAAGGAGGAACTGGTGTCTCTAGCCTCAAGGGAACAGTTCCAGACTGAGCAGGAAGCAGATGACAGCCTTCAGAAAGCTTGGGCGGCAGCACAAAGCACCTCACCGCCTCTCAGCTCTTCCAACCAATCCCTGTTTGTTGTAGAACAAGAACTTTTACACAAGGAGACTCTTTCTGGTGGACACCAGGAAGACTGGCATCCTCAAAAACAGTTGGTAGTTCCAACTAAGTACCGGGGAAAGCTCTTAAGCTTAGCCCATGATCATCCCAGTGGCCATTCTGGGATGAACAGAACCAAAGACAGGTTGGGGAAGTCCTTCCACTGGGAGGGGATGGGCAAGGACGTTGCTAATTATTACCGGTCTTGTGAGGTGTGCCAAAGAGTGGGAAAGCCCCAAAACCAGGTCAAAGCCCTTCTCCAGCCACTCCCCATAATTAAGGTCCCATTTCAGCGAGTAGCTGTGGATATTCTGGGTCCTTTCCCAAAAAAGAACCCCAGAGGAAAACAGTACATACTGACTTTCGTGGACTTTGCTACCCGAAGGCCGGAAGCAGTAGCTCTAAGCAACACCAGGGCTAAAACTGTGTGCCAGGCCCTAACAGACATTTTTGCCAGGGTAGGTTGGCCCTCCGACATCCTTACAGATTTGGGAACTAATTTCCTGGCAGGGACCCTGAAAAATCTGTGGGAAGCTCAAGGGGTGAATCACTTGGTTGCCACCTCTTACCACCATCAAACCAATGGCCTGGTGGAGAGGTTTAATGGAACCTTGGGGGCCATGATTCATAAATTTGTAAATGAACACTCCAATGATTGGGACCTAGTGTTGCAGCAGTTGCTTTTTGCCTACAGGGCTGTACCACATCCTAGTTTAGGGTTTTCACGATTCGAACTTGTGTATGGCCATGAGGTTAAGGGGCCATTACAGTTGGTGAAGTAGCAATGGGTGGGGTTTACACCTTCTTCAGGAACTAACATTCTAGATTTTGTAAGCAACCTACAAAGCACCCTCCGACACTCTTTAGCCCTTGCTAAAGAAAACCTAAAGGATACTCAGGAAGAGCAAAAGGCCTGGTATGATAAACATACCAGAGAACATTCCTTCAAAGTAGGAGACCAGGTTATGGTCTTGAAGGCGCAACAGGCCCATAAGATGGGAGCATCATGGGAAGGGCCATTCACGGTCCAAGAGCGCCTGGGAGCTGTTAACTATCTCATAGCATTTCCCACCTCCACCCTAAAGCCTAAAGTGTACCATGTTAATTGTCTCAAGCCCTTTTATTCCAGAGACTTAAAGGTTTGCCAGTTTACAGCCCAGGGAGAAGATGACGCTGAGTGGCCTGAAGGTGTCTACTACGAAGGAAAAAGTGACGCTGGCGTAAAAGAGGTGAGCCTCTCCACAACCTTGGAACATCTGCAGTGGCAACAGATCAGGAAGCTGTGCACTAGCTTTGCCCCATTGTTCTCAGCCACCCCAGGATGGACTGAACGAGCATACCACTCCATTGACACAGGTAATGCTCACCCAATTAGAACCCGACCCTAATAGGTGTCTCCTTGTGGCCAAGCTGCTATAGAACGGGAGATCCAAAACATGCTACAGATGGGTATAATCCGCTCCTCTACCAGTGCATGGGTATCTCCAGTGGTTCTAGTAACCAAACCAGATGGGGAAATACACTTTTGCATGGACTACCTTAAGATAAATGCTGTAACTCGTCCCGACAACTATCCAATGCCATGCACTGATGAGCTATTGGAGAAATTGGGACGTGCCCAGTTCATCTCTACAATAGACTTAACCAAGCAGTACTGGCAAGTACCGCTAGATGAACCCACCAAAGAAAGGTCAGCCTTCATCACCCATGCAGGGGTGTATGAATTTAATGTGCTTCCTTTCAGGCTGCGAAATGCACCCGCCACCTTCCAAAGACTTGTAGATGGTCTCCTAGCAGGATTGGGAGAATATGCAGTTGCCTATCTCGATGATGTGTCCATTTTTTCTGATTCATGGGCAGAACATCTGGAACACCTGGAAAAAGTCTTTGAGCACATCAGGCAGGCAGGACTAACTGTTAAGGCTAAAAAGTGTCAAAATGGCCAAAAGAGAGTGACTTACTTTGGACACCAGGTGGGTCAATGAACAATAAACCCCCTACAGGCCAAGGTGGATGCTATCCAAAAGTGGCCTGTCCCAAAGTCAAAGAAACAAGTCCAATCCTTCTTAGGCTTGGCCGGGTATTACAGGCGATTTGTACCACACTACAGCCAAATCGCTGCCCCACTGACAGACCTGACCAAAAAGATCCAGCCGAATGCAGTCAAGTGGGCTACCGAGTATCAGAAGGCCTTTACCCAGCTTAAGGTAACACTCATGTATGACCCTGTGCTAAGGGCCCAAGACTTTGACAAACCATTCCTAGTAACCACAGATGCATCTGAGTGTGGTGTGGAAGCAGTTTTAATGCAGGAAGGACTGGATCAAAACTTCCATCCTGTCGTGTTTCCCAGCAAGAAACTGTCTGAGAGGGAAAGCCACTGGTCAATCAGTGAAAAAGAATGCTTCGCCATTGTGTATGCCCTGGAAAAGCTACGCCCATAGGTTTGGAGACGGCAGTTCCAGCTACAAACCAACCATGCTGCGCTAAATTGGCTTCATACTGCCAGGGGAAACAACAAAAAAACTACTTCGATGGAGTTTAGCTCTCCAAGATTTTGATTTTGAAATTCAGCACATTTCAGGAGCTTCTAACAAAGTAGCTGATGCACTCTCCCGTGAAAGTTTCCCAGAATCAACTGGTTAAAAATTGTCCTGAAAATGTTAGAAGTCTTGTAGTTTACATAATTAGTAGTATATGTAAAGGTGCATGTGTTTATTAATCTGTTTATTCTAAAGTTCTAGGAAGAAATCACCGCCAGTGTGGTTCCACACTGTCTGAGATTTGGGGGGCGTGTCATAAACAGATGGTTAAGGGTTAATGTCTCTTTTACCTGTAAAGGTTTAAGAAGCTCAGTAAATCTGGCTGACACCTGACCAGACGACCAATGGGGGGACAAGATACTTTCAAATCTTGGTGAAGGGGAGTCTTTGTTTGTGCTTTTTGTGTTGTTCGTTGTTCGCTGTCAGGACTGAGAGGGACAAGACGTACACCCAGGCTTTCCAATCTTTCTGAATCAGGCTTTCATGTTTCAAAATAGTAAGTAATAGCCAGGAAATGCAGATTAGTCTTATGTTTGTTTTCTTAACTTGTAAATGTGTCTTTTTGCTGGAAGGATTTTTACCTCTGTTTGCTGTAACTTTGCATCTCAGACTGGGGTGGGGGGAGTCCCTCTGTGCTATATGAATTTGAGTACTCTGTAAAGCATTTTCCATCCTGATTTTACAGAGATAATTTTTACCTTTTCTTTCTTTAATTAAAAGCTTTCTTTTTAAGAAAGCTGATTGATTTTTCCTAGTTTTACAATCCAAGGGATTGAGTCTAAACTCACCAGAGATTGGTGGGGGGGAAAAGAAGGGGGGATGGTTAATTCCTCTTTGTTTTAAGATCCAAGGAGTTTGGCTCTGTGTAGCCTCTCAAGGCAACCCAGGGAGGGGAGAGTCTGGGGGGAAAAGTGGGGAATGGTTAATTTCTCCTTGTTTTAAGATCCAAGGGGTTTGAATCTTGGGTTCCCCAGGGAAGGTTTTGGGGGAACAGAAGTGTGCCAGACACAGACTTCTGGCTGGTGGCAGCGTTACCAGATTTAAGCTAGGAATTAAGCTTAGAAGAGTCCATGCAGGTCCCCCACATTTTTACTCTAAAGTTCAAAGTGGGGGAAAAAACCTTGACACCCTGTATCTTGCATTCTCATCTCCATCTCAGCTGGATCAATTGTTCAGTTACATCCTAGTCTCTTAGGCTTTTTCTCTGTGAATCAGCAGTAGATGAAAGAACCTGGAAGAAGAGACTTAATTTCCGATTTTTCTCTGTGATTTTATGTTTTTTTTGGCAATGGATCATTTTTGCATTTTTTGTGACAACTATATAAATTTTATAACCTTTGACATAAATTTAGAGCAGATATTCAACCAATAAATATTTATTTATTTATTTATTTGGTTTTTTGTTACTTGTAATTAATCATGATCTATTATATCCAACACTGGAAATTTTGCAGTTAGTACACACACTACAGTATGCATCACTTTCATAAATTACAAATTGGAATCCTTGCAGTATCCTTAGACCAAGAAGTTCAATTCATATTATATATATTTTTCCTTTGTTTTAGCTCATGTGCTGTGCACTACGTCAGCTTTTCCTTATCTGAAGATGACTCAGCATATTATATATTAGCCTTTGAAGTAGACTGTCACAAGTACTGTCTAAAATATCTTAGCATGCAATGTCTACTGCACCTTTCATCATCATTTTGGCAGCTAAGTCTACACAGAATTCCTACTAATTAGTAAGACATGACCTTCACATCCTCAAAAATTCAGATTGCGCTCTTCATCAAGATGTTTCTTTCCAAGTTCACTCCTTTTGTCCCTTTAAAATAAAGTAAGACTTTCTCACAATTTATGTGAAGCTAACCAATCTATGCTTTCCGAGTACCCTTGGGTCTGGTCAAGTAATGACATTTTATTAGCATATTTTTTCAGTACTCAGGGACCTTTCTTCAAGTGAACTTAAAAGGGAAAAATTGTATTCCAGTATCTCCAATTTCTTCTCCTAAATGTCCACTTTGTTCACTTGTAAAGATAGATATAAAGTAATGATATCATGTTTTGTTTTTCTTCCTGTTATCCTTAAAGTACATATATCACTGATCTAATGTTGAAATACATAAAATACTGCATAGTGCCTTGTTACTATGCACTTTAAGTTTGTTTTGTTTCTTTGTTTGTTTTAAACACTGGCATTGTTCTTTATATTGTTTTAATGAGGATTCATTGAACTCTGGCCTAAATAAAGCCTCTTTCTTTTAAGCCTGTCTCCTGAAGTGTAAATGAGACTAAATAGAAAACCAACAGATAAGTAACCCTTGGTGGGAGTACTCCCAACACTTTGTGTGTTTCTCTCTCTCTCTCACACACACGCACGCACAGAAGGGACCCTTTTGTGCATAACCTCTCTCAATCCCCACCTTTGGGATCAACAACATTTTTTTCTTCCCTATTCCACCACAGCCACCCCAAGGCTTCTGTGGTTGAGGCCAGGGAAGGAGACGGAGAGTGGGAGGGCTGGGGACAGGAGTGGGATATATGTCCTCCCTACTTTTGGTCATATGGATGTTAAACAGAATGCCAACTAGAGATGTAGGCACAGATCCTCAAAGATATTTAGGCTCCTAACTTCCACTACTTTCAATGGAAGTTAAGAGCTTTTGCGAATCAGAGCCATATTGTCTCTTCTTTGAACTCTGGAGGCATGTCTGGAGTCAGCCATGGACAGACTAAGACCCATGGAGCCATGTCAGAGAGCTGGAGGCATGAAGTATGCAGGAGCCAGTGCGAAGGCCAAAGATCCCCACACAGATGGCTTGCAGTAGTGCAGTTCTGTGATGAGGTACACTAACCTCACACTATGCAACATGGGGCAACAGACCTGTAAGAGTTCTCAGGATACAATGAAGAGACAAATCTAGCTCAGTTTATGGCAGGCTAATGAGGTGAGCATATCCAATCTTCCACTCCAGGAGGGAGGGCTGGATGAGGGCAGGGCAGGAAGGCCTGATGCTGATTTACCTTCAGAAGGGACTAATCCTCTCTATTTGCTTTTGAACTCAGTTTAGGGCCATAGCTTGATGAGCACACTGAAGGAAGAGAGTTTGACCAAGCTTAGTAATGAGTCATGTTAATTCCCCTTTGTTCTGTTTATTGACAATTCTGGAAGGCATAGATTATCTGCGACCCAGCCCTTAGAGCTGAGCCTCTTAGGACTAGAATTGGAGTGGGGAAAAACCTCACCAGAAATCACAGAGCAGTAGCCTTAGTGTACTGGTGTCTTCCACAGATCCTAGAGGAAGGAACTCTGGTGAAAATGTCCCATGGTTTTTTCTAAGATGACAGACAGTCCCTTGACCTTTTCCATGCAGGGCAAGCCATGTTCTTTGATGGATCATGGGATTTTTTGAGCGGAGGAGATGATCCTCTTCTTAGTGATCTAACTACAAGATATCAAATAATTCAGACTTAAGAGAAAAACTCTATTCCCAGCCAGGATACAAAAAAGAAGGTGGCACAACATGGTGGGCCCAATTCTCTACTTTCTTTCATCCTGTGTAATCATCTTCAGCTGTGGGAGGAGATATAAAGTACTGTCATTTTATACTCACTTCACACCGACCTCATAAAGGTGCAAGGCAATGCAGAATTGTGCTTTGAGGGAACAAACATAGCTTATGCCTAAGTATGATGTTTTGTGTGTAAAATTGCAGAATACACACTTGGGCAAGATTCCTGGAAGAGACTGAACTCATCACTGATTAAGCTGATTAATAAATTATTAATAACAAAAAAAAACACACAGAGTTTAATGTACTCTGTGCTAAATCTCTGTACATGGGTTATGCTTTCTGCTAAATCGACTGTAGGAGACTCAGTTGAGAGAATTTTGAGATAGATGACCCTTAAAATAGATGCCCTATGATTTACTCTTTCTGCCCTACAAACACAAAGGTAAATGGATGTATCTGAGGATAATTCAGATGGAGAAGAATGATGCCAGAGTGAAAGCTGAGATCATCAAGGTTTAAACTCTTCCCAGAAGCACTGCTAAACAGATTAAAAACTTCAATAGAATGAAAACATAAAAGAGATGAGGGGTTAGCAAGGATGGTCAGCACAGTGATGGCTGTGCCATGTCTAACTGAAACCATCATTAGCTGCACAGGGATAAGGAATAATCTTTTCTTCCATCAGGTAAGGGAGCTGTTAGTATAGCTTCAAGTCATAACTCTCTGGTGCCCCAGCTGTTTCTGCACATGGTCTATTTCATTCTCTGCCTATCTGCCAAATGCTTCCTCTTGTGTTTCAACTTAGCGTGCTACCACACTATACACAATAGGTGTCTCAGATTATCCTATATGGCATACTACATTCAAACAGGGGGAGGGATCATATTTAGTTCCCAGGTAGTCACAGGGCCCCCAGAATCCTGAGACTGGCTTAAAAACTATGACTTTTAAAGTAAAGGATTCCTTTCTTATTTGTTTCTGGCATTGGAGCCTTTAGGCTTCACATTCAAGGTTTTCTCTGCAACTGTCTTTTTATTTCTTTTTAAATGAAAGCAGGAAATATATAATGATATTACTCCATGATCTGACTTTACGGCTACCTCTCTGATACTTGACATCAATTTTCATGAGATTCACAAAATAGGGAGAGTTAGAAAGAATAGGCCTTGCCCAAACCAAAGTTTCCAAGCCCTGTACCTCTTCCTGTGTCCCTCCTGAACTTGGATAAAAATTCCATTGGGTCATGAGGACCCTTACCAGAGAAGATTTAATCCACAGATTTGTGGGGTGTGTGCTTAATCTGTCACAATTTGTAAAGGGTGTAGGATGTTTTACAAGAAATTTCCATGTATGACAGTCAGGACCTGAAAACTTGCCTGGGTAAAGAATGTGAAATTCTGGGGTTTAACTCAGTATGATGGAATCATTTGTTGCCATCTATCTTACTGGAAAATACACAGCTTGGCAGTCACAGTAAGGACACTGATGAGAACATTCTTAGGGCTAAAATAAATGTTATTGAGCCTGATGTCATCTTGGCTTTTGCAGTTTGTTTTTGAGATTTCTGGTGTGCTTAGTTTGGGGGTTCTTTTTGATTTATGGGCTAGAGTTTGGCCCTAAAGGCACAAAGTGTTCAACTTAGATATTTAGGTTTTAATAAGGTTTCAACAATTGGAATAAAAGAAACTGTTGCCTCTAACAGGAGTGATTTACTATTTGTACTTGAAGCAACCCTCCAGCTCCCTGGAATGGCGGACCCTGGGTTATTACTATATTTCATGTATTAAATTAATACCTTACAGGCAGTTAATGGAAATCTTACTCTCAAAGGCAATAAATATTATAAACTAGAGCTTACTATGTCCTTTTTCCAAATATATTTGAAATCAGATCTTGCAGGCTAGATCGAAGCACAGAGTAAAGCTTCCACTCCTGGATCTCTCACCTCTCATAGGGAAAGTAGAGCTTAACTGCCTCAGTGCCACTATTCTTTCATTCCACCCTGCCATTTCCTTCCTGCGGAGCTTGGGGAGGCATCCCACCCTTTTAATGTAGGAGACAATCCTAGTAAGTGATATAACCCTCTCCAAATTGCTTCCTTTGAACCCTTTCACTGAGGATCCTGCATGCAGTCATGCCTAGAAGGGAGTCCATTGTAGTACTGCAATGCCATTTGGGACTCAAGAGATGACCCCCAGGAGCCAGAGCTAGGGCAGAGGCACAAGGCCTCTGTGTGCATGGCCCTGGCATCTCACAGGCCCATCCTACTTATATCGCTTAACATAGTGGTGATGGTATATTTGGGAATGTAATTAAGGAAATAATCAGGAATATAACTAGGAGTAATGGGAAGAAATCAAGAAAACAAATATTTAGGATAAATAATATGCGAAAAACTACACACCATAAATATGAGTCAGATCTCGCTCACCTGACTTATAAAAACACATAGAAAGCTTTGCAATTAGGGAACTGGAAAGGAGTTAGACAATAAGAGTTTTATTCCCTGGTTCTTTGCCACAGGCTTCTTGTGTGACTTGGTGTGATACACTAATCCTCTCTGTATCGTTTTAAGTTTCCCCAAGATCTAATGCTTTTCTACCTCACTGGAGTGGTGTGAGACTTACTTCAAAAATATTTTGGTGTGCTCCATACCATGTTAATAAATGCCATAGACAAGCCTGAAAATAAATAAAATAATTAAAAGAAATGGGAAAGTCATGTAAGAAAGTTGAGTATTACTTGTTTTGTTAGGTATTTATTTAAAATAGGGAAGTAAAATAATGCATCTCTTAGACAAAACTGATCTTTTGTTGGCAAAATTTCAGACCAAATAATTTTTTTCTGACCTAAGTAACGCTTCTATGGTAAATGGGATTTAAAATGACAACGTTAAAAGAATCAACTTTAATTGCTTCAGCACAAAGGCACTGCTATGCCTTCATATACTACCACAAAATGATTACTTCTGAATTAGAAAGTTAGAAAGATGGGAAATGTGTTATTGTTCCCAACCAGCTTTATTCACTTCATTCCACATTCTCAAAATTTTATTTATTTTATTTAAAATTTTATTTAAAGGACAGTATGTTCATTGTATGACGTTGGCATACATTCTTAGGACAATTTTAAGTATGAGCTTGTCATGATAACTAGATCAGCTTTTGTCTTATCTATCAGGCCTGTTTCTCTTGCTAGTACAAAGTACGGAATAGTGTGTTCTTTTGGTCACTTAACAGAAGATCAGAAAAAAATAGTCTTGTTTTGAATCTTGGATTATGCATCTAAGCTTAGTGATTACATGGTCATTTTCTGGGCAATTGAAAATCCCATGATTAACATTCCAACCATTTTAAGGCCTCTTTTTTCTACACCCCATTGTTTCCTTCTTTTGTTATATTCTTTCCCTTTTTTTCTTGTGCTAAACAAATAGCATGTCTCTTTTTTTTTTTTAAGGTCCATATCATGTAAATTATTACAAGATTCTTGGGGACTAACCCTCCTTCATTTTTCTTACTTTTCATAGGCAAGATCAATTTCTTCATGTAACTAATTCTGCTTCAGTTATTCCAGAGTTTTTCCTTGGTCTATTACAGGGAAAAAAATGAGCATGAAACTTTTTTTTATTATTCTTTTGAGTATTGATCCCTAGTTTGTAACTTCCTCTCCATTGTTCATTGTTTGCTTAATAATATTTATCTGCCCAAAGGTTTTCATTTCAGTGTTTGAAATCATGGATGGTACATCTTTTCTGTTCTCCTTTTTGTATTGCAGAGAATGGTGTTGTAAAAAGCTACTGGTTTATAAACAAGAATATAGTTAATATTTCAATTTGGCTTTTGTTATTGAAACTACTCTTTCATGAGTACAGCATAGCTTAGACATTCTAATCATTCTCGCATAGGCATAGGATCTGTGCTCATTACACATGAAGTCACATACGGCGATGTCACAGACTCTTTAATATTTCCTATACTTGCTAAAGAAAAATGTGAAAATAGGTTTTAGTGGTTACCATTTCTTATGGTCCTTTTAACCTACCTGATCTCATTATTTCAGGAATACCTATTAATACTACTGATGCTAAGATGCTGTCAGAATTTCTTTTAAAGCTAAAGTTGACTGCGATAGTAACTTGACCAAAAACATTCAATTACTATCACTCTAAAATCTGAAGAAAAAGATCTGATCAAAAGAGCAGGATTTTTTAAAATAATTTTATGGGTTTAGAAGGTGTATGTGTGTGGACAGGAGAATGCAAGTTTATCCATTTCCAAAACATTGGATTCTCCAGAATCTCTAAAGGAAAAGCCACACACAAACAATGAAATATGCAAGCAATCACTCCATAATGTAAATAATCGCCATTACATTTATGGCTCTAATCATGTAAACCTTACTCAAGTTGGTGAGCAATGCTCACAAGAGCAGTGTCACTGAAGTCAGTGGGACTACTCACATAAATAAGTACTCGCCAACATTAGGAAGCACTGCAGAATCTATATCTAAAGAGTTTTGAAATTACCCAGTGAACATTAATAATATTACTCTTCCATTAAACATGTTTTAATCCACACCATGAATATACATGAAAGCAATAATAGTTCTAACAACTGGACTACAGGATTGGGTGTCAGGAGTTCTATGTCTAGAGCTACTACATACTTCCTTTATGATCCTGGGTAAGTAATTTTTTTTTTTTTTTAAGGAAGAGCCTCTGATATAGTGTGCCTGAGTTTTTGGATGCCCAATGGCAGAACTTGAGCTGCCTGAGGTGAAGTGGTGGATGCTCAGAAAAATGAGGCCCAAAGTGGGGTACCCAAAATCAGAGGCTACTTTTAAATATTGACCTTACATTGTCTGTGCCTCAGTTGAATCACCATAAAATGGGGATAATAATATTTGCTAGCATCACAGGGATGCTATGAGATTATCCAGGTTTATAATCTATGCAGGCTCTTACACAGGAGACCCATCACCATAGCGGCTGACTAAAGGCTAGATTCTCAAAGCTCTTATTTGAATGTGGAGTAAAAAAAGCCTATTTCACTTGAACCTGCTCAGATAGATACTCCAGCTAAAGGAGATTATGAGAGGGGTTTTCATACTCCCAGAATAGCGCCACCAGGGACAGCTGCCGCTGAGCCTAGTGCCCACCCCAGTGGGTGGGGCTGGGGGCAGTATAGCCATGCCAGAGGAGTGCCCACACAGGGCGCTAGTGAGTGGTGGCCTGACATAAGGCTGCTTTCGCTGCTGCCTTTCCTGCAGGGCTGGCTCTAGGTTTTTTACTGCCCCGAGCAAAAAAATTTTTGGCTGCCCCCCCAGACAAGAGCTCCCCCTCTTGCCCACCAGTGCCCTCCCACTCACACCCCCTGCTGCCCCAGCACTGGGCTCCCCCTCAAACATGGGATCTGCTACCAGCACACTGCAGCCGAGCCCTGGCCCAGCTGCGACTCTGTCCCCACGCGGGTGGAACTGCTGGCCGGCGTGGAGTGGGAGTACTTCCAGGTGGCGGCGCGGCTGTGCGGTGGCGCAGAGAACATGGCCCCCTCTCTGGGCTTCGCGGCGCTGCTGGTGACCAAGGTGGATCAGTTTGTGCTCAGGGCCCTCATCCCCAACATGCTGGTGGCCGAGAACCTGGAGAGCCCCCCGGACCTGCTGCTCTTCAGCCTCATGGTGCCCTGGCACAGCCCCAGTGGGAGGGAAGGCGAGGATCTCTGGCTGCGGGGCTACCTGCTCAGCACCAACGAGCCCAGCCAGCTGCTCACCTCCTCATACGCTTCGGGAGCCCCTCTCACCGCCACCGCAGCCGGGGCTCGGCTCCAGGAGATCTCGTTTCCCTCCCTCCCCGGCTCCTCACACACTCTGGGTAGAGCCGCTCAGAGGATGCAGGGGGCCTGGGGCAAAGCAATTTCGGGGACCCCTTCCATAAAAAAAAGTTGCAATACTGTACTATAGTAACATGTATTTGAAAATGTAAAAAATAACTAGTGAAATACATTCAAAAATTAATTTGTAATAATTTGAAAATACACCAAATACATTATTTAAAAACATTAAATTCTTTACTGGTATGTATACATTTGCAGTTATATAATGAGCTGTTACTGGGTGATGGTGATGGTTGGTGCCAATGGGCTGTCACTGCCTGGGGGCGGTGCTGCTGTTGCCCAGGGTTGGGTGAGGAGCTGGGCTCTGGGTTGGGGGGTGCCCAGTTCACAGGGGCTGGGCTCAGGACTGTAAGGAGATGGGGTCAGGTGTTGTTCGACTCAGAGGGGCTCGACTCCGAGCTGGGGGTCAGGGCTGTGGAGGATGGGGTCGGGGGGGGTGCCCGGCTCAGAGGGACTGGGCTCAGAGCTGGGGGTCAGGGCTGTGGAAGATGGGGTCGGAGGGTGCCCGGCTCAGAGAGACTGGGTTCGGAGCTGGGGGTCAAGGCTGTGGAGGATGGGGTCAGGGGGTGCCCGGCTCAGAGGGACTGGGCTCGGAGCTGGGGGTCAGGGCTGTGGAGGATGGGGTCAGGGGGTGCCCGGCTCAGAGGGACTGGGCTCGGAGCTGGGGGTCAGGGCAGTGGAGGATGGGGTCGGGGGGGTGCCCGGCTCAGAGGGACTGGGCTCGGAGCTGGGGGTCAGGGCTGTGGAGGATGGGGTCGGGGGGGTGCCCGGCTCAGAGGGACTGGGCTCGGAGCTGGGGGTCAGGGCTGTGGAGGATGGGGTCAGGGGGTGCCCGGCTCAGAGGGACTGGGCTCGGAGCTGGGGGTCAAGGCTGTGGGGGGTGCCCAGCTCAGAGGGGCTGGGCTCGGAGCTGAAGGTCAGGGCTGTGGAGGATGGGGTCAGGGGGTGCCCGGCTCAGAGGTGTTGGTGTCACTAAGCATAACCCTACGTAACTCAGGAGGGTGGAAGGCCACAAGAGTATGGAGCCTTCCTGGTTTTAGGCCTCAGCAGACAAGAGTCCCTCCATGTTTGAACTTTAATCGACCTAAAAGGCCAGGTGTAACAGCCGTTATCAGTTGCAACAGTTCTAACTGGTCTAAAGCAGAAATAATGAGGCCTGTGCACCTTTAGCAGAAGGACAAGATAACTTGCAGAAGGAAATCTTACTAACTAGCTGCCGCGGCCAAGATTACTTACTGCACCTGCGCTTACGTAATTGCTACAGGGGGAGGAAGGAGGAGGAGGGAGGGGAAACGGGGGATTGCTAGTCAGTGAGAAAAGTTCTCATGGATATAAAGGAACAGACTGCTTGTTTTAGGTGTGCTTGATCTGAGTCAATCTCCCTGCACCGCTTTGAGATCTCAAATAAACTTGGTTTGCTTCTCCACCCTGGTGTGTTTATTGGCGCGGCACACCAGGCGACGGACCCCCCCGCTGTTGCTTGGCCTCAGGCAGTTATCTGCCGGCAACAGTTCTTGGCGCCCAACGTGGGGCATTGAGGCTAAAATTAGCCTTGCCTGGATCCCTTCTGGTGGTCGACGGATTGCGGCGACGACCGACGCCCAGCGCGCACCGGTGACTTCACCGGGGGCCTCGGCGGAGACGCAGTTCGACTGACCCCAGAGGGCACAACGGTGCAACGCGCTCGAGTAGTGGAGAAGCAGTTGAGGGCGACGGTGAGGAACCGGTCCCTTGGATAAGGTAGGAACAGTCCAGTGGTCTGGATTTTTGCCTGTTATGACCTGGGGATGCCCAGTGTCACCCTAGGATATGGGGCAGGGACAGAGTACAGGCAGGGCACGGTGTACACCCTTAGAATGCATTCTAGCGAATTGGGAAGTGCTTGGATCAGATCCACTAACTAAAAGCAAACTAAAAAGTTCTGTATAGTAGACTGGCCTCAATATCAACTAGAGGACCAGAAAGGTGGCCACCGGAAGGATCACTTAATTATAACACGATCCTCCAATTACTCCTGTTTTGTCAGTAAATGGGTAGCTTCTGAAGCTGTTTGTATGGAGAGCTCTTGTAAAAATACCCCACTGTAGCTCCAGTTCTTCCCTCTGTCTGGCAGAGTGCAGGGATCCAAAAGCAGGTTAGGGATAGTGCAGGGACAAAGGAGGGACCTGTTTAGAAAGGGGAGACCCCATGTCCTAGTGCACTCTCTCCCTGTTGTAGCTAAAAAGCAAGATCAAATGCAGAATGGTACTGGGGGCCAGTGTGAATGACTGTTACCGGAAGACGCCCAGAGTACCCTGTGAAGCAAAAGCTCGTGACCAGGACTACTCTAACGCAAGCCCGGTAACTAGTGGATCTTTAGGAGGTCCAACCCATGGTGGGCTGACTTGGCCTGGCATCGTCCGGTGAGGAAGCTGCCTGGGTCTAGGAGTGTGTGTACCCATCTTCCCTTCCCCTTTCCTTTCTGTGTGGGCTACTGACAGTCTGATCATCTCACTGGATGCAATCAGAGTAAGCGGCGCCGTCTCCCAGAGACTAGCCGACGCTCTTTGCTGAAGGGAGGTGTAGGAGGGTCGTGGCCATCCTCGTTAGCCTCTCCTGTGTGAGTACCCTGTAGGGAAAAATCCTTAGTTTATGAGCCGCTAGCGCGGACAGGGCACCCTCCGTGTGTGTGTAAGTGGAAAATGGGTGGGGGACAGTCTAAACATTCCATCTCACCCCCTAAGGGTACCCCAGCATATTACATGTACGTACATTATAGTTCAACAACCTGCAGGTATTTAGAGAATTGGAATATTTACACCATGAAAATCCATCTAAATAATGCCCACTAGAAGGTACTTCAATCTAGATAAGATCATACATCTAAGAGGAGCGTTTAATCACCAAAAAGCCCTGACACAGGGTGAGCAAATTTGTCTATTGAGGAAAGGAACGGGTTAATTTAAAAATCATCTTGGCCCAGGGATGGAAGGGGGGGATTGCTCTGCGTTCAGGGTCAGGAATCGGCGCGGACTGTGCTTGGTGCAGGGAGGGGCTGCTTTCGGCCCCAGCTGGCTGTGAAGGAAAAAATATAGACAGAGGCGAAGCAAAGGAAATACAAGTTACAGAATTGAGAATACATTTGCAAAGCTTAACTGTCCAGTAAGATCCAACAGTGTGCCTTTGTGACCCCGGAGCCGGTGTGGCTTGGTGACACTGAAGAAGCCGCAGGCAGCTGACCTGGACTGGAATCTCTGAAAGAGATGCTGCAGAAGATTCCAGGGTGCAAGAGAACAGCCCTCCAAAGAGCGGAAGCATGTTAGAAATTCTGGACAAACTGTATACAGGATAATCTCCAGTCCACCTCTCTCCCCTTCTCTGAACATTATACACAGAAGTGGCCAGTCTGGACGTACGTGTGTGGGTATGAAAGGGGCTTGGGGCATTAATGTTTTCCTGAGTGATGAGGGAGCGTTCCCAACACTCTCCGTTGTTGTTTTATTATTTTATTAATGGAGCTTTAAAATACAGTTATATGGTGTGTTTTCTTTATCTTCCCCCAACGATCCTGTAGTGTCAGCCTGATCACCTGACACGAGGGATAGATTGGTAACAGAAATTTGTCACAGTTTGGTGAGCAATTAAGAAGGGGGGAGCCCTGCAGAATTTACACCATCTATTTGTTTTACCCTTGTTATTTTGTGTTTGCTTTGCTTGGTACTGTTGGTGTTATATGTTGAGAACTGCATGAGTAAAAGTGAGTCCTAATAGGATAAGAAAACGCTATCTGGTTCTGGTTCTGTTCTGTTTAACCGGTTACTGTTGTTTTTCTGCTCTGTTCATTTGGGCGTTAGGAGTGTGGGCAGAACTGAACCTCTTGTTCGTAATTCCTCGGAGTGGAAGCCATGTGTGCAAGAAAGTTCTGAGGTTGAATTGAGATTCTTCTGTCCCGTCCCCTGTAGCGGTCAGTGTATAGAAGTGGGAAAGTCTGGCTTAGACTGTAATTCCCTCTGCTCTCTGTGTAATTCTCTTTTCTGTTTACGTGTCAAACAGATGAATGAGTCTCTGGGTAAACCCTCTAAGAATAGTCCTTTAAATTATATGTTAAGTAAATGGCCTTTGCCCAATGGGCCATGTGTTTTTGTCCAGGTGGCAAGCCTCATGAAGGAGGACTTGGGTAGTCTTGTGAGTAAGAATGTTTAAGGGAAGAGACCAGGAGGGGTGGGGGCTAGATGAGAAGCCCACCCTCCTAGCTAAACTGGTAGTGGAACAAGTTGGTGCCCATGGAAGGGACGGTTCAGCAAGAAAAGCAGGATCGGGCCCAGGCGGGCAGGCAACAGACAGAGAGATTGGAAAACAGGTTGGAAAACTTTAAGGGTGTAGTGGAAGGAAGGAGTCAGTAAGTGTAAGCATGGCGATTTCAAATACCCAGGACTTACTTGGAATGGTGATTTAAGTTGATAAAAGTGGCTGTTGGGAGACAAGCAAGTGATTTAAGGGAGAGTGAGAAGTTAACTCTGTAGTTGCTGAACGAAACAGCAGTTGAACTTTGTAAAAATGCTAAAGAAAAAAAAAGTTTTTGGTGTCTGTGAAATGTTTGTAAATAAATTCAGGAAAAGAAGTTATTGGATTGCAATCATTTGGTTTGGCTATGAACAATTTAGTTGAATTAGCTGAAGAATGTATACAGTGTTATGTAATTGAAAACCTGGGCTGCCTATGAAACAAATACAAGAAACTATGGGGTAATTCCTCTGTTTTGCCTGAAGCCAACAAGAGTATTTGTATATTTCAAGCGATGATTGTCTGCCCAGAAGGGGTGGGTAGACCTCTCTTTTTTTTGTCTTTCAGATAATCAGAGAAAACTGATGCCAGCTGAACAGCATTCAACGTACCATGCATTTACTGGCACAATAGGAATCATGTTTTGTGTTCTATGTTCTGTCCTGTGGTGTTTGTCTTGTGGCCGGAATTTTTGTGTTTAATATTTTTATAAAATAGTCTAGTTTAAAATCAAACAAAAAGATTAAATTAAAATGCAGATATTTGTTTTGTTCAACTTGGAATACAAAGTGTTTGGATAAATCAGGAGAATGTAATATACTAAAGTCTAATGCATTTCCTTAAGTAAAGAAAAGAAATTTCATTGGCCAAACTGTTAATTGCAAAAATTGTTGTTAAAATTTGCATACCAACAGTCTTTGAAAGCAAAGACATGAAAAGTTAACCCACTCCCCATATTGTACATGGGATCTTTTTGGCTACCTCAGATTTCTAGCCAGAGGGCTGGGGATGGTGAAAGGCTATTGGACTAGAGGTTGTATTGAGTGAACTCCTCAAAGTGGGTGTGCTTGTCCTGGCTTGTTGCTCCAAAGCTCTGTAATAAGGTTATTTTAGTAAAAGGGTGTGTGTGGCATATATTAAATAATAAGACTAATGTACTGTATAATGACAATGTTTATGTCTTCATTGTTGGGAAGAAGGTGTATAAGTAAAAAGTGGAAGTTTCCTTTGCAGGTTAAAAGAAGCCAAGAAGGGAAGAAGGACAAAGAACAGAATGAATTAACTGAAAAAAAATAAAATAAAATAGCAAGCTCAGGCTATAGATAAGACACTGACTCCATTCAAGAACACTGCTCACAGTTAAGACTTGGCTAACAACCAGGAAAAGGAGGGCTTGAATTTGCCCACGCAGCTATGAGATTTGCAAAACATTGCCAGGCACTAATGAAATGTGTTAAGTTTCTTTTCTCACAGGTAAAGAAGCGCTACCCAAAGACCCTAGCAGCCCTACCACTCTTTGGAACCAGGAGATGGGATTGATGTAAAGGTCCACCGACGAAAGTCTGCTCTGGCTCCACCCTGGAAAGGCCCTTAAGTCCCGGTGACTACCACCGTCGCTGTAAAATGTCAAAGACTGACTGCATGGACCCAAGATTCTCATTGCAAAAAGACCCCTCCACATCGGGAGAATTCTCCTACTGATGATTAGCCTATTTCACCTTCTAGCTCCACTGTGCCTTCTGGACAGTAGGGAAAAAGTACAAGGATGCTGCACCACGACTGTTTTGGGAAAGAAGAAGGAACACTCGCTCCACTGAAATTGCCAAAGTCCAGGAATTCCTGACTAGAAAGAACATTAAGAACTGACCCTGGTGAAGAAACAAAGAATTATACACTGGTGGGAGGACATTTGTGGGACCCATGTTTGGGAATGTGGTATTAATTGGATTTTGGGGTTTATTCTACAGGCTGCGCCCTGTGTCCTGGAGAGTGACTAATAATGTAACCCCCCTCCTATGCTATTAATGTCGATGCCTTTTGAAAGTACCTGAGAATAGTTAAATAACAGGTGTATTATAGTACTACACCAAGGAAAGATGGTATTGAATATCACTGAGGCTGGGAAGGCATTGCAGTGGGATCTAGTATGTTTAGGAATTCGGGATTTCCTGAATTACCAGATGATGGCCATTTGAAGTGATCTTGAGTACCAGACTTGGCCCACTGCCCTTACAGACGCATCAGAAATACCATCTGATCTGTGATCATGGAGACATACTTGGACACTTCCTGGGTGGAAGTGTGGCTTCCCAGGGCAGGATGTGCGCCCTTATAGGGGATGAATGCTGTACTTATGTCCCAGAAGACGCACAGGATATTAAAAAGTACATCCTGTCAGCCAAACAGGCTTTTAAACAGTGGAAGGCCCAGGAAAGGAAACCCACTATTTCTGATTCCCTCTGGGGCTGGTTACTTAACCTGGGAAAATAGGGGAAGGCATTGTTCACCTCCTGCTCACTGGTGTGATGTTGTGTATTGTTACTCTTCTCTTGCTTGCTTGCTGTAAAGCACTTCAGCTCCCTAGAGCTAAATCACATGTTATCCTTTAAATGTGAGAACACTCAGCCAAAAGTTTGTTGAGTATTCTCAAAGGAGGGAGTTGTTGGTGTCACTAAGCATAACCCTACGTAACTCAGGAGGGTGGAAGGCCACAAGAGTATGGAGCCTTCCTGGTTTTAGGCCTCAGCAGACAAGAGTCCCTCCATGTTTGAACTTTAATCGACCTAAAAGGCCAGGTGTAACAGCCGTTATCAGTTGCAACAGTTCTAACTGGTCTAAAGCAGAAATAATGAGGCCTGTGCACCTTTAGCAGAAGGACAAGATAAGTTTTCCTTCTGCAAGTTACTAACGAGCTGCCGCGGCCAAGATTACTTAATGCACCTGCGCTTACGTAATTGCTACAGGGGGAGGAAGGAGGAGGAGGGAGGGGAAACGGGGGATTGCTAGTCAGTGAGAAAAGTTCTCATGGATATAAAGGAACAGACTGCTTGTTTTAGGTGTGCTTGATCTGAGTCAATCTCCCTGCACCGCTTTGAGATCTCAAATAAACTTGGTTTGCTTCTCCACCCTGGTGTGTTTATTGGCGCGGCACACCAGGCGACGGACCCCCCCGCTGTTGCTTGGCCTCAGGCAGTTATCTGCCGGCAACAGAGGGACTGGGCTCAGAGCTGGGGATCAGGGCTGTGGGGGGAATGGGGTCAGGGGGGTGTCCAGCTCAGAGGGACTGGTCTCAGAGCTGGGGGTCAGGGCTGGTGGGGGGGGGAATGGGGCGGAGGATTGTGCCCAGCTCAGAGGGGCTGGGCTTGGAGCTGGGGGTCAGGGCTGGGTGGGGAGGATGGGTTTGGGGGGGTGCCCAGCACAGAGGGGCTGGGCTCGGAGCTGGGGGTCAGGGCTAGGGGGAATGGGGTCGAGGGGTGCCCGGCTGCGGCCCAGCCCCTTACCATGCTGCTTACCCCCTCTCCCCGACAGCACTGCAGCGGCGTGATGGCTCCAGCTGGCCCTGAGTTCCCGCCGCTCAGCTGCAGCTCGCAGCCCCGCCCCCTTACCAGCTGAGACACCGGGGGACGAGGGCAGGCGGAGGCGGGGGGAGTCTCCGACATACCCTGCGGAGCCCGGAGATAATTGGCTCACTTCCCACTCCCCTCCATCCCCCACCTCGGCAGCCCTGACTCTGGGAGCCGTTCTCGCCACTGCCGCAGCCGGGCTCGGCTCCAGGGGACCCCGCCTCCTTCTCTCTCCCCCGGGCTCCTCACACACTGCGGGAGCCCCTCTCACCGCCGCCGCAGCCCGGGCTTGGCTGTGTGAGGAGCCGAGGACGGAGGGGTCCTGCTGCCGCTGCCACTCCCGGCGACGCCGCGTTTCCGAGTGGGCTGTGCAGGCGCCGCCGGGCTTGGCAATGGGGCGGATGCCGGCGTGGGCGAGTGGCTGCGCCAGGGCCGGTTCCCGGCAATGAGGTCCCAAGCAAAAAAATAAAAATAAAAAAAAAGGGAGAGGAGACGGAGTGCAGCCCTTTAGAAGGGGTTGCCCCAAGCACATGCTTGGAGGCAGTGCCAGCTGCAGGCCACAGCACGCCAAGCATGTGCTTGGGGCAGCATGCTGCAGGCGGTACTCTGCCAGTTGCCGGGAGGGCTGGTGCCTAGAGCCAGCCCTGCTTTCCTGATATAGCCCTGCAGCTGCTCAGATATCACATATCAGAGGGGCAGCTGTGTTAGTCTGGATCTGTAAAAGCAGCAAAGGGTCCTGTGGCACCTTATAGAGTAACAGGCGTTTTAGCGCATGAGCTTTTGTGGGTGAATACCCACTTTGTTGGATGCATGTAGTGGAAATTTCCAGGGGCAGAGGGGTGTGTGTGTGCGTGCGTGCGTGTGTGTGTGCGCGCGCACAGGCTAGAGATAATGAGGTTAGTTCAATCAGGGAGGATGAGGCCCTCTTCTAGCAGCTGAGGTGTGAAAACCAAGGGAGGAGAAACTGGTTTTGTAGTTGAGAAGCCATTCACAGTCTTTGTTTAATCCTGAGCTGATGGTGTCAAATTTGCAGATGAACTGAAGCTCAGCAGTTTCTCTTTGAAGTCTGGTCCTGAAGTTTTTTTGCTGCAGGATGGCCACCTTAATATCTGCTATTGTGTGGCCAGGGAGGTTGAAGTGCTCCCCTACAGGTTTTTTGTATATTGCCATTCCTAATGTCTGATTTGTGTCCATTTATCCTTTTCCGTAGAGACTGTTCAGTTTGGCCAATGTACATAGCAGAGGGGCATTGCTGGCATATGATGGCGTATATTACATTGGTGGACGTGCAGGTGAAAGAACCGCTGATGGTGTGGCTGATCTGGTTAGGTCCTGTGACGGTGTCGCTGGTGTAGATATGTGGGCAGAGTTGGCATCGAGGTTTGTTGCATGGATTGCTTCCTGAGTTTGAATTACTATGGTGCTGTGTGCAATTTCTGGTGAGAATATGCTTCAGGTTGCCAAGTTGTCTGTGGGTGAGGACTGGCCTGCCACCCAAGGCCTGTGAAAGTGAGGGATCATTGTCCAGGATGGGTTGTAGATCCCTGATGATGTGTTGGAGGGGTTTTAGCTGGGGACTGTATGTGATGGCCAGTGGAGTCCTGTTGGTTTCTTTCTTGAGTTTGTCTTGCAGTAGGAGGCTTCTGGGTATGCGTCTGGCTCTGTTGATCTGTTTCCTTATTTCCTCATGGGGGTATTGTAGTTTTGAGAATGCTTGGTGGAAATTTTGTAGGTGTTGGTGTCTGAGGGGTTAGAGCAGATGCAGTTGTACCTCAGAGCTTGGCTGTAGACAATGGATCGTGTGGTGTGCCCAGGATGGAAGCTGGAGGCATGAAGATAGGCATAGCGGTCAGTAGGTTTTCGGTATCGGGTGGTGTTAATGTGACCATCACTTATTTGCACCATGGTGTTTAGGAAGTGGACCTCCTGTGTAGATTGGTCCAAGTTGAGGCTGATGGTGGGGAGGAAGCTGTTGAAATCGTGGTGGAATTTTTCCAGAGTCTCCTTCCGATGGGTCCAGATGATGAAGATGTCATCAATTTAGCGTAGGTAGAGATGGGGCGTGAGTGGACGAGAGCTGAGGAAGCATTGTTCCAGGTCAGTCATAAAAATGTTGGCATATTGTGGGGCCATGCGGGTGCCCATAGCGGTGCCACTGATCTGGAGGTATATATTGTCATCAAATTTGAAATAGTTGTGTGAGAGGACAGAGGCACGGAGCTCAGCAATCAGTTGTGCTGTAGCATCATCAGGGATACTGTTCTTGGCAGCTTGTATTCCATCTGTGTGTGGGATGTTTGTGTAGAGAGCCTCTACGTCCATAGTGGCTAGGATGGTGTTTTCTGGAAGGTCACCAATGCATTGTAGTTTCCTCAGGAAATCAGTGGTGTCACGGAGATAGCTGGGAGTGCTGGTGGGAAGGTCTGAGTAGAGAGTCCACATATCCAGACAGTCCTTCAGTGAGACTGCCAATGCCCGAGATGATGCGGCGTCCAGGATTTCCGGGTTTGTGGATCTTGAGTAGTAGATAGAGTAACTCTGGTCGGGGCCCTAAGGGTATGTTTATTTGTTCCGGTGTTAGTGTAGGGAGTGTCCTGAATAGATGGTGCAGTTTCTTAGTGTATTCCTCAGTGGGATCTGAGGGAAGTGGCCTGTAGAATTTGGTATTGGAAAGTTGTCTGGCGGCCTCCTTTTGGTAGTCAGACCTGTTCATGATGACAACAGCACCTTCTTTATCAGCCTCCTTGATTATAATGTCAGGGTGGTTTCTGAGGCTGTGGATGGCATTGCGTTCTGCACGACTTAGGTTATGAGGCAAGCAATGTTGTTTTTCCACAATTTCTGCCTGTGCACGTCAGCGGAAGCATTCAATGTAGAGGTCCAGACTGTCATTTCGACCCTCAGGAGTAGTCCATGTGAAGTTTTTCTTCTTGTGCTGTTGGTGGGAGGGTAACTGTGTATCAGTGGGCTGTTCAGTGTTATCCTGAAAGTATTCTTTGAGTCGGAGACAGTGAAAGTAGGCTTCGAGATCACCACAGAACTGTATCATGTTAGTGGGGGTGGCAGGGCAGAAAGAGAGTCCCCGAGATAGGACAGACTTTTATTCTGGGCTGAGTGTGTGATTGGATAGATTGATGATATTGTTGGGTGGGTTAGGGGTACCACGGTTGTGGCCCCATGTGGCAGGTAGGAGTTTAGACAGCTTACAGTCCTTTTTCTTTTTTAGAGAGGTGAAGTGAGTAATGTAGATCTCCTGTCTTATTTTAGTGAAGTCCGTTTGTATGGAAGTTTGGTTATTAATGAGAGTCTCCAGGTTGGAGAGCTCTTTTTTGGTGTCACAGAATCATAGAAGATTAGAGTTGGAAGAAACCTCAGAAGGTTATCTTGTTCAAGCCCCTGCTCAAAGCAGGACCAACACCAACTAAATCATCCCAGCCAAGGCTTTGTCAAGCTGGCCCTTAAAAACCATTAAGGATGGAGATTTCACCACCTCCCAAGTAACCCATTCCATTGCTTCACCCTCCTAGTAAAATAGTGTTTCCTAATATCCAACTTAGATCTCTCCCACTGCAACTTGAGACCATTGCTCCTTGTTCTGTCATCTGTTACCACGGCAAACAGTCAAGCTCCATCTTCTTTGGATGGAGCTTTAGGTAGTTGAAAGCAGCTATCAAATCCCCCCTCACTCTTCTCATCTGCAGATTAAACAAGCCCGGTTCCCTTTATGTATTCAAAGTACAGCCGACATAGATTTCAGTTGCAGCAGTGAATGCTCAGCACTTCTGCAAATCAGACTCCAGCTGTCTCAAGCTGTGCACCCAAAATATAAGGAACACAAAATTAGTGGCCACCTGTGAACATTTTGATGTAAGTAACTTGCCAAGAATCTCATGGGAATTCTGTAGCAGAGGCAGGGATAGAATCCAGTTAACCAAGAGACTGTTCCTTTCTCTCTCTGCAATTTCTTCCCTCATTCACTATACACCTTCCAATTTATACAACAAATGAGTCAGGAAACTCTACAGACAATAGCATCATTGACTACACAGCAATGATTAATTCCCTAAACACAATCTGTGCTGAATGTTAAATGAAGTAATGAGAAAAATATAGTAAATTTTATGGGATAATACACCCTACAGGGAGCCAACTTAAGATTGTAGAACTCAGAATCAGGGTTGCACAGAAGTTTTCTCAGGGCCCAGGACAAAATCTGAAACTGAGGACCCACCATCCTGCCAAAAAAAATTACCATGGAAAGCTCACACCGCAATAGTGTCTCCTGTTTCATGGGGCCGGGCCTAAATCCCCACTCCAGGTGGTGTATCCTGTGACATGAGATTGCAGTACCCCTCAAGTTTGGCCCTGCCACCTCTCCTCCTTCATTAGTGAGATGGAAGAAGTTAGTGGAAGGATTGGCAAGAGAGATACATCAAAGCCGAAAAGGAAATCTACGTCTGCAGTATCCCTATCCCTTCCAAAAAATAAGACATGAACTGGGAAGACAAAAAGGTAGAAATACAGACTATAAATAGCCAAATTACTTGTTTATTACATTTAAAAAAATACTGATTGCTAATTATAATTGTCAGAACTCAGGTGTTTGCTGCTTGTATTCTGGGCTCTGATATCCTTACTCTTGCTGAAAAGTACCTAACCCCACAAATAATCCCATTAATTTCAACTAAAAATGGATCAACATTTCTTGCAATAGTGCTTTAAGCATACATTCATTATCTGAACTTTTGTGTGTTTTCCAGGCTTTCTTTCATAATGTGAAAAGGATTTGAAGGAAGGACTGGAGATCCCATTCATGTTGACTAGACTATCTTAAATTCTTAGAGGTCATAGCAAGACCACTGGAAGTTTCTTTTAAAAAAATGGTATATATCATTCTTCCAGTAATGCTGATTGGATGAGGAATGGAGATATTGAATGGTTTTTTTTATTAAATGATTTTAGTTTAAAAACTTCTCAAATTGAGCTATCCAGATGTGCATAATCTTAACTGAACCGCTATGTTCTTATTACTATAATCCTTCTCCTTCATCACCTCAGCCTCTACCTACTATTTGTTACAGTTCCCTGACACACAAAGTCTAGCCTTGAATAACAGTGCTCTACAGCCAAAATGCTTCTGAAATAAATGTAGTCCAACTTTACTAATTCTGGGTCACTGAGAACGAAAATGATGCTTAAAATTGTTGATTGGCTCTAGTTTTCAAGATATACTATTGGGTCAGTATATATGACCCTTGACTTGGGAATGGTGGAGGATAAGTGAGTTATAAAGGGAAGGTATCTCAATTTAAACCAGAAATGACTAAAATACATCTTTGACTGGATCTATGAATAAATCTATGACTGGGTTTGGACCGTACTTGCTTTTTAGGCAAAACAATGAATGATGCAATCTGAAGCTGGTATTGTGTCATACATGATATGAATTGCATCATGTTATTCCTAGAAGTCATGGATGATGCAATCATAACGAAGCTTACATCACTCTGCTGAACAAATTGCCCTATATCAGCTCTAGAAATCATACAGTGTCGTGCTCTCTTATTTGTCAGTGTTTGATTTTGCAAAGGGACACATTTCTGTTTAGCCATAGTGAGCAGCGATGCCTCGTACTTGTGTGAACAGAGCAGATAACTTCTGCTATGTTTGTGGTGAACTGACTTTTGCATCACAAAAGTGCAGTGTAACCACTATGGTTAAGAAAGCCTATCACCTTTGTTTTGGCTGCAAAATTGGAGATCAAGACAAGAGGTGGGCCCCACACATATGCTGCAACACTTGTGCAACAAATCTTCGCCAGTGGTTGAACAGGAGAAGGAAATCTATGCCTTTTGCAGTGCCAATAATTTGGAGAGAGCCAACAGATCATACCAGCAGTTGTTACTTCAGCATGGTGCCTCCAGTTGGGAAAGGTATGTCAAAGAAGAAAAAGTGGACTGTGCATTATCCAAACATTCCATCAGCTATACGCCCAGTACCCCACGGAGAAGGACTGCTGGTTTCTGATGCACCAGAATCCTTCTCACTTGAGTCAGGTGAGGAAGAGGAAGAGGATGAAACTTCTGGTCCTGAACCATCAATGTCACAGGACCCACATTTTCTCCCATCCTCCTCCTCTGAACCACACCTCATAGCACAAGGTGAACTGAATGACCTTGTCAGGGATTTGGAACTACCCAAGAGTAAGGCAGAGCTGTTGGGCTCCAGACTACAGCAGTGGAATCTCCTGGCAGGCTATCAGGGCAAATGGAGCCCATCAATGCTTGCAAACTATTGGTGGACAGTGACAAGCGATGCTCCATTTAATGAATACAAGAGACAAGCCAAGAACCGCCAAGTAGAGACTGAATAGGACTAAACTATGCACATAATTCTTTTTTGCCTTTTGTTTCATAATAAATTTTATTTATATAACCCTTTTGCTAATTTTTGAAGTGTTACATAAACAGAACGGTGAAATATTATCATGTAAAGCAACCATAAACACATGAAAAGACCTAGGTTTACAATTTATGATTAAAACTCAACTATCTACACAATATACATAGACATAAAATGTAAAAACTTAAATATCTTAGAAACAGTAGCCAATCCGTTGTTTTAACTGTCATATTTGAATTCAGCACATCAAAAAACATAATAAATATCACATTTTATCTCTGAAGCAGACGACTTCTCAAAAATTGTAGACCAGTGTAATGGCTACACGTAACTGTACTTGCTAAGGAAGAACCCTGGAAAGGAAATGTGCCTTGGAGAATTACACTTACTTTCCTCATTTCATCTTACTCAAGGGGGAACTAGGTTACTGCAGCCCTTCACATTGTGTGCTTCCTTCTTCAGGCTGGTTCAGGTCTGCTGACTGGTGCTTTGCTGGGGAGTGGAGCTAACACTCTGTTCACTCCCTGCCCACTTGCTCATGGTGACACTGCGGGACCTGTATTTCTCCGCTCTGCCTGGAAAATTATCCAAATTACTTGTTTATTACAACCTGCCCACAATATGGGCAGGTTGCACATGGGAGTATACAGGGGCCTTATGTCTCCTGCTTCCCTGCATATCCAACTGAGTTTCAGTGACAACTGAGTCTTAAGAAATAATTGTAGTTGTATGATAGACTTTTAACTATTCAGTTCTATGTACATTGCATATGTAAAGAGACTTCAATTTTCCACTAGGACTTTTTCTACTACAAATCAATGATATAAAATTAGAAGGGTGGAAAACATTCCAGGACGCTCATAGAAAAACTGGAATAAATATGTGTATAGGATCCCTTAGTTGCTGGTGGTCTGTGCTAACAGATCAGGACTGGGGCCGTTTTATGTCTAACATATGCTTCCATTCAGCTGTAGTACAGAATGGCCTTTTTCTATAGAAACTGTCCCTTCGTCACCTAAATTTTTCTGATAAATACAAGATGTCCAAAAATATATTTTTTTCAGTTTTACTTTGAATGTGTTGATGTAATGCAAAAGAGGAGCTTTTCCTCTGATAATGCTATGTCTGGAAATATGATTGTGAGCATTCAGCCATCTGAGAATTTCAAGAGTCTTTGTAAAAAAGTTGGATATTTTCTCTGAGAAAGGTTCAGAACCTTCTTCTGTAATAAATTCATCTCTTTTATATGAAGGAACGACCATGGCTTGGACGCTAAGGACCTTTACATCCTCCATAGACAGAAGTAGCTTTTTTTCCCTCTCATTTCATTCCCTGTGTACATGAAGCTCTTTTTATCTCATAAAAGATTGCTCATTTACCACGTCAGCAGTTGTCATGCGGATGCTTTCTTATAGTAACAAAATTAGTATTTTCTAAATTATTTAAATTGCAGAAAAGGAAAATGCTATTGTGAGTCACATGATAGTTACCCCATTTAGCTGTAGTAACTATCACTAGTTTGAGAGAAGATTCTGTGGAATCAGACACACAACAAGAAAAAATATTGCTATGCTCTTTAACAGAATAGTGGAAAAATCTACAAGGCATATTTAGGTTTATTAATTTTGTATTGCTATTTATATCAAAAGGAGAGTGGCATAGGGCTTGTTATGAGGTATTTAAAGGATAGCAGCTAATATCACCAGTATTTCATGATTCAGCAGGTTGAAAGTTGGCACATAAGATGTCAATCCAAAATCACGTTAAAAACAAATGAACAAGCACAAAACAGTTAACAGAAAATGGAACAAAATTTGGGAAATGTGGGGTGTATTGTCATGTTGGAGCACCTTTCAAAGGACATTCCAAATGAATTCATTAAATGGGCAGACACCCGTGACTCCATCTCATACCTGTCACTGAAACTGCTTAGAAAGCTAATGTTGGGATTAAATGTTTGCGAATATTTTTCATTTACAAAATGTATCAGTTTTGTGTATTGTCTATTACATTTAATAAACAAAGTGATTTACGATCTTTTATAATTCATTAACTTGATTTAAAAATGATGTGTTGTGGTAAATATATATACAGAATATATGTAATATTTTTCTAGTGTTTCCTGTGATAGGGACCCTATGTCCTGATGCAGGAAAGTACTTAATCACAAGCTTAGCTTTTAGCCTGTAGATAGTGCCATTGAAGTCGAATTACAATGAGAGCATTGCAGTTCCTCTTGCTTCTCAGTCCAGTGCCTTAACCATACTGCTTTCCTTTCATGATTTAAAATTGCAATGCTTAAGAGAAAATAGAGTTTATGATATAAGTTGTCTACAGCTCTGATTCAGCAAGGTACTTAAACGTAAGAGGTGACATGTTGATCTACTTCCTCAGGAGCAGATGAGGAAACAAACTGTGATTTCTAGAACTGGTCTGAACATTTTCAACTAAAATGTCATCAGAGAAAGAGTTTCTCTTATGCTCTATAGCCTAGAGGTTAGATCACTGGGATTGGATATCATGGGGAAACTCGCATTCAAATCCCTGTTCTGTCTGAATCAGAGTGACCTAGGATGAAAAACTCTGTTGTGAATCAGGCAGAGTAGGGACGTCACTCTGGGGTCTCAGAGAAATCCTAGCCATTGCCTTAACCACTAAGCAAAACTCTCTTTCTGAATTAAAAAGCTTTTTATGTAGCAGCTTATCCTTCTTGTTTCTTTCCAGCTATTGTGGCAGGTGAATGGGGGGTAAGTAGGGATCTTCTCACTCCCGATTTTCTGTCTCCTTCCTATCCACCTGTGTGCAGCAGGGATTATCAGGCAAATGGCTCCTGCTCTCTTCAGTGCAACCAGTGCCACAATCTGATCAGAGCAGAGAAGCAGAGTACAGGAGAAACACTACCTTAAATAAGGTATGAGTAAGGGCTGTGACTATCTAGCCATGAGGAAACACTGAGCGAGTCTGATAGTGAACTGTGTACAAGAATAATACAAATATATTGTGAGATGTTACACATATGTATCTGCAGTGTTAGACAATATTATATTATGCTGTATTATTTTCGAAATTGTGTGGGGACATATAATTGAAGACTGTTTTATAACCGATACCCTCTGAGGAGGCAGCGTTAAGGATGCATGCTTAGTCTAACTTCCATGCACATGACTGTGCAACCATACTGTTGTATTAACATATCTTATTGCATTTAATACATCATATTGTATCCAGATTTGTTCTTGTGTTATATGTTTGGGGAACTGAGCATCTAGTTATTTATGGATTCAATAAGCAGAAAACTCACCTTTGACCTGTTTTCCCTCAGGCAGTTTGATTATAACCAACCCATTGTTGGAAAACATCCAGCTTGGTGATTGGTGTGTGCTGGTTCTTTTGTAATAGTCCAGGGTATTCAATTTAGTGGATGGTGGAACTTACAGAAATGGTCATTCCACAGTTCACTGTATTTTTCACTCCATGCATCTGAAGAAGTGGGTTTTTTTACCCCCTAAAGCTTATGCCCAAATAAATCTGTTAGTCTTTAAGGAGTCAACAGACTCCCCGTTGTTTTTGTGGCTACAGACTAACACAGCTACCCTTCTGATACTTGGCACAGTTCTGTAACAATTCTAAACTATACTTACACCATAGTTCCTGCATTAAGGTGGTTATAGGGCAAGCTACTTCTTTTTATCTGCCTAAAACATGAAGTTTCTGTAGGCTGCAACATCTAATATTTTACTCTGAACAGGTAGCCAATGTGTTCAGTGCTATTTAATTTCAGTGCAGCAAACCTGCAAAGCAATCTGCAAGTAGTGTTTAACAATATACCTGAAGTACTCCAGTTTATTTTTTATTAATCATCAGACATCTTTCCTATAACTAAGCAACCATATCCTTCAAGAGAAAAATGAAGTAAAAAATGAAAATATATTTAAAACGGAATATATTGTTGACATTCAAAGAGGAGGATAAAAAGAAATATTGAATACCTAATCATTCATGGAAAGAGGAAGGAATCCTTTCAGGAAAAAATAGCATTTGATCACATAATTAAAAATTGTACCATAGTGCATACTCACAAGGCAATCTTAATTCTGAAATTTCCTAATTTTTGAGTGCTTGATTTTGCAACTTTAATATTCTTTTAGCATCTGTGTTTGTGTTGCCAATTTCTAACTTCACTGTGATAATTTTCTTGACCACTTCTTTTGTGGGTTAGATGATTAGACCAATATAATCGTTGTTTCTCTGATGGTGTCATCAAAGTTTCATTATTGTCCTTATTAGCTCTCATAGGAAAAAATTCCATGTCTATTTCACAGTTCCAGCAAGCCAGACAATACACTGGGAAGTTCCTTGGGAACAGAGTGAAAAGATTCTTTCCTTCTCTCCCAAAAAACTGTGAGGTTGGAGATTAGCATCTCCTGAATATTCCCTCCAAACCCTCCTCCAAAACAGCACTAGTTCTGTAGCAGGCAACATTTCTGTACTCATAGAGTGCAAGATTTGCTCTTTGAAGACATTTTAAACCTACATCAAGAAGTACTAGAAGCACACGGCCACTATGCATACCACTAAGCCTTCTAGAAGGTGTGTACCAAAAGGGCTGTTTACTGTACTAATTGATAAAAAGTTATGTTGTTTCTGGCAGTTCAATAAGGTATTTTTCAATGGCTACAATTAGAAGATATTCCAGAGAATTTGCACTATATTGGATCATTCTGTATTTAAGAATAAAGAAAAGGCAGTGCTGTTCAATCTGCATGGCATTTAGCTCATTGACACAATTATTTCCTTTCTGTGCCTGCCGGTATTTAGAAGCATTGGCTGGCAATTCTAGATCTCTAATAATCTTCCTTGACAAATACAACTAGGTTAAGAGCCAGATTGTGCCCTTGAGCCATAAGCTACATGAGGGTGATAAGGGCTGGTAAAGCCTATCTTGCTCCATTCTGCAGCAACATTCACTCTACCAGGGCTGTGGCTTCAGGCTATAGGGAAGAGCAGACTGTCACTGGTATCTCCTCCATGAGTAAAGAGGTAGGAGGCCTCTGACCCTAGAGTCAGCAAAGTTAAATAGAGATGTGGGGAGTGGAGGGGCATAAAATACTCATCAGAGAAGGGAGAAATAATTTACTCAACTTGGAGAGTAAAAGAGAGCACAGGTGGAATTTTGCCTGGAGCTCCTCCTGGGTAGGTCAGATGTGCAATTCTCCTTTCTTTCCATCTAATTAGTGATTCTATCTTGCCTTATATGATAAGTTTCTCAGGAGTCTTTCATGCAGTGTTAGTGTTTAGATTTAATACGAAAATCAGGAGATGGCTAGCAATTTTGTCAGATGTGGTTTTTTTCTTGTGTTGGGAATGATGAACTAAAAATGACCATTTTTCATGGAGTCAAAACATGGACATATTTCTTTTGAAATCTACCTTAAACTTCTATGTTATGGCAAGGTTAGCAATATTTGCAGAAGTGAACTCCACAGGATACATTGTCCTTTGATTATTCATGGATTTTCGTATCTAAAAACATGTAAGACTCATTCATGGAGGTGAGCAGATTCCACACAGTTTCATTATGTTCACCTTTCTCTGGCATTGATGAGTGTAGGGGAGGGATTAAGCATTTAAATCAAGATTTTCTGAAGTTCTAATAACTAGGTGTTTGCTTTGGAGAACCATATAAATGTTTAATAATCATGGAGTGTTTCACATGTGGTTTGTGCTGCTGTCAGACAAGTTCTTGGCATCACTGCTGCTCTCTCCTTGGGTAACATTACAGGAATTTTTTTTTTTTTTGCTTTGCTCTCAAAGCCACAACTGGGATATTTTTCCTGCCCAGCTTCTGTTGCCTGGTAATTTCTGAGCTATGCTCTATTTCTAATGTGTTTATTTCAGTATGTACACTGTAATTTCCATATGGCTCTGCTTTTGATGGAATTATGACTCATTGATAATGATTGGTGAAGGAACAGGCATTTTTTTCTAAAGTTGTGGAGGAGTCTCTAGCTGATATTTTCTTACAGCCATTTAACAGGACAAAATAAAAATTAAATCTATAAACACATCTGAATTGGGTTTTTGTGACCAACTCACTGTACATACGTAGTTGCAGGACAGGATGTAGGAAAAGTGGACAAGATCTATGGTCTTTGCCCCCAGGCTTTACAGTCAGAAATAGCTATGACACTTGTCCGTATTGCCTTGAAGAAGCTCATATCCCTTCCAGGTATAGTATCTGCTTGTCATTCCCTCACTAAATCCATCAGTCTAATGAGTTCAAATATCCCATCAAGTCTACCTCATTCAGATTTCCCAACTCTTTTTGGTGGCCACTTCGCTTAATTGTATTCAATATGGCACCATATAACATCAGACAGGTGAGTATTGGAAATTACCATCACTACCTACACAGTGGAGTTCCTGTCAATCCCCCTCCAAATCCCTTTCCCCATCCATCTCAGAGATCCCTCTCATGGCAGAACTTATCTCAGCTTCAAGTGAGCCCACAGACAACAGTTCAGTCCTATATCATCCTTCTAGGCCACATGGCCTCATGTACATATCTGATGCTCTTTGCGAGTCTTCATCTGCAATATCTACAGGCATTGTTGCAGACAGTTTATACACCAAGCAAGCACAGTCTGGATAAACTCATCTTGCTCCCTCGCAGAGTCTGGACCTCAGCCACTTGGTCGGGGAACAGGGAGATAGAAGGCTGTAGTAAATAAGGCCCCAAAATTGAGTTTTGACAATTTAAGAAAGACCTCTTAGAAAAGATAGAATAGAGGGCTAAGGGAATAAAAACCCAAGGTCTAACAACTAGATTTCTTCAACAAAGTGAGGAAACTCAGTTTTGGGCAAGAGTGTGCTGCTGGTACCATTAAAAAGACTTCCTCTTTTTCCTTACCTGTGAATTACTTAAAAAATTAATATCAAATTTTGATATTATATGATGTGTCAGATACAGTAGTAAAATAGAGACCCTAAATGAGATCCAGTATTACAATAAAATGTGTGTAAAAAGGTAAGTCAACTATAAGTGACTCTAGAGTCCTTTATCTTTAGTTAAGCAAGTGAATTAAAAGAACGTTAAGAAAGGTGATATGGCTGGTAACTTAAACAGTTGTTTAATGAAGGTTTATTTAATACCCTACCTTTTTTAGGGTACATAGGGGTTCCCTCTGTTCAAAAGGAATGATTACAGATCCCTCCCTGATATGTTTGGGAGCACTCCCAATGAACACATAGCACAAGATACTTTGACCCTGCAGGAGACCTGCTTACACATAAGATGATTGGAGTTGCATGCAGTCTAAGAGACTTTCAGATGGATCCTGCCATTTACCCATGTTCAAGTCATGTCAGACAACATGACAACAGTTATATCAGGGGTCAGCAACCTCTGGCACATAGGCTGGGCCAGTTTGTTTACCTGCCGCATCAGTAGGTTTGGCCAATCGTGGCTCCTACTGGCTGCAGTTCACTGTCCCAGGCCAATGCGGGAGGTGGGAAGCCATGGCCAGCACATCCCTCACCTGCGCCAGTTCCCACCACCCCCATTGGCCTGGGACGGCGAATCGCAGCCAGTGGGAGCTGTGATTGGCCGAACCTGCTGACTCAGCAGGTAAACAAACTGGCCCAACCCGCCAGAGTGCTTACCCTGGCGATCCGCATGCCAGAGGTTGCCGACCCCTGGTTTATATCAACAAGGAAGGAGGATCACAATGCCTCCCTTCATGCACAGAAATTGTCAATTTTTAAAATTGATGCATCTCCCACAATGTCACCCTCTTCGCAGTGCACCTTTCAGGGGTGCAGAACACACTTTCTGACAGCCTTACCAGACATTTCGCCAAATACCACATGTGGGAACTACATGACTTGGTCAAATGCAGCATCTTTCACCAATGGGGGATCTCATTGTGGGATCTCTTTGCACCTCACAAGAAGAAGAAATGCCCAGCCTGGGGCCACAACTCCAGAGAGGATACAATTCTAGTCCATTGGTCAGAATTGCTAATGTATGTGTTTCTGCCGATCTATATCTTATCACAGGTCCTGAGGAAAATCACAGAAGATGAAGCAATGCTTATCCTCATGGCTCCCATGTGGACAAGATAGTTCTGGTTCATTAACATTCTCCACATGGTCTTGTATCCATGCGTCTGCTTTCAGCTCCCCCCATGCCTCTTGATCCAGGACCCAGGCAAGGTCCTTCATCCCAACCTAGAATCTCTCCATCTGGGAGCTTAGTATTTAAATAGCCAACAAACTTAGAGAGATCATGTGTGGTGGATGTATAATCCATCCTTAGGAACAGCAGAAAAGTCTCCACAAGGAAATGGCATGCAGCAAAATGAAAGAGAGTCTCTTGTTGTCAATATCATCAGCTACTCCCACCAATTTTTGAGATTCCAACCATAGTGGACTATCTCCTCTGTCTAAAAATGTCAGTGTTGTCTTCCAGATCCTTCAGAGTATTTTTGACAGCTAAGATAGCCATTCACCCCTACCAATGGTTTATTACATATCCTCCACCCATCTACTTATGTTAAGTTTTCTGAAGAGCTTTGTCAGAACCTTAACTCATCTCTCCATGAAACTTGCCTTTCTGATTGTAATCACTTCAGCAGGAAGAGTAGGAAACCTTAGGAGCCTCTTTGACTTACAGTTTATATATAGAGAAATAAAGTTTTGATAAAGTTGCATCCTAATTTCATTCTGAAGGTGATCTCAGAACCAGGTCATCCACTTACCTGTCTTGTACCCAAAGTCCTATCCATGACACAAGGGAGGACAGGAAGCCCCACCCTTCGAATATCCAAAGAATGTTGGCCTTCTACTTATTGAAGGCAAAAACTTTTGGAAAATCCATTAAACTATTTGTCTTCTTTGTTGAATATATGAAAGGAGAAGTAAACTCCTCACAGACTTTCTACATGGATTCTGGGTTCATCCTGTTTTTCTGTGAATTGATGGCAACCCTTACCCCATAAGATGTGAGAGATTATTCAACTAAAGTCCAGGCTGCCTTCATAGCCTCTCTTTAAGAAGTCCCTTTTCTGGAGATCTGTTGGATGGCAACATGGGGCTCTGTGCATGCCTTGAAGAGACATTACACCCTGGTACAAGTTTCTAGAACATCTTCCTCCTTTAACAGAGCAGTCCTCCAATCAGTGATACAGCAGTGATCCTCATACTGTCCTACTCAACAAGTATTGCTTGGGTCACTCACTCACTCATGCCCGTCACCCCAATCGGGGTATGGGCCGCCAACCACAGATCTCCAGAGTCCTCTATCCTGGGCCATTCGCTCTAACTGGTTCACCTTAAGTTAAATACACACAGGGACCATCACTCAAATAAAGACTACATTCTAATACAGTAACTGGATGTCTTTGAGACGTAGTCCTTATCTGTATTCTACTCCTTGCGTTCCTTCATCTCTGCTTTGGATCCTAAGTTATTTGCAGTAGAGAAGGACTGGAAAGGCTTTAAATCTACATCACCTCTTATTTCCTTGGTTCAGAGCAGAAGGTTGCTGACACTGACCATAGGACATTGCTAACAAAAAATCTTCTGGTGTCAGGCCCCTGGAGCACATGCACACCTTGGGTGGAATACCTATCAGAACTGCACATCTCAAAGAACTCCAGTTACTGTACAAGGTAAGCAACCATTATTGGTGTGTGGAGTCATCGTAGTCAGTGGAACACTTGACTGATATGCTTTTGGTTGAAAAGTGTGTGTGTATGTGTTGGGAGAGGTGCCACATTTCAGATTAGCTATAAAACTGTGAGTCAGACTTCTTATGGTAAGTGTAGAGCTGCTCATGGTTTTTTAAAGAACAGGGTGCTAGCCTCAGTGTCTTGATCATATTACATGTGTACCATCATTTTGCCTGTCTAAATTCTCTCAGAGGTTTAAAGTGGATGAGAGATTCCTCACTTCCTGTCCAAGATTTGGAGTAGTGGTGCTATGAGCTGTTAAAAACCTGCTGTTTCACCACATACTAAAGAATATTCATTATTCTTACCATTTTCAAATATGTGATTTTTATTCCTTCTCTGCATTTTATCTTTTACCAACAATATTCTCTTTCATACCTTTTTCTTCATTTTTACCTTCATTTTTCCTGGATGCACATTTCTACTTCAGCAAGTTTGGTATAAAAATAGTTGCTGTTCCTTCCTTATAGAATTTTCTCTTTTCTTTTCTCTGACGTCTCCTTTCTTTTTATTGAACACATTTTGTATTCTCTCATCTTTTTTGGTCATTTTTTTTGCTTTCTTTTACATTGAGGCCACTCTTTTGAAAGCTAATGCAACATCCCCTTGTGCATATTAATCATCACTCTTAGCTATGAAAGTGATCTTGGCTCTGCATCCTCACCTGAAATATGGACCTGCTCCAAAGCCCTTTGAAGTCAATGAGAGTTGATTTCAATGGAATTTGGTTCAGGCCCTCCCTTTTTTAAAGAGAGGTCCGGCCACTTCAAGAGCCAAGCAGGATTGATCTTTATCTGTGAAAAATAGCATTTTGGAATTGCAAATCTCAGGCTTTTCAATGTGTCTTGTATTTCAGTAACAAGAAATTAGGGGATGAATCTTCCATGAACTAAAAGTATCTCAAAGGTATAAATGTGCTAAAAGTCTTCAGTGCATATTACAAATTTAATTTGCCAATAATATCTTAATTTTCTTAATATGTGTGAATGACTTTAAAGAAAGGTAATGGCTTGCTGAAATTATTACGTGTACTTACATTCATCTTTTTATTCATAATATGTCATCTCAAATTTATTATAAGCAAAGTCTGGTCATTTTGCATTATAACAATTCTGTTAATCCTGTTCTATTTAAAATAATGTTCAGGGACAGCTAACTGCCATAAATATTTGATCCAAAATTGAAATGTAGAATAAAATAATACAACTGAAGAAGGATGAAGATGACTGGAGGCTGTGGGCATTTTGACTAGCAAGATGATACATTGGGTTAAAAATCACTTCTGAAACTAACAATGGGTTAAACATGAAGGGCAAATGGATGAGAGTTGGGATATATAGGGTCATAAAGTTAGTAATAATGACAAAGAAATGCTGGAAATAAGAAAAGACTAAATTTGAGGGCTAGTTAGAAATATTGTATACAAAGAGCTAAAACAATAGAAGGGAGAAAAACATAACACGTCCCTAACTGTACTCTTTTGTTTGAATGTTGTCAATTAAGGCCCTAGTCCTACAATTTACTGTGTATAAGAGTAGGGGTGCTGTTAATATCCATGGGACTCCCTGTGAGCATAAGGTGCATGTGTGTGCATTCAACGGCAGGACCACATGTTCCCTTAGGGTATGTCCAGACTACCCGCCGTATCAGCAGGTAACGATAGATTTATTGGGGATCGATATATCACGTCTCATCTAGACATGATATATCGATCCTCGAACACGCTCTCCATCGACTTCGGAACTCCACTGGAGTGAGCGGCGGTAGCGGAGTCGACGGGGAGCCACGGACATTGATCCCGCGCCATGAGTATGGGAGGTAAGTCGGAATAGGATACTTTGACTTCAGCTACGGTATTCCCGTAGCTGAAGTTGCATATCTTACATCGACACCCCCTCCTCCCAGTGTAGACCAGGCCTTAGAGTATGTCTACACTATGAAGTTCGGTTGAAATTATAGAAGTCATTTTTTTAGAAATCAATATTATACACTCAATTGTGTGTGTCCCCACTTAAGATCATTAAGACCATTAACTCATTGGCGTGTGTCCACAGTACTGATGTTAGCGTTGACTTCTGGAGTATTGCACTGTGGTAGCTATCCCACAGTTCCCACAGTCTCTGCAGCCCATTGGAATTCTGGATTAAGATCCCAATGCCTGATCGGTCAAAAACATTGTCGCGAGTGGCTCTGGGTACATGTCATCAGACCTCCTCTCCCTCCCTCCATGAAAGCAATGGCAGACAATCATTTTGTGCCTTTTCTCCTGGGTTCCCCATGCAGACACCATACCATGGCAAACATGGAGACTGCTCAGCTCACCGTCACTGTACATCTCCTGGGTGTTGGCAGAGGTGGTACTGCTTTGCTACACAGCAGCAGTTCATTGCCTTTTGGCAGCAGATGGTGCATTACAATTGGTAGCCATCGTCGTCGTCTCCTGGGTGCTCTTTCAGGTCGGTCAGGGGTGCCTGGGCAGACATGGGTGCTCCTGGCAAAACTCAGTGAGGTCTATCAGGGGTGCCTGGACATAAATGGGAGGGACTCCAGGTCATTCTCTTTTTAAGTTTTGTGTCCTGGAGATTGAGTCCTGCCTGCAGTTGTACTGCACCGTCTTCTGGCGAGCAGCCAGAAAACAACAATGGCTAGCAGTAGTATGGCACTGTCTGCTGGCAGTCTAAGATGTATAAAAGAGATGGAGAGAATCAAAACAAGAAAGAGACCAGATTTGTTTTGTATTCATTTGCTTCCCTCTCCCTCTCCTCATGAATAGTGAGGGGAAGGATAGCTCAGTGGTTTAAGCATTGGCCTGCTAAACCCAGGGTTTTGAGCTCAATCCTTGAGGAGGCCATTCTGTGTGACAGTTGTGTGTGCTTCTCCTTGATGAAAACACACCCCCTTTGTTGATTTTAATTCCCTGTAAGCCATGTCATCAGTTGCCCCTCCCTCTGTCAGAGCAACAGCACGCAACCGTTTCATGCCTTTTTTCAGCGCAAACGCCAGAGCACGGCAAGCATGGAGCCTATTCAAATCACCATGGCAATTATGAGCATTTTAAACAGCACACAAATTATCCTGCAGTATATGCAGAACCAGAACTGCAAAAGCAAAACCAGGCGAGGAGGTGATGGCAGCGCAGTAACAAGAGTGATGAGGACATGGACACAGACTTCTTTCAAAGTACAGGGCCCAGCAATGTGGACATCATGGTGTTAATGGGGCAGGTTAATGCACCGATTCTGGGTCTGGGAAATAAGCACAGACTGGTGGGACGGCATAGTGTTGCATGTCTGGGACAATTCCCAGCGGCTGCAAAACTTTTGCATAAGGCATAAGGGCACTTTAATGGAACTTCGTGACTTGCTTTCCTCAGCCCTGAAGCTCAACCATACCAAGCCCTCACAGTTCACAAGCGAGTGGCGATAGCCCTGTAGAAGTTTGCAATGTCAGACAGCTACCGGTCAGTCATGCATCAATTTGAAGTGAACCACTGGGGGCTTTCCCTACAGAAGCAGCAACCCCTGTTTGAGAAACCCTGGCCTATCTGCTTCAACAAGGAACCAGAAGGAATCAGTCTCTACACTGAGGAGTGTTCAGGGATTGTAGTTTTACCTGGACCCTTTCCAGGAGGGCTCAAGTTTGGGGAGTGGTACCCTTCCTAACCTTGCCCACCAATGCAAAGACCAGGCATAGTCTGGCCTTATATGGAACCTAATATCTTATAATGTAGCAAAGGGACAGGTGAGACGCATCTCAGTTTAAGATGTATTACTGTGCATATGCAGTTGTCACTACAATCAACAAATGGTGAAAACTGTATAAAGCCTTTATCAGGATGACTCATCACATTTATGTATTGATACTTTAATGCAAAATAATTTTGAAGGAGTTCATCTGGTCATTCATAGGTAAAATAGAAGGTCTCTAAGTCTTAGTATAAGGATCTTTAATGGCTCTATCCTGCTAAAATTAATAGCTTTCTAATTATGATTGCCATACTGTAAAAAGATTTCAAATATATCTTGATTATATATATATTTTGTTGATAATGCGTCATCATGAACTATTTGCCAAATACTTAACATTATGGTCTTAAAATACCTATGGATTTGAAAATAAATTAAAATTATTGTAAGGAGATGCAATATACTGTGGCGTACATATATCTTTAATGGAAGTGCATGTAATTCTGGATGATCAGTATAGTAACTGGGTCCTCAAATTACATTTGTTCTCAGCTTTTACCAGTTCACAAAAAGGAAAAGAGTGAAACTTTCTTGGCTAGTGATTGCCCTGCTGCTTTCTAGATGTGAAGATATTGCAGGGTAATCTGCATTATAACTTATGACCTCTTACATATCTTCCTTTTCTGGGGTAACAGTGAGATATTTATTATATCCTTTTTTTCTCAATAAAGGACATTATATATATATATAAATTTCCAATAGGTAACAAAGGTCCTGATTTAAACATGCAGCATCTGGGTTGTAACATTTATGTACAGTGACTAGCATGAAAAAAGCCTGATTCCTAACTGGGGCCTTAGATACTACTATAATAATAATAATAATAATTAATATCAGCGAGTTAAGGCTAAAATTCAGAGTGGGTCTTGTGATATATTTTTTTCTTCTTAAGATTAGTGAAGTATATTATTTGGAGTTGAATTTGTATAACCCTACAATATTTATTATTTTGTGATGATGCCTATAAATTTAAAACAGTACAATAAAGTTAAATCACACTGTGTATTCCCTAAACTTGATCACTTCAAAAATAACATTTTTATAAAGTGTTTCAATAACCCTAAATTGCCATGTATTGCAAAGAGGAATTTAGAGTTACTGGAGCACTTCTTTTTATGTATTTATTTATTTTTAAATGTACTTCTTCGGTTTGTAAATTTGTAGGTGTTCAGATCTGAATAAACATTAAAGTAAATGACTTCAAATGCAGTCAAGGAGATGATTCATTGCAAGATGATAGATAGAAGCCAACAGATAACTCAAGGAGTGCCAGGCAGGCCATAATGGTATATGCTGTACCCATCAATGTTTTGTAGAAATCAATCTAGTAAGCAATGCTATGCAAATATGGCAAAAAGGTTTATGAAGAGAGTTGTAAAAGATTCACACTCCCTCTTTCTGGTGTATTCAATGCCCTTGATCTTTCTGACTAATTTAGCTGATTCAGACTTTTTTGCAACAAAGCCATTTTCACACACACATTTGCGCAAGGCATTTAAGGCACATATTACAGGATGCACAATGACAAAGGCAGTGGTTTTTCCATACAAAAAGTGCACGTATTGTTTCAGCTTAAACTCCAGTTTAGTGCAGGCTTTTTTTCCTTTAAATACTGTTGTCTGGTGAAGAAATAAGAAGGGTCAGGCAAAGGATAATGGAATCAATTCATCAAGGGAAATAAAAAAGACAATAAACTGTAGATAGATCCCTGTCTGTGTTGTAAAAGGGGTGGGGTGGGAGAGAATTATACAAGACAATGCCCTAACCTTCCATTGTTCTTATTTGTAAATCAGGCCTCAACCACATAATAGATGTTATGCCTGTAATAAACTAGGCCTACTAGCAGTCTTGATCAAGGAAAGTCATGTTTCCGGTATACTAACCAATGCTGCCAAAGTGTCTCTCTGCTGAGACATAGGCTCTCTTAAATGTGTCATGAATTTTGCTTCAGCTATAAGGAGAAAAGAAGATCATAAATATGGAATTTAAAAAAAAATGGAAAACTGATCTTTTTTCAAGATGATAAATTTTATCTTACTGAGAGTTTACCCTGGCAGAAGTGTCAGAATCAATGCATGTCGATTTTTAAATTACAGCTTGTTTTCTTTTAATTATCAAAGATTAGTACAAAAAGCCATTTAAAGCCAGTAAGCTTTTTTCCCCTAAACTCATAACTTAAAAAATAGACACATATGATTAGCATGCCAAGGTTTAGTCCAGAGCAAAATTTTATGGATAAATTATACAGCCCTGAAAAACTGGGTTTATAATAGGAGCAGTGTCTCTAAGGACAGCAGCACAAACACTGATCAATTACTATACAATTTCTCTTCTTTAGAAAAAATACCCTAAAACTATCTAATTTAAAAATGCCAAGGCAGAGGACTATGAATCTAAATGCAGCCCTTTGTGTAATGATGTAAGCTTTAAAGCTCTTTCCTTAATTGTGATAATTTGGAACAAATTAGAGAGTCTTGCAGTGAGCCATAGTCCAGTCATTCACATAGTTCTTAAAGTGCTAAATCAAAAATGCAAACTAAGCCTGCTGAGTATGACCTTCTGTTATCTATCATATTGTTGAAGGACTTGGGAAGTGGAGAACCTAAAATTACCATTTCAAGCTCAATACATTATCAGCAAAGCCCTCTGTTGACCAAGAACATCCTGTTTCTCAGTTAGCAACAAATGGTAGCAGCTTTATAAGCAAATTATAATAAACAATGCAAAAAGTAGCAATTAGTGTGTACAAATTAAAGACTCTCTGTCCGTCTAATTACAAAGAAATTAATGCTTTTGGTCTTGAAGAAGGCCACTGCTACATAAATAGAGTGGCTACTATGCATTAACCCCGCTTCATAACATTAATTATGGGTCAATTCTCTTTTACCAATATTTGTCTTCTGTAATGAGTGATAGACTGGATATTTTATATTAGTCTTTCCCATTGTATTTACAGCTGAGAACAAATATTCTCTGGGGTGACACTGGGGAGAAGGAAGTGCTGGTGGTGGTGATTTTGTTATTTATCCTGTCGTGATTCCCAAAGACACCAGTCCAGACAAAGGCCCTTTTGTGCTAGGCACTGCACAAATGCAGTGCTTCCTTAAAGCGCCTACAATTAAAAATAAATATAAGAAGACATAAAACTGGTGTGGGAAAGAAGTACAGCATAAGTAAAGTGATCAGGGCGATTCTCTACTTATTCATTTTACATATGCCGTTATTGTTATGTGTATTGTAGTAGTGCCTAGCAGCCTCATTATATTAGGTGCTGTACAAATACAGAAAAAAGACCATTACTGTTTTATGCATTATTTGGATGCTATTTTCCGCCATCTATGACAGTGTTGCATTTGCGAGGGAAAGGGGGCATGAAGGTGGGATATTTTAAACATAGTCTAAGGATGAATTTCTCAGCATCATGATGTAAACCTGCTTTGTTAACCTAATTGTACAAGGAATTGATTTTTGTCCTTAAATTATGGAAATGTTAACATGGCTGCCAAGAACATTCTCAGCTTATTGAAACAGCTGTTGATTTGTTAAGTTAGTTTCTCTGACCAAACAGACAGGTAAACACAAAACAAGAGAATGAAGGAGAACAGGAAAAGATGCAGGGAAGCAGCTGTTACAGTGTACTGTTGTGATGTTGCTACTTTGGGCCAAAGCACTGTCCCCTCATTCTGGAATCTGGGAGCAGTGGACCTCTGCTCAAGTGTGGCTGGAAATCTGATGCTAAGATTAGGTCCAGCTATTAGATGCAGTTTCCTTCTCTTTCCTCATGGCAAGAAGCAGTGGAGCCAAGGTTAGATGAACAGAAAAAAAGCAAATCCAATATACCTAGTAGGATATATTGTTAAAGTACAAGAAATACCATGGCCTTAGGTTCAGTAGGATTGACACACATTAATCTGTAATTTACAGCAGAAGATAAGAAAAAAATGAAGGAAGAGAGAGAGAGAGACCAAAACACCAACAGATCATATAAACAAAAGCCAGCACTCCCTTGCAAGATTCTAGTGTTTCTGTAATGTCTTAGTCTGTGGAAAATTTCTCAGCTTTCCGTACTCCTTTCAGAATTTTTCCAGCAGGCAAACAATCTTCATTAAAAAAAAATGTAAAATGCTGTCAAACAATCTCAAAATGTATGAATATAAACAAAAGACCAGTTCTTATAGCAAAATCAAACTAGGCTCCACAGACCTTGAATCTTTCACAGTCTCTCTCCTGGAGAGTCATCGCCATTGCCAAAGCATGTAGCAAGGCTGGGTGAGGGAGAGTGGCAGGACAGTTGAGTAATAGGAGCAGGAGAGAAGTGAAAAGGTGAAGAGGAAAGAATGAAGGATGAATGGGAGCACAGAGGGCATGAGAGTAAAGCTGACATCAGAGGGATGGTAAGAGAGAAGGGTGAGAGAATGCTTTTTTTATAGTTAGTATTTGAACATCTTCCAAGTCATTATAGTGGTGAGGACCATATAAGTACCTGGACTGATGGAGAGCTAAATAAGTAGGTTAGGGAAAACATCCAATGAACACATAGAAAGCAGAGGTTAAACTGTAAAAGAAGAGACTGCTCTTATCAACGGCATCCAGAGCCTGTGAAGATAAGAATGGGATTGAGGGTTTCTGGCTAGATCTTGGCCAGCCCGACTGTTTATTACATGTTGAGAAAGTTCTTTCTGCTACACAGGGCAAGCTCCAACCCTTCTCTGCTTCCCCCTGTCCATGTAAAGGAGGACTGCTTAGGCCTGGTGACCCCACAGGAGAAGTCCACCCAACTAGAGTCTATGGAAAAGTGACCTGACTGGGCCTCTCTCTCTCTCTGGCTGCTCCTTGTGCTAGAGTAATCTCTGCTGTACCTGGGGAGGAAGAATTAGTTCCATCCCTGTTTTTTCTTCACGTCCTGATTTGTCTGAATAGTCCAGCTCTTTGAACACCCATATAGAATATGTCTCTGTTTATAAAAATTATGATACCCTTAAAATAATAATCTCCAAAATCCACTGGAATCTTTCATAATTTAAAAATTTTAAAAATATCTGAACTTTCACTCTTAGATGTGTTGCTGTTGATTATACACAATTGTATAATTGCATTGCATTGTAATTTGATTTGTCATACATTTCAATAACAGGAAAAAATCTATTAAACAGCAGTAGCTGAAATTATGTTGTTAGCAGGTTGTGATTTGATGGTGTTTAACACAATCAGTGTATAACCAAAAACAAGTTTTGCGAGGGAGTTCTCCAGGTGAAGGAGGAATGATTATGTGATCCATGGGGTAAATTTGTTCTCTAAAGTGTGTGTGTTTGTTTGTGATGTGCTTGCTGCTTGACTGAAACATACCATATGGTCTGTTTGTTTGGGGGACTGTTTGCTGACTATGTGTGTGCTAAGTCAAGCAGCCTGCTAGGCAAGGCTGAGAGCTTCTTAATGAGGCTTTTATCCCTAAAACTTTTAGCATCCATCAACCCTTAACCAGGGGGTAGGGTTACTCAGGAAGACCAGAGCTTTTAAAAGCCCACTCCTAAGCAACTAGAGGAGCTAGTGAACAGGAATGGCTAAAGGGAGTTTTGTAAGGGAGATGAGAGGGGGAGTGCATGTGTGGGCGGCTAGATACACTTAACATTCTTTAAACTTCTTTAAACTTAAAGCCTAAAACACCTGCTGATAAAAACAAAACAACAACACAGGAACAAGCTTCAGGAGTAAAAAGAGAATGCAGGCAGAAGTCCATAGACTGAGGATTATCCAGTTTATTGCACCCAATGCAGCATGTATGATTACTTGCCCTACTGGGAGGTGGCACATGTGTGCATTACGTGTAAGCACTCCTGGCACTCAAAGACTGTATACGGGCTTTGAAGACAAAAGTGACTGGAGGAGCACAGACAGGTACATAGATGAGACTTTCCAGGACACTAAAATGGCTCCCAGCCTTGTTCTGACAGCCTTTGCACTGTTGAGAAGGATAAAAGTCTCAGGGAAGAAGAACATCCAACTGAAGCAGAGGGAAATGATCCCTTAGTTGGGATCCTCCTTCCAGATAAAGTTATGATATCCTCTTGCATTGAGGATTCATCTCCAGGCTAGGGAACTTCAGTTTTTAGGAAGAGACTGATATTAGTAATGGACAAGTTGATCATTAGAATCATAGCTGGGTTTGCGATGACCAGCAGAACAGCATGATGACTTGACTGCCTGATGCAAAGGTTCCAGATCTCTCAAGACATCTAGATAGACTTACGGATAGTGCTGGGGAAAAACTGGTTGTCATGGTACATGTGTCATAAACAGATAGCTAAGGGTTAATGTCTCTTTCACCTGAAGCACCTGACCAGAGGACCAATCAGGAAACCGGATTTTTTCAACTTTGGGTGGAGGGAATTGAGTGTCTGAGTCTTTTGTCTGCCTGCCTGCTTTCTCTGAGCTTTGGAGAAGCAGTTTCTACTTTCTAGTCTTCTGTTTCTAAGTGTAAGGACAAAGAGATCAGATAGTAAGTTATATGGTTTCTTTTCTTTGGTATTTGCATGAATATAAGTGCTGGAGTGCTTTGATTTGTATTCTTTTTGAATAAGGCTGTTTATTCAATATTCTTTTAAGCAATTGACCCTGTATTATATCATCTAAATACAGAGAGAACATTTGTATGTATTTTTCTTTCTTTTTATATAAAGCTTTCTTTTAAGACCTGTTGGAGTTTTCTTTACTTCAGGGAAATTGAGTCTGTACTCACCAGGGAATTGGTGGGAGGAAGAAATCAAGGGGAGATCTGTGTGTTGGATTGCTAGCCTGATTTTGCATTCCCTCTGGGGGAATAGGAAAGTACTTTTTGTTTCCAGGATTGGGAACAGAGAGGGAGATTCACTCTGTTTGGATTCACAGAGCTTGTGTCTGTGTATCTCTCCAGGAGCACCTGGAGGGGGGAAGGGAAAAAGGATTATTTCCCTTTGTTGTGAGACTCAAGGGATTTGGGTCTTGGGGTCCCCAGGGAAGGTTTTTCAGGGGGACCAGAGTGCCCCAAAACACTCTAATTTTTTGGGTGTTGGCAGCAAGTACCAGGTCCAAGCTGGTAACTAAGCTTGGAGGTTTTCATGCTAACCCCCATATTTTGGACGCTAAGGTCCAAATCTGGGATTAAGGTTATGATATGGTGTAGCAGCGGGTGGGATATAGACAGAATCCAGAAGCCAGTAGGAATATTATATTTTTCTTTTCTCTGCTAAGGGCTTTTTAGCAGAGAGAAACAGTTGGTTTTAAAAGGGAACCAGAGAGAATTTTTTTTTCTGCTCTCTCTGGCAGTTTGTGGCTTGCATGTTAAGCAAGAAGCCATTACCAGACTGTTAAGGGTCTTTTGTCACACAATAGCACTCCCATTGAGAGTCATTACCAGCACTATATATATATGCAAATAAAGTGGTTTTTCTAGTTTACGCTAGAGAGAGAAAAGGAAAAAAGCACTGTTGCTAGGCAGACTCCAGGAGGCAACAGAACCTGCAGTTCAGAAGATAAACACTGGAGGGCACCCCAACACAAGAAAACAGGAATCATGACTTCTAAGGCAAAAATTGAGGCCGAAGAGCAATTCAAAGAAGCTGAACACAGGCGACAGATGGAGATGAAAGAAAAGGAAGAAAGCATGAAACTGGCAGCCTTCCAAAGAGAACAGGCAGCCCAAGAGGCAGCACACAAAAGAAAACTAGAAGAAGAAGAGGTAGCCTACCGAAGGAAACAAGCAGAAGAAGAGTTGGCCCACAGAAGGAAGCAAGAAGAAGAGGAGGCGGCCCACCACCGAGAAATGGAAAAACACCAAAAAGAAATGGAAAAACACCAAAAAGAAATGGAAAAACAACAAAAAGAGAATGAAGAGAAGGAAAAACAGAGAAAACATGAACTGGAGTTGGCAAAAGCTGGGCTGCATGTGCCAGCCAACCCTAACAACCCGGCGCCCGTTATTGCTCCACAGCACAGGAAATTTCCCACCTACAAGGCAGGTGATGACACCGAGGCCTTCTTGGAAAATTTTGAAAGAGCCTGTCTTGGGTACAGCATTCCCGAAGACCAGTACATGGTAGAATTGAGGTCACAGCTCAGTGGACCTTTAGCAGAGGTGGCAGCTGAAATGCCTAAGCAGCAAATGAATGACTATAAACTTTTTCAAACCAAGGCCAGATACAGAATGGGGATAACCCCAGATCATGCCCGTCGGCGCTTCAGAACCCAAAAGTGGAAACCAGAGGTGTCATTTCCCAAACACGCCTACTACATTGCAAAAAACTATGAGGCCTGGATAACAGGAAACAACATTCAAACCTTGGAAGAACTGCACCTCCTCATACAAATGGAGCAGTTCTTGGATGGTGTTCCTGAAGACGTCACACGGTACATACAAGATGGAAATCCCAAAGATATCGCTGAGGCGGGGGAGATTGGAGCCAAATGGATGGAACTGGCAGAAAGCAAGAAAGCTACTGTCAAGGGGAACGATTACCCCAGGGGGCACACAGACCATAAACCCTACAACCGAGGACAGCCAAAGACCCCACATACCACCCAAGTAAAGCCACACATACCCTACCCTTCAACCTCACCAGTCTCCAGTAACTCACCTCGGCCCACTGACCCATCAGATGGAAGATGCTTTAAGTGTAATGAACTGGGACATATCAAGGCCAACTGTCCAAAGAACACCAGGCGAGTGCAATTCATTACACCACCATCACACCAAAGATCCCCAGGCCCGGATGCCTCTCAAATACCCTTGGAGCGAAGGGAAAATTTGAGAGTGGGCGGTAAGAAGGTTACTGCGTGGAGAGACACGGGGGCACAAGTGTCAGCTATCCACCAATCCTTCGTTGACCCCAAATTCATCAACCCAAAGGCCAAAGTTACAATTTACCCATTCATGTCACAAGCTGTAGACTTGCCTACAGCTCAACTGCCTGTCCAGTACAAAGGCTGGTCAGGAATGTGGACTTTTGCAGTCTATGACAATTATCCTATCCCCATGCTACTGGGGGAAGACTTGGCCAACCAGGTGAGGCGGGCCAAGAGAGTGGGAATGGTTACACGTAGCCAAACCAGGCAAGCTTCCAGACCCATTCCTGTTCCTGAGCCGTCCACAGAGGCCCTGTCTGTGTTACCAGAGACCCAGACAGAGGTAGTGGACCCGGATTCCATGCCTACCACTGAAACAGCCACAGCATCTCCAGTCCCAGGCCCGGAACTGGAACAGCAACCAGCACCAGCAAGTGCAACCACATCTTCAAACTCAACGCCAGAGGGCGCCAGCGAGCCAGAACTGGCAGAAGCAAAAGACAGCCATACCCAAAAGGCTCAGCCAGAGCCTGAAATACCCTCAGGTGCACCAGCGGAGAGCGGTTCACCAGCAACGGAAACAACCCCATCACCTACATCGCTTCCAGAGGGACCAAGCCCAAGTCCACAGTCTGAGGAAGAACTGGTGACCCCAGCCTCAAGGGAACAGTTCCAGACTGAGCAGGAAGCAGATGACAGCCTTCAGAAAGCTTGGGCGGCAGCACGGAGCACCCCACCGCCTCTCAGCTCTTCTAATCGATCCCGGTTTGTTATAGACCAAGGACTTTTATACAAGGAAATTCTTTCTGGTGGACACCGGGAAGAATGGCAGCCGCAAAAAACAGTTGGTGGTTCCAACTAAGTACCGGGGGAAGCTCTTAAGCTTAGCCCATGATCATCCCAGTGGCCATGCTGGGGTGAACAGAACCAAGGACCGGTTGGGGAAGTCCTTCCACTGGGAGGGGATGGGCAAGGACGTTGCCAAGTATGTCCGGTCTTGTGAGGTATGCCAAACAGTGGGAAAGCCTCAAGACCAGGTCAAGGCCCCTCTCCAGCCACTCCCCATAATTGAGGTCCCATTTCAGCGAGTAGCTGTGGATATTCTGGGTCCTTTCCCAAAAAAGACGCCCAGAGGAAAGCAGTACGTACTGACTTTAGTGGACTTTGCTACCCGATGGCCAGAAGCAGTTGCTCTAGGCAACACCAGGGCTAACACTGTGTGCCTGGCCCTAACAGACATCTTTGCCAGGGTAGGTTGGCCCTCTGACATCCTTACAGATTCAGGGTCTAATTTCCTGGCAGGGACCATGGAAAAACTGTGGGAAACTCATGGGGTGAATCACTTGGTTGCCACCCCGTACCACCATCAAACCAATGGCCTGGTGGAAAGGTTCAATGGAACTTTGGGGGCCATGATACGAAAATTCATCAACGAATTCTCCAATAATTGGGACCTAGTGTTGCAGCAGTTGCTGTTTGCCTACAGGGCTGTACCACATCCCAGTTTAGGGTTTTCACCATTTGAACTTGTGTATGGTCACGAGGTTAAGGGGCCATTACAGTTGGTGAAGCAGCAATGGGAGGGGTTTACGCCTTCTCCAGGAACTAACATTCTGGACTTTGTAAGCAACCTACAAAGCACCCTCCGACACTCTTTAGCCCTTGCTAGAGAGAACCTAAAGGATGCTCAAGAAGAGCAAAAGGCCTGGTATGACAGACATGCCAGAGAACGTTCCTTCAAGGTAGGAGACCAGGTTATGGCCTTGAAGGCGCAACAGGCCCATAAGATGGAAGCATCATGGGAAGGGCCATTCACGGTCCAAGAGCGCCTGGGAGCTGTAAACTACCTCATAGCATTTCCCAATTCCTCACTAAAGCCTAAAGTGTACCATGTTAATTCTCTCAAGCCTTTCTATTCCAGAGACTTACAGGTTTGTCAGTTTACAGTCCAGGGAGATGATGCTGAGTGGCCTGACGGTGTCTACTACGACGGGAAAAAAGACGGTGGCGTGGAAGAGGTGAACCTCTCAACCACCCTGGAACGTCTGCAGCGGCAACAAATCAAGGAGCTGTGCACTAGCTTCGCCCCATTGTTCTCACCCACCCCAGGACGGACTGAACGGGCATACCACTCCATTGATACAGGTAATGCTCACCCAATCAGAACCCCACCCTACCGAGTGTCTCCTCATGCCCAAGCTGCTATAGAACGGGAGATCCAGAACATGCTGGGTATAATCCGCTCATCTACCAGTGCATGGGCATCTCCAGTGGTTCTGGTACCCAAACCAGATGGGGAAATACGCTTTTGCGTGGACTACCGTAAGCTAAATGCTGTAACTCGTCCGGACAACTATCCAATGCCACGCACCGATGAGCTATTGGAGAAGTTGGGACGTGCCCAGTTCATCTCTACAATAGATTTAACCAAGGGGTACTGGCAAGTACCGCTAGATGAACCTGCCAAGGAGAGGTCAGCATTCGTCACCCATGCGGGGGTGTATGAATTCAATGTCCTTCCTTTCGGCCTTCGAAATGCACCCGCCACCTTCCAGAGGCTGGTAGATGGTCTACTAGCTGGACTGGGAGAATTTGCAGTTGCCTACCTCGATGATGTGGCCATTTTTTCAGACTCCTGGCCCGAACACCTACTACACCTGGAAAAGGTCTTTGAGCGCATCAGGCAGGCAGGACTAACTGTTAAGGCCAAAAAGTGTCAAATAGGCCAAAACAGAGTGACTTACCTGGGGCACCAGGTGGGTCAAGGAACCATAAACCCCCTACAGGCCAAGGTGGATGCTATCCAAAAGTGGCCTGTCCCACGGTCCAAGAAGCAGGTCCAATCCTTCTTAGGCTTGGCCGGCTACTACAGGTGATTTGTACCACACTACAGCCAAATCGCTGCCCCATTGACCGACCTGACCAAAAAGACCCAGCCAAATGCCGTTAAGTGGACTGACAAGTGTCAAAAGGCCTTTACCCAGCTTAAGGCGATGCTCATGTCTGACCCTGTGCTCAGGGCCCCGGATTTTGACAAGCCATTCCTAGTAACCACAGATGCATCTGAGCGTGGTATAGGAGCGGTGCTCATGCAGGAAGCAACAGATCACAACTTCCATCCTGTCGTGTTTCTCAGCAAGAAACTGTCTGAGAGGGAAAGTCACTGGTCAGTCAGTGAAAAGGAATGCTATGCCATTGTGTACGCCCTGGAAAAGCTACGCCCATATGTTTGGGGACGGCGGTTCCAACTACAAACTGACCATGCTGCACTAAAGTGGCTTCATACTGCCAAGGGGAACAACAAGAAACTTCTTCGTTGGAGTTTAGCTCTCCAAGATTTTGATTTTGAAATTCAACACATCACAGGAGCTTCTAACAAAGTAGCTGATGCACTCTCCCGTGAGAGTTTCCCAGAATTCAGTAGTTAAAAAGTTTTCTTAAAATGTAAAAGTCTGTTAGTTATATACTTAGAAGTATATGTAAAGGTGTATGTGTTGTATTAATCTGTTTATTTTCAAGTTCTAGAAGGAAATCGCCGCCAGTGAGCTTCCCCACTGTCTGCAATTTGGGGGGCGTGTCATAAACAGATAGCTAAGGGTTAATATCTCTTTCACCTGAAGCACCTGACCAGAGGACCAATCAGGAAACCGGATTTTTTCAACTTTGGGTGGAGGGAATTGAGTGTCTGAGTCTTAGTTGATCATTAGAATCATAGCTGGGTTTGCGATGACCAGCAGAACAGCATGATGACTTGACTGCCTGATGCAAAGGTTCCGGATCTCTCAAGACATCTAGATAGACTTACGGGTAGTGCTGGGGAAAAACTGGTTGTCATGGTACATGTAGGTACCAATGACATAGGAAAGGACAGGAGAGGTCCTGGAGGCCAAATTTAGGCTGCTAAGTAAGAGATTGAAGTCCAGGACATCCATGGTAGCATTCTCTGAAATGCTTCCAGTTCCACACGCAGGGCCAGGTAGATAGGAAGAACTGCAGGGTCTCAATGCATGGATGAGACGATGGTGTAGGGAGGAGGGGTTTAGATTTATTAGGAACTGGGGAAACTTTTCAGAAAGGGGGAGCCTATTCAGGAAGGATGGGCTCCACCTAAGCCAAAATGGAACCAGATTGCTTGTGCTTAAAATTAAAAAGATGGTAGAGCAGTTTTTAAACTAAGGGCTGGGGGAAAGCCAACAGAAGTGGAGGAGAATGTGGTTCGGACAGAAGCATCTCTTAGGGGAGGATCTATTAATGGAGATTCTCTATGTCCTAGTAAGGAAGAGAGGATGGAAGATGATAAAATACAGGTAGGATCTGATGAGAAACAGTCAAATGAAAAAAAGTTCCATTCAATTACATCCTGTAATGGCAGACAGCTAAAAAGTGACAAGTTTTTGAAGTGCTTATATGCAAATGCTAGACATCTAAATAATAAGATCCATGAACTAGAGTGCCTCATATTAAATTAGGATATTGATATAATAGGCATCACAGAAACTTGATAGAATGAGGATAATCAATGGGACACAGTAATACCGGGGTACAAAATATATTGGCAGTACAGAACAGGTCACGCTGGTGGGGGATTGGAACTATATGTGAAAGAAAGCATAGAATCAAATGAAGTAAAAATCTTAAATGAACCAAACTGTACCATAGAATCTTCATGGGTAGTAATCCCATGTTCTAATAATGAAACTATAGCAGTAGGGATATATTACTGACCATCTGACCAGGATGGTGATAGTGACTGTGAAATGCTCAGGGAGATTAAAGAAGCTATTAAAATACAAAAAAACACCTCAGTACTAATGGGAATTTCAACAATCCCCATATTGACTGGATACTTGTCACCTCAGGACTGGATGCAGAGATAAAGTTTCCTGACACCTTAAATGAGTGCTTCTTGGAGCAACTAGTCCTGGAACCCACTAGAGAAGAGGCAATTCTTGATTTAGTCCTAAGTGGAACACAGTATCTGATCCAAGAGATGAATATAGCTGGACTGCTTCGTAATAGTGATGATAATATAATTAAATTTAACATACATCCCAGTAGCAGGGGAAACACCACAGCAGCCCAACCATGTAGCCTTTAATTTCAGAAAGGGGGACTACACAAAAATGAAGAAATTAGTTAAACAGAAATAAAAGTTACAGTGCAAAAAGTGAAATCCCTACAAGCTGCATGGAAACTTTTTAAAGACACCATAGTAGAGGCTCAACTTGAATGTATACCCCAAGTTAAAACACATAGTAAGATAACCGAAAAGGTGCCACCATGGCTAAACAACAAAGTAAAAGAAGAAGTGAGAAGCAAAAAGGCATCCTTTAAAAAGTGTGAGTTGCATCCTAGTGAGGAAAATAGGAGCATAAACTCTGGCAAATGAAGTGTAAAAATATAATTAGGAAGGCCAAAATAGAATCTGAAGAACAGATAGCCAAAGACTCAAAAAGTAATAGCTAAAAAAAAATTAAGTACATGAGAAGCAGGAAGCCTGCAAAACAACCAGTGGACGATTGGGATGCTAAAGGAGCACTCAAGGATGATAAGGCCATTGCATAGAAATTTAATAAATTATTTGCATCGGTCTTCACGGCTGAGGATGTGAGGTGTCATTAGAGGAGGTTTTGGAACAAATTGATAAACTACACAATAATAAGTCACCAGGACCAGATGGTATTCACCCAAGAGTTATGAAGGAACTCAGACGTGAAATTGCAGAACTACTGACTGTGGTATGTAACCTATCATTTAAATCAACTTCTGTACCAAATGACTGGAGGATAGCTAATGTGACACCAGTTTTTAAAAAGGGCTCCAAAGGTGATCTCAGCAATTACAGGCCAGTAAGGCTGACTTCCATACCAGGAAACTGATTGAAACTATAGTAAAGAACAAAATTGTCAGACACATAGATGAACCTAATTTGTTGGAAAGAGTCAACATGGTTTTTGTAAAGGGAAATCGTGTCTCACCAATCTACTATAATTCTTTGAGGGGGTCAACAAGCATGTGGCCAAGGGATAACCAATGAATATAGTATACTTAAATTTTCAGAAAGCCTTTGACATAGTCCCTCACCAAAGGCTCTTAAGCAAAATAAGCTATCATGGGATAAGAGGGAAGATCATCTCATGGATTGGTAGCTGTTTAAAAGATAGCAAACAAAGGGTAGAAATAAATGGTCAGTTTACAGAATGCAGAGAGTTAAATAGTGGTGTCCCCCAGGAGTCTATACTGGGACCAGTCCTATTCAATATATTCATAAATGGTCTGGAAAAAGGGGGAAACAGTGAAGTGGCCAAATTTGCAGATGAGATAAAACTGCTCAAGATAGTTAAGTCCAAGGCAGACTGCAAAGAGCTACAAAAGTATCTCTCAAAACTGGGTAACTGGGCAATAAAATGGCAGATGAAATTCAATGTTCATAAATGCACGATAATGCACATTCGAAAGTACAATTCCAAATATACATATAAAATGATGGGGTATAAATTAGCTATTTCCACACAAGAAAGAGATCTTGGAGTCATTGTGGATAGTTATCTGAAAACATCCACTCAATGTACAGCGGCAGTCAAAAAAGCAAACAGAATATTGGGCATCATTAATAAAGGGATAGACAATAATACAGAAAATATCATATTGCCTCTATATAAATGCATGGCACGCCCACATGCTGAATACTGTGTGCAGATGTGGTCACCCCATCTCAAAAAAGATATATTGGAACTGGAAAAGGGCAACAACCATGATTAGCGGTATCAGTATGAGGAGAGATTAGTAAGACTGAACTTTTCATCTCAGAAAAGAGCTGATTAAGGGGGGGATCTGATTGAGGTCTATAAAATCATGACTGGTGTTGAGAAAGTAAAGAAGGAAGTATTATTTACTTGATCTCATAACACAAGAACTAGAAGTCACCAAATGAAATTAATAGGCAGGTGGTTTAAAACAGACAAAATAAAGTATTTCTTCATAGACCACACAGTCAACCTGTGGAACTCTTTCCAGAGGATCTTGTGAAGGCCAAGAATATAACAGGGTTCAAAAAAGAACTAGATAAATTCATGAGGATAGGTCCATCAATGGCAGGGCAGGGCAGGGATGGTGTCCCTAGCTTCTGTTTGCCAGAGCCTGGGAATGAGTGACAGGGAATGGATCACATGATGATTACCTCTTCTGCTTATTCCCTCTGGGACACCTGGCAGATGGTGGGCTGGGTGGACCTTTGGTCTGACCCAATATGACTATTCTTATGTTCTTATGTTAAACCAAAAATGTATAGCGAAAATATTCCATTTTTAACTGTTAACATTATTGCAAACCTATTAAAAATGAAGCCATAAATTCTCTCCCCAGGACAGAGCCCAAGAAGCTGGATTTGGGATTGATGAGTTCTTTGGGAACTAGAGCTGTGGGAGGAGGAGCCCATAGGTTGTAGAGAAGCAGTGGTTCTGCTCTGGGACCTACTACTCCAGATGCATGGCTATAATTGCCTCCTTACAGAGCCTGTGGCCTCTCTCTTCAGAAGGAATAAACTGTGGATATTCATAGCCATGGGTTCACTGGTGTCCTTGTTATCCGGGGTTTTTTCAACCCAAAACTCTTAGTAACTTTTACTCTGTGAGAGGTGTGTCAGGAAATAAATTAGGGGAGACACGTCTGTCTGATAGATAGATGACTGGCACAAACAGGACAACACAAAAGTGCTTTCACTTAAAGCTAAACTTTACTTAGTCTCAAGCACTTACACATCTGCAACAGGTTAGTAAAACACCCCGAACCCTTGATAATTACCAAAGCTGATTGTGGCTCTCTAGTGAAACAGGAGCAGTCTTCCAGTGGCCAAATCTTACATCTGCCAGTGGGGACCGCAAGATGCATCCAGAGGGAGAGTCCAAAAGAGTCCAACTACCTCAAACTTTTTCCCCTTATTTAAACATTAGTAATAAAATGACATATCCCTTAAAGAAAACTTATTAAGTAAGGAGTTCCAATAGTCAAGCAAGAGGTTCCCTCTGATTATTGATTAAACAGGTGTGGGTTTTTCCAGATTTTGCAGCCTTGAGGCCCCAATAAACCATCCTGGGGCACATCCTGCTCTTCTAAAATGCATGTATTATCAACTTCAACACAATTCTTATCAGGAAGGATGTGGGGTCAAGCTGCCTTTTCGGTGGCACCCAAAACCCCCTCCCCTCTTGCCTGGGTCAAGCTTCATGGCCACTTTACAGCCTGATGACTTGGATGCTTTTAGCAATAAGCCATAGTGGTTTCAGGCACTTTACTGCTTTACCAAAATCTCCCCATACATCCTCTGCCCTCTCCCTCCCTGATCCCATTCTCTGCCTCTATAACTTCCCCCTCACCCTTTGCACCTGTTAAGGGAAGGGGAGTAAGGAGTAGAAAGTCCTTCAGAATTTAATTTAATATTATTTTTAAAATTGTTTGGTCTCTGATGAAAAGAGAAGTGGTTGATGATGATAATAAAGCAGCAGGTGTTTTTGCATGGTTTGAAGGTTCTGGATTGCTTTTATGTGGTTCTGCTTTTCTCCTCAGAAAGATCTAAAAGGGTAGTGTTAAACTCATTGACTTAAGGACTCTCATGAGGTTAGACGGTGTTTTATTCATGTGAGGCCACTATTGGTAACTGAGATATTCTGAGCTTCTAAGCCATATGCAACACTACAACTACATTGTTTTGACTGCACACAGATGGAGTCTTTTCTATGCTTCCTTTGTTCCTTGACTATTCTTGGAATCCCCTGTGATATCAGTGACCCAAAGAGCATTTTCCCCTCTCATCTGGATTAATGCAATGCAATACAAGGATAAAATGGAAGTTTTGCTTATCAAAATATGGTGTGGCTTGCTTGTTTAGCAGAATTAGTTGTGGAGCGTATATTATTTCTGTTCTCTGGTGACTGCACTAGCTTTTGCTTCCCAAGAGACCTCTACTCCCCCATGTGAGCTGCCATAGCAATAGAAGGCAGCTGAGACACCCCAATGAACATTTTTAGATTAAAATATTTGGGGAGCTGCCAACAATACATTTTTGGTGGAGCTATCACACTTTGGAACTTTTTCAAGTTGTTAATGATCACTCCATTAATTAGAAATTTTGTTGGCAGTTTTATAATGGAAGCCATGGATTGAGTGCCATTGGGACTGAACCACCCTCTTCTCCCTACAAATATTTCCTCAAAATCAGAGTTTGATCTCAGGCTGGGCTAGCTTTTTCTCTCAGAACAGTATTGCATTGGAAAATGATGATTTGATGGAACCAGAACATTCTGCGGAGTATGCTGATTCTAATGAAACTTTTAGTGAGACTGCTAGACTCCTGGTGATCCACTTAGTGGTCTGCTGTAGAGCCACATCTCTCCTGGTTCCCAGACTTCCTGGCATCTTGGGTGGTAAATCCCCATGCTGGCCTGCTCCCCAGTATTCCCAGCAGCCTGCTCTTTGGCTAGCTAGCTCCTAGGATGCCCTAGGCTGCCTGACTCCCTGACTGACCAGATCCATGGAACCAGGCAACCCACCTGTCCACCCAACTGGTTGTCAGTCAGCTGGTCAGAATGTTTTTACTTTTTGGTTCTTCTGAAACGAAATTTTCTGTGTCTTCCTTCCTGTGGGGGAAAAAAATGGGTTTGAGTATTCATCATGATTTAGGACAAAAAAGTCTTCAAATTTTGGGGGGGGGGGGTTCTGAAAAAAATCTATTTTATAGCCACATCTAGCTAGTCTGGTCCAAGTGGGGAAGCTTGAACTTCTGATTCTTATTTTGTGGATAGAGACACAAATTCATTATCCAATGACTTCAACCCAGGATCTTTTGAAACTGCTAAATGCACTTTAGGCTTTCTATTTCTCCATTTGTTGACTTGGATTAGCTGCAGCTTCTATTAAAAGCTGTTTGACATAAAGCTTAAATACTTGGTATTGAGCCAAAAAAGATGGCCTATCTCTTTATCACATTTTTATGCATGTGAAAAAGAATCATCACAACTGTCCAAATGAAAAAGAAAGGAATGTTTACTAACATTGGGAAAGGTGTTTCTGCAGCAAATCATCTTACGTTGGGTAGTACTTTGAGCTGGAATAAATCACTATATCAATTATTCATCTGTTACTTCTATTAAATGTATCTCTGCACTGCTTTTTAAAGTAATTTTGATTAATATTGACTGTAACTTTAAAACTATAATGACTCGTCTAGTCTCATAAGAAGCACAAGAATAACTCTGACAGCTGGCATATTTTTAGCAACTACTTAGAGAAATGTCCATTGTATTCATAGATGGCCTAATCCAAAGACCGCTGAAGTCAATGGAAGTCTTCTCATATTACCAGAGACATTAGCATAGTCACTCCCATATGAATAACGTGGTATTTACATTTTCCCTATTAAGTACTTTAATTCTGCTAAGTCAAAACTTTTGACTTTGAAGTAGCATAGCATAACTAACCAGTAGACTTTGAAATAATTTTCAAAGTTTCCTAATTAGATGTATTTCAGTTCTGTATGTATAAAGACTTCCCCTCCCACCCCCTGCCCCTTGAAATGGTTGAGAACACACCTCAGTCCAGGCTAATTATATTGTGGCTTCTGCTAGTAACTACTTGGATTTGGTGAGTCCAATGTCTAACATTTCTCTGCCATTGATACAGATTTGATTTTTTTTTCTTTATCTGCCTTGTAAGGAACCCAGTTTTCAACTTTACTGTACCAACAGAATGTTATATTTCAGATCTGTCAGGTACATCTTGTCAGTTTTTCCGGTAGCTCAGATTGCCTATTTCCACAGTAATATTAGCTATTTTTAACTGTTCTCAGGAGGACTTGTAGCCTAGATGTCTATTTGGACAATTATTTTTCTTGTCTACCATAGACAAACATTTTTTCATTTTATTTTCTTCCAGTTGTATTTGTAGATGTTGTATTTACTTAGCTTTGAGTAACAACCCTTCTTTTGGTTTATTTGTAAGATACAACAGGGCTAAACATAGATCTTCATCACGTTAAAAATAAGTTTCTTAAGAACTGTCTTACTATCTCAGCAGCTGTCTTGACCATTCTGAAACCTTAGATATATTTGGCAGGGAAGTTGTGTGCTCACACTAGCATGTTTTAGTCAACTCCTGAAATTTTGCACTTCAGAAATGGGATCTCTAATTTACATTCCTAGCATTTCATGACTTACAAACTCTGATGTTATATGTGATTGTCACTTCGTAGTTTTTGTTAGTTTTGATATATAATGAATTCAGAACAGTATTCAATTAGCAGTAAATATATTTCTGTTCTTCAGTCACATAAGCCATCTCCAATTTTTTGCTATATCTTCTCTTGAATATCATGATCCTGTGGTGACTATTGGTGTTCTGCAGAAGCCATTACAAGCACCATATTGAACTATGACATGTAATCTAGATATCCAGGTCAGAAAAAAAATATTTTTGCTTACATTTCTCAATACTTAGACACTTGCTATGTACTTTTGGAAGAATTTCTTTTCTGCCAGGATAACCTCTTTCTCCCTTTAGAAAAAATGACACTTTCTCACAAACTTCTCTAAATAGTCAATAAAATCTTAGTTTGCCATTGAGCTCTGTTTCTTTAGAACCTCCTTGTAAAATCATTGATATCAATTTATTCAAGATTATCCCTGTGAAGTAAGTGCTTCTTTAGAAATAGTAAATTTAGAAATAGTAATAGACACATGCCTCACTACATGATTTTCTTACTCATTCACATCACTTTCAGAAGACTTTTAACAGTTTACTAGCCTATGATATATACTTCCCAATGAGGTATATCCACTATATGTACTTTCTTACCTAATTTATTGTCCATGTGAAGAGTACAAACAGGTTAAACTGAATCATGCTTCATAATGTTTGCAAACAAATTTTTCATTATCCAACCAATTCTTTTAAGAGACTTGATACAGGCAATAGTATGGTCACTCCCATATTTACCTTTTACACTCAGCACATAACAGGATGTAATGACATCTGTGTGTGGATGCGCACACCCACACATACCTACTTGTATCCAGCCATAAATGTTAAGAGAAGTCAGCTTGCCAGAGCATATTGCATAGTTCCTAAGTCCCTAGTTTTTATTTTTTTTAAAGCATTTTTTCTCCTATAACATAGAAGTCTATAGATCCCAATATCTGTTGTCCAAGGCTATGTCTACACTTATTGTGGCATGTATAGACGCAGTAAGTCCCCTAATACAGGTATAAATATCAGCATAGCTGATGAGGTGGTACATAGGCAAGCAGACATACCCGAACCTTAGGATATATACCCTACAAAGCTCTGTGCACACTGAAGCAGTGTATCCCTGTCTACACTACTGTTTTTAACAGGTTAGTGGCCTGCTGCCTCAACCTTGTCAGATCCTTTCACTGCCACTGGTAGCTAAATACTGCAGTGTGGACATGGCCTGCTTTTCACCGTGGCATGTACCTACACCTACCCTACACAATGATACAAATATAAACAAGGCCTTACTGTTTTGTTTCAGAATGATGATGTTGATACATCATAAAAGATGAAGTGTACACAAAATATAGTAGGAAGTTCAAATGTAGCACCTAGAGTCCAAAAATATATTCTGAAGAGGTCTTTCACACTTATCATATATCCCTAATGAATATTTTAGCTACGTAGATGCACTCCTTGGACATTACTTATTCTAATAAGTCAGCACCTAAAGTTAAACTCTGCCCGATGACACGTACAACTTCCATAGAAACCAATAAGTTGTGTGTGTATTTTTTCAAGCAGAATTTGGCACTGAACCATCTCTAGCTTTCTATGGGCTCTTGAATGCCTTTGTGGTTTTGTTAGCTTGCAGGTAAAATCAACCAAGAAATAATTTCTTTTCATTGGACAAGGAATGTATATTGTACATAAAAGTAAATATTGTGACTGTTTATTTTGAGACCTAAAGCTAAATTGTGACAAGTAGCTGTTGTGGCCAAGAACTTAGCAATATTCAAAGAAGAACCGGATATTTATATGGATATCAAGAATATCCTGAATCACCATAATTAATTATAACAATTTCAGAATGAATATTAAACTTCATGCTTCCGGGTTTGAGCCAATTTTTCACCATTAGAAACCAGAATAAGAGAGTGTGGAGCAGGGCAGATTCTGCCTACTGTGGAGTTCTTCCATACTCCTCTGAAGCATCTGGAGCTAGCCATTGTTAGAGACACAAAACTGTACTAAATGGACATTGGGTTGGATCCAGTCTGGCAGTTCTTATGTTCCTATATTAATATACAAATTAGATACAGACATCAGCCAGCCTGACAAGGTGCTAAGAGGGTGTGGGTGTTGTGAAGTTTGGGCATCTGTGATAGAAGGCAACGACAGCTATGCAACACAGAGAGTATATCCTGATTGCAACAATCTGTGCCACCATTTTATTACTATTGAGAGTATAAGAAGTGATGCCGGGTTACAAGAAGATATGTAAATTCTTAATTGTTGATCATTTTCTAGCAAAAGAGTTATTTTATAAAGCATATTTGATTTACTTGTTTAATTGTGCGTGTGCCTATGTCTTACCTGGGTTTTGCAAGGCTGGCATTGTCTATGAGCACTGCATAAAAATCTGTATCCTGAATCATGTGTTGGGGGGTGGGGGGATGAGTTGGAGAGGGATGGTTGAAAGCTTGACCCTGGCGTTCTTTTAATAGATATTTTATGATGATAGAATATTGCTTCTAAAAATGCAGAGGACTGACAGCTACTGTACCTCCTACAGTGAAGCATATTATAAAATATATTTTACAGTTACCATAGTGGAAGCCAGAATATGTTAACTATGCATCAATGATTTTAATGAGCTTTATATATTGAAGATATATGTTCTGATGACAAACATTTTATTTTAAAAGGTAAATGTGAAACAAACTTCAGCTGTATTTAGTTAAAATACGTTATATTCCTCAAGAACCTTTTTGAAACTCTTACTAATGTATTAAGATGCTGAAATGCTAACTGCCATAAAATAGTGAACAATATTAGGAATTTCAATAAGTTCTTACTGAGATTTTTTTTGGATTAATTCTTAAAATTTGAGCTGAATAAAAACACTGGCTACCTGTCATGAGGTGCACCCTCTTGGATCGACTATGTACAATGGAGAAAAAACATTACCATTGTTAACCAAAATTGCACTGATGGTAATAAGGAGTCTGGGGAGAATATAAACTAACATAATGATATAAATAATGTCAACGAAATTTGTTAGAATAAGATACAAAAATTATCCACAGAAACCAATTTCAGTCCTTTAGAGAAATGGAAATAATGATGCCAGTTAAGCTCCAGCAGTTCATGCTTTGTTACAAGGGGCTTTGTGTTTTAAAGTGTCAAATATAATGGTTGACTAGTCAGTGTGCATTAGTACACTTGATTGCTAAGTGCAGGAGCAGACCCTCATCTCTAAAGTGCCCCTCTGTGTCCAGATGCAACACTGCAGGAGTCCTTTCAATCTCACACTCCCTCCAGCCCTTCTGGAGCCTAGCCAGTCTTTAGTCTTATGTGATCTAGCTCTTGGCTAAAGCACTGCCCAGTCTAGTCCCTTTTGTGGTTAATGGATGAGTCCAGAAATAAGGAACTCAAAGTCCAACTGTCTTTGAGTCTCTCCTTCAGCCTCTGTCTAACACTCTTAGTCCTTGACCATTTTTTTTTCTTCCTTCTTAGTCTGGGAAAAAGATAGCCCTTGTTCAGAACAGCCAGAATTGACCCTTCTCCCTTGCTGGTCCATGAGCTGCTTACTACCTCCATGTGCTTTCCAGCATCTTGTTTGGTTTCTCTTTCCCTAGAGTATTGGCATCTCACAAACTTGTTAACAGGAGCCTCTCTTCACAGTCCTTGTGCCTCTCGAGGAGCCACCCCAGGCACCTGCTTTACAGCCCTTTAATCCTCCTAGCTGCTGTGGGGCTGCCAATCAGCTCTGCCTGAGCAGGCAGGCCGTTTCTGTGTTACCCTTTTGTTTTCCACACCAACTTCGGGTGTATAGACCCTGTGACACAAAGGTACACTGTGATCCCATATTTGAATTGTTTGCAAATTAAAGCTCTGATTCTGTAATTGTCTAGTGTCTGGGGGAAAAAAACATGTAAAATCCTGGCCCTATTAACATTAATATCAAAAGTCCTATTGACTACAGTGCGGTGAGGATTTCACCCCTTATTATTTTAGGTCCAGTGTTGCAGATATTTGGGCAAAATTGTTTATATGCTTATGTGAATTCTCCCACTAAAGTCCATGAGTCTATTAAAGTAAGTGAAGTTATGCACATGATTCATTTTTGCAGAGCTAGGACCCATAACCTGAGTTAGTTTGTTTGGGTTGGTTTTCTTTTCTTTTCTTTTATTTCCATGCTATAACTTTCTCCATATCTTCACTGAAGTGACTTTCATCACCATTACATTCTGTTAGATTCAGGCTTACCTCAGTTTTGTTCAGATATGTTCCTGCCTTTCCATGGCAATAATGCAATATCTTAAAAACATTTGTATTTCGATAGAGGCCCTTTGGCCCAGCTGGCAAAAGGTTCACTACTCAGTGTCAGCAATTCCTAACAGACCTGACAGACTCACTATACCCAATATAATGCTTGCATTCTAATTATCCAAAGATGGTTAAATGAGATATCTAGTAAAAAGTCTGACGTACAGATCCATCTAATCACTGTGTCTTGTACGTACAGATTATATTTAAGGAGTTGAGTATATGTACTGAAATTACGTTTTGAAATCTGTGTCCCTGGCAGGTATGACAAACAGGATTTTCCAGACAAAAGGATGCAAATTCACCTGTCTGAGTTCAGCTTCAATATACATTCACAGCACTGAGATAAAATTATAGTGAAAGCAATCATGATTTTTTTATCCAAGAATAAGGTTTATGAGATAAATGAGTAATGATGGAAACAGAAATGGTTACACATAATATAAAACATAAAACACAAACTTGGATGTACACTTATCAATGGTTACCTTTCCTATAGAATAGAGTATATGTTCCCCGAGGACTCAATCTTTTACAGAGCTACTAGTTTTCAGTCAAAATCAGGATCTAAATATTCATTTCCTCCTCCCCACCTCCCACTCTTCAAGAGGTTTCATCAGTGAATGGATAACAAAATGTCTCCTTACATTCTATTTCTATTTTTCAAAATTTGTTCCCCTCCCCGGCAGAGACAAGACAGCCCTTTGTGGCTTTATTTCTAGTGCCTTCCCAATCTCTGTTTATTCCATATGCAAAATGGGGGTTTGATTGTGTTGGCTTACAGTGCTTAATCAACACACGAACCAAGATTGTGACTGACACATCAGGGTCCCCCAGCTGGAGATGTGAGGTGTGAGTGATAGCAGTCATAGAGGTAAACACTTTACACATCCCTCTATCCGCTATTGTAATTTAGTGTTTCTGTGATTATTTAGCTGTGTCAAAGTTAGAATCAGGACTCACAATTTGTCAAAACCACTCTATTTATTAGCACAGCGCTCTGCTAATACATTCAGATAATGTGATCCCCATGCAAGACCCAAACAGTCTTATTTATACAGATAAAAGGGTGCGAACTAAACAAAGGGAGAAAGAGCAAAATTGTAAAATTTACCTGGGGCACAGCATGCATATCCTACTTCCTTACTAACTCTTATCGATCTAAGGCTAATACTTCACCAATCATCCTTAAGTGGAACAATTTTTCTACCTTAATGTCTGCCTTCCTGACACCTGGATAGCAGCATTTCTTATTTCTACTTAAAGGCACATACAGCATTCTTTAATTCGTTCTATTTCTTTACTATGATTCATTTCACTTTCACAGCTGCTTAGTAGATTTGTTAATAAAGGGATTTGTGATAAACTGCAATTGTTTCTTACGTTCTTCCAGGGTCTTTCATTCTAATGATGCTGATAATATTCTGGTACTGTAGCCCTCATAAAATCAAACCTTTTATTGACCTCTGTGGTCTAAGAGATTAATCAATAATCATTATTTATTAATCAATTCACCAATACATCAATAAGGCTACACCTGGAAGTCAGTCCTTGTGGTAAGAGGCTGCTGGTTTCAGGAAGTTGAGCCCTAGCAGGAATAGAAAAGATGGGGTCACACTACCGACAAGATGTGCTGAGGTACCTCACAACCCTGAGTACCTCTAAGAAGACTGTGAGAGTGGCATAGTTGTGGCAGAATTTACACACAGATTGCTGGCTAGCTAAGGATCACATTACAACCATGGAAAAATAGATTCCGAAATAGTCACAAGTGAAGAGGCTGGGAACAAACAGTTTTTTCAGTATCAGCCATGTTGCTTATGTCTCACTATAGCCTCTGAGTTTGTGCCTTTCTCCAATGTTTGAAGTTTTATCTTGGACTCAAACTAAAGGAAACAGTCTTTCTTTGCGTATCCTCATACTTATTCTACTATGACATAGCTAATATTTTGGCAATCTACTGTTGTTTACCCAATTTAAAATCTCAGGCAGAACAGCTCTATCAGCATAGTCCTGAACAACTTACTCAGGCAAAACTCCCATTAGCTTTAATGGTAGTTTTGTTTGAGCAAGGAGTTCTGCCTTGGACCATATAAAAGCCCTGTGCTGAAGAACTACTATAAATTTTTACACAATCATGTATTCTTAAAAGTCCCAATATGTACACATGACAAATATCCTGTCATTTGTTTTTGGAATGGAGTTTATTTATTTGTTATTACTAACTTTGCTTTTAGGAATAAAGTACTAAAATGTGGCCAGAACTGAAAAGCTTATGGTACATCTGTTCAGCAGTGTTTTACAACCTAGGAGTGTGTTTGCACAGTGTATTTTTCCAAATGACCACTTTTCATGACACTTGTTGTTAGGTAGACTATTTGAAATTGCCTTCTTTCATGGTAAACTGCATTTTTTCCTTGTTTCATTTTTATCTCACAGCATTTTGTATATAGTGTTAACTATATCAAGCTCTGTGCCTTGTTTCTGGACACCTGTAAAATGTTAGGCAAGAATAAATGTATATTCCATAAATAACAAACAAGCATGCTGTGAGGTGCATGAGAATCCTGATCATGTAGGGTTAGGGAAACTAAAGATGTTGGGGCAGATTCTGCATGCACACCAGTGTAAATTAGATGCACCTTCGCTGAAGTCAGTGAACGAACATCAGTATAAAGCTGAGGTAAATGAGATTATAATCAGATCCATTACTTTTTAATGAAAGAAATCTCTTTAAAAGGTTATTATAAAAATAGCCTCGTAGCTTAAACATGAAATACTATGTACTGAAGAAAATTAAGCAATAGATTTAGGGCTGTGTTTCTCATCACTGCCTCATGGAATTTAAAACTCATTGTAAAGATTGAAACACAATATGCAGACTCTTTAGAACAGTTGCTTATTTCACTTTGTTGCAATTCCAGAAGTTGTTCACTGGCATCAGTCCATAATAGAACAGTACATATCCACAAAGGAAAGGAGGTGCAGAAAAGGAAGTGAAAAGTGTTACTATCAGAGATAGTATCCATAAGAATTACAATGAATCATATATTAATTTTCATACTTAACTGAATATTCTGTTTCAGTTACTTTTTTTTAATTTCAAGCATGCTCTCTAATTCAAGCTTTGTAAATTTTACTTTTCCCAGATAAATATATTAGATTATTAAGATACTTCCAAGAGTAAGACAGGGAAACTATCTGCTATTTTCAGAAATGAAAAAAGAGAGATAATAAGAAATGTAACCAGAATTTGTCATTTCCAAAATTAAAAATTATATTGATTAATGTGATCCTTCTGTGCCTTTACAGCCATGATGGGAAATTATATTGGACATTTGAGTGGCAGGCCCAAACCTCCTATGTTGAGATACAAAAGCAGTTTTTGATGTGCCCATAAAAAGTAAACTAAAATGCTGAGTCATGGAAATGAAAATTATATTACCAAAGCAACTTACATTTTGAAAATGCAAAGATAGAGCAATGGGTTTTTTTTAATTTATTCAAGCTTTACTTTACCACCTCAGTAACTGAAGGAAAATAACGATTTCTGATGACATAACATCACCAGAATAAACACATAAAATGCATTCAGCTAATGGTGTAAAATACCAGCCACTCATGCTAGTAAGCAGAATAGAGCTTGAAAATCGCTCCATCCTAATAAAGTTTGCCTGCTGATAACGTAAAGGTATATTCTGTATAGATATTGGGAATAATGTGTGTAACTCTGGTTAGCATTAGTGAGCACTACAAATACCACACACAACTGCAAATTAAGAAGAGAGAATATGGTTCTTTCCTTCCTCTTCTTCTTCAGTGCCAAGTTCTGTGTTTAGTGGCATGGAAAGAATTCCTGTCGATCTTCACCTAGTTACAAAAGTGCATTCTGGAAAACATTTAGGACCTAGTATTGATTTTTTTTGTTTGTTCAAAATGTTGCAGAATGAATACAGGAAGTAAAATTATTTTCCAATCTCTTATTCTTAGTGTTTGTTTTCACGTGTCTGCATACTAAATGCTTAACAAAAGCCCTTGTCATGACAGACATGTCTGTATTGTCTTAGAAAAAAATAGGAAGACATAATAAAGAGGTTTATTCTAGAAAGAACAAAATGACAACTAAAGAGAAGGGCTTCACTTCAACATATAAAACTCCATTCATTTCAGTTGAATTTAACCTGACCCATTCAATCTCAATGAGTTCAGCTTCCAACAATAATTAGTCGATACAGACACCACAGTTACTTATGATTTAGTTTCAGAGGGGTAGCTGCATTAGTCTGTATCAGCAAAAACAATGAGGAGTCCTTGTGGCACCTTAGAGACTAACAAATGTATTTGGGCATAAGCTTTAGTGGGCTAAAACCTACTTTATCAGATGCATGGCAAGGAAAATACAGGAGCAAGTATAAATATATGAACAGATGTGAGTTTCCTTACCAAGTGTGAGGTCAGTCTAATGAGACAATTCAATTGACAGCAGGATACAAGGGAGAAAAAATAACTTTTGAAATGGTAATGAGAATGGCCCATTTCAGACAGTTGACAAGAAGGTGTAGGGAGAAATTAGGATTGGGGAAATTAGCTTTAGGTTTTCACAACATCCCGTGGTAATGGTTGACTGTATAGTGTGACAAAGTATTTATTTATGTTTGTTTTAAACTTACTCACTATTAATTTAAACAGGTGACCACTAGTTCTTCTGTTATGTGAAGGGGAAATAAGAATTCCCTATTCACTTTTTCCATACCATATGTGATTTTATAGACCGTGTCATTACCTCCCATTTGTTGTCTGTTTTCTAAAATTAACAGTCTTAGCCTGTAATCTCCTCATAAGGAAGCTGTTCCATATCCCTAATCATTTTTTTTGTCTTTAGCTGTACCTTATCAGCCTGTAATTGCCAGGATTGCCTCTGTAGCCATTTTTAAAAATAGGCATTACATTAACTATGCTCCAGTGATCTGGCACAGAGGTTGATTTAAGTGATAGGTTACATACCACCATCAGTAGCTTTGCTATTTCATATCTGAGTACTTTCAGAGCTCTTGGGTGGATACCATCTGGTCCCATAAGTCCCTAATGACTTATTACTGTTTAATATATCAATTTGTTCCAAAATCTCCTCTACTGCCACCTCAGTCTGGGACAGTTCCTCAGCTTTGTTATCTAAAAAGAATGGCTTTGCTGTGGCGATCTCCCCCACATCATCAGTGCAAGGAAGACTAATGCAAAGAATTTATTTAGATTCTCTGCAATGGCCTTGTCCTCCTTGAGTGTTCCTTTAGCATCTTGATAGTCCAGTGACCCAAACGATTGTCTGGCATGCTTCCTGTTTGTGATGTACTTAAACATTTTTTGTTGTTGTTAGTTTTTGTGTCTTTGCTAGTTGTTCTGCAAATTCTCTTTTGGCCTGCCTAATTATACTTTTACAATTGACTTGCCAGAGTTTATGCTCCTTTCTATTTTCCTCAGTAGGACTTGACTTTCAATTTTTAAGGGGTGTCTTTTTGCCTCTAAACACTCTTTTACTCTGATTTTTAGACATGGTGGTAGTTTCTTGTCCTCTTTTTTCTTTTTTATTATTATTTAATCGTGGTATACATTTAGTTTGAGTTTTTATTGTGATGTTTTAAACAGTCTCCACACAGGTTTGCAGGCATTTCACCCTTGTGACTATTCCTTTTAAATTATTTAACTAGCTTCCTAATTTTTGTGTACTTCCCTTTTGAAGTTAAATGCCACTGTGTTGGCTTTCTTTGGCATTTTCCCCTTACAAGGATGTCAAATGTAATTACTTTATGGTCACTATTACTGAGAGCTTCAGCTATATGTTCAACACTTAGGATATTGCATCTCCTTTTGTGGGATCCTGGACTAGCTGCTTCAAAAATCTGTCATTTGTGATATCTAGTAATTTTATCTTTGTATCCCTTACTGAGCTGACATATATCTAGTCAATATGAAGATAGTTGAACCTCCCCATTATTATTGCATTTTCTGGCTTTACAGCTTCTTTTATAGTCCTGTGCATTTCACAATCAATGACATCATCCTGGTCAAGTGGTCAGTAGTATATTCCTGCTGCTGTACTTTTATGTTCAACATGGAATTTCTATCCCTAGAGATTCTGTGATTAGGGCCCTACCAAATTCCCAGTCCATTGCGGTCTATTTCAAGGTCATAGAATTTTAAAAATCATAAATTTCATGATTTCAGATATTTAAATCTGAAATTTCATGATGTTGTAACTATAGGGGTCCTAACCCAAAAGCGGGTTGTGGGGAGGTTGTAAAATTATTGAAGGGGGGGTTGCTTTATTGCCACTTCTGCACTGATGCTGGCAGGGTGCTGCCTTCAGAGCCGAGTGCTTGCCCAACAGCCTCCACTCTCCAGCCACCCAGTTCTGAAGGCAGTGCAGAAGTAAGGGTGGCAATACTGCAACTGTAATTGATGGAAAGCCAATATTTCTCTACAAACCCAACCCATCAGAAACTCCACTCACAGGTGAAGTCAGTCTCAGGAGCAGCCCTGGAGAATCCTGGGGCAGCTTTCCACTGCTGATCTGCTCCTGTCTTGATAGAATTGTTTCACCAAATCCTCTTCCAAAGTGCGGCTACTTGATGCAGTTCAGTGATTTCAGCTCACTTCCACCAGCTGGGTGAGCCCAGATGCTTCAAAGTCAGTTCAGTATTGGTGCTGCCAGTTTGATCTGACTTCACTGTGTTTTCAGCTGTGCTCTTGCACTAATGCCTCCAGTCCAGGCAAGCCTCATTCCATTAGGTTGGTCTATTTCTTACATTAATATATATTTAAATAGTTTTTCCACACATTTCTTTCAACTGTGTTCCTGTTTTTCCCCAGCTTCCTGAGTTTCATGTTTCCAAAGGTCCCGAGAGCTTGAGAATGAGGCAAAAAACACATGCAAAGGTGACCAGGGAAATTGGATTTTTATTTCCGAGACCTAGAAATCAGAGTAAGACCCTAGTCAGGAGTTTGAGCCACTGTTCTATTTATTTTTCAGGAAGGACCCCAGAACATTTTGAACCCAGCTACTTTACTGCCATTTGCACCTGTCAGAAAGGTTACATAATTATACAACTAATAATCAAAAAAGACTAATTTTGCTTTATTTAAAGAGCTTAGATGTGGAGATTTTGATTTTGTTTACTTTAAGTGTTTGCTGGACTTGAACATTAGATAAATGTTATAAGGAAATCATTATATATAAATATAAGGAAATCATTAGTGAATAGATAATTATCTCATGATCTAGACCTCATTAACTGTGTGTAAAGATGCCTAGTATAAAACAGTTGGAATATACTGTAGATCTTAAAATGTGGTCTTGTTAAATGATTGCACACCTACCTCATTTGTATACTCAGCTGAACTGCATGGAAATAACTGTTCCCATTTCTCTTTGAACAGGATAATGAAATACAGGATTAACCAAACTGCTGTTCAATTTCTGTAGCAATGTGCAGAATAATGGTTATGTATTCGATAGGAAAACTGTGTGTCATAAATTAATTGGCTCTGTTGGTTCCTGAATAATCTTGAGTCTATCATCTACTAGAGAGATGTCTCTTCACAATGTTCCCATTGCTATCTTTCTTACTCTTATCTCTTTTTGACAAGATACAATTGATCAATCAGTTTTACATGACAGAAGCACAACAATGATGGGTAAGCGCTTTCCTCCTCTTCTAGATTAGGTGTTTTGTGACTGAGCAACACAGACTGGAAACAGGAGAGCTAACATTTGTCTTGTGGAAATTTCTTTACTGGATGTTTTGGAAGCTGTTTTCTCCAATGCAATATTTTGATGTTACTCCTGTTTCCTTCTGGGTCACTTCTTATTTAATTTGTTAGACTTCATGTGCAGAATGTCTGTAGATTAAATTTATGTTTATCTTCTGTTGTGGTTCAGATAGATCATCACTATGTTTGTAAAGGTGTAGCTCAAAGCTGACAGTGTATGATTCTTCTCAGCACACGAGTAGTTAAAGTTAATGAGAAAAATTTATCTCAAAAGATGTTGCTTGAACAATCTTGACAATTCTCCACATACATATCTACTGCTAATGGTAGCTTCAGAACAGGTTCAACTTCCACACCACTAGCTACCTCCTTCCTAATAAATAAATTATAAATAACTGTAAGCCAGTGATCTATTGATGAACTGGAGGAAAAGAGCTTGTGAGCACACTTTATTTGCATAGACATACCTACTTTTCCAAGGTGATCAACTTAGGTTGTTTTGTGTTAAAATTAAACTTAAGTAGGGATAATGAAATTTTTTGTCTGTATTGTATGACTAAGGGGCAGCTGGACAATACTAATAAGACCTCACTGAGAGGTGAGCAAAATGTACAGCTAACTCACTAAGTGTGGAGTAGTGAGCCAAATCCAAGTAAAAGAGAGAGAGAGAGAGAGAGAGAGAGAGAGAGGGGATAGGTGTTCCAACTTGGTGGTGAGAATTCTGTTTCAGATCCCTAGATGTCATTTAACTCTCCCATTCCAGCGTTTAAAGAAAGAGCTTAATAGACTCAATTCAGAATCCTTGTCTCTTCTCAGTGACAGGTAGAGTTGAATTCACTGATAAATTGTTCTAGGGGCTGAGCTTTAGATCTAGTTCGGAGATCATGCTGCAGTGAAAGCTCAGAGAAAGCAGTGGCAATGTGGTTGTCCACTACCCAGTGTGTGATATAACTAGAGCTGAAATCACTAAGAACTAGGCTAGGCAGGGGGAACCTCAGAACATGGCATGGTAGTGAAAGACAGCATAGTGAGAGATGGAGCATCAAAGGCACACCCTACACAGGAAATCCTAGAACTGTAATTACTAATAGCTGGACAAGGTGGTTGTGGCACTGTTGGACTGGTCTGGATTGGACTAGAGAAAAGACACAGAAGAGCAGTGATAGCAATGATAGTGGCAAGAGGCAGCCAAGGTGGCAAAGAACCACTCATGCCAACCACCCCTTTTCCCTCTCCCCGGTTCTCCAGGTGAATTCACCTGATTGTAACCCTGGACTGTGGGACTTGGACAACAAACTATGAGCTGGGTGTAGCAGAGGGAAAGGGGGAATGGTGTTTTAAATTCCATTGGGCTTTCACCCCACAAGGCAGGAAACTGAGGCAAAGGACTACTGCCCAAGATACCGTGGAATGGGAGTTTTGCTTATTGTTTACATACTTTTGAGTCATTGTTGCAGTGTTTTCTGAAATTAATGCTGAGTTTCCTCTCCCCTTAATAAATTGGAGGTTTGGGGTGTTTAATTATTTTTTTAAATTTTTGTTATTCACAAACTTAGTGCTTGCGAATGGAGTGGTATTGTCTTTTAGAGATACCCAAAGGAGGCATGTAGTTTTCCCATATTTCTGAATGGGGGCTTAAGCCAGTCTTGTTTTGTAATTTAAGAGTAACTCCTAGCCATTGAACTTGGTCCTTTTTGTTTTCCACCTGCTTGACAGAATGGTTACACAACAAATAGACAGTTTGAATCAATGTATCTGATCGTGGATGATTACTCAGTTACATTGTATAATATCTGGCATTACTTCTGCAGCATTACTCCTTCCAGTTGTACACTTTCCTTCTCTTGGTCCAAATGCATCACAGCTACATGATGTCTTTGGATCATACTTGAACTATTATCTACAAGAAAAATCAAATTACTTGTCTAATTCTGAAACAGGACTGGACATAAGAGTCAGGAATATAGTGAAAACCAATAGCAAGTATAATATAAAAGACAAAGACGGCTTGAAATAAAAAGTCAGACATATAATGACTAAAACATATTATGGTAAAATAAAATATGTTTAGAAGATATTTTATGTAATATAACTGGTATATTAGTCTTATTATTTTTGATCAAAAATGTATCAGGTGTTAGATGTGCACATATAGTAGTGTGTAAGCTTCTAGAATAGAAACTTTTTCTAATGTATATATACAACATCTAGCATAAGAGGATCCTGGTCTCTAAATGGTCCCTGAAATGCTATTGTAATACAAATAATAGGTAATAAATTGACTACTATAAATTGTAAAATGAATTTTAAAATGATACAAACTGGGAGGTTCAGCTGTAGATTGCAGAGGTGGTGCACATTTACTAGCAGAAATGAGCCTGAGTCACAGAGTTTGGATGCTAATCCAAGTTAGAAATTTCTCCACGTTTGGAGGGTTGTTCAGCTTTGGAATTCAAGGGAAGAAGTCTTTTTGGAGTAACATTAAGAAAGCTTAGATACGGCAAGTCCTTACATGGCACACAGCAGTGATTACCAAGTTGTTCTTCTCAGGCATAAATGGTGCAGAAGCCATGTGTGGATGCAAGTAAGACTAAGGAAAGCAGTTGTACGACCAGCAGTAAGTCTCAAGTACAGCAGGACATATAACTCAATTTTTAGGTTTGGCCAGAAAACTGAAGAATCGGAAAAAACATTCAGTTTTGGTTCTGAAAATGTTCAGAATTTTGTCAGCAAACAGGAAAAGTATGTTTTGATGTTTCATTCCAGCCAGCTTCTGAAACAGAAAGAAGGAATTTGAATCCACATCTCTTAGGTCCCAGCTGACTGCATTAATCACCTTGCTAGCGAGTCATTCTCTCTCTTTGGTCCACTGAATATTTATGTATTTATACAAAGTAGAATATTTCAACAGTAGCATGGTGGTTAGGGATCTCACATGCCAAAAAGTGATTTGAGTTCAAGTCCCTGCTTCAATGCATAGTTAAATATTTATACAAAGCAGAAGAGGTTCAGCAGGAGAAACTAACAGCAACCCACCCTGGAATAGCCAATCACTAGATGATTAGAATGCTCCTTTAGGGCAGATGAAGATCTGAGTTTATATCGCTGCTCCAGTGTGGGATTAAAACCTGTTTCCTACCTCCCAGGCAGGTTCCCTAAGCACTGGGCATAATGTTGTAAGTAGGGGGCATACACTCTCTTTTCTGAAGCTGACCATGAGATATTTTTCCCAGTAAAAAAATGATCAGACCAAATTCACAAATAGTTTTGAGCTGACTGAAACTGCATTTTTGGCAAATAATTATTTATGCAAAAACATTCATCCCGCTCTAGTCTGAAGCCCCTTATACGGTTTCTCCTTTGCTCTCAATAACTAAGGATAAAAAGATGTGTGGTGAAGCCAACTCATGAACATGTGTGAAGAGGCTTGGGTTTAGGTGCAATTATCAAGATGCAAACAAGCCTCTTTACACTAGTATAAAAGGTTCATTTTTAAACCTTGTTAGCTAACACATGTTGAAATCCTGGTGTCCTTGTCCATACTAGGATTTAAGGTGTTATATTAGCATGTGTTTGCTCGTGCATGTTCTAACAGTCTAGTGTAAATAAAGAACAGTGCTTAAACATGTGAGAAACAGGTCAAGTAGGATGGTGTTAAAGACAGCATGCCTTGCCCACACTAGACCATTCAAAACGTAGTTAGCACATGTTAGTTAAACTCTTAGGGCCTATCTACAATGGCCTGTAGCTCAGACTTAGGACTAGTCTACACTGGCAACATTAAAGTGCTGCCATAGCTTGTGCTGTCCCAGTAAAGGACTGGGAGAGAACTCTCCCAGCACTCTAAAAAATCCATCTCCACGAGGGGAATAGCTCCCAGCACTAAGAGCATGACTCCCAGTGCTGGTGCACTGTCTACAATAGCACTTTACAGCGCTGAAATTTACTGCACTCAGGAGGGTGGTTTTTTGCACCCCGACTGAGAAAGTTGCAGCACTATAAAGTGCTAGAGTAGACAAGCATTAAGTGTGCACCAAAGTACTGCACTGTAACATCTCCTTTGTGGACACTGAGGGCACAAACTGAAAGGTTCCTAGTCCATGTTCATATAGTCCTCTTTAAACAAGATTATATTAATGTCAACAATAGTCAGTAAACATGTGTTAACTAACACTTTCAAAAGAACACCTTTCAAACTATTATAGACATAGCTTTGTCTAGATCTGGGGTCGGCAACCTCTGGCACGCGGCTCACCAGGGTAAGCACCCTGGTGGGCCTGGCCAGTTTGTTTACCTGCCACGTCAGCAGGTTCGTCTGATCATGGCTCCTACTGGCCGCGGTTTGCCATCCCAGGCCAATGGGGGTGGTGGGAAGCTGCGGCCAGCACATCCCTTGCCTGCACCACTTCCCGCTGCCCCCATTGGCCTGGGACGGCGAATCATGGCCAATGGGAACCGCGATCAGCCAAACCTGCTTATGTTTCAGGTAAACAAACTGGCCCAGCCAGCCAGGGTCCTTACCCTGGCAAGCCATGTGCCGACCCCTGGTCCAGACAAAAGTTTTTAGAACTCAAAATAATTAACACATTTTAAAATTCTAATTTAGATATTCCACAAACTTGTGTTCTAGGACAGGAATGTTTGTGGTATAACCTGGGACTCACCACAAATAAATGCTCCATGATAAATAAAGAAACTTTTGGCACTGCTAAATAAATGTAGCCAGGTTTTTTGTTTTTTTTTTCTTACAGGGTTTGTGTTATATAACTCAATGAATCATCACAGAGTTTGAATACCTGTAGTAAATATTTTTATGCAGATCCACTGTGAACATTTGCAGAGTATTTTAAAAGCTCTCAGAAGCCTCATTTGCTCCTGTTGTCAAGACAGATTGCTACAAAATGTCATTTGAAAAAGTCATCCATTAATTGCTAATGTAGGTTCAAATTGACAAGCCTTTCAGGCTGAACAGTGGCTCTTTGGTCTTGAAAGGCTTATGAAGGTGTAGCATCCTGTCCAAAAATTCTCATATCTACAAGTCAGGTGAATGGAGTCTCAATGGTAATTGTAGGCCTGGGACTTAACTCATGCCCATACTAAACTAACTGTGACCAGCCTTGGTTGAAACTCAGAGATTTCACCACTGAAATTAAGAAAAAATGCACTGCTGCTGCTAAGACACCCCACACATACTTCAGAAATGCCCCTAACAAAAATTATAATACCCAGAGTGGTAAAGTAGAGATACTCAGGCACTGGAAAGTTTTAGGGAGGATACAGAGAGACCCCAAAAATGGTAAAATAGATAAGATAAGCTCTGACCAGTGAACTTTTATGCTGACAATCTGCACAAACAAAAACAGACATAAATAAGTAACAATTTGAGCATGAAAGATAAAATGTAAAAAAAAAAGACTTGAGCAGGGAGGAGGAAACATAGGTGCTAAGGTATGACTGATTAAATTTTGTTATCTATAAGAGGATAAGAACATAAGAACGGCCGTACCAGGTTAGACCAAAGGTTCATCTAGTCCAGTATCTGTCTACTGACAGTGGCCAATGCCAGATGCCCCAGAGGGAGCGAACCTAACAGGCAATGATCAAGTGATCTCTCTCCTGCCATCCCAATCCATCCTCTGATGAACAGAGGCTATGGACACCATTTTTTACCCATCATGGCTAATAGCCATTTATGGACTTCAAAACCATGAATTTATCCAGTTCTCTTTTAAATACTGTTATAGTCCTAGAACTTCACAATCTCCTTAGGTAAGGAGTTCCACAAGTTGACTGTGCGCTGCGTGAAGAAGAACTTCCTTTTATTTGTTTTAAACCTGCTGCCTATTAATTTCATTTGGTGACTCCTAGTTCTTGTATTATGGGAATAAGTAAATAACTTTTCCTTATCCACTTTCTCTACATCACTCATGATTTTATATACCTCTATCATATCCCCTTTTAATCTCCTCTTTTCCAAGCTGAAGAGTCCTAGCCTCTTTAATCTTTCCTAATATGGGACCCTCTCCAAACCCCTAACCATTTTAGTTGCCCTTTTCTGAACCTTTTCTATTGCTAGAATCTCTTTTTTGAGGTGAGGAGACCACATCTGTACACAGTATTCGAGATGTGGGCTTACCATGGATTTATATAAGGGCAATAATATATTCTCAGTCTTATTCTCTATCCCCTTTTTAATGATTCCTAATATCCTGTTTGCTTTTTTGACTGCCTCTGCACACTGCGTGGACATCTTCAGAGAACTGTCCACGATGACTCCAAGATCTTTTTCCTGACTTGTTGTAGCTAAATTAGTCCCCATCATATTGTATGTATAGCTGGGGTTATTTTTTCCCATGTGCATTACTTTACATTTATCCACATTAAATTCCATTTGCCTTTTTGTTGCCCAATCACTTAGTTTTGTGAGATCTTTTTGAAGTTCTTCACAACCTGCTTTGGTCTTAACTATCTTGAGCAGTTTAGTATCATCTACAAACTTTGCCACCTCACTGTTTATCCCTTTCTCCAGATCATTTATGAATAAATTGAATAGGATTGGTCCTAGGACTGACCTTTGGGGAACGCCACTAGTTACCCTTCTCCTTTCTGAGAATTTACCATTAATTCCTACCCTTTGTTCCCTGTCTTTTAACCAGTTCTCAGTCCATGAAAGGACCTTCCCTTTTATCCCATGACAGTTTAATTTACATAAGAGCCTTTGGTGATGGACCTTGTCAAAGGCTTTCTGGAAATCTAAGTACACTATGTCCACTGGATCCCCCTTGTCCACATGTTTGTTGACCCTTTCAAAGAACTCTAATAGATTAGTAAGACATGATTTCCCTTTACAGAAACCATGTTGACTATTGCTCAACAGTTTATGTTTTTCTATGTGTCTCACAATTTTATTCTTAACTATTGTTTTGACTAATTTGCTTGGTACTGACGTTAGACTAACTGGTTTGTAATTGCTGGGATCACCTCTAGAGCTCTTTTTAAATATTGGCGTTACATTAGCTAACTTCCAGTCATTGGGAACCGAAGCCGATTTAAAGGACAGGTTACAGACCTTAGTTAATAGTTCCGCAACTTCACATTTGAGTTCTTTCAGAACTCTTGGGTGAATGCCATCGGATCCCAGTGACTTGTTAATGTTGAGTTTGTCAATTAATTCCAAAAGTTCCTCTAGTGACACTTCAATCTGTGACAGTTCCTCAGATTTGTCACCTACAAAAGCCAGCTCAGGTTTGGGAATCTCCCTAACATCCTCAGTCATGAAGACTGAAGCAAAGAATCCATTTAGTTTCTCCGCAATGACTTTATCGTCTTTAAGTGCTCCTTTTCTATTTCAGTCATCAAGGGGCCCCACTGACTGTTTAGCAGGCTTCCTTCTTCAGATGTACTTAAAAAACATTGTGTTATTACCTTTGGAATTTTGGCTAGCTGTTCTTCAAACTCCTCTTTTGCTTATCTTATTACACTCTTGCACTTAAGTTAGCAGTGTTTATGCTCCTTTCTATTTGCCTCACTAGGATTTGACTTCCACTTTTTAAAGAAGTCTTTTTTTCTCTCACTGCTTCTTTTACATGGTTGTTAAGCCACAGTGGCTCTTTTTTAGTTCTTTTACTCTGTTTCTTAATGTGGGGTATACATTGAAGTTGGGCCTCTATTATGGTGTCTTTAAAAAGCGCCCATGCAGCTTGCAGGGATTTCACTTTAGTCACTGTACCTTTTAACTTTTGTTTAACTAACCCCCTCATTTTGTATAGTTCCCCCTTTTGAAATTAAATGCCACAGTGTTGGGCTGTTGAGATGTTCTTCCCACCACAGGGATGTTGAATGCTGTTGTATTATGGTCACTATTTCCAAGTGGTCTTGCTATAGTTACCTCTTGGACCAGCTCCTGTGCTGGTCCTGAATAATGTGATAGGATTAGCAGAGCTAAAGGAGGTAGCTAGTTTTGTCTATATAATGTAAATGGAAAAACAAAGCTCTTTGGGGACCATCTCCAGACTGCAGTTCATCATTAAGCTGCTAGAACTCTTATCCCTCTGCATGACCATGATGTGCAGCGGCATAAACGGAAACCCACAGGCAAGTGAATCCTGACTGATCATAGTGTGAAATTTGTCTGTATATTGAGAGTGATGAGCATAAGATATTTGCTTGGCATATGCATTCTCTATGTGTTGCAAATAAATAGATGTTTAGAGCACAGCTGTGTAAAGCTCTTTCACTGTGAAAATATCCCGCCATGAGCCATGAGCCCTGTGGGTAAGGCCAAGTACTTAAATTGACCAGATTTCTCCCAGAGCCCCATGGGTAGGTGCTTTACACCCTAAGACCTCAGTAGGGAAAGGGCGAGGGTACCAAAATTAACCAGATCATGCCTTGGAGTGCAGTAGATTGTGAGGGTGAAAATAGGACTTCGCCTAAATGATTTCTGTTACAAATTACTCAGGGAAAATATCAGTTCAGGTGTCTTAAGTGTTCTCAGGCAAAAATCATGATATGAAGCAATTTGGTTAATTGCCAACCAGTGGAGAGTTCCTTGAAAGTGTCTTTAAAAGTGACAGTCAAAAAGTTTAAGATTGAAGAGAAAAACATGGCTAGATTCACAAAGACATAGGCACCTAACTGGCACTTGAAGCACTTAAGTCCCACATTTTGGCACTATCGGCACTGAGAAAACCCCACTCAGATATTACCTAACCCTGGAGATACCTACATTTCTGCAGTTAAAGGCCCCAAGGTGCCTAAATTTCAGCAGATGAGCATGCATATTGCAGTCTAGGTTGTGATAGCACCTAAGTCCCACCAGGATTCACAAAGTAATCATCACCCCACCTATCTTGCCTGTGGGGACAAATCTAGTAGACATGCCACACAAAACAGCTGTAGATGGGACGGAGGTGGCAGTACGCTTCTTATAACCTTTAGCCATGTGGTTAGGGTACTCACCTAGAGTGTGGGAAAGCCCAGTTCAATCCTTCCCTCTGCCTGATAGGAAGAAAGAATTAGGCATGGGTATGCCACCTCCAGGGGTGGCTTCAGGCCCCAGCACACCAAGCACGTGCTTGGGGCGGCATGCCACGGGGGCCGCTGTGCCGGCGCCACAGGATTGGCAAGCAGAGTGCCTTCGGTGGCTTGCCTGCGGGAGGTCTGCTGGTCCAACGGCTTATGGACCTCCCACAGGCATGGCTTTGAAGGTTCGCTGAAGCCACAGGACCAGCGGACCTCCCGCAGGCAAGCCGCCGAATGCAGCCTGCCTGCCGTGCTTGGGGTGGCGAAATGCCTAGAGCCGCCCCTGGCCATCTCCCAGGGAAGTGCCCAAACCAATGGATTATGGAATACTCTTGAGTCAGGAAGCTCTCCCAGTTTCTTGTGTTGAAGTTTTCTCTCTGCGTATACATAATTAACTAGCCATCGGGCAAGACCATAAGTAAGAAAGAACCTATAGGGCACTGGTTAGATCTCTCTCCTGAGAAGTGAGACCTTTGTGCAAATCCTTTCTCTATATCAGATCCAAAGGGGAATTTAACCATGTCTTGCACATGCTGAGAGAGTGCCCTAAAACCAAGATTATAAGAACAACTGCTATTCTTCCTGGTGTCATAAACAGATAGCTAAGGGTTAATGTCTCTTTCACCTGAAGCACCTGACCAGAGGACCAATCAGGAAACCGGATTTTTTCAACTTTGGGTGGAGGGAATTTAGTGTCTGAGTCTTTGTTTTCTGCCTGCCTGCTTTCTCTGAGCTTTGGAGAAGTAGTTCTACTTTCTAGTCTTCTGTTTCTAAGTGTAAGGACAAAGAGATCAGATAGTAAGTTATATGGTTTCTTTTCTTTGGTATTTGCATGAATATAAGTGCTGGAGTGCTTTGATTTGTATTCTTTTTGAATAAGGCTGTTTATTCAATATTCTTTTAAGCAATCGACCCTGTATTGTATCATCTTAATACAGAGAGCTCATTGGTATTTTTCTTTCTTTTTATATAAAGCTTTCTTTTAAGACCGGTTGAAGTTTTTCTTTACTTCAGGGAAATTGAGTCTGTACTCACCAGGGAATTGGTGGGAGGAAGAAATCGGGGAGATCTGTGTGTTGGATTGCTAGCCTGATTTTGCATTCCCTCTGGGGGAATAGGAAAGTACTTTTTGTTTCCAGGATTGGGAACAGAGAGGGGGAATCACTCTGTTTGGATTCACAGAGCTTGTGTCTGTGTATCTCTCCAGGAGCACCTGGAGGGGGGAAGGGAAAAAGGATTATTTCCCTTTGTTGTGAGACTCAAGGGATTTGAGTCTTGGGGTCCCCAGGGAAGGTTTTTCAGAGGGACCAGAGTGCCCCAAAACACTCTAATTTTTTGGGTGGTGGCAGCAGGTACCAGGTCCAAGCTGGTAACTAAGCTTGGAGGTTTTCATGCTAACCCCCATATTTTGGACGCTAAGGTCCAAATGTGGGACTAAGGTTATCATATGGTGGCAGCGGTGGGATATAGACAGAATCCAGAAGCCAGTAGGAATATTATATTTTTCTTTTCTCTGCTAAGGGCTTTTTAGCAGAGAGAAACAGTTGGTTTTAAAAGAGAACCAAAGAGAATTTTTTTTTCTGCTCTCTCTGGCAGTTTGTGGCTTGCATAATAAGCAAGAAGCCATTACCAAACTGTTAAGGGTCTTTTGTCATGCAATAGCCCTCCCATTAGGAGGCAAGTACCAGCACTTATATGCATGCAAATAAAGTGGTTTTTCTGGTTTCCCTTCATTGAACATTAGCTAGAGAGAAAAAGGGAAAAAAGGCACTGTTGCTAGGCAGACTCCAGGAGGCAACAGAGAACCTGCAGTTCAGAAGATAAACACCGGAGGGCACCCCAACCCAAGAAAACAGGAACCATGACTTCTAAGGCAAAAATTGAGGCCGAAGAACAAATCAAAGAAGCTGAACACAGGCGACAACTGGAAATAAAACAAAAAGAGATGGAGATGAAAGAAAAGGAAGAAAGCATCAAACTGGCAGCCTTCCAAAGAGAACAGGCAGCCCAAGAGGCAGCACACAAAAGAAAACTAGAAGAAGAAGAGGTGGCCTACCGAAGGAAACAAGCAGAAGAAGAGTTGGCCCACCGCCGAGAAATGGAAAAACAACAAAAAGAAATGGAAAAACAACAAAAAGAGAATGAAGAGAAGGAAAAACAGAGAAAACATGAACTGGACTTGGCAAAAGCTGGGCTGCATGTGCCAGCCAACCCTAACAACCCGGCGCCAATTATTGCTCCACAGCACAGGAAATTTCCCACCTACAAGGCAGGTGATGACACCGAGGCCTTCTTGGAAAATTTTGAAAGAGCCTGTCTTGGGTACAACATCCCCGAAGACCAGTACATGGTAGAATTGAGGTCACAGCTCAGTGGACCTTTAGCAGAGGTGGCAGCTGAAATGCCTAAGCTGCAAATGAATGACTATAAACTTTTTCAAACCAAGGCCAGATACCGAATGGGGATAACCCCAGATCATGCCCGTCGGCGCTTCAGAACCCAAAAGTGGAAACCCGAGGTGTCATTTCCCAAACACGCCTACTACATTGCAAAAAAACTATGAGGCCTGGATAACAGGAAACAACATTCAAACCTTGGAAGAACTGAACCTCCTCATACAAATGGAGCAGTTCTTGGATGGTGTTCCTGAAGACATCACACGGTACATACAAGATGGAAATCCCAAAGATATCGCTGAGGCGCGGGAGATTGGAGCCAAATGGATGGAACTGGCAGAAAGCAAGAAAGCTACTGTCAAGGGGAACGATTACCCCAGGGGGTACACAGACCATAAACCCTACAACCGAGGACAGCCAAAGACCCCACATACCACCCAAGTAAAGCCACAGATACCCTACCCTTCAACCTCACCAGTCTCCAGTAACTCACCTCGGCCCAGTGACCCATCAGATGGAAGATGCTTTAAGTGTAATGAACTGGGACATATCAAGGCCAAGTGTCCCAAGAACACCATGCGAGTGCAATTCATTACACCACCATCACACCAAAGATCCCCAGGCCCGGATGCCTCTCAAATACCCTTGGAGCGAAGGGAAACTTTGAGAGTGGGCGGAAAGAAGGTTACTGCGTGGAGAGACACGGGGGCACAAGTGTCAGCTATCCACCAATCCTTCGTTGACCCCAAATTCATCAACCCAAAGGCCAAAGTTACAATTTACCCCTTCATGTCACAAGCTGTAGACTTGCCTACAGCTCAACTGCCTGTCCAGTACAAAGGCTGGTCAGGAATGTGGACTTTTGCAGTCTATGACAATTATCCTATCCCCATGCTACTGGGGGAAGACTTGGCCAACCAGGTGAGGCGGGCCAAGAGAGTGGGAATGGTTACACGTAGCCAAACCAGGCAAGCTTCCAGACCCATTCCTGTTCCTGAGCCGTCCACAGAGGCCCCGTCTGTGTTACCAGAGACCCAGACAGAGGTAGTGGACCCGGATTCCATGCCAACCACTGAAACAGCCACAGCACCTCCAGTCCCAGGCCCGGAACTGGAACAGCAACCAGCACCAGCGATTGCAACCCCATCTTCAAACTCAACGCCAGTGGGCGCCAGCGAGCCTCAACTGGCAGAAGCAACAGACAGCCATACCCAAAAGGCTCAGCCAGAGCCTGAAATACCCTCAGGTGCACCAGCGGAGAGCGGTTCACCAGCAACGGAAACAACCCCATCACCTACATCGCTTCCAGAGGGACCAAGCCCAAGTCCACAGTCTGAGGAAGAACTGGTGACCCCAGCCTCAAGGGAACAGTTCCAGGCTGAGCAGGAAGCGGATGACAGCCTTCAGAAAGCTTGGGCGGCGGCACGGAGCACCCCACCGCCTCTCAGCTCTTCTAATCGATCCCGGTTTGTTATAGACCAAGGACTTTTATACAAGGAAATTCTTTCTGGTGGACACCGGGAAGAATGGCAGCCGCAAAAACAGTTGGTGGTTCCAACTAAGTACCGGGAAAAGCTCTTAAGCTTAGCCCATGATCATCCCAGTGGCCATGCTGGGGTGAACAGAACCAAGGACCGGTTGGGGAAGTCCTTCCACTGGGAGGGGATGGGCAAGGATGTTGCCAAGTATGTCCGGTCTTGTGAGGTATGCCAAAGAGTGGGAAAGCCTCAAGACCAGGTCAAGGCCCCTCTCCAGCCACTCCCCATAATTGAGGTCCCATTTCAGCGAGTAGCTGTGGATATTCTGGGCCCTTTCCCAAAAAAGACGCCCAGAGGAAAGCAGTACGTACTGACTTTAGTGGACTTTGCTACCCGATGGCCAGAAGCAGTCGCTCTAGGCAACACCAGGGCTAACACTGTGTGCCTGGCCCTAACAGACATCTTTGCCAGGGTAGGTTGGCCCTCTGACATCCTTACAGATTCAGGGTCTAATTTCCTGGCAGGGACCATGGAAAAACTGTGGGAAACTCATGGGGTGAATCACTTGGTTGCCACCCCGTACCACCATCAAACCAATGGCCTGGTGGAAAGATTCAATGGAACTTTGGGGGCCATGATACAAAAATTCATCAACGAATTCTCCAATAATTGGGACCTAGTGTTGCAGCAGTTGCTGTTTGCCTACAGGGCTGTACCACATCCCAGTTTAGGGTTTTCACCATTTGAACTTGTGTATGGTCACGAGGTTAAGGGGCCATTACAGTTGGTGAAGCAGCAATGGGAGGGGTTTACGCCTTCTCCAGGAACTAACATTCTGGACTTTGTAAGCAACCTACAAAGCACCCTCCGACACTCTTTAGCCCTTGCTAGAGAGAACCTAAAGGATGCTCAAGAAGAGCAAAAGGCCTGGTATGACAGACATGCCAGAGAACGTTCCTTCACGGTAGGAGACCAGGTTATGGTCTTGAAGGCGCAACAGGCCCATAAGATGGAAGCATCATGGGAAGGGCCATTCACGGTCCAAGAGCGCCTGGGAGCTGTAAACTACCTCATAGCATTTCCCAATTCCTCACTAAAGCCTAAAGTGTACCATGTTAATTCTCTCAAGCCTTTCTATTCCAGAGACTTACAGGTTTGTCAGTTTACAGTCCAGGGAGATGACGCTGAGTGGCCTGACGGTGTCTACTACGACGGGAAAAAAGACGGTGGCGTGGAAGAGGTGAACCTCTCAACCACCCTGGAACGTCTGCAGCGGCAACAAATCAAGGAGCTGTGCACTAGCTTCGCCCCATTGTTCTCAGCCACCCCAGGACGGACTGAACGGGCATACCACTCCATTGATACAGGTAATGCTCACCCAATCAGAACCCCACCCTACCGAATGTCTCCTCATGCCCAAGCTGCTATAGAACGGGAGATCCAGAACATGCTACAAATGGGTATAATCCGCCCATCTACCAGTGCATGGGCATCTCCAGTGGTTCTGGTACCCAAACCAGATGGGGAAATACGCTTTTGCGTGGACTACCGTAAGCTAAATGCTGTAACTCGTCCGGACAACTATCCAATGCCACGTACCGATGAGCTATTGGAAAAGTTGGGACGTGCCCAGTTCATCTCTACAATAGGCTTAACCAAGGGGTACTGGCAAGTACCGCTTGATGAACCTGCCAAGGAGAGGTCAGCATTCGTCACCCATGCGGGGGTGTATGAATTCAATGTCCTTCCTTTCGGCCTTCGAAATGCACCCGCCACCTTCCAGAGGCTGGTAGATGGTCTACTAGCTGGACTGGGAGAATTTGCAGTTGCCTACCTCAATGATGTGGCCATTTTTTCAGACTCCTGGCCCGAACACCTGCTACACCTGGAAAAGGTCTTTGAGCGCATCAGGCAGGCAGGACTAACTGTTAAGGCCAAAAAGTGTCAAATAGGCCAAAACAGAGTGACTTACCTGGGGCACCAGGTGGGTCGAGGAACCATAAACCCCCTACAGGCCAAGGTGGATGCTATCCAAAAGTGGCCTGTCCCGCGGTCCAAAAAGCAGGTCCAATCCTTCTTAGGGTTGGCCGGATACTACAGGCGATTTGTACCACACTACAGCCAAATCGCTGCCCCACTGACCGACCTGACCAAAAAGACCCAGCCAAATGCAGTTAAGTGGACTGATGAGTGTCAAAAGGCCTTTACCCAACTTAAGGCAACGCTCATGTCTGACCCTGTGCTGAGGGCCCCGGACTTTGACAAGCCATTCCTAGTAACCACGGATGCATCTGAGCGTGGTATAGGAGCAGTGCTCATGCAGGAAGCAACAGATCACAACTTCCATCCTGTCGTGTTTCTCAGCAAGAAACTGTCTGAGAGGGAAAGTCACTGGTCAGTCAGTGAAAAGGAATGCTATGCCATTGTGTACGCCCTGGAAAAGCTACGCCCATATGTTTGGGGACGGCGGTTCCAACTACAAACTGACCATGCTGCACTAAAGTGGCTTCATACTGCCAAGGGGAACAACAAGAAACTTCTTCGTTGGAGTTTAGCTCTCCAAGATTTTGATTTTGAAATTCAGCACATCACAGGAGCTTCTAACAAAGTAGCTGATGCACTCTCCCATGAGAGTTTCCCAGAATTCAGTAGTTAAACAGTGTTCTTAAAATGTAGAAGTCTGTTAGTTATATACTTAGTGGTATATGTAAAGGTGTATGTGTTGTATTAATCTGTTTATTTTCAAGTTCTAGAAGGAAATCGCCGCCAGTGAGCTTCCCCACTGTCTGCAATTTGGAGGGCGTGTCATAAACAGATAGCTAAGGGTTAATGTCTCTTTCACCTGAAGCACCTGACCAGAGGACCAATCAGGAAACCGGATTTTTTCAACTTTGGGTGGAGGGAATTTAGTGTCTGAGTCTTTGTTTTCTGCCTGCCTGCTTTCTCTGAGCTTTGGAGAAGTAGTTCTACTTTCTAGTCTTCTGTTTCTAAGTGTAAGGACAAAGAGATCAGATAGTAAGTTATATGGTTTCTTTTCTTTGGTATTTGCATGAATATAAGTGCTGGAGTGCTTTGATTTGTATTCTTTTTGAATAAGGCTGTTTATTCAATATTCTTTTAAGCAATCGACCCTGTATTGTATCATCTTAATACAGAGAGCTCATTGGTATTTTTCTTTCTTTTTATATAAAGCTTTCTTTTAAGACCGGTTGAAGTTTTTCTTTACTTCAGGGAAATTGAGTCTGTACTCACCAGGGAATTGGTGGGAGGAAGAAATCGGGGAGATCTGTGTGTTGGATTGCTAGCCTGATTTTGCATTCCCTCTGGGGGAATAGGAAAGTACTTTTTGTTTCCAGGATTGGGAACAGAGAGGGGGAATCACTCTGTTTGGATTCACAGAGCTTGTGTCTGTGTATCTCTCCAGGAGCACCTGGAGGGGGGAAGGGAAAAAGGATTATTTCCCTTTGTTGTGAGACTCAAGGGATTTGAGTCTTGGGGTCCCCAGGGAAGGTTTTTCAGAGGGACCAGAGTGCCCCAAAACACTCTAATTTTTTGGGTGGTGGCAGCAGGTACCAGGTCCAAGCTGGTAACTAAGCTTGGAGGTTTTCATGCTAACCCCCATATTTTGGACGCTAAGGTCCAAATGTGGGACTAAGGTTAAGGTTATCATACCTGGTAAAAAACAGCATATGTGCTTAACTTCAGGAGACATTCATGTCTGTGAATCCTGAATGGAGATAAGTCTCTTACTCCGTTTGAGAGGTGGGACCCTCACCTCCCTTTGACATTTCCGATTGTATAGATTAAGCAGCTGCCTGCTTAGAGTGCTTGCTGGCTCTCTTTCTTAGGCACCTAACTCTCTCCATGCATTTTGTAGGAAGTCTGGTCAGTTAACTCACAGTTATGAATTGTACAGGCAGCAGGGGACATACAAGGTTAGGTGCTGCAATGCTGAGTATATCATCTGAAAAATTATAGTCAATATCAGGGTTTGTTTATTTTAGGTATTAACTGAGAAGTCAATTAATTCTGGTTTAAATGGTCAGTTTCTGTGTGAAGTCTTACTAGTGAATGCGGAGTCTCTTTGAGTAAGCTGTTTACTGTCATATTTGTAAATAAAGCTGGAAACATTTAGTGCAGGTTGAATGATAGAAAATTGTATTTGGGAATACATCATTTGCTCATTGCAAAAAAAATGGTAAATTATTTTTGATGAATAGTGTATTCAGCCATCTGTGGAACTAATTATATAGGGACAGAGCAAATATTCAAAAAGTGATGGAAAAAATTCACTGAGTGAATTATTTATGAAGATTATTCAACTAGTCCCTGCAGAAATGGGGAGAAAAGAAGAAGAGAAATCACTGAAGACCAAACCAGATGAACAGTCAAGATAGGCACGAATGGAAATTCCTGAATGCCCAGGCTGGAAAGGGTATTCAGGAAAATGAGGTGTGTCTCCCTTGTCCTCCCTTCCCCTCCTCCGCTTCCCACCCCCCTGCCAAGTAGCAGAGAAAGCGTAAGGAGACTAAGAAATGGGACAAAAGTCCCTTTTGACTTAATTACAATGACATGGTTAGGGATTTAAATGAGGGCAATTTCAGCCGACTCTGGAGGTTGGAAGCAAGCAAAGGTGATCAGGGCTCAACATCAACGGTAGGGTTGGGACTAGAAATTATATACTCCCTTTCCTGCCCTTTAAAAAAAAAAGATATTTCTGACTCCCACACCCTCTCCACACACTCATTCATAAAATTGTATTTGTGATTCTCCATATAAAATCAATCAACAAGCTAACCAATTTGAGGCTCTTTCCCTCCATAGTATTTCTGCTGAAACGCCTTGCACTGTATCCCTGCTCCTCCCAAAAAAGGAGTATGGTGGATATGAGGCCAAGTTAAACTAGAAGGCTTCAGTGGAAAAAAAGAGGGGGACTTATTTATAGGGAAGTCAGCATATGTAGGAAAGTATAAGTAGTACAGGTAAGTAAGTCAGACTTCCTCCAGAAGGGCTTGTTGGAATAGGAATAGGAGTAGAGCTAATAAGTGGAGAACAAAGGTTGAGCATTAACAAACCTTTTCCTGGATGAGAGAATGCTTCTCTCTCCATATACTGTCACAGCTATGGTCAGCAGAGGTACTCAAGCTGGATCTCCCTAATTACAAAAGAGATGGGGCAGATGACAATGCTTTATCTATGAGGGCTCCATGACTCTGGAACTAACTTTCCCTCCTTTGTTCAAAAGAGCTTGAATTTGGTGACCTTCCCAGGCATGCCTCAGTAGACACCAGTTTAATAGGGATTCTGGAGTGAGTTGACAGTATGCTTTCCCCAGTGAGGAAGGGATGGAAAGGAACTCTTTGCTAAGTAAAGTGGCTGGGTGGGAAAGCTCTTTTCTGAGTAATTGTTTTAATGCTGCTGGGTTTTGTTGTAGTATTAATTATGTATCCGGGTATATAAAGTTTTTATAAGCATCTTTTTAAATTCTTTCCTCACTACAGCCACTTTTCTGCGATTGCCAATATCCATGTTTCAGTACATATACTGTGAACTGATCAACGCATTAACCATTTCCAGCAAAGACAAAAAAATACTGGCATCAAGAAATATAGTTGGAATATACTCATTGTCTGCACGTATGGTTCAGTAACATGCTATTATGGGAATTAAAACATGAGAAATAATCTAAGAATGTTTCTAACCAAATTAGTACAGAGTATTTCAGGGAAATAACATGCTCCAGTAAATTTTACTGATTAGTATATGTATAGAAATAACGATGGGATAAGAGAAAGTAGCCTCACAATATACTATCTGCTATAAAGTATGTGGAAAGGAAGCTTAATACTAATAAATCACATTTACTTTCATTTTAATTTACTTTAATAAAACTATGGAAATATTCAGAAGAGAGGAGACTGATGTTTTCATATTATCTTGTCTGCAGAGATGAAAGTAAGCTGGTGCAGGCCGGTACGGTGTACTGGTAAGAAAGTGGCAGCCGGTACACAGCCGACATTAAAGCACTGCCATGGCAGCATTTTAAGCACCATACAGGCAAGGCCACTGACGGTGGAAAAGGAGCAGCTGCCCTGTGGCCCGGTGACTTAAAAGGGCCCAGGGCTCCCGGTAGCGGCCAGTGCCCTAGACCCTTTAAATCACCACTGGAGCCCCGGGCAGCATGGGTCAGGCAGCGCTGAAGGGCTGGCTGAGGGAGTCTAGCCCCCACCCCATCCCTTCTGCCTGAGGTCCCGCTCCTTCCGGGGGCCCAGAGCCACCCCACCACCACTTGCCCAGGATCCCAGCCATCCAGTGTACTGGTAAGTCCTTTAACTTACTTTCACCCCTGGTTGTCAGCCAACATTACTTAATATGAGAACACTTTAATTTCAGGTGTCCTTAGTTACTGATGCCATCTTTCTCTATTTCGTGTTCATGCTCACATATTCTGTGGAGGTTAAAGGCTGTGGAGATGTCTACTTGAAAGCCTGAGCATTCTCCTACTTAGCTGAAGCTTATCACTCCAGTCCATTAATATTACAGTATGTAGGTGAAAAGTCTGTAGTCCACAGACAGGAGGATGTCAAGATCTGAACATTCTCAAGTCTTGCATATGTGCTCTGTAGTGTAACTGAATGCTAAGCACATTGTTTCAATTCTCTGGGGTACTCTTCTCTGTGCATTGCAAGATGTGAATTGTTTTGCTTGTTCAACTGTTACTAAACTTCTCACCATTTCTGAGATCTATGGCAGTTCTGTTTTACTGAGATGGTGCTTGTTATCATTTAAATTCTTGGTCTCCCTCTTTCATCTCAGTGTAGGGAATATCTTCATTTCTAGTTTTTGATGTAACGGACGACGCTGATGCTGAAGTTACTGTTCTGTAACTAACAGCAAAACATTTCTTGTGCTCTATAATGTCAACTTAATTTTATAATTATTAGCCTATAATTAAGGCCAGGGAAGAACATTAAATATTTCTCATTAGCACATTAATAATAATGTAAACCCTGGTTTATTCAAAATTACTTATGTTCATAGATTGATTGTAATTATTGAATTCTTATTCCAAAAATTATCTATTTGAACCATTGAATAGTATTTCTGATAGATTTTGCTTACCTTACCAAAAACCTTGGCCAAAACAAATTCTATAGTGTGTGTGTGTGTATACTTCAGTTACCTTGTATTTAACATTACAGAATTAAATCTTGTTTTCCTTTTAAGCTATGAGACCATACTTTGTGTCTTTTTTGAAAGACTTGCTTTTCTGATTTCAGGTGTTCACCTACAGAACTGATTGAGAAGTGTAATGTCTTAATATGGTATTATCCGGCAGCATAAAGTCATTCAAGTTATGCTTTTGATTCACCACTTCGGTTTCTTTCTTTCTTTCTTGCCAGATTTTCAAAGAGTCTTGAATGAGTCTTGCCCACATGCTCAGGGTTTAGCTGATTGCCATAGTTGGGGTCGGGAAGGAATTTTCCTCCAGGGCAGCAAACTGGCAGAGGCCCTGGGTTTTTTTTGCCTTCCTCTGCAGCGTGGGGCAGGGGTCACATGCTGGAGGATTCTCTGCACCTTGAAGTCCTTAAACCACAATTTGAGGACTTCAGTAACTCAGACATAGGTTAGGGGTTTCATACAGGAGTGGGTGGGTGAGATTCCATGGCCTGCGTTGTTCAGGAGGTCAGACTAGTTGATAATAATGGCCCCTTTTAACCTTAAAGTCTATATTTCCATGATTCTATGAATGTGTGTGTCACAAATTATTCATGCCTGCCTGATAACACACAAGAACCCAACAACTGTATAGACAAGTTGAGTATGGAATTACATATCTGGAAGTCAGGTGTGCTGAGAATCTGCTCCCACTGAAGTCAATGATAAAACTTCAGTGAATTGACCCATTCAGTAGAACTAGATGTGTGTTCTTAATGACCAGCTTTGAGTTCACATGTGGTTTTTGTATTGTTTCTGCACAAAAGGTCCCAATCTATAAGATGCTGAGCCACTCCAGTGATATGCTAACCATCCTCTACTTTACGCTAGTTGAATGAAATGAAGAAACAAAGCATTCAACTACAATACAACAAGGCTAAGGATTGGTCTCAAATTTACTATGTGCATGAATTGGAATCACTTTGTAAATTTGTCACCAGTGGTCTAAAAATCAGCAATTTCTGCTCTTCCTTCATTTAGTTCCTGTCTCTTAAGTTACAAATTGCTGCATCATTCTATATCATCCTTCAAGAACCTGTTAATTATTTTGAGATGATTACCTTTAAAAAAATCTGTCGCTTCTCACTAGCTTTTAGAGACAGACAAATTGCTTTTATGTGGCACGATTATTATTTTTAATTCCCTATTTCTTTAGTTTGTGCTTTTATTTGTATCTGTGTAACTCCTTTGTAGTGCTCCCTTCCTCTTTTTTCTGTCTTTATGTAGAAAATTGATCATTCCTTTTGTGCACAAAGAATTGCTTTTGCCTTTTTTCATCTTTATCAATCTATCTACATCTAGCTTTTCAAATTAAACTTTAGCTGGATGTCTACATGCTTCTGTGGAGTCTTCCAATATCTGTTGGAACTGCTCATCCATTATCATTGTTGCTCTTTATGGCGTCTGTGTTTTCCTCTTTCTCTTTTACAGAAATAGGATTGCTGTTGAATTGTCCATTACATTTTCTCAGCTATTGAGTTTCCTTAAAAAGTCTCTGCTTGCTTAAGGCAATATAAAAAGAGGAGATTGTGCATGAGTTCAGCACTTCTTACAGAACAAAAGGGAATAAAAATCTTTAAGCTACAGAAAAAAGTATCAAAGTAATGCCTATTGGGACAATATATCCTCTGGAAGGATACTTCTGAAAACAAATAGTTGGATATTCAGATAGGATTTTCATGAGAAAAAAAGTATTGTTTTATATTATTATATAGTGTGTGTGTGTGTGTGTGTGTGTGTGTGTGTGTGTGTCTACATATGAAAGTGAGAGTTAGTGGGAGGGAATAAATAGAAAAATAATACTGAAGCTCAGGAAATTTTTCATCACTTTACTTGCTCTCTGAAGATCAATGTCATCCAGGGAGACATAATGGAGGAAATCTTGCATTCACCTGAAGCAGTAAATTGATCTAGTGGGAAATCGGTACCTAACTTTAAAAGCAAAATGCTAGGGAGAAAAAAAATGCTAGAGTCATTCTCACATAAGGCATGTACAGTCTAGCCAAATATTTAGATGATTCAACTTTTAAAGGAAGAAGAAAAAAATCAAGCATCAGTTGGCACTTTTTCTGTGAGGGAAACCTATGCTCCACATCTGGAGTATTGCATCTAGTTTTGCCTTCCCCTGTCCCCCACCCACTACAGAAGGGATGTGGACAAACTGGTGACAGTGCAGCAGAGGGCAACAAAAATGATTAGGGAGCTGGGGCACATGACTTACGAGGAGAGGCTGAGGGAACTGGGGTTATTTAGTCTGCAGAGGAAAAGAGTGAGGGAGGATTTAATAGCAATCTTCAACTACCTGAAGGCAGGAGTGGTGCCAGAGTTTCTGGCACCCTAGGCAGAATTCGGGGGGCTGCATTTTGTGCGTTCCTCATGGGGCGTGTGGGAGCTTTCGCTTCCACTCCCATCTCGCTGCTGAAGAAGTAACCTCCACCGAAATGCCACAGGCGACAGCGGCAGTTATTGAGCTGCTCAACTGCCTGCCACTGTTTTCCATGGCACTTCGGCAGAATGTCCTTCTTCAGCAGCTCGACGGCAGCAGAACCAGAAGCTCCCCTGAGCCCCATGGGGAGAGCACAAAATGCCGCCGCCTGAATCCTGGCGCCCTTGGCGACCACCTAGGGTCACCTAATGGAAGTGCTGGCCCTGCCTGAAGCAATGTTCCAAAGAGGATGGAGCTCGGCTGTTCTCAGTGGTGGCAGATGACAGAACAAGAAGCAATGGTCTTAAGTTGCAGTGAGGGAGGTCTAGGTTGGATATTAGGAAATACTATTTCACTAGGAGGGTGGTGAAGCACTGAAATGGGTTACCTGGGGAGGTGATTGGATCTCCATTCTTAGAGGTTTTTAAGGGCCAGGACAAAGTCCTGGCTGGGATGATTTAGTTTGTGTTGGTCCTCCTTTGAGCAGAGGATTGGACTAGATGATTTCCTGAGGTCTCTTCCAACCCTAATCTTCTATGATTCTATGAAACAAAGAAATCAAATGGTAAATAGAGGAAGGACACCATGGTCTGCTAATAGATATGGAAAACAGTAGACTATTTTTTAACAATTTTGTATATTAGTCACAACTATTTAATGTAACTGAAAATATTTTTATCTTAATTGTTGTCTTGATAAAAATAATTATCCCCAATAACCCAATATATATTTGTTAGTAACCTATGGTATCAGCCAAACTGAGCTTTTTATTGCAATGCCTTAGGCACTGGATGTTTTGGGAAGATGATCAACCATGAGATATTCATCACTAATTGGAATGGGACACAGAAAAAAACTTTGAAAATAATCTATACGTGTAGCATTTTTTTTCTGAGGATCTCAAAGTGTTTTTCATAGTCAGAATTAACATTTGCAAAGTACAGAAGATGATTATAAAGTAGATGCTAAAATAATAGGTGAGGCACAGATGATTTAAGAAACTTGTATAAGTCAGTAATACAACCAAGGGTCCCAGTCTCTTGCTCTAATCCTGACTCTTTGGGGTCAAACTCCAGATTTTTTCTCATGTAGCAATATCATAAGGGCTAAAAAGCTAGTTGCTCTTGCACTTTTCTTCAAATAAGTTTTATTTCTCCACTATTTAAATATGAACTGAATATTTTTTCCCTTTTATTTCTCACGGGAGCAGGCTGAGAAAACACTTTGTAACAGGATATGCTTTGTGACTACCAGATTGTTTAGTTTCATCTATTTGTCTAAAGTACAGTACTTTCTGTACGGAATCCTATTTAAATAGTTACTTGGAATGTTAAACAGTATGTATCTATTAAATACTCCAAAAACTGGAGCTATGAGATGCTTTTCTTTTCTCCCAATATATCGTATTCATTTAAGAAGCAATGAAGAAGTTGAATTCTGTGGACCAAATTAATTAATGCTGATGCAGGGGAGGTAAAATTTATGCTATGCTGAGTTTTTTGGACCACTGAGTCCATGTAAAATTTAATCCCTAGGAAAAAAACATCTAATGTCACTCATTTTGAGGCTTTAGGCAGGGGAGAGATGTTTTAGTTTCTACCCAGAGTCTCCAAAGAGCCTGACCTGTAGAGAAATCTCTGCAGAGCTATTAAAAAACTGGAAAGAGAATTCAATGAATGGGAAAATCTTTCAATTTTTTTTCATTAAAACTTTTTTTTTTGAAATTCCCCCCCTTTCTTTTTTGACATTGAAGGCAACAAAATGGATGTTGTTTAGGAGCATCTCTCCATGCCTCCATTCTTCCTCACACACAATTTATTTATTTCCTTTCACTACTCTGTAATTTTTCCAAAGTTGAGTAAGGTTTGGAAACTTAGAGTGGAAAAAATGAAAACAGAAGAAAACAAAAAATTATGTGTGGGAGAAACAACCCCCAAACTTAGACATTCTTCATCCTGTTTCATTGAAGGCTAAAAAGGAAACAAAGAGAAGAAAAGTTTAAAAAAAACAAATTCAAAATTTTTAAAGTTTTAAAATCTTTAATTTCTATGCAAAACTGAATTTTGAAAAACCAAAATCAGGTCTGTTGATTGCCTAATCAGTACATTTTCTAGCCACCTGTCCATACCCACTTCCCAGACAGGGCTACTCCACTTATATTATAGATGGTCTCTTTCTTGATGGGCTTTTGTCATAAACAGATAGTTAAGGGTTAATGCCTCTTCTACCTGTAAAGGGTTAAGAAGTTCACCTAGCCTAGCTGACACCTGACCAGAGGAACCAATGGGGGAACAAGATGTTTCAAAAGGAAGGAGGGAATTTTTCCTTTATTTAGAGTTTCAGTTCAGCTGGAGTGAAAGAGATCAAGGAACTAGCCTCTTATCAGAGTACTAAGTTTTAGAAAGGGATAAATAGGTTTATGCTTATTTTCTTTGTAACTTGTCTTGGTACCATTAAGGGAATTATCAAAATTGGGTATTTGGGTATTTTTTGTGTCACTAAATTTGTGCCCAGGGGAACCTCCTCTGTGTTTTGAATCTGTTGTCTGTGAGAGTAGCTGGTATGCTAATCTTTCCCAGAGGGTTTTCTTTTACCTTTCTTTTATTTAATTGAAAGTCTTTTTCTTAATACCTGATTGATTTTTCCTTGTTTTTAGATCCAAGGGGATTGGATCTAGACTCACCAGGAATTGGTGGGGGAAAGGAGGGGGGATGGTTAAATTCTCCTTGTGTTAAGATCCAAGGGGTTGGATCGGTGTTCACCAGGAACTTGGTGAAAGAGTCTCTCAAGGCTATCCTGGGAAGGGAAGGTTTTGGGAGTAAAGGGGGTGTTCCAGATGGAGGATCTGGGTGGTGGCAGCAATACCAGATCTAAGCTGGTAATTAAGCTTAGAAGTGTCCATGCAGGTCCCCACATCTGTACCCTAAAGTTCAGAGTGGGGAAGGAACCTTGACAGGCTTGGTGATGAGGAGGACAAGGTGAGAAAGATTAAATATAGGAATTTTAGTGGAAAAAATGTCAGGACAAATGGTGACAGATAGAGAGGGGGGAAAGAAAGAATATGGAGGTGAAAAGGAAAAGAAGATGAAAATGAGAAGGGATATGTAAGGTAGGACAGCAAAGGGACTGGAAAGTGACAACAAGGTTTGGGAACTATTATTGTGAACTCAGAGATCAGCAGCAAATTTAGCAGAGTCTAAGGCGATAGATGTCGAAGTGTTTAGTATAAATCCATACACAGAAAAAAATCCTTTATATTGGGTGTCATACAACAAAATATGACTTTTGGTAAGTAATAGCCATTGCTTATTTTCATTAAAAGTGAAAGAAGAACATATGTTTAGCCCTAGGACTAGGTGCAGAAAAAAATCTGAATGCAAATAATATTGACAAGTTCATATTCCTTAAAATTGCTAAAGAAACTGAGCTTTCTCTCTGCTATTCTTCTACAATTGCAATGACAGACAATGAATTGTATATATTGACAGCTGGAGTTAAATTTATTGAAAGGCAGAGAATTGAATGACGCAGAACTTCTTAGTTGTAAGATGACAGTCTTGTACACAATATTGATTTCTTTTTGTAAGTTTAAATGTGGGTGAGTTGTTCACTTAGACGTGCTGAACTGGGGTTTAATCCAGAGAAGTGTTTTATTTTGATGCAGTGTCTTACTTCAAAAGCTTCGATTTAGTCAAATCTTCTATAAATCCCTTTAGACATTATTCTGTAACTGCCTACTGAAGAATTTCCTGAACCTTCTTTGTAAGTATCTGGCACTGGCCATTTTCAGAGACAAGATATTGTACTAGACAGAAAATGTGATACTGGATCAAAAAAGTAGTCTCTTTACCCTTTCTCCTTGTTTCCTCTCTCTCTATTTTTTTTCCCTGGTAGCAGCAGCAGCAATCTTTTGGAAAGTCTTTTCAGAAACCTTAGTAATTTTCATGAGAGAGACATTACTGCTTATCTATCACCATCATCACTTCAGAAAGCCCCAAACCACCAAATTCAAAAGCGGCCACTGATAGTGTAGGATGCATTGTTTTGTAAGAAGCAGCAATAGAGGCAGATTTAAGAAGGCTTGCAACAGAGTTGCCTACTTGAAAAAGCACTGAGGGTGGGGAAGGGGTTGACAGTTTGGAGAGTCTGTTAGGGATACTTGGCTGTGATAATTTATTGTTATAGTTCACTCATCTGCAGTGCTATTTACTGGGAACCTGTGCACTTACCTACTGCATTCTAAGTATTAAGTTATGTTGTTTTATTCCTGGTATTGCCTTAAAGGGTCCTAAAATATTTTTCTCCAATATATTTCTTTCTATTGTGGCTAATTAGTTGGGTTTCATATTCTTTTCCTCTGACCTTGTTATTGTTTCACTTCCCACATACTCATCCTTGGTGTTTGTCACAGTTAGAGACTGAACTTTTGATGTTTCTGATATATTTTTGAAGTTGTTCAAGTCATTTACTGTTAACTTTGTATGTCTTTCTGTGTGTGTGTGTGTGTGTTTGTGTGTTTTCTTAAAGAGAGACAAACAACTTAATTTCTGATCATTTGCCAGGCCTTTATACTGGGAACCAGATTAGTGTGGCTGATGTCTTTTTCAGTTGCCTGGAAATTGATTATTTTTTCTGCCTTATTAGGACTTGGAAAAGATGATTCTAGAAAAATGGGTCCCTGCCACCTGGAGCCATTGCTCACGTCTTAAATTGATCTTAAAGCTAAACCAATCCTCAAAGCTTAATAAAGGTTCTGAAATATTTGGATATCTTTTATTTTTTCCCCCAAGTCTTTCTATTTTTAGAAGAGGAAGTGACAAAATACCATATAAGGGCATTTTTTCTGGGGTTTTGAGCAAGACATGAAACAGAATTGCTAGGAATTGCAATAAAGACCATCTGTTCTTGCAAACTTTACATCCCAGTTTGCCCTCTTTGTGCTCTGTGCTGCACCAGTGGTACAAAGAAGAAAGAAAGTTGTAATAACTGGCTCTCTGGGGATTCCCTGTTTGTCAGGTAAATTTTATAGCCAGCATAACTGCTCTGACACCCCTTGCAAACACTGTGTTGGCGGCACAGCAGGTTAAATAAGGGTATGGACAGAACTGTGTTCCAGAGGATGGGCTCTATCTGTGGAACTTACAGAGCCCCAGTTACTATAAAATCTGAGTTTCTCACAATCTTTAATATATTTATCCATGCAACACACCCTGGAGGTAGGGAAATGCTATGTTCCCCATGTTATAGACGGGGAACTGAGGCACAGAGAGCCTGCATGACTCACCCAAGGTTACACAGGAAGTCAGTAGCAGAGCAGGAAATAAAATCCATGACATCCAAGTCCCAGCCTAGTACCCTAACCACTGGAACATTCTTTCTCTCTATCCATTCATCCATCTTTCCAAGAAATGATTCCTTGAAGGCCTTTGCAATCAGATGCAACTTAGAGCAGTCCTAAGACTGCTCTAATTTGTTCCAGGGGCTGAACTCTGCCCTGACAGGCCTCAGGAATAGGAGCTTCAAAGTCGGGCTAAAGTCATTTTGCCCCCAACCAGCAATGGTATATACATTTGTCTATTTCATATAATCTTTGTGTAAACTTTTGGATATTTACTGGAACCACAATTGAACATTGCACTTCTTAGCTCTAATTTGTATATCATTGTGTGACAAATAGCTGTGAAAATAGTCAAGCCAAAAATGTTTCCAAATTACTGTACAAATAGGCTACCTGAACATTTTTTCTATTCTAAAGCAGCCACTGAACTCATATTTAATTTATTTAAGGGGAAAACAGACTGTAGACAAGGCTACGACAAGAAGATTTTGTTTATTTTATTCCCTTTCCTTAAAAAACAAAATATGACTGTCATACTTCTGGCTCATGGTTATAATTGTTCCATTTCAAATCAATTTCTGTCCTTGCATTTCAGCACACTTTTTTCCTCTGATAACGGTATACCCTTGGAAAAAGGTGTTCTCACGTTCTCTATATTGTTAGAATCAATATTACTGAAACACTTATCTCTTCAGACAAAACTGTTAAACACCATCACTGAAGAAAATCATATTACACAATTAGGTGCAGTGCACTGCATATGAACAAGCAAACTAATTGTCTTGCTATTCTGTTAAGAATATGAAAAATAACAAGTGGATCCAATATTATAGTACTTACATTATCTGGAAGATGTGAAAATTAAAGCTGTATTTTTAAAACTTTTTTTTAACTTCCTGTGATACAACTTTAAGGTTCTGCCACCATTCCCCCACCCCACCCCCGCATCCCTCCAATATCTCATTCATGAACACATAGAGTTTGTATGTGGACCATGATGCTGCATACAAAAATTAGGGCCAGATCCACAGCTTTTATAAATCAGCTTAATTCCATTGCTTTCAGCAACACTATTCCAGTTAACAGAAGCTGAGGGGCTAGCCTATATATTTTTGCAAACCCTGAAACAATTCAAAATCTGGGGAGGACAAGTTTAATCTATCTTAATGATAATAGGTAGGTGCTGAAAATAACCTCTGCCCCATTTTCAAAAGTGAGTTAGGCTCATAAGTCCTATTAACTTCAATGAGACTTTGGCACTCAAGGGCCAGATTTTCAAAGATATTTAGTTGCCTAAAGATGCAGTAAGACACCTAAACTGCTCAGGTGTATTTGAAAGTTGCAGTAGAAGTCTAACTCTGATTGATGTCAGAAAATCAATGAGCGTTAGCTACCTAACTTGCTAAAGTATTTTGAAAATCCCACTAAGCATCTTTAGGTACTTAAATACTTTTGAAAATCTGCCCCTACATCAGTTTTGCACTTTTGAATTTTTTTTCCCATGGTCAGCAAAGGAAGTTCAGCCATGTATTGAGTAGAGGGAGCGTAATCTGTTCTTTGGCCCCCAGAGCCACAGACGATAGGGATAAGAAGTCTAGGCAAACTATTTTCAGTGTAAGGTGCCTACAGTTGGCTGAAGCACCATGGCAACAGATTCAGTCAGATCATCAGCTCACACATGAATGAATTCAGGCTGATGAAACACATCCAATGAATGTGTCACTTGAAGAATATCCATACAATATTATCAACAGTTTATGAGATAGCTGGCCAAATCCTTTTGCCCTCCCCCGGCAAACAGCCTCAGACTGTTACCTCTCTTCAGTTTCCTATGTCCCAAAGCACAGATCCTCTGTCTCCTTCCAATTACCCAAATCCTTCTTCTCTTCCAGTGTCATGTGTTCCTCCTAATGGTAAAACCCAGTGCCCCTTCACTGGCCAGCATCTTTGACTCACTTCCTAGTTGCCCAAACCCTCCTGTATTCTTTATTACTCCACTACCACGATACACATTACTGTCATGACCATCAACATTATCATAAAATGGTAATTTGGGCCTAGATAATCAAAGGTAGTTAGGTGCTTAACTCTCACTGGTTTCAAAATCAGTGATGGCAGTGGCCTTGGCCATTTGTCTTTGACAGTGTTGCTTGTCTTTCTTAGGTAAATTAATATTTCCACTGGCTCATATTTCACATTATTATTGGTCAGAAATGGCTAATATTTGTCATGGAATTTTTTTGTCTAAATTCTGAGAACATTTGACCAGCTTTTGTTTATATATTCCATGATTGGTTATCTGAACTTCAATTACCTGAAACTCCATGTTATCAAAAGATACAATCAAAGGAATCATTCCTCTAGCTCATAGTGTGGACATAATCTAAAAGACAAGACATGGCTAGTGGATGAGACAAACAGGCTGGGGAGTAAGATTTAAAAGCAGACTTAGCATAGATTTTAACAGGTCCTATTTTAAAAAGGAATTTATATTGACATTTTCAGGCAGATTTTTTGCTTTGAGATGGAAAAAAAGTTGTGAACTCTTACATACTAACCTTCACCAAGGAACATTTTACTCTATATGTGTGTGTGTGTGTGTGTGTGTGTGTGTGTGTGTGAAGGAACAAGTGAGATAGCAATCATATATATATATATATTTGTATTGAGACACATTTCAATTTATTTTAAGAACCAAATAAAGGATGTATGAGAGAAGTGTAGGTGAATTGTTAGGCAATTTTTTAATGGGTTTGTTGAAACCTACAGTGGATCCTTAAACCATGTAGTATAATCTGGCTATTAATTCTAGAGGCATAGTCTGGGGTAACTACCCTAGTCTTGCCTCATAGTTTCTTCCCTTCTTTTGATACTTTTGGAGCCCACCTCAGCTGTGGTTACAGCAATGGACATTTGAAGGATACTGATGGCTAAAAGCAGACTTTGCAAAATAACCACAATCAAGAGGTTGGCCACTTCCATGAGATTGGATCACATAGTTTCCTGTTTGATTTGTTCAGAAACTTCTCACAGGAGGTACCCTGAGGTAGGGGCAAGCTAGAATTACAACTCTAAATGCCAGGTGAATGAAGAAGACTGGTATTCTTTCCAAACCAACACCACACCACATGGACCTGACATCCCTACATTCCCAGTATGGACATTTGAGGAAGGGGAGGCGAATACCATGGCTCTGGGCCATCCTAGCATAACCAGTCTATCCAAAAGACATTACTAGTAAAAGGTACCTTCGAGCTCCATCCTTGCCTGGTCCTTCAGCTGCAGTTACAGCTCTTTATACAACATGAGTCTGAAGACTGCAAGTTTAAATGCCTTTTTATCTTAAGTATCTCTTAATTCTTTTCCTGCTTTTGTGTTTTGTTTTTGGTAACTGCAAGATTTCCCTGTTTATTATTATTTTATTTTAGGATGTGAATGCACGGTGAGTGCATGTGTATGAGTACTGATACCTGTAGGAGGCCACATGGGGAAGGTGCCAAAGAATTAATCCCAATGTGTAATTAACCTTAAAAGTCTGTCTTATAAAAATCTTTGAGGCGGTTTGTGTTCCTGGTTCTGGTGAAAACATCCAAAAGCTGCCAGCTGTAACCTACATATCAGAAGAGTGTCGTTCAAGTCTGTGTAGGTAGGTGAGGAAGCAAATCAGTCACTGTATGTAGTAGTGAAATCAAAAGAGGGAGTTTCGGTTGACCCTTATGGTATGACTTAAAGGTAACAAAATAATTTTGCTGGTTTGCATTTAAAATATTGGAAGACATAGCTACATAGGTCAGGGGTGTGAAAAATCCATACACCTGACCAATCAATGTAGCTAAAACAACTTCATGTCCAGTGTAGACACAGCTATGCCAACAGAAGACTGTGTCAGTTAATGTAGGTACCATCATTTAGATGTGGTGTTCCTACTCCAATGGAAAATCCACTCCCATCAGTGTAGCCTGTGTCTACACTATGGGATTATGTTGGCATAGCTACAGTAATGTAACTATGTTAGAATAGTCTACATGGTATAGACATATCTCTGGGTATTCAACCAGCTAAATTGACTGCACTGCTATGGGCAATTCTTAACTGGAATTTATAACTAATGAAGAACATCCTCTTTGGATTGCCTATTTTGGGATTTGTAAGAATGGAATATGTATTAATCTGATTATTTGAATAACTAATGATTTCATTCTAATCCGATGATATTAACTTTTTGGTGACTTTATTTTAATTTGAAATTAATTTGACAATTGTATTGCTTAATGCTTAGATTAGTAGAATTTAGAATAGTTTTATTGATATGTTTTCTTAATTTTATTATTGATTGTTGGCCTTAATAAATTTATAAAATGAACATGAATCACATTTTTAATAAGCAGTCTGGGTTGGAACCACTGAGAATCTGAGTGGATCATTGTTCCACCTAGGAGCCTGAATAGTTTCCTTTAAATGAATCCTTTGGTTCTCATAGTGGTCAGGCTTGGAGTAGATGGGGTAACAAAAACTAATAGAATTTGACCAATTATTAACCAATCAGGAAAAAGTAATTACAAGTGAACCTGAAAAACTTTTGATTAATTAAGAAATCAATTGTTATTTTTTATTTTAATATTTATATTAGAATTGGAGATGAAGGGGCTATGTTTGAGTCAGAAAATCTTCATGCATTTTGTGATATTGATATTTGACATGACTTTGAAGCTAAGAAAAATGTTTTATTTTGAAGCCTTTGCTTTACTATAGGTACAGGAGGTGGGAAAAGAACTGACCTTTCTGACAAGTTGTGGTAGCCATCTTGGCCCCAGGATATTGGAGAGACAAAGTGGCTGAGGTAGAATCTTTTATAGGACCAAATTCTGTTGCTGTTGCTCAAAAGCTTTTATCTTTACCACAAAGTCCAAACAAGATATTATCTTATCCACTTTATCTCTTAGGTGAGGGCGTTATTAAAAGTTCCTACCTTTCACAGTTCCAAGTTTGTGTAGAGGAGAGGATTCCTTATTGGTGATCTTTATTGAACAATATTGAATACACTTTGCATTTCCTAGGTCTTTGCGATATTTACAGTAGAAATATTGTTTGCTTTGTGAACCATTTCCATGATACTCCCATATGGAAAGAGCAAATCAATAAAAGAAGTATAGTTGTAGCTGGTGACACAGCATGAAATTTCTAATATTTAAAGTTTTAAGGACTATATCCTCAGCTGATATAAACAGAATCTGGGCCTTTGTTTTCCTTCCTCAACCCACCTCTAACCAGCATCCACCACTAAAGGGCTAGATCATCAATATGCAATCTAGCCCATAACAACGGACAGCACATTGCTGCTCCATGAATAGCCCAGAAGGGAGATGTGTAAACTGTGCAAGATCTATATACCTGCCACAGCATACACTCCATGATGTGCCAGTATATATGCATTGCCGTGCATGTTGGGGAGTGGGGCAAAGGCAAGGCTCTATCAAATCCCTACCTCTTTTCATGCCACCTGCAGAAAGTCAGGACATAAGGGCTCTGTGGACTCTACTTTCCCTTCTCACCATGAACAGGAAGCTGTGGTAAAATACAGCAGTACCACCAGTTAAAGGCCTTGTCTCTACTCCTTTGCATCAGCTTGAAGGACTGGTCATGATCTAGCCTAGAGTAATCATGTGTCAACATTCTTAAGCCAATATTTTTTTATCCTTCCATCTAGTCGAACTCTTCTACATTTTTAAGGAGGTACTAGACCCTCTCTAGTATTGCATAGCATCTCCTTTTGGGGGAGGGGGGTTAATCTTAATTCAATGTCCTCTACTATTTTTGTCATTTGTCATTCACTCCTCACACAAAACTTAACTATCTTTTCTGTTATCTGAGAATTTAGCATTACTTCTGATTCTGACTAGGGTGACCAGACAGAAGGTGGGGGGTAATAGGAGCCTACATAAGAAAAAGCCCCAAATATTGGTACTGTCTCTATAAAATCAGGACATCCGGTCACCATAATTCTGACTTTAGCAATAATACTTGAGTCTTAAAATTCTCCTTGTCCTGCAGGGTCTTTCCTGCCTTGACTATGGTATTGGGGACTGTGCTTTGAGGGCTGAGTTTCCCCAAACAGAAAGTCTGGAAAAGGCTCTGAAGCTCTTGTTTGCACAGTCAACTGGAACCAGATACAGAATAAACCCGATCTTTTGCACTGACGATCACACAGATGAATTCCATTGAACAACATTAAGACTGTAACTTGTCAAAAATGTATATGCTAAAGCATGCATGTACTTTTTGCATGCATGTACATGCAACATTTATTGTATGTGCAAAAGTTGGGGTTACAGTCGTATCTGGGCTCAGAGCCATAGTTGCCTTTACTCACTGAGCAAATTGAGAACATACAAAACAGCATGCACACATCTGAAAATTTCCTCACATGGATCAAACTTCTTTCTAAAGATTGTTAAAAATATCTTAAATGACAAAAATCCCTCATTTTCAAAAACCAGGCATAGCACTAATTAAGCACATTCACTTAAGTTAAACTTTTACTTTACTTTAACTTAAATTTATGTGGCACATTGTCATCAGCTCAGATATGGCATTAGTTTTTGATAGTGTTGATTTTTGGTGCTTTTTTTTAGCCCTTTTTTTCTTTGGGGGCTTCAAAAATATTTTAAGACAGATGAAATCTGATGAACTAGTCTAGAGAAAGCAAAAAGAGTCCCAGTTCCGTCATTCTTTTTTTTTTTTTCAATATTTTTGATGGTTAGCTTACTTAAGAGAAAGGGTTTTATCATTGACATATTATCTGACACATTAAAAGTCGTTCTTATCTTCTCATGTAGATGCAGAATCTTTGGTTCAAACCTTCATCGCATCAAGTATTTACTATTGTAACGAGATCTATTTTTGTTTTATTTTATTTTTTTATCAGCCCTTCCAAGATTTCAGGCAACACAAAAATTCTGTTGCTTGAAATTAGACTAGCACAAGATTAAATCAGAGCAAGATGAAATCTCAGTGGTATGGTTTTGTCTGATCTCCATGACTACCTATCAAGTGTTATACTGACATTAAACTTTTCCTACAAAAATGTAAAGCTCTCTGCAGACTACAATCTTAATATTAAGGTGGCAAAACATGAGAAATATGTAAAGCTCTCTGAATTTATTTTAGATAGTCAGCACATAGGAGAGTGTGACAGTTTATGATGATTGGTGCAGAAATACTGCTGTCTATTGTGCTACATTACCCATTGCTGAAGTTAATTATTTCACAAAAGTTCTTCCTTATTGCCTCATTCAATCGTTTTCATTAATCCTATGTTCATTTTTTTCCCTGCATTTCTCAATATACTGTACCTGCATGAGTTCATGGCCGCACAGGATTAAACAACAGTTCTTCACCATAGATGGCAGTATTTAGCAAAGCATATGCTTATATACAGTATTTAAATACTGCCTGATGGAAATCCTTGCTTTATCTTGAACCCTAAAGATAAGACTCACAGAATGTGGTTTATTTAGGCTGCACCTTTATTCATTTAAAACATAAGGGAAAATATCTATCAATAACTTGTCCAGTGCAGGTCAATCTTTCTTCTGTAATCGGTACGATTGAAGTGAGGGCTGATAAGTCCCCCTCCAAGCATTTGACTTGGTCCCTGCCCTGTTTATGGGACCCATTGTTCCTCTCCTCAGACAAGGGTTGAGGGAAAGAAGGTTACCTCTTTGCTGTACTAGGCATTAGTAGCCACAACCCCATCCCCCACATTCTTTAGGAGATGTTCTTCTCTAATCCTGCTTCCAATTCCAGTTTATCATGGAACCAATTCCCTTCCTGAACAAATACTTGGAATAGGAACCTGTAAAATTGCAACAATGTGAACGCCACACAACTCACCCTATCCAGTGTGTCCATTGGCTGCTGAGTGGAAAGCAGGGGGTGAGGGAAACATTCCACCCAAGCCAGTCTTGCAGCAAGTACAGTGAGCATAAAATTCCTTCCTGGTCTCCAAAAAGTGATTAGCATGATGCTCACACAGCAAGGCTCAGAAACCAGGTCCAATCAGTGAAGGACTTCCCCCACTGCCCAATCCCAATTCTATGAATACACATGAGAAGGAGTTGAGTTTGGTCTTGTTTTTGCTCCACATTTTGTACCATTGGCCACATGTTTTTCTCTAATTAACAAACAGAGGAAAGAGAGTCTGGCGAGTGTGTAAAACGGGTTAGCTTTCCAAGTTTATACAAATATTTATTATAAAAATCTTTAATTTTGGTAAGATTTGAAGAGTAAAAATGGAATAATCCTAAAGCAGATATGTTTAAATACTACAGTCAATCAATCAAATATATCAGTGCATTTATCCCCTTACATCACAACCAGATATGAATTTGCTCCCTCAGCAGTAGGCTGCTTGATCCAAATAAAGTCTACTTTATCCATCAAAGAAATTTCAGCACAGAAATAATAGTTGACTCTTCTCTGGAATGTAGATATACCAGGATGTCCATTCTTTGGAACACCTCAGTTGTTTATGTAGCATATGTGTTATACCAGGGTACAATACAGACCAATGTGTAGCTCTGGCATCCCTTCCCTGTAACCCGGGGTTTCCTTTACATGTCTTGTTGCTGTAGACTCCAATCTGGACAGCTCACAAGCAGCCTCCAGTATGTAAGTCACTCCCAACTATGTATGCTTGTGCTGCAGCCAGCCAGCCACACCCTGACTCCTACCAGCCTTAAAGATTACCACAGGTGACCCCAGCACACTCCCAATCCCACATTTCCTCCCAGAATTCTATGTCCTATAATGCCCAGTCCTCTTTTGAACAGTTCAGATATATTGAGCCCATTATTCCCTGAAAAGAATAATATGCACATCACTTGTTACGCCAAATGGAGTTACCCACACACTTCAAATTGAACACACTGGATTAGATAAAACAAGTGTATTAACTACATAGAGAGAAACTGTAAGAGAGTTCAAGTAATGAATCATAAAAGTCATAAATGGTTACAAGATAAACCTCTTACTAGTACCTAACTTAAACTATGTTAAATTCAAAGCAATTTTTTCTCACCATGTGCTTTCTGCAGTCTTACTGACCAAACTCTTTATGTCAGGACCCCCTCCCCCAAAGTCCAATGGCTGTTTCCTTTGTGTCTTCAGGTACGATGGACAGGGAGAGAGGGGTATCTTGGGGCTTGCCCTTTCTTTTGTAGTCCTACTGTGACAGATATTCGTTACCAATCTGTCTGGGGCCAAAGTTGATCAGGCTGGGGCCACAGGATCTTTTTGGAGAGGAGATGAGGCACAAAAAGTGTCTAAATTTTAAAGCTTTATTGACAAAATAATAAAACAACATCAGAGAGTGCTGGGAATGCTGCCATATCAGTCAGGGGAAGAAAGAAAGAGTTAATGCCCCAAGTTCTAACCCACTTTCATACTCACACATGCACAATCCAGACTGGCCAAGTCTGGGTATAACATCAGAAGAAGATGGGGGGAAGGGTGGACGGGAGTGCTATTTTTGGCCCAGGTTGTTCAGGTCTGCTGTTGCTCTCCAAATTGCTCCAGCTCTCAGGAGGGTTTTAAGTCTTGGATCCTTGGGGGGATGGGGAGGAGGTGCTCCGTTCAGGGACCTCTGCTGCTGGTGCCCTCTGTGCCAATCCAAACTGGCTTTCTGTGGTCTCTTCAATGTTCCCAAAACACCCCAGTTCCAGGGACACGAGGCTCGGCTCCCCCTTTTGCTGTTTTCCATCTCTGGAGCCCCTAGACTTTGTTTTCCTTCCTGCTGGTCTTGCTGTTTTGCAGGTCCGTGCAGCTCTATTTCTTTTTCAGTGCCACTCGGGCACATTCAAGCCCCCATCTTTCTCGGCTGTCAGCCAAGTCTTGGCTGTGAGCAGTGTCCTTGGATGGAGGCCAATGTCCTATCTTTGCACTGAGCTAGCTCCAGGGTTGAGTTAACTCGTTCTCTGCTCTTTTCTTCTTCTTCCCCCCTTCTCGGCCTCTTGTAACCTACAAAGGAACTGTCATTCCTCACTCACACCTTTAACCCTTCTCAGAATGCTTTGCGATGCTTGCAACAGTGTTAGCCATATACAATGCTGATCTGCCCTCTCCGGGGACCTACGGGAGGGAGGGGACCACTGAGATGTGACACTATTCCCCCTTTGAGAAGCATTTCCAGCTGGGAGCAAGACAACAGGCAGACTGTGTATGGAAGGAAACTCCATGCCGTTTCTTTGCTAAGTTGTAGTTTTTTGCCCCGCCTCCTGTCCTGCCAAAGAATGGTCACTTAACAGGCAATGCTCCATAACTCTTGTTTAAACCTGGCTGATGCATCAGTTTTCCCTTTGTGTCTCAGGAACTAGACTAGTCACTCCCTGTACTTATCTAGAAAACACACTTTTAATCATGATCTCAGTTTATGTTTATAACTTAACATATAATACTGCTACTTATGCCATGATATTATTAATCAGCAAAATAGGAGTTTTTAAATGGTTTTATTTGCAATTGTGTGAATAGTGTGAACATAGGGGTATATTCTGTCACTGCATGATGAAAATGTTTTTAGCCTTTACTACAGCTACTGAGATAGACTGCAGTATACCAGAGTTTTTCTGGTCCATCATGCTTTGAGTGCAATAAGAAGAATTGCCATTCTATCCTCTGTGCCACTTCCTTCACACAATCAAGGTGATCTAATGGGATAAAATGAAAGATGCATAAATCCAGGAGTCATTCTTAAAAATAAAAAGAGGCCATCACAACTTTCAGCTTGACCATCAGAAAAGAAGTCCAACAGATGAACAAAACTTATCCCACAGATATTCTAAAAACTCACAAAGACCGTCAGTCTCTGAAGATGGACCAGTCAAATCAATCCTCTGATACATGAGAGCAAAGGCAAATTCTAACCTCCACCCAAGGAAGATAGTGCTATGACCATAATAAGACTGAAATCACTACTTGACTTCCTCATGCATACTTTAGGTTCTCCAGCACTTCTAGAACCTGGCATAATATTTGCTATTGCAATAGGATTTTTCATCTTGGTGACACACAGCTGGTGAAGTAGAATGCAGCTATGATATTATCAATGTCTCTCTGTTCCTATTGTCTGCATGAGTTAGAGATAGAAATGAAAATGGCCCTGCAAATATTGGAAGTAATTAAGAAAGTTGTTTCAAAAGAAAATACTGGTAAAGAGGACAGAGTACATGTGCAAGAGAAAGCTCTGAGGCTCACATGATCCAGAGCATTTTCTGTGTGCTGTTGATGGATCAGAATGCTTTGGCCTCCTGGTTTAAAATAAAAAATATTTTTTTGCTTGAGTCTTTGCCCTTCCTAGGGTCACAAGTATGTTTTCATGTAATCTTGCACTGCAAACCATAGCTTGCAGATGAGTTAACTCTCTGGAAAACATTTACATGACTGAGTTAATTCATCAATAACGCTGTCATTTTAGGTATCAGCAACACTATATTGTTAACTATTAAATTAAATGAATGTAATTTATGCAGCGATATAAAAAGTTATAGCAGATTTATAGGAAGACATTCTAAAACTAATCAGAAAGAAATGAGAATATTGAGCTTGGGAGAAGAGTTAGAGGTAACTTTTTGGGGACATTCATAATTTTGAAGGGCATAAGTAGAAAAACCTGATCACTTTTAATTCATGTCTACAGCACAGAGCAAAAGTCTTCATGAAATTAAAAGTAAGTAAATTTAGAAAAAAAGTGAAAAGAGAATACTAAAATGCAGAATGTTGTGCACTGCAAACTTTAATCTTTGAAGTTCACTGCCCCCAGAATTCAATACATCTAACACTGTTGCTAGATTGTAAAGAGACTAGCTAATCCAAATCTGTTATGGGTGTGGGAATCTTCTTTTGCTGAAACATTAGGTACTGCTCACTGTCCAAAGCAGGAGGAAATACTAAGTGGACCTAAAGTCTGATTCCATGTGACAAAAACTCTGTTCCTATGAAATTTTCACAGAGCTAAGAATATTTTAGTAACATGAAAATAAAAAATCCATGTGACTGCTGTAATATATATTTTTTTAAAATGCAGTTCAGAATCTGAAACCAAAAGCGGGACTGATTTTGCCTGATGATAAAGCATGGATACTTTGAAATTTCATATGCCTCCTCGGGATATGAAACTGCCAGCTCTAGACTTGTCTTGCACTGTTTGTTTCTAACACTGAAACAAGCTCATTAGGAGCCTGACCCAATATTCATTGAAGCCAATGGGAGTTTGTCCCCTGAGATAGTTTTACATGTATATTTGTATACACTATTTTTACCACAAATAATTTAGTTGCTTTTTAATATAATAATGATAAAATTAAAGTCTTTGTTCCTATCATAGTGTCCTGAGTCTGAATGTTTCCAGGGTATCCAATGTAAAGGGTTTTCAGGTTTACGGTCAGTCTGTTCAGTTTTCAGCTGTGCATGAGTGAAACTACAATTATTACTTTTAAAGTGTCCTTATTTTAAGTGTCCTTTAACATCACTGTAAACTATTTTATTAGGACATTATTGTGTAAAGATGAGACAGGCTAAATAAACCCCCCTGTAGGCTTTTAACTGGGCTTGGTGACACATTCATTTATTAATGAGTAATTAGTTTTTCCTAGTTGTTGAAACCTTAAGTGTTTTCTTTAAACTTGGAATATGAAATATATTTATCCCTTCCTAATATGTCAGCTTTTGAGTACCACATTTGACATTTTAGGAAAGAGGAGAAGGAAAATCCCTTACAGAGAAAAGTTGAAATGAGGAAAATTCTTGAGGGCGAAGGGTCTTATTTACCTCTTTCATTAGTATTACCCATTAACAAGATGTACCTCTTGCTTTGTTACACAGGCACTTTTTTTTAAAGGCCTTCAGTTAGAAATAAAAAATATTTACTCGTACATTGAGCACATTTGTTCTGAAAATCTTTGGGAGAAATTAAATATGGGGCTCCATAATGTCTTTATATAACATAATTTTTATAAATCTGCAATTTTCAACTTTCTGCCTATTGGACATTAGTGTTTTTTTACAACTTCAGCATTCAAAGTTCATTTTCTTTAAGTTATCTATATGTATTTACAATCTTAAATTCCTTTAGAAGAATCCAGGATTGTTTTTTAGCCTTGAAGGGCCTATATAATTGTCTTTTTTTTTCTTTTTTCAACTTTTACCAGCCAAGAATAGGCATATGACTAATGATACCCAAGTTCTGTGTCAGTGCTCAGAACACTTTGATTAATTTTATTCTGTAGCCATATAAAAACTAGTTGAATCCAAAGAGAGAGAGATTTAATGATATCCAAGCTTTCTGCAGCTTGTACTGCAAAACAAAGGAAAAAAATGTTTATACAACACAGTTGTGTGTGTGAATGGAACATGGATACTATGGTGATGGCTGTATTAGGCTAATTCCGTTGTTTGTTACTTAGTAAGAGTAAAGAAGAAAATCCATGACTTTAAATGAATAAATACCTAGTAAGAGATTAAAACTCACTGTATAACCAGTGGAGGTCAAAGACCAAGAACAGTTTAGCCAGGGTGGGAACTACACGATTTACTACACTGAGTATATAGTACATTTCTACCTGCCTTTGGGTGTATGTATTCACCTGGTGCAACAGCTCTCTGCCCTCAGAGGCCCAGTACAGCATCCTCAGGACAGAGTTGCTGAACTAGAACAGAGATGGGAAAATTGAGAAATGGCTGCTCCAATGCTCTGGTTGATGAAGTCAATCTCATGAGGAGAGAAAACCAAAATGCAGTGGAGGGATAAACTCCCACAGGATAGGTCTATATTGCAAAAGTACATCATGTTAGAATATAAGGTAAATACTCAATGCAAGCAGAGATGTGTGGTGTTTAACATCATGTCAGCTAGACATGGTTAAACTTTGGGCACTGGACCTTAGAGCTAATCACAACAAGCGAATGTTGTTAAACACTTAAGTCCCAATCTATACTGAATGGAAAGTCCTGTTTTACATCATGTTAATTAATACATTCTTCAATTTCATGTTATTTTCCATTCTAGATGTGGCCTCAGCTGGGATCCACCTTCTGACAGCTGATATACTAAGGGTAGCTCCAGAAGCTGAGGTAATGATTGGGAGACATAGAAAGTCTGTGGTGGCAACAGGTATGATAGTTAGAAACTTCAATAGGTAGATATCTCATCAGTGAGAAAACTCTTGAGTGATTTGCCTCACAGATTCAAAGGCTGAAGATCTCACGAGACATCCACATAAACTTCATGTGAATGTCTTCAAAATCTTCAAATTATATGCCCACAGCCAGCTATTCAGAGACCACTTCAGGGTCTCAGTTCCAGGATCAGAAGATGGTATAAATAAAATGATTAGAAGCAAAAATAAATAAATAAAAGTTAAAAAATGGTTGCTGAGATTCTGGGACACAATTTTGCAGCAAGGGATGACTTGCAAGGCAAATTCAATTGATGTAGGATCATGGAATTCACAACACCATGTCAATAAATTTCCAAGTGTATAATATATTTAAAGTGTCTCAAAGATGGGCAGCAAAAATGATTAGATACACAAGTATGAAAATATTTTATATGAGGAGAGATTGAAAAGGTAAGTCTGTTTCCTTTAAGAAGGACATAAGCCATGATAGAGGAACATCATGGACAGAGAGGATACAGGTTTATAAAATATTGAATGGGGTGAATGTGAGCTGAGCAGTCCTATATATGCTTTCTCAGCATACAAGGCCCAGGGCATGATTTCCCAACCATACCCCAATTATACAGGACAGAAATTGCCTTTTCTGTGCAGGCCTAGTAACATGAACAGTCATCTTAAATAGGATGAAATATATAGAGAAAAAGTAAACCCAAATGTTTTGAGTCATAACTCAACCACTAGCTGACTGTATTAGGAAGATTCTTGTATCTGTCTCTGGTACTGACCATAGTCGAAGGCAAGATAGAGGCCAAATGGACTGCAATCTGATTGGTTGTGAAAATTCCTATGTTCCTATTTGAAAGGCCTCGGGTTTACATTTGATCTGCGATATGGCATGTTCAACAACAGTGCCTCTCAGCACCATAATGGGATGTTAGCTCAACACTAATGCAGAGAGAGGAGTTCCGTCCAATGTATCACAAACTCCTCCTCTTTCAACACCCTGGAATTTCCTGGTGGAGATCTATCTTGGCAGGTCTCTCTTGCCTAGATGAGGAGATCTGAGAAACATGCCTAGCAAAGAGAAGAGTTTAATCAGAGAAACACATCTAAGGCCCTTGAAAAATGCAATAATTCATCCAATTCTGAAGATGCCAAAACTTGATCCTGAAGATCTCTGCAACTAGCATCCTGACTATAACCTTACATTCTTGGACAAAACAATTGAGAAAATAGTAATCATCAAGCTTCAGCAACATATGGAATTAGCCAACATCTCAAGAAAAGTGTTGAGCCCACAAAAGGAAAAAGTACCACAGACTCCCTGCTGTTAACTAAGGACTTCACTATTTCTATTGATTTTACATGAAAAGCACTCAGACACTGCAATGACGGGTGATATAAAAACTAACAAATGTAGATAAATGCAAGACCACAGACTAAAGTGGTGAAGCTTCAATTTATTAGCATGGAGACTATAGAGACCCTCTCTATAATTTTCTAGAGTATCTCTTTAAATTTTTAGATAACTAGAATGGTAAAAATGTTTGCTGCCATTCATGGCATATTTAACAGCGCTTCTGCTAGCTGCACATGTATCTAATTGCCTCATTTGTCAAAATATAATCATATTTCTATATAAGTTTTTGTAATTTTGAACATGGGCTTACATGAAAGCAGATAGTCACACACCATCAACTTGTCACTGACAGAGCAGGTAGTGCCACTTTCTGAATCTAATTGAGTGAATGCATACAGAAATTTCAATGTGTCAGAGGGTTAAGGGTGTGGGGAGGAGAGTGTGTTGTTCCCTTGCTTCACAATATGGTCCAAAGGTTTTGAGAGATTTCTGAAACTTTGGGGGGAAAAAACAACATTTCAGATAGATGTTGGATCAGTGCATGGATCCATGCTGCACATCTACGTCAGGAGATGTGGTTGTTCTTTGGTTAAAAGAGTATTTTGCTAACATGAAGTTTGGAAAGCTGAGACTGTGTTTAAGAAATGAACAAATGGTTTTTCAGATGACTGTATTATGAATGTAAAACTGTCACTAAACTCCTCACTATCAGATTGTTACTTGTTCCTGAAATACTGTATTGTGTATACCATATTGTGCCAAATACTATATATCTGTTATTCATATAGCTCCTATCTCTGTGGATTTGAACACTTCCCATATATTTAAAAACAGAAATATCAGTAAACATCTTTCACCCTTCCTGGTCTATACGAGAAATTGATGGATTACAGGGGATGTTTTTGTGAGTGTGTTTTTTGTTGTGAATGCATGCACATGTGAATGTGTCTGTTATGGTTCTGTTTGAAGAAATTATTGAGAGATAGCTAAATAAAATGAAATAGTTGTGGAAACGGTTCATTCTATGGCCATTCTTGTTTCTTGAAGGAGCAAGTTCCTTAGTCTAGGATTGGTTCTGTCTGCCTTTTCCAGTGTTCCTCTGCCTATCATGGACAGTTGCATTATTCAAGAGGAACATGGCTGATGTGTGAGGTTGGGGTCTCAAAGGAAGAGATGTTCTACCAGTTAAGGAGTTTTCTGAATATCAGGACAAAGGGCTGGCATGATATTCTATGGTCTATGGGTAACCACTGCAGAAAATGCACTCAAATAGTTAGCACTGAACTAGTTAGTTCACTTTTTTGTAGTATGTGAGATTCAGAGATTCAAAGGCAGCCTTATATCTTTGTTCTCTCATATGAATTGTTCTCCCATGTCTATATAGCTGCTTTGTCTTCTTATAAATATATTGATGACAGCTTTAAATATTATAAATTGAGAAGTCTGAAAAGTTTCAAAATGCAGTCATTATCAGTAAAGAAAAAAATCTTTTAAAAGTCATTGTAATTCCTAGGTTCACACAGTGGTTTTATATACCATCACAAAAACATTCAATCACAAATGAAAAATGGGAGCATTAATTCATTTTACAGCCATTTCAATGGTTATGATGCACTGGTTAAAATCATAGCAATAAATGACCCTCAAATTACTACTTTTACCATTATGGTTGAATATTACTTAAAACACAAGAATGGTGACTGACTCAAAAGCTCTTAATTTGATTAACATTTTCCAAAGTTAGGGTTTTCAATACTTGATCAAAAAATCAATTTTCAGTGGAGAAACACCCCTTCCCCTACTCCAAACAATTTTTCTAATAAGGAAAAAAATATGGATTTTTTTTTTAACCAACTTTGCTCTTAATGTTTTCCTTAAGACTGCCTAAAGTGTATACCATTGTAATAATATGTTCTTTTAAAGAAAGAACATGTTTATGCTAAATAGACTCTGGAGTGAACTTAACTAGTTTGTTGAATACTGATCTGGTGGCTGGAATACTTGGACCCATTCTTTAGCACATTTCCACAGGTCTGATCATTTAAATAGGATTATATTGTAATGCTTATATCCAAGGGATAGAATTAAACCATTATGTAATTTTAATGACAGCAGTGTCTCTTTCTCTAATACTTCAGTTATATTAGCAATCTATTTTAATTACTAGAATGTTTTCAATAGGTTACAAAACCCTGCATAGTGATCATGTCTAGACAGGTGGTCTCTTCCAAAACCTATTGAAGTCAATGAAAGTCTTTCCATTGACTTCAGTGGGCTTTGGATCAAACCTGTAACTATTTCTCTTCTCCTATTCCTTACTTCTACCCATCATTTAAAAACAAATAACCGAATACATCACTATCATATATAGCTAACAAGGCTATGACAATTCTCCAACATGTTCACTTTTTTCTACGTGTATCCTCGTTCCCTACCCTTCATCTGTTTGTGTCTTTCAGATTGTAAAAACTTTTTGGAAGGGAATTGTTTTTTCCCTATACTTGTACAGCACTCAGCACACTGGGGCCCAATTTGCCATTAGGACTTTCCAGTGTTATCATAATATAAATATTTACTATAAATAATAATATGTTAGTTAGATAAATATATGCACAGTTCAGGAATATGCACAGTATGAAAAGATTTGGATTTGTGTCTTTTTCTACTGTCTAATTTTTTATAGAAATGAAAGAGCAGTACACGCAGTATAAGTTTGTTCTACAAGTATGATTTCAGACGTTAAGACATATCCTTTTTCTTTTTCTTTTGGTGTCATAATGTTTTAATCTGCTGAAATATACTGATAACTTTTAGAAGCTGACTTTATTTTGACGGTACTGATTGCTGAATATAAAATTCTGACTTGCCCTCTCTCCTTGTTCAAATACAGATAAGTAAACAACCAAAAACCAATGACATCTAAAATCCATTAAACTTCTTTCATTTACACAATATGGTTTTATAGGCCATCACAAAAACATGGCCCTCAAAACTGACGTTTTAAAGATCTATAGACATACTGTAGGTGCAGAGTAATTATATTAATTATAAAAATACAGTGAAACTATTGTTTTATCACTTCTTACCAGTTATTGTCATGTACCTATTGTGCCACAAGTGCTCATTTTCCAGCTTTGAATTATCCTTTTAGCACTATACCTTTTTATGTAATATTCTAGGACTGATTTATCTATCACTTAAACTTTCGGAGGAGGTAAAAGCATATCATCATTTATCTTCTTAAAAGCATTAGATTTATATTAGGATCTATTTTCTATTTCTCCTGGGTTTTTGTAGGTGGAGTTCCTGGATAAAGGCAATGAATTACCTGACAGACGATTCACCTGCACTTTCAAACGTCCTCCTGGAGATAAAAGAATCACATGCTTCCAGTTTTTATGCCACTCATAACAGATGCTGGCAGGCAACCTTGACAGACTGGCTCCGGACACCAACTTTATATCAGAATGCACAAAGGAGCTAGTGAACCCAGGCAAAGATTTTTAGTGAACCAGAAAACCTCTAGTTCACTCCATTTATAGTTAACTCAAAGACTTACATATGGGTTTTTTATTCAACTTTTAAATGTGCCTACAGGGTTGAGAGAATTCTAGGGAGTCAACACAAGGGAAAGGAGGGATATGAGGGCAGATGTACAAAGAAAAAAAAGGAACTGGCAAATGATCTTCTGCAACATTAAGACACTGAAAGCATAAAAGGGAACTCATCTATTGGAGCTGAGGAAAGTAGTGAGGGCTTTAGATTCGTAGCAGGTCTTTAGAACACCTTCACTAAAGAACACATAATACTACTATAAGTGTGGACTTTCAAAGAGGCCTTTCAGTTCATTAGTGCCAATGGGAAATCTGAAATTTAGGAATTGTCATGCATTAAACATTTTAAAATAATATATGTAGGGGAATAGAGTGTAGCATTCCCTAGGATACTATGCATAACTCTTGAGTTCCAAAAGCCTGATATATTCAACCTCCTTTCTTCAATGTGCATTAATTAACAACTTTGGGTTACACACACACATACATACACACACTCAAAATATTACTAATGTTGCAAAGTCAAGTACTTGAAAGTTAGGAAAGTCAGAATTAAGGTTGATGTTGCAACCTTAATTTGGTCCCTTTGACTATGTCTACACAGCAGCTGGGAGCAAGCTTCCCAGTCCAGGCAGACAGATTTATGCTAGCTCAGGGGTCGGCAATCTCTGGTACGCGGCTCGCCAGGGTAAGCACCCTGGCAGGCTGGGCCAGTTTGTTTACCTGCCACTTTGGCAGGTTCGGCAGATCACAGCTCCCACTGGCCATAGTACACTGTCCCAGGCCAATGGGGGCTGCGGGAAGCGGTGAGGGCTGAGGGATGTGCTGGCCGCAGCTTCCCGTCACCCCTATTGGCTTGGGATGGCGAATCACAGCCAGTGGGAGCTGCGGTCAGCTGAACCTGCCGACACAGCAGGCAAACAAACTGGCCTGGCCCGCCAGGGTACTTACCCTGATGAGCCACATGCCAGAGGTTGCCTACCCCTGTGCTACCTTGAGAAGAGCTAGAGTTCTAATTATAGAAGTGTGGAGGTTGAGGCTCAGGTGGCAGCTTAATCTGTCAAGCCCATCCAGTCCCCTGGGGTCTGTATATGTGCAACATAATACAGTATTTAAAAACATGATCACATATGGTTTGTATTTTTTTCCACAGGACCCCTGCCTTATTCAGTACACAGAATGCAACTGCTCTATTAGTGAGCAGCTGGTCAATATTTTATTTTCTCTCATTGTTCAATGGTAGACCCATGCCTTATTTACTGCACGCTATTCAAACCTAATGCTGAAGACAGAATTGTTAATTTCCATTGGGCTTTTTTATGGTGCTCCCAGGGCCACCCAGAGGATTCAGGGGGCCTGGGGTCTTCAGCGGGAGGCTCCCACCACTGAATTGCCTCTGAAGACCCGGAGCGGAAGAAGCTCCAGGGCCCAGGCCCCGTGAGACTTTTCCAGGGCCCCCAGAGGGAGTGAAGGACCCCACTCCAGGGGCCCTGAAAAACTCTCATGGGAGCTTGGGGAAAATTGCACCACTTGCCCCTCCTCCCCCTCTGGGTGGCCCTGGGTGCTCCTCACTATGGTATCTGAGTGCTTCAAATACATCAATGTATTGATTTTCACACTAGTCTTCTGAGGTGAAGGGGTGATAACCCCATTTTAGAGATGGGAAACAGAGGCACAGGGAGATTTAGGCCAAAAGTATCTACTGATTTCAGGCATCCAATTCGAGACACCCGATTTTCCAGAGTACTTAGTATTATATAACATTTGCTATTTTCAAATTTAAGTTTCTGTTTATTTCAATTGCAGTTGTGAGTGCTCAGCACTTCTTCAAATCAGATTGCAGGGTCCCAAATCAGGTACCCAGAGAATGAAAAGAAAACAACTAGTTACCACATGTGAAGAATTTGGTTTATGTGGCTTACCTAGAATCATTTAAGATCTCTATGGCAGAGGCAGGTATAGAACCTAATTCTCCAGGACACCATTCAAATGCCTTAAGCATGAAATGTTAGTTTCTCTTTCTGCAGTCCCCTGTCTTGTTCACTACACACCTTCTAGTTTCTATAATAAAAGAAGCAGGAGTTCTACAGACAATTACACATTCCTCATTCATTCCCAGAGCCATCCTGTGCACTGACTGATGGATGGAGTTGCTCTCCCCTCCAAACCTCCAAGTTCGAGGTCTTGTCCCCTCTTTATTTAAATCAGGTAGCTTCCTCCTCCATGCTGGTGGGGTGCTATCGGCAGTGTCTTTGATCACTCATAAAATACAGGTTCCCTGCTCTCAGTTTTGGAGTCCAGCCTCAAACTAGCCTGCAGAAGTCATTACAGGGAAAGTCCAACTTTGCCCTTGTAGCTCTGAGTAGAAGAAACCATGCTCGGTTATTCTGTTGGAAAGGTGTTTGTGCAGTATTGCCATGTCAGCACTGTGAGAGGATGGAGTCACAATGCTCAATCACATTGGGAGGATGGTGCATGTGCAGTTTGGTCAGCACTAGGAGTGGTGAGAGTTTGGAGCATGCTCAGTAGGTCTGGAATCTTCAGAAATTTTAGATGCAATAATCAGTGTTTATGTAAGCATGTAGTAACAAAAAGATTTTTCCACAGTTTACGTTGACCAGATTTGGATGGATTTACACAGAAACAGCAAAATGCATATCCTTGATGCAAGGGCCACCCATAGATAAATATCCATATCCTTGTTCCAGAGCAAAAGCTTGCTAGACTTTGTCATAGAAAGTTTGCCAAGTAAAAAAAAGATAGCAAAGCAACACTTTCCCCTAGATTCATTATCAGAAACAGCTGAACCATGCCAACTGAAATTTTCCAAAAACATTCAGCCATTTCAATTCAAATGGTTAAAGTCTGGCAAAGTTATAAGCAACTCAAAACGGGGACTTATAATAAGAAGTGTTGGGAACACAGTAATTGGCAGTGCTACCAACCCTGCTTATAATATGTCTCAAAACATTTGACAAGGCTTCCTGTGAAAAAACAATGCAGGAGGGTGAAATTGAGTAGAATCTAATTCTCTAGGACAACATTTAACTGCCTTTAAAACTGTCATGAGACTAACATTTCTCTTTCTGTTTTCCCCTGCTTCATTCACTACATACATTCCAGATTCTGCAATAAAGAAAGAAGAGGTTCTACAGACAGTAGAATCATTTTGTTACATATCCCTGACTGATCCCCAGAGTACAAGCCATCCTGTGCACTGACTGAGGGACAGAGTTGCCCTCCCTTCCCAATCTTCAAGGTATGAAAAGTACCTAGATAGGCAGACTTCATAATCTTAACATTTCTTTGTAGCCCTATATGACTCATCAGTAGAAATAAATTATTTATCTTAGATTAACTTGATTTGCTTTAATTTAAATGTATGTAGATATGTGCATACCTAGTGTCGTGATTACCAGGCTTGCTGCACTTCTGTACCTTTTCTGATGCCTCTGAGTGCACCCTTTCCAATGTTAGTCCTAATGCATTTACCCATCCTTGAGTGGAATTCCACTTTTATATGGGGCCCTGAGCTACAACAGGTCTTACCTGGTATATTTGACTGCGCTTGTGCACCTGTGGTTCTTCCCTTCAGGAATCTGTTACCCGTGATCAGATAGTCTTCTTAGAAGTAAAATATTGTAATTTTTTCAGTAGGAATAAAATTTTCAGGGAAAAAAGGATTTTAAAACAAGAGTCTACATGTATGACTGTCTTACCTAAATCCCTACCATCCTTTGATGGTGACTTAGGCAAGTCTACTTTCTTCAGACACCTCCATCAATGCTGTCTCTCATCTGGTTCCCCCAAACAAATACTCTCTCTTGAGAGGAAAACTCTTTTAAGCCCTGCTAGGGTTCTTTTGTTCTTCTTCATTTCTGGACTTCGGACCTTCTGGTAAAAGCAGACCTGTAGGCTCAGCAGGTGACAGAGCCAGAGTCCTCAGAGGCAATGGGTCTGGCACTGCCCCTTAAGAATTCTCAAGTGTTTGCTGAGAAGTGACTTATTACGGCCTATCTTTTCTTCCTTCTTATTTTCCCAGACAGCCCACAGTTAACACAATACATTCACACAATAAACTTCACAATAACCAGACTAATGTACAGTATTCACAAATTACAGAGAAACTCCAAATCCATCAGACATAGTACACTGCTTTAAAACAATCTGATGTTACGCTAAGGCTCACTCAGATTCTATAAATTATTAACTAAAAGAAAGAGGCAGAGAGCTAAAAGGAGACACTTGCCATTGATATTTCTTGCAAAATAATGAAATAACTTACCAATCAAGTGATGTGGAACCACTGCGTTAATTTTGGGGGATGCCCCACACAATCCCCACCTTTGCCTGCAATAAACCCCGTACATTAAGAAGGTGAATACTTTAAAGGGAAAGTGGGCGGTAGTGGTGGGGGGCGCGGCAGCACTGGAGATATTGCTTTTCCCTCTAATTTAAATTAAAATGTTTTAGTGTAGCCATAATCAATGAATGATTCTTTCAATTATTCCTGATGTGAGTAACCATTGTTCATCTGAGGAGTCTCACTGGGAGCCAGTGCAACTGCTCAGTTGAGTAAGAACTATCTGCGTGAACAAGGGTTGCAGGGTAAGAGGTTATGAAAGGGGGCAAAAGCATTTGATAATTACACGTAACAAAAATTAGAACTGTACTATAAATACACTATGTGCAGTGTAACTGTAGTTAAAGTACCTGCATTACGAAATGTATTCCAAATAATATTAAGGGCATTTCCTGGAAATGTTTTACACTTTTTTTCCCTTTTTTAGGAACAAATGGTAAAGTGTTTGGAAAGTGTAACTTGAAAGTGTCCCTCTGGCATCATTGGAAATGGGAATGGGAAGACTGAGATGTGGAAGATTTTGAGTTAACCTCCTTCTCTTGACTTTTATTTTATCAATACTTGAAAATTGGTGCATTCTTTTTGCAAGCACATTTAAGAGTTCCTTCAGTCCTGTCAAGAATTATTTGACAGGAAGCTGGGAAATCTCCTTCAAAATATCACTGGAATTTTAACAGGAATCTTCCAAGAACTACATCCAGCATATTATATGGCCTCCCGGGGAAAGACACAAAACAAAATCCATTGTGATGAGAGTAACACATCCACACAGCAAAGTGTAACTACCCTTGCAAGATCACTGGTAGTCAACATTGACTTGTGGTAAAATGCAGCAATGAAGGATATGCTGTTAGCTAAAAATTGTTAATAATTCCTGTAGAGGTAACCAGTGGCAGTAGATTTAAAAAAAATAAAAGTTGTAACTTCTTATAAAACCCCTCTTATTTTCACTATAGTAGTTTAAATACTCATAAAATTAAATGGTGGAAATGAGTCTGGGGGTATATTGCTCGTAAGCATGTGGGAATACATATCACATCATACTATGGGAAATAAGTTGCATTTTATATTATATGCCATTTGAGTTTATGGCCCATATAATATCTCATAATATAGTAAAAGATCCTCTTAGGCTGTAAAAGAGTTACTTGGAATATCTGTCAGACCTTTTCAGATATTTCTATGTCCTATATCAAGACAAATTATGTACCTCCATTGAGCCCATTAAATACACACATGCTTTCCATTCAAATACACTCAGTGGGTTTGTCCCTGACTTTCTCATGCCTCTCTCACAAGAGTAGAAGTTATTGCTAGCTGCTCTTTTAAATGAAAACAGCAATCTATTGTACAGAAGCTGTCTTTTTTTCCTGCTGAAATCTATAAAAAAGGTTTTGCTAACAATTTTCCAGCACATGCAAAGCTCACCTTTGTGCATCACAATGGATGTGTATGAAGTACTGCTTAATCCTGACTTTTTTACCAAAATTCAAGCTTTTCTCTTCCAAATGTACTTCACCAGTTTAGCAAGATCAAAACCAACTTAAATGCAAATAAAGCTGCAAAATATTTTTGCTCTCTGTTTAGAAAAATAAGAGGCTTATTGTCTAAGGGTTATTAAATAGAATCCTTCCTATAATATTTGCATATTTATGTGGCTATATTTTTTTCTGTAGAAAATTGTGAATTGACTAATTAAAAATTAAAGATCATTTCAATTGCATTGCTTGATAAGAAAAATTAAGACAAACGTATTACCCAGCAGTCTCAAGACAATGAATATTGTAAGGGTGTGGTAAATTCTGATAGAATTTAATAAACTTTAAAATCTTAAATTTAATCTTATTATTGAAATTAATATGCTGTAATATTACTTTTGGGAAAAGTGCTGATTTTTAAACAAGCCATTGTGAAATCATCTGTATAATCAGACACATGATCATGTATTTTCCATGACCGCCATATTGTTAATACATCAGCCTTTATGTCAGGAGACATTCACACAATGGGTTCAATTTAAAAAACCAACAAAACAGTGGCTCAAATTTAAGCTTCTAAATCCATAATCAGATGCCTAAATACCTGACCTGATTTTCAGAAATTCTGAGCACCAAGTGGTTCATACTGGCCACAATGATAGTTGCTCTTTGCTCAGCATTTTTGAAGGACTGGCCATTTATTTATGGATTTAAAAGCCTAATTCTAGGTACTCATTTTTTTAAAAATCTTGGGCTACAGACACTTTAATATCATGTTTTGTCTCCTTTTGATTTTCATTTTTTTTACCTTAAATATCAACTAAAAAAGAAAACTGTTAAAAAGTAGTTGATTTGAGATTCCCACTTTGCTATATTTCCTGTTCTCTCTTATTCTAGGTAATGTCATAATGTATTTGAAGGAGCTGAATTATGCCCATAACAAAAAAGTTGCCTAATTATGGACATAGTTCTGCAAGACATGTCAAAGAGAACTGAGGGTAACCAACAGCTGGTAGAAGGTGTTCAGCACTTTGTAGGATCAGGCCTTAGTTATGTTGTATGAGAAAAGCAAATAGAAGCTGGAGCTAATTATAATTGCTCTGAACATTGGCATTTTTTAACCTTGAGGCTCACAAAGTCTAATTAGTCAGAAGTGTCCATACCTAAAATGACATAATGCTCACATATTACTAAGCAAAGTCAGTGATGAGCAAGTGCTGATATTTAAACAAAAGGGCCAGAACTTCAGCTGGCGTAAATCAATGTAGCTTCACTAACCTCAGTGGAATTATATTAATTTGCACAAGCTGAGGATCTGTCTCAAAATTTATATTCATCTGACAAATCAGAAAGAAGTGGTCATTTAATTCCCTCTGGAGCTCCCCTGGCATTCCATGACTGCTATTTCCAACACTTTAGTACATATATTATCACAAAGAGACATGGAATGAGCCTCTTTGTTACTCAGAGCAAATTCATGTATCATTGAGCTGAGTGTTTCTAGATTAGGTTTGGGATGAATTATAGAGATTAGGACACAAACCTTGAATTTGGGAGACCCAAGTTCAATTCCCCTATCCATCAAAGACTTCTTGCGTGACCTTGGGAAAGTCATTCTGACCCAGATCCACAGATCAGACCCATTTTATGCTCCACTGTGATACACAATACACCCACTCAGCTGCCACTTAACCCTGTAAACACCTAAACTCAGTTTCGGTCTGTGGACATGTGCACAGCTTCCTCACCCTATGTGTCCAGATGGCTGTGTCCTGCCTAATCCCCATTGCAATCCACAAACTATGGGAAGATAGGCATTTGCCTGCGTATCTTGCCTGTGGGGCCCAATCCAGTAGGTAGTCTCAGAGGCTGCCTACCTCCACATAAAATGGTTGAAGGGGAAGAGATGCCCCACCCCATAACCTTTTGCCCAAGGGCTGGGGTACTTACCTGGAATGTGGGAGGCTTCCTGAGTTCAATTCTCCCCTCTGCCCGATGAGAAGAAAGGATTTGAACAGGGCTTTGCTACTTTTCATCTGAATGCTCTCATCACTGGTATATTCTGATATAGGGCTCCCTCAATCTCTCCTATAGAAATTGTTCCACTTTAATTAAACAATTGAATGATTAAATATTAATTGGGTCAGCAAAATAGTTAGAAGCACTTTATAGTCCACTAGTTCAGGCACTCCCCTGAGAGGTGGCAGATCCCTGTTCAAATTCCTTCTCAAGTAGAGGGGGAATTGAACTGGATTCTTACACATCCTGAGTTCAAGATGCTAAGAGGGCACTTTCTCTTTTCCCTCATGTCCCATGCCCCTGACAATTTTGTGTGGCATGAGACAGGTGCATAACTTATTCTCACAAGAAGTGACTTAGGCACCTTAGCTATCTGATTCTGGGAGAGAGGATCACAGGAAGAGATATGCAGCCTCTGTGAGAGAGGCAGGGCTTAGAATTCATGTCACTCATTGGCATCTGCCACTGGCTAACTTAATTAGCTCCCTATCTAGTATGCTGGCTTTTGCGAATCATATTCTAAGATGCCTATCTCTCCACCAATTGTGTAGGGAGCCTAGGCACCTAACTAAGGCATTATGGATCACTTTTGTGTTCCAGTAATTTTCTAGGCACCTAAAAGTTAGGCATTGTGATGTTCAGTGTCAAGATGCCTAAGTCTCTGTGGGTCTGTGCCTTAGCCTCTCTATTCCTCAGTTTCCATCTGTAAAATGGTGATAAAACTACTTCCATATCTCATAGAGCTCTTGTGAGGGTAAATACATTAAAGATTGTGGAACACTTTGAGATCTAATGATGAAAAGCTCCATGTAAGAGGTAGATATTGTTTATTATAGCAACCTGCCCAGCCATAGTTTCTAGTAGTAGCAGAAAGCCAATTCTACAGCTGAACAGAGAGCTCAGTGAGCAATTAAGTGCTTTATTCGTTCTTTTTATATTAGTCTTGGTTTCACTGTCAATGAACTCTTTCTTCACATCCCTTCAAGCCAGAACCTTTCTATTTTTTGCATAGAATAGTCATATCTTAGTGTTTAAATGATACTCTGATCTTTATCTCTTGTACTTTTTTCTGTAAGTCCCACTGAATGGGACTTTCCTAGGAAATTTCAGAAACTTTGTCTTGTTCAAATTAGATGCATTTAATAATGTAGAAAATCATTTTGCTCTGTAGTTTCACCTTTCAGAAAATGTGCTCAGATTTTTAGCCAATGACCACAAAAATTGCAATCACTGTTGGCACTCACTATTGTATCACAGAATGGTATTCCTTTTTTCTTCATTAATGGCTACCACCCAACTCAGCATTGCACCTCCCACCCAAGTTCTCCACACTTAAAGACAATATCTAAAACATTGCTCATCAGAGCTTTATTATACATTTTACTCTGTTTTCCATTAAGGGATTTCTGTGTATGCAGAAATAGACATGTCTTTTGAAACATCTAGACAACTCTAATTATTTTCTCCTATATTGCAAACGTGTTACATAATATTCAAATCTTAAGATCAAAAGTGGCATTTAGCTAAGTTAATGCTACAAACTGCACATATAACTGAGAACTTCCTTGGCTTTCTATTTATCATCAAAATTAAAGTTGAAATTTTGACACAGCAGAGCATTCATTAATATAAAACCTTTTATAAGTTTTTTAATGTGTTCATTGGAGAAAATATATGTTCTATCTACAAAACCTCCAAAAATCTCTCGGACAATTCTGATTTTGTTTTCCCAGTCAAAATGAATGCGGTGGTCAAACAAACCAGAAACAGTAGGCAAAACTAGCACATTGTAAACCTGGGTCAACCAAATCTAACTCACTGTGTTGTATGCAGTTTTACAAAGCGTGAAAAATGATTTGGAGTCAGAAGGGGAAGGCAAAAAGACGACACTAAATATAGACCAAAATATGATGGATGGGAAAGGAGAAGCGAGCCAAATCATAACACAGATGGTGACTTTTCTCAGAAAGATACCCTCCAATGTACCCCTCTGGATAACAATTGTAATGTAAGTTAATGAAGCAATAGCAGGCTGTGGTATGTGTGTGTGAAGGCAGTGGTGGAAGGAAGGTCTCTCACAAAGTCTGTCAAGTATAGAGAAGTGAGTGGAAAAACAAAGCAATCTATGAAACTAAGGCTGCCCTATAAAAAATTAATCTGTGATGTAGGGTTGTGCTCTATGCTAGCATGTGGGAGCCCTGGGTTACTTTCCTGTTTCAGGTCTCGCCCTCCATGGTGCAGAGTCCAATTGAGAAAACATATGCAGCCCCAGGAGGATTCTGAAGTTCAAATCACTTAACAGTTCCCCCCAAGCACACACACAACTGATCAAGAATTGGCACTGAGGAACTCTGAAAGGAATCCTTTCCATTCAGTTTGGATGCTCTTACACAGGGATTTAAGAATGGGTTTAAAGTTAGAAAGAAAGATGAGGAAACCATAAAAAAGTGGTCTTTAAATCCATAATAGTAGTGTGGTAATTGCTTTGCAATTTAATAGTTGCTGAAACAATACCAGAGAATGAACATAATCTGGAGCTAATCTATTGGCTAGATGGACTCAGTGGTAGTCCTTGATGCAGAGACAAGGCACAGTTATGGAGGGCTGATTCAGGACATAAATTTGTCTAAATATAAACCAAATCAAGCACAATGAAATGAGGATTATCACAGGAGGATTTCCCAAATATAATTCAGATGTCTTGTTTACATAAAGTTTGAACCAAACATCAGCCTAGGAGATAGCCACCAGATTAGCATCAGAGTAGATAAGCTTCAGAAAATCCTTATGACCTACAGTCTAACTTTATTTTTAGGAGAGAAGCATGAAAAGGTATGGAGAATAAATGAGAATGACAGGAATATGGATGTGCAGAGGTGATTTTTTGGAGACTGACATCACTTTTTTTCCCTTCATTTAATGCCTCCTTATATCTGCAACATGAGTTAATATGATTATTAGTAGAGAACCTGGGCATTGTAGCTCATTCACATATAATTGCCATTTTAAAATTAAAGTTATTGTGTGGCTAACACAAACTGTACAGTAATTTCTGCAAAAGCTGGGGTCAATATTGAAATAACAATTATTTGACTCATGACACTTCTTTATGCCTGCATGTACTCTGCTAATATGAATTTGCAGCTTGTGGAGGTCATAAGACAGTGTCAATTTCTGGTACTAGTCTCTATGCACTGACTGCATAGGAGCAATATAAATGATCTACTTGAAGATACAAGTGCTCTTAACCTATCCACCTCACAATCAAGGCTGTTATCAGTTGAAGGGAACAGGAACTAAGTTTGTTTTTCGCTCCACAGGAAAGAACACCACACACAATAACCACATGAGGCCACAACTTTTGATTGCCAACCACAGGGACCAGGGTATAGCATTTAGATGAGGTTTAGGTAAAGTCCCTTCTGTGTGCATCATTTTATTCTTTGGTGACCTTGGTGACCAGAGGGCAGCAGACTTACCTTCAGTCACCTACCTTTTGACACTTTAAGAAGACTGCATATATTTCAGAGGCACTTAATGCAATGAAAGCATCTTTAAAAGCAGCTAGGAAGGTTTGTGAATTACTTGGACCAAATTCAGAAGAGCATCTAGGATGGTAGAATTAAATCTTCTCCTGAGTTTCCAAATGCATGTGTTACAGCAGCATAATTAAATCCTGGTTCCTTTGAAGTCAATGGATTTCACCTCTAGACCTCTACTTATTGTCTGTACAATTTACAGCTCCTTTCCACTCCCCCCGTCCCTCTCCCCACACAAACACCCATCATGTCTGAATTTGGCCCTGTGTATGTCTGTTCTAACATTTCAAAATATTTTTCTCTCTGGTCATAAATATGATCAGATGTGACTTAAAATCCCTTTCTGCTAGGAAGCCAATTTGTTTTTTAATTTAGTTTATTTTCCCTTGTGTCCTTATATCATTATACAAATAAGATTTAAATAACATTTAAAGTTGTAAAACTCTGAAGTTCTAGCTCCATGCCAAGAAAAGCTTTTCCTTCTTATACACTCACATTCCACCACGATGTCGCATGTCATACTGTATCAAAAGTGAATCACCATATAAGCTGTGTTCAGATAATTTTGTAAATTAACCCATTCTGTGATGTCTGTCACAACCTAGCTCAGTCTTCTTCTCTGGGTGGACACCAATCTGTTATGAATGGACTCAACTGCTGGATGCCACATACTCCTAAACCAACCAGGATTAGGTCAAACTCGGTCATTGCTCTGAGCTAGAGGTCTGAGGTACAGACTCATATCCAGATGTCATATCTGTACCCATTCCTTGAGAATTGGAACTCTGTAGACCAGCCATCTTGGCCTGGAACAACTGTCTCAGTTCTCCTGGGCTTACAGTTGCTTATACAGGCTGCCTCAGAGCTCTACCTCCCCATGAGCTCTCTGACCTTCAGGAAATATGTGGCAAGCAAGCACAGCAAAGGAATTTCTTAACTACAGTCAATTTTGCTTTTGAAAGTGCTACAGTTACAAATCTTTGAAAAAACAACAAACAATCATAAATAACTCCCCCTGCATCTGATCCCTTCTGCGCGTCTGATGTCTCATCAGTGTTTCAGGTAAGGCAGACCCCTCCTGCATTTCTGTTTCTTCTGGTATATGGCAGTGGATGCCTTCCCTGCCCCCAACATTTTCACAGAGAACATTCCCCCTTTTAAATATAGCTTCTAACTCTAGGGATCAGCAACCTCTGGCACGTGGCTCGCCAGGGTAAGCACCCTGGCGGGCCGAGCCAGTTTGTTTACCTGCTGCATCGGCAGGTTTGGCTGATCGCGGTTCCCACTGGCCGCGGTTTCCCATCCCAGGCCAATGGAGGTGGTCAGAAGCCATGGCCAGCACATCCCTCACCCACGCCACTTCCCACCATCCCCATTGGCCTGGGATGGTGAACTGTGGCCAGTGGGAGCTGCGATCAGCCAAACTTGTCGATGCGGCAGGTAAACAAATTGGCCCAGCCCACCAGGGTGCTCACCCTGGTGAGCTGCGTGCCAGAGGTTGCTGACCCCTGTTCTAACTCATTTGGTCATGTACCCAGGTTGAGGAACTCTAGTCCCTTCTGCCAGCCATGCTTTGTGTAGATAGTTAATTCTTCTAGTGGATGGTCTGGTAGTTGAAAGACAATCAGAGTTCATGGCCCTTGGTAGCTCTCTCATTGAAAATCTTTTCCAAGGTGTCTCACACTTCTTCTGAGTAGGACAATGTCTGGAATCGACTTGCCTTGTCAATGCAGGCTTGTTTTACAACACAAGAACACAATCTGTCAGTTATTAGACAAAATGGAAGACACAAAAACAAAAAAAATGGAGTTCACAAACCAAGATGGAGCTCAGAATTTGATACAGACATATTCCCCCTCTGTCATAAAAACATAAAAAACTTGATAAATATCACAAATAGGCCTGCAAAGTGGAAAGCATTATTTTATTTTAAAAAAAAGAAATATATAAAAAGAAAAGAAGCTTGTGAGTCTAAAATAAAATTGATATTAAAAATACTCTAATTACTTCCATACATATAGTATTACAGCTCTGAAATATTGTGTATGTTTTAAGGAAATTATTTTGTTATTGTACTTTTTCATACGGTTGTGAAATATACTATTGGCTATTAAAGGTCAAACATGTAAATAAAATGCTCTTTTGTATCTCCTTGATGTTTAAAAATAGCTTCTGGGCAATGTAAATGGTGTAGAAAAAATGAGTTTCTTACTGATTTTTACCCCTCTGTTGTCAGATTATTAATAACATTATGATAACACCTTCAGGCCTTGCATAAGATTGAACTAGGAACTATTTAACACTTTGATCTGTAATGTACTTTTACTATATTCTAGGATAGTAACACTGTATTTACTTACTTATTTATTTTTTGCTTTATATTTGTAGGTAACATCCCAGACATTCTGCTGTATCTGCATTTATTACAACAGAAGTGAGCAGATTTACTTCTTCTCATAACAATAATAGAGACTTGGACAGACGTAGTGGGAAGGGAAGTTTGTCATCTTCTTTGGTAAAAGATGAGAGAGAGGAGGGGCAGACTCCAGAGAATGAATCTCTTGCAGACAGAAAGCTGTGGCCAGTTTCCTGGATTCAGCAACTATCTATTTGCATTATCTCTTTTCAGACTACCAAAGCCAAATACCATTGAGATGGATTGGCATAATTCAATGCATAACCTTAGGACAAGAGGCTATGACCCATATAGAGGAATTAATTAAAGCTATGGAACTAATGTGACTGTAGCACTTTTCAAGAGATTTAGCTACTGCATGTACAAATGGTTGCAAGTGGTGATAACGGGGGGTGAGGAAGTGAGCAGCAGCTAAATGTTAGTAACGTATACCCACTTAGTAGCAAAGTCTAATTATTGAACATGGTTGGTTTTCGGTAACATTTACTGTATCGTGTGTTATTTCTGGGTTCTTAGAAATGCTATGTTAACAGCATTTTAAACATCTTTTTTTATTTGTGCAGTTAGTAAAACACACCTGCACTCTTGTTCTTTTGTTGCTGCAAGTCAACTTGGGAACTATTGGTGTCAAGAGATATTGGGAGAAATGATAAATTAAGTTATAAAGTTTCCACTTTTCATGACACAATGCAACCTGTAGGACAATAGAGCTTTAGACAATGGAGCAACGTTGCACCAGAATATGTTTCCAAATACACTTGATTGCCATCACAGCAATTCTAATGTAGTGTGAACAGTGCAAATGTGAACAGTGTTGTGTTCTGACAGGTCTCTAGAAATTACTGAGCTGCCACAATTGCCTATGTTGATAATGCCTCTAGAACATGCAACACAGTTGCAATTACCCACATTTGAGTAATATATAGTAGTGATTGCAGAAAAAAAAATCATGGATAAGAAATTCCTATAATACTTATATCAATAACAATGCCAGCTTCAACCTGTATTTTGAGTGCATTTGCAATTAGCTTTTTATCCCTTTGATGTTTCTTGAAAAGGTAAATGTGACAGGGTTGGAACTCACTACTGTGGCGCCTCCCACTGGTCACTCCAGGAATTAGCTCAGTCCTTGGAGGAGCGCGTCTGCCAGTGGTGTCCCATCCGCTGTCTGTTCCTTGCTGGTGTCTGGACCCGCATTACTCCCTGCTTGGCAGCATTCTCTTCAGGCCACTGCCCTCCAGCATTGCCCCCGTGTCCCTCCTCACCCCCTTCCAGGGGGGGAATTAGCAACATTCCTTGCACCACAACCTCCAAAGTCTAGCCCCTTGTCTCAAGGGCCGGTTGCAGTTTGTTTCCACCTCCCTACTGCATGACCAGGTGCACTACAAGGGGGAAAGGGTGAACCCAATCTTACCTACTACTCTGGGTCCCAACCCAGGGATCCTTTTAGTGGCAGCCTCCCTGCCCTCCTCCTCTCCCTTTGTCCATCTGTCCCTGGGCCACTTCCCCTTTGGCACCTTTGCACCCTCTAGGCTCTTCCCTCAGGGCCTGTAGCCTGGCAGGTAGCAGCTGGAGTTCCCTTCTATTCCCCCAAGCTTGCTCACCACTGCACTGTCCCAGGTTCTGGTCTTCTGCTCTGGAGACAGACCATGCCCTCAGAAGGTCTGGGAGAGACTGCCTGCTGCTCTTCTGGGCAGCTTTATATAGGACCAAGCTGAGCCCTGATTGGCTATCTCCAATCTCGGTCCTGATTGGCTCTCAGTAAACCCTTTCCTGATTGGCTTCTGGCCTGTGCAGCCTCTCTGGCCTACTCTAGCCCCCTCTTACAGGGGGGGGTGGGGCAGCTGCCCCACCACAGTAAATGATAGAGATAGAATGGGTCTCCCGCAGCTTTTTATCCCTCTGTTATTATATTATTAATAAAATCATGAAAACACCAAGAGGCCTCAAACATAGGGGACACTTAATTAAGTAATTACTTTTCAACTTCTCTTGGCAAAGTGCAATTCTTCAGGACTATAGAGCTATAAAATACAGAATAATATTTCAGTAGAATGGGTTTACAGAAACACTTAATTGTGGTTACAGCAATTCCAAAGTGATGTGAACAGTGAAATTATAAACAACTATATGTGTTTTGCCAGGACTCCAGAAAATGATGAGGTCATCTGAAATAGTCTCTGAGTAGTAATATTATAATTCAGGAGAAATACTTATTAAACATAACGCTGTACTTCCTGAGTACTATAGTATTCTTGCAGAAAAATAGATTTAATTTTTTATTAAAGTTTATAGTTCTAATCTGATTTTATGATACCCTATTTCTAAACATCTATTTAATGTATACATTCTTAAAAAGAAGAAAGCATTGCCAACTTCTGTCTAGCAGTCATTAAGAATATATCCTTATCTCTAAGTGAGGAAGATTATTCTCTCATATTTCTATTTCCAGTGGGATTGTTGTGTTCCCTAAGATAGTATTTGGGTAGGAATATCGTTCCATCATGTTTTTTTTTTAACTGTTGCTCAATAAGATGAGGTTAACTCCTCCTGATTACCAGTCCTGAGGTCATGCTGGCCAGGTAGTTGCAAGTGGTGCCCTCCAAACCAGTACTAGATTACAAAGAGTTACTAATAAAGATAATCTAAGGGGTTTTCCCCTTTTATCCTAATTGAAAATGAAAATTTTATTAACAAATAATTTTGCTCCTAATCTTAGTATGCCACGGTATCAGAACAGATTCTGTTACAGACACCTTTTTCTGAATGGATCCTTAAGAATAATCTCAGATATCTGGGAAATGGTAGGTGGTAGTTGCTTTTTGTTTTCACTACATTCAAGCAAGATATTTCATAACTTATTCAAAAAATAATAAAAAAACACCACACACACATCTCAGTGCATTGCACTGTAACTCACAAGTGAAATCAGAGAATATCTTTTTTGGTGACGGATGAATGAAGAGCCTACAAGGTGAATAGATCTCTCAAGAACAATAATAAAAGACAGAGGTTAAATATCTAGAATACAGGGACCTGCAATTAAATATTTCAGATTCTGATTGCAATAGCTTTTGCTCCACATCTCTTGTAAGACAGGAGACTCAACCAAAATTACTTTATAGATTATACCCTACTCCTAGTAAATTAGATAAAAATTAACTATATCCTTTCACCTGAGTGATGAGAGAACTGTATTGCATAGGCCTCTTCATTAGATCTTTATTATTCTTACCCTTATGTTTCTAATATTTGATGATTGATGATCAAGACCAGAATTTTTCAAATAACTGGATTCACTGTTTCACTCAAACCAGCTATATTACTTGTGGGTATTTCCCTTAACACTGATTTAATGAACTTCTGCAAAGACTAATGCAATCACTTGTTTCTTGCTGCCAAGTCATCACTCAGTCATGGAATCAGGGGAATCCAAGCAAATCAAAAGAATGTTCATGTTAAGACCGTATACAAATTGAAACTTGCTATTTATTGTTACAAGACTCTATTTTACAGTTATATAAATAAGAATTTCCTTAATTGCAGCAGGCCCATTTTTTTAACAAAACACTCTTTCCATGTAGTATTATAATTGCCATTATGTGCCACTTAGCAATGATTCATGTTTCACAAAAGGTGACAAAATGAATCACTAAGCAAGGCCCAACATTGCTTCCTTTCATAGACTCTCCTTATGAACTTGTTTCTTCTTCTTTCTTGACTGTGTGATATTTTGTCTTTGGCTGAGCAATTATATCAGTTTTCACATTCTTTATTGCTATGATTGTTCTTGTTTTCCATTATCATTTTATGGGCACTCTTGAATTATTTGTTTCTTGTTGGCCTTTAGGTTAATAAGAAAATGTTAGGTTGGTAGTTCATGAATTTGACTGGGGGCTGGTTCATGGCTGAATCATCCTTTAGCCTCCTTAGTAAGGAAACTTTCCTACTTCCAATACAAACATTTTTTTATTAATTTTTAATTGTTTTTTAAGAGACATTCACTCTGTCTGCTACAGAGACTCATAACACTGACGCAAACCTTTCACTGTTTAGTGCATGGACTGTTGCATCCATGTAGTTCCCCTGTTAAGCCAACAAATCTTTATGCAGATTCAGCATACTGTAAAACCCTACTCATTAGAGGATCTGCACTATAATGACGTAAAAGTAATGATTAAGACCTCTCTTTAAAAAGTGCATTAAATGATATTGTGCGTAAACAAAGGAAGAAACACTTAATATTTTCTTGTATATTATTTCCCAGTGCATTGTGTTAATTGGACTTTGCAATATATTACAGGTTTGATGCAGAGTCTGTATTATTCAATTGTATAAAAGGGTGCGTGCAAATCCTTCCAGCCCTTGCACAGTCATACTATCTGTCACCTGTACAAGAATGATGAGGTAAAATAAGAATTAAATACAATATATATTATTTTACAGCAATAGTATAATAAAACCATGCTCACAGGGCTGTAAAGCAAAACATAGGAAATATCTAGCACTAAAAATGTCAAAAGAAAAAACCCAATAAACTATAGTACTGATTGTGGTCTTTGTGCCTTCCAACATATCTATGGATCAGCTCAAACATTCCCTTTTACTCTCTGTGTTATATTCTTCAAACTCTGTATTTTTTCATAACCTTGTTGAATGATGGTTCTGTTATGTTCATAGAGGGCCAGATTATCCCTTCCCTGTGAGGAAAACTTTGTGACACTCCTTTGCAGGATTTTCCCCAGACATTCTGGCATAGGCAGCAGGTTTGCACTCCAACCTCTCTGGATCTCTTGAGATCTGCACATATCTTGAGGAATTTGCTTGAGGCCCATCCTAGTGGAAGCCATTCAGGTGCCATGCCATATTTTACAAATTTTTTGTCAGCATTCTGGGTCTTCCCTCCCCTTCTGGCCACAGCCCCAGGATCCCTCCTGACAGACCTAGGCTATATTAAATTATTCTTGACTTCCCACTGTGTTGATAAGGGCTTCATGTAATAGGACCTGGTAGGGTCTGCTAAATATTCCCCAACATATATGCATCCCAAACTCAGCCTGGAGCAATCCATATATTACTGTGAGCTGGAGGATGGTTATGTGAAGGTGAGCAGTCCCTCTTTTTTCTGTGTTGAAATAGAGAGATCCATGCGATTCACAGAATATCTCTTCGGTGCATGCATCCTCACAGTGTTATCCTGACCCACAGAATTCTTTAAAGTTGGTAATATTTTTATTCTTCTTCAGCTGTGCAACAAAAACCTCGGTGGAATCAGGGGAGAGGTTTGAAATTCAAATGCTTCTTTTATTATTATTGTTTTAATGTTATAGAATTGCTTTTAGTACGGGAAGCTGCAAAAATTAAATCAAGTAAGAGAAGTAGGGTTATTTTTTATTCAAATTCTAATCATGTACCAGAAAAAATATTCTGCTTCTGATGTAACCATGGAACCAAGTAGGATAGATGCAACACACAGGAGGGTTTGCTTTAAATAGTCATTGTATTGATACTATTATGCAAACACTTTTGAATAAGCCCCAATTCAGCAAGGTAGTAAAGTTCGTGGCTAATGTTAAGCACTTGTGCAGCCAAAGGATTACTCATGCCCTTAAAGTTAGGCCTTTGCTTCAGTTAGGGCCTTATTTTGTATTTCACTATTAGAAATTTTTAAAACAATTTGGGACTGGACAGCTCATGAGATTGCTGCAGTGGTTGGATGTAAAGCTGCTTATTTACTGTTTCATTCACCATGCTGATGGTTTCTCTTCCAGTTCTTTTCCCAGATTAGATAGTAACCACAGAATGAGTTGAGGAATGAGATAATCACAGTGTACTGGGAGTCAGCGGAGTGACTGAGGCTGTGGAAGATAGGGGAAAGTGTATAGATTTGTCACATCTGATTTTATAGTAGTAAACTGCTTTCAAATGGCTACAGCCCAAGCTTTAAAAAATTCAATGCTAAACCTAGGAATAATTAATATGTATGTGTAAATAAATAAGTAAATAAAAATAGGCAATCCAGAAAAAAACAGAATTCTGTAAATTCTGTAAAGCTGTCAACGTAAACCCAAAACAGAAAACCCTTCAGGTATATGAACATGCCAATAGAACCTTCAGAGATTTCTCTCATTTTGGATACTGCCTAGTAAGAGCCTGTGGTCCACATGGCAAACACAATTAATCTGATATTCTGTTCCTCTATATGCACTAGAGATATGATTAGTGAGGAGAAAAAAGAGCCATATCTGCTCTCAAGGTAAAGGTCTGAAATTATACATTATCTATTGTAAACTCTGTCAATGAAGTGTTCCTTAATTCTTACTGGTCACTATGTGGGTCTTTAAAAGCTAGGAAAAAACAATTTTGTAAACAGAACACTACATCTATGGCTATGTTCAATTACACTGTTAACTTATCTACTGTGATGGGACACAAACCTCACACTGGGCAATATAGAGTTAATGACTGAATCTGAGTTCAGGTGGCTCTGCCCTGCTGCACCTGCGGGAAATGTCAAAATAGGAAGGAGAAAATAGAGAAACCCAGCTCAGCTGGTGTCAGACCAGAAACAAGAACAAATCTCCTGTCCTTAGCTCCTGGAGCAAGGACTGGCTAAAGGCAAGGACTCAGCTGACTTCTCCCTGATCACTTGTTATGGATCCACTTATGATGGGACTATTCTTTTGACACTAGCCAGTTAGCCTAGTTGGGGCCTCCAGTTTTACACAAGTCCTCTAAATATGACACCCAACCCATGGGAAATTACATTTCTAACTACTTCATTTGTGTATATTGACAAACAAGGGTGGACTATCAAGGACTCAGATGGAGGGCTGAAACCTGTTAAAATTGGACTGAATCATCCAGACACCACAAAGTAGATGTATGAGTGAGAGCTGGGGTCTGGCATAGGAACCCTGGTGCCAATATGGTGATGAATGCAGGCAACCTTCCCACCCTGGATAAGGGGAGGACTGACTAACCCAGATGATCAAGCATTCTTGATCAAAGGCTGTAGCACTCTGGACCTAAGGGACAGTGACAATATGTATCTAAAGCATCTTATCAAGTAGATGGTTGAGAACTGGCAGTATGAACAGGGAGCCCTGCAGGAGCTGCAACAGCTGGTCCAGGATTTAGGGGTGCAGTAGCAGAAACAGCAGCAAATATTGGTCCAAAAGGTAATGGTCTTGTTGCAGCCTCAAGGATCCCTCAGCATTTCCCTCCTGGACTTGTAGGCCCTGTTATAGAGTAGCCATGACTTTTAGTTTCACTTTCACAGTCAGTGCAAACAAGCAGTTTTTTTGTTTGTTCTTTACCTTGACTTCTACTTCCTTCTGTTACTGAGCAGCACCAGAATCCCATCCTCGTTGCTACTTGTTATATCCTTGGGGGCAGCCGGTTTAGGAAGAAATCACTTGAGGCCAGACAGCAGACAGCTAATGAAATTACCATTTATTTACAGACACAGAGCTCGCCTAACCGGCAGAAGCTGGCTGGGCTATCCCCTAATAATCTAACTCAATTGCCATAGGAGCAAAAACCATGACAACCAAATACACAACATATTCCTCCCCCCCCCCCCGCAATAAGAACATCCCCTAAATATAACACACACTAGACTAGAGAAGGAGGGTAGACTGCCTCCATTCCTGGCTAAACCCTGGGGATTATTTTGCCCCATAACCATGGGTTCGCCCTAGCTAAAGATCCAGCCGATGAGGAGGCCTTCTGTCTCTAGGTGGATTACAGCGAACTTCTGGTGTTGTTGCACCCAAAAGTACTGTGGGCTCAGGGTCCGCAGCACGAACAGGTGAAGAGGTGGTATCAGCTCGTGCTGGGCAAATGGGTATCTCAGCCGCTGGCAGTAATGGAGGAGAACAGTCAGGAACAGGTGATTCGTGATTCAGTGTCTCACCAGAAGAGGTGAAGTCAGACCACTCAACTGCAGATGTGTCCTGAGGACTGGCATGACCTGGCAAGAGCTGATCTACATGTTGCCACCAGGTAAGATTCTCTGCAGTCCGGACAGTGTAGGAAACAGGTCCTGTCTGAGTGATGATCATGGCAGGGACCCATTTAGCTCTGGAAGTATAATTCCGAGCCAAAACTGGCTGTCTCGGCCTAAAGGTTCGGTCTTTTGCTCTGGCCCATCTGATGACTTCATATTGCTGCTGATGTTGCACAATTTGTCGGGATTCAGAAGGTTTCAGCGGATTGAAGCAAGTGCGCAGTTATTGTCCCATCATTAGAAAGGCCAGGGATGCCTGGGTGTAGCATGAGGTGTGTTTCTGTAGGAAAGTAAGAAGGTATCCAGACGCTTTTGAATGGAGTGTTGTCCCCTTGCTGATTTCAAAGCGTGTTTCATTGTCTGCACAAATCTTTCAGCTAATCCGTTGGTGGATGGATGATATGGTGCTGACGTGATGTGGTGAATCCCATTTGCCTTCATAAAATTTTGAAACTCCTGAGAGACGAACTGCGATCCGTTGTCGCTCACAAGTTGTCCTGCAGACCAAAACGACTAAAGAGTCCCCGTAGTTTTTAGATAGTACTCTCTGCAGTAGTGGACTGCATTTTAGAGACTTCTGGCCATTTAGAATGGGCATCTACTGCCACCAAGAACATGCTTCCTTCAAGCGGGCCAGTGAAATCAATGTGAATACATTGCCACGGGTTTTCAGGCCAGTCCCATGGGTGTAGGGGTGCCCACTGGGGTGCATTCCTCACACCCTGACATGACATACAAGCTTTTGCCTTCTCTTCAATAGCACTGTCCAATCCAGGCCACGAAAAATAGCTTCGTGCAATTTCCTCCATGCGCACTATTCCACAGTGACCGGAATGTAGCTGTTCTAACATCTGTGATCTCAGTGGTGGTGGAATAATGACACGTCTCCCCCACAACAAACAACCAGATTGGACCGATAACTCCGTCCTCCTGGACATGTAGGTAACAAGGTCAGGTGAGACCGGAGAGATTTGTCGAGATTCTCCATGCATCACCAGGTCCATAACTTGGGACAATGCTGGGTCAATGTGAGTTGCCTTCTTTATCTGAGTAGCAGTGATGGGTGTATTCTCTACTTGTTCAAAGTAGAAGATTTCCTTTTTGGCACTATCTTGATGTTTGACCGGCAAAGGCAACCTTGAGAGACCATCTGCATTGCTGTGCAGAGTGGATTTCCGATATCTGATTTCATATGTGTGTGCTGAAAGTAACAATGCCCAACATTGCATACGACTAGCAGCTAATGGGGGAATGCCTGTGTAGGGTCCAAAAATTGGCGTCAGAGGTCGATGGTCTGTGAGAAGAGTAAACTTTCACCCAAACAGGTACTGATGAAACTTCTGAATTACAAAAACAATTCCTAATGCCTCACATTCGATTTGGGCGTAGTTAGTTTCTGCTTTGCTTAGAGTGCGTGAAGCAAAAGCAATAAGTCTCTCTTCTCCCGAAGGCATAATGTGTGACACGACTGCTCCCACTCTATAAGGGGAGTCATCGCAGGCCAATTGTAGGGGTAAGGATGGATCAAAGTGCGTTAGAACTTCAGAATTTAGCAATGCATCCTTAGCTTTATTAAATGCAACATCACAGACTTCAGTCCACTTCCAGGCCTTGTTCTGCCCAAGGACTCATGAAGTGGTTTTAGCAGCGTGGCTAACTGTGAGATGAACTTTCCATAATAGTTCAGTAGTCCTAGAAACGAGCGCAGCTGGCTTACATTTCAAGGCGAGGGAGCCTCCACAATAGCTTTAACTTTTGTAGGGGCCTTATGAAGACCTGGATAATCAATGATGTGTCCCAAATATTCAACAGAGGGCTTGAAGTATTCACACTTGTCTTTACGAACTCGTAGGCCATACTCTTCCAGTCTTTGTATAGTAACCTCTAAATTCTTTAAGTGGTCCTCTTCATTCCTTCCAGTGTCCAGGATATCATCCAGATAGCACTGAACTCCTGACAAGACACACAAGATCTGGTCCATAGCCTTCTGAAACAGGGCGGGAGCAGACGTTATTCTGAAGGGTAGGCGACAGTATCGATAAAGCCCCTTATGAGTCACAATAGTCAACAGCTCTTGGGACTTTTCATCGACATGCATCTGTAAATATGCTTGACTCAGATCAATCTTACTGAACTTTTGTCCTCCAGCCAGGCCTGCAAAGAGGTCATCGATGCGGGGAAGCGAGTATTGCTCTGCACACAACACTGGGTTGACAGTGACTTTAAAATCACCGCAAATCCAGAGAGAGCCATCTTTCTTCACTATTGGAACGATAGGAGTGGCCCATAGGCCATGGGAATTGGTATTAGGACTCCATTGGTGACCAGGCGCTCCAGATCTGCTTCAACTTTTGGCCTGATGGCATATGGCACAGTTCGGGCTTTCAGATATTTTGGTGGACTGTCAGGTTTAATGTTCAATGTCACAGTGATTCCCTTCATACTTCCCAAATCCTCTCCGAAAACAGCAGCAGGTTTCCTTAGCATAGGGGTTAGACTGGTTTCTTCTTTAGTCATCCAGTGCACTTCTGCCCAGTTCAGCTGAATCTTCCCAAGCCAAGACCTACCCATTAAGGCTGGGTAGTTACCTCTCACCACGAACAGTGGCAATTTAGCAGCCTGTCCATTGAGCTCCACCTTAACATCAATAGTGCCGAACATGGGCACAGTTTCTCCCGTATACATCTTCTGAACAGTTTTTGTTGCCTTAAGCAGAAGGTGCTGTAGCTTTTCTTTATATACAGTCTCGGAGACCAATGAGACAGCTGCACTGGTGTCCAGTTCCATGTGTATAGGTTTGCCATCCAACAATGGGTTCATGTGAGCCCACTACCAAAGACAAAACATGCAGTGGCACTTCCTCTTGTGATGAAATGTCAACTTGATCATCCTGGGTCTGCTCTAGGGTATGCAGGGTTCCTCTTTTTGTTGGCCAGACCACAGGCCTCTTTTTCTTTTGTTTACAGGCACACTCAATGTGTCCCTTTTTGCCACAGTGTCGACACACCAGGTCCTTACACCAGCATTCTGATACCTGGTGACCTGGCTTACCACAGCGGTAACATTCTTGACTCTGCACAGTTTTGTGGGTAGGTTCTTGTGACACTTTTTGCACCCTAGGGGATGCACCAATGTATTGCGCCTCCCTTGTAGCCAGTTCCATGGAGACAGCAATATCAACAGCCTTCTGTAATGTAAGCTGAGCCTCTGTCAGTAGGCGCTTCCATATAGCTTCACTGTAGAGGCATACTAACCTGTCATGCAGGGCATTATTTAACATCTGTTTAAATTCACAGTGTTCTGCTAGCTTTTTTTAAATTGCTACAAATTGTACAACTGTTTCATCTTCTTTTTGGTGTCTTTTGTGGAACTGATATCTTTCAGCAATTACCAGTGGTTTTGGGGAAAAATGAGACCCCAGGATTTCCACAATGTCACTGTAAGATTTAGTCTCAGGCTTATCAGGGTGTAGTAAGCTTCGTAGCTGGGAGTAGGTTTTAGCCCCTACAATACTTAAGAATATTGGCACCTTCTTCGTTTCTGTAATGTCATTTGCAATAACAAAAAGCTCAAAATGCTCAGTATACACATGCCACTGCACTATATTCTCATCAAAAGGTTCCATGGCCCGGTCAGAGTAGCCATGATTTTTAGTTTCACTTTCACAGTCAGTGCAAACAAGCAGTTTTTTTGTTTGTTTGTTCTTTACCTTGACTTCTACTTCCTTCTGTTACTGAGCAGCACTGGAATCCCATCCTCGTTGCTACTTGTTATATCCTTGGGGGCAGCCAGTTTAGGAAGAAATCACTTGAGGCCAGACAGCAAACAGCTAACAAAACTACCATTTATTTATAGACACAGAGCTCGCCCAACCGGCAGAAGCTGGCTGGGCTATCCCCTAATAATCTAACTCAGTTGCTACAGGAACAAAAACCATGACAACCAAACACACAACAGGTCCTGTCTGAGACATGACTATGCCAATGAAACTCACAAAAATGACCTCCAAGGATGACCAGAGGCTTTCCTGGTAATCTTCAAGTGAGTGATGGTGATAGACCAATGGCCACCTGAGCAACGGGCCATCCTATTACCACCTTACCTGACTGGACCAGCACAGGCCGTATCTCCCTCACTGGATGTTGTGGCAGCCCAAGTCTCCCACAGGCAAAAGTGACTATACTCGACTAGCCTGAGATCATTGAGGTGAATTTCTGACAGAAGTTCCATGAAGAAAAATACCCTGTCCATGCAGTGACCCAGAAATTGACAGACCTGTATTGGAAATGGTTTAACCTGGACTTTGGGACTGGAGTTGAGGCAATTATGCTCACTGTGGAGGAGCAGTTTGCCCGCATACCCCAGCTGGGGATAGGAACTAGGTTCTCAGACACTGACCTGAGGCCAAGGGGGCCCCTCTCATCAAAGGAGAACCTAGCCAGGGAAATCAGTGGTCTGACAGCCTGATGTTGGAAGTGCCAGCCTCCAAGGAGTCAGCATATCACAGTACTCAGGACTAGCCTTCTTTGGTAAACCCTGACACTCTAGGCCAAAGCCCAGACAAGGGCCATTGGGACTGCAACAGTCTCCTCTGCAGAGAATCCAAGGGTGAGAGAAGATGAGCCTCAAAGAGCGGGATTTCCTCAAACATTAGACTCGGGTCAAAGCCCACTCAGCTAGCAGTGGGGATTTTATTTTTTTCATGTGGATGCCCAGGTCACCTGTATCATGATTGTCCCTATATGATTATGGACAGATGTGGTTAGTGTAAAGCCAAGCCAGTGAGTGGACCCTAGCTAAACAAATTGTTCCTGTTTGGATAAACTGGAGAGAGGTGACAGGCCTGGTGGATTCCAGGTTTGTCCAGACCCTGCTCCAGGAAAACCAGATACCAAATCCTGAGGCCCCCGACGGACTCTGTCTTTCTTCAATATATTCATGGTGTGGTAAAACACTTTTCCACTGTATGCATGCAATTCACTGTAGGGGAAAACACAACCTTGTAGTGGGGCTGACCTACCCCCATTCTTTGGGATGGGATTGGGAGCATGTCTCAGGGGTACTGGGAGGTGCTAAGACAGACTCACAGCTCCCAGAGGAGTTAACTCAGGGATCCTGGGAGAAGGGGTCTCAATACCTGGGATGATGGCAGGTGTAGGCAAGAAGCTGGACCTTGAAGTGGGGGTGTCTAGTCATGGGATCTTCCCTCAGAAGGTCCACCAATTGATAAAATGATGAGGATAGGATAAGGATAGATTTTGTCAGACCCTTAAAAAAATAGTGCAGCTGGATATAAACCTCGATTTGTTATAGTAGATTATGCCACCCAATATATGGAGGCAATCCCAACGGGAGCCCCCGATGCAAGGTCTATTGCAATGGAACTGCTAAATATCTTTGTCATAGTTGGGGCATCTAAGAAGACCCTCACTGATGAAGTCATCAATCTTATGAGTCAGTTGTTGAAGTAGGTATGTGACCTACTGGGGGGAAAGGGGGAGGAAGACCCTGTGTATGTCTGTCTATCTTCCACACAGTGATGGCCTGAATAGTTCAACTAGAGCTTGGAAAACATGTTGAAAAAGTTTATTGCTATGGACTCTCACCATTAGGATCAGCTCCTCTTTTATTTGCTATTAGAGAGGTCTCCCTCCCTCCACCTTCCACAGGCTTTCTTTGTTCTAACTATTGCTGCATGAGAGCTTGTTTGTTGCTCCTTAATCCCCTGAGACCCAGCTGGGTCCCCAAACATCCACTTCCTCAGACCCTGATCCAATAAAGCCCAATATAGATGGGGGAGAAGGCTGGCCTGGAACAGATTGCCCAAGTAAGACACTTTCTGAAAACCTTCCCGATGGTGCTTTGGCCCAGACAAATGCACCTTATTCAACATCATGTCCAAGGAGAGCAAAGGAACCACATCTGACAGAACCCTCTGCCATATCCCCAAAAATGTGGATTGCTGTTATAAAAAGGACCTCTGCACCATGCTGGATCAAGAAGTCATTGAAAAGTACAACAATGACTGATGAAGGTGATTGTATTTGTTCCTAACCAGGTGGCACTACGTGGTTCTGTGTACACTTTAGAAAAGTTAATGCTGTCTCCAAATCTGATGGCTACCCAATACCCTAGGTAGACAAATTGCTAAACCAGCTAGGTGAAGCCCACTCTATCACAATATTAGAATCAACAAAGGGATTCTGGCAGATTCTGCTTGTGCCAGAATTATGTGAAAAAACTCTTTCTGCAACGTTGTTGGGTCTATGTAATTTTAAGATTACAACCTTTGGCCTCCATGGTGACACAGCGATGCTCCAACATCTCACGTATCAAGTCCTCCAACCAATGGTTCATATACTGCAGCTTATATAGACCAACGTGGTCATGTATAATTAAAACTGGAAACCCACCTAGAACAGGTTTCACAGTAGTAGTTGTGTTAGTCTTTATCAGCAAAAAGAACGAGGAGTACTTGTGGCACCTTAGAGACTAACAAAACATCAGTTTTAGCCCACAAAAGCTAATGTCCATGTATATTTGTTAGTCTTTAAGGTGCCAGAAGTACTCCTTGTTCTTTCCACCTAGAACAGGTCATCACCATCCTCCAGTACCGATGGGAGGCTGACCTTACTGCAAATCCAGCAAAATGTAAAGTCAGAAAAAGTTGAGACAACATACCTGTGATATACTGTAGGAAAAGGCCAGGTCTGCCCCATGTAGACAAAGTCTGAGCCTTGAAAGACCACCCAACCCCAACCCCAAAAACAGCAACACCAACTCAGATTGAGAGGTTTTTGAGGCCTCAACAGTTATTACTGCCAAACTCTCCCAATGTTCTTTATGGTAGCTGCACCCCTCACAGACCTGATTAAGGACAGCAGACCCGGAAAAGTTTGATGGTCTGAGGTCTGTGAAAGGGCTTTTCAGACACTGAAAGACCTCCTGTGTAAAGAGCCTGTCTATTCAACCTAAACTTTTTGAAAAAATTCATTTTGCAAACTGACATCTTGGAAGTGGGACTAGGGGTTGTGTTGTCATAGAAAATATAGTGAAAATAGTGGAAGTTAGGAGCCTAAAAATTTTTGAGGATCTAGGTCTAAATGCCAGGAAATGGCATCCCTCCAACAGTTTTTATTTCATCATAAATTATTAATTGTATTATTCAAACATTTACCTTAGATCTCTACAGTGTGTGCTTAGCTACTGGGTCTAAATAATCTTAAAAACAATATTATTAGCATGCATGCATTACTTCCGGTTGCTGCTCCCACTGTAATCCTTTGTACCATACATCAATCAATCAATACGATTAGCTGTGCCAAATTTTCTGAAGCAAGAAGAAATAAAAGAGCGGAAATAATCACAGAGTGGTCTGGCGCAGCTTTGCAGATCAAATGATTTTGAGATCATTCCATTTGTGATGACTGCAGCCTTAGACAATTTAAAAAAAAACAAACGGTGTCCTTGAAGCTAAATTTTGCTCACACTTTGAAGAAATATATTCAATTTGTTTTAATGTCCTTTTTTTCTGAAGCAAGTAAAATAGTTACTGATGAGCTACAGATCTTCAATTTGTTAGCGATGCGTATTCAATTAAAAGTTTAGATCTGGAATAATAATTGTACATGAAAATGCCTGCAGCCCAACAGCCAAAACTTCTGCTATGATCTTGCAATCATAGTTGATTAGCCATAATGGGCCTATAACTTTAGCAACAAAAGAGATCACTCTATGAATCATAGAGATATTAAACAATTTGCATAAAGATGGAAAAATGTTCATGAACCTAATTAATAATTTTAATAAAGCCAACTTAGTTTTTCCTAAGATTGTAAATTTTTGTATTTTTAGTTTCCATATTTTCCCCCTCTGAATACAATCTATTTTTTCCTTGTGTGAGTAATAAGAACTCAGTTATATCACGGAACAGTAAAATGGGAAGTCTGAACCAAAGGCATGTAAATGGTGAATGTGTGCTTTAAACAATGTAATTTATCCATGTGCTTGGCAGCATGAAGGTGGGCCAAATATAGCTAAGGTCTTCTGAGCAAAATGAAGCTCTTAAGGGTATGTCTACACTGCAATAAAGCCTGTGGGGCACCTAGTAGCAGAGACCAGGTCAATTGACTTGGGCTCACGGGGCTTGGACTGTGGGACTAAAAATTACTGTGTAGACATTCAGGCTTGGCTAGAGCCCTTGCTCTGAGACCCGCTCCCCTCACCCGAACATCTGCACTTCAATGTGTAGCCCCCCTGCAGCACAAGCCCCATAAGCCTGAGTCAGCTGATCTGGACCATTATATGAGTCTTTTATTGCAATATAGACGTACCTGTAAAACAGATGCTGGGTCTAGAGCAGGAAAATAAGTTCAGAAAAATGACTGACTTGTAGTGTAAACTCAAAAACCAAAATAAAACATTCTCATCAAAACTGAACTGCAGAAAAACTTGGAAGGACGCAAACTAATGTAAATGAGTGCTCTGTTCCTGAGCTTCACTGCTCCCTATTCTATAGTTCAATCTATGTCCCCACTCTTGTAAGCTTAGTCACAGAAGTTATTTCAGTTCTGTGTGGACCGGTATGTTGGGAACCTATAAGACATATTTCTTTGTTTTTCCATTGAGTGTTTTTGTACATTTTTATCAGTTCTTGTTCCAGAAAGATTGACAGGGCTGGAGAATGAAATCCTCTATTGTCCCCATACATGTCCCCGTTACAGTGAAATTTCCCCACATTCCCTTAGCAATATGCTTAAAGTCCGATGTGGAGGAACTATAACTATCTGTAGGAGGGTAGCTCTGTTTGAATGCCTATTCATTTCTCTGCTTCTTTGCTGAAGAATGTCAGTTGTGTTGGCGGAATTATTTTGTGGATACTTTTTCACAAGGAATTGGACTTAGACAAGCAATATGTAAGCCATCAAATGCTAATGACTTTCATCTGCAACTGACCTGAAATGGGTTTGAACCAGATCCCGAAAGCTGAACCATACTGTACTAAACCCTGATTCACCATTTTTGCTTTCCTTCTCAACCTTAAAAATTGTGGGTGCTTTTCTTCTGAACACCAAATAGTTTCTTTCTATGTAGAACCTTGAAATCTCTGAATTGAATTCCTGAATCGGGAATTTAGACTGTAATATTTGGGCCATGTGAAAATTGATAAATAAGGGGCTTAAATTTAAACTCTGTGTGTGTGTGTGTGTGTGTGTGTGTGTGTGTGTGTGTGTGTGTGTGTGTGTGTGTTGTCATAACCTAGTCCCAGATTTGGACCTTACAGTCCAAAATATGGGGGTTAGCATGAAAACCTCCAAGCTTAGTTACCAGCTTGGACCTGGTAAAGCTGCCACCACCCAAAAATTAGTGTTTTGGGGCACTCTGGTCCCCCCAAAAACCTTCCCTGGGGACCCCAAGACCCAAATCCCTTGAGTCTCACAACAAAGGGAAATAAACCTTTCCCTTCCCCCCTCCAGGTGTTCCTGGAGAGATACACAGAAGCAAGCTCCGTGAATCTAAACAGAGGGATTCCACCCTCTCTATTTCCAGTCCTGGAAACAGAAGTACTTCCCTCTTCACCCAGAGGGTATGCAAAGTCAGGCTAGTAAATCTAACATACAGTCCCCCTGACTTCTTCCTCCCACCAATTCCCTGGTGAGCACAGACTCAATTCCCTGGAGTTCCCCACTAAAGAAAAACTCCAACAGGTCTTAAAAAGAAGGCTTTATGTAAAAAGAAAAAAAATACATAAAAATGGTCTCTCTGTATTAAGGTGACAAATACAGAGTCATTTGCTTAAAAGAAATATGAATAAACAGCCTTATTCAAAAAGAATACAATTCAAAACATTCCAGCAACTATACACATGTAAATACAAAAAAAAACATAAATCACTATCTGATCTTTTGTACTTACAACTGGGAAACAGAAGATTAGAAAGGCAGGAAACAGAGATCTTCTCATAGCCGAGAGAGAGATAAGCACAAGACCAAGAACAAAGGACTCACACACAAACTTCCCTCCACCCAGATTTGAAAAAGTCTTGTTTCCTGATTGGTCCTCTGGTCAGGTCTATCAGGTTACTTCTTTCCAGGTGAAAGAGACATTAACCCTTAGCTATCTGTTTATGACATGTGTGTAATCCCAAAGAAGCTGTGTATACAGCAGATGCACTTTTTGGCTCAGATTCTTGGCAACAGCCAAGGAGAGCACTATGCAGGTCAGGAGGTAGAGTGTAAAGTTGGCCTTTGTGTTCTCACAATGCTGATCTGTCTTTGTACCAGGCCATCACCACCCAGCATAACTTAGAGCAGTGTAAAGGTTGCAATACTCCAAGTAGGAATTGCAAGGATAGAGAGAACTTGTTCATGCTCTCTTTTTCCAAATCAGGTAGCAGGGATGGGGTGGAGAGTTATTGTTACACTAGCTCTATATACTACCGAGCTTATTATGCCTTCATACTTAGATAAAGCTCTTGTGACTGGGTCTGCTTGCTTTTGGACCAGAATCCACCAGTTGTACAAACCTAAGTGGCCACATTACACTCAACGATCTTGGCCTACAAGTGGTTGCATTGTAATATTGCATGTGATTTATGACACTACAGTGATGCAGACTACATACATTCCCTTCTCTGGAAATTATTTTAAAAAACAGCAGAAAGAAGAAACAAGAAAGTCCCAGAAGTGAACCCATCCCCATCTTACACCTGCTTTCAAATTTCCTTCCATGAAGACTTTTGATAAAATTGTGTAAAAAGAAGCAACACGCAAACTGGGTATATATAACAAGACCCTAACTAAACCATCTCCTATTCTTTGCACCACTCAGTCTTTTCTGAGTTTCTGTATCTCAAGGAATTTTTGGAATCTACTGAACCTGGACTTCAGATTTTGCAGGACAATTTCCTCTCTCTGAATGTTATTCTTCTGCTAATAGAATAAATGTTACTGTTGTGGAAACAAATAATTCATTTCAGCAGTAAACATTGACTGGACTATTGATCAAGAAGGCTAGTCAAGAACTAGTGAAGTTCTTCTCAGTAGGTATTCCATTCCTGTGCAATAGCAAAGCAAGAGTAAGTTGGCTGGTGATATTAAAACTGTGCTATCCCTGAGCTGAAAATGACTTCTGAGATGCACTCACAGCACTTCTGTCTCCCAGTGGGGGGCTGAAAATCTTTGGAGTTTTTCAGAAGAAGGGAGGAAAGGAGGTTTGGGATTTATCCTACGGAAGAGTCCCACCTCACTTTGACATCCTTTACACTGCCTTTCACATTCATTGACTTCCCATATTAGCAATCTTTATCCCTCTGCTAAAACATCAGCAAGAACCTAATTATAAGTTGTTTTTTGTGAAGGATGTGGAAGATGTCTGCAATATTTTGTATGGTTATGTAAGGACCAAGGGTTAAATTTCAACAAGAGCTGTCCTGAAGGCAAGGAGACAATACAGTACTATTCAACGTACTTAATGGGACAATATAGGTGTCAGTCCCTAGGAAGCTGAACTCAGCAGAGGTAAACACCGTGGGCTTGGTCTAGGGAAGAAAAATGGACTAAAATGATATACAACTATCTACAAATATTGGAGAAGTGATGGAGGGAAAGGAATTATTGACCTGGATGTGCCAGGGAATGAAAGAGACACAGGGATGGATATAACAGCAAAAGATGGCAACTTTATTAACTTTAACCAGCCCTCCTTCACTAAATAACAGGCTTTTATTTGGGTCCCATGGAGTGTTAAATGGCCTCCATGCCAAATAACCAGAATTCAGAGTTGGCTCTCCTGACCTAAATCCTAAGATTCAGTGAGGGAGGAATGAGAGAAGACATTAAGCTTCCCTCAGTCTTCAAAGATTTACCCCTAGGCTAATAAGGACCCTGAGTAACCTCTTGAGACTCAGGTTTACCTTTGGGAGCTGGTCCCTTTGAGCCTGTCAGGCATACTGAATATTGACTACAAATGATGAGAATATTATAAACTTACTTATAAATGTACAGATTTTAATTCTCATCCTTTTCCCTTATTTATCTGAAGCCAGGACCCCCAGTTGCTGCAAGAAAGGTGAAGAGCCCACCAAATCTCTTGTGAATCGTGTCCCATGAGAACAAATCCTTTCTGATTAGGGTGACCATATGTTCTGTTTTGGCCAGGACAGTCCCCTTTTTAAGCCCTGTCCTGGATATCCCAACTTCTTTGGCATTAGTTCCATTTGCTCTTGTCTGATCATCAGCTGGCAAGAGCAATCAGGGAGAAATGCCCAGATTTGCAAAAGAAAATGGGGTGTGTGCCCCTAACAGGGCACAGAGGAACATTCAGGGAACAGCAATGATGCCAGCCCTGCCTGGCGGGGCATGGAGGAACATTTTGGGGGTGGGGAAGGGAGGTGAGCAGCAATGTCAGCCTCACACAGTGGCAAGACTTGGGCAAGGAGTGATGCCAGCCCCTCATGTTGTCCCACTTGCACTCTGAGAAATGTGTTCATACTATTTCTAATTCAAAACACTCCTGATCAATTTTTCCCACACCATACAGTGTATATCTGCATTCTCAAGTTGGGGAGCAACTGCAGCAGAATGGCAGCTGCATGTCCTGAGGTCTTCATATAAAAGAAGAGGAGCAGCATAAGAGACAATCAAGTTTCCCTTCTCCTCACAGCACAGCCAATGGCCATGAGAGAGGTGGAGAAATCTCTTCCCATCTCTGTCTCCCCTTCCCCCATTCCTGAGGAACAGTCTTCAAGTGAGTTAGGAAGAAAAGGAAGCTAACTTGAGCCTGCCCCTTCCTTTCTCGCTCTCCTCTCATGTCCCATAGGGCTGCCTTTCCCTCTGCTGGTTTGATCAAAAATTCCTCTCACTGGGATGACAGGGTGGGGGAAGACATTTACAGTGTGAGAATACAGCATAATAGAGAGAAAGTGCTTAATATTAAAGATGGGAGAAATAAGATATAAAAATTATAGGGCAGGGGGAGCCTGGGGACGAGTCAAGTTGACTTTCATTAAGCAAAAATTCTAATTCCTTCCCACTGACTCATTCCTAGCAGTATTGCCTAGATGTGGGCTTCAGAAATAATGAAATAATGTATAGAGGATGGCCACTAAGATGCCATCACTGAAGTACTGAAGAATAATTTATACAAAATATTTGAGGATCTCGGCAAAGAAATAAACTCCAGTTCTGCTTCATACAGGTAGTTGGACTGGAAACTAGGTTATTTCCAAGCCTATGATCTCTGGCCAAGTTTTTTTTTTTCCAAAAAATGGGTGTCTAAAGCTAGGCTACCAGATTCATATTTAAGCACCTGAATAATAAGTGACCTGATTTTCAAAATTACATTGGCAGACCAGATACCAGCTCTTGCCAAGGCTTTAGGCTTCAACCAAGCCCTGACAATTCATTGCTGGAAACCAGTCTGTTTCACCTGTGTGTCAGTAAGATTAAGATGGGTATTGAACTTATAACTATGTGTTTAGTGTTTAAACTTTATGAAATATTTGTAAATTGCTGCATGCATTAATCTCCCTTATCTTTACGACATGCTATAAGGTAATATTTAAGTTTTTGTTTTGTAATTGTAAAAAATGTTTACTCTGAAACTGTGAACTTATCAGGAAGGATCATCTCCTGCCCATCAAGAAGGGCTATCTAAACTAAATGGGTCATTGTGGGACATCAGAATACAAAGATTCTGTTAATTGCCTCTTCATAAACATGGGCTTATCCCATCAGCTTGAATTCTGGAAGAAGGAAATAAAAATAACTGACTAGAGTATTTTTCATCTGTATTGCTGTTTGGACTGTCACAGGGCCAGAGCTACAAAACAGAAGTGGAGATTCCAGGGTCAACCTGGCTTAGTCTTAAAAGCCATTCAGAGCTTATTACAGCTCTGTTATCTTTTGAAATCATAGAGCATAATTAATTTTATATATATAAAAGATTTATAAATATATATATATATATAGCCTGCTTTATACTTGTAATAATGCTCTCATTTCTTTTATTAGTTAATAAATCTTCAGCTAGTTTAGGATTATCTACAAGTGTTGTCTTTGGTGTGAGATCTAAGGTACATATTTAATTGGGGTAAGTAACTAGTCAGTTGGGACTGGGAGTATGTTGAGTCTTTTGTGATCTTTGGTTTATAACAACCATCTGTCACTAATTCCAGCTTGCCTTGGTGGCAAGATAGACTGGAATGCTCGAGGGAACTGTCTCTGATTTCATGGTAAGACTGTTATAGTTCTTTATGAGTTCACAAGTGTTACCAGATTGATGAAATCTAATTTGGGAAGAGGGATAGCTCAGTGGTTTGGGCACTGGCCTGCTAAACCCAGAGTTATGAGGTCTAATCCTTGAGGGGGCCATTTAGGGATCTGGGGCAAAAATCTTTCAGGGATGGTACTTGGTCCTGCTGTAAAAGCAGGGGATTGGACTCAGTAACCTTTCAAGGTTCCTTCCAGTTCTATGAGATAGGTATATCTCCATATTAATTATAGAACATACAACCAGTTTGGAGTCTCTGCCCTACTTCCTGACAGTCTGCTCTGAGGTAGGCACTCACCGACACTAAAAACCCACAGCTCTCATGGTTTTCAAAGTGGATGGTTGAGTATTCAGTTATTGAAAATGAGGCCATTTATTTAGATGCCTAAATTTAGACTTCTATTTAAAAAAAATGATTTATGGTTTCAGCATTTTGCCATACTATTAATGTATTTAAGACATTTGCTTTCTGTATGTATGTATATACATACATATGTGTGCCTAATATGTATATATTAGACAGTTTATGTATATTCTTCTTTTCTTTTCTATAGTATTTTTGACACAATTCTTAAAATGTGTTATTAGGAAAACTTCTCTTTTTCTCCCAAGTTAGCTCTAAAATAGTCTGCCTAATGATTAGATGTGTACAGAGAAATCGATATATAAATACGGATGATATTTGTATTTGGGAGTTCTAATATACAAGAAATATTCAGGTCCCTGAATATCAGAGTTTGAATAACAGTTTGATCTATCCACTCTGGAGTATCCCAAAGTCCTTCCGCCAAAGGCCCTTACATTCTTTAAATAATTTTGAGGAGATGGGGCTTCTATTTTTTCCTCCTGCTCCAATCCATGTCTCTTTGGTCAGACTGGATTTCTTCTTGTGATGGTTAGGAGTTTCTGTCTGGCTGCAAGACTATCATCTCTTGTTGGACATGTAACAGGCTGCTTCACTCCAGCTTTCAAAGAAGGTCTTCTGGGGTATGGAAACCTATCTGCCTGCCCATCCTGCAACAGCAGGAGCATGGGACAATTTTGATTCACTACCGTCACTGCTATACTTGTTTTGTGGCCTGAGATGCCTCCAGGAAACTTTTAACCACTACCTAATATATAAGGAAAGTTCCAAGAACACAAAAGGGAGATGAGGGAAGTTATAGTTCCTCCAAAACACTTCAAAGGTAAAAAAGTATTTGGGACTGCAAAAAGGGAATGTTCTGGTATGCCCCCGTGGAGAAGGGTTGGGTCAAAATTAGGCAACCGAAATATCTAGGTCAAATTCTCCCTCAATAGCACCAATATCTGGAAAGTCTGCGGGCCTGATTTATAACCAGGGCCAGCTCCAGGCCCCAGCACGCCAAGCACGTGCTTGGGGCGGCATGCCGTGGGGGATGCTCTGCCGGTTGCCAGGAGGGCGGCAGGCGGCTCCGGTGGACCTCCTACAGGCGTCCCTGTGGAGGGTCCGCCGGTCCCGCGGCTCCGGTGGAGCATCCGCAGGCATGCCTGCGGGAGGTCCACCGGAGCTGAGGGACCAGCGGACCCTCCACAGGGACGCCTGTGGGAGATCCACCGGAGCCGTGGGACCGGCGAGCGGCAGAGCGCCCCCCGTGGCATGCCGCCGTGCTTGTGGTGGCGAAATTGCTAGAGCCGGCCCTGTTTATACCAATATAAATCAAATCAAGAGTAATTCAGCTGGAATAAATGGGGTTACACCAGTGTAAAATGGGGCTAAATTAGGTTGGAGTCAAGTTCTTTTCCAATTCCACATCTCGACTAAATAGTGTCTTCAGATATAGTTGAAGTGTCTGTGTTCTGGAAAATGTTTACTTTGCCTGATCATGGCCCTAATGTCTGTAGGGTGTTTTTCTCCTTCACTAAAAAAAGTTGTGCTTAACTTCGTGCTTTGATTTCAAAGGAGTTTGTCTGAACAGCTTCAGCTGTAACTCCCAAGTTTATTCATTTGATGTTGCTGGACCCTCACAAAGCAACTAAAACATCTCTAAAGATCTTTATGATAATATACTGTGCTATGTGGTATTGTTAAGATCAATATTTTATGAGTACAGTTTATGTTGTACACAAGGTTGATGCCTTTATTTACTTTTGTAACCTTCCAGAGAGAATGATTTTCCTTTTGTCAGCTTCTTATGTTAATTTTCTTCTCTGCATTTTTATCAATGATTATTTATTCTTTCTGTTGGCTTTACTTCTCCTTTTTAAAGTAAATTTTCATTGCTTGTGAAAGGTGCACACAACCAATTACAAAAATTTAAATTATGCCCCATTCAGTCAAACACTTAGGGAGAGATTTTGAAAGGTACAAATGTCAGTTTAGGTTCCTCATTCTTTTTCACTTTCATTGAGGGTGAGGCACCTAAACTGACTTTTCTGCCTTTGAGACTCTTCCCTTAATTCATGTTTGCACGTGCAGTTTTTGTGCCCATAACAGAAGTCTACACAACTGAACGTTGCTGATTTTGAATATCTAGTACTGAAAATCCAGAATTCTCTCACCCATTGTGCAGGGGCTGGGGACTTAGCCTCCTTTCATCCACTTCTCCTCCCTAAAGCCACCCTCACAGAGAATGAAAGGCTCACTGCAAACCTTCAGAAGTGGGAAACTCATGACTCATTTTTCTGTAAACATCTGAAAAATATTTACAGTTATTTATTTCCTTAATGAATACAACCTATGGAATCTGGACATTTCATATCTGAATCTCTTGGGCTTTGAGAATTTAGGATTTTATCCTTCCCAGAGGGAAAAACATGGAAGAAGGATACTGGGCCCAGGAAACTTCACATGTCTTTGGAATGAGGAAAAGTTCCAGAATGGGTAAAATATGTGTAGCAAGCACCAGTATATGGCCCTCACTTTTTCTTACACTTGTGTTTCTGTTCTCTTCTGGAGCAGCCACCATTAAAGCTAAGAAAATGGTTCATTTTCTATTCCTGTTCAGTTCTTAATTTCACTGTAGAGACTTTTAAGAAGAGGTCAATGTACACATTAACTGAAAATAAATAAGAGCAAGTATTAAACTCTGAAGTTAGTGAAACCTGGCTTAAGTGTCCTCTCAAGAGATTGATATAAATCAACTGCTCTTAATAAAGGAGGGACAGTCCCGTTATCTACACATTTGAGGATATGTTGTAGTGGTTTCTTCAGACATGTGACTGCTAAGGGTCAATTCAAAGCTTGTAGAAGGAAGGGCAACATCATGGCACATGGGACAAACAGGTATCACAGCCTCTATGCTAGCCAAGCTGCTGAAAGAATAGTCCTTCTGGGGTTAAGGAGACATCATGCTTGCAGGTTATAGGGAGGATTTCATTCCACAGCTCTGTCATGGTATATTTCCCCAATCTGAACCTTAGAGTCCAAAAGTTGGGGTACCAGCATGAATTCCCCTAAGTTTAATTACCAGCTTAGATCTGATAGCTGCCACCAATCAGGAGTTGGAGTGCCAAATACACTCTGGTCCCCCCAAAACCTTCCCTGGGGACCCCCAAGACCCAGACCCCCTGGATCTTAACACAAGGAAAGTAAACCCTCCCTGGGTTACCCTGGAAGATCACTGTGATTCAAACCCCTTTCTCCCTCACCCAGAAGCAATACAGATTCAAGCTTTGTGAATCTAAAACAAAGAGGAAATTTACCTTCCCCCCCCCACCTTCCTCGCTCTCCTTTCCCCCACCAATTCCCTGGTGAGTACAGACTCAGTTCCTTTGAGCCTTACAAGGGGAAAAAATCAAACAGGTCTTAAAAAGCAAAACTTTTAATAAAAAGAAAGAAAAAAAGTAAAAGTTGTCACTGTAATTTAGATGGTAAAAGTTATAGGGTCTTTCAGCTTATAGACACTAGAAAGAAGCCTCCTCCCAGCAATATACAATTTAAAATACTTCCAGCAAACTACACATTTGCAAATATAGAAAACAATCAAAAGACTATAACCGCCTGTTCTACTTAATACTCACTATTCTGAATATATAAGAGACTGTAGCAGGGAGATTGGCAAGAAACCTGGTTGCACGTCTAGTCCCTTCCAGGACCCAGAGAGAACAAAGCAAAACCCAAAAACACAAACAAAGGCTTCCCTCCACCGAGATTTAAAAGTATTTTGTTTCCTGATTGGTCCTCTGGTCAGGTGTCTGGTTCACTGTTTGTTAATCCTTTACAGGTAAAAAAGACATTAACCCTTAACTATCTGTTTATGACATGTCCCCCAAATCGCAGACAGTGGGAAACGTCACTGGCAGTGATTTCTTTCTATAACTTTAGAATAAACAGATTAATACAACACATGCACCTTTACATATACTACTAAGTATGTAAACTACAAGACTTTTTACATGTCAAGGACAAATTTTAAAGAGTGGATTTTGGGAAACTTTCATGACAGAATGCATCAGCTACTTTGTTAGAAGCTCCTGAAATGTGTTGAATTCCAAAATCAAAATCTTGGAGAGCTAAACTCCATCGAAGCAGTTTTTTGTTGCTCCCCTTGGCAATATGAAGCCACTTTAGTGCAGCATGGTTGGTTTGTAGCTGGAACCGCCGTCCCCAAACGTATGGGCATAGCTTTTCCAGGGCGTACACAATGGCGTAGCATTCCTTTTCACTGACTGACCAGTGACTTTCCCTCTCAGACAGTTTCTTGCTCAGAAACATGACAGGATGGAAATTGTGATCCAGTCCTTCCTGCATGAGAACTGCTCCTATACCATGCTCAGATGCATCTGTGGTTACTAGGAATGGTTTTTCAAAGTCTGGGGCCCTTAGCACAGGGTCAGACTTGAGCATCACCTTAAGCTGGGTAAAGGTTTTCTGACACTCATCAGTCCACTTAACTGCATTCGGCTGGTTCTTTTTGATAAGGTCGGTTAGTGGGGCAGCGATTTGGCTGTAGTGTGGTACAAATCACCTGTAATACCCGGCCAAGCCTAAGAAGGATTGGACCTGTTTCTTGGACTTTGGGAAAGGCCACTTTTGGATAGCATCCACCTTGGCCTGTAGGGGGATTATGGTTCCTCGACCCACCTGGTGTCCCAGGTAAGTCACTCTGTTTTGGCCTATTTGACATTTTTTGGCCTTAACAGTTAGTCCTGCCTGCCTGATGCGCTCAAAGACCTTTTCCAGGTGTTCTAGGTGTTCGGGCCAGGAGCCAGAAAAAATGGACACATCATCGAGGTAGGCAATTGCATATTCTCCCAATCCTGCTAGTAGACCATCTACCAGTCTTTGGAAGGTGGCGGGTGCATTTCGCAGCCCGAAAGGAAGCACATTAAATTCATACACCCCCGCATGGGTGATGAATGCTGACCTCTCTTTGGCAGGTTCATCTAGCGGTACTTGCCAGTACCCCTTGGTTAAGTTTATTTTAGATATGAATTGGGCACCTCCCAACTTCTCCAATATCTCATCGGTGTGTGGCATTGTATAGTTGTCTGGACGAGTTACCGCATTTAGCTTACGGTAGTCCAGGCAAAAGCGTATTTCCCCATCTGGTTTGGGTACTAGAACCACTGGAGATGCCCATGCACTGGTAGAGGGGTGGATTATACCCATCTGTAGCACGTTTTGGATCTCCTGTTCTATAGCAGCTTGGGAGTGAGGAGACACCCAGTAGGGTGGGGTTCTAATTGGGTGAGCATTACCTGTGTCAATGGAGTGGTATGCCCGTTCAGTCCGTCCTGAGGTGGCTGAGAACAATGGGGCAAAGCTGGTGCACAGCTCCCTGATCTGTTGCCACTGCAGATGTTCCAGGGTTGTGGAGAGGTTCACTTCTTCCACGCCACCGTCACTTTTTCCTTCCTGGTATACACCTTTAGGTCACTTAGCATCATCTCCTCCCTGGGCTGTAAACTGGCAAACCTGTAAGTCTCCGGAATAAAAGGGCTTGAGAGAATTAACATGGTAAACTCTGGGTTTTAGGGAGGAATTGGGAAATGCTATGAGGTAGTTAACAGCTCCTAGGCACTCTTGGACTGTGAATGGCCCTTCCCATGATGCTTCCATCTTATGTGCCTGTTGTGCCTTCAAGACCATAACCTGGTCTCCTACCTTGAAGGAACGCTCTCTGGTATGTTTATCATAGCAGGCTTTTTGCTCTTCCTGAGCATCCTTTAGGTTTTCTTTAGCAAGGGCTAAAGAGTGTTGGAGGGTGTTTTGTAGGTTGCTTACAAAGTCTAGAATGTTAGTTCCTGGAGAGGGTGTAAAACCCTCCCATTGCTGCTTCACCAACTGTAATGGCCCCTTAGCCTCGTGGCCATACACAAATTCAAACGGTGCAAACCATAAACTGGGATGTGGTACAGCCCTGTAGGCAAAAAGTAACTGCTGCAAAACTAGGTCCCAGTCATTGGAGTGTTCATTGACAAATTTACGTATCATGGCCCCTAAAGTTCCATTAAACCTTTCCACCAGGCCATTGGTTTGATGGTGGTACGGGGTGGCAACCAAGTGATTCACCCCATGAGTTTCCCACAGTTCTTTCATGGTTTCTGCCAGGAAATTAGATCCTGAATCTGTAAGGATGTCTGAGGGCCAACCTACCCTGGCAAAAATGTCTGTCAGGGCCTGGCACACAGCTTTAGCCCTGGTGTTGCCTAGAGCTACTGCTTCCGGCCATCGGGTAGCAAAGTCCACGAAAGTCAGTATGTACTGCTTTCCTCTGGGTGTCTTTTTTGGGAAAGGACCCAGAATATCCACAGCTACTCGCTGAAATGGGACCTCAATTATGGGGAGTGGCTGGAGAGGGACCTTGACCTGGTCTTGGGGTTTTCCCACTCTTTGGCACACCTTACAAGACCGGACATACTTGGCAACGTCCTTGCCCATCCCCTCCCAGTGGAAGGACTTCCCCAACTGGTCTTTGTTTCTATTCCCAGCATGGCCACTGGGATGATCATGGGCTAAGCTTAAAAGCTTTTCCCGGTACTTAGCTGGAACCACCAACTGTTTTTGTGGATGCCAGTCTTCCTGGTGTCCACCAGAAAGAGCATCCTTGTATAAAATTCCTTGTTCTACAACAAACCGGGATCAATTAGAAGAGCTGAGAGGCGGTGCTCCATGCCGCCGCCCAAGCTTTCTGAAGGCTGTCATCTGCTTCCTACTCAGTCTGTAACTGTTCCCTTGAAGCTGGAGACACCAGTTCTTCCTTAGACTGTGGACTTGGGCTTGGTCCCTCTGGAAGGGATGTAGGTGATGGGGTTGTTTCCGTTGCTGGTGAGCTGCTCTCCGCTGGTGCACCAGGTGGTATTTCAGGGTCTGGCTGAGCCTCTTAGGTGTGGTTGTCTGCTGCTTCTGCCAGTTCAGGCTCGCTGGCGCCCTCTGGCGTTGGGGTTGAAGATGGGTTTGCAAGCGCTGGCGTCAGTGCTGGCAACGGTTCTGGTGCTGGTTGCTTTTCCAGTTCCTGGTCTGGGACTGGAGGCACTGTGGCTGTTTCAGTCATTAGTAGGGGATCTGGGTCCACTACCTCTGTCTGGGTCTCTGGTAACACAGACGGGGCCTCTGTGGACGGCTCAGGAACAGGAATGGGTAGGGAAGATTGCATGGTCTGGCTGTGAGTAACCATTCCCACTCTCTTGGCCCGCTTCACCTGGTTGGCCAAGTCTTCCCCCAGCAGCATGGGGTAATTGTCATAGACTGCAAAAGTCCACATTCCTGACCAGCCTTTGTACTGGACAGGTAGTTTAGCTGTAGGCAAGTCTACAGCTTGTGACATGAAGGGGTAAATTGTCACTTGGGCCTTTGGGTTGATGAATTTGGGGTCGAGGAAGGATTGGTGGATAGCTGACACTTGTGCCCCTGTGTCTCTCCACGCGGTAACCTTCTTTCTGCCCACTCTCAAACTTTCCCTTTGCTCCAAGGGTATTTGAGAGGCATCTGGGCCTGGGGATCTTTGGTGTGATGGTGGTGTAATGACTTGCACTCGGTTGGGTTTTTTTGGGCAGTTGGCCTTTATATGTCCCAGTTCATTACACTTAAAGCATCGCCCAGCTGACTGGTCACTGGGCCGAAGTGGGTTTCTGGAGTCTGGTGAGGTGGGAGAATAGGGCATATGTGACTTTCCTTGGGTTGTAGGTGGGGTCTTGGGCTGCCCTTGGTTATAGGATTTATTGTCGGTGTGCCCCGTGGGGTATTCGCTCCCCTTGACAGTAGCTTTTTTTCTTTTCTGCCACTTCCATCCATTTGGCTCCAATCTCCCCCACCTCGGTTACTGTTTTGGGTTTCCCATCTAGGATGTACCTTTCTATTTCCTCAGGAACACCCTCTAAGAACTGCTCCATTTGTATTAGGAGGTGCAGCTTGTCCATATTTTTAACCTTTGTTCCTGATATCCAGGCTTCATAATTTTTTGCAATGTGGTAGGAGTGTCGGGGGAATGACACATCTGGTTTTTATCTTAGGGTTCTGAACTGTCAACGGGCATGCTCAGGTATTATCCCCATTTTGAATCTAGCCTTGGTTTGAAAAAGTTTATAATCATTCATGTTTTCCTTAGGCATTTCAGCCGCCACCTTTGCTAAGGTTCCACCGAGCAGTGGCCTCAGCTGTATCATGTACTGGTTTTCAGAGATGCTGTATCCATGGCAGGTCCTTTTAAAATTTTATAAGAAGGCTTCAGTGTCATCACCTGCCTTGTAGATGGGAAATTTTTTGGGATGTGGAACAACAACTGGCGAAGTGTTGTTAGGATTGGCTGGGTTCTGTTGCTTAGCCTGTTCTAATTCCATGGCCTTTGGAGCTCTATTTTTCTTTTGTGGTCCGCGTCTTTGGCTTCTTGTTCTCTTTTGTAGGCTTCCTCTTTGATTTTTTCTTCTCTTTCTCTACACTTTGCTGCAGATAACTTGTTTACTCGGGGGGAAGAGGTGAAAACCATTGGCAATATAGTTGCAGCAAGACCTGTTACATGCTCCAGTATGCTGCATACCATACCTTTATCATTGCTGTCAGTAACATATTAAAATGTCAAGACTTTTAAAGCAATATGTCTATTATTTTCTCCAAGTGCACAAATAATAATAAAAAATGCATAGAGTAATCATTTAGCACGATATCAATAATACTAAAATAATTCCCTGGACTGGAAAAATTACAAGACCTCCCTTATTTAAGTCCCTCTCAGGAAAAAGCATGAGTGAATGGACAGGCCTTGCAGTGTATTGTAAAAGGCAACAGCCTTGGGCTTTATTAGATCAAGGGAAGAAGCAAATTCCAGAATCAAGGACACTCCACTAATAAACAATCCGTCTCTAGGGCCCAGGCCTTCAAGTCTAGGGACAGTTATTTTAAATGTCCCAGATGATTTCAACTGCCAGATTGGAATATGAAGAGAGAGGTGATCTCTAAGATGAACCAGACTCAAACCAGAAAGCCTTTTATAGCTCAAAACAATTATTTGCTGAGTAAAGTATATGACAAATTTTGATATTATTAATCAAATAAGTTGTTCATTTAACAGTATTAAAGCTGGCCCAATAATGTAAAAATTAATATTTTTATCAATAATAGCAAATTTAACAAAATAGCATAGTCAAATATATTATCTGACCAACTTTTATCCAGCTAGTATTATGCATATGCCTTTTTTCATATGTGTAAATATGAGATGTTAAAACACCCATCTGTCTTCATAGGCAGCACTAACTTACATCTGGGCTGAAGCTAGATTAGATCTAGTTTGTAGAGGGAGTTCTAACCAGTTGCCAATGCCCTTTTCTCAACTCTTTGTGCCAAGCAAATGTTGGCACAGGAGACATTCTGGGTCAAAATTTGTAATTTCTCCATTAGTGAATAAATGGGTTATGCAACAATTTCCAGTCACCAGCCCAACAGTCTTTTTTCCAAATATGTTGGATTGTCTTTCTTCCTTTGATAACATGTTCCATTTGACTGTATATTTCAAGAGCTTTGCATGCACCATGTGAGATTTATATAGATATGGAGCAACTTGAGATATAAAGCTCTGTTTGTCCTTTTTCTCATCTTCTTTGAAAATGAAAGGTAAACAATTTAGATTATAGCTAAAAAAAATTAGAGCCAATCTTTAGATAAAACAATTGAACAATATGACTGTTTTCTTTCCCATTCTAATATAAAAGTAGTACTGCAACAAAAAGTTCTATTTATGAACTTTTCTCCATTTTCATATCTGTCCTTAAACATCTGATCTCATGATATTTCATTCAAGAGTCACCAATGTCTCTCACTTGTCAGTCAGTCATGATTTTAATTATTTTCAGTGTGAAATATAAATACAAGGAGCTAGAAAGTTCCATATGGAAAGAAGCTACATAATTCCTGAAAGACTTAAGATAATATTATACTGAAAAGATAATACGAGCCTGTGATAGTAAAGTAAATACTTAAGTATATTGTATTTCATTACTTTTGTATATATGTATTATTACTTATTATGAATGTATTTGTATATTATTAGCTCCCCAAATGTGCTAAGCATTCTCCAAAAGTACGGAAAGACACAATACTTTCCCAAAGAGGTTAAAATCTAAGTCCATGGGCCTGATTCTTAGCTTCCTTTCATCTTGTCTAGTTATGTTTACATCTGCTTAAAGTAAGTGAAAAATGGGTGGAAAAATGCTATCATTTTGATTTGCACAAAATTACATATTGGACCAAATCCATATCTCAAGCATCATTTGTTATGGGCAGTGCTGCTGGTGACATCAATAGTGAAGGTCACCTAATATTTTCTGTTATAAGACTCTGTTTTCAGCTGGTTATAATTTTGCCAAACATAAGTCATTTGGGCTGAGATTTTTCTATGCTAGATGTCTGTCTCAGGCTAATTTAAAAAAATCATAAACAAAAATGACTCAGCAGTTGCATAGAACAAGTTCAGGACAAACGAAATTGTTTTGTCCAGGCTAAGACATTTTTACAAGTATTTTACTGAGAAGCTCTAATGCTACCTTTCTATGTGGCGCAGACATGAAAGTTGGCATTGGAATAACCCTGTGTAAGGGATGTTTCTTTTGCAATCACCATGAAAATCACCCAAATTTGGCCAACTTATAAATCTCTTTAAAAGTTGCAAGTGACAAAGAGTCCTGTGGCACCTTATAGACTAACAGAAGTATTGGAGCATAAGCTTTCGCGGGTGAATACTCACTTTTTCAGATGCATGAGATCCAGATCCAGACTAATACCATACTTGACACCATGCAAGGCACTACATTTAGCCGTATGGAGTGGAAATCCATCAACCTCATGAAGAAACACATGCATCCGACTAAGTGGGTATTCACCCACGAAAGCTCATGCTCCAATACTTCTGTTAGTCTATAAGGTGCCACAGGACTCTTTGCCACTTTTTACAGATCCAGATTAACATGGCTACCCCTCTGATACTTTAAAAGTTATGGTTCATACTTGCTTAGTAGAAGATGGTTAGTGTTTGGCAGCAGTATCCTCTGAAGATTCTGTCAGCACTGTATGCTGTATCACTTCACAGTTCCAACACACTGACCAACCTGTATGTGCACCATCGCCACCAAGGGACTGAGCATGCTCTATCCTGGAGCTGAGTGGCACTTTCCTTGCAATCACTCCTTCTGCCAGGAGCCAGTCTGGCCCCAGGCACCAGAAATGAGACCTGAAGCTGTCTCTTCTTTGCTTTCAGTAACCCCTACAAATGTCTAGGCAACATGGAGAAGAAGGCCTGACTCGAATGGAGAAGGGTTAGGAAAAGGATAGCAATGGAATAAGAGTGACAGGAGAAGGGGGAAGGGGTTAGGAGCCAAGAAGGGAAGAACAACAGCCAAAGTGAGCAGGTAAATTGCAAACAAAGGTACTGTGCTTTGAATATGTTAAGGGCTATAAAATGTTGAATACTGTGCAAACCCCAGACAGAGGAACCTCAAGTTGGGCACCCAAATTAGTGAGCGTTTGAAAATTTAGCCTTAATCTCAGTGTCTCAGATCCCCATCCATAAAATTGGGATAATAACTCCATTATACTTCACAGGCATATTATGAAGATAAATTCATTGCTGTTTGTGAACCACTCAAATACTCTGGTGATGAGCCCCATAGAAAAGCTTATAAGTACATTAATAAATCTGTATTTAGTGCAGGATTTGAATGGTATATGGTATATAAGGCCTGAGGCAACACACTGAATGATAAAGATAAAAAGAAACACTGAACCCATTCAATGAGCACCATCCCTCTTGTGCAGTGAATGGGACAGAGGTTCTGTAGGAAAAAAATGTGATCATGTAATTTAAGATTGTGTCATAATGCAGACAGCTGAGGGGAGGCAGAATGTCAGGTTGCATTGGCAGCCTAGTTCTGTTATTTTGTAACTTTTGCTTGACTTGACTTTGCAGCCTTAATATATTTCCCTTCTTCCCCTTCCCCCTAGCCCCATGTAATACTGCAGATCTTTTAGCAGTTCCACAAATGGTTCGGCTGTAGGTTTGACAAAACTTGAAATGGGAGATACCATTACTGACGGCAGCTGTGTAAATCTTACACAGCCACACAGCACCCTTCTCTGAGGAGGGGAGGTCATGCCTGTTTCCCAGCTGAAAACCTTGCTATCAGTAATTTAGAGGTGATGATAGGGAGAATTCCTGCATCTGTCACAGCTCCAACAGGAAGGGAAGCATGGAGCTTATACTGCCGCATAGCCATCTGGATTGCAGATTGGGCCGAGAGAAAGAGAGAGATTGATCTCTGTGTGTGTTGTTAAGGTAAGAAAATTACTTACTCTAGGCCCAATTCTAGTGAGTAGCATTTATGCTAGATAGTATCCATATTATCAATGGGACTACTTGAGTAGGGATGAGTAAATCCTTATTGTAAGCAAAGGTTGAAAAATACCAGGGGCTCAGTGGCAACAATGTTTGCAATCTGATCACTGGGGTAATATTGTCCGGATAAACAGAAATAAAAATGGATATACTAATTCAATTCTAAGAAATTCAGAGCACGAGGTGTGTCTTTTATGTGTTTATACTGCATTGAGCACAATGGAGCCTCAGTTGTTCTTTGGGGTTTTTAAGAATGACTGCTACTGATTATATTGCTGGCATTTGATTATCTTCTAAGGCTTTGTTACACTTACTGCTCAAAATGTAAAACTGACCAGAAGTCAGCTTAAAGAACAAAAGAAAATATAGTTGTCTTTCACCTTTCATCTTTATGCTCTAATGAACCTTTTAAACTGTCTTTATCTAGTTCCCATGGTTGTAATTATTTTGAGTTTTTTGAGTGAGAATTACACCACATTTATACTGTGTTACCATTTAGTAATGATGCACTAATTAGCCCTTTGTCCCGGTCCTTTGTCAAAAGCATTCCAAATGCAAGATGAAGGGTGGCAGCATTATTGTGCTGACAAATACCAGATTTTAACTCAAAAAGTTGATATGAGCTTCTCCGGGTCCATCCTGGGGCAGCCCAAAATTGAAGCAGTCAATGAAAATGATATGTTCAGGAATTTTAAAGGAAAAAGGGCGCCGGGAGGGGGAATAGCAGACTGCTCCTCTGTGAAAGAAGTGTTTTGTCCAGCCTGCTAAAATGAGCTAATTGTTGGTGTGTGGAGCTGGCACAAGTCCAGAGTTTTCAGACCTCACATTTTCTTAGCTTTTCTTTGTTTGATATACTTTACAGTATTTCTAACTGGTATGAAGATTTCTAACATCCTTCTTGTGTCGAAAAGGACAATAATGTTATTATTTTCATTATTAAGTGAGAATAATATTTTGTGACTCATTTTCAGAGAACAAGGGAAGGTTCCGCATACTTCAGCCCATGTGATGATATAGTAGATGCTGGATTAGAATCAACAGACTTTTGGCTTGAAATTAAGAGATCTTTCGTCTCTGTGTTTTAAAATTAAAATTTACATTCAGCACTCCTCCCTTTTTTCCTGCTGAGACTTCTCTCTCTCACTTTCTCTCCTTCACAGTGAGTCACAATCAGGCATACACCGTTAGGACTATTGTGGACTCTTTCTTGCTTACTTGTTATTATTTTTATTTTCATTTCAGTAGCACCCAGAACCTCAGTCAGGTAGAGGGCCTAATTGACCAGCTGCTTGTAAAAAAACACTGAAAAAAAGTATTTATAAACATTTATGTTGACAAAAGCCACAAATATATTTCAGTGGTATTCATGACCCTTTTTACTATTTTTCCAGGGACATTCCTTGAAATAACTTTGTACATAAGGATTTGTGCAAAGCAAAAGTCTTGGGATTCTTCAAGCAAATATGATTTCATGTGAAGGTTCATGTCATAAGTGTTCACAAAACCATCTTGGAATTTCTTGATTTTCCTCCTCTGTTTATAAAAGTTTCTGTCATCCAGTCAGGCAGAAGAGACAACTGAAACTTTGTGATACACCAGGAAGAATAATGTATATGAAATATTGAAGATGTAATCAAAGTAAATAGTTCATGGACAACCCTGAGGTTGAAATATGTTCCCACAAAATATTTTTTGAAATATTGTGAATAGCCATAACATTTGCAATAATCCAAAGCCTGTTTCTGACTAATTCAGAAACAGAAAACTGCAAAACACACAAAGGATAAGATTTGCAAAGGATCTCAGCATTTGCCTACCTCCACTGTCATTTGAAGGCAATGGGAGTTTCAGTGGGAAACTTTTGAAAATCTTGAACTGAACAAATTATTTGCTAAATACAATACACTCAGCTGTATTTGTAACATTCAGAGATTTAATAAGTAATCAGTTACCTGCAACCAGATTTTTGTGTGGCATACACTGTTATTTGTATTCAGGAACAATTGTAGTAGTAAAGAAATTTACAAGTGAGTTATTTTTGTTCATCCATCAAAATTTAGTAGAAACATAAGACATGCCATATTAGAAGAGAACCAAATGGTCCCTTCATGCTGCTGTCCAAATCCCACTGGATAAAAATAATCTTGTTCACTGAAATGTGAATTGACAGAGTGTCATAATACAGTTCTAATGTGAATCTTCAATTTTAAATGCCATTGCATTAAGAGAGGTCATGGTTTAATAGTTCATTAATATATTCCTTGAGTGTGCATAAATGTCTTCAAACACTGAAGCATGTATTCATAAACCTCATAATTTGTATAATCTTGAAAGAATTTTGTCACATCTTTAACCGTATATTGAATTTGTTTTTTCAACAATTTTTATATAAATCTTAAGAATGGGTGCTTTCTATACTATCCTGCTGCTGTGGAAAATCATTTCTACTATAAAGATAAGATAAAATAGTGAGGAAAAGTTATAGTCAATCCTGTTCTCTACTAGCATCAATGAAGCACATAACCCCCTAGTACTCGTTTTTACTTCTTATACTTCTGTTTCTGTACATGTTACTTGGCAGTCAATATGTATTTTTTTCTTTCACTTTTTATTACAAAACAGTCCAGGTTTGTAGGTTTTGCAGTGGAAAAAAATTTGAAAGTGGCTGGTGAACAAATAGGGGCTGGTGATAGACCAATGAGATACTGTACAAGTAAGACAGGACAGGAGCTGTGTCCCAAGAAGCCAAGAAGAAAGTGAGCTATTTTTAACTTAAAAAATAGTCAAACAAGGTAGAATTAATTATTATTAATTATTATTATTATTATATGTCGGGGCATATTTCTGTGGTCCACTGACACATGCATTGGTAAGTTGCAAGTCTACACATCTTCAATCATTAAGGCCTGGCTCTGAATCCCTGTCATTCTCTTATCATATCTTATTCTCATTAGGAAGGAGAGACCACATGCTGACAAACTGAAATCCCACTTGAAGACTGAGCATACTATTTTACAACTGAACTTGAAACTGTTGAGTTTCATGTCCTGCTTTTGACAAGCTTGTTGTATTTTTAAAATGTTTATTTAATTCCCCAGTGGTCTTTAAACCTGTTTTCAAAGCCATTTAGTTAGGAGATGTTTTTTAACATATTGTCTCTTGCAACAACAGTTTCAAAGAAGGGAAAATATTTCTTGAAACTCAAAAGATTTTTGTTAAACCCCAAATCAAATAAGCCCCACCCCCAAATGTTCCGAAGGTTTCACAACTCCTCACTTAACAGCTCTCAATTTTGCTGTACCAAATTATATGCAGTTCCTTTCATTTCAGAATATATATTGTATGCTATAGCTTCCAGGCTCTACTGGTGCACCAGCTGAAGTCTGCTCTTTTGCCATTCACCTGCACTAGTGGAGGAAGAGACCATAGGGAACATCATGCCATCCCTTCCCACACCATAGTTGTACAGGATTATAATTCAAAACCAAGAGAGCACCAGGTTGAGGGTCCCGCTACTACCCAGGCACAGTGGTGCCAAGGTACTTCATTAGAAGCATGATCACAGCTTAGGGTGTGATCAGAACTTTGATACTCTGATGATGCATGTAATAGAACAACCTAACATAGATCAAACACATACTTCCCCCAGCCATTGTTGTGCAGCCAGCACCAGGCAAAGCACTATGTTTCTCCTTTCCAAAGAAGCATTTCCATTCAGCTGTCCTGAAAAATGTGCCAGCAAATACTTTTTTGCTGGTATAACTACACCTACATTTGATCATCCGCAGATATTAAAATGTCATAAAAAATCACCCCTGGCAAAATTTCTAGTGTAGGTCTGGCATTACTATTTATTTTAAAAGCTAAGACTGGAGAACACTTGAGAGGCCTCTCTGTGTCCCCTTACCTGGCTATTTGCATCCCTCCATGACAATGTGTCTCACACTTTGGGAAACACTTCTAAAGTAAGTTTATAGTCATAGAAGTCAAATCTTTTTTTCTGTTGAATTTCTTAGGTGTATAATTGGCCACATTCTGATCCACTTAGTCCCAGTGCACGGAGTAGTACCATTGGGGTCTTTAGGAATACATGAGAGAAGTAAGTTCCTATTCAACTTAAATGAGGGTGGCAGAATCTGGCCCAATATGAAGCTGAGGGAGAATTATATGAATATAGTATCCATGTCAATCAATCCATGACAATACCTTTCTACACTGAACACACGAGAACCTTTGTCAAAAAATTGGGTAGAGCTAGGTGCAAAAAGAGGAAAAAATAACTAAACCAATTTTGATTTTTTCCAGACCTCTTTATATCATGGAATGATAAAAAGACCAGCTCTATAATTTATCACAAATAAGAAATATTTCATTAAAATTTCATTGGGAAGTTTTCTTGATTTTTATTTTATTTTATTTTAATTTTTTTCTGAAATTTCAAACCTCAAAAAAAATAATAACCAACTCTATGGAATGTGTTGCATTAGTAGTAGTTTTCCTGCATAAAGTTTAAGACATTAAAATAAATTAAAATTTTCAAAACAGAGGGATGGGTTACAATTTAATTAAATTACCAGCTAAAGTGCAGATTAAACCACCCTCACACGCCTTGGGTGACACTGTACTATTATTTTGTAATGGAACTACTAGTGAAGGAAGGCACTACTCAAAGTAATGGTACTAGAACCTGGGTTACAGGACAGAGAACAAAATAAATGTATACCCTCCAGAACAAATTGTGATCCCCTTATTTTTATTCTCTAGAAGTTATTCACACGAGTAATACCTCTGAATGGATGGATGTGCTCATTTGAGAAAGTGCTCATTTACTTAATTTTTTGAGAAAAGGAGTTACAGTCTGGCCCTTAATGTATAATGTGCTATGACAGGCTATGAACCTGTTAGCTTTTTACATACACTTTATAAAAATGGATTATCATTCTCTTTTGCCACATAGTGTAATGATAATCACCTGGATTTCTTTCATAGTACTGTGGGGTGATTCTGTGCAATATTTTCTAAACTGTAGCAACAGAAAATGTTGAATAATTCTTTGCATAAAGATACAATATTTCATAATTTAGATAATGGTATTGGAAATGTTTAAAACACTAGGGATATTTTAAGGGCTCAGAATGCTTTATTTAATAATTGGAAAAAAGGAAGGGGAAGGGTTTATTTATTTATTTAGGGAAATTAATATGCTTTTTGACAAAGAGATTTCATGTCTCATGTCTCATCACTATCTTTTCCTCTATATAGAGTATTTATTTAATTTTAAAAGAGTTACTTGAGACAAAGGATTTATTAAAAACAAACAAACAAAAAACCCTAACAAATATTGTTTGGGAGTGTTCTTTAACTATTTACAATGAATTTAAACTGTAGGTAGTTCATCTAATTGATGAATACCTAATTGGGTCCTAAGAGACCCAATTAGGTCTAACTGAACCTCATGAGAGAACAATTAACTTCAAAGAAGTATGTAGAAGCAGGGGACTGGCAAACCATCAGGTGATTTAAAATGCAGACTAATAAAGCACCTAGGTAATTATGAATAAAGTGAAGTCTTTGCAGAGGACTGAAATTACAGTGTACACTAATTTAACACTGGCACTTTAAGTTTATATTAAACAGAGGCAAGAGATATCTGTGTGACCGCACCTCCTGCCTGTTAATAGGTTAAAGCCCTAGTCCTTCTGTTGGGTGAACCCAATAGAAGATTTCAGAAGAAATTGTGAACTAAAGCTTGTATATTTTCTGCTGTGGGGTAAGGGTAAAAGGGTTCCTGTGTAGGCAGGTGAATGTGACTGGATGGTGAGAGACCAAAATAACTAAAAACAGAGTGCATGTTATAGGATCTTCTACGTCAGCAATTTTCAAACTTTTTCAGCTCATTCCCCTCCCCCTGCCCCTTAAGTTACAATTTTGGTTGTGCCTCCCCCCAGGTTCAGACAGGCTGGGTGGCCCGCAGAGATGAGTCAAGGGATAGAGGTGGCACTACCTTCCCGAGCCCTGCCAAATGAGGGCTAATGGCCAAGCCACCTGGCATTGCTGCTCACCCCCCTCCCATGTTATTCAAGGCTCCCTTGAAAACTCTGTTCTAGCTAGAAAGAGAATGTGAATGTAAAAGTGTGTAGTGATAGGTTGCAGTCTGGAGGAGGAACAGTGATGTAAGAATTGGCAGCACAACAATATTATGTATTACATAGTAATATAGTTCAATATTTTCAAACTTGAGCACTGAAACTTGAACTATCAACATCTATATATAGGCACTACAATTTAAACAGCCTTACTTTAGAAGTGCTGAGCCCCCACAGCTCCCCTTGAAGCCAATGGTAATATAGGATACTGTGAAAGTGTGTCTCACCCCTTGAAGTGTCAACTTGGAGTTCACAAACAGAACAGAGTTAAGGAGACTCCATGCTCTACTCCAGTGACCCATTTCAAAAGGAAAAGGATATTTTGGGGGTGGGTGGACAGGCAGCAGTGGCATCCCACGCAAGTGGTGTTGAACTCTTTCCAGATCTGGTGGGCTGGCCTGACCAGACAGAGATACTTTGCTTGAACTTTTAGTTTGGAGATGTGACCCTGAGTCCTGAGGTAAGAGCCTTTGCTCTGTTGTTCCATGTCCTCCTGCTCTAGAGCTTCATTAAAGGAGATCTTTTGATTAGTTTGTTATGTCTTCTCATTGCCCTGATCCATACAAGTGGGTTGGCTGACTGACAGTTGTAGGAAGGTAAAGTGCAATTCACTGGCAGTACCATACTGGGCCAAAAAGGGGTTCCATAGGGAGCCCCATCCCTTTACAGATATTAACTTATGACTCCAATGTCTTCCCTAGGTCTGTCTTTTTAGTAGCCATAAGACGTATATTATGCAGATGCTGACATTTACGCTGGGTAAGTAGGGTTAAGGTGATTTCTCCTTGGTAGCCATATTGGGCTCTGCGGAAGAGAAAAGAACCATTTTTTTCCGTGCTGCCAATAAACATATTACTCCTGACAATTGCACATACCAGTGAAGGTGGGGGGGGGAAGGAAGAGTGCACGTGATGATACACAGGAGAAAACAGATCCGCACACATAACAGAATCTAGATGAGAGCACTGGATTAGATTAAATTTCTCTTTTTCTATTCCCTTTCTCCCCTACCTCCAGTTAGGGGGAAAGGCTCATTTACTGCTGTGCTCCTCTCTCTGCATCTTTCACTGTTCTTTGCTAGCTTCTCTCCAGGAAGCAGCATGAAACTGATGTGAGGCTGAGAAGCCTCAGAGCAGCAAGAATATCTCCTGGAAATTAAATAATAACAAAAAAAGCTGAGAAAACTTGTTTAATAGAATTCAGTAAAGAGACTGAAAAGTGGCTGCTGCAGGGATTTTTTTTTCCTCTTGGCCTCTTTTTGTTGATGGTGCTGCCAAAAACGGAATTCCCTAAATGTGATGTGCAACCTCGTTTATCTTTTTACACTGGAACTCTTTTTTCCCAATTTGACACAGCACTATTTCAGAATATATATATCTGTACATCAATTGCAAACTTGAGCACCTATTTAGCAGTACTATAGTATTAGAGCTGTTATATAAGCCGACAGTGCTTGAGGTTTCATCTATACGGACTGCAGAATGGAAGAGTGGGTTCCATTGAGATGCTCAATAGGGCTCTATCACATGTACCTTGCTGTCAAAGCCAATGAGTTAAAGACCCACAACCCAGGACAGAATTTCAAAAGGCCACAGCTTCTATTAAAGCATCTAAACAGAATGCCCAAAACTGAGTTGCCAGTATGAACTTTGTTTTATTTTATGTTTGTCGGTTTTCTGCTTGGACATAGCAGATAAAGTAGTTTCTGAGAAAACATCGATAGCCTAGGTGTATATTAAACATTCACTTTCTGTGATGTGAGCAAAGAAACATGTGATATCAGATTAAAGAAACCTCCAAAATTATTCAAGTTGTAATCCATAATCTGAAGCTAGTACCATCTCCCCCCACTACAAAGGGTGAATATATTTAATCATTTATACCGATATTGGTACTTTTTCTAATCAAATTAAATAGCCAGAAGTAGGACTAATAAATCTTCCACTATAAGTGAGTTCACTATGGCCCATGAACAGAACACACACATACACTAAAAAACAAAAACCTCCTCTATCTAGCTGCTTCATTCTTGGCTGTGCTGATCTGTTTTAAGAAATAAGAAAATAAAATCTCAAATACATAATGGAATTTCAGAAGTTGTTTATTCTGCGCAAACAATCAGAAATATCGTGTGACATTTTTGAAAGTCTACATTGAAATATTCAGGCTAGGAAGAGACAAGGTGGGTGAGGCAATTTCTTTCATTGGACTAACTTCTGTTGGTGGAAAGGACAAGCTTTTGACCTTCACTGAGCTTTTCTTCAGGTTACTGCAAACAATACTGCAAACAGGGATAGAAAAGTCTATTCTGTGAATATGCACCATACACCACTTAGAAAGCAAATATCCTCAGTTACTGTATACAGATACCATGTGATGTCTAGGTGGTCTATACAGTTGAATAATGGATAAAGAAAAAATAATCAATTTTCCTAGTTAAAAAGCAATAAAAATATATATTTTAGGCTACCTTTTTTAGTGCTGAGTAGTTTATTTACAAGAATTGCTAACTTATTTTTTCTACATGCAATTTTTTTTTCTTTTCATGAAAAAATCCTCTTTTTAATACTGTTTGTGACCTCACAAAGTCCACATTCGGATAGTGATTTTTTTGGGGGTGGGGGGTTTAATTTAACATATTTTGTGTCCCGGCATTTTGAGACTACCTTAAGGTAGTAAAGAAGGTATGTGAAGACATAATAATCAAGTAAACACAGCAACATATATATAGACTCTATTTTCACATAATAGATTTGCAAATAATCATTACCCCACTTTTCTATGCATTTACTGCCTTTCTCAAGGCCCAAGAATTCTGTGGAAGTACTCCCATTGACTTCAGTAGACTTGGTAGCTGCTCTGAGATAGATAATGTTGACTATGTCTTACTGAAATAAAAGAATATGTCCCTGCACCATAGTCTATGTGAGCCTGGCTAAACTGATATCTCAGCATGGAATGCAAAGATGGACAGGCATATTCCTCTGTTTCATCTGTAAAGGGTAGCTCAACACAGCCTAATGAAGATTAAAGACCTAAATCAGTATTCAGCAATAAGTAGGCAAATGCCTTCATTTCACTACTTGGCTTCATATAATAAGATACAAGAGCTGCCTCAGGACAAGCTGCACTTAATGTTCCTAATACTGCCATTCTCAGTACTTAGGAAAAAAAAGAGGAGGCCTTATTTCTTCTTTCATTAGAGCTGATGTTTTGGAATTCTTGGAAAGGGAACTATCATCTTCATATGGTTTGGTAAGGACAGTGAAATTCAAAGCCCAACAGAAGGAATTACTGGCACAGAAGTTAGTTAAATAGTGTTAGTTGCTAATTGCACTGAGCTCTTGTTGTGGAATGGCTGAACAACTGTAAGTTTAGAAAAGTATCCTTTATTCCGTGAATGCTATAACATATTGGAACTCCAGTCCACACAAAATGCAGCTACTCAGATCATCTTCCTTCCCTTTGATCAGTTAATATCATCTGCTCTTTGAATCCCTCCGCTTGTTCCCTCTTTTCCCATTGCATCAAGTTTGAGGTCCTTTTCCTTGTTTTTAAGCCTCAACATCCCTCCCTCCCTTCTTATCTAACTTTACCACTTATTGAAGTGTCACCACTGCAACACTGGGCCCATCACCTGCACCCATCATGACAGCCTAAAATGACTTCTTCCATATCCACTGCCACTATCCATCTTTTACATTGCCCCTAACAATGGCACACCCTTCCTGAGGTGATCATAGATTACAAGGCCAGAAGAGACCATGGTAATTATCTATTCTGACATCTTACATAACAAGCCATAGAACTTCCCCAAAACAATTCCTAGAGCATATTTTTTAGACAAATCAACCAATCTTGATTTTAAAATTGCCAGTGATCAAGAATCTACCACCACCCAGGTAAGTTGTTCCAATGGTTAATTACTCTTATTGTTAAAATGTGCACAGTATTTCCAGGTTCAATTTCTCTAGCTTCAAGTTCCAGCTACTGGATCCTGTTATACCTTTCTCTGATAGACTGAAGAGCTCATTATCAAATATTTATTCTCCATAGATTCTTAGAGATCATAATCAAGTCACCCTGTAGCCTTCTCTCTATTAATCTAAATAAATTGAGCACCTTGATCACCATAAAACATGTTTTCTAATCCTTTAATTATTCATGTGGCTCTTCTGAGAACCCTTTCCAACTTAGTCAACTTCCTTTTTAACTTGTTGACACCAGAATTTGATACAGTATTCCAGCAGTGGTTGTACTAGTAGAGGGGTCGGAAACCTCTGGCATATGGCTCACCAGAGTAAGCTCCCTGGAGGGCCAGGCCAGTTTGTTTATCTGCCACATTGGCAGGTTCGGCTGATCACAGCTCCCACTGGCCGCAGTTCGCCGTCCCAGGCCAATGGGGGTGGAGGGAAACTGCGCCCAGCACATCCCTCATCCCATCCATTGTTAGGATTCTTTTTGTTCCAAGTATTCATGAAAAAAACCACTTATTTTTATTGTCTTTAACTTTGTTGGTCATAGATTTCTCCTTTTATATCTTTGCTTCCCTTATAATTTTCTTCCAGTTCCTAGCTTCTGATTTACATTCATTACTATCAACTTCTACTTTCTTCCATTTGTTATTGTTGTTTAATTTCAATTTTTATATCTGTCTTCACTTCCTCCCAAATTCAGGTTGTTTTATTTAAAAAAACAAACAAACCCACAATATGTACGTCTTCCTCAGTTGTGGGATGGTGGATTTTTGGACATCTAATAAGGTGTTCTTAAACTATTCCCAATTATCATTCTTGTTTTTTTATGATTAAATTCTTTCTCCAAGATGAATTGGATCACAACTGTTTTCTGCTTTGTGAAACTGGCCCTTTTAAATCACCAGGTATATGTGTGTGTGCATATATGGTGGTTGAAGCATGGAACCGGTACTCAGGAGACCTGGGTTCTATTTCTGATCTGTGGGACCTTGGCCAAACCACTTAGCTTTTCTGCTCCTTAGTTCCCCACCTGTAAAAGTGGAAGAGAAACATTCCCTGTGTCATGGTGCTTTTGAGAGATTCATCCGTTAATATTTGTGAGATGTGCTGATACTACTGTGATGAATCATAATAAACAGTCTGCAAATAAAAAGTGTGTGTATAAAAACAAACACAAGTGCACAACTTTAGGAGACCTCTTCCTGACTCTGAGTGTAAAGGCCCTCTTTCTGACTGACACAGATTTAGGCCCCACACCTACAAAGGGACTGCTTGTTTGAGTCCAGTCATTTTCATGTGTAAACATTTCCAGTATCAGACTCTTAATGAGTGACTAAGTCACCCTTCCCATTGCCACTGGTAATGTTATAACTTAAATAGATGCTCTGATAAATAAAGGAACACATCACCTAAAGGTCAGCAAAAAACTCATTTTTATTGTATTTGTAGTTGTTGTTCCTGAAGAGCAGTAATAAATATAAGATGGCTCTTGCCACCCCTATTTTTGATGGCATTCTATTAAGGTTGTCTATTTATTCTGTGTAAATCCATATACAAAGTCAAAAACACATAGCACATCAAAAGATATCTTGCCTGCAAGTTTACCTAAATCTCACCTCCAAGCTTTGTCACGGTGTCCTTTAATATCTTTGGTTGCTTTAAAAACATCTCTAGCTGTTTCTTCTACTCATTTATATTATTTGCGTCACTGATCTGACTTGGCACCTTAGTTCATATTTATGTCTACTTCAGTAGATTAGTCTCTGTCTGAATTTCCTCTTTTTTGATTGTCTCATATATTTCTAGGAGTGCTTCAGTCTGAACAGTTTCTTATCTTACTTTATCAAAACTTCATATGCCTCTATTTAGGTCATCCAAAGAGAATAAACTCAACATCTTTACCATTCCCTCATAATATAGCTGAAATATATTACTATTGGTTTATTTTATATGCCATCCAACGTCCTTATAAAAAAGGTTACTAGAAGGAACTATGTGTATTATTCTAAATAAGTGCTAAACATAACAAGTACCTATTATAGTAGCAATAATTCTTTTAATTTGTATTATATCCCTCTGCTTACTCATCCTTTGATCCTGTTTACCTTTTTAACTATACTATAAAGTGGATAAACAATTTCAATATTTTTTCTACAATAACTCCTACATGCATTTTCTGGGATAATATGCTGCATGCCTGTTCCATTTAATGGACACACACACACACACACACACACACACACACACACACACACACACACACACTTATCCTTCTCCCCAGGCTTAATTTGTCTGTATTAGACTGTGTGAAATATATATGGCACAATCACCCCAAAGTCCCGAATCCTGACTATGACTGTCTTATTCCTCATCTTCATATATCTTCCAGGTTCAGTTTCATTAACATAGTCTATTATCTTTGTCTCTCCCTTTCCTAATTGGAAATTGCATCTGGTCAAGTGATTACACCAGAAGCTTGGAGGCTCTTTGATTGAAAACAAGGGACTGACCCTCTGTCTCACTATAATACTTTGGACAAAAATTACTTCATGATTCTACATCCAATCATGTAAACTAGATACTGGGAAAAAGTAAGAACTCACAAAAAATAAATATTCTGGACCTTTCTTGGTTAAATGCTTACATTATACAGACAACACTCTGAGTAGATACATAATAAAGCACAAAACCAATTCCTAAGTTATGCTACGTGGTAATCTTTCTGGCAAATTGATATCCCTTTGTAGAATGACACTCTTTCCCATTATCTGTTTTCCACAGAATCCATTGTCTTGCCCCTCTGCATCTTGATGTCATCTAACCTGTAATTCGTAAGGTTCCAAATGATTATTTTCTTTGAAAAAAATATAACTGATACACCATCCATATAATTTATTTCTCATGCCTACATATGCACTAATAACTTAGATCTTCAAAAATTCAGATCTTGTACACCCATGCTGCATGCTGGCTGCCTGCCTGCAAAAAAAAAAAAAAAATTTTCTTCAAGATGTTCCTTCTCTAAGGAATCAGTTGTCCCCTCTGTGTTTGCATGTGAATGGAAGATAGATCAGGAGTTGAGTCATCATCCCTCTTTCGTCTAAGCACATTTCCCAAAATACCCTCAGCATACACCTAAAGGTATCATACACAGAAATGTTTGATTTTATATAATATATTACATTACTACCAATTATATTGTAAACCATTAATAAAACTCAAACTTATTTTGTCTCCTTTGTTTTTTTGTTCTTGCTCAAACAAATAATTTCATTCTTCGACAGGTTTCAGAGTGGCAGCCGTGTTAGTCTGTATCAGCAAAAAGAACGAGGAGTATTTGTGGCACCTTAGAGACTAACAAATGTATTTAAGCATAAGCTTTCATAGGCTAAAACTCACTTCATTGGATGCATGCAGTGGAAAATACAGTAGGAAGATTATCTATCTATCTATGTATCCATCCACAGACAGAGAACATGAAAAAACGGGTGTTGCCATACCAACTATAACAAGAGTAATCAGTTAAGGTGGGTTATTGTTTGCAGAAGAAAAAAAAACTTTTGGAGTGATAATCAGGATGGCCCATTTCCAACAATTGACAAGAAGGTGTGAGTAACAATAGGGGAAATAGTTCTATCCAGGGGACACCATCATGGGACCTAATCACATCAGACACACTATCGAAGACTCATTCACCTGCACATCTACCAATGTGATATTTGCCATCATGTGCCAGCAATGCCCCTCTGCCATGTACACTGGCAAACTGAACAATTTCTACACAAAAGAATAAATGGACACAAATCAGACATCGAGAATTATAATATTAAAAAACCAATCGGAGAACACTTCAATCTCCCTGATCACTCAATAACAGACCTAAAAGTGGCAATAGTACAACAAAAAAACTTCAAAAATGGACTCCAACAAGAAAATGCTGAATTAGAATTAATTTGCAAACTAGACACCATTAAATTAGGCTTGAATAAAGACTGGGAGTGGATGGGTCATTACAAAAAGTAGAACTATTCCTCCTACTATTACTCACACCTTCTTGTCAATTGTTGGAAATGGGCTATCCTGATTATCACTACAAAAGTTTTATTTTTTTCCTGCTGATAATAGCCCACCTTAACGGATTACTCTTGTTATAGTTGGTATGGCAACACCCATTTTTTCATGTTCTCTCTCTCTCTCCCTGTATATATATATATATATATATATATATATATATATATATATACACACACACATACACACACAAATATATATATATATATTCCTATTGTATTTTCCACTGCATGCATCCAATGAAGTGGGTCTTAGCCCACGAAAGCTTATGCTTAAATACATTTGTTAGTCTCTAAGGTGCCACAAGTACTCCTCATTCTTCATTTGACTTTCCTTTCCTGTCTTTTCCTAGATTTTCTTAATGCATACCTTTGACAAAGCTTTCCAAATCTACTCTTGCTCTCTCTTGCTCATTTTTTTTCTCATTGTCCTCTAGTCCTATCAGTCCATTCTCAGCTTCCATAGTCCCAGTAGGCCATCCAGCCTATGCCTGATCTCCCAGCTCCCCCAGCCCAACTTTAAACCCCCTATATCAATAATTGGCCAACAATCCTTTTTCCTTACCCTGGCCTCCCACATAGAATCTATGATACTTGAATACATGTTCTGCCTTCTCAGGTTGCTATTCATTTCCTCCCAGTCCCTTCTGAGCCACCCTGTTAAACCCCAATGAAAATCTGCACATCATCCCATCCTCTGACACTTGCCATACCCAGATCCTTCTTCTGGCCACCAATCAGACTACTCTCCAGGCACTTCCTGCAGCAAATAATCTCTCCCCTCCCATCTGTGCGAAGAAAATCAATCTTTCAACAATGCCATAATTCGCAACATTGTCTGTCTCTGTGTGTGTGTGGCACATGCTATGTCACATTATTCCATAAAATGCAATTATTTTAATCACTTAATTTTATTTTAATCATTTAATTTATGCAGCTTATCTCACTTCCTGTGGTTAGATCCAAAATAGCCTCTTACCAAGGCATTAATCCTGAAGTCTGTAAAACGTAATGGGAGGATTGGGTGGACCCAGAATGCCTGGTCAGGACTATATATTGTTCAGTATAAGGCATAGTGCAAAACTTATTCTCTAGTAGACCAACTTTGCATTTACTTCTCTTTGGGAAATCAACATATGTAGAAAAAGAAAATTTAGCACTAAAACCAGCAGTCTATATTTACTAATTTTATAAATCTGTCGCTTTTGTTTTCTGCATGGTTATGCCCACAATTAACCACACACATAAACACAAATGTCCTTGCCTTCTTGCAAGCCACTCAGAGCTGTAAAAAACATTTCCTAATTCACTGTCTCTAACAGCCTGGAGCGCTCTTGAAACATCCAGGAATTACCTGAACTCCTTTTATTATCTGTAGCTTCACTCTAAAATGCCTTTGCTTTGTCAGCCAAAATATTTTTATCATTTTTCTCTGCCAACTCAATATTATCCCAAAACAATCTTGCCACTCCTTTTCCTGATGTGTTTTGTCTCACTTCGGTAAAATTCTCCATCCTTTATTTTAAATCTCTAAGCATTTTCCTGATACATCCATATTTCTGCAATTCCAATAATATCAGACAGTGCTTGTGCAACAGCTGAGCAGAATAAAATTTCGGTTCAGCAATCTTGTTATGTTAACTATTCTATGAGCATTGGTATCAAATGTATTTAATTGTTTCCTGCTTCACTTTTTCTTCCAGTCATTTCCTACAATTATGTACCAGTAGATATGGTACATAATCTGGGATCTAGACAAAGAGAGAAAAAAGAGAAAATTGGTTCAATATTACAATTGCAAGGTTGCACTGGTGGCTTTTGGAATGCAATGTAATAAAATCCTTGCTCAGAGAATACACTATCAAACACTCTTACTGAAAGAGCAAGAAAAGACCAAATTTGCTACACTTCTTAGATGTTGCTACTCATCTTGTATTTCTTTCTCCCTCTTTCCTTCACACACACACACACACACACACACACACACACAAATTGGTTGAGAGCAAACAGAAATATATAAATCTGAATTTTGGGGATCATTGTATAACACTTATGGACCTCAGTCGCCAGTAAGCAGCATTGAAACTGGGACCTCTGGAGCCTAGTGCATGAGTCTCTACTGCATGAACTAAAACCAATATAGCCCTTAGCTAAGGTTGTAGCAGATTCATTAATCTCTAAGTGGTCTTGGTGCCACTACAGGGGACAGAGCACCACACCGAGGAGGTGTGTGGGTTACAGTTGCAGATTGTTATATAATACAGTGAGATTGCTGCCCAGAAACTAAAAGCAGTGTTAAGACAGGAGACTTATTAAAACATGGGAAGGGATGCACAGAAAGGGAAGCTTATCATTATACATCCCATGCAATGAAAATGTTGATAGATTTCTTTTTAGACATGAACAGAACACGTGTGCACATATACAGACATAGTTTGTTCTTCAAATCAACATTTGATAACAGCTCTCATACTGTGAAATCTGAGAGATCAATTTTCTTTTATAACAGTTGTAGGAAGTAATTGTCTTATTTCAGATTCTACTGTATGTTAACTGTTGACTTTTTAATGGCTGCCAGTGTACTTTCAGAGAGAGGGAGTCAAAGGGAAACTTATCATCCAAATAATTCTGTCCATTCTCTAGTCCAACCCTTTACTCTTTAGCCTTTGGGCTACTCTAAACTGCACCGCTGGCACTGATACCCTTAGGACCAACTGCCAGATGAGTATGGTCAGAGTACACTGAGCTCCAGAAACTCTCCCTATCCACCCCATTACATCCCCTCTCTGATGGAGACTCATAGGAGGAAGACATAGGAGTGGCTAGGATATGATGACTGGGATATGTGGTTGCTGGTGGACTCTTCTATGCTGTTGTTATCCCTAGCTAGGAATTTCTGGTCAGTCTCCACTCCCATTGCATCACCCAAGCAGTATAAAGGGAGGGGACTAGAGCGGAGAATCAGCCCTGTATGTTCTAACAAGCCAAAATGTTCAAAATGTGTGGTTTAGCATTAGCAGTAACAGCTTGCAGCAAGCAAAGTACTGTCCACTGACTGCAACTCTAGCAAATGAAGATCCCTATAATGGAATACTCTGCCCATACTTAATATTCTGAAAGGAGCAACATATTAAGTCAGATTCTTTTTTTCCATCCACTTACTAAAGAACCTAACATTCCTGAATAAGACATTCTTATTAAGGTTTTTCACCATGCTAGTTCCCCTTTACAACTGGAACATTAGCCCTTTTGCCATATCATAAAATTCAGGCACTAGACTGGAAAAGATTATTTGAATGGCAAAAAAATTAGATGTATATTGATATTCCAGGATAATCAGTAGTCTTTGGCGTTGCTATTGTTTTTATAATAATACATTTTGGACAGGTAACACTGTGTATTAATTTTCACCCTGAACGTTTAATAAAAGTATATTAATCATCTTTCCCAAGCAACACTGAATTCCAGGGCACATTTTCAGATTAACTTTTCCATGAACATCACCCCCAACATGTTTTATTTCAGACTTGCTCGAATTAGATGAACAGATTTAAAGCTAAGTTGAAGCATTTACATAGGCCCTAAAGCATAAAACACTGCTTCCTTATGCTTGTTTGCTTACTGCATTTATGAGGCACAAATTAAAAATAATGACTGCCAAAGAATGCTCAGTACAGCATACCTTTGCATTTTTTGCATGCTGCTTCTTTGCATCAGATATTAAGAGTCAGACAAAGAGTGCCTCTATTTTCTGAATTTAATTGCATTGAAGTTTGTCCCTTCAGTATGCAGGACCTTTCTGAATGATGGATCTTCTACAAGGTAGGCACTGTCAAATCTGTGGCCATGCCTGAATACACTTTGGCAATTTATTTCCTCCTTTCCTGGTGCTAATGTAATGAGCTACATCATAGCTGAAGTTCAGGAAGCTGTAGAAGCTGTTGTTTTTATCAGCACAGCATGTGCCAGTATTGAATGAGTAAACAATTTCTAAAGGTAAAAATTAAGAAAAAAATCAAAGCTGCTAGCTGTATTGATCGTTATACTCTGTAACAACATGCAAATAGATATGAAATCAGAAATATCTATACCAAGAGCAGTATCTCTACTATCTGTTTCACAGATGGTTTGCAATCTTTGTTGAATTTAATTATTTGGCAGAAACAAGGACAATAATAAAAAGTACATTTTATTTAAAAAAAATCTCTTAAAATATGTATGTAAGCCTTTTTTCATTTCTAGTTTATGGAGATAAACAGGTGTTGCTTTACTGACATATATTCTATTCTGAAGCTTCAAACTGCATAGTACTACATCAGGTTTTAAATACAACATATAACTGATCCCAGGAGCATATCACTGAGTTACCGGTCTCTTTTTCTTTATCTTCTTTCCCAAAAATAAATGAAATTCACACAATCCATTCATTAGTTTGAAACTCAAACATACTGTACACATATTTATGTTTAGTCTGATTGTTTTCCCCCCTTTACTTTTTAAAAAAAATATTATCATTTTCTTCAAGCATTAATAGCCTAAGTCTAGGGACTTGTTTATCTCAAATAAAACAAGTGTTAGTTATTTAGAAAATAAGTACTTCTTGTGGGCAAGGCTTGTGTGCCAGGCAGGAGAGGCAGAGTCTGTGTAGGGGCATTTTTAAGAGCTCATTTCCAGAGAGTGGAGAGGAACAGGAAAGTGAACTACTTGGAGATTTATAATACATCTGGCTCCCTTAGGTAATCAATTCTTCTAAGCAAATTAGGAAAATGAAGTTTTCTACCTGTCCAACAGGTTTTATTAGTTAATGTTCATCCTCTGTTTTGGGACTACTCTTCTACTATCAGGAAATCCAGCAATGCTCCAGAATTAAAAACAGTTAGAATGAGTGGGATGGCTATACAGCAGTTTCAGAGTTTGTCAGCTGGCACCTGAGTATTCATATTTTGTTGTATATTTTGTTGTATATTTTTTTTCTTCATGACACTAGTAAATTATGGCATGGAATGGAAGGTAGGAAAATATGTGGGGAGGACATTATACACCTAAAATGCATTTTGGGAAATTATTATATTTATAATTTGCATGTAATACTGAGTACTTGCGGTACTCAGAAAATCAGAAGGAAATCTGTGGCCAGGATTGTAAACAGTGGGTGGCTGAAATTGGACTCCTAAACCTTTATTTAGGCTTCAAAATATGTGGCTTGATTTTCAAAAGTATTCAGCACCCAGAAGTAACCACTGAAGTCCCATTCTCCCACACCAGTCAAATTCTCAGTTACCCATTTAAGTCAGGTTTAAGGTCCCTTGTGCCACTCTGGCAATACAAAGCACCTTCGGCAAGGCTGAGGACTTGGCCCTGAATACTCATTGGATATATGATACCTAGAAACAATACATATATTTAAATTATTAATTAACATGCACATTTTTGGCCATAGACATCATGGTGGAGGAAAAAAGAATTAGCTTGCTCTCTCAAGGTGCAACATACTTTATTTCCTTACCCAGTGGATGTGGAGGTGGAGGCACACAAGAGTTCTGGGATAGATAAACATGATTGAACTGATGGAATGGCAAACTATGGTTTGCATCAGACAACTGATTTAAGATGCTTTCATTTTAAATTCTATTCCAGGTTCAGAGGGAGTACACATGTATTTGTCATTGTGGCAAAGCTCTTGTTGTGCAATATGAATTTAAACTGTTCTTAGTGCACATCAAATCTTACTTTGAATTACCTCAGTACAATCTGCTCATGCTTATTATAACTTCCAGGAGTCAACAAATTTGTGTTCATATTCTCTGTGGTTAGCACCATTATAAATTCCGAGAAGATATAGATCCTTTGAATAGTAGTATGTCACAATATGCCAAATTAACTCACCAGTCCCCCACAACTGTCCCCCCAAAAGACATTAAGAACTACTGTCAGAAAAATCAGTAAAGGTTACTAGTGTCTCTGTAGCATTGTGGACTTATTACAGACTTCTTCAGAAAAGAACAGGAATAAGGAACTGTGCTGTGTTATGGCCCTGAGCTTCCTCAGTGATACAAAGGGAAACTCAAACATTAGTAGAGAGTTGGATTTTCTTTGGAAAGAGAATATCTATATTTGTTGAACAGAGCTGAATGCTTGGTTGTGAAAGCAAACCTGATAGTGCCTAAAATATTGGTGACATTTATTTGAAGAGAGAGAGAGAGAGAGAGATCCTTGGAAATAAATGAGATTGGTATAAGACCCATGAAGATATTCTGAGTAATTTCTTGTACTGAACACTGAAACTGCTTGGGAATCTCTGCTTAATTCTTCTAAGATTTAACACAGAAATTAGTACAGGAGATGTATTTTCTGAAAATTTCTCAAACTTCCCCTTGGATATGCACACCCACTCATTCTCAAACACATGCTCGGTTTAATAAAATAAGGATCAAATTATGGGCCTGCTAAGCTCCCTGTTGTTTTGGTCTTTTAATAAATTTCAGTTTCTTATTGGATTTGATTCTTCTCCTATTGAAGTAATTGAGAATGAATTTTTGCCTTTAACTTTAATAGAAGTAGAATTAAACTCCTAATATAATTTGAATAAGGAAGTTGTGTACAACCATATTTATTTAGTTCATATTATGGTAGGAACCTCTAAGATTGAGGTTGGGTTTCCGATTTCCCCGAGGAACAACTTCATTATGAACTAAGCCCTCCTCCTATTGAATTCCCACTGTCATCAATGGGGCTGGGATTTCAGTCACTCTGTAGCTGTCACTCCCAATGAAGCCACTGGGAATTTTGGATGGATATGAACAGAAACATCAGGCTCCAGAATGCTACATTAATAATAATTATTCATAATAGAGCTGCAGATTTTGCTCTAGAACATACTTCAGATTCTTGACATTAAAAAAATAAAAGATTTTTTTCTAGAAGTTATGGTTGCAAAGATAACTTTCCCAGCATGAAATGAGTGTAACCAGTACAATTTAGATTTCTGCCTAAGTTTGAATTCAACCTGAAGCATTTGTTAACTATGTCTTTATAAAATCTTCACAGCAAACTTTTGATATACGTAAGTAATTATTATTTTCATCTGCTTTACAATTTAGAAAACTAAGGCATAGAGGAGTTACATGAATTGTCCAAGCCTAGAAAAAATGTCAGTGTCATGGTCAAGAACAGAAATCAAAGTCAAGAACTACTTACTTCTCCTCTCAGGCCAGTAGAACAACCTGCTTTTTTCATTTCTCTTTCAAAAGTATACAAGAATTTAGAACGTTGTCTTTGAGGCTCTATTTAGGAAAGATCATTTATATGCGATCTGAAAAGCTACAAGGTAAGCACCCATTAATTCAAAAAACTGACCTCAGTGGAAATGTTGTTGAAGAAGGAAGGCAAGATCAAGCCCAACCATTCTAACACATATGCAATGTTACGTAAATAGCTTAGCCTGTATTGTAGAGTTCAATAAGAAACCAATTGCAGCAAATAAGCACATTATTACAGGCGTAATTTACAAGTTTCATGTTGACAGGCAAATGTATTTACAGTGAGATTTCCACAGGCACAAAAGGAAGTTAGATAACCAATTCTCATTGAAAGTTCATCACAACGGGGAACCTTGCTTTCCTTTGTGACTTTGAACATCTCCCTCTTACACAATTTATTACATACTTTTTTTAGGAAAAATCCCACTATTTTAGCTGATCAAGTCTCAATGACATCATGGAATGAATGAATGAATGAAAACCTCATGGATTAGTTTAAAAAATGCACCTCTACAGCATATGTATTGAGCAGATTCAAAGAGTAAAAATAATCTTTTTAAAAAAGATGAAATAATGTATTGTATCATACTCTATCACAATAAAGGGGAGACAAACTAATGTAGAATACAAATATAGGATTACATATAGGAAGGATAATATAGGATATAAGGAAGGAGCATTACATAGCAATAATAACTAATAATCCATCAGCAGATCATGAGACTTTTTAAAGTGCATCATCATCAGTTTCCTCTTCCCCATCAGGTGGTGCAAAACAGAGTGAGTCTTTCCTGCAGCATCTATGGCTTCTCTGTGCAGCAGGATGTGGTAATGGCTGAAAGGGAAGCCAAATCGAGGGAGCCGGGGAGGGGAGGGAATAGGCATCTCTTCGGATTTAAACAATGAAATTCTCCAGCTATTGCTATTCTATTTAGGAATAGCCATAGATCGGGGTCGGCAACCGGGCACGTGGTTCACCGTCCCAGGCCAATGGGGGCAGCAGGAAGCAGCACAGGCTGAGGAATGTGCTGGCCACACCTTCCTGCCGCCCCCATTGGCCTGGGACGGTGAACCGAGGCCAGTGGGAGCTGCGATTGGCCGAACCTGCCAACGCGGCAGGTACACAAACTGGCCCAACCCGCCAGGGTGCTTACCTGATGAGCCACATGCCAGAGGTTTCCAACCTGTGCCACAGATTCAATGTACAGGGGTGAAGAGAGGCACAATTATGGAGACAGAAGAGAGTAAAGAAGCTCTCACTCTTCGCTCAGCTACCTACCCCTCTCTATTACATTCATCAAAAGAATGGGACATTATTCAGTAGCAGAGAGAGACTTCCCCTATCTGCACCCCCGGAATGAGTTGGGGAAGAGTACCAAGACTGAAGTGGTGGAAAATGTTAGATTGGAGTTAACCCAACCAAACATAATCACAAATAACTTAGCTCTACCTTTGGGGAAAAAATACTCAGAAAGTTACCATTTTGATTAAAAACGAGAAAGTGATTTTTTGTTCACCATAATTAGAGACAAGTATGCACATCTCCTATGCCACACCAATGTCACCAAAAGCAAACAAAACAAAAACAAAAAAAAAAGAAACAGAAATGTGAGAAGGAATCTCCTAAAAATAACAATCTTCAGATGAATAATATACATTTTCTTTGATAACTGACTAAATCATATTTATACCATTAAAAAGTACACCAATGAAACATCTTTTCAGGTTGCAAATGTGCTTGCATGAGAAAGGAAGACTTTTGTTAACAATGTCATTGTGAAAGAAGTAGTGATGCATCTGAGGAAGTGGGTATTCACCCACGAAAGCTCATGCTCCAAAACGTCTGTTAGTCTATAAGGTGCCACAGGATTCTTTGCTGCTTTTGAAGTAGTGATGGAAGCAACTAATTCAAAAAGTTCCAAAAGAAGAAAGAAATTATATGTAGAACTAATATCATGCAACTGATGAAAATACGGCAGGTAGAGGAGTAAAATCACTGCCAGAAGATATTTGTTCGCAGTTTAAAAAGAATTAAATCAGCATGAATTTTTGACAAATCAATGTCATTAACATGGCTCAAATGGTGATATTTGTGCATATGGTATTTGAAATCAGCAGTACAAATGAAGACATTTTGATGACACTATTGTTAAAAAGGAAACAAGAGAGGAAGATAATTAAGTATGTTATTAAACGGAAAGTAACGATGACAAAACTGGTTTCTATAACAACAGATGGAGCACCAGCTCTGTTTGGATCCACAGCTTCATTGCTCATCATCAATAAGCACACAGAGGAAAAGTGACAGACTTGACAAATGTTAAGGGATTAGCGGTAAAAAATGTTAACTCCACTCAAGTCAGAGGCCTTCTGCATCAAAATCTATTTGATGAACTTGAGGCAGCCTGTGAAGATGTGATTCTGCAAAATGAGATGAGGTAGCTGAGCTACAGCAGAGTTTTGAAAAGGTGTTTTGATCTTTTATCAGCGATCAGAATATTCTTGGTATCAAGAAATGAAAAATGTGAGGAGCTTTCTAACAGGCATGATTCCTCGATTTTGCATTCTCGATCAACCTTACTGAAAAAAAGATGAATGAACCAAGTCAAGAATTGAAGGGGAAAGAAAAGGATATTACACACATGGTAAGTGTGATGAATCATTTAAAGTGAAGTTGGGTTTGTGGATAACACAGATGAAAAAGAAAACATCACAGTATCTCCAGTCTTTGGCCTTACAGTACTTCACATTACAGCGTGAAAACAACACAGAGAAATACAAGGAAAATAAAAATAAACTGACAAATACACAGAAGTGCTCCATGCAGATGTGTATGCTGATCACTTTAAAAAAAATAAAGCTTTAGAGAAGTTGAGCCACAGTGAAGTTTGGTTCACCCATTTCAAGACAGTTAGCATCAAGAGCTGGCTGGCAAGGTGAATGGACTGTTATATTTGAATAGTGATGCGTTGGAAAGGGAAATTGTCACTGTGCAAACTGTTATCATCTTGAAAGCCAGAAACTGGAAGGTTGAATTGTGAATATTACTGGACAAAAAGTCTCTAGCATTGCTGGCATTTTTTATGATTGTGAATGTTCTCTGTACATCAGTGCTGCTTTGCACTCTCCATAATGAAACCATAAATTCTAAATATTGCATACATGTGTGATGGGTTGTGCTCCCCACACTTGCCCCTGGAAGAATTAACATAGTTAGATTGGCCAATTAATTTATTAGTCTGCAAACTGAGGGAGATTTATGCTGAAAGAAAAGCTGTAATTCAGAGAAGCTTACCTGTGCAGGAACAGGTGGCGCTACTATAAAGCCAGGGAGCTGATAATAGAAAAGGGGTTCCATGGGAAGTTGTCTGCAGTTACTCCCTGGGAGAAAGGAGGTGTGTTTGGGACCATAGGGCCAGAATCCTGCAGATACTCTCTGCGAAGAGGGTATTTGGCCCAAGGCTGCCCAGAGCTTTTTGGGGGCCCTGGAGCAGGGTCCTTCACTCGCTCTGGGGGCCTCGGAAAAATCTCGTGGGGCCTGGGGCCCTGGAGCGTTTTCCACTCCGGGTCTTTGGTGGCAATTCAGCAGCAGGGAGTCCTGGAGTGGAAGGACCTGCCCCGAAGACCCACAGTGGGGGTCCTTCCGTCCAGGGACCAGCTGCCAAAGTGCTGGGTCTTCAGCAGCAATTCAGCGGTGGGGGCCCCTTGCTGCCGAAGACCCCAAGCCCCCTGTATCCTCTGGACATCCCTGATTTGGCCTGGTAAACACAGAGAGGTGCAGAGCCAGAAGGTAGAACTGAGAAATAGGAAGATGTAGGAAGGAGGCCAGAGGAAGAGTAACATGGTCTGGGAGTAAGCAGGCCACCATAGCTAGATATAGGGTGCCTGAACTGGAACCCACAGTAGAGGGCAGGTAGAGTTTTCCCTACCACTTGCAGGAGAAATTTCAAGGTCAGGACAATTAAAGGAAGACTGCCATTTTGTATAGTGGACTTTGACACCCTGGAAGGGAAATACTATACTGACCTGCTCAGAGAGCTTAGTCATGAAGGAGCACCCTGACTCCCAGAGAAAGAGAGAGACCGCAGGCAGAAGTATCCAGAGAAGAGGGCATTGGACCTGTGAAGAACTAATCCCTAAGCAACCAGGAGGAGGTGCCTTAACAGTGAGTGGGCCCTGTGACAATATGACTGATTAAGATATGGAGAAATGCATTAGGATGCCTGTTTCTAATTACACATTAAATTTTAAGAAACTGTCAAAACACCTACAGTATTTGGTAATTAGCCAATGTAGCACATAATTAATTACACCTAAGGGTTAAAATCCATAAAGGGGACTCAGGCTCAATGTTGCAGTGGCTAACTTTAGGTACCTGCCACCCAATGGAATTCAGAGCCCTGAGTTAGGCACTTGGGCTCCCTATTCAGAGCAAGGGGACAATTAGATATGTACCTATGGGATTGAAAGAAGCCAACAAGTTAATGAGGGAGTCACCTAAGCTAGCCAGCAGAAAAGAGAAGGGCTGGGTTTGGGTCCCACCCTGCAAAGGGACTTAGGTATGTAACTTCAGGCTAGAAGGAGGTGCCTATTTCTGCTTGGGATTCATAGCCATTATCCCTCTCTTGGAGTTAGCTACCAAGAGCTGAGAGAGAGAGAAAGGGCTGACTTGGTCTGGTATATATATAAGGCGGTGGCAGTGTCCTTATACCCACTAACTCAATGTTTAGAACACTAAGCTGGGTTGTGAAAGACCCAGGTTAAAAACCCACACTTAACTATTAATTGGAGCAGGGACTGGAACCTGGATCTCTCAGAAGTCTGCGTTAACCAGTGGGCTATGGAGTCATTTAACTTACTTTGGGGCCCATTAATTTTTTATGTAGCTCACACAAAATAGAACAGCTTCAACTTGAGAGAGACCCCGCCTCATAATACCCTATAGCTCAGTGGCTATGGCACCCCCCTGGGTAGGTGGGATACTTAGGTTCAAGTTCCTGCTTGAAATAAGGTTTTCTGGATATTTGAAGCTGCATCTCCCACATCCCCCTGAGTGCTTTAACCACTAGGGCTATTTTGTATACAGGGGGACACTGCCATCATCTTCTTGGCTGTATTTTGTTTTGGTTAAGTGTGCTCTGAGAATGCATACTAGATTGGGCCCTGCAGATGAACATACAGTCTGAGAAGCCCCCCAGGTTTAGCTACCGAGCAGCTCAGCAGCAACAAGACTTAGGTGGCTTTATGGTTGCCCACTAGAAGAAATAAAAGTGCCTAGGGGACTTTAGATGCTTACAAGGTTAGGTGGCAGGGATTCTGAGGAGTTACATTTCAGACTTAAAGTGGTAGTTAGCTGCTTAAATCACTTTGTGGCTCTGTCTAACCCAAAGTCCTCACCCAACTTATTATGTTGCATAGCAGTATTTATCCTTTATGGTGGGTCAAAGTCAATAGCTAGTGAAATTTTAGTGGCTAAAGCAGAGAACTGGGAGTCAAAACACTTGCTTGTATTCCCAGCCCTGTAGCTCCTTTTATGATCTTAGGCAAATTATGTAGGCCATTTTTATAAATCTGGATTCCTAAAATTTGACACTCAATTCCATATTTAAACACCTAAATATAGGGGTCTGAATTTTCAGAAATACTGAACATTAGAGTCAATGGAATTTGTGGTTGCTCACCTATGTAAATCAGGCTCTAATTTATATGTCAATCTTTAAGCATCTAAGATGTAAAGTGTTTTGTCTATATAGAATCTTATCCTTCTTTTCTTATGCATCCAACATTTCCCGAGAATTCAGTGGGAATTTTGAGTGCACAAGGAATGAAGGATGAGTCCCATAGATTTTGTGAAGTAGAAATTAAAAAAAAAACACATTAAAATTAGATCAGAACTCACTAGTAAATATTTATTTAAAATAAATTCCCATTTCTCCCATTTTTCTTGCTGCTCTCAGAGGTTGCTTCAGTGTCATTCACCAATATTAAATCTAAACTCAAGTTGCACAAAAATAGTGCTAAAAAGCCCTGAAACTAGGGATTTATGCCAAAGCATCTGTATCTGCTTGAATAGTAAAAAAAAAAAAGATTCATAATTAGTGAGTCATGTTATCACACTACACTGAAGACAAAGGAAAGTAATGACTAGTTACCATTTATTATAATTAATATTATTTATATAGCATTATCAATTAGTGTTATGTGGAACAAGTAAAGATACCCCAAAGAGATAAACAACTTTGTTTACATTTAAGGGAGATAATGCTGCCTGGTTCTTAATGTCACCTGAAAGTGAGAACAGGCATTCACAAGGCACTGTTGTAGCCGAGGTTGCAAGATATTCCCATTTAAGATTTGCTTACCATTCGTATGCCCCATCATGCTATGACTTGCATTAAAATCTTACATTCTTTTGCTTTTGAGTGGGTTATGTAAAAAAAAGTAATTCAACATTTGTAAGTTGCACTTTCATGATAAAGAGATTGCACTAGTGTACTTGTATGACATGAATTGAAAAATATTATTTATTTTATCTTTTTACACTACAAATCTTTGTAATAAAAATGATAATATAACGTGAGCACTGCACACTTTGAATTCTGTGTTGTAATTTAAATCAATGTATTTGAAAATATAGAAAAACATTCAAAAATATTTATAATAAATTTAAATTGCTATTCTATTACTGTCTAGCAGCATGATTAAAACTGTGATTAATTAAACTATTTTTTAAAATCTTGTAATTAATTGCAATTATTTTTAATCATTTGACGGCCCTAATAAATATAATCATAATGCTGTCCATGTGGCCACTTGAGTATTATTACAGTGATGTCTAGATCATATTCCCCTTTGTCCTAGGCTCTTTACAAACATGAGAAGAGACAATCTACACCCTCCCCACTAAATCTAACAGAATTATCCCCACAACACTGAGCAATCCAGTGACCAGTCTGAGATCACAGGAAGCTGGGCAAAGCAAGGTACATACAGCATACATTATATCTTAGCCACAAAACCAGCCTTCCTGCTTTGGAAGTTAATAAGCATGCTAAGGATAACAAATGAGCTTACAAATAGTAATAAAGCATCTCCAACATATTGGAACCAGTTATATATTCGTAACATAAATGGTGGCTTATGTAGAGAGAAAACCAAGCTTAATTAACCTGTCTTTGCAAACATCTCATTACTTTGTTGTTAAGTTTCCTCCCATTCACATACTCTTTTTTAATAACTAAGTTCATGCATTCTGACAGAGTAGCTGCTTTTAACATGTTATCAAAATGACTTTCAGTAACAGCTCAAAACACTCCCCTATTGCATTATTGTGCTAGTTCAAAGGAGGGCTAAACACACACACACAATCCAAACTTCAAATTAAGAAAACAAAAACACTCATTTTAGAATTCAGTCAGAGTTTTGGGGTATGCCCACAATTTGACAAATATTGAGCTGAAAACGAATGTTCCATGTGATTCTATCTTTTTGTTCCATGTATAAATCTTCCAAATTAGTTGTGTGCAGAAAACTTTGCACTGAAAGATTTTCTGATTTAAATATCATGAGGGTCAGAATAAACTTCATTATTAACACTTTGGGGTTTTTTTAGGTAATAGGTAATAATAAACACACACACCTTTTTTTTTCTGTAAAGCCAAATCAGTGTGTGCCAGATTGTGTGTATATATACATATATATATATAGACACACATTTATTTTTTCCTCTAGAGTTCTAGTACATAACATTCATTGCAAGGCTGCTGATGGAGCTCCACTGTTCCCTCCGAACACATATAATAATGCAGCAGTTTTTGGACATACCCCACAAAAGCCAAATTTGTCCCTTGTACAGCGTTCCAAGTGCACAACTCCTGCCTGTGAAATTTTGGCAGGATAGAAGCTGTTTGCCTTCTCTAGAGTTCCAGTCCTGCTACCCATACTCACAATGATCCACACTTCCCCACACGAGTAGTCTCATTGATTTCAATAGAGTAAAAAGCACATAGTGTGAATAAGAAGTACAGAAATGGATGCCTAAAGATTAGAGGCACTGTAGTGGAAATTGCCAAAATGACTGAGACAGAAAAAATATATAATGCACCACTTTCAGAATCCCTACTCTTTTTGTCAGTTTTTGCTTCAAAATGTAATAAATGTGAACATTTAAAATCTAGGATGGATTTATAATATATATTTTATAATCAGGTCTATGGTAGTGATTCGCTTCCTGTTGTCTGAACCAGATGGTGGCCACTATTTTTCCTACAAAGATTTCAACACTTTGTTGCATGTTTGATTTAGGAAAAATGAAGTCCAGCTGAAGTTCTAATGTTCTGTGATCTCTCTCTTAAAAAAAAAAATTGAGGGCCAAATCCTCCCCACTCTCTGCAACAAGTTTCTGAGTTTGAGATAAGGGGGTTCTGAAGGAACAATTGAGAATGGGGAAGAAGGGAATTCCTGCACAGATACCCATGCTGCAAGGTGGAAACTGGGCAGCAGCCACTGCAAGCCTGAGGCTGCCAAAGCAGCCCCTCTTCCTGCTATAACCAATCCCTATGGGCCAATGCCCAGAGAATCAGTTTAGGAGGAGATCCCTAGTCCCATCCCTGCTTCTCTCACAACTCATCCGTCCTCGGCTCCAAAACCCATTGCACAGGCCTATGCACAAGACTGGGTTCAATTATTCTAAAAATCCTGCCCAAACCCACCCTCAGGTGAAACCAACCAGTACAGTTTTATGCAGCACCTTGACTAGGAACCATGACTAACTTTTAAAAGTAGCAAATCTGTTTGATCTAATAGGATTACCTTTCATGCCTCTAACAGGGGAGTTATACACTTTGTGAGAATGGTTTTTGTATTTCTTTGTGTTATATATTATAATATCTGTTATTAAATGGGGTCCAAAACATAGTAAGCTAATTTTAGCCCAGTATAAATCTGCTGAATTCAATGCCTTTACATTGGGGCTGAATATATATATTGCAGTTGTCTGGTGATTAAATCCAAAAGCAGACTGTATGTCGGAAAATACAGCACATCTTGCAAATATAAAACCAGATTCCTTTAAACAAATTAGCATAACAAAAGATAGAAGCCATAACATAATAATAGTGATAGTTCATTCTTCTATGCACTACATAAAAATATCTTATATCACATGCTTTTAGCACATATAGAACCAAACTCTTCCTCGTTCATCATTTTCATATCTTCAGAGAGGTGTCCTCAGTAGTGTGTGTGTGTGTGTGTAGATGGCAGATTTCCTTCTGGATCTCAAAAGAAAAAGGCTCCTTGGTTAGGGTCACTCCTTGTCCATAAAGTTTTCTCTATAAAGTCTGGGATGATCTACCCTGGCAGCAGGGAATGTCACAGTCTTCAACCCTAATGACAACTACAACCAGGAGCTTAGCAGCTGTTCAGAAGTGAAGACTCCATAATTCAGCAGGGAGAACAATAAGTGAATGGGGAGCAGCACCAGCAAGGAGCAGCTGCGGTCAGCCAAGTCTGCCTGCTGCTGGATCCAAAAAACCTAATCCAAGAACACTGTATTTTAGTGGGTACCACCCACAACTTCCCCTAATCTGAACACAACCTTGCAGCACAGACCTTTGGGGATAAAGCAGTGGGATCAGCATTACTTCAGGCATTTTCGATGTTCTTTCTTCAGGACTATAGTGCCCTCAACCTTTTGCTGTACTCTGATGATCCCAGTTTGTTTCTTAAGAACCTTTAGACCTGATTTACAACATTGATACTATATCAAGGTCAAAGTGAATTAGGACCATTTGTTGTCTAGCTTGTGTGATTTTGATTTTCCATGATAGCAACACCATTGTCTTGTCTATAGTCAAAATAAATATGACATATCTAGCTATTGACATCTACTATATTAAATACTGCAACAATACTCTAACTATCCAAAACATCCATTTAAATTTCAGAATTATAATGAAAGTAGACAGCTGCTTCTATAATCACAGAGATTTAAAACAAAAGGTCCTCTGAGATTGGTTTGTTTATTTAGACTGGAAACATTTCAAGGCTGGGACTGTCTCATAAAAGATGTATATTCAGTGCCAAGCAGTTTGGGGCCCTGATCTCTACTGGGACTTTTAGGTGCTACTAGAATAATAAGTAACAATTTATTACAAAACAAAAACAAATGTGAGTGTTTTACCTTCAAACACTGCTTCTTTCATAAGGAAGAACAACCCTTTCCCAACTAAGAATCAGCTAAAGATTTGGGATTAGAAGGATGATAGGCTGCAGAAAAAGAAAAAGGATTTCTGGACAGAGCAATTAACTTTTCTATGAATGGTTTGTGATGGACATCACTCTGATATGTACTGACTCTGTCCTAGAAGTAATGAACTCCCCTATTTCACTGCTATACTTGGAAGTGCAGAATTAAGACATTTTTAGGTAGTCCCTTTAGTGCCATTTTGGTCATTTTATGATGCAATATTATGAGACTGGTGAAGAGTTCTTTTTCTGTGGGTCCTCATCTGTGACTAAGAGCCTGCTAACCATTAGCATGAAGGAAAGAAGCTGCTGAGTTTTTCAGAGATCTATAGAACTGACTCTGATTTAAGTGTTTGCCATTTGTTTTTGGGTTTTCTTAGGGTGTATGCTGAGGACTTCATTCACCCTTGCTATTATATAGGGTGTAAATTTCACCTCCCTCAAATTCCTTCCTCCCTGTACCAGCAAAGGCAGCTGGACCAGTGGTGTCATTCATCTCCTATTGTAATGTTGCTACCATTTGCCCTTTCCTAGAGGCTCCACTAGGAGATGGCAGATTTAACATGAAGGTGGGGATCCATAGGACCCCTATTGTCATAGGTTGCCTGAAGGCTGTATTGATGAGCTCATTGCCTGAGTGTTCAGGCCACATCCCCTCCTGGGCCAGCCTCTTTTTTTTTTCTGTCATATGCTTTTAGGTTCCCATGTCATGCCGATCACCAAGGAATCTGACCGACTTGTGGAGATGAAAAATAAACACAGGCTGCTCTGACTGGATCCAGGAACCCTGATAATAAAGAATTGTGGACAGCTTACAATACTACCCCTTCACCTCAGCCCTTCTTGGTGGACCCTATCTGTGTGCTCTCTCCATGCTGCTAGTGCTATGGTATGCAGCAAAGTGACAATTGGAGAGTCTTAAGTGGTTCCAGTTCTGTCCCAACATTGTGGATACTGAAATATTTTTTTTTTCAGCAGATCATGAAATCCATTTTTTTTAGAATTGAGGAGCACTTGTGTGCATAAAAACATGCCTATTTCTATGCACAGTTATTGTAACTGCATGCAGATTGGCTATTTACAAACACACAATCATTTATATTCTAAGTTTCTCAGACAAGACTTGTGTTTTCGTATATGATTGTACAGTACTTAGCACAATTTATCAATAATTAATATTAATTCTACTTTGTCCTCAACCACAACTATTTCAGTTTTAAGGACAAATTACACCTTAAAGTCAGCGGGACTGTTATGGGTACTCACATGGCCTCACAGTATGCAATATATTTATGGCTGACTTAGAACAATGCTTCCTCAGCTCTCGTCCCTTAACACCTCTACTCTACTTGTGCTAAATTGATGACACCTTCATCATCTTGACCAATGGGAAGGAGGACCTTGAGTAATTCCACCAGGATTTCAACAGTTTCCACCCCACCATCATCCTCAGCCTGGACCAGTCCACACAAGATCCACTTCCTAGAACTGCAGTGCTAATAAGCGATGGTCACACAAACACCACCCTATACCGGAAACCTACTGACCGCTATACTTACCTAAATAACTCCAGATTTCATACAGACCACGTCACACGATCCATTGTCTACAGCCAAGCCCTCAGATACAACCGCATTTTCTCCAATCCCTCAGACTGAGACAAACACCTACAGGATCTCTATCAAACATTCTTAAAATTACAATACCCACGTGCTGAAGTGAAGAAACAGATTGACAGACCCAGAAGAGTACTCAGAAGCTACCTACTACAAGACAGGTCCAACAAAAAAGTAACAGAATGCCATTAGCCGTCACCTACATCCCCCAACTGAAACCTCTCCAGCGCATTATCAAGGATCTACAACCTATCCTGAAGGACAATCCATCACTGTCACAGACCTTGGGAGACAGGCCAGTCCTCGCTTAAAGACATCCCCCCAACCTGAAGCAAATACTCACCAGCAACTACACACCACACAACAAAAACAGGAACCAAACCCCGCAACAAACCCCAGTGCCAATTCTGTCTGCATATCTATTCAAGGGACACCATCATAGGACCTAACCACATCATCCACACCTCTGGGGCTCATTCACCTGCACATCTACCAATGTGATATATGCCATCATGTACCAGCAATGCCCCTCTGCCATGTATATTGGCCAAACTGGACAGTCTCTACACAAAAGAATAAATAGACATCAGGAACTATAACATTCAAAACCCAGTAGGAAAACACTTCAGTCTCCTGGTCACTGAATAACAGACTTAAAAGTGTCAATTCTTCAACAACAAAAATTCAGAAACAGACTCCAACATGAAACTGCAGAACTGGAATTAGTTTGTAAACTGGACACCATCAAATTAGGCCTTCATAAAGACTGGGAATGGATGGGTCATTACAAAAACTAACTGCCCCATACTAATTTCTCCCTACTGTTACTCACACCTTCTTGTCAACTGTTCAAAATGGGCCACTCTCATTACCACTACAAAAGTGATTTTTCCTCCCTTGGTATTCTACTTTAATTGAATTGTCTCATTAGACTGACCCCCTTCTTGGTAAGGCAACTCCCATCTTTCCATGTATTATGTATATATACCTGCTGCTGTATTTTCCACTCCATGCGTCTGATGAAGAGGATTCTAGCCCACAAAAGTTTATGCACAAATAAATTTGTTAGTCTCTAGAGAGCCACAAGGACTCCTCGTTGTTTTTATTAATTCTACTGTACATATCTATGTGGCCATGTCCACTTGCAAATATCTAATCTGAGAGTGCAGGTTCAGCAAATACATATGTAAACACAAGCGTGGAATTATACCTTCATATCTGCATTCTCAAGCAGAGGTGTTTGGGATTTTTAGTTCTGTTCTATTTTTTAAGTGCATCTGCATGTTCTATTTTTAGAAAAGAATGATCTGCAAGATCTCACTATCTGACCATCAAGAAATGTTTGCCCCTTTTCTTCTTCGGAGAAACTTAGTGTTAAAAGTTCATATAACTTAAAATAAATGGTATCATGTAATTAAGTTGATGCTCTTTGAATAACCTTATTTTTATTAATGTAGAGATTCAGATCTAAATTGTGAGGTTTTATTTTGAACATCTTTGTGAACCTGATAAAAGAGGTAAAAAAAACCCCAGAATTCTAAAGATAAGCAGATAGTGTTTAGTAACTGGAGCCTTATCTCCAGGTTGCAAATTTAATCTCAGCATTATAAAGTGAAACGTCCCTTCTTTACTTTTTATAGATGGTGAAACACATCTACATGACTGATTCATTAGACTATGACCAGAAGATGCACCATTATGTCTATGCTTCCTTTTTTCTCATCTTTAATAAGAGGTAAGGTCTTCCTTTTTTTTTTTTTTTTTTCCCTTCCTGTTTTGCTGTGAGGAGGCAAGGAAGGACAGGGAAGGAGATCTTGTTTCCATTGTCAACTAGATCTTTCATTTTTATAAGATGAAATATAAAATTTCATTTTATAAAAATGCCAGGCTTCCCATGCTTATGTTTCACCTACCTAGGATTTTGTTGATTTCTAACTGAGACCCAGTATGAATATGCCATGGATATCCTCCCTGCTGTTTATTTCAGAAACCCTCCACAATGACAAGTGCTTCAATTAACCAGCTTCTGCTGCAGCAGCTGCATGCTTAGTCTTTTTTTTTCAAAAACCTTGCAGCAGAAAGTAAAAACAAAAAAAACCAAAAAAAACTACATTTGAAGGAGACAAATATATGGCTGAAAGGGATGAATACTTTAAATCTTCAGCTGAGCTCATGGTCACGCTTGTTTTGTATAAAGCATTTGGGGCTGAAAGGAATCTTTCTGCTGTTTTTGATTTATTTCCTGGGCTCTCACATTTATGGTTGTGCACGTCACCTCTGAATCTTCTGTGCTATTATCATAAGGAATAAAGCAAATAAAAAAATAAATTAAAAATATAAATCCATGGTGCTGATGAGAGCTGCATCTTTCTCTTTCCACATGCAATTGTCTCTTCCAAGATGATAGTTTTTATATTGTCATCTATCACATGCAGATCCTTTTATGAACATATTCACATACACTGTTTACTATGTCACCATTGCAGGGCATTCTGAAGAAATCCCACTCCCTCCCCCTCTTCTTTCTGGAAACATCATTCATCTGGAGTGGAGGGGAAAAGAGATCAATCTCATACAACACTGGTACCTTCTTGAGGCACAAACCCTCTGAGCTCAAGCAGAGCAGATCCATATTGCCCCATTATTCAGACCAGTAGCTGGATGCCACATTTGATCCTATGGGTGGGGAATCCCAGATGTGGAGAGGCCACACAGGAAGGAATCTTCTCTCGTTGCATGCACAGGGTACTGGTGCATGCTAGACCTCACTTTGCTACCACCCATCGTGAATGTGAGGACTAGAGAGGCTGAAGATTGACACATTGACTGGTCCCAAGCCACTGTGACACAGACGCTTTACAGCTCCAGTGTAGCTATGCTAGTACTTGATGAAATAAGAAGGATTCTGGCTCTTCCCTGTCCCAGCAGGAAATCTTTGCAACAATTCCATTTATTAAAGCTTTTCATAGAGGCGAGGAGGGAGGATTTAGCCCTTAATGAACATCCCTTTCCCCTCCTCTACAGAAAATATGATATTTTCAGACATCACCTGCGAGTGGCAGCTGTGCAATTCTGCATATCGTTCAGAAATGCAATTTCACAGACTAGCAATTTGAATAGTTGCATATGTCAGACTTGTAAATGCTCTTCATAAAATGGTATCTGATGTCTCAGATACTACCTACCCAGTGCAGGCTGGCCAGACAACTATTTCTGATTCTTTGTCAAGGGATTAACATAATGATAGTCTCTCCCCACTTAATACTACTTCAGTTGTGATGAGCAGAAGCACTCAAGCTGGAACTCCATTGACTTAAAGACTACAAGAGGGCATTTGCTGGTAGGGCCCCTTCACTTTAAAACTTATTCCCATTCTGGGTCAGAAACAGACCCAGTCTGTTGACCTTCAGGGCGTGCTGCAACATGGATTAGTTGGCTTGAGTTTCAGGGGAAAAGACAGATAGATGGGGTGTTATTTTTGGAAGACTAATCTTTTGGTTGATTAAAAATACTGTGCAAAGTCACTCAGTGAGCTCTCATTTGAAAGATTTGTCAAAAGCACCTAGAAAATGTGACTGATTATTTTTTCTTTGTCTTTTTCTATATAAATTGAAATAAATAAGTTATCCTGAATGCCTACTGGAACTGAAGAAACCAGACCAGGTTCCAGGAGTGACATGTATTGTGTGAGACTTGTAGCTCTTAGTGCCAACTTAGCCTCATTTTACTTAGCAGTAATGCAAAGAACCTTTAGTTAGTTGACATAAGTGAGATAGGCCTATGACCTTTAGCATAGATAACCCAACTAGATCTTGGGGAACTGGGAATAGCTTGCTTAAGAGAAAAGTTGGCATAAAATCAGACTAGGCAACCACAGGAATACTGAACTGATATTAACTTGGATATTTTAGGATAGGATCATTGGCAGATGCCTAGCCAAAAACTGGCTTCAGCAGTATGGTAATGAGTAAATAGGCTAGCCTATAAGGTAAAGGCACCCCAATATTATGAGGGTGAGGAAGTTTGATATAGACAGAGGAGACTAGGTGTTTGAATATAAATGATGATTCCCAGGCCCTATATAAGCAGGAACCTGCATGAAAAAACTAGCTAGCCCTCCACCCTTCAATATTTTTGTCCACCTCTTTCCCTAAATGTGGCACACAGAACTGGATGCAATATTCCTAATCAGTGCAGAATAGAGTGGAAGGATTACTTCTCATGTCTTGCTTACAACACTCCTGATAATACATCCCAGAATGATGTTTGCTTTTTTTGCAACGGTATTACACTGTTGATTCATATTTAACTTGTGATCCACTATTACCTCAAGATCCTTTTCTGCAATACTCCTTCCTAGGCAGTCATTTCTCATTTTGCATATGTGCAACAGATTGTTCCTTCCTAAATGGAGTACTTTGCATTTGTCTTTATTGAATTTTATCTTATTTCCTTCAGATCATTTCTCTGGTTTGTCTACATCATTTTAAATTTTAATCTTATCCTTGAAAGCACTTGTAAGTCCTCCCAGTGGTTATATGATAGTGGTTCTCAATCAGGGGTCCGAGGCCCTTGGGGGGCCACCAGCAGATTTCAGAAGGGCCACCAAACAGGGCCAGCATTAGAAGCGATGGGGCCAAGGGCACAAAGTTGAAGCCCTGCCACATGGGTTTGAAGCCTGGGCCCTCAATCCCACCACCTGGGACTGAAGCCAAAGCCTGAGCAATGTAGCTTTTTGGGGGACCCTAAGGCATGTAGCCCCAGGCAGTTGCACTACTTGCTACCCCCTAATGCCAGCCTGGCTTTTATATGCCAAAAACCAGTTATTGTGGCACAGCTGGGCCATGGAGTTTTTATAGGATGTTGGAGTGGCCTCAGAAAGAAAAAGCTTGAGAACCACTGTTATATGACTCTGATCAAATTCTCATTTGGATGGAAATCGGGGGGGGGGGGGGGGAATCTATAGGAGATGCCATGAATACCTAGGGAAAATTAGTGTGCTTTCAGTTTACAAATTTCCTGTCAGAGGTGGATAGCTCCTAGATGGTATTTTGACCCCGATGCTGCTACAGCACTCACTGTCAATGTGAAACCACATCCATTTCTATGCTACAATGCCATTCTTATTTGTACTTACCGAGCACCCTTTAGAGGTAAGGGCAAATTTTTCAAATATCTGTCTCTAAAGTCAGGTACCTAAGAAAACAGTGGTTTTCTGCAGATAGATGCTGAGTTTCTGAGCATCTATCTGCAGCTCCCATTTAAGTTTATGGGCACTGTGGGCACTCATCACCTCTGGAAATTTCAGGCCACTTTTATTTAGGTGTCTTACTATAAATTTAGGGGTAAAATTATGGCTTCTAGATCACCTAGGTACTTTTGAAAATTTTATCCTAGGAACATAACTTTAAGTATCCAGGTTTGACATTTTTAGCTCAAGCGACTGGAGCAGTAAGTCAATGACAGAGCTGAGAATAGAGCCCGGGAATCCTGATTCCCACTCCCAGGAACTAGTTTGCAGACAGCACAGCATCCCCAATCCTGAGAAATAAATTCCAGGTATTATGATGCTGTTCCAGAAGACACTTCTAGTGGCATTTAAAGGAACTGATTTTCAGTATTTATCCCTTTTGAGTGCATGACTATTATGGAGCAGAAGCAGTCTAGACATTACTAAATGGATTACTAAATGTCCTAAAGACAATGATCAGCAGATGCTCTTTTCATCACTAAACAACATAAAGTAGTACAAGTATCAACTTTAATAATCCTAAATATTTAAGAGGAGAGATAATCTTCCAAAGATTTTAAACCAAAAGGGATTAAAATGATGCTAACTGTGTTGGCACAAGATACTTTTTTCTTAAGTCTGTTTTATTTGTTAATGAGATTGTATTACAGTGAACGAATCAATCTAAATTTCTACTTTCTATAGATGGTCGCATAGCAGTGCTAGTTACTTTAACGCTAATTGTGTGCAAGGGCTGAACCAGTGCCAGTCCTGGTTGCAGTCTCATTAGCATATTAATAAGTCATAGCCTCGTGCAGGTGCCAGAATGCTGCAAAATATTGTGTTACTATTCGTTGCAGCAAGAGAGGAAAAGACAAAGTTACTCTAGGAAAAAATGCTATAAAACAAACTACTTGAAAGGCTTTTGAACAATTATTTCACAAAGAAATGATGCATTATTTTTCTCTCTGCACTGTGGATACTGATCTCAGGACAGAATTAAATGGAATATTTCTCGCATCAGACCAATTAGAAAACAGGCTCTAGTTTTGGTAACCGAGACCAAGCAAAATTGTCTGATTACCAGATTAGACAAATACAGACCATGCTCCATGAAGGATATACCAGATGAATAAAAATAGCATTAAGCTTTTCCTAACTGAGTCTGAACAAGACTGATCCTTATTAACTCAAATAAACAAAAAATAAAAGCACACTCCAGGTATTCTGCTGCCCATACTAATGGTGATAAAATGAAAGGACTGTCTGGATCAGAGATCGTCAACCTTTGGCATGCAGCCCATCAGGGAAATCCACTGGCAGGCCAGGATGGTTTGTTCACCTGCAGCGTCTGCAGATTTGGCCGATCGCATCTCTCACTAACCGCGGTTCGCCTTTCCAGGCCAATGGGGGCTGCAAAAAGTAGCAGCCAGCACATCCCTCAACACACAGTATTCTTTACTCTACATCAGCTTTGGCCTTTTCACCAGTCAAATTTCATTTTATTGTAATGCAAAGACAATTGATTCAATTCAAATTATATTCTCAAAAACTGTGCTAAAGTAAAATATGTGAAATGGCTGTCCTGGTGTGTCACATTTATACATCCATGTCCCAGCTAATAGCCAAAGCATATCAAACAATTGGGTTTTTGCAAATAAAATATCATGTATAAGAATAAAGAATTTTTAATTTAGTTAATTTCATCATTTCAGAAGTGATCTCACAGACAGTGTTGACTCATTTCATGCTATGTTACATATTTGATTAGATTGCATATTTTATCTCACCTTAATAGGTCCTGTTAAATCTTCCATCCACCAGATAAATTAGTAGGCCCAAAGTGACCCACAGAATTCAAACTAAGTGGCTGATCCACAATCAAAGCATCCACTTCGCACTTTATTGAGGTGAAGGAGCTAGTCTAATTAAGCTGCTGCTTTGTAGAATCTATGCCATCAGGATTTTTGTATGTGCACTAATTATGTTTTTCTGTGATGGAGTGACAGTTTTAACACCAGAAAGTGGAATGAGGAGCCCAACTCTTATTACAGTAAACTACACATCTTCAAAGAGAAGTACATTTCAAGTTTTAATTAAATGAATTTTCTCCTAATGCAGTGCTTAATTTGTAATGAAAGAGGTGCCGGGACTCAAGCAATTTTTTTTTTTTTTACTTTCATAACTGATGTGGCAAGCCCAGACATGCTGGGGCTATAAGCTGCCAAGCCTAAAGGTGCTGAGGCAAGCCCTCACACATTAAGCATTGTCTTCTGGGGAAATCCTAATCCCTGCAAAAACAGTGAGGAAACGGATTTTTTGCACGGGAAACCATGTGAAGGTTGGGAGAAGCAGAGCTGTTTGGCAGATTAACCCACCAACTAGTGATATGTGAAACCAGCACTTTTTGGGTGGCTTCGGTTCCTCTCAGCATAGCCACATGATGACAAATTAAGGATTGCATTGTATATAGAGCCATTCTTACCAAGGAGAGCTCCTCCTGAATTTGCCATGCCTCCTGATTATGCTGGGGAGCACAGCTACTGTGTTGTCCTTTAGCAAGCTATATTACTCCTTTCCAGAGCTAACCAGCTCAAGTGGTTTCTGAAGACGATGAAGGGAAGGGGCAAAAGCATTGTTCTTCCCCTTTCCTACACATCCCTAGCCCAAATGGAGTCCCTTTTGTGCCAGGGGGTATTGACAGAGAGTAATCTCTATGTTTGGGGAATACTGAGACTTCAGTTGTGGTTTTTGGACAGTGTTACAAAGGAGGAAAAGCAAATTACAACTTCTTTCCCTTTGCACATCAATGAAAAGGCCAGCTACAGTTTGCTGCTATATGTCAGTATCAAAGTAATGGCTTACTAATGCGCCCCCGACCTCCATGTACCTGGTGATAAGCTGTTTGAGCTGAGGTGCTATCCATCTTCCACCTGATGGACCCAGTAAGGCTGCTAGTGTGGTATTGGAAGCTACTCTTTCCTGGATGCCTCATTTTCATTGTACTAGCATGCTAATTGACTGAGCAGTTTTAATTGGTTTTCTAGAATTTCATCAGGATAAATCTGACACAGTTTTCTTTTCACAACATCAAAGTACTCATCAGAAAAAAAGGTTTCAAGCAAAGTAACCAGATTTGCTCTTGTAAACCTCAAACATGCATCAAGCTGCTTGTACGTTTTGTAACAAACAACTAAAAGGGGTTCTTGTATTGATCTCACCATAATAATGTAAGGTTTGTCTTTGTCATGGGGCAAGTACACACTTTCACCCTGAGGGTGGATCAATGGCGTGGTAGCCCGACAGTTAAGTCAATATGGCTGCACTCAGCCTAAGGGCTGTGGGGCCCAATGGCACAAATAGGACTCTCTTCGTTTGTGAAGAAGCGCAACCTAATGGCCAAAGTCAATGGAAGAAGGTTTGGTCAGCTGCCGTCCAAGGTGGGAGGTCCACTGGACAGGGGGACCTGGGCCCTCCCTGCTCCACTGGGTCCCCCACTCTCGCAGCCTGGGCTACTGGCTGCTCCTCAGCTAACGCCAGAGAGGTATGTCCTTCCTCCTCATCAGTCAGATCAGACTGAGCTGAGTTGCTCCCTTTTGTACTGCAGCAGTTGGAGTATGTCCAGTAGGGGTGAGAAGGCATGGCTTCTGCTGCCAAGAGTACTGATTTAACCCCTTCATCTCCTGTGCAGGTCAAGTACACCCTGTCATATTCTAGATAAAACAGATTTTAGAGAGCATGTTTTTCACCTTTTGGAATACAGAGGATTCGGAGACACCTTCCAGCATCCAGTTCCCTAAATTAACCCAATATATAGTATGATATTTGATCTAGTGGTGAGATTGTATGTCTTAGGGGAGACATTAAGGGTGTCTATTGTACAATAGTTTGTCCTTTCATTTCTTTGCTTTAAAAGTTTTTTATTAGGTATTTGTGTGAGACAACCTTAAATGTTACCCTACATAATGTTTCTGTGTATTTAGAAAGACAGAGCACTGAAAGCACCCAGCAAGCTCAGGATGTCATATAGATGCTTGAGCTTTTGATGTCATGTAGATGCTCTAGCTTTTCAGGTTTCATTTAATACAAAATTATGTTTTAGATTTCACTGTTGAAAAGAAAATCTTGAAAATTTGAAGTTGTTTTATTATACACTGACACTGGATCCAATATCCACACATCTTCCGTCTTCCTTTTGCTAATTGGTGGCCTTCCTGAAGATCCTGGTCTCCATGAAATAATCATTCACTTTCTCAAAAATGATCTTCTGTCAGGGGTTCTCAACCAGGGGTAGTGTACCCGCGGGGGTATACAGAGGTCTCCAGGGAGTACATCAACTCATCTAAATACTTGCCTAGTTTTACAACAGGCTATATAAAAAGCACTAGCAAAGTTAGTATAAACTAAAATTTCATACAGACAATGAGTTGTTTATTCTGCTCTATATATTATACACTGAAATGTAAGTACAATGTTGATAGTCCAATGGATTTATTTTATGACTATATGGTAAAATGAGAAAGTAAGCAATTTTTCAGTAATAGTTTGTTATGACACTTTTGTGCCTTTATATCAGATTTTGTAAGCAAATAGTCTTTAAATGAGGTGAAACTTGGGGGTATGCAAGACAAATCAGACTCCTGAAATGGGTAAAGTAGTCTGGAAATGTTGAGAGCCACTGTCCTATGTCAAACATCAACATGTCAGCAGTGACTTCTCCAGCAGAGGAAATGAACGTGAAGGAGGGTGGAGGGGGTGAGAGGAAGAGCAGGGAATTAATGAAAAACAGACTGAGCACTGCCAAAACAAACAGTGGCTCCCCAGCCACACTTCTGTATGTCAAAGTAGATGTTTCTTTGTCAAAGTTCATCTGGACATAAAATATGTGCATTGGCTACCTATTATGGGAAAGTTCTCAAACCACCTCACCAATCAATAGCCTCCAACCATAATCCCTCCGTCCTGTCCCAGACTCCCTCATCAGAAGAATCCTTCCATCACTGTGAGCTACTTGTAGAATCCCATGAATACAAAAAATGGCACACTGCAACAGAGACATTTTTATCTGCTAACCTGTCCTGATGGGCACATTTTCAGGTACGACAACAGCAAAAATTGCCCTTATTTCTAAATACATCTTTTTAAAAACTACCTATAGTGTCACATTTACTCAAGAGTCATCTTTCTATCAACGTATATGTAGATACACAATATTGTAAAAAATTGTAAGCTTGACACAGAAAAAATATCAGCAAGAGACCAATATCAAATAATTCCTATTAAAAATTGTGAAAAGAGGCCAAACAAAAATTACATAGAAAATTCAAAAGACATACAGACAAACTTGATGTGAAATTTTGTACAAAAACACCACTTCCACACAAAGAATACCAGAAATTGTTGCCCTGTTTAAAGCACATTTTGAAATTTAATTATGGAATACTGACCAACGCTCCATAATATACTTATAATTATGTCCAATACATGAAATTTTATCTATTCTAGTAATATAGGGCTATGTTGTAGAGGGTTCTGCATGGGTGACTTTCACTCCTTCCTTATGAGCTGTGAAGGGGCCAACCATACATGCAGTTTTGTGAGTCCATAGGGCAAGGACAGTAGCCCACAAAACTAGTGACCACAAAGAGAGTAGGAAGAAACTGGGTGAGAGCAAAGTTATGGCCCCAGCTCTCTTCAGTAGCCAGATATATATTACTAGTGCTCTATTCCAAAGCCTTGATTTTAATGGAGCTATGACAATTTACACTAGCTGAGTGTCTGCCCCTCAGCACTGGACTAATTTCTCCTCATTAAGGTTCAAAGATAAACTTTCACTGACTTCAATGGGAGCAGGACTAGGCCGATGCTAAGTGCTTCTGAAAATTCCATCCTACACTGAGAAGTATTAAACATCTTTTTTTTAGCTGTTTACTTCCTAAAGTATATTTGCATGTTAATTAAATCCAAAAATGAAAGAATGCAACTCTCTCCTCCTATTACCCACCTCAGCTTCTCAAACAAAGGTATATTTGGTCACAGCAAGTTCACTGTAGGCTAGTGAAAGAGGGAAAGACCCAAACAAGCACATTACAGCAAATCATACAAATTATGAAAATGCAGAATATTGCAGAACTTGGCTGAATAGAAAAACTCAAAAATAAATGGATACTGACTTTCCCTGCCTTTGTTGAGAAAAACAGCAGAGGAACAGAAAGGCATGCATGACTGCCATTGAAGTGGAATACATATCTGTTTTATACATAATGCATTGATGACATTTTTCAAAAAGATGTTCATCCTGTTACTTCTGTAGTGCTGCTAAGGTCAAGAAGACCTTGTACCTTGCTGCCTCTGTTCCAATCACATAAGCAAGCATTTCCGAGATTTACCTTATGAAGTACAGAATGGTGTCATATTGTTTTGAAGAGTCTGATTAGAGATGTCCTCAAACAAAAAATACTTGTAAAAATTAATGTGTGCCTCTTTGCTAAATGAAAATACTTTAGCTACATTGCAGAACTGCATGGTTCAAGGGATTCACAATGGGATACATTATGAGGCCTTTTATAATTACATCATTGTAAATTTAAATAATAATGTAGGACTAGAAGAAGGTTATGATACTTCCCTCTCTGGAATAGTTTGTTGTTTTAGCTCTGGCATATCCTGTAGAGGTTCTAGCTTTGTTATTGAATGACACGTAATTCTTTCTCTTTCTCTTTCCATATATGTATACTTTTAAAAACCCTACTTAAATCTTTTATTGTTGCTGCTGTTATGCCAAATGAAGGGGAAAATACCACTGTGTAAAAAAATAGCCAATCTATGGGGAAGCACACACAATTAAATATTCAGTCCTTACCCTCAGAAAGGGTAGCTGGCTATGCCTAAGCCAGGGGTCGGCAACCTCTGTCATGTGACTCACCAGGGTAAGCATCCTGGCGGGCCAGGCCAGTTTGTTTACCTGCTGCAGCAGCCAGTTCAGCCGATTGCAGCTCCCACTGGCCGCGGTTTGCCATCCCAGGCCAATGGGGATGGCGGGAACCAGCGGCCAGCACATCCCCTGCCCACGCCACTTCCTGCCGCCCTCATTGGCCTGGGATGGCGAACTGCGACAGATAAACAAACTGGCCCGGCCCACCAGGGTGCTTACATTGGAGAGCCACATGCCACAGGTTGCCGACCCCTGGCCTAAGCTTAAACTTGATTAATATCCCTTTAACACTGAAGATGCATTATAATCACCTAATTTCTTTCTACATACAATAAAATTATTTGACTTTGGCGCCAGAGTTGGAAGTTCATTTTCTTATTCACCATTATGTAAAATAAATTCTTATTTTTTTTAACATATGTTCCCTCCACTTAAATCCTCTAGTTCTGGTCTGTCCAACTATCTTAAGCTTAATTTTGTAATAACTTAGCTAGTTTAAATATTTCAATTATGTCATCTCTTTCTCCATCTCTCAAGACTAAATAATCCTAATGTAGTCAATGTTCCTCACATTATAAACTTCTTTAGTCAATGTATTAATGTAGATACCCTTTGCTGTACTCTCTTCAACTCAGCAATATGTTTCTGCAAATAAGATGACTAAAAGTTAACACTACTGTAAATGTGGCTTAACCAGTGGTTTATAGAATGACAGCACAATGTCTTTGAATTTATAGAATAAAATTCTCTTGATAAAAGGTGATACCAATGCCCTACAGTGAACACAGAATATAAATACTGGGTTTCTCAAAACACAGAAATAACATTTCTTTTCTCCATTGGTTTTAAACTACCCAAGGTTGGTAGCTACCAAACGGTACTAATTGATGTTTTATTTGTGATATGAATTCATGGTCTCAGTCCACAACTTAGTGAACCTATATTCAAGCTGTGGAAGCTACCATCATAACTGGCATACATTTGTTATTGTATTAGGGGAGCCATAAAGAGAATGGACATAGAACATGAACTACCCTTTTACTCCTGGTAGGTGACTTCTTTATATTAGGTTTGAAAAATGGTGCTGGTATATTGTGGGAAAAACTGCATGTTTTGGAGAGTTCAGGCTTTTGTTGTTGTTGTTGTTGTTCTAGCACATTTTATGAGCACTAACTAGCAAATAAAAACCTATCAAAAAGCAAATATTGAACTGACTTGGTGATATTGTGAGTTTCTACTGTGCTGTCCATACATGGCTCATACTGGTGGGAAAGGGAGTGTTCCTAATAATAACCTCTCTGCCTCATGCTCACATTAACTTTCACGGATTCCCTAGGGGAGCCACATCCAGCTTTCCTTTACAATAGGGAGTCACCACAACAGGCCCTTAAAAGTAATGAGGGACAGTAAAGAAAGAAAGAAATGAACATATTCAGAAGGATCTCCAACACTTTGTCAACTTGTGGTGTTTTGGAAGACTTTATGACTGCTAGCACTGGTCAAAATATTTCATATTTCACAATAATGACTAAATTTCAAATTTCACATTTTGAAAAGCATGGAGAAAAATTGAAAAACATATAACTCCCATTTTTCCTTTTTTCAAATAGTTTTATTGACTATATTGTATGTTTTATAACAAGAGAAAGCATATCATAGCTGACAGTATACAATGCTATGAAGGTCGTACATGCCATGAATGCCTGATGCCCAGTTAAAGTAATCTTCCCAGATAAATGCTACTATATCTTAGTGATACCCTACTCTATTAGGAGCTCAGTGTATAAATTAATGGATGAAATTCTATGTCTATACACAGGAGATCATTAACTGTTCATAATGGTCCCTTCTGGCCTTAAAAACTATGACTTATGCCTACCCCAGTCATATTGTAAATAGATAAGATGGCTAAGAGATCTTTACATTATGACACATTTGTTGTTGTTATCTATTCAATCTAATTATTATGGGATTGTTTGAATTTCCACTATCCATGATGTGCCTGTTTTGTAGATATACTGAGAATTTTGATCTACAGAGCAGTCAATCTGTCACATTTGATGAGCACAAAATTCACTTTAAAAAAAACCTCTTTGAAATAGGGTCTTGGTTGCAGAGCGATCCCTGGATATGCTGAAAGTGATTTTCATATCTCCGGGCAGAGATGATTATGAAATAAAACCTAGGCAGATAGATTTCCTTTTTGTGTATTTTTGGATTGTTCAGCAAATCACTTTAAAAAAAAAAAGATTTTTTTTCTATCACATTGTGTTAAACCAGTGAGCTATGAGACGGTTAACTGTCATAGACCAAGGTGTTCACAAAATGTTTATTTTAGTTCACTCTAGGTGTACTGTAGACACAATTCCACACAGTTTGTGTCAATCACATTTTTATTACATTAATAATTTTAATGTTATTGGCAACCATTATCCCCAAATAAGGAGACAACAGCATCCTGTTAAATCATCTATACATTGCTCCAACTTAACATCCACAGTTCTTCTGGATTTTAAGCACATTCAGTCCACTACAGTGCTGAATTAGTACATCTGCAAGCCTGGAACGGTGAACCGCGGATAGTGGGAGCTGCAATCAGCTAAACCTGAGGACACTGCAGGTAAACAAACTGTCCTGGCCTGCCAGTGGTTTTCCCTGACGGTCCACATGCCAAAGGTTGCTGATCCCTAGCTTAAGCTATGTTGCTATACCTCCATAGTGTAGTTGCTTCCTACATCAATGGAAGGTTTTTTCAGTCACTGCTGGTAATCCACCTCCTCAAGTAGTGGTAAATAGGTGAACGGAAAAATTCTTCCATCGACCAAGACATGTCTTGGGGTTAGGTTGGTTCAACGATGGCGCACAGGGAAGTGAATTTTTCACACCCATGATCAATGTATGTAGGTCAATTTACATTTTAAGCATAGACTAGACCTTATAAGATCCATGAAAATAAAGGTATAGTAGAAATAAACATGCATCATAGAGATAAACATGAGGCTGAATTTTTCATACTTGGTTTTCCAAAGTTAGGCACCTAAATAAATGACCAGATTATCAGAGTGCTGAGCAGCCACAGTTTACACTGACATTGCCACCTCTGAAAATCAGACTACTTATTTAGGTGCCTAAATATGGATTCATGGTGACCAATTTTAGGCAGCTAAATTTGAAAAATGTGGACTATATAGAGATTAGGCCATAGATTAATACAATATAAGGTGTCCTTGTAGTCGGGGGGATTAATTTACAAAATGTAAATTGGACCTGCCTGTTTTATCATTTAAACTACATTAATCCAAAAAGATAGGTAACAAGTTACGGTATGTTAATATACATACAGTAAAACGCAACGGAAAACTCAAATGTGCATAAACTGACTATCCCCAGTATAAAACTTACCTGGAAATCATTAGCTAATAAGTTCAGTCCACACAAATATTGCTAATTTGTCAGATCTTGCCAAGAATGTCAGAAATCGAGTTTTAGGTTATTTTTTATTATTATTATTATTATTATTATTATTATTATTATATCCACATATATAAATCAGAAGTAAGGAAGGTTATATAACCAAAATGGACTGTAAAATACACTAAGAACACAAGAAAAGAATGTCTCCTTGCAAAATATCACAATACCAGGAGGAAGAAGATAACAAAGAAATAAAAAAGGAGATGAAATTGAGAAATGGGGAAAAAGATGAATGAGTGACTAGGAAGGTAGGAGACACTGCTGTTTCAATATCAAGAAAACTCAAAAAGTCAGTTGTGGTAATGAGGATTACAATTAATTTTCAATCTCAACTAGCAGGCATGGGGGTGAATGTACTTCACATTAGGAATCAGCTTCTAAAGAAAATAATACTATACTTTAAATGTGAAGACAAATAAAGACACACACACACATTAATAAAATCAAAAACAAGAGGAAATGTAGCATATGGTCTGAATTCTGCAACACCATAAAGAGACAAGTGAAAGACATGGTATCTACTAGGTTAACGTTCTCCTTTTGCTCTGTGTGTAGAACTCCAGCTGACATAAATGAGATTTAGACATCAATGGGAGTTCCACATGTGAATCAAGGGACGGCTATGCCCTTTAAAGAAGGAAAGAGATTGAGCTGCAAAAACAGCAATAATCAAATCAACATGGACTAATATCTGAAAGCCCTTTAGTCCAGAATGGAACATTCATCACAGTGAAATGAGCTGAGAATAAATAGGAAAGGACTACAAATCGAGGAAAAAATCCTCATACACCTAAAAGCCAATCTGCACAGCACTCTGTTTTCAAACTTTGACAGATAATTTGGTAAACATGTAAAGGATTCTGCTTATTGAATGTTCTTGAACAATCTTATTGACAATATGATAAAGAAACCAAAACAGATATAGAATGATATTTTTAAAGCCAAATTATCTTTCCTCCCATGCTCCCATATCTTTCCCCCCATCAAACACAGAATATATTTCAATACAGGATATTTATATACCATAATATACTGGAAAAATAGTTCCTCCATCTAGATGTGACCCCAGATGTGCCATAGTATTGCACTTGAGAATTAAACTGATAAAAAATTATCTGAAGCAAGAGTAAATACACATAAGTGAATCCATTTAATTTTTACAGAATATAGAATAATCTTGGCTCATATTATCATGTTATGTCACATGGGAGAACACAACCACAGATACAAAGATGAGATTTTCAAAGCTGCCTAAGGCATTTGGTTGCAAAATTCCCAAATAAATGGATGAAATCTGGCCCCATTGAAACCTATGGGATCCATTTCTGTTTATGTCCAGTATGCATCAAGAGGGAAAAACTACCCAGGTAAAGTATGTCTAAGTGTCACGTATGTTCAGAGAGTCTGATAATATGAAAGTAAACATGATAGGCAAGATTGTTTGGAATACATGGATAGCCTTTGAACAACTGCCCTGTATTTTGTATTTTGAAGATATTACCAAATTTTAAGAAAAACAAATCTTTCTATTCATTTCGTTTAAAACTTTTTTTTTTTAAGAGAAATGCAGGAAAATAGGATGAAAATGTGTTTGTTTTTTAAACATAATTTTGCTTCAGGACAGCTAATATTTGAGTGGAATTGTAATGTCAGATATATCTCAGCCAGCCATCACAGAATTGATTCAGGGATAAACAGCATGTTTACTGTGTATTATTACTGCATTGGTGTCATATTACATGCCTTACAGACAGCAGTTGCTTTAAATATCTTTTGTTTTCTATCCATTTGTACACTTTGGGGTACTACAATATTTCTGTGCCCTTCACTTTTTCTTTCATTTGAAGAATGATTTCTGGATTACAATTATCTAAGGTAAACTGAGTTGTTGGTTCCTCAGACAGTACAAAGCAAGTTTATTATAATGTCTAAATATATATGCTTACAATACGCAAGTGGATATTATAGTACAAAATTCAAAGAATACAATTACTATATATTCTAATTTATTTTTCTTGTTTAAAATTCAATAATAGCCTGCAAAATCTATGTATCTAGTCATTTTATGCAAATATTTCTTTCCAGTAAATATCACAAAAATATTTATTTGCACTTTGTCTTATCCACATTTGTTTAGGGAGGTGTTTTTTATGAAGAAAATACGTTCCAAAAAGTGCATTTATTTACAGCAATAACTTTTGCTTTCTATTGCGTATTTTGGTGCCTATTCAAATAACTAAAAAGTATACTTGTTTAAAACAGTTATCACAAAAAAAAGAGTAAACAGTCAACAAAATGATGCAGGAGTTAGTACAGATTATACAAGTAAATTTCTATGCTATTTCTAATTATGTGTAAATATAAAAATATCTTGGAAATTCACAAATCTGTGGTGGAAAATATTCATGAATTTAACATTTTGATGAGACTGGGATAAATTTTAGATAAAAGATTCTGAAAATTGTAAGATAAAAGATCACACTATATACTATTTATCTGAGTGATTCAAAATATAATGTATTAACCAACAGTATTATTTAGCATAAAGATATTCTTCTGTAGTATACATTATCCCTAACAGGTATAGATTGCTTTTACATAATCACATTATTCACTGTTTTTTCACTCAGCTTTGGGCCTGGTTTACTGAACTCAATAGGAGACTTTGCAATGACTTCAATAAACATTGCATAATACTATAAATAAACTGATTTGATTATAGAGTCAAATAAATATGGTACATAATTTACAGTACATATGTATAAAAGGTCTGATCTAATGCCCTTTGAAATTAATTAAAAGACTCCCATTAACCAATAGACTTTGGATCAAGTCCCATCATAATGTTACATCAGAAAGTTATCTAAAATAAAATGCTCCTAATCTCGGACTCCACATAACAGAAAAGTCCATTCAGAGTGGCCCTTTCACAACGTACTGTCTCATAGAAGAGATATAATATTATGTTTGTGCCTTAATTATAGACAAACAATAAACTACTATTCATGAATTTTATTCAGAGCAGGTTGTCAGTGAAAGTTGATGTTTGCTGCTTTGACAGTGGAAAGAGATACTATCTTCCTTGTTAGAAAAAGCCTGGTCTTGTCACAACATGGCAAGTCTCATCACACAAGGATGAGATGCAAATATAACATCTTATTGAACATCCGAAGACATACATTAATAAAATCAAAACAGTATGTTTTGTTTTACTTTGTGATATTATATACCAAAAGCATGAGAAGGAGGAGAAGGCCAAGAGTGGAGAAAAGACACAGCATATCACCTAAGGAGAGAAAATATGAGCCCATATTTCATCCACAATTCTTGCTATCCTTCCATTTGGGAAGTCAAGGCAAAATTTGTAACCCTAACATTTTCAAAGCAATGCACCATTTTTTAGTTTCTTGACATTAAAGACAATCACTTAGCCAACACTCCATACATTTCTTTGAAAACATAACTGTTAATGATACTGAAATGTGATGTGAGTTTTTAATGAAATTTCCTTTATGCTTCACAGTGAAAGTTGAAAGAAAAACATTAAGATATATAAAAATGAACCATCTTTGAAGTCTCCAATATCCCATTTTCATAGCAATTAGACCCTTCCCACAGGCCAATACAAGATATCAGACTACACCTTACACAGAGTCAATCACTAGATTTTATCTGCAGCATTTGAGCCATATAAAGATGCTCTGCAGACCTGGCTCTGCATCAGCCTGACCAATTTGCAGAGAAGCCAGTTTGCTGTGGAAGCATATTAAAAGCAAATTATTTAGGCAATGGTAAGTTGCAAAGAGATGACTTGCACATGGGCTCCCCTCCTCCCATGGACTACAAAACCAAATTCCTTTGGGAAACTTTTTTCCTATCCTCCCATTCATGGTCATTTTAAACACTGCAGTTACGATTTGGCAAGGGTACAGACAGGCAGATGCTCAACGGATTGTTTTTTTGGTCCTCATTGGGCTTCCTAATTTGAGAGCTTCAGTCCCTTAATAGCCACTCTCTCCTTTATGCTGTCATTTTCACTAGATAAATTAGTAGATACAGGTACTTACATATCATATATGTGGTGGTGGCATCCATGCAATAAATTTAAGTTATCAAGTGCCTGCGATATCACTTAACTCAGCCTACTAATCCATTTAGCATACGCAGCTTCAAACTGCACACACTTTTTTGTGGTATGCCAATATATATTTGTGTGCAGTCTTGTTGTAGCTTTTTTCAGTCCCAGAACATTAGCTACACAAGGCGGGTGGGGTAATAACTTTTATTGGACCATCTTCTCTCTCACCAACAAAAGTTAATTCAATAAAAGATATATCACCTACTTTGTCTCTCTGATATATATTTGTAGCATGCCTCAAAAAATATCTTTTTCTTTCCACGCAAATATGGAATTTCCTCATATAGTACTGAAATTTTCACTTGTCTGAGCCCTAGCATTGATGATATTTACCTCTTGTGAGTAATGCAGTCATCTCAAATTCAATCCTTTCCAATGCCTTCAAATCACAGCACCATATTCTCTATTCCTGTCCATTCCCCACCCCTACCCCTACAATGATACAGAATTGCATACAACTAGAGCTTGTCAGGGAATACACAAAGATTCTGCTGTGAACAAAATAAGTGAATCACATTCACAAATAATACGGTGAGCAGAAGAAAAACTGATGATATGTCCAAAGCTTTCAAGCTTCAGCTGATACTTTTACTATAAGAGTATCAGCTTTGCAAGTCAGTTGGTTGGGTGAAATTATATATCCATTCATGCTAATATATTTACAGATTATATATATATCTACATAGGTATATATAGGTAAACTATTTGAAAGAACTTCCAAGTCAAACCACTGCAGAAAGAAAAAACCCTGTAAGTCACTTGATAACTTTATAAATTGGAACAAATTATCATAGCATAACTGTGCAGATAATGCAATTATTGGAGCAATGGCAATGACAGGCAAGTACTGCCAGGTAATTTGCAGAGTACAAATTGTACAATTAAATGCCATATGGACTGCTAGTGTTTTTCTGTAAGGAAGCAGTAGGTGCTAAGCATATGTGAGCCAAAAGGCCTAGTATCCTGAAGACAGCGGATAAAGTTATAATTTTTGTAACACTCACTGCTAGATTGTTTGAAATCCTGTGCACAGCAATGGGAGCAAAGCATATTACATTTAAGCTACACACACAATAACTGTAGTTATCAATGGCAAGAGAGTTGCAAAGACAGTGTTTCTGCTACGTGAAGAAATCAAAAATCATTTAACCAGAGTCTTGTAGTTTATCATATTATCTGAAGGCAAGATGCACTTGTAAATCTATCTAGGACATTTTCTCTTGTGTTTGACCAGGAAAAGAAACAGTATCATCCAATAATAATAATAATAATAATAATAATAATAATAATAATTAATAATAAATAAATAAAAGCTTGTCTTCCAGAAAAATGGGATCAGAATGATAACCTGAGTGTTCTCCTCCCTGACAAGTTTTCCAAACAAAATGAAGATACATACTTATCATTTACTACAGAAGTCGCATTTGAATGTTTAACACAAACATTTAAATTTTACAGAGTGTGTTACAAATTACAGGAAAGAATTATTTGATTATACTGATACAGCCTGTGTATGTGTTGATCTTCCCACAGAGCTCAGAGTCAATTTAATTAATTTGATAACAGCTCAAAAGCCAGGCTAGCACACTTATTGTTTGACATTAGGAGTTCTTTCAGGGCTGACACCTATCTCTAGCTAATAAAATCATGATCTACTCCCTTCAATTTACAACCATATATCTTGGTTAACTGGGTGTTTTGTGTGTGTGTGGGGGGAGTTAATAACAACCATTAACCCGAAGACTTGAATCAGGCTATGACATGGGTGGCCAAACTGTGGCCCGCAAGCCACATGCAGCTCTTTTACCATTAAAGTGTGGCTTGTGGAGCCTCCTACACCCCACCCCACCCATTCTCTACCTATTAAATTGTGGAGAGAGAGCTTGTGACTTCTGACCTGAAGCTGGGTGGTGGTCTCAGGGCTTCTGCCCACAGGAGGGGGTGGATCTCAGGCTTTTGCCCAGCAGGGAGAGGGGTCTCAGGGCTTCAGCCCTGTGGGGCTCAACTGCCAGGACTCGGGGCTTCAGCAGGAGCAGGGCTGAAACCCCAAGCCACGGCAGGCACTTCCTGCAGGGATGAAGCCCAAGCCAGTATGCCCTGGCTTTCAAACTTCTGAAGATTGTCATATTTGGCTCGGAGGATCAATAAGATTGGCCACTCCTGGGTTATGACCTGGAAAAAGCCCACATGTGACCTCGAGTTCAGTTACCCCTGCTAGGATGTGGTCTTCAACATAAACAAGCTCAGATTACTTATCAGTCCAAGAACAATCTATATAGGCTTTAAAATAGATATTTTCAATGTTTAAGGCCAGACTGTGCCACAAATGACTATCTCTGAGTAGGGCACAATGCAGAGTTACCCCACTAGAAGGGAGAACAATGTTACCAGGAGCTACTGCACAGTGATGTCACTGTACATTGAGCTGCAGCATGTGCTCCCATCCATAGTTATCTAACTCCACAGTGATTGCTTTGGGCAAGCACTCTGGGCTGCTGCACCTGTGGCTGGCCACTTTGTGGGAAGTGCACAATTGAGGAATGTCCTTGGTGCCCTTCCACTTCCACGGGTATGGTTTGTCATATTAATAGGTCACTGCACTATAAAGGGTTGAAACATTGGGAACCACTAACTCTGGGATCTCCTAAATACTGGGACATCCTGATTTTCTTTGGTAGATCAACACCTGATTATAGGGTTGGAACGGGTCAGTGTCAGTAAATGTCAATTTCAAAGTACAAACACAAACAAAAAAAACCCAGAACAAAATGTATTTTCAGTTATAATAATCAACATTTGCAGATAGACAAAGTAAGAAAAATGCCATTTACGAATTTATTGGAGTCAAAATCCACTGATTTTGACTTCTGAATTAGCGACTGGACTACCAAATGAATAATAAAAACAGGTATCATGTATCTATATAAGGATCCTTACTTCACACATTTTGACTTTGTTCTAACAGGTTACAAAGCTTTAATTTTGAATCTCAATGTCTACTGTCATTAAGTAATTATATTATCCCTTCCCAATTACACTGAATATTTAAATTGATAAAAATAAACATTTTAAAAATGCTTGAAACTCAAAATTTCATACATCTGTGAAAATTTAAAATCAATAAAAAAACTACCCAAAAAATCACTTAAAAAGTCCCAGCAATATTATCTGTTGAAATTATAAAAATAAAAATAAAAATAGAGTTCTGACAAGCCTATATATGTAGTATATAATAGTCCCTGATCTTGCAATGACCTCCTGAGAGCCAGATTGTACATAAGTGGTTCAAAATGATTTTATCGGACTGTTCAGGTGTGGCCTCCAATTCACAGTGTGCTGAACATCCTTAAAGCACTTTTTAATCAATGAAGTTAAACTTATGTTTAAAATTCAATAACATCCACTATGTTCATCTTTTATTAATATAATAAAAAGGATTAGGTCACATTACAGTTTAATTGGCAGCACAATTTATAATTTATGTTATAAAATGAAGCTATTTGGTTAGCTGAATGCAGAAATCCAACTGAAAATATAATTTCTACTTTTGTTTAAACATCTGTAAATAAAAGTAGACTTTTACAAAATGCTGTTAAAAATTGTACATTTGACTAGTTGATTAAAAATAGCAGTGTGGATGACCCACCTAGTTCTGGTGCTGTCTTTCAAGCCTAAGAAACCAGAGGGGCTTGAAAGCCTGAGCTCCAGCCTGAGCCACAACATCCACACTGCTGTTTTACGCTTGCTAGCTTAAGCCCCTCACTAGCACAAGTCTGTCTATCCAGGCCTGGGGGCTCACTCCCAGCTGCAGTGCAGACGAACCCGTGACATAATAGGTCTGCCTGGGTGGGAAGGTGTATATGTGGATCATAACACAATCTAGTAATTCTCGACTGATGGAACAAGCCCTAGAAGGCTGTTTCAGAATTTGGCCTTAAAAGCTCAAGCATGCTTTGGCTCAGAGATTGAACTGAGAATCAGGCCAACTCTTACTCTGACTGAACTAGTTTTTTTCCATTTCCTGAGAGAAAGATTTACTATTCTGGTTTAAATCAGTTTTCCCATTTCCCAATAGTAACTATCTCATACATGTGCCTGTTTAAGCCCAACACACATAAGTAGTTAAACTGGCCAGTGAAGGTGTTAAGATCTACTACACAGATAGACAATACACATGCAAACACACAAATCATAAAATGTGCTCAATTGAAATGCAACAAACCCAGCTCAGGAGTGAATAACATCTGGAAGTGAAAGCTACAAAAGTGCTTTGATTGACCACACCAGAACAATAGCACATATTTTCTTTGTACAGAATTGACCTTTTGTTAAAACAGACCTCAATTCTTCCAATAAAATACTCCAGCTTGAGAGACTAATAATTTAACTAATCCACTGTGGATATTAGAAAGCAGGTGATCAAAGTGGAAATTTATTCCTGCCTTCAGAGAAAAATATATCCTACTGCACATCTCACTCGTGCAACACTGAAAGCTACAGGCCAAAATTTCCACATGTATGTGCTTAAAGTTAAAATCTTAAATTCAGTCATAGGCATCTATATAAATGGCCTAATTTTCAGAAGCATTAAACACTTACAGGATCAAATCCCCTCAAATTCAATGGAAGTTGCAGGTGATGAGCATCTTTGAAAACAAAGTTTGACAGTGTTACATATTGCAAAGCTTTGACACTAAGGCCCTGCTATGTGACCAGCTGAGAGAAGCATAATTGAAAGAAGATTATTAAAACTGGCTCATAATTTAAATTACATTATTTTGAGATTTTCCAGCAGGAAAGTTTCCATGAATGGTTTACCTGCAAAGAAGAGTACAGGCCATGGGGAAGGAATGTGAGAATAGAAACACTGGGATCTTCCCAAGGGGCAAGATCCAATCTAGGGTGTAATTCCGGCCCCAGCAAAGTAAATGGCGAAACTATTACTGACTTAATCAGGGCCAGGATTACACCCCTGCTCTCCCCAATGATTTGTCCGAATTAGAAGGAACCGACCTTGGATTTCTGATTAACATGGCCATTCTGTCAGCTTACTGACCAATAGCACATTCACCCCAAACTCAAAACAAATTTGTTAAACATTAAACATATTTTAGAATAGAATCTACAAAATGACCTATGCAATCACAACAAAACAAAGATTTAAAATATTTAAAATTATATCCGTATAATGCAAATTATTCCATGGTGATAGATATCTATTATTTTTGTTATAATGTGTCAATAAACAAATTCACAAGTTGTAGAGGTCGTAATCAAAATGAATTAAAGTCAGTTACACCAGTGTAATTCCAAAATGGAGGTGCAACTGAGCGCAGAGTATAGCCCATTGAGAACCCAATCCTGCATTCCTTGCATATCTAAAAGTCCCATTGAAAACAGTGGAAATTTTGAATATGAAAAGAATGCAGGATCTGGCCCTAAATTTATAGCATGGCATGTGACAGAAAAACAAACAGCATATGAATCCTGACTCTGGTTTCGCAAGGTTTTACACTGGTCTAATTTAGTAATTTTTGTGCCAGATCATCAGATAATGATGCCAATTTACACCATCTGAAAATTGCACCCAAATTGATTTTAACATAGTCATTGCTGAATTACATCAGTGTAAATGAAATCAGAATTGGGCTAAGATTTTTTGGTGAGCATAGTCATAAGTACAGCCATCTTTTTGCAAACACTGAGGTAGGTAGGTAGGTGCAAAAAACCTCATAATTGGACTCTTAAGTTAAAGAGTGGCTGGGCTGTTCATATGCAAACAGGATTTAGAAGGAACAGTTTAATCTATACTTTAAGCAATTTACTAGGAATTAGATTTTTTTCTTAGAAATAGTTATCTACAATACTATTGCTTCATCTTTTCTCTGTTCTCTTATTAAGCTTGATATAATTTACAAACAGCAATCTTAAAGTCTATATGTATTTACTGTTCATTGGTGGTTCTTTATCAGGAAGAATTAAAATAGAGAGATAGAGAATTGAGACTGTTTTTACTTTTGGTTTGGAATATGTATTTTGCCGTAAAGTTCAGACTTGAAGTGCATATCAAAAATTCTCATTTTGCAAGTCATCGGTGAGGTTTTATATTACAACTAATGCTTCATTTTCATAATTTCTATAGCAGTGGCAAGACAAAAAATCTTCCTTCACATTTCATGAAGGCTTATATACATATTACAATTGATTTTCCATGTATCTATTTCACAGTAGTGGGAAATTGCTAAAAATATAGCACTGCAATTTAGAAAGTTCTACCAGGATCTATGCAATCATTTACAAATGGCTTGTTACACAAATTATATGATACAATTCAACCTTGCAACTTCACTTTGATAGATGGAGAAGTCAGAGAAAAGTTAATGAATTGAAACTATTTTACCATTTTGTAGTGCAGTGCAATAAGAATTTTAATAAATATACTGAATCTATGAAGCAAGATATTGCAATAATGAAAATAACATCCAGGCACAGTATTTGGTTTAAATTATTATATTAACTTAAAAAATAATTAAAATTTACTTACAGAATTAACTTAATATGTTTAATTTGTAAGGAATAAAAGTCTTTTAGTGATTAAATCTCCAATTGATTTTTGTTTGTTACACACAGACTGCCTAATGTACTGAGAAATCCAGTACGCCATTCCCTTTTGTGCTTCATCAGTCTTAGACCTCAAAAATAAATAAATGAATATTAGGATCTGTATTCCATAGCAGTTCAATGTAGGGTTTTTACAATTGATGGGTGGTACAGACTGATATTCAAGAAAGACAAAAGCCAGACCACCACATTTATTTTATTTAAAACCACACTTGATGTTTCTGAAGTTAAACAACATGAGCCAAATTCATCAATGGTAGAATTCTAATAGACCAAATCTATTAGCCCATGCTAAAGATAAAAGACCAGATCCTCAGCTGGTATAAATCAGCACAACTGCAGATTTACTCCAACAGATTTATTCCAACAAAAGTTCTGACTGATACAGCACAACTTTTTAATTAGTTTTGACTCCTGTTTAAGAATTCATGATTTAGTCAATCAAGGTTTCTACTACCTCTTTTCACAACTTCAAAATTACTTTCAAGAGAAAGGTGTAGGCATCGCATTTTCTTAGACTAGATTTTGTTTAATAGAAGTTTTCTGCAGTAATATTGGGAAGCATAATACTTCCATTCTCAGCCATCATCACAACTTCCTTGGAGTTGACAACATTTCTGTGAATCTGAATTCTTATTGAACCCAGTGAAATTATTTTGATATATTTTCACATTTTTATGTGAATTATTAGTGTCCCTAAAAGGTTAAAGTCCAGAATTAAAAGTTCTGGATACTGACATCTGTTCTTGGTCAACAGAACAGGTACAGCACAGACCACAAAAATGCCCCACAGTAAACCTCAACCCTAATCTGGGGCCCAGTCCAATCCTTCTTGGGCTAGATCCTCAGCTGGTGTTCAGCAGTGTAAATTAACAGAGCTATACCACTGAAAAAAATTCCAAGTGCCAGATTTTCAGAAAGCTCATCACGAACATCTGCCACTGTGATATATATATGACTAATGTATTAAGCACCTTTGATAATTTGGCCATTAATGACTTGAAGGAGAATTGGATCAACCCTTTGTAAAGGACCTGGTCACCCAAGAGTGAAAAGATGATTCATTCTCCAAATCCTTCGCCTTTCTGTGGGTAATGCTAGTAGGGCTTGCCGATTCATGTCAATTGTAGTGATATTAATTAGTTTGTGCTATAGGCTTTCATTGACTAGGGATGGGACTCAAACCACCAACTCATTTGACAAACAGTCATCAGTAACAGCTTTCAACTATCTCTGATATGGGATGGATTTGGCCAAGTGTTCTAGAGATGAGACACTTTGGGCCAAGTCCTGTTCATCTTGCTCAGGTAGTCCAATTTATTTTAGTGAGACTTGTGTGAGCAAGATAGGTAGGATTTGACCCTATGCATTGATATCTATATTGATAGATCAATAGATAGATATGTATAAATTATTATCCATATCTAATATAAATAAACATGTGAGGATACATTTATTAATGCTTATAAAGTGCTTTGCATTTTTTTGGATGGAAGGCACTATATAGTGAAGCCTTAATCTAATCTCATTTACACTGGTCTAAATGAAAGACAACTCCACTGATGTCAATGGAGGTACACCTCTGAAATACCATTGTAAGTAATATCAGAAGAAGGCTCTATTTGGAATGCAAAGTATTATTATTATTTTATTTGAATATTAGCCTATTACTAATCTCATAAAACAACAAAATGTTAAGTTCCAAAAGAACAGGCCTATTAAAAAAGCGCTTTCTTTCCACACTAACTACTTGCCCTTCCCCCTCCAAACACTTAATAGACATAATGAAATTAGAACAAATATTCCTTTGTGCATCTATTAAATGTAGTCTACTGAAATCAGGTATTATTTTTATTATTGTGGCTTGGCAGAAATAGCACGATAAATCTCCAGGAATGCACTTTGGCTGACATCTAAAAATTTTCCTTTCCTTTTTATCAAATGTTGCATCTTGAGGATACTGTGCATTGAGTGTTTTACCTGGGATTTCTGCCATTGACTTCAAAGGGAGCTGGATTGGACTATAAAATTGCTAAGACAATACATGGTCAGTCCCATTACACCCATTAGCCAATACTGGCAGTAATATAATCAATTAAAACGCACAACATTTCATTTGTATTTTAACTAAAGATGAATTTAACCAAAATACTGGATCAAAAATGAGCCCGCTCCTTGGAGAAGTTCAGATCCAGAGCTGAACTTTATATCTTGTTCTCCTACCTATAAAGAGACAAACCAAAATCTCGGATCCAACCAACCCCAAAATATATGCAAACTGATTATAAGTTTGAACTTTGTGATTCAGGTCCATCTCTAAATTAAACATCTCCTTAGTGCCAATACCATAAAACTATTATTGTAAGTACAAAATTGAAGTTGAAATTAATGGGACTTGCTCCCCTAAAACCACTATACTTTCAGGCCAAGATTCTGCCCACAGCTACATAGGCACAATTCCCACTTAAGCTAAAATATTAAATTCAGTTATAATTTAAGTAGTAATAAATTCTACTGAGGTTAAAGTTCTCTTTGGTCCAACAGGTATTGTAAGCATTTACCTTTAATGGATCATATAAACAGAAGTTTCTGATTGGCCTACAGTGCTGTTATAACATTTCAATAATGTCCCCAAAATGCACAGTTCTGAGAGATTTCCTTGTTTTGATTTGTAAAATTAAATTTTATAATACAGATATGAGACCCATTAATACATTTCTTATGAATTATTGCACTTTTCCACTCTTGCAGGCACTTGCTTTTCAACATTATTTACTAAAATTCATAATTAATTTCTCAAATACCAGAAATGCATTCCTTCTTGTTCTGAAGTGCCCAGTTATATGAGAGAAAATCCATGCCAGTAAGTCTCATTATTACTCGGATGACCATTATTCAGATAACAATGTAAAATTGTGAGAAACCAGACAGGTCATAAATGTACAGTGCACTTTTAAAATTCTACTTCATGGATGACATGCCCTTTAATAAGCTAATTTCTGCCCTCACTTACATCCATGGAGTTGCACAAGGAAGAATTTGGGTCAATGTCATACTGTAGGATATGCAGAATGCAGTAGGTGAATATTAGTAAAGTTAAAAATGCTTAATTCTGATCTCACTTGCATTGGTTTAAAAAGACTAAAACTCAGCTGACATCGTTGGAGATATTCCTGATTTACACCATTGTATGTGTCATCAGAATCAGTCATACAGTCAAAGGAAAGAAAGCCACTGCAATTTTACATTGTCACAGGAGCAGTGTGCCCCAGTAAGCATCCCAGCGTTGCCTTAGTATTTGTGTAGAAAAAGAAGACTGTTTTCCTGTGTTCTATTCCATTGACGTTATCTCTTACTAATAATAGTATTCAATCACTGTCCAAACCAAAAATCCAATCAGTTGTCGGCTACTGCTGGGTCATGTCATATGACTCCTGTCTCAAAGAACCTGCCATCATCCACTTCATCACAGTATTGTGTAAGAGGTGAGACCGTATCTAAATAAACACAGATTGAAAAAGGCAAATGACAGAGAAAAAAAAGCAAATGCAATAGAAAAAAAAATGGGGTAAATATTTCTTCTCTACAGGACCTATCTGACCAGCCTGATAAACTATAGAAATCGGAAAAATACTGGAGCCTTAAACCTAAATTAGCTTTATTTTATTGTATTTATATTTTTTTCTTTCTTGGCCTCCCTCACACATTTCTATTATTGTTATTTATTACTTATATTACAGTAATACTCAGAGGTCCCAGATCAGAGATCAGAGCCCCCTGTGTCAGGCGCTGTACAAACAAACACTGTGATACAGTTCCTCCCCAAAAGAGCTAACAATCTAGACAAGATAGCAGGGGAAATAGAGAAATTAAGTGACTTTTACCAGTTTACCCCATAGGTCAGAAGCGGAGCAAGGCCTAAAACCCAGAATTCCTGTGTCCTACACACTGGACAATTACTTTCAGCATTACTTCAATAGTTCATCTACCTTAAATTGCTAGCTGTTTCCCACAATGCTACTCGTGACTGCACTGCTGAACTGTGGCTGACCATCTTTACTATCTAAATCTGTATTGACATAAATAAAGAGTATTAACCTCCTCTTTAGTTGATTTTTTTTTAAAAAGTCAGAGTTTAGAAGCTGTCATGTTCTAGTGTGCAATCTATACCAATGAGGGGTTTACATGGAGGCAGAAATGTATTAAAAATCAAAGGTCCCACCACTGCATATGAACTGATCTAAGAGAAAATAATAGTGAGACATGTAATATAGTCCTTATCCAGGCACAATTCCCACTAGGCCAAAGCCTGGGAGGTGCTGCTGAACAAGAGTAACCTCAGTAGAAATCAATCTGAGTTGCGGGTGCTCAATAACAACTCACAGGATTTGTTCTCTGACTTTGATGAGACTGAGAAAGAATTGCACAATCAGGCACATTAGCAATTTATAAGGGGAAAAAAAATGTGAGCCTAATGCTCAAGTTATGGGCCAAATGCTGGAAGGTCCTGAGACCTATCAGTCTCACCGAATCCAGTGGGAGCTGGCAGCACTCTGTCCCTTTCAAGAGGCTCAGCATCTCATTGAACTGCGCTGTATATTTCTGATCTTTTCTCCGCTACCAATAGCTAATTTGATACAGCAAGTGCTCCAAAGGTGGAACTCCCATTTGCTCTTCTGGGAATTCTGCACTGTGAACACTTGAAGGATCAGCTCCTATATTTTATATCAGACGAATACATTCAAATAAATATGTACAAACATTTCAATATTGTTGTGAGATAGTTGAAGCCACTCAGTCCTATGCAATGTGAACTGGCAAGGTAATTAACCACAGAACACCAATGCCAACGTATCCTATTCATAGCGGTGCTACTCAGCGCGCTACATAAGTTTTCCCTGCAATAAGGAGGTAATGTGATGGCAGTTCCTCAAGCTGTTGAACAGTTGAGCTAAATACTAGCTTCTATTTTGAGTTAACAGTAAATTACCAATGAAAGCAATGTATCTCTAGCTGAATTATCAGATAATGATCCCTAATTTGCTAGACTTAGTCATTTATATATTATATGATATTACAACACCTCCACATTGGCTCACATTCTCTACTGGGTCAAGAGCAACTTGGTACAGGAAAAAGTGGGGATCATCAGAAAGGTGGCTTTGAACTGCACTGGCCCAAGAGCTAGCCCCAGCATAGTTTAGAGGAGCTTAAGAGGATTATACTGATGTTCAAGGGACCATATGCCAACTGGAGACTGCTGGAGTGTGACACACCCCTAAAATGAGAGCTGCAGGTGAGTTGGTATAGGAGTCAGCGAGCCATTGCTACATCTCCTGGAGGCTTCCTTACACCAGGAGAATCAACAGCTGTGGAGATACTGGTGGCTTTCCTCACCAATTGTGCTACAGGAATGATGCAAAGGGAATGGAGCTGGGCCAAACAATCTGGTCCATTATATTTAAACAACTCTGTTTCACCATGAATACAAGCAGTCTGCTGATCTCAATAATTTAAAACTATTGGGATGTGGATCATACTCAAATAAAAATAGACCCCAAACAAACCAAATACTAACTGAGCTAAATATTATAAATAAACCTCTATACCATGCATTGTCATGGACCAAGCCGTAAAGAGATGTCTGCTTATCTAAGAGCTTTCAGAAGATAGGATGCAGGAAAAACTGTTGTACGTATGAAGTCTATCATATCTTTGCTAGACACCTGGAGTATCCCTAGACACTTGGACTGGGGTTTTCAAAAGCACTCAATGCTGGCCTAACTTTGCTCCCATTGTAGATAATGATTGTTTTAACATTTACTTCAGTGGGGGCATAGTTAGTTCTATGTTAAACACTTTTGAAAATCCCACCCTTTAAGGTCAGTGGGAGTTTTACTACTATGGACTAGCAGCCTAGGCCTTTTCTCCTTTCTCACATAGGATCTGATCCAGCTCCCACTGAAGTTGAGCAGCTATTCCCCGAGCTTACAAGCTGCATATGAAACATTCCATTATCAAATTGATGGAACTAGGGTGACAAAATACCTTGTCACTACAGGTAAAAATTAACAAAGGAATATAAATACATGCATCTGTGCAGGGAAGTTCCAATAGCACAGACTACAAAAAAAAATACATACCATCCATTCACTACATTACCATCTTGCTACTAGATAACTCCATTCATCTTTCTGCTAAATAAGCAAGAAAAAGGTTACCATATATACAAATATACATTTCTATGGCAACAGATTAAGTTCTAGGCTATTCTTAGCTTCACAGCAGGCTGAAAATACTCTGTTTTAAACTATAGGACTAAACAAGAGATCTATGTCTTTTTTTTCCTCTTTTTCCATCTGGTCCTGCTGAAATCTCTTTTATTTTGATGAATTGAAGAGTGATTCAACTGGAAGCAACATAAGTCACATACCACATATGACTTCTAGAGTTAAACAGCTCTTCTAAAAGTTAGGAAACAAGAGTCTATGCAATAATTATAAACTAATAACATTGTGGTACCATTTGTATTATGTATGTGTCTTATATAGTAACTATCATCAAGGAAGTTATACTTTATAAAAATGAATAAAACATTTGATGCATTTTGATCATATATGTAAGCTATGTATAGTCATTTAATATGCCTGTGAATCAGCTATTTTATATTATTATTTCTGCACATTTATACTTTTTTTTAAAAAAAGCACCTTGGAGGTCTTCATTATATATTGGTTAATAGCCAGTTCATTAAAAAATTCTACAATTATTAAATTGGCACCATTACATTAATCTCGGTTTGGGGTTAAATGCATTACACTTTTAAAATGTGAGGGCTTGAATATTAATTGAAAGATTTATTTGCCTTTTAGATTTTCTGAATGAATCTGAGTGAAATTATGTGGAATGTAACAAGACAGCACTGATTCTAGAACAATCCCACATTAGGCAGGAAGGCCTGCTGGATCCTCTGTTAACTGAAGCTGATGGAGTTCTAAGGAGGGTTAATAACTCACATTTAAACACCTTTTAACAGTTTTTTAATAAAAAGGGAGGAGTAAATCCGAATGACTGTAAGTGACTCTGCCACACCATTTTGTCTAACACAGAATGTTCTGGCAGAACAATCGCTATAGCAAAGGAGAAGTGATCAGAAATATTGAAGGTCCTGAAGTAATGGTTTGTATTAAGAAAAAATATTTTATTACCTAAACTGTGTACAAACCAACTTCAATGAAACATCTGGACCTTTTGTAAGAAGCTACTCATGTTTCCATAACCGGGATCCTGGGTCTAGAAGAACAGTCTACCACGTTTTAGAAGTGCTAGAATAGTGGTTAGGCTTCTACCACGTCTTAAAATGGGTATCAGGCTATCACTTGCCCTGTGTATGGGTGTATACATGTGTCTGTTTTCCCACCACATATCCCAGAGGTGGACAAACCATACTGAATCAGTATTTGAAGTTTAGCTAGCACCTTACAGTGTTTTACTCTTTAAAGGGATTCTCTGCCTGGAGAAAGCCAGAAGCAACCTGACTGATTTTTTCATATCTCCACTGGGACTCCAGCTTTGAGATGCAACTGGTTTGCCGCGGCTTTCTACCTCTACATATACCATACCGTCTAGTTAAAGGGCTCCGCCTGATCTGAGGATGGACTCAAAGGAGATCGATTTGAAGTTGGACAGCATCACCTACGTGTAATTAGTTCAAATATTAATATTAAAAGGTGAAGCAACAAGGGCTGAGGATGGGAAATTCCCTTTGATAATTAGTCTCCGCATTCCAGCAGATATTCCAGCCAAACTGCCAGCAGCAGACACGACTGCCAGTCACTGGGGCTGCGTATAGGTTTGAAATGCTGACTAGTGAAATCTGGACTTGGTTTAATGAAACCGATGTAAGCAGAGTCAATTAAATCTAATTTCCATTAACACTCCTAGTGTATCTGCAGTGTGTGCAGCAGCAGCAGCGAGAGATACTCGGTATTAATAAAGGTATTCACTGACGCAGTAAAAAAACAAACAAAAAAAAAGAAGTGCTGCGTGATATTTTTACATCGGGGATAGTGAGCTGATGGGGAAGAGAGAAAGCGAGGGTGAGCGAGGGGATACTCAGCACTGAAAGCAGAATATTGCCCCCTAAACCAAATAACCCACTTGCAAAAACTGGTGCTGGAAAAATGGTAAGGACCCGGAGTTGAAAACATTTTCACTTTAATACTGAAAAAATATGCCATTATAAAATCCTCGAATAGAATTGGTAAGTTTCACTTGCTTACTCAGTTCTGATTTCCTCAAGTTATAGTAAGATTTACAACAGCACAGAATTGTCTACCATTAAACTTTGCAGCCTAAGCACTAGAGTGACATTAATTGGTCATGCTTAACTGCCTCGGATTTTTTTTTGTTTGAATGTTTACACGGTTACCATAATAGAAATCAAGGGTACTAAATTTTACATTCAGATGGAAAGGCATTGTTGGATATGTATATTTAAAAAGAAAAAGTGGTAACTGAACCCAAAAGAAAACTTCACCCAACAAAGTAAATATCCGCCCCCAACTCAGAAAATGAACCAAAGAGAATATCCATGCAAATATGTCTTAAATAAAATCTTTACATTTGTTTGTTTCCACAGTAAAAGTACGATCTCTATCTACTGCCTAACGATCACACAAAATATGGCGAAATGGCACTTTTTTATTATTATACTGTATTTTGTATATAGAAAGGTTGATACGATGGGACTTATCAGGTAAGAGGGATGGTGGTGTGAACTAGACGCTGTTTCCATTTGGGTGCTGGAGGAGCGTCCTTCGGGTGCGTTGTATCCATGCGAGCCATGCAGCACTTTTTTTGATTGTTTTAATCAGTCGTTTATTTACATTACATTCATGCCTTCGTCCAACGTTTCACTCCTGCTTTGTTATCAAGGGGAGGAGGCCACCGACCAGATTCCCCCCTCCCCCACCGCAGCCCATCCACACGGGGCTAATCCACAAAACAATGGTACCCCTGCAAGACTTTAACCAAGTTGATCCTTGCTTTCCATTGCAAACTAAGGTAATACACAGTGAAATGCACGAAGCACTGCCTCAGTGTGGCTATACTTAAAGGGTGCGTTGAAAAAAACCGGCCTTCACTCACTGAAATACACCACAGTTTTTGCTTTGTGTGTGTGTGTTATTTTCACAGAAGGTAGTTTGGGTTAAGAACCGTCCCCTGTCGTTATTTAGCAGTGGCGTTAGCAGACGAGACAGCAATGCACAGATCAGGGATTCTTTAATCATTGGGTTGCTCGCTGCAAAATTGAATTGTCTTCCTACTTTTTTTCCCCGTCCGATCCCAGCTCTTAGTCTGATAGAGAATGAGAGCCACAGTCATAAACTCTATGGGCTCCATCTGCATTGTAGGGTCCGTTGTGCCAGTAAGAAGAATCGCAGACTGTCTGTAAGGAATTGATTTCAGATGCAGATGAGTTGGCGTCCCTCCGCTTAGAGCGCTTTCTGTTCCTCAGGATGAACACTAGCATGCCAACTACTGTGAAGGCAGAGGTGACAAACACCAGCAGGAGTCCTGGGACCAGCACCGAAATGGAGACCCGGCTGGTCTCTAGGTAGGAGTTGGCGTGAGTCCCTGTCTCTGCCAACCCAGTGCTGTTTTTGTTATTGGAAGTGAACGTGGGAGAGATTCTGAGCTGCGGGCAAATCACGTCGTTGGAAAGGGACTCGAAATCCTCCTTAAAGAAATCCTCTGGGGATTCGCACCTCAGATCGCTCATGACCACCTTGGGGCGCAGCAACTCTGCCCACTGTTTGAAAGGCACAATCGGGCACGAACAGTCCCACGGGTTGCCATGCAGATCTATCTGGGTGATGGACGTGAGCTGGTCCAATACCCCCGCCACTGGGAGATACATGAAATAGTTATTGTGTATACTCAGCTTGGAAAGCGAGACTCCAGCGAACACATCCACGGGGAGGGACCTCAGCAGGTTGTTGTTGAGGATTAGGACTCTGAGCTTTGGCATTGCATTGAAGGTGCCGGGCTGAATCAACTGGATCTCATTAAACTCCACGTTCAGATACTCTAGGTTTTGCAGCCCAGTGAATTTCTCGCGGGACAAAGTGTCCAAGTAGTTGCTATCCATGTAGAGCCACCTGAGCTCGAAGAGATTCTTGAAGGTGTTGTTCTCCACAGTAGCGATGTTGTTGTTCCCCAGATCCAATAGGTTAAGTTTCCGGTAATCCAGAAAGTGGGATTTCCTGATTGTATGTATTTTGTTGTCTCTCAGAAACAGCTCCTGCACATTGGACGGCTTCGGTTTCAAAGCTACCAAACTGCTCACATTTCTTTCGTTGCAATTAACCTTTAAACCCGAGCCAGGGATCTGATCGCAGCTACAGATCTCCGGACAGGGCATGCTAGTCGGTAGCTTGTTTTTCACGCTAATTGTGGAGCCCGCAACAGTGGGTCGGGTTTTGATTTGCCAGTTGACTGGGATCTTTGTACCTCCGTTTGGAGCAGATCCGGGAGTGGCAGGATCTTCTTTGCCGTGTATTTTAAAGGGAGTTGGAATGGGACCAGGATCACAGGTTTCCTCTTCGGCAGGGGGAGCAGCTAGACTAGAATCCACTCTGTTTTTCCTGCACAGCTCTTGCTCTGTGGTCTCATTCAAATCTTTGCCCTGCAACCTAGTAGGAGCTTCACAAATGACTCTGCCGATCAAAGCATTTTTGGGTATATTTTCCAGCCACTCCTTCAGGGATAGCAGATCACAAGTGCAGTCCCAGGGGTTATCTTCCAGCAGAACTTCAGCAATGCCTGGGATCTGCTCCAAGACCTCCTCATAAGGCAAGGTTTTAAGTCGGTTTCCCCGGAGGTCGAGGTGGGTGATCGGCACATACTGAAACACGTTGGCAGGTAAGGTGCTGATGAGGTTGTCATTTAAAATCAGCACCTCCAGCTTGTTTAAATCCCTAAATGCTCCCGGGTCAATATCCCTTAATAAATTAAAATCTGCCTGGAGATACTCCAGATCGTCCAGCCCCAGGAATGTCTGCTTCTTGAACGATTTTATCTTATTGTTGTTTATATGCAAACGTTTTACCAGCTGCAGCCCTAGAAAAGCCCCAGGAACAATTTCATGCAAACCGTTGTTTTCCATGTGCAAACTGACTGCATTGTAAAAGTTAGCAAACTCGTTAGGGAAAAGTCGAGTCAGGGAATTTCCATGCAGGAATAAATGGTAAAACTGAGAAGTTGGGGCGCTGAAATGCTGCAGGCTGGTAAACCCCTTTTTCTCACAGTCTACGTGCAAATCCCCTTCTATCTCGTTGCAGGAACAGATCTTCTCTTTGCAAACGTCCCCTGTAACGTTTCCAGCAGCAAAACAAAGAGATGTCTCCAGCAACAGAATCCAAAGCAGCATTTTTAAACTGAACAATTCATCCCCGATCTCATCACAAAGTAACAGCAACCATCATCCTCACACCGAAAACAATTCCAGTTCATTCAAGAGAGGAGATGTCCGAACCACCACCAAAGGGGGGGGGGGAGATAGTGTGGGGGAGGGAGGGACGCAGGGGTGGCGGGCGATTTCTTTTCTCCTTTATCCCTTTCTCTTCCCCCCACATACACTGCAACAGCCCAGTCTCCAGTCAATAATTATATCCACAAACTATCCAGGCACGTACTGCAAGGCACGCAAAAAAAAAAAAGTAGAAAAAAATCCCCCTCCTCAAACCCTCCCGAAAAAGCTAAGTAGATCTCTGTTGGCCGGCTTCGCTAATTGGAACAGGAATAATGCTAGCAATTATAAGCAGCCACTGCAGTTAGAGAAAAGCAGGCAGGGAGTGCAGCGGTGGTAGAGAAGAGCTGCCTGTGTGCATGGCTTTGCTTCGGACTGACCTTGCTTTTCTGTTGCAAAGCCGGGCTCCTTGCTGCTGCTGCCGCCACCGCCGCTCTCGGTGCCCAGGAGTCCCCTTCTGGGTGCTGTCCAGTCTCCCTTGGTGCTGAAATCACGCCCCAGCTTAAGGACTGGATGCCGAACCAATGGCGCTGCAAAAATTCTGCAATCGCTGCGTTTTCTGGCTGTCTGTTTCTCCTCTCCTCCGATCTCTTCTTCTGCTGCTCTCCTCTCGCTATGTCAGTCTCTCTCTCTCCCTCCTCTATCTTCCCTCCTCGGTCTCTCTTCTTTTCTTTTTCTTCTTCTGTTTCTGAGTTACACACACACACACACGAAGGGAGAGTTACTAAGAGGCGCTGCTCGTTCAGACCTGGTGCACTCTCAAAGATCTGACACCCTCTGCCGAGCTGCAGTGGCAAAAATCCATCTGCTGAGGGAATGCTGGAGAGAAAAAAAATCAATCCACGTACAGGGCAAGCGTTAAAAATGTTGGCATAAAAGCTATCTATTTAGACGCTTTCCCCTAAACTGATTATTTAATTTCTTTCGTTCTTCCCCCTGAGATGGAAAGTTTAACACTCCCCTTCTAGCCCCCCCCCATGCGCACACACACACACACACACACACACACACAGACACACAGAGAGACAGACACACACACACACACACACACGTGCTCTAGCAACCAGGAAGAGCGCTTTCGTCCTATTTTGTGTCTCAATGGCTTGAATAAAATTAGTGTCAGGGTGTCAAGAGAATAGCAGTTTGAGGTAAATTACACTCCACGCCATTTTTAACGTTGATTTTAAATGCCTCTCTTCCTCCCCTGCAGTCTATAGCGCTTCATGCTGGATTTGGTGGCTTTATGGAGTTCCCTTTGGAATGTTGAACCGTGTGTGATTGTGTTCTATTTTTTAATTATTATTTAGATGATCACAGAGAAGGGGCTGGCGGGGGGGAGGGGGAAAGGGAAGGGTGATTTGCCTCACAGTGGATAATTCATTCTACCGGTTTCTGGAGGGTTTATAATTTCCTTTGAGAGATGGGTTGATATCGACAGCACTGGATCTTATTTTTCTTCTTCCGCATCTTTTAGGGTTGCTATTTAAGTTCTCTGTGCAAATGCAATGCCTTGTTATATCTTTGATTTCTGACAAAATAGGTTACACAGCGGGAAATTTGCTGTCTGGCTTAAAAAAAAGTTTCAGCATCATTTGGACGGGTTTCAGATGCTTACAAGCAAATAACCAGTTGCATCTCGGGTGGCGCAAACATAAACCCTTGTTCCCAAATGCCTTGCAAAAGTGTGCGGAGGAGGTTGTATGGGAATGCTACATAGCCTGATTCGCTGGGTCCCTTCTGCGTCTGCAGTCAGCCCTGAGCTTGCACCTCTTCAGTCGGACAGATGTGCTGACTCCATTCCTGAACTTTGCAATGTACTGGTAGGGCACAGAATGTAACATCTACTGAGGGTGGGAGGGGGGTGGGTGGGTTTAAGGTCTATTTATAGGAAAAGTCAGGAAACCAGATGGAATCTGCACCCTTGTTGCATGCTAATTTGGTCCCAGGGTTTCCCAGTCTGCAATTTCCGACTAAATTAGACAACCTACCAGCGATGATCTTATCACATTAATTTAATTAGAACATAAATAAATTGCAACAGCTGCTGTGGCCACTTCGGATGTTCCGGGTGGAGATTTAGCCATATATATATGAAAGGCTAAATCTCCATATATATGGGTGGATGGGCGAGAAGGCGGGGGGGGGGGAGGGGAGAAAGGAGGGAGAGAGGAAGGAAAAGAAACTGACAAAAAATGACTGGCTCGAACGAAGCCTGGACAATAACTAACAAGCGGGACGGGGAAAATAAAATGCTATTGAGACAACAAGCATAAGAAGCAATATATTAGTAGATGGGGGGGGGGAGGTGAGAGAGAGGGAAAGGAGACTTGGCGCCACATTAAGGCTCATTAATTCATTTCTCATGGCAGTTGCTCTGACTTTGTCTCTCTGTGCATGTCAGGGGTTTTAGTCAGATTGGAACTGGAACCCTTCTCCTGAGGAAAAAAACCTTGCAGCTTTGGAGAGGCGCAGCAAGAGTCGGAGGGAGGAAAGCCTGTAGGAAACCCCTGGAACAGAGCAAAGAGAAAGGAGTTTGGGGAAGGGAGGGAAACAGGGAAGGCTCTCAGTTTAAAATCAGAAGGGCGACTCCATTACCATGAGTAATGAGATGGGCAAGGGGTCTCTGAAATCGACGAACATGGTGAATTCAGACTGTGACGCAGGCCAGGAGGCAAAAGAGCATCTTCCTCTTTAGCAACTTTTCCTCGGTGTTATTAAAATTGCTCAGGCACCGAAGAAACAATCACAATGCAACTAGAGGAGCTGAATATTAATAAGATAGTCAATAAATAAATACGGATCAAATGAGAAGGAGGTGATAATAATGATCTGCTCTGAAGGCATGAAGGACAAAGTGCCAGTCTCTTCTCCGGGAGCTTCTCAGAAGTGGGAGTTAATGGCAGCTGTTGGGATTCTCTAACTGAAGGGGAAGAAGGGTGTAGAGGGGCATTTGTGAACAGATGTAAAATTATGGCAGCACCTGAGATAGAGGTTCCATTGTGCTGCCAGCCGTATATACAGACACTATCTCTGGGCTTTGCCACCTAAAGAGGCAAAACAGACAAAGGGTGGGAGAAAGCAAACAGAAGTATCCATTTTACAGATGGCACAGAAAATTTGCCAGTAGTCACACAGGAAGATTATGGCAGAGGCAGGAAATGAAGACATATTTCTTGAGTGCCTTAATGCCAAAGCTGTCCGTCTTCTCCCATATATATTTTATTATTATTACAATTCTTTATTTGTATATCTGGGCTGTTGTGTCATCATCTTTAATTATGTTAATTTAGCTGCAGTGGAAACATGAATATTGTAAAAGGAGCTTTATGTAAATTCCCACCAAAAGCGAGAATGGTCTAGAATACACTTGGTGCTGTGTGTGTGCAGCATGTGCTTACACTTTTATTCAAATTATTTTAATATATTAACATTTTAATAAGCAATAAACTGACAGTAAAGCTGGATTTTCAAAATCTGAAATCCTAGGCAACTGTGGCCAATTTCTGCATATCATACTCATGTTAAATAACACTGGTTTAAACACAGAGTAATAGGGCTACGCAGGATGACACAAGTGCAGAATCATGGCTTCAGTTTTAAATCAGCACTACTCTGGTATACACCAAGCTGGTGGTGTTAGGAGAAGTGGGTTGCACTGGTGTAGCTACACACATATAGGTATGCTAGTGCAACCTCCTAGTGTAGATGCATTGCACTTGTGTATAGAGTGCACTGTACCAGTGCCACTAAACCTGGATAAATGACACTGGTGACAAATCACTTTTTACACCAGTACAGTGTGGTTTTACTCTGATGCAGCTATGTTGGTGTAGCTACAAGCCTGTCAAATAAAACTTTTCAGCTTGTAGTGTCATAATATTCCACAAAAGGGATAGAGGAGGCAAAGCCATGGTCCTGATGTCTATGTAGTAGCCATCATGTCTGACCTGAGGTCTTCTCCTGTTGACATAGCTACTGCCTCACAGGGAATTGGATTTCCTAGACTGAAGGGAGAAACTCTCCCATTGGCATGGGTATAGAATCATAGAAGATTAGGGTTGGAAGAGACCTCAGGAGGTCATCTAGTCCAGCCCTCTGTTCAAAGCAGGACCAACCCCAACTAAATTAACCCAGCCAGGGCTTTGTCAAGCCTGACCTTAAAAACCTCTAAGGATGGAGATTCCACCACCTCCCTAGGTAACCCATTCCAGTGCTTCACCACCCTCCTAGTGAAATAGTTTTTCTTATTTCCAACCTAGATCTCTCCCACCGCAACTTGAAACCATTTCTCCTTGTTCTGTCATCTGCTACCACTGAGAACAGGCTAGCTCTATCCTCTTTGGAACTCCCCTTCAGGTAGATGAACACTGTATCAAATCTCCCCTCACTCTTCTCTTCTACAGATTAAATAACCCCAGTTCCCTCAGCCTCTCCTCATAAATCATGTCTCTCATTTGCACACTTGTTGAAGGTGCAATCCATCCCATCATCCAGATCATTAATTAAGATGTTGAACAAAAGCAGCCCCAGGACAGGCCCCTGGGGCACACTGGCTGACATCCAGACATCGAGCTGTTGATCACTATCCATTGAGCCCTACGATCTATCCAGCTTTATATCCACCTTATAGTCCATTTATCCAATCCATAGTTTTCTAACTTGCTGGCAAGAATATTGTGGGAGACCGTATCAAAAGCTTTGCTAAAGTCAAGATATATCACACCCACTACGTTCCCCATATCCACAGAACCAGTTATCTCATCATAGAAGGCAATCAGGCTGGTCAGGCATGACTTGCCCTTGATGAATCCATGTTGACTGTTCCTGATCACTTTCCTCTCCTCCAAGTGCTTCAAAATGAACTCCTTGAGGACCTCCTCCATGATTTTTCCGGGGACTGAGGTGAAGCTGACCGGTATGTAGTTTCCCAGATTCTCCTTCTTCTCTTTTTTAAAGATAGACACTATATTTGTCTTTTTGCAATCATTTGAGAACTCCCCCGATCACCACGAGTTTTCTAAGATAATGGCCAATGGCTCTGCAATCACATCAGCCAACTCCCTCAGCACCCTCGGATGCATTAGATCTGGCCCCATGGACTTGTGCATGTCCAGCTTTTCTAAATGGTCCTTAAGCTGTTCTTTCACCACTGAGGGCTGCTCACCTCCACCCCATACTGTGCTGCCCAGTGCAGCAGTCTGGGATCTGACCAAGGCAAAAAAAAAAGCATGAAGTACTTCAGCTTTTTCCACATCATCTGTCTGAATAAGTTTCCTTTCCCATTCTGTAAGGGTCTCACATTTTCCCTGACCTTCTTCTTGTTACCCTTCACATCTCTTGCTAGCAGGGCCGGCTCTAGGTTTTTGCCACCCCAAGCAGGAAAAAAAAAAAAAAAGATCGCCGGACTGCTGCCCCTGAAATTGTGTTGCCCCAAGCACATGCTTGGTTTGCTGGTCCCTAAAGCCGGTACTGCTTGCTAGCTGCAATTCCATTTGTGCTTTGGCCTTCCTGATTACACCCTTGCGTGCTCAAGCAATATTTTTATACTCCTCCCTAATCATCTGTCCAAATTTCCACTTTTTGTAAGCTTACTTTTTGCATTTAAGCTCACCGAAGGTTTTTTCTATTAAGCCAAGCTAGTTGTCTGCCATATTTGCCATTCTTTCTGGGACAGTTTGTTCCTGTGCCCTAAATAAGGATTCTTTAAAATACAGCCAGCTCTCCTGGACTACTTTCCCGCTCATATTAGCCTCCCAGGGGATCCTGCCCATCAGTTCCCTGAGGGAGTCAAAGTCTTCTTTTCTGAAGTCCAGGGTCCATATTCTGCTGCTCTCCTTTTTCCCTTGTGTTAGGATCCTGAACTCGACCCTCTCATTGTCACTGCCTCCCAGGTTACCACCCACTGCTACTTTCCCTATCAATTCTTCACTGTTTGTGAGCAGCAGGTCAAGAGGAGCACGGCTCCTAGTTGGTTCCTCCAGCACTTGCACTAGGAAGTTGTCCCAAAACACTCTCCAAAAACTTCCTGGGTTGACTGTTCAGTGCTGTATTGCTCTCCCAGGTAGCATTTTCACTGAAGTGTCACTGCAGACTTTTAAGTGTAGAAAGGTCCTGAGGTGCATAACTCCAGGAGAGTGAGTTCTGAGTAAATGGAGGTGTCCTTCTCCCAGGGAGGTGGAGGGTCAAAGCCAAACTCTTCTCCTTAGCATTTCTTAGGCTACTTTAGGAAGTTCTTACTTAGTTTGCTGGCTTCTGAGGATTCCTTTTCCATGTGTCTAATTTGTTCCCTGAATTTTGTACAGATTGGATCTTGACATCCATATCAGGGCTATGAATTCCATTGGGCAGCAGGGTGCTGAAGAGACAGGCATTGCAATGCCTACATCCCTTTGTTGATCTAGTCCCTGCTGCTTTGTGAATGCAAATATTTTTTACCTGAGAAAACACTTGACATATTTTAGTCAAACAAAATTCTGAGTATTGTCGGGGAAAAGACCACCACCTTGTCAATTTGATCAGACAGCCAGAGGCTTCTTTTATTGATATATCATTAATACATGTGTGCACACACGGAGAGTCAGCGTATTCCCTAGCAAGGGTTAAGCTGCTCTCCCGTACTGATTTTAGCCAGCGCTTATAAAGCTTAAAACCGCAAATTATCATATGTTGCTTACACATAAATCACAACCTTATTTGGCTATCACATGGCATACATTGCAAAAGCACAATTAATATTGTCCTTATATGGCATAACATATGTAAAATTGCAAGCCTTATCTTTTCACTTCCTTATAGATGTTTACTTGATTGTCAGGAGACCCTGACAGTTCAGTTACCCCTACTTGCGGTCAGGCTGACAAGCTTCGCATGACCCTCTGGGATTCAGTGTCTGGTGTCCAGTTCCCAATTCCGGCCAGATGTTTTTATGCTGATATCAAGTTAGTTTTTATGCTAACACAAGCTTATTAATGAGCTATTCTAGGGCAGTGATGGGCTGGTTATCAGGCCTTTCTTTGAGTTATTTCCTTTGCTAGCAGCATGATCATGGTTTTATATAGTACGAAACTGCCTTGTATGAGTTCAGTTCCGCAATTGTTCTATAGAGTTAGTAATTTTAGGGCCTACACTTATGAAGCATATATATGTATTTCTTTGATGGGAAACTGGGGGGGTCGATTTTCCCTATCAGTATTATTTGTTTTGCTAGGGTCTCTTTGTCAGGTATCACAGGAGGAAGCTCGTGGTAACATTACCGAGTTTATAAGAAGTGGCAACATTTGCACTGTGTTTCAACTGCTACACAATATGTTGCCGGAATAAATTCCAATTGCATCATTTTTTGTCCTTGTTATGACAGTGTTCACTATCCTGAATGACTCAAAGCCTGTGCAGTGTGATCAATATACAACACAGAACTGCACTACTACTAATCTGACCTCTTTATAGTTTGATTGCCTTAAGTATTCCACTCTTCTCTGACACATCTGAGGCTGCAGACAAGAAAAGTGGTGAAGCAACCAACAGGTCATAGCATAGAATACTTAACTGGCCAAAGTAGTTCAGCAACATATATTCACAGGACAGTTAGAATTCTCTTTCCGTCTTCTTATGATAAATTATATAATAAGAAAAGAAAGAGATGTGAATCAGTTTACATGACAAAAATTAGTAGGAACTCGAGAGATAATAAATATCCAATAGAATCTTAATAAAGAAACTAGGGCCAAGTTGTCAATATCTTACTCACAGTGATGAGCACCTACTCACGTGAGAAGTCCCACTGAGTCTCATCAGCCTGAGTAAGGGGTCTACAATGTGGTCTTTGATTATTTTGTTGTCCTCTTGGAATCCTAAACATTTGGTGACAGTGTTTCAAATCATTGTATAGGAAATCTCTAGAAGAGAAAAGCATGGGGAAGTTTGTAGTACATTGCATTTCAGTTATATCAGAGCTGGCTTTTTATTTCCAATAGGAGAAAAAGAAAATCCATCAGGTGCACTCCCAGAAATTATCGGAGGGTGATTGTTTGCATAATGTCTGAGGGACACTGTCTGAGGGACACTGTTCACACTTCCATGCCAACGGAATCATTATTTTGGAGATGCAAAACTACAAGAGTTATAAGAGAAATATATCTGCTCTGAGAGGAAAGCTCAAGACCTTGCACCACTCCTCCTCTTGAGACATGGTATTTATTAATCAAGGATTCTATACACCAGTCTTTTTCTTTCCAGAGGCCTAATGTAGTTATGTGGTTTGACATTAATGAATAGACTTGATTTCTCATTATTTCACATGTTAATTCACTATAATTTAATTATTTTACTGGGTTAAAATATGTACTCTCTTTTCTCATGACTCACCTTCCAGACTTGAAAAAGCATACTGATTTCAGAGCCAGAGTATAAATCATTTGAAAGACAACTGTATCTTTCACTTGTTATACCTTTCAAAATACAATTCATCTGAGAAACTCCTATATAATTAGTCAAGCTGGGTGGAAATGGAAACTCCAACATTTTGAATTAATTTCAGTTCCAAAACAGAAAGAAAAAACATGAACAAAAACCAACAACATTTTGCACTAAACATTTTATTTTTTGTTTTGTTCTGAAGTCAACCTTTTTACATTATTCTATTCCACCATTTTAAAATGAAATTTAGTGAAAATCAACACGCTTTCATGAGATGTCCTGCTTTTGACAAATTGGCATTTTTTTCAAACCCCCAGCCCCCCACAAAGAAGCTGCATTGGAAAATTTTCAACTCTCTCTAATAAAAAAACACTTCTATTTACGTCTGAAACATAGAAGTGTTTGGCCACCCTCTCATCATGCGTCAGTATCCTTCGTGAGGAATGGACAGATGAGAAGATAGGATCAACATCCTATCTTTCAGTTCATCATCTTATACTTCATGGAAGTAAAAGGTAGAGAGTCACTTGTCCTGATTAACCCTTGTGCTACTCCAGCTTTACACAGTGATTTCACAGGAGGTCTTTTTTGTATAAAATTGGATGAATTTCATGGTGACTCAAGTCTTTGTTCTCCAAAGATTCCAGAATAATATACCCAATATTGAAAATATAATTTATTTAACTAACGGGAGCTATACAGTGAGCCAGATTCAAATCTCAGTTACAATTAGAGCTGTTGATTAATCACAGTTAACTCAAAAAAATTAAACACAATTTAAAAAATTAATCATGATTAATCGCAGTTTTAATCACACTGTTAAACAATAAAATCCAAATTGAAATGTATTAAACATTTTTGGCTGTCTTTCTACATTTTCAAATATACTGACTTCAATTACAACACAGAATACAAAGTGTACAGTGCTCACTTTATATTATTTTTATTACAAATATTTGTGCTATAAAAATGATAAACAAAAGAAATAGTATTTTTCAATTCACGTCATACAAGTACTGTAGTGCAGTCTCTTTACTGTGAAAGTGAAACTTACAAATTTAGATTTTTTTGTTACATAGCTTCACTCAAACAACAAAACAAACTTCTTGTTCATCCAACTGCTCAGTCAAACAAGTTTGTTTACATTTATGGGAGATAATGCTGCCCACTTTTTATTTATGTCACCTGAAAGTGAGAACAGGTTTTCATATGGTACTTTTGTAGCTGGCATTGCAAGGTATTTACATGCCAGATATGCTAAACATTCAGATGCCTCTTCATGCTTCAGATGCCATTCCAGAGGACATGCATCCACGTTGATGATGCTCATTAAAAAAATAATGCTTTAATTAAATTCATGACTGAACTCCTTGGGGGGAGAATTGTATGCCTCCTGCTCTGTTTTGCCCTCATTCTGCCATATATTTTATGTTATAGCAGTCTCAGATGATGACCCAGCACATATTCATTTTAAGAACAATTTCACTGCAGATTTGATAAAATGCAAAGAAGGTACCAATATGAGATTTCTAAGGATAGATACAGCACTTGAACCAAGGTATAAGAATCTGAAGTGCCTTCCAAAATCCGAGGGACGAGGTGCAGAGAATGCTTTCAGATGCTTTAAAAGAGCAGTCCTCTAATGCGGAAACTATAAAACTTGAACCACCAAAAAAGAAAACCAATCTTCTGCTGGTGGCAGCTGACTCAGATGATGAAAATGAACATGAATTGGTCCGCACTGTTTTGAATCTGTGGCCTGCATTGTGCATGAGGTCAGACTAGATGATCATAATGGTCCATTCTGACCTTAAAGTCTATGAGTCTATGAATCGTTATTGAGCAGAACCCATCATCAGTATGGACGCATGTCCTCTGGAAGGGTGTTTGAAGCATGAAGGGAAATATGAATCTTTAGTGCATCTGTCACGTAAATATCTTGTGATGCTGGCTGCGACAGTGCCATGTGAACACCTATTCTCGCTTTAATGTGACATTGCAGTCAAGAAGTGGGCAACATTATATCCTGCAAATGTAAACAAACTTGTTTGTCTGAGCAATCGGCTGAACAAGAAGTAGGACTGAGTGGACTTGCAGACTCTAAAATTTTACAGTGTTTTATTTCTGAATGCACTTTTTTGTACCTAATTCTACATTTGTAAGTTCAACTTTTGTGATAAAGAGATTGCACTTCAGTACTTGTATTAGGTGAAATGAAAAGTACTATTTCTTTTGCGGGGGGGGGGGATGTCATAAACAGATAGTTAAGGGTTAATGTCTCTTTTACCTGTAAAGGGTTAACAAACGGGGGACCAAACACATGACCAGGGGACCAATCAGGAGACAAGATACTTTCAAATCTCAGTGGAGGGAAGCCTTTGTTTGTGTTTTTTGGGGTATGTTTTGTTCTCTCTGGGTCCTGGAAGGGACTGGATGTGCAGCCAGGTTTCTTGCCAATCTCCCTGCTACAGTCTCTTATATATTCAGAATAGTGAGTAATCTAGTAAGAAAGGCGGTTATAGTCTTTTGATTGTTTCTGTATTTGCAAATGTGGAGTTTGCTGGAAGTATTTTAAATTGTATCTTGCTGGGGGGGGGGAGACTTCTTTCTAGTTTCTATAAGCTGACAGACCCTGTAACTTTTTACCATCTGAATTGCAGAGATAAACTTTTACCTTTTTTTCTTTCTTTTTATTAAAAGTTTTGCTTTTAAAACCTGTCTGATTTTTCCCCCTTGTTGAGGTTCAAGGGAATTGAGTCTGTACTTAACAGGGAGGGAGGGGAGAAGGGGGAATCCCTTTGTTTTAGGTTCACGGAGCTTGAATCTGTTTTGCCTCTGGGTGAGGGAGAAAGGGGAGGGGGAGAAGGGACATTCCTCCCTGTTTTAAGATTCAAGGAGTTTGAATCACGGTAATCTTCCAGGGTAACCCAGGGAGGGAAATCCTCGGAAAGGCAATGGTGAAGAAAGGGATTTACTTTCCTTGTGTTAAGATCCAGGGGGTCTGGGTCTTGGGGGTCCTTAGGGAAGGTTTTGAGGGGACCAGAGTGTATCAGGCACTGGAATTCCTGATTGGTGGCAGCTTATCAGATCTAAGCTGGTAATTAAGCTTAGGGGAATTCATGCTAGTACCCATATTTTGGACGCTAAGTTTCAGAACTGGGAATTATATTATGACAGGGGGTTGTAGTGCAAATACTTGTAATCAAAAATAAATATAATGTTAGCACTGTACACTTTGTATTCTGTGTTGCAATTGAAATCAATATACTTGAAAAATGTAGAAAACATACACAATATTTAAATGGTATTCTATTTTTATTTAACAGTGCAATTAGTCATGCAATTAATTGTGATTAATTTTTAATTGCATGATTCATGACAATTATTTTTTTAACTTGCTTGACAGCCCCAGTTACAATAGTGTAAATTATGAGTTACTCTAGAGTAACTCTATTGAAGCCAATTGAGTTACACTAGATGTGCATTTAGTAAACTGAGCCCAGAAGCTGTCCGAATGCCTATGATGCCGGCATATGCTGTTCCCCTCCATCCTCCATAGGCTGCAAATAACTTAATTACCTATTCCCAGAGAAACTCTTCTTCAGGTCTGGCCTGGTGTCCGATATGGTATTTGTGGAGAATCAAAATAGTACAGTTTCAAGTTCATTAAAGGATTGGAATCTAGCCCATTCATGCTATTCCTCCTTTTTACAATCTTGGCCATTGGTACATATTCATAGTATGTAATTTCAATATCTGACAGGAAAGGTTTTCTTTATATAGTCTTGTGACAGGGTCTTCCACAGCCAGGTGGCCTGGTGCATCTGCAAGGCCAGAGGGGATGGTAGGAAGATCTCTGCCCTCCCTCTCCACTGGGTTGCAGTTCAGAGTCCTATGAAGTTCAGCCTCTAAACAGAAGAGTTGGGTCTCCGTCCCGGTGGAGGGTCAAGACTGGTTTCCCTGGGCTACCTTCTACAAGTCTTTTTAGTTTGAGGTGTTGCCCTGCTAGTTCAGTTGCACCACAGTTGGGGCTTATTTGCAGGCTTCCCTTGGCAGGGAAGACTTGCCTCAAGTGGCTATGCTGCCTGGCAAGTTGCTGATCTGTCCTTTCAAGCTGGCAGACAGAGAGGTCCTGCCTCCTGGCCAGTCAGCCCCCAGTTGAGCCAGGTTACCTTCTTTTCTCCCTTCCTCCAGACCTGGCATTGGCTGCAGGTATAGTGGAGCAGAGTTAGCTGAACCCAAAGGTTTTATTTAACTCCTGCTGTGCTGGATGGCAGTTTTTCTGCTCCCTCACAAGCCTATAGGTCAAATTCTTCCTTCCAAAAGCATTGGGGAGCCTGTGTTCATGGATTCTAAATGGGATGTGCATAACAATAGAGTCCCTGAGCAGTGGTAGCTCTGTTTTCACCACAATGCAAAAACTAGCTTGTTTTTACCAGTTTTCTTAATTTCTCTCCCATAAAACTTGTGGTATAAAGCCTTACATGTTACTGAAGAGAAAGCCAGAAACTTGTGCAGGTTCCAGGGAATGCCTGGCAATATGGCTACTGGAGGAGTTATGCTGTCCAGGCAGCATCTTCAGGACAGAAATTTCTTGCTTCCAGTGGATTTCCCAAGATTCCAAGTGGTTAGGAGTCAGAATTTCAGACTTTTCTATGAGAGGAAAAATTTTTTACCAAACAGAATAACAACAAGGAAAGTCAGCAAACTGAAACTTATTCTATCTCCTGTGCAGGAACAACCAAGTAAGAGGGAACAGCCCTACATGAAATATGTAAGTATGATGTATTGCTATCTCTTATTTTTCAGTATTGCAAATGGTTTTCACTTATATTTTCTTTTAGATCCTCAGCAGCATATCAGACAGTGGACCTGAAGAACACAGAGTACTGTGATGACAACACTCACAGAATGTTTTTTATTAATGACTAATATGTATATTAATCATTTATAGTCTGAACCTTTGATACAGGATGCATACACTGTTCCCTGTGCTTCACAGAGCATTAGTTTTCCATGCTTGAGAAACAATTTGCCTACTAACCACAAATGCTTGTGATGGAAGAATGTCTCTTTGTCCTTTTTTAAAGAATGGTTTGCTCTAAAATGTGGAATTATGGTTATAATTTACCATTACCCTATTGAAGTTACAGAAATTAACCTTTTTTTTGCAAGAAATCAAGCTTCTGTAAAGGATTAAAATGAGAAACTCTATCAAGAGTGAATGCTACTTAAATTACCATACATAGAAAAGACTTGAATGACAAAAGTCATCTTCAGAGGAGGTTCTGTTTGCTGGGACACTACAACCACTATGTTTCAGGATAATTATTTTTAGTATTATGAACATATTTAATAGATAATTAACAAAGGCATCTAAGTTAAATTGAAGACGTGGTGAAACAATGGATATGTTGGGAAGTCAGTATGAAGTAAATTTCAAGGTCAATCCAAGCAAAGAACTTAACAATGATCTGCTTGTTAACTGCTTGCTTAGAAATACATGGACATAGAGAAAAAGTACATAAAAGTGATTCCAGTCTCAAATGAATGATTTTCCACTCACTAAAGAAGGCAAGATTCCATTGGGAAAAATAATGTGTAATCATGTAATTATAGACTGTATCATAATAGGTACACACAAGGTGAGGTGGCAAATCAAGTTTGCACAGGCAACCTTAATACTGGCTTTTTCCAACTTGCAGCTGGTCGGAGCAAATGCAGGGAACGTCTTACTCAGCCCCTGCATTCCAGGGACAAGGCATTCTCAGCGCAGATGGCATCTTAAAGCTGCTAAACTCTAACCAGTCTCTACTGAGCATATGTAAACTTATATTTTCTGGAGACTCATGACTTGATATCATTTTCATAAGGATGCTTAAAGGCACAGCATTGACACCAGGGAAATGTCCCTGCCAAATTTCAAGCCTCTGCTCCAAATCATAGAGGTACTAGATCAGGGTTCGGCAACCTTTGGCACACGGTATACCCACGTAAGCCCCTTGGCGGGCCGGGCCAGTTTGTTTACATGTCGCATCCGCAGGTTCAGCCAATCGCGGCTCCCACTGGCCACAGTTCACCGTCCCAGGCCAATGGGAGCTGCGGGAAGTGGCACAGGCTGAGAGATGTGCTGGCCACCGCTTTCTGTCGCCCTCATTGGCCTGGAGTGGTGAACCGCATCCAGTGGGAGCTGCGGTTGGCCAAACCTGTGGAAGCAGCAGGTAAACAAACTGGTCCAGCCCACCAGGGGGCTTACCCTGGCGAGCCGCATGCCGAAGGTTGCCGATCCCCGTGCTAGATATTTTCAACAAAAATATTTCAAAACTTTTTTTAACACGTACAAATGGGTGAATCATTTTTGGTGAAACTTCCTCCAAAAAAAATTCAGCCTGAGGCAGACACCTGACAGAGAAAAATTCTGCCAGGACAGTTTATGTTTGGCTAAGTTGTAAACAACCAAAAACAGGGTCTTATAATCAGTAGTGTTGGACAGTCTTAAATACGTGCTGCTATCCCTATCTGTAATATATACAGTCCTAGGAAACTACCTGTGCCGAGGAGCCCAGAGATCTTGACGAGACATGGACCAAGGTTTCAGGCGACTAGGCAGGAAGTTGGCCAATGAGGGGGGCTAACCCAGGAAAGGTTAGCATGTTGTGGTAGGTTTCTTGCTGATTCAGTGGCAAACACACCACTGGCAGGGCACTGGGCTGAGATCCAGTGGAGTAGGGAGGACCTCGGCCCCCCTACCCCAGTCACTACACCCCGAGTGGCAGCCTTTGTTGCTGGCCATTAGGTTGCACAGCCTTGCACGCAAGGACAGTCATATTGACTCTGGCCATTAGGTCACCTAGCCCTGAGCCTGAGGGCAGCTATATTGGCTCAGGTCATTACGTAATAATATTTTGAGTCCAAGGACAATCTGGTGGACGTTAACTGCGGGGCTGTCACACTCTCGATCTGCTCCATAGGGGTAAAGGGTGTGCATACCCTGAGACACTGCTTTACAGTATTTATTGATCTGGGGTTGGATCCCAGGGGGTAGTGAGTTTCTCCCACTCCCATTGAATCCAGTGGAAATTGTGGATTCAGCACTTTGCAGCATCAGTTCATAAAGAGTAACTTGTCTCTTTTTAAGGTGAGGAAACTGTCTATATACATGTTTTGAATACAGCATTCCATTAGTTTGACAATGTCAGATTTAGTTTAAAAATCAAATTTGAAAATAAAAGCTAATTTGATTGTTAAAACAGTAGATTTCCATCTAAAATGCATTATAGATATTGGCCTTTATGAGTTTGTTTCATAAACTGTCAATTTGATATTTCTTTTTGTGTAGTTGGTCCTATATTTAAAAGGTTCCTATTGGCCTGGACTCCATTTTCCTTCTAGATTTCAGATGTAAAGATAATACATTCCAGCATTGCTTAGACATCCTGCCTACTCCTTTAATCTGAGGATAAACAAATTGAATCAAAGATGCAAAATATTATAGCATAGCTCCTTGTTCTCCTCCTGCTTATGTCTTTAACATAATTGTAAGCTAAAACAGCAATAATTTATTTTATTTTATTTTTCTTTTTTCTTCTCCATGTTAGATTATTTAGTCTAAATAATCTTTGTTTCCGCTATGAAATTTGCTGGAAAACGTTGTTGCATTGTTGCATTACATTGCCTCGTAGACACTTCATTATACTGGAGCATAACCAATGTCATCTCTTCCTCTGACTCCTTTTTTGCCTGTTATAAATGAGATTTTAAAAACATCTTAAAGAACATATGGATTAGTTGAGAAAAATACTGATTTCACCATTTAGAGAGACAGTCATATTTGCATACCAGTCCTGCTATGTCATACTCTATTACTGGTCTATAAACATGCCAATCAATGGCAAGGGCAATATCTGAGTTGCTAACCTGTCTAAATTGCAAGATGAAGGATCTCTGTTTTGTATCTTGCAATAGCACATGCCATTTCTGACACGTGGATCACTACACTGCTCATTAACTTCTGAGGAATGGGATTCACATATTGCTGAGCAGTAGTATCTTTAGGCCAGGAATTATGTTTATTTGTTGAACAAAAAGGAAAGGTTGTATATCTCCAGTCCATACCAACTCTAACCTTCACACAGCTAGAAGTCAACTGTCTTCAGTGGGATAAATTAATCATATTTTTTAAAACACTAAAGTTTGTGCAGAAGAAACGTATTTTCAGTTGGTTCCTGAATACTTATGAACAGAGTGTTCTGTTGATTCATTTTGAAAACAATCATAAGAATATAGTACAAAATTTTCCAAGCGCATTGTGTTTTCTCTCTAAGTAAAAGATTTATGAAAGTGTGAATTTCTAATGACTATAATGAAAGCTATTTTTATGAAGCAAGCATCTGAGGTAAAATCTGTTGGAAATGACTGTATAAAATGTCTAGCTGTTAAAGCAGAGGGAGACTTATATATGTATATATGATGCCATATTCTAGCTTGCACAGGGCTTGCTGGGAGGAAAGTGCTTCTTCCCTTATACATGAATGCCATGGGTTGTTAGAATGGGGTTGCCTGAGCTACCTGAGTGCAATGTACTGTAGCATAGTAAGTTACCCCAAAAGGGACATGGCCATGTCACTGTATCTCTCCCGCATTCCCCTGAAGACTGAGTCCAGAGTTGGTGGGATTCTGTTACCCAATTCTACATTGGCATACACTTCCCCAGCACTGCAAGAAGCCATCTGCCAGCCTGCCTGCCTCTGGGAACTGCTAATGATGTAGAATAATTTAGATTGCTGTGGCTTTAAAAGCCATAATCTTCCCCATTGTCTCTAGCCACTTCTAATTAAAACAGATAGTTATGAATCAGTAAACAAATGTCACAAAGGTTTACAAAACACAAGAAATATACCAAATACTGTTCTCCCAAGTCTGTTTTTTTAAATGAAATTAAAAATTACATCTCAAATACAAAGTTTGCAGACTAGGTAATGTTCTACAGTGCAGTGGAGTCACAGTAATTCTGGATCTGAAGTGATAGACAGCCACAAGGCAGGGGAATTCCAAACCCTCTGCATACAGTGAAGCTCACTTCTCAATATGTCTCAGCACAAGGGGATGGTTTCCTAGTGACCCTCAACATTTTTGTCAAAGTCAAAATTTTCAGAATTTTGATGCCTCCATTTCTGGGTGTCCTATTGGAGACACTCAAGAGGCATCTGAAGTTGGATACCTAAGAACTGAGACAAGGACCAAAAAGAAATTTAAAAAATGGAAGACAATCTAATCTAAATTGTTTGTCTTTATCATTGCAAGGATAGCATTCTGAACATGCTGTTGTGCTCAGTCTGTAGGCAGACAGAGTGAAACAAGAGAGTCTAGGATCAATGATAGGATCTGAGCATAATAGAACAACTACAATTTTGCCACCGAGGGAGGCGGGACTCAGATGAAGTCATTTGGTGACAGGACAGAGGGAATGCAACAAGGTAGAGCCTCTCTAATTTATGGATTTATGCACTTTAGATACCAACATTATAAGTATTGTACAAATAACAATAGACAAGTAGATGCACAAATGAATAATTTGCATCAGTTGCAGCTAAGTCTTTATTGCCAGTAGGGACCAAGGAAAGAAGAGGTGGGACCCCTACGCACTAAGGATGGAGTGGAGATTAAAGATAATCTAGGCATGGTCCAGTGCCAAAACAAATACATTTCTTCAGTTTTTAATGAGACCAATGATGGTTTTAAGGGTAGTACTGGGATGGGTAATAGGAACAAGGATATGGAAGTACAAATTGCCACATACAAAGTGAAAGTGAAACTCAAACACCTTAAGGGGACTAAATTGGGGGTCCAGGATAACTTCCATCTAAGAATATTAAAGGAACTTGCACACAAAATTGCAAGCCCAATAGCAAGAATTTTTAATCCATCTGTAAACTCGAGTGTTATACCTATGGCTGGAGAATTGCTAATTTAGTAACTATTTTTAAGAAACGGGGAAAAATGTGATCTGGGAGCTACAGGCTTGCTAGTTTGACCTCAATTATATGCAAGGTCTTAGAACAAATTTTGAAAGAGAAAGTAGTTAAGGCATAGAGGTAAATGGTAATTGGGATAAAATACTACATGTTTTTACAAAAGGTAGATCATGCCAGACCAACCTGATCTCCTTCTTTGTGAAAATAACTGATATTTTTAGGCAAAGGAAATGCAGTAGATCTTTTCCACCTGGATTTCAGTAAGGCATTTTATACATTTCTACATGGGAAATTATTTGGAGAAGATGGGGGATTAATATGAGAATTGAAAGGTGAATAAGGAACTAGTGAAAGGGGAGACTACAACAGGTCATACTGAAAGGTGACTGTCAAGTTGGAGGGAGGTTACTAGTGGAATTCTTCTGGTATGGTTTTGGGACCAATCTTATTTAACATTTTTATTAATGACCTTGGCACAAAAAATGGGAGTGTGCTAAATAAATTTGTGGATGACACATAGTTGGGAGGTATTGCCAATATGTAGGAGGACTGGAACATTATACATGAAGACTTGGGTGACCTTGAAATCTGGAGTAATAGAAATGGGATGAAATTTAATAATGCAAAGTGTAAGATCATGCATTTAGGGTCTAACAACTAGAATTTTTGCTATAAACTGGGAACTTATCAATTGGAATTTGCAGAGAAGGAGAAAGACCTGGGTGTATTGGCTGATAACAGAATGACTATGAGCCGCCAATGTGATGCAGCCATAAAAAAAGGCTAATGCAGTCCTAGGATGCATCAACTGAGATATTTCCATTAGAGACAGGGAAATGTTAAAGCCATTAAACAAGGGACCGGTGAGACTTCATCTGGAATACTGTGCGCAATTCTGGTCTCCCATGTTTAAGAAAGACGCATTCAAATTGGAACAGGTGCAGAGAAGGGAAACTAGGATAATCTGAGAAATGGAAACCCTACCTTATTAGAGGAGACTCAAAGAGCTTGGCTTGTTTAGCCTAAGCAAGCAAAGGCTGACAGAATATCTGATTACTATCTATAAATACATGAGAAGGATAAATACCAGGGAGGGAGAGTTATTTAAGTTAAGTACCAGTGTGGACACAAGAATAAAAGGCTATAAACTGACCATCAACAAGTTTAGGCTTGAAATTAGATGAAGGTTTCTAACCATCAGGGGAGCAAAATTCAGGAACAGCCTTTTAAGGCAAGCAGTGGGGGCAAAAAACCCTAACTGGCTTAGAGACTGAGCTTCATAAATTTATGGAGAGTATGGTATAATGAGACTGCCTACAGTGGCATGTAGCCAGCCTGTGACTGCTAATATTAAATATCTCCAATGGCCAGTGATGAGATACTAGATGGGGATGGCTCTGAGAGAAATTTGTTTCTGAGTGGTTGGGGGAAGGAAGAGAAGAAATGAAAATAACCTTGAGAAAACCAATAATTAATACATTAACAGTACCTGTTAGATTACTCTAATTTCCAGTTGTTTAAGCAATAATCCTGATCGCAGTCATCCTCTGGGAGTTGTGACTAACACATTCTAGCTACCAGGGCTGGCTCCAAGTTTTTTGCTGCCCCAAGCAAAAAAAATTTCCCGTTCCCCTCCCAGCCTTGCCCCAACTCCACCCCTTCCCTGCCCCATTCCAACCCCTTCCCCAAATCCCCGGCCCTGCCTCCTCCCCGGGTGCACTGCATTTCCCCTCCAACCCCCCCTCCCAGGCAAGCCTGGAGGAAGCGGGGAAAAGCAGAGCGGCGGCACGCTCGGGGGAGCAGGCGGCAGTGGAGCGGAGATGAGCTGCGAGGGAGCGGTTCCTCTGTCCCCCCGCCAGGGTTACTTCCTGTGGCCTTCCCCACGCCCCCCACTGCCGCAGCTCACCTCTGCTCAGGGCTGGCTCCTGGAAAGTGCCACCCCAAGCACATGCTTGGAGGGCTGGTGTCCTTCTAGCCACTTACCTCTTCCCCAGCTCCTCAGTTCCTCACTCACAGTTTGATGACTAGGGTTGATGGAGCTGAAGAATTCTGGTAGATGACTATTCAGCCCCTATGTGAAGAGCTGCGTGTGCTGCTTTGAGGGATCTAACATTTAACCCAACTTTAGTAATTTCAGCATTGATTGTTGGACAAGAGGGCCCCTATTAGATTCTCTCACGTAGGCTGTGACTCTTTGTAATTTCAATCCAATCCACCTCAGAACTCCCTTGAAACCACCTTCAGTTTAGCACTGTCAGGCACCTCAAAACCATATGCTGTCTAAAATCTGCTTTCATGCTGAGTTTTCTGAGAAGAATCAGCAGTATATAGAACCCTCTGGCCTTGCCCTCAGAGAAACTCATAACAGAAACCTCCCCTCACCTTTAGCCCTGTGCAAGCTGACATACCCAACTATGCCTGAGTATGGTTTTCATTAGGGTGACCCCTGGCCCCACTGTATTTGGTGCAATTATCTTGCTCTTTCAGTTCCTAACAGGGACAGTAACATTTTATTACCTTCACATTCAAAATGTAACTATATTTTAACCAAAATTGTCACTTAATTGAAAATGTAAATAAGGCCTGGCCCATTCAGTAGTTTCCCATTGTTCACCAACAGATCCAGCAGAGAGTTCCTATGGAACTCTTGTCCATCCATAGCTCTCAAGGAGCTCTTCTTCCTACTGAGTACTTGTGTCAATAGTGAGCTCCCTTCTCTCTAGGGCTTCAGGCCACAGGGCATCCACCAAAAAAAGGTAATTTTCTTATTTCATTGTAAAATCTTAGTGGAGACAAGGTTCAACTCCCCTATTCAAATCCCTTCTCATCAGGCAGAAGGGGACTTAAACCAGGGATCTCTCACATCTAGGTGAATTCCTTAACCACTGGGCTAAAGGTTATAAGGAAGGGCCACCTGCTACCCAGAATTTTATTTGGAGTTAGGTGCCTCTGAGCATGTCCCCAGAGGCAAGATAGATGGTGAACACCCATCTTCCCCCAATTCGTGGATTTCAGTGGAACTTAGGTGGAAGACAGTCACCTGGCTGCGTAGAGTGAGGCAGCAGTGTGCATGCCCAGAGCCAGACACTTGCCTAGGGAATTTTTACAGCACAAAATGTACAAGCTGGGTGAGCTTAAATGCCCACAAGGTTAGTCTGCAGAGGAGCAATGTTTTGAGGATTACAGTGGGATGCCTAAAAATAGAATTAGATGCATAAATAACTTTGTGGATCCAGGCCAGAGAGTCAAAATTAGAGTAGAGTATTGCCTACTAGTTTTCTCTGTGATTAAATCAGTCTGTCTATGCACTGCTTATCTCCCTGTAAACCTGTGAGGACTAAGGCTAAGTGAAACCTGACGAGTTGGAGGGAAGGATTCTTTTTTCTCCAATCCCCATTTTATCCTGAATGCAAAACCCATTATTATGGGCTTTGTGCAGGTCTTTAGCCAAAAGAGAGGGGTGAACTGCTCCATTCATCTCAATGGGTTATTAACTTTGAAGCGAAGTTATGACCATTTAAACCCAATGGACTGATTCATCAATACTCCAGCTTCATGTTGATATAACTTCACAGAAATCAATGTAGATGGAGTAATGCAGTGGTAAATCAGGATCAATATTGTTAGCAGTGATTGAAGGGATAGAATAACAGATACAAAAGGAGAGTCTCATGTCTCATGCCATGGCCAGTTGTTGGGGGAGGGGGTTGGATTTCTCCACTCCCAAGCCCCCTATAGTTCCCTGTGTAAACCCTATCTATTAATTTTGTGCAGAGGGTGGCAAATTTTTCCCTGTTGGTATGACCATTAAAAATGTAAATTTAATTTGCCAGTTTATCTTATTTGAAATTTGATCTATCATTTAACTGAAGAAAATGTCCTAAAGGAGAGCTTATTTAGTAACTGGAGGAGGCTATACTACATCATGTTCACTTGGATTAGGTAAGGAGAATGACAAAAAGACAAACTAACTACTCTCAATAATCACAAATGGAGAAAACTGTACTATATAATTCCATTGATTTCAGTGAGGGTGCAACAAGTGTAAATGAGGGCAGAATTTAGTTCTGAATGCCATACAAAATAAAACCCAGGTTTTATACTGTAGATTTATGAATCTTGAAATTTGTATTTAATTAAAATAAAATATATTACACTCTGCACAAATAAGTAATATCTTTTCAAAATGAAAAATTACTTCAGTAAGTGTCCACAGTTTTCTTTCTTAAAGCGCTGAGAATTCTTAAAAGAGATTTGCTGGAAAAGTTGGAAAATAGCATAGAAAATGATGAATTTAGGCCCATTATGTTGCTTCCGAAAATCGTCATTGTTTCCTTTTATTGCTGCCTTCTCTAATTAACTCTGTGGATTCTTAAGAGAATTTTTGTTTTTCCCTTTATTGCCTGGATTACAGGGATTTTGACTGCATTGGCTGAGCTGCTCCTTTTAGTTCATGTGGGCTACCCATTAGCAGCTTTCCACAGAAGACATTTTTGCAATTGTAATCTAGAATACTTGAAAAGGAGGAAAACAAATTCATGAAAAAGTTGTGTTATCAATTAAAAAGTGGTTGAAGGAGCCGAGGTAAGATGGAAAATAATGTGCCATTATATTTTCCACATTAATACAAAGAAACACAAGGGGACTTGATCCTGCAGGCTGCTGAACACTGCTAGTACTTGGGTTCTTTTTTTCAGCACTCAGGTTTTCTTTACACTGACAATTGGTGCAGATTACCATTGCTGCCCCAAGCAATGGAGCTCACCTTATTCCCAAGCATGGTCAAACTGAAACAAATAGTGGCTTTCACACTAGAGCAGTTACCCTGATGTCTGTACCTGGGTTTAGCCCCAGTGTGAACAAGGCCTCTGTGTTCAGTCAGCACCAGTTCAGAGTGGCTTGAACATGGGAGGTGCTAAGCACTGACAAGTCTCATTGATTTCAATACAGATTGAAGGTGCTCAGTACCTTGCAGGACAGGGCCCCTCATGTGCAGTGCTCAGTAATGTGAGATACTCCCTTTGTCTGCCCTGACATGATGCTTGGTTGAGGAGCAGGTAAAGAGTTTATAGCAAGGGCTGAGAAAAGGAGTGGATAGGGCATAGATACCTAAAGAGAATGCAGGGAATGTAAGTGCTGTGTGCATGGGCCATTTGCAGTATTTTCAGTCACTCTTTCTGCTAGCCAGGAGTAACAGCTTACCCGAGTGTGTTTCAGATTTGCACTCAGAAGAACGTGGGCTTGGGGGCAGCCACTGACAGAAATGCTTCTAAATGTCACTGTGCATCACAGTTAGATGCTCAGTGCCTCATGACATGTTGGTGCAGTGCTTTTGCTGGCCCACGAGCATGTAGTTCCCATTTTCCTTGCCTTCTGAAGCTCACTGGATTTTAGGTAACAACACACCAGACTCAGTAGCACTGCCAATGCCTAAGTGGTGTTCTTCCACAGCCCCCGTTCATATTCTCTGAAGATCCAACCCTCAAAGCTGAATTCTACCACCCTTACTCATTTTTCAGTAGGGACTTACTTCATTGATCTGACCCCTATTTTTTTAACCCAATCTTGCCCTAGGATTTGCAAGCCTACTTTTATATCTCCAGGAGAAGGACAATTGTGCGGCACTTCTGGTGAGCAAGTGGGAGCAGACTACTGCTAAATCCTGCACTGATGAACACGGGGTTTGTCTGGAGCTAAGACCACCAATTCAGCATACTATACAACACAGTGCCTGAATAACAGTGACCTTGGGCCAGTGGATTACTCTGCTTAATAGCAAGAGTAAAGTCCTAATCCAACATCCACTGATGGAATGACTCCAACTGACTTCCATGGGTGCTGGATCAGGGCCTACATGTATTTTCTCAGTAACTGGGACTGCTAGTTATCACCAAAGTCTGCAGTTAAAACCACGAGTTTAACTAAGCAGTGAGTCTTCTAGTTTATAAAGCAAAAGGGAGATATCTGGGTCAATATCAGCCATCCCTGGAACACCTATAAAGCCATCATCAGTATCTTGACTCCTCATTCCCTTTCATCTTTAAAAACAAACTCACCCAGAGTTCCACTCATCCTGATGTGGAACTCTACACATCAGATCTGGAGTTTTCTGCAACTGCAAGCTTGGCAACCTAATCCAATTCAACCTAGCAGAAGAGGTTTATTTGACAGGGTTTTATGCAGTGTCCATGCTTATCATTTCATGACCTCTTTCCAGATGTCATAACTATAGATAAAGACTAATACATACAAGAAGGCAAACACATCTGTACATGTGCCATGCGGTCACTGCCACTCAGGGGTGCTGGAACAATTTTTATAGTGGGGGTGCTGAGATCCATTGATCCAAATTGTAAACCCGGTAGATAATGGAAACCACTTTAAGCCAAGGGGTGCAGTAGTGCGCGCGCACACACACACACACACACCCCGTACCCCTACTTCCAGCACTTCTGCTGCAGCCAGTCTCAGGTCTGGATATGCACATAGCAAGGGTAAATATCTGATCTTAATGGTTATAATCTTTGTTTAATAGTCTCACTGCAAGTTAATCTTTGTTTAATACTCTCAGCATACTGAATCGTGTCTAAATTTAGGCCTTGATGGGAAAATACAGAGTGATCCAGTAAGGGCACTCACTCTCCAACACCCAGCCATTGCCTTTCTTGTGTAAAGACCTGTCTCACTCGCTTCTGACCAGGGTATTTCCAGACTGAATAGTTCCCTGCCTTCACTGTGTTATTCCCAACAAAAGACAGGTTGCCTTAGAAGGCTTCTCTTGCCTTTTCTTCGGAGACCAGCAGAGTAATTGCTAACGGTTGTAAGGTCCCACACAGCACTTCCTACGCAAGTCTATTTTATTCTTAAGATATTAGCAGTTTAGAGAAAACATATTAAAACAATAAAAGAACCTACCTGCATGCTAATAAGCTTACAAGAGATCATCCCAACCTTAACACAGGCTCTGGCAGGAGCAGTCCTTCAAAACCCCACCCAAGGTGTTTTCCTTATAATTTCAAGTTCATCAGCTCTTCAGCTCAGAAGAAGCATGCAGTCTTAGGGGGCATCAGTAGGTACAGTCCTTCTAACCCTTCCTAAGGGCTAGGGCCTTTTTTTTGGACCAGGAGTCCTGCCCATTTGCTGGATCAGGAAGAAGGCTCTGAGCTCGTTTTAAAACCGGGCTATCAAAAAATCCTTTCTTTGGCTGTTGATTCATGGAGAATCCAGTTTAAACTAGTATATACCAACCTTTCCGGGGTGTGTCTTCAAAGGAATGAATTAAATTAATATCCTCCCTTACTGCAGAAGTACATTGAATGCCACAATAACACATACACACAATTGCATTTGTAATACAATGGACCCCAAAAGTATTAATCATCATTCAGTAAAGTTTGTCTTAATTTCATCAATTTCATCCAGAATATTGCAGTATATTGTGAGTTTGTCACACAAACCATGTGCAGGGAAATTAGCTGAGAAGCCTTTCCATAGCCTTCCAAATCCCTCCCAGAACTGAATTTACAAATGTACATTTGCCTTTTGTTTTAGGACCTGCTGCAGCATAGGTTGAGGATTTACAACATACAGCATTTTTCCTGTGCATTATAGTAAGCCTTGAGAAATTTAAAAAGTACAGATTGGGCCGTGTGTTGCTAGGAAACACATCCATGCTTATATCTATTTCTTGAGGATGGAAACCTAGTTCTCGTCTCTTTTGATTTTGTAAAAATCAAAATGTCAGTTTTCCACATTGGGGAAGCTTTGTGCATGATCCAGAACCTGGGTTTTCCAATTATTTAGTCCAAACATATTATTTGCTTAAATTAGTAATTAAATATCTATCCTTCCATGTGTATTGTACTTTTTTTTCATATGAGCACCTTCTATGTCACATACACAAACACTGCTATGTGTACACTAATGTAAATAGAAAAATGTTAAGGAACCAGTACATGTTTAAGGAGAAGTAATGTAAACCCACAGAATTCACATTTAAGAATGAAAGTATCTTTCAGCATAGTCGTGTAATATTTTCAGGCAATGTTGTAATACATGCATTCATTTGCTGAAACAAAGGGGAAGGGCAGAGCGAGAAAGAAAGACATTCCTTATTTATTTGCTAGGTACTGAAGTGTAAACTATGCAGTCCCATCAAAATTAAGCTGGAGATTTTTGATTAAAAAATAATTAGAGAGAGTGTAGGTAGAAAACAAGCAGAGCTTAATCAAACGAGGCAGAGAAGTGTTCAGATCCCAATGGATACTAATAAGCACCTAAATATAGATACCTTACAACCTGATGAAGCTGGAAAATAGATGTGGAATTTATTTTAATAATAGTTCTCACCTATTTAGTCCATAACTGTGTTGTCATTTTCTTATGGAGACATAGAGTTTCATAGCTTTTAAGGCCAGACGGGACCATTGTGGTCACCTTGTCTGACCTCCTGTACAATATGGGCCACATAGCCTCACCCATTCATTTCTGCAACAAGCCCAAAGGTCTCCTGGAGCTACATTAGTTTATTTAGGAGTTCACTTGTGGAAAAATTTGAAATGGGAAACCACTGTTCTCCCTCATTTTCAGTGTTATGAGTTGTGAATATTATTATTTCACACAGTGGTCACAAATCTCAGCACCAAGAAGAGAACGATTGAAGTTCTCCAGTCCAAACTGTTTTGTAAGGAAATTCTCTCACAGTGCAGACAAGAAAATAAATATCAACACAAATGATTCTTAGTATGCTAAGAAAGTCTCTTTCTTCTGTGTATTAGTGTCCTTGTATCTTATTTAGTACCAGTCCATACTAGAGCCCCAGTGGGTCATATGGTGTATTGACATATCAGTGCAGCAATAAGGATGTTCCACATAAAATTTCCAGCTTTCATATAAGAGCAAGCCAAGCAAGCTTGTGTGAGCTATCCTTGAAAATTTAGTCTGTTGCATTTGCCCACTAATTCACCATACCTCTTTTATCTAACAAAAAGGAAGAAATAGGCTATGAGAAAACTATCTTTTAACTGTTCTGTTTTATTGTACTCTGCTGGGGGAGGGAGGCGGAATCTAAGGTAATATGACACTAAGGTTGCAAGTTAAAAATCATAAAAGGTCAGAAAAAGTGAAACTTAAAATCCCAACAGCAAGGTTAATTCCAGAGGTTTATTCAATATATGGTATGATTCAGGAGGCAATATTTTTTTCATGAAGCAAAATGACAAAATTTCATAAAGCCACGTTATATTTTATGAATATATTTTAATGATTGCCTTCACCCAAACAATGTCTTACAAAGATCTAGTAGCATTTCAGGGACTGCCTCAATGATTTTCATTCCCTTTTAGGCTGCTAGAGTCTTATTTTAACAGTACTTCCCTGCCACCATCCCCCATGGGGTTGGATGAAGAGTTAATCTCATTTCTCCTAAGTTCCTGGATATTTTGTATTGTTCTCCCAATTATTAATTTATTTGTTTATTTATTAATGTTTTAATCCCCCTCAGACAGCAGAAAAGAGAAGTCTGTTTTGCAGACTTGACTATTGACACCAACAGGGGGAAGAGAGAGAAAAGAAAACAGAGGATCAGAGTTAAATGGCCAACAGCTCTTCTCACAAGCAAGCAGCACTGTTTTCATTGGAAGAATTGGTTGTCCATTCTTCTCAGTACCTGTGTTTCATTCCTCTTTCCCACCATTGCTCTCCCTGTCCTGCAGCCTATGCCTGTAAGATGCTAAAGAGCAGATCACCTTCTGCCTCCTTGTTGTCTCATTTCTCTGGGCTGGACTGAAACATAATGTTACGTCCAAGTAAGGGGCAGCACATTACTGGACTTCCCCAGGAATATAGTTGCTGACACAGATTACTTTTCCCTGATGCAGTGGCTCTAGTGCACAGGCCCCTCTCCAATCCTACCTACCAACCCATTCTTTCCCCATCTGTATGTGATGGAAGTAGCTGCCCAGAAGGGACCTCTCTTTCTCCAGCACAGGGAAGCAGAAGGGGACTGAGTCGTTACACCCCACAGTCTCCATGGTGGGTGCGCAACAGGGCTCGCGACTCAGTGAGGGAAGGAAATATCTATCGTTTCTTGTATTCTTCTCAAGTCTTTTTCTGCTCATTGCTATAATCAATTAACTGGTGGAATGTCTGATTTTCATGATTTTCATGGAATTTATGGTTTTTGTGGCAAATGCTCATTTTCTAGTTTCCCTGAAATCTGTAATGGCCATAAAAATTATACTCCCTTCAATATGATGGGCTTCTTGAATCAGCTAATCTATAGTGTTTTAGCAGATATTTATTTTAAAAGATCAATAGATAGTCTTGTACAATAATTTTTAAAAACAAGATTTCTTCATATCAAGTATAGAACTATCAAACTAGATCAGTGTCATATTTTACAAAATACACAGTAATTCTACAGATCCAAAGTACTATTAATATTTATATTTTAATATCTTTTATAGTATCTGTTCTTTTTGGGATGGGGACAGTCCATTAATATAAATCTGTGTAACATATAATATTGACCTCTTCAACGCTTCTAGGCACTCCTGTCACAATACAATCAAACAACAATAGTAGATTTGAAATCAAGTTGCCAACACTGATCAGCTTTCTAATCCTGTTACTATTGAGGTCATTTATAGTTTTGCCATTGACTTTAATAGGAACAAGACAGAGCACTTACGGATTGATCTTGGAAGGTTCTGAATGCCTTCTTCCTCTGATTTCAATTGGAGTTGAAGGCACTCAGGATATTTCAAGAGGCATTCAGCACCTATAGTTTGTACAGTTTTCACGTTTCTTAACTTTTCCTCCTAATACCTACAAAACAACAATGCAGTGCAAGTAATAACAGTTTGGGATTGTCTACACTGCCCTGCTGTTGGGACTACTGTGCTGTGAATAGCAATGTGCGCTAAAGTGCTGTGCTCTATCTCCTCCATGTGAACTCTATGGGTGCAAACTAAAAGGCTCCTGATTCACGTTAACATAGCTCTCTTCAGACGGGATTACATTAATGGAAACAAGGGACCTTTTAGTTAACTCTCTCCATGTCCACATGGGGGAGTTGCAGCGTAGCACTTTGGTGCACACTGCAGTTCTTACCCCCATTGTCTGAATTCAGGAGCAGTGTAGACAAACTCGTAAGCTCTGAAGCTGTTTCAAACATAAAACTAACAAATGTATATAATAATAATTACATCTTGGGTTTCCTCTACAAAACCTAAGTATCTCATCTCTGTTCATAGCTCAGCATGAAACATAATATTATTTTGACACTTGACAACAAGCACATTAAAATAAACACTTTTCCCCTCAAGTGCATTTCAGAGTCTGGTATCACAGAGTAAGTGAGATGAACAAGAAACAAATATCAGCCACACATAAACAAAAGTTAAAGGCTGTTTACAGTGGCTGGGCATATCAAGGGACATCAATCATTTTACTCCCACAATAACTTACATCCTATGCAAATGTGGTGTCCTCTTCTATAGCGTGGAACACAGTTCACATTAGAAATAATGATTCATGAAATTGAGGTCGTTAAAAGACTTATTTACACTAAAGGAAACAATCCTGCAGCAGTTTATGTTTCCTGCATGACAAATATTTTGTGTCTCCCTCATTTTGGGTCTTGTGACATAGTTTGAGCGTTATGGTTAGGTTCACCAAATCATGCCCCTGTCAGAAACAATTATATTCTGTTCTAATCAACAGAATCCACAGATTACGTGTGGGTTAGTGTAAGATGGAAAGAAGAAGTCACAACAAAAATTTAATCTTTTACATTTTGCATTTCAGTATTACCCAGAGATCATGTTGTATGGGATGAAGTGGCAAGCCTCCTTGCTCCAGGACACTTTGTTCCCAGAGTACTGCGTGGAGAGGAACCAGTAGATTGGGAAGGAGAAGTCTAAAAAGATTGGTATGCTTCAAGATCCCATCTCCAGCTCAAGAGTAAGTCAATTAGCAGGGGAGGGGTAAAACACACACACACACACACACACACACACACACACACACACTATGAGATTCAAGAGCTTGTGGAAAAGTTGACCAGCTGCCTGGGACAGAAACTGACCCTGAGGAACACTTTGATTTAGCAGGTCAATACCAGCATGCAAGCAGAATGAGTGGTTCTGGACTGAGTTTGCTGAACTTTGTGGTCAACAGTAGATCCCAAACTTCTTCGGTTTCATCAGTCCCAATTAATTACATCCATTTAGGTTTTTTTAATTATTCAGTTTTATCATTTACAGTCTCTACCTATTGCCTTTTTGAAGCTTTTTCTGAGAATGCCAGCCAATCAGAACTATTTTTCCAGAACTCGACTTAACATTAGACTTAGATAGCCAAAATCTCATTTAAAGAACTTTTGTGGGAGGCAAATCACATTGTATATAATATTTCCTGGTTGCTTCCCTCCTCTCCTCTTCCTTTGAGATTCGTAAAGTACATGACCTCCAATTTAAATACCTATTTTTATCTGAATGTTGCAGGTTGAATCTCTTGCATTTTGACAATGAATGTGAGCCCAGTTCTAATTTAGGACACAAGGATGAAAGAAGAGTTTCAGAGGACACAGACATCTATATATCTTAGAAAAATCTATCAGTGATTGATAAAATAGAGAAAATGCAATTTCTTTGCATCTTTTCCTAGACCAAGAAAGTATATTTTCTGGTTATTTGTAATTTAATATACAAGTTTGCATAGAACGGCATATTTCATATTAAAAGGATGTATGTTGAATGTTTTGCTGCCCTCACCAGGACACTACAGTGTATATAATGTTATATTTCATTTGGAAAAATCCTAGTTAAGTAGACTGAAAAAGATCATATACCATGCAATAATATTGTCTATGCTAAACAACTCAGTGATGAATGTGTCAAGGCATAGATATGATTGCTATTTGTACACAGTTTTAACAACAAAGAAAAAAAGTGGAGGGCCAGTTAATTTGCACCTATCATAGTAAAGAATAAAACACTGCCTGGAAACTTCATAAACAGAATGTTTATACATTTACTATTAACCTATTTATAATGCAAAACTAACTGCACTACTTGACAAAATGATCTATCGTTTGTAGGCTGGTTAAGTCAATACATATAGTAGCAGAGCTGATTCATGCATATATTTCTCTCTGCAGTAAAGCTATACTGCAAGGCTCAGTGGTTTATATCCAATGAATAAGCCTCTGAACATTCTTTACATATGGGGGAGTGCAAACTTATTAGCCAAAAAAAAAAAAAATCAGTTAGTTAGTGGCAGAAGCATATTTCTAATCAAAGCTGAGGAAAAAGTTCATAGGCAGTAACACACAATTCTCCAGAGACGATAATTTACTGCTAAAGTGCTACAGCACTCTACTTCCCTGTAGCAACAAATTACATTAGTCTTAGCCCTTCCAAATATTGTTTGTGGTTCATTGTTAACTCTGGACTTCTCTTCAAGCTCACATTCTTTTTCGTCTCCAATAATTGAGTGATCACTGATGGCTGTTTATACATTTATGCTGGGGTGTTTGTGTATGTGTGTTTGTATTTTTGGTAGGCACTTATTAGTTATTGTTCTACCTAGTATTTAGGGGTATACCATTTTTTTTTATCAAAAAGACAATTACTGTTGCAAATTGTCATTAGATGTAGATTTGTTTAAGAGACGTGCTTTCACTGAGATTCAGATTCTCTTTGTAATGAAAGAATATAGATCTGTCTAACCTTTTCTTTTGTCTAAGCAATTGCTCATATTGTTTATCCAGACTAGGGATAAAATCTCGGTAAAGATATTCCTTGGGTATCTGATACAAACCTGAAGCAGTTTGTATCTTTTTTCCTAGACAGATATATCTATCACTGGGCAACAGGAAGCTCAGCCAGGGAGAATATATAGGGAGGGGCAGTGTTATAAGAAGTTTGAAGGTTGTAATCAGTAGTTTCAGTTCGATCCATTAATGGAAGAGGTACCAGTAAAGAATTCATATAGGAGAGTCACATGATCATATTAATGGGAAAATCAGATGATGTTAACTGAGGTAGGAGTTAATGTGTGTTTGGGATGTCACAGAGATGAGGATGTGGTGGTATCTGAGACAAGAACAAGAGATTTGGCTGTGCGGAGATACATATGTAAATAGAGAGTGGTCTGAAATTAGTCAACCAACAATTGCTCAGAGACTGGACAAATTTAAAAGAAAACTGTCTGTAAAAAGAACAGAAGTTTAAACAAATCTAGGTCGTGGAAGATGTCAAAATAACTAATGAAAGAGAGCAAGTAAAGGAATACTTGAATAAATTAAACATATATATAATTCAATATAGAAGTGTACCTTAACATATTATGGGAATTAACTAATGATTGTACTGTGCCATTAGCAATTATTTTTGAAAATATAGCACTGATTTTCAAAACAAGACAGAAAAGTTTTAATTGTCACTTTTCCCTAACTAACATGTTGGGGGCAGGAGAGGTGGGGAGGAGGGATAGGGTGAGGGAGGAACTCCCTTTTTGAAGAGGGGAGCACCCTCTCAATTCAGGCAGTCAAGCACCTAAGCTGCACTTCCTGGCAACATGGCAGAAAAGCAAACAAGAGAAACATTACAGCTATTCTCTTCCCTGTCCTCTGCAATGCAGCAGGAGGTGAGCAGTGGAACTGCTGAGTAACTGCAACTCTCATCTCACATCAGTTTTTGGAGCTTAAGTGGAGGTGGTGGGAGGCAATTGGAGATGGAGCTCCTTATTGGTTCTCTTAGCAATGGGACTGATTCAAATACTTCTGTGGTTTTTTTTTGTTTGTTTGTTTGTTTTTTAACTGCATGGTGCAGCTCAAGGAATACAATTTCAATCAAATCCACATACTGTATTCTTTTTAACACAGTCACCTTCCAGGGCCACAAATGGCATCTGGGACCCAGGTTGGACTTCACTGCAGTAATCTGTTTAGAAATAAACACAAAAACATTCTTATCTTTCTTTTTTTCACTTTGTCTACTTCTTTTCAGTTAGCCATCAAAGGATTTGCATGTCTGCCTCTGGAGGATATTCTTCTAGCAATAGCATCTGGCTTTATGGTGAGCTTTTCAGGGGTCTGTACAGGTTTTCTTCAGTTGCCTCTGGCTCTCATGCCCACTGTCTAAGCTGCTTTGTGTTGCTTGTCCTCAGTTCCCTGTTCCTTATTCTGAGTTCAATAAGTTGGAAATCACATAAACCACACAAATCCCTCTGATGTCTGTTCAAATCTATCATGTAACTTAGACTCTTGAAAAAAAGTGAGGGTTTAACCAATTTTTATTGTAACTTTTAAAATTAAAATCACATCAATTCAACAGTTCTTAAAGATGTTGGCATATGAATATTAGGTCCTCTATCTACTTAGCTGTGTCAGCATGTTATTAACAGCACAGACTTCCCCAAACTGCCTATCCCTATGGCTCATGCTTGGCCTGGAGGAACAACTCATACTAGTTCATTCTCCACACCCACACAATCTGTGGCCTCTTTTATGAAACTGCAACGAGAGTGACAATTGGCTACAATGGGTTTGTAACATTTACAGCTAATAGGAACTGAACTATTAATATTTCAGATTGGCTACTAACCCATCAGATGACCCCATAGTCATCAGAACAAACAATGTCTAGTTGCTACTGACCTGGTCCCTCTTCTAACCATAAATCTAGAAATGAAAGAAAAAAATATTTCCCCCAGTTACCTTTTTTATAATAAACATCTCTGAATAAAGGACTTCTAATGCTCCATGTTGCTCATGATTAAACTATTGAGCTTGTAAATTCACGTCATGAAATAAAATGAATGTGTTTTTGAGCACACTACCACATAAAAAATGTGTTTGAGTATCAAGTTCTGAAAGATAAATGCACATGCAGGCACAATTTACCTCCATTATATTATTAGTATAATATTTGGTAGTAGTAGCAATTGAATACTTCTCCCATGATATGTTTGTGTGGATTATTTTTGTTTTGTTTTAAATTATATGAGTGTGTCTTAAGAAAATCATGAGTAAACACACAGATAATATTTTTCAGAACATGCTTGAATTTTGAGTAAGTAATTTCCCAAGATTATCCGTATATCTATAGGTAATCAGGTATGCTAATATTATGCATATGAATAAATTATGCTAATATTGTCATGGTTAATACGATTATGCTAATACAGTTTTGTGTGTGTGTGTGTGTGAACACACATACCCCTTATTAGCATGCTAGCAATAATATATAGGTAAGACACATCCTTATGAATGGGCTTTTGACAGCCATCTATCATCTGGTAGATACTAAATTAATTATAAATGAAACAGTTGCACTCAGAACACACCTAGTCAGACAATGCACTGTTACTGGTCCCACAGGAAGCAGCTTTCTTGAGCTTCTTCCAGAAGTAAAGTGAACAAGTATCTGTAAGAGCCTAGGACAAAGGAGAACAAAGGGAGAAAAGCAGAGAATACAATGTAATAATTTAGATTGTGCCTGGGTCCATATAGATGTATAAAGGGCACACTGAATCTCATTGTGCCTGGGTCCATATAGATGTACAAAAGGCACACTGAATCTCTCCTTCATCTTGTGCTCATACACCAGGGACCAGGCATCAATCCGGTCCTTGTTCTCACTCAGCTAAAAGACCTGGGGTCTCCAGTACTGCTGGCACAGCTTCTGTCCTCCAAAGTTGTCAAAGAGGAGGCAGGATCCATGACAAAGTGGGCAGACAGAGGTGTGCAGAATTGACAGAGCATGAGAGGAGCACTTGCCCCACTCTTCCAAAGGTGCAGAGCAGCAGCCACGCTCTCTGAAGGATTTTGCTTGCCTCCTACCACAGGTTGAGACATAAAGCTACACATGGGTTTTGTTTTTCATATGCAGGCCTTCTGAAATAAATTCTGTTAATTTGAACTATTTTGAAAACTTTCCACTTCTAAGACTGTCGAATGCTGATTTTGTAGTATGGCATAAACATTTTGTCTCATAATTCCTGGCAAAGGATGAGAACCTAGTCATCTCAGACACATGGTGGTCTGTCATTAATCCAACCAATACTGTAATTTGTGGATATAAACTACACAGAAAGGAGAGATTAGGTGCTAGCTAGATGTTGCAAAGTAGTATCTTAGATTCTAATGAGATACAGTATCTGTGTAGAACCAGACAGTAAAATCCTAAAAGTTAGGAATAGTCAACAGCGGCACTACACTTTAGGACAGTGATAGAGTGTTCCATATTGAGAAATATTAAAGAGAGCAAAAAACCTATGAAAACAGCAATAATGGATAAAAGCTGGTAAATGGATGAATGTCACATTATGACAAAATGTGGAGAAGCTATGGTGACGGTATGGGATATGTCTATATCAAATTATGAACTCCGTCCTGTATTATGTATTGAACATGTCTAAATTTGCCCAAGGCAAGGATATTGAATTGCATTCCAGATGGCAGCCATGATCAGGAATGGTGCTTGATAGCTCATTGAAGGCCTGTCAGTGAGAAGCCATCAACATGGCAATCTGGATCCTCAGTTTTAGTTGTCTTTCAACTGCTTGCCTACCCCCATGGAGCAATGATTTTTCTATGCAGCAGTCTGTGCATGACTGGTGCAAGGGGTTGGAAAATTGCAGGAGAGCAAAGAGAGAGTGAGAGATGGTACTTAAGTCTAGAATGCTGCTCTGTGTGGAGGAGATGACCATAGCCACATGTAAGCAGGGCATGCAGGAGGGGGGAGGCGCCTGACTTGCTGACAAACTTCAGACTCACAGAAGAGATGAGATCAGACAGAAGTGGGGGAACATCTCAGAAGTTGTTAGTTTCATAGATTTGTAAGTCACAAGTGCATTAAGAAGGAAAGTCTTGGTGATTAAGAAATCCATTTTGTCAACCTGTGTTCCTGGCTTTCCTGCCCCATTCTCTCAGAAGGGGTTAAATCCCAGAGCACCCACTGTCTTGGCAGAGTTCTGGGAGGGCAAGGAAGTATAAAAAATTGATCCAGAGGTTTCGCATGCTGGTTTGACAGTTAAGGGGAATGGGATGATGGTGTTACACATCCCAAGGAAGGGCATAGACAAGAAATCTGAGTCTTGGAGTGTGCCCTAAGAACCCAGAGCTAGAAAAAGTGACTAGAGTCTACCCAGACACAGCTGGCTTGGAAGCACATGTCCATTTACAAAAAGGCTAATGTTAGTAGAGAGGGGTACTAGACTAAGATATAACAGCTACCATAACAAGAGAGGATCTAAAAGCAAATATTACAAGATTAAAATATTTTTAATCACCATGGAGACCATTTAAGCATATCATATTAGAGTCCAACTCATTTCCCATATGGTATATAGTCATCAAAGCTGACCTATACCAGAGGTAAAAGGGACCATATGCCATTACAAGTCTCTGACTCTACAGATACCTGTGGAGGTGATGTTAAAAAGTGCTTGTCTTTTAAGAATGGCCAACTCTTATTAATAACATTTTTAATTAAAAAAAAATCACTGTAGTCTAAGACTCTCAGAACTTAACATTTTACTGTCTCTGTACCTCTTTAAAACATCTTTTAAAAATAATTTTCTGTTTATTAGTATTAAAACCCCCTTTACCATATCTAAGGACTTCCATTACATTACAAGTGTAATCATTTGCACTTGGAATATTACAATTATCCAATGGATACTGATACTTATTTTTCCCTTCTCACCAAAATGAGACCCAATACTGCCAGGTGCTGAGTGCTTACAACTCTCAATGGCTGATTGGGAGACGTGGGTGCTCAGTGCCATACAAATGTAGGCCCTGAAGTTCCAACACGATACCTTGTTTGTATGACATAAATGGTCAAATCAACAACATTTTAAAGTTAAACCCCAAAAGAAATAGAGTATTTTATGTGGATCCTGAAAGGACATTATCTACTGCCTGGTTTTTTTATGTTGTCTGTAAATTATTTTGTCAGTTTCTATAATCAAGAGTCCAGTTTTTAGTATCAGCTTTTATCATTCCTTCCAGGAGTGCATTAAGTGTGTTGTATTGTCAAAAGAACATGTTATCACCATAAGGAATAAAGCTGAAAAGTGGCCTTTGATCTCACAGGTAGAGGTATGGTCCCCTCCTCTGACCACTATACATCGCTCTAGCCACTCTAGCGGGGCTCAGATGCCACTCGTGCAGAACTGGACGCTATCATCATCTCTCTCATTTCTTGTAAGCTCTCATCAGCTGTGAAATAGTTAACAATGCCAAACTTTATACTATTATAATTAGATTTCATTGTTGTCACCCTACTGAGATCTCTCAAGTTACTCTTTTTGAGTTGGCTGCAGATTCAGGCAGAAATCACTGCATTGGTTTAGATACACAAATTTTATTTGTGTGTTTAGATTTATATACTAATAAAATATAGCACCGCTATCTAAAAGCAGAAATAAAATGGAACTGCCAACAGAACACACGGCTCCCCTCCCCTTCCAGATCAGCTCCTATCAAAGCCTCTGCAAATAAATGCTTTTTGCAGCATGACTTGAAGATCAACAGAGCTGGGCTCTCTCAAACTGGGGCAGAATCTTTTCCAGAGTCAAGAGCCTTTCACACAGAATGCTTTAGAGCCAGCCCACTCTCTTAAATCTAGAGGAATCCAGAGCAGCTCTGCTGATCCCAACAGTGACAGTACAGCATAAGGAGATAGGCAGACATTGAAGTAACACTTGAGGTCCACCAGCTATTTAGGGTTTTATAGATCAAAAAAACCCTTAAATTCAATTCAGAAACCAACAGGAAGCCTGTGCAGACCATGGAGCATTAGTGCTGCCACTCAGAAGCACCAGTTAATAAACAGGTTTGTGTATTTTGCACCAGCTTAACTAACCAGATTGATGTAACTCCATGGAATTATAATTGTGAAAGGATATGGGAGATGAGACAGATAAAGACATTAGAGAAGCGTTGAACCTCACCCCATAGAAAAACTTCATTTTAATTAAAACAAGCTGGTTGAACTGACAGTTGATGCTTCACAAAGTGAACTGGGTGCTGCTATATTTGCAAGATGGTGTTCAAATTGCTTCTGTTCTCCGGAACAATGCTTCAAACTTGGAGGGGAGGTAAGGGCGGTGGGAAGCTTAAATACAAAGGTACTCTGGAACATCAGTGTGAAAACCTTTACTCGTGTGTCTATGGTAAACAACTTAAAATAAAAACTGACTGTTAAAAATAATCTGTGTTTTATTCAAAGGCTTATGTTATTGTGTTTTGAGATTACAAAGGTACCAACTAACTCCATTATAAGCCATTTCTTAGTTATGGCAGATGCACCATCTAGGACACTTGCCGGAACCGAGAGTAGGATGGAATGTGACTTAGGAGCACAAATGATTGTGCATTGCTGAGATTGTTAATATAAGGATCTTGTGAAAATCCAGAACTACAATTCCACCAAAGAATATACTAAACAGATTGCTAGAGGCAAAAAAGATGGGTTTCCTTCCTACTTTATCATCACTGGTCTGTCCATGATGAGTTAATGATTGTTGATCTAAGTTTCAAAAGAAAAATAAATAGTGAGCTTATGCAGCATGAGGAAATCATCTGTGCTTTCAAAGTAAAAGAGGTCAGTCAATACTTTTTGCCATGGTCTTTGTGGTGCTTGCAAAGGATACAATGATTGCTTAGGCTGCCTTGATCAAAACATTTGACATAGTGAACATTTCAAAATCATAGCAGCAGCCTAAGAGGCTCCTAAAGGATTTCTCTGACTCTCCTTTTACATAATTCCATAACCTGATGTTCTTCTTGAACTCAGTAGATTATTTCAAGATAGTCTGAGTATTTCCTAATCAAAAATGTGAATAATTCCCGTTGAAGTCCATGGAAGTTTTTATTTCTGATTAGTTTTACAGCAAACAAAGGTATGTTTAGTGTTTTACAGGAACATACGAAGAACATGGGAGCTATCTCCAAAAGCTTACATTTTTAAATATCAAGTGATAGCAATGAAGAAAAGGGGAAATAAAAACAACAGGAGAATGAGGGTACAATCATAAGGTTACATGAGTAGTTAGGCTTATTAAAGGGTCTTTTCCCTTCTCCCCTCATTACATTTCATAATATATTGCACGTACACAAAATCACTCTGTCTTCATTCCAGGCTGACCTGGCATATCTCCTTTGCAGGGCAAAGTGGTGTTGCAGGTGAACCCTTACTTGATTTTTCCCTGTCCCGGGGTATCAGGAAGACTACACAGATTATTAGATACTAAAGAGCTCCCCTAACACAGAACATAAATATTTCACCCCCCGTATCTTAGCTGGATTATCCAGTCGATTTGTCCCCTATCTGAGTCCAGTGTTCATTATTAACCAGGCTGTTCCACAGGGTTTTCTTGGTTCTGATATCAGTCCCTGGTATTAACTCTCTTGCTTCTACCAAAGTAAGATCCTTCTCTGGAGTCTGGGATCCGGGGATCACTGTGACTCTCCCTAGGGACAGAAGGTGATCCTTGCCAGACCAGACTTCCAGCCCATATCTGAGAGAGCCCCCTGGCTGAGGCTAGGCGATCTTGGATGCCTGCTGACTGCAGCCTTCCATCTGAGAGGCTCACTTCTGTAGGAGCACCTCTTATGGGCTCCCAATTCCAGGGGGGTCTCCAAAGAACTCACTCTTTACTCTCCATGCTTAACCATTTGACTCAAGCCTCTCAAAGTTCTCTTCTTCACAGGAGTTTCCTAACTGAGCTTGGGTAATCTTTATTGGGCCCAGGTGGCTAATCAGCCAGATGGGGCAATAAATTACTTCCAGGTTGGGGGGATCCATAAGTCAGTCATGGGCAGACTGGACCTAACTGCCCTCAAAGGACAATTGACTCTGACACACTCCATTTAAAAAATCTATTTTCTATGCCATTTGCAAGAAAAAATGTTCTTATCCATTCACTGAGCATTGTCCAAATTTCCTTATGAGAATTTGCCCTTTGCTTTAATTACTTTTCATTTGATCTTTAAATACATTATTAGTTTACTCACTTGTTGTATTGAATCTGTCTTTGTAAGTCATCACATTCTGATCAAGGGCCTGGATCCAAAGCCCATTGAAGGACCAAGGGGAGTAGTGGGGGCCAAAGGCAATTCTGGCTTCAACACTAAGCTTCATAAATTTATGGAGGGAATGGTATAATGGGATAGCCTAATTTTGGCAATTAATTCGTCTTTGACTACTAGCAGTAAATATGCCCAATGGCTTACAATGGGATGTTAGATGGGGTGGGATCTCAGTTACTACAGAGAATTCTTTCCTGGGTGTCTGGCTGGTGAGTCTTGCCCACATGCTCAGGGTTTAGCTGATCGCCATATTGGGGGTTGGGAAAGAATTTTCCTCCAGAACAGACTGGCAGAAGCCCTGGATTTTTTTTGCCTTCCTCTGCAGTGTGGGGAATGGGTCACTTTCTGGAAGATTCTCTGCACCTTGAAGTCTTTACATCATGATCTGAGGACTTCAGTGGCTCAGACATAGGTTTGATACAGGAGTGGGTGGGCTTATGTGGTCTGCATTGTGCAGGAGGTCAGATCTTCTGACCTTAAGGTCTATGATTCTATGAGGAAGTCTTTCCATCGGCTTTAGATCAAGATTCAAGGGATTTTTTTTGCATAATTATTCATAACAGACAGGTAAAAATATAAAAACTTTTTGCAAAGCAATGAGAGCAGTGAGCATGTTCCTCAAATTCAGATTACCCAAAGTCAATGATGTCACATTCATGATGCGGAAAATATACTCAAGAAAACAAATACGAATAATCTGATCCTTATTTACCTTTTTGTCTATAGAAAACACCAACAATAGTCTAATCTGGAACACTCAACTATTTACTAATTAGTAATCATCCAAAAACAGGATTAACAATTGCCACTAGATTTTAATTAAAGTGTGATTCCATTCTCTATGTATTGAATTCTCTATGTATCTGAATTCCATGGCCTCCTGGCCAGTAGAACAACAACTGTGTTTTTTTTTCTTTTTCAAAGTTTGGAGGTAAAGGGGGTGGATAAAGTGTTGTTGGTATGTTGCTGGTTTTGGGTTGGTTTTTAATCTTCTTCCTCTCTATTGTCCTTGGATCCTGTTTGCCAGGAAGTAGGAACTATTAGTTTTAGGTATGTTTTAGGTATTCCAGAACCAGCAAAATTGTTCTCTCATCTAGTTGCAGAGGAGAGTTCAAGCTGAAAGAAAATTCATAAAAATGACACAGTGCAATTTTAAATAAATATACCAAGATAGGATTACCTTCCAATTGCATCTTCCATCATGCACACACTTCTGTAATACTGAAACACTAGAATAACTTGTGAAACCATGTCACAGAATTTTCCATTTACCTCCTGTTTCACCTTCAGCCCTATGGTATTTATTTTTTAATAAAGCAGAAAGCACAAATCCTATTGTACCTAGAAATTAGTCATAACGCAAAGCTTTATAAAAAACAATGATAATATTGTTTTTCTTTACAAATGTACTACACTATGGTCTGTTCATCTCTGCTACTAGCCTGATAAGCCAGGAATTTTGTTGCAAAGTAATTAAAAAAAACTCAAACAAATAAACAAACAAAACCTTGAATCTTTGACTGCTGTGGGATAGTGAGAACACAATGCCATTATCTTCTGGCGTCTCCCTAGAAAAGTGTCTTTACTGAATATAGTCTTCTTAATGCTGAATATAGAAACTAAAAATAATTTGAACATAAGACCTCATAACTTCAAGCAATTCAGCACTTTACATTCACTAATATTTTACAAATACAGAGCATTATCCAATGCTAACTGAAGGCAATGGATATATTTGAACTGACTGCTTTGTACTTTGGATCAGACACACAATACTGAAAGTCTAAACTCAATATAAGGCATAGTTGTGTTTATAAATATTTCTTTCAAGCAATGCATCATGTGATAGCTTTGGATTAGAATTTTTTTAATTAAAATATTCTTCAGAAAGTTCACCTAGAGAAGATTTTGCTTTTTAAAAGATATGCACTTAATCAAAACCAAAACTGCAGATAACTACGAAATAACATGAAAGTTAGAATAAAGAATGAACTTTCATACTGGACCATTCAAAATACTTATCTGATGACACCTGTTGGCCAAGTTGCCTTAAACTATTGTGAAGTTATAGCCTTTGTTGTATGTTCATATAAAACAGCACACAATCCAGATTTCTTATATGAATATTTGAGATGAGTATTGCTATATAGAAGAAAAGAATTAAAGAATTTTCATGTGTTTGCGCTTACCATTGTCACAATATAATCATTAGATAAACTATTGTGAGAACTAGAGTTCTGGAGCTCTAGTTCTATTTCAATAGCTAGTTGGTAAAGTTATTTTATAACAGAGAACTTTTCAGAAAGAAACTTTCTTCTTAGTGGTTTGGGAACTTTATTGACTAATGTTTCAATAACAGTGCCACACAATCACAGTTTTGGTTAACGTGATAGAAACATTACGATTAACATTATGCAATGTATTTAATTATTAATAAACCTGTCACATGACTGCAAGCAATTAGCTTTCCCTTAGAGACTGGAATGTTTTCTGCATAGAAGAGCTCATTTAGAGATTGAAGTGGAAGAAAACAGAAATGGTGCTTGACAATGAAGAATAACTTGATAGATCCATATACTCATACACTGCTTCATGTGGCCTTTCTGCAGTAAAAGCAGCAAAGGATCCTGTGGCACCTTATAGACTAACAGACGTTTTGGAGCATGAGCTTTCATGGGTGAATACCCACTTCCTCAGTTGCATCTGAGGAAGTGGGTATTCACCCACGAAAGCTCATGCTCCAAAACGTCTGTTAGTCTATAAGGTGCCACAGGATTCTTTGCTGCTTTTACAGATCCAGACTAACACGGCTACCCTCTGATACTTTCTGCAGTAGTTAAGGGAGTCATCTGCTTTTATAATTACAATAGTAGAAGCTTCATAGGCTTCTTTTAGGATAGAAGGCTTCCACCCCACACACACACACACACACCATTACAGCCTCAGAGGTAAGAAGCTTTGTTTGGGCCAGCAAGGAAAATACAATCCTTGACCCCTTTAAGGCTTTCACCCTCCTTTTTGGCATTCAGCCTCCTCATGAGTTTGTGAGGGGGAGAAGTGGATGGATTCTGTTGCTGATTGGCTGGACAGAAAGGTAAAACATAATCCTGTTGGTGACCATGACTATAAGGGAAGACTCCCCCTTTCCTTTGCTCAGGGGCCCCATTTTACACTGGGAAGAAAAACACCCACTTTGCCCTCCCTTGGGATTAGAATAGGGCTGGATTTGGGAGCACTGCTGTGGGACTTGTGCTAGCCTCCTTTCTGAGGCAGGAAGGAATCTTTCCCCTACTACCATATTGGACTGGGCCAAGTGTGTGTGTTTGTGGGGCTGGGGTGTGTGTGTGGGGGGGAGGCTCATCTTCCTCTCAGCAGCCCTGGGAATTGGTAGCTAAATTAGGCTGTAAAATTCATTTAGTCATAACCTAGCAGGTGCCCACAGTAGAGGTGGAGTGAGGTAGAGGGGGAAGGTACTTCCTCTGATATTTTGGTAAGTATTTGATATTTCACCTAATTTTTTCATCAGCATTTTGAATTTGAAAATTTGTAATCTGTGGTCTATAAAATGTCTACAGAGAATCTAAATTTAGGTGCCCAGATGTTAACTCCTCCAGGTTCTTCCTTCCCTAACAAGCAGGGCTATCCCATATATTTTGTTCTCTCTAACAGTGAGCTTTAGAAATTCCACAGGAACTGTCAGGACTCACAGGCCACCTCTGCCTAGGTGCTCTCTCTCAAAGCAAGAGATTACTTCTCTCATTCCGTTTACTGGCCTCTCTGGGACCAGCCTTCCCCTCTCCTCTGTTCTTCCAGCATGACTCCCGTGGAAGTTGTATTGCCATTGGCTATCTCCACTGCACAGGTAGAATAAGTCCCTAACTGAGAGATACAGAAATAGAAAGGAAGTTAATGCTATCATCCTTGTAAACATCCACTTGATGTCTAGTGTGAGAGGGAAGTTTCCTGGTTTGACCTCCTCCCACCTCCTGAAAGCATTTAGAGTTTCTACAGTGGGAAGGAATTATGAGGACTCCAGGAAGATAATTGCTTATCTGCCTCATTTTACTTTTAGTTGTTCCCTTCCATGTGTCAGAGCAGGGATTATAGCTTAAACAATTCTTTGGAATGGATTTTTTGGGATGAAAGGAGCTATACAAAAATAAGTCATCGGCAATAGAACAGAGTGCAAAGAGAAAACATAGTTGCTGATAGTAAGCATAATGCACCATTCGCAAATGAGCTCTAGGAAGTTATGTTCACATCTTGTTAGTGTTCAATGAAAGGAAGAAAACTTATTTCATTTTCCTCCTCCTACAAGATGGGAGTAATTTGGAATGCATTGCAGATCACTGTATTTTGTTCATATCTCTGCTTTATGTGTTTTTTTCTTACCTTGCTAACTGTGGATACTCCTTATATTCTAGACACATACACAAGTTTCACAAGCTTGTCCCCTGATTAGCATCTCAATTTTGTGCTTTTTAATCTTTAATTAAGAAATCACAAATGGGAGTTATTTAATGATCAGAATTTATTTTAAATCTTGCTATTTTTGCTGCCTATTTGGCTTATTTGTTTCTCTTTGTATTAAATAAATAAATAATAATAATGTGAAGCATCAAATAATTTTCCTTCATATCACATATTTTTACTGAGAGGTTAATTAGGTCATGGTGAAATCCCATATCATGGACCCAATCTTATTCTCTCTGACTTCAGTAGGAACAGAATTAAGTCTCCTTTCTAGAAGGCAAAGGAGGACTTCTGAGTACAGCTGAATAGGAAATGATTTTCCTGTCCCACAAGTATTTTAGATGGTTCAAAGTGTTTTCATATCTCAAATCAGGTCAAAAAGACAAAATCTCAAATACATCTGTGAATCTAAAACCAAAACTTTTTTTTTCATTTTGATTAAAATCAAAAAGTTTTATTTTCATTCTGACCTTTCTCTTTTTGTTAATCTTTTTTCAGTCTAATTAGCCTACATTTTAAAATGAAAAGTCATTATGAACTGCATAGATAGAACTTTTCATTTCAGAAATGGCAAAATGAAACATTGACAACTTTGAAAAAAAAATCTGTACTTTTTTCAAATTTGGAAATTTGTTGAAACCAAAAAAATGTTTTACAAAGTTTTGTTTTTTTCAGAAATCAGCATTTTTCTATGAAAAAATGATTTGTTGAAAAATTTCTGACCAGCTCTAATTCTGAGCAGTAACAACAACAATAAAATTATCTTATTTGCAAAATAATAGGATTTATCGTACATGATTAGGCTCTAGGTCCATCAGTTCCAAACCCTGACCTCCAAGAGTGGTCAGTAACTGACCCTTCAGGAGATAGTAAACCCTCCATCAAAAATCCCAGAAAAATACTAAAAAAGAAGCTATTTTATATGACTACTTTAAACCTAAAGGACTGGATTCATAGATGACAAAACTAGAAGGGCCCATTGTAGTAATGTAGTCTGACCTCCTAGATAACACAGGTCACAGAACTTCCCTTAACATGAGCATATATTTTTAGAAAAAATATCCAGTCTTGATTTTAAAAACATGCCAGTGATGGAGAATCCACCACGACCCTGAGTAAATTGCTCCAATAGTTAATTAATCTCACTGTTAAGAAGTTGTGTTCCATTTCCAATCTGAATCGGTTTAGCTTCAGCTTCCAGCCATTGGACTGTGTTACACTTTTTGATAATGGATGGCCCTTACCCAGCTAAGCGGGAACATAAGGAGATAAAATAATTTTAGGAGAAAGCGTATGTGAAACTATACTAGGACAGCACTCCAGTGCCATCTATTTTTGCTAGAAAGGGTTAAACTTCAGCGGGAAGTTTCAAGTGATCGCACATACTGATGGACACTACACAGTATAACACTTCCGATTGACAGGACCCAGTTGCCATGACTGAGTCAGAGAATCTAGACAGCTAGATCCTAGCAGTATCTATACAGTGTTTATAAGCTTTTGTTTTGTTTTGTTATTGTTATTAAAAAACAGATTCTAGCACTCATGTCATGTTGAATAGCAAGGTCCACTTGTCCCACTGAAATAATGAGATTACTCAAAGAGGCAGTGTGATGGGTAGGGCCCTACCAAATTCACAGTCCATTTTGTCAATTTCATGGTCATAGGATTTAAATCTTAAATTTCAGGTGTTGTAATTGTAGTGGGAGTGTCACAAGGTTATTGTAGGGGGGTTGTGGTACTGCTACCCTTACTTCTATGCTGCTGGTGGTGGCAGCATTGCCTTCAGAAATGGGCAGCTGGAGAGTGGCAGCTGCTGCCTGGGATCCTAACTGTGAAGTAGCTACATACAGCATGGTATGGTATGGCCACCTTTACTTCTGTGCTGCCTTCAGAGCTGGGACCTTGGCCAGCAGCTGCCATTCTCTGTCTGCTCAGCTCTAAAGGCAGCAGCGCAGAAATAAAGATGGCATGGTATGGTATTGCCACCTGTACTTCTGTGCTGCTCCTGGCTGGGTGCTGCCTTCAGAACTGGGCTCACAGCCATTAGCCGCCACTCTGGCCACCAAATTCTGAAAGCAGCACAGAAGGAAGGGTGGCAATACCATGATCCCCCTCGAATAACCTTATGACCCCTCTGCAACTCTTTTGGGTCAGGACCCCCACTTTCATGAACGCTGATCTCCCCCATGAAATCTGTACAGTATACCACACAAAAGACCAAATTTCATGAGAGGAGGCCAGATTTCATGGTCTGTGATGTGTTTTTCACAGTCATGAATTTGGTAGGGCTGTAGCGATGGAGTGTGCAAACACCACACAGGTAAGGCAAGGTTTAAGGAGTTGTACTGGCCACAAGAAGTCATGCCCCCTCACTCCTTCTGGGCATGCTCCCAGTGGAGGGAGGGCTCAGTGTGGGCTGACCGAGGAGAGGATCAATTGGGAGCTGCAGCCTTCTGCAGAGAAGCCAGCAAGGCTCCAAGCAGCTGGGGCTGGGCTTCCTAGTTAAGCCACCACAAGTCTCTCAACCATGGGGGCCAAGGACATTAAGTTACTGAAGATAGAGGGAGATGCTCTGGAAAATGACCTCAGAGGGTGCCAATGGAGATCCCAAGACACACCCATGGAACAGACAGAGGAACAGAAGCAGGGGTAGGAAGTGACCCAGGGAACAGACGTAAGAGTGCCCATTCCTAGGGATGTTTCTGGACCATTATTTAGAAGAACCCTGTTTTGGAACCTGGCAGAGAAGGATGGGTCCAGGTTCCCCTACACCAGGGGTTCCCAAACTTGGTTCGTGGCTTGTTCAAGATAAGTCCCTGGCAGGCTGCAAGACACTTTGTTTACCTGAGTGTCCACAGGTCCAGCTGCTTGCAGCTCCCGCTGTTTGCCGTTCCCGGCCAATGGGAGCTGTGGGAAGCAGTGCGAGTCTGGCCACTGCTTCCCGCAGCTTCCATTGGCCAGGAATGGCAAAAAGCCAAAACGCCAAAATGTGAGCTGCCATACCTGCGGATGCTCAGGTAAACAAGAGTCTCGTGGCCTGCTAGAGCCTTACCCTGAACAAGCCATGAACCAAGTTTGGGAATCCCTGACCTACACCTAACTGCAGATTCTCACTATTGGATGATGCTGCCACCGGCTCTAGCTGCCAGGCAAAGTGGCCATGGACTCTCACCATTGAGTGACGTTGCTGCAGGCTCTTGCCACTCAACAAGACAGCCACAGACTCTCACTGTTAGGTGGCTTTGCTACTGACTCTAGCCGCTAGGCAATGCAGCCACAGGCTCTCAACAATAGGTATCATTGCCACTGATTCTCGTCCCCAGGCAAGGTGGCCAGGGATTTTCACCTTTCGGCAAAGTTGCAATAGACTCAAGCTTCTAGGCAAGGCAGCCACTGACTTTATCTATTGGGCAATGTTACCATGGACTCTAGCCGCTAAACAAGGTGGCCGCTGACTCTTACTATTGGGCAACAGTACATCAGATTCAACCTGCCAGAGAGTGCAGCCACTGACACTCACCACTGGATGAGTCTGGAGTATTGCCAGTAGGCAGTACTGCCGACCTTGTATGCACTCTCTTTTGTCCCCCAAAAGGCAGATACTAGTGAGTAAGTGTGGTAGAATCTGGCCCTAAATAAGTAATTTATTTTAAACCTGTCTCGATCATAAATGAAACACCGCAATAGTGAGTAAGTCAATAGAAAGAACAGGAGTACTTGTGGCACCTTAGAGACTAACACATTTATTTCAGCATAAGCTTTCGTGGGCTACAGCCCACTTCTTCAGATGCATAGAATGGAACACACAGACAGGAGATATTTATACATACAGAGAACATGAAAAGGTGGAAGTACGCATACCAACAGGAAGAGTCTAATCAATTCTCCTCACACCTTCTATGGGTCATCTCGATTATCACTTCAAAAGTGTTTTTTTTCTCCCGCTGATGATAGCTCATCTCAGTTGATTAGACTCTGTTCTTTTTGTGGATACAGACTAACATGGCTGCTACTCTGAAATAAGTCAATAGAGACATTGTAAACATAGACAAAATCCAATCTTTAAAGTTTTACTAACCAACATTTGCATATCAGATGTTCCAAGCAAATGAAGATTGAGTGACTCCACACATTCCTTAGTTACTGTAGGGAACATTAACAGAATTTCAACTTTCAAGAAAATACATGAAAAACAGATGCACTAAGAAATCCCTGCAACTTCATATTTAGCCTCCTGTCAATATCTGCCAAGAATCTCTTGCCTAGCTACTATTAAGAAAGGTATCCATCAAAGAAAAAAGTCTGTGCAAGAACCTGTTGAGGGCAGCATCTCTGAACAAGGACTAAAGCCTGGTAAAACACTATGGCCTGTGATTTTTTTAACACTTCTAACTGAAATTACTCTGCCAGCAAAAGCCCTCACATAGAGAGTTATATCAGAAAAAAATCCTTTTTGTCAGTAAAACTATTTTTTTATTTTTGTCAACTAGTATAAGGTATACTGGCAAAAGCACTCCTTTGTTGGTATAAATAATATCTATACTAGGCAGGTGTCCCAGTGTATTTACGCCAGCAAACCTTTTTCAGCATAGCCAGACAATGTCGGTGAGAATTGGGTTTGCTCAATGCACTAAAAGGGATTAGTTAATGTGAATAATTTTCTTTTTTTTATTGCTATTGTGACTTAGGAGACATTATAATGTAAAATTGCTTGCTGGTTTCTTTAGAACACCTTAAGGTGCATTTTACAGAGGATAAACGAGGTGTTATTCTAATAATACTTAAGTAATCATTTCCCTGGTTGGCCATTTATAAACCTGTGGTTTCTTTGTCTGGGCCTTCAGAAAAGAGGGGAGACCCATTAAGACAAACATATTAAGTTCTCATTATGAGTTTACCTGTGATTGTTTGGCTAAATCTGCTGTAATTTATTCTTCGCAATAAAATTAAGATTTTTCTAGTGGTGACAAGTGTGTACTCGCAGGACTTTGTACTGCAGCTCCCTTGTCAGTTCCTAACCGTCTCTGCATGTTTTGCATTAACTAGTTCTTGTGCACCCTAATGGCACACCATAATGTTCCCTACTGTAGGCCTTCCTTGAGCCATAGGCATAGCTAAAAGTTTGAACCAAAGTAAGTCTGTGAACTAAAGTAGGCCTTGTCAGAATAGTAATACTAGGTATCAGCTAACCAAATAAACACATTCCTAAGAGGATGGTACGTGAAAACACAGACCCCTTGTAAAGATAAGGAGGGAATGACAGGATAATGGATGTGGCTATTTTGTCTGAATTAGCAGGTACATGGTACAAACATGGTAACTAATGGCATCTGGGCTGTAATACATAACTTCTGTGTATCAATGTATAAAAGAAGTCACAGGAGGGGCATCTTTGTATTGGCCTAGGGGACAATGTTAGACCATGAAGCTGCTGTGCATGGAATTTTGCTCTCATCCAGGGGCCTTCATCAGTGGGTTAAGTTGCAGGACCAGGGTCTTGAACTTTTTGCCCTCTTTTAGCAATTTGGAGTTTGGACTTGTACCTATTGGGTTTCTGGGAACTGGGCGGGTGGAAGCCTGCCCACTGCTAACGGACCCCCCCGCTAGCCTAAGGGGAGAATCTACAGAATCTCAAAAACCCAACTGATTCCGGGGGACAACTAATAAAGAACAAGGACAGGAGTGCGGTCAGAGGGTCATAAGAAGGGAGCCTGATGGGAACACCGAGCAGAGAACCCCGGACAGCACCCACTGCTCCTCAAATGTGTCAAGGGATCCAGTGGACGACGCCCAAAGGAACTCTGCCCGGATACGTGAACAGACAGAGGATCAGAAAGAAGCCCCACAGTCACAGGAGTATCCATTGGCCTGGTTGTGTAGATAGCCATTTTAGCCAGGGCGAGGAGGAAGATGACCAGGAGGTCCCGCGACTTTGTGGGGCCACGGATAGGGTGTGCCTAGAGAAGGAGATGAGGGGAAAAGTGCTGCCAGAAATGCAACAGTATACTGGTGAGGAGCCGGTATAGGGGCTGCAACTTGGCGCACTCTAAGTAAATGTGCGCCAGGGTCTCCCTCGCGCCACAGAAGGGGCACGTGTCTGGCACAAGGGTAAACCAGGCCAAAGTTTGGACCTTGGAGCAGAGTGGTCCCCTGCTCCTGCCCTGAAGGGCTTAAAACAGCCCAGGATAGGACTGTGGCTGGGACAAGAAGCCTGGGCTGATTGGGGAAAGTTGGCTCAGCTGTGGCCATGCCCCAATCAGGCTTAGCTGGCCCCTATAAGAGGCTGTGAGCCAGAAGCCAAAGGAGTCTCTCTCTGCGTTCAGTAAGAGAAGAGCCTGGCTGCAGGGAGCTTAACCAAGTCCCTAGAGTAGAGCAGGGCTGGGGAAAGGCCAAGGGAGCTGGGGAGCTCTGGCCTAGGAAAGCCCTAGGCTGCAGGCCTGGTAAGGCCTATCAGGTACTGGGTTGCAGGGGACAGCCTATGGGTAGGCAGAGGCAGCAGGTCCGAACCCCCTTTGCCTGTGATGAGTGGCTTATACTACAGTCTGCCCCAGTGAACTGGGGCTAGATGGAGACTGGGCGGTAGCTTTATACTGAGGCAAAGAGGGGATAGTGAGTTGGGGGTTCCCCTAGGTGGGGAGACCCTGAGACTGAGGGTATTGCCAGGGGGCAGCACCCCAGAGAAAGGGGCACCAGGTCCTGGGAGGGACACAAGGCCAAGCAGCAGCAGGATCACCAGCCAGCAGAGGGTGCTCCAGGGCTGAAATGAGCTAATTCCCATGGACAACCAGCAGGAGGTGCTGCAGGGGTGAGTCCTGTATCGCTACAGACTTGTTCAAGAAAGATCACGAATTGTCTTTTTGTTTGTTTGTTTTTAAATAATGAAGAAAATGGATTATTTTCCTTGTGCCCTTGCACTCTAAAACAGATGAACTATTTTTACTGCCAACTTCAACAAACAATAACAATAACATTACCATCAGACAGAGGCCAAGCATGGAAAATTTCTTCTAGAAGGAAGAATGTCTGAGAAAATTACCAAGACAGTGAAAACTGGGTAGTAGAATGGTAGTGCAAGCTTGAAGTGTGATTCTACCCTGAAAAATAATTGTATTAAAAATGACATGATGGAGTTCCATAATCCTCATGTCTCGATAATTTCCATATAGTTTGCTCAGTTTGCTAGAAAGGGCTGTTTTCTCTTACTGTCAATTCTGTGAACTTGCCCTGGGCTTTGACAGTCAAGGTGGGTTTGTTCCATCTCATGCATCATGAACACTTACTGAGGTTCCTTTAGCCAAATTATGTCTTCAGTTACATGCATGCAATCCTATTGTTTTCAGAATCTTCCTTAGGTGACAGCTGTTTGGGACTGCAAAGATGTAATTGAGGGTATAAGTGAAGGCAATGGGGTTGAAAATGAGAGAGAATAATTTGACCTGCAAAGCCTCTGTTACTGGTCATGATACACAAAATCAAAAGAATCTACCTTGACAGTTAGAATCCAGGTTGAGTTTGCTGGGCTGGATATTAGAAAGAATAGGTGAAATGCTGGCTCCACTGAAGTCAATGTGAGTTTTGCCATTTACTTCAGTGCAGCTGAGATTTCACCCAGTTGTTTGCTTTTTTTCACTTGATATCTGAGAAAAAAATCTATATGGAAATTAGTGAGATAGAGGTAATATAGAAGCAATGATGGCATTTTTACTCAACCACTTTTCGGAGTAGAATCACATTTTAATTTTAGTGGTATTCCCTCCTTTATAATTTAGTCCAGTCCAGTCACAGTTTGCATATGAAATAGCTGCCTCAAAGAAGCTCCTCAGATCTCTTTCAGCATATCTTCTAGACAGGAAGCATGCTCCAGTGGTCAGGGTAGTGGTTTAGGATTCTGAAGCCCTAGTTTTTTTTCCTAGTTACACCAGAGACTTTCTGTGTGATGTTTTTCAACTATCCAATGGAATAATACTTGTTTACCTCTCAGAAGTATTGTGAGAATCAAAACATAAAAAAGCAAGAGGTGCTCATATACTCTGGGGTAATATATATACAGCACAAAGAAACATCAGTGGAGGAGAAACTATCCCCACCACAACTGCAGAATGTAAGCTGGTGGAGTCCTGAAACACAAACTACTTGTTCACTATAGAATCAAAAGCCACAGTTCTTATTTACACAAAGGGAATTTTACACCACTTTGACAGTCCTCATTGTACGCAGTTCAGCTTCTGTAAATTGGTGTAGCTCCATTCACTTCAGTGGATCTATGCTGATTTACTTTAGCTGATGATTGGACCCATATTTTAGCACAATTCTGAGTTCATTTTCCCCTTCAAACTACTGTTCTAATTCTCCCTTATTGCTTCTTCAGTGGAATTCATTATTTTACCTCATGTGAAATATCAGTCTAATTTCTGCAACTATATTTTTCCATATATTAGGCCTGCTGACTACTTTTATTTACTATTATTTTAAGGCATTCACTTATTCTGTTTAGGAGTTGTTGGTCTCAATTAGATAACTCATTTTCACTGCCTAACTCCACCGTTTTTTTATGAGGCAGTGAACCGAATTAACATTCCTTCAGTGGGACCGATTACATAGCAGAAAATATATCTTCACTGCTTGAAGCTCTAGGTTCAGACTGCAAAAACAAACAAAAACTACAAACTGGGACCTCCCTCTTCCCTTAAAATGATAAAGCTCTATTTAAAGTTAAGGAACTGCATTCAGCACAGGTTGCTGCTTTGGTAGTAATGTCGTGCTTCGTGTCAAATCTTTTCTAGCTTGTGTTTTGTTTGCAGTTTCTTCCTCATCCTCCCTTGCCACTTCCTGACATTGTTTATGCCACACATAAACATCACAGTACATGCAGATGAATGACAGACACAGGGTGGATTTATACAGCCGGCCACAACTTTATTAAATTAACAGTGGAGAGGGTATTTGTCATACTCCATAGACCAGACATTGAATTGGTCCAGCACATGGTTACAGGGCTCCCACCATATAAACAATAACTCAGGGTAGACCCTCTTCAGCCTGCACCTTGAACTCAGCTCACTTTTGAATCCTCTCACCTTGGAGGAGGTAGAGGGAGGCAGGGGCACTTAAGTCTGTGAGGTTTCCTTACTTTAAAACTGAAGTGTGGCTGCACAAAGCTGCAAGGAAGGTAAAATCCTCTCTGGACTCCTGAATATTTAGCCCAACAGGAAAAAAAAATCCTTCTTGATTCCAAAACACACAATTGAGCAAAGCATCAAGGAATCAAAACTTAATAAACCTCAATTACAAGGAAGGAGGGAAGGCAGAGCAGTGACTGCAGCAAGATTGCCACTGGCCCTAAGGAAGGCTTATCCCTTGGAGAAGGGGAGCTGTGAGAGCCAACCAGATCCCCTCATCCTCTTCGGCTGGCCAATATTGGCCACTCCCCCAGACACATTCCCACATGCACTTTCAGATACAAGGAAGGGTTAGGCTCCAGCATGTCTAGGTATCAGTTCTTCAGCCTCCCTTCTTCCTCCCAACAGTTGGATATCCTCCTTCTTGTCGGACCAAACATCTCCCTGCTGAGACAGGATGGGCAATGGTCAAAATAAAAATAAGTTTTACACTTATGCCACATCCATGACCAATGGCCAGATCTTGCCCAGACTGCAGGCATTAACTAAAGCCTGACCACCTCAGACCAGATCACCTGTATGTTAGTTTTGCTCAATATAGGTATTAATCTTATAAGAATTTATTTAGTGTTTAGACTTTATGAAATTCTTGTAAGTTGCTGCATGCATTCATCTCACTTGTCTGTTGTCATGCTTTCTGCAGTGCCTCGCCACTGTGAGTGCCTACTTCAGAGCAGACTACCAGAAAACAGAGCAGACAGCCATAGGTGGCAGGTTATATATGTTTGCGGTGCTTGGCCACCAGCAATGTTCAAGGCTATGAATATTTGGAGCTGGATCTCTCCCCCGGTTCCCGCAGGTCTCCCCCTGCCCCGCCACTGCCTGGAGCAGGTCCCAGCCCCCTCCTGCGTGTCCCCCCCCCCGCTGTGCCGCGTGTCCGCCTGACAGAAAGCAGTGCGCGCCTCTCCCCTGCCTGCTTCTGCTGCCAGGGTAGAACAGCTCCCAGCAGAACTGTTGTCGTCTAACTGCAAGAGCCCCCATCCCCCTGCACCCAGATCCTCCACCCCAGCCCTGAGCCCCCTCCTGCATCATGAACCCCTCATCCTCAGCCCCAACTCTCATCTCTCCACACCCTGATCCTCTGTCCCAGCTCTGAGCTGCCCCCGCAGCATGAACCCCTCATCCTCAGCCAGAGTCCTCATCCCCCACACCCTGATCCTCTGCTCCAGCTCTGAGCCCCCCCCGCAGCATGAAATCCTCATCCTCAGCCCCAACCCTCATCCCTCCTCACCCTGATCCTCTGCCCCAGCTCTGAGCCCCCCCTGCAGCATGAACCCCTCATCCTCAGCCCCAACCCTCATCCCCCCACACCCTGATCCTCTGCCCCAGCTCTGAGCTCCCCTGCAGCATGAACCCCTGATCCTCAGCCCCAATCTTCATCTCTCCTCATCCTGATCCTCTGCTCCAGCTCTGAGCCCCCCCGCAGCATGAACCCCTCATCCTCAGCCCCAATCCTCATCCCCCCACACCCTGATCCTCTGCCCCAGCCCTGAGCCCTCCTGCAGCATGAACCCCTCATCCTCAGCCCCAACCCTCATTCCCCTGCACCCTGATCCTCTGCCCCAGCCCTAAGCCCCCCCCGCAGCATGAACCCCTCATCCTTAGCCCCACAGCCCTCATCCCACACCCCAACCCTCTGCCCTAGCCCTGAGCCCCATCCTGCATCATGAATCCCTCATCCTCAGCCCCACAGCCCTCACCCTTGCACTCCCTCCTATTCCCAATTCCCTCTCAGAGCATGTACCCCCTCCAAGATCGTGCACCACCTCCCCTTTCCCACACACCCCTTCTCACCCCCAAACTTCCTCCCAGAGCCTGCACCCAAACTCCGTCCCAAAGCCTGCATCCGTCACCCACTTCTGGACACCCAGCCCCTGCCCCAGCCTGGAGCCTGCACCCTGCACCAAAACTCCATCCCAAAGCCTGCACCCTGCACTCCTCCTGCACCCTAATCCCCAGCCCAGGACCTGCACCCCAGAACTCCCCCCCCAACCCCTCCCAGAGCCTTAGGCAGGTGGGGTGGAGTTTGGAGGGGCGGAGTTGGAGGACGGGTTCTAGGAACCACCAAAATTTCTACAAACTTGCCACCCATGCAGACAGCCCAAACTGGCAGTGTGTTCTATTATTAAATTGCACTACGACAATAACAAATGTGAACTCCTGGATCACAATGCCAGTCCTACCATGGAGTCACAAACAGTCCCCTTGGGCACTCCAGGCTATCTAGCCATCCAGATAAACTGGACTTTGTAAAAATGGTTATTTACACCAAAAATCACATCACATTTAAATTGCTTCCAGTCCCAAAAGACCAGTCACTTACCCCAGATCAGCTGATTCTCTAGACCTTGCACCAAAGACAACACTGGTAGCCAATTCTATAGTAAGCTACTTAAATGTTTATTAGCTAAGAAAAGGAAATGAGAGTTACTGAGAGGTTAAATCAGGTAAAATATATGCACAGGTGACTCAGAGTTTGTAATTCCAAATGCCGGCAGCGATGTAATAAACTGCCAGTTTTCCAAAAGTCTTTTCAGAGTAGCTAGATTGTTTCTAGGGATCTCTGCATTGCATCTGATACACTTCCCTGTAAGAATCCAAACAGTCCAAAGTTCCAGGATATTTCCTTGAATCCGCACTTATAGATTCTTGTCACAGGACACAAGCTGATAGGGTCACCACCCACATGGGCTTTTTCTTTCATGACAGAGAGTAAGGAATTAATTTTGAGTCTTTGACCTGTGATCATCATACACAGTGGCCATTTGCTTTGAAATTAGCTTTTTTTCTATTAGAATTCTTTTTCACTTCACTAGGCTGCTTTCTTGTATGATGGGTTATTTAGTTACAGGGGAATACAAAAGTAAATGTTTGCTACATTATAACAGAATGAAGATAAGTGAAAACAATGCAAATAATGTCCCATTAGTTTTCATAAAGTTTAAACACTACATACACTGTTATACATTTAACACTTTGATCTATACTAATCCACACATGAATTGCCCTTGGGCTCTGGCATGAGCTAGCAACTGATCTACCAACCTCACATCTGTTTTCCATGTTATAAGAAAATACATACCTTTATCACTCTGAAAATGTTTGCTCTGAACCTGGGAACACAGGCATGGGAATCATCCCTCCTGCCCATCCAGAAGGACTATCAAAATCAGATGGGCCATCAAGGAACATTGCAATACAAAGGATTGGTTAATGGCCCTATCACACCTGAGAAATGCTACGTGCAAGGAAGCTCTTTCTCTGGACTTGGAAGCAGAGTGAAAGAAATCAAACAAAGTCACCGGAAAAATTTCCATCTTTTTGACTGTTTGAACTGTGATAGGCCCAGACACACCAAACTGAAGCCAGATATCCCCATGGGCTGCACCCTGGTTCTGCACTGAAAGACACTTTGAACCGACAGATCATTACAACTCTGTCACTGTTGGGAGTTAGATGATAATTCATATGTGTGTATAGGCTTGCTTTAACCTGTAAACAACTCTCTTATTTCTTTTTTTTCCTAGTTAATAGACCTTTAGATAGTTTATTACAGAATTGGCTACAGGCATTGTCTTGGGTGAAAGATCTAGAGTACCAACTGATCTAGGGTAAGTGACTGGTCTCTTGGGATTGGAAGCAACCTGAACATTGTGTGATATTTGGAGTGTCCATTTATCAGTAAGTCCAGTTTGTCTGGATTGCAAGATATCCTGGAGAGTCTAAGGGGACTGTTTGTGACTTTATGGTAGGACTGTTATAGTGACCCAGGAATTCACATTTTTTGCGGGCTTGGTGAAACCTAATAATAGAACACACCACCAGTTTGATGTATCTGCCCTATGCCTCTGTGGCAGGCACTCACAGTCATGAGCTACTTGAGACAGTGTGATAACATCTACACTGCATGCTTCTTCTGGTGACATGTAGAATATGTACTTGGGTACTTATGCAAGTAGAGTACAGATGAACTTGAAGCCATGCCTTCCTGTCTACACTATTTTTAGTCATGTGTGGTGTCCTGCTACCTTCCAGGTGCTGGAGCCTTTCCCCACTGCAGGCAAAGGATCTGGCAGCAAGGAAAGCGACTGGCAGTTGGGAGGCCATAGGAAATGGCTTCCTGCAGCTAGAGCCTTTTCCCTAGTGAAGGAAAACATGCTGGCACATCCCTGCTGCTAGACCAGGGGTCGGCAACCTCTGGCATGCGGCTGGCCAGGTAAGCACCCTGGCCAGCAGGGCCATTTTGTTTATCTGCCACATCGGTAGGTTCAGCCAATCGCAGCTCCCACTGGCTGCGGGTCGCCATTCCGCCAGGGTGCTTACTCTGGTGAGTCGCGTGCCAGAGGTTGCCGACCCCTGTGCTAGAGCCTTCCTACACTGCAGTTAAGGACTCTGGTTAGGGAAAGGTTGTCTGGCTATGCCAAAAGAATGACAGGAGACATTAGATATGGGTTTAATCAGGCCACAACTTTATTATTAGATGTCTGGGATTAACCCGGCAGATAAAATGTGCAGTGCAGGTGAAAACCCCCACAATTCACTGGGGTGGGGGCATGAGTGCTTTTTTCAGCACCCCCCCAACATTTCCATTTATGTCCCTCCAGCAGATCCACTGCTAGGAACCTCCAATTCGGGGGGGGGGGAGATTAGTGTTAGGGTTCCACCAGCCCCCCTCCGCCCCCTTTTCGTCCAGGTCCCTTTAGCAGTTCCCTTGCCAGGACCTTACTGACCACCCCCCCTTGCAGAAGGGGTTAAGGTGGACTATAAAGACGTGGAGTTGGCTCCCTGCTGTACCAATCAGAGGAGTCCCCAACTGCCCCCAGATTGCTCAATTACTAAGCACCTCTCCTTAATTCATTTCCAAGCCATTTATCCGTTCTTTTGTGCCTTATTTTATGGAGTACTGCACTGAAAATCTGCCACAAGGAGGCATCAGCCATTAGCTTGGCTCCCTCCTCCCCACACCCAGCCGAGTTCCCAGACATCTCCCAATGCCTTCTTTTAGATCAGCCAAAAATATGGCAACACCTGAGTCTGACAGGTGCACCTCATCTTCCCAAAGTAACTGTTGTGTCCCATAGACTATGCCAGGATGTAAAATTACTGTCCCCCACAACGACAACAAGAATTTGGCCACTTCCCTGTTCACATACTTCCTGGTTACATCCATCCTGGCAGGGTTCATGGCTCCCCGCCAGATCCTGCGCTGAAGCATATCCAACCAGACAATGTTAATGCCTGGAAAATTTGCCAGGATATGCTTCAGATCCCTCCTAGTTTAACTCCACCCCTTAAAGTGTTCCCAGATCATTTTCTCTCAGGTGTACCACTAATGTATCCAGTGGCTGCTGCTGTACCCGCACAGCATACAACAGCGGTATCAGTTGATCCCATAACATGCCCCTCAATGTGTGCCAAATGAGTAATGCTTCGCCACTAAATCCCAACTGGGAGCCCTCGGGCAACCTGAATGTGTGCCTATGCACTCAAAACATAATACTGTGCCCATAGATCCACACCTTCGTGTGTATAGCCAGCTGTCCCGTATCTGAAATGAGAACACAACCGACTAATGTTTATTTTCCACCTGTGATCTTACATATGTTCGGTATGCATTAAACTGCCAGCGCTCGATTGTCTGAATAACCTCTGCTTTCATACCTGCCACCACTAAGAACAGCTGAGCTCCGTCCTCTTTGGAACGCCCTTTCAGGTAGTTGAAGGCTGCTATCAAAATGCCCCTCACTCTTCTCTTCTGCAGACTAAAAAACCCCAGTTCCCTCAGCCTTTCCTCGTAAGTCATGTGCTCCAGCCCTGTAATCATTTTTGTTGTCCTCTGCTGGACTCTCTCCAATTTGTCCATATCCCTTCTGTGGTGCGGGGACCAAAACTGGACACAATAATCCAGATGTAGCCTCACCAGTGCCGAATAGAGGGGAATAATCACTTCCCTCGATCTGCTGGCGATGCTCCTACTAATACAGCACAATATGGCATTGAACTTTTTGGCAACGAGGGCACACTGCTGATTCGTATCCAGCTTCTCATACACTGTAATCCCCAGATCCTTTTCTGCAGAGCTGCTGCTTAGCCAGTCGGTCCCCAGCCTGTAGCGGTGCATGGATTCTTCCTTCCTAAGGGCTGGTCTACACTCGGGGGAGGAGATCGATCTAAGATACGCAACTTCAGCCACGTGAATAGCGTATCTTAGCGAATCTTACTTCGACTTACCTGGCTTTCTTCACAGTAGCAAGTCAGCTGCTGTGGCTCCCCCGTCGACTCTGCTTACTTCTCTTGCCGAGGTGGGGTATGGGTGTCAATTCGGGGATCGATTTATCATGTTTAGATGAGATGCGATAAATCGATCCCCGATAGATCGATTACTGCCTGCCGATCTGGCGGGTGGTGTAGATGTGGCCTAAGCGTAGGACTCTGCACTTGTCCTTGTTGAATCTCATCAGATTTCTTTTGGCCCAATCCTCCAATTTGTCTGGGTCTCTCTGGACCCTATCCAGCTTAGTGTCATCTGTGGACTTGCTGAGGGTGCATTTAATCCCATCATTCAGATCATTAATAAAGATTTCAAACAAAACCAGCCCCAGGACAGACCCCTGGGGCACTCTGCTTGATACCGGCTGCCAACTAGACATTGAGCTGTTGATCACTACCTGTTGAGCCCAAAAATCTAGCCAGCTTTCTATCCACCTTATAGTCCATTCATCCAATCCATACTTCTTTAACTTGCTGGCAAGAATCATCCCTGGGTCCACCGCTACATGACCATCCCGTCAAAATCCTTCGAACGAAGAAAACCCCGCAAGGATCAGGGCAGTCATTTAGCCTACTGACAAATGTAATGCCTGAAAGGTGATTCAAAATTGTGGAGGATGCCAGTTGATGGGTTGCCAATGACAGCATGTACCGCCACACCTGTTCCTCTGTAATGGGCCACATTGCCCAATGGCCTTCCTGCTCCTGAAATTGTATGAATTCATTAAAACCTTTCTCATAGCTGTGCCATGTGCGTGGTGCCACTGATCTCTGGACCACACTGACAACTGTCCTATGCCAAAGTTCCCTACCATGAACAGCATTTGTCTGGGTTCGTGGATGGCGATCCCTTCCCTGAGCATCTGCCGTTGCTCCTGAAATCACCTGAGTGAGATGTCCTGGATCTGCATGACCTGTTCCTCTTGGTAAGCCCGTAGTGCTGTGGAAATAACCTCATACGCAATACCTTTACTTAATTGTATCAGCTGAATGCTAACTGGCCCCGCATCAGATGCCATTAGGTCAGTTGGGTGAGTGAGAGCTGCACCTGGAGCCCCCATTTCCCCAAGCCTGATAGGCTGACTTTGATACTCTGGTGCACTACCCCAGGCTACCCCAGCCACTTGCTCTTGCTGTATGGACTCTGCCCCTGGCTTGCCCTGGGTCCAACCAACTGCACTGGGTCCACCCTGTGTGTGATTTGATTGCTTTCTGGGTTCCTGTGGTAATGAAACTAGGTGGGGGAGTTATGCAAATTCCTGTCATCCCATTGTGTTCTGGCTACAGCAGGGGAAAACTGCACCATGATTCCCTAAACATCCATGTACATTGCAACTGCTATGGGAGAGAGGGGCCCACTCCCACCTTTCTTTTCCTTCTTGTACCTATACTCCCTCTAATTAGCTCTACCTCCCTTTGTGAATTTGTTCTCCTATTGCTACCCCATTCCACTAGTGCCAGAGGAAAAGGAGAATTAAGCCTTCCCTTTTGTGCACCCCTTCCCTGCCCCTTTTTGTGTCCACCTGGAGCTATGCTGAGACTGCTTACCAGCTCCTACCCCTTCTCCCTCCTTGACTGAAACAGGGAATGCCTTGTAGCCCCCTATCCACTTCGTATCTCCTAGTCCAGCCCAACCACTGCTTTACCAGACTGGAAAGTGTGTGGGTTGTTTTTTGTTTGTTTGTTTGCCTCTCTCTCTGTTTCCCACTCTTTCTTTCTATTCTGGCCCTCTATGGGAACCCCACTTGGGTCTGAGATAATCCCCTAGGGCCTTGCGTTCCCTGCCACAGCAAGGTTTCCTCCCCTTTTAACTGTCTGGACTGCCTTTTGGGGCTGAAATGACGTGTCCAGAGCCCTCTCACCTGCCGAAGGAGAGTGGGAGCTTTCTTCTCCATCCACGCCCACTGTATGGGCTATATGTGAAATTGTGTTGGTTCCAGTACCTTTTTTCTCCCTACTGTAGTGATTTGAGGGTGGGGCGGGGGAGGGCTCTAAGGGGAATGTTCCTGCCTTCCCCTACCTAACACTGGCTAGCTCAGGGGTCCCCATCTAAATGCGCCCGTGTCCTGGCCGGCGGTGGAGCATCTGCCAAAATGACGTCTCTCGGCGGCGCCACTTGCCGCCGCCGAGAGACGTCATCAAGAGGCGTCGCTGCCAAAACGCCACAGAAATTCGGTGGCATTTCGGCGGATGCTTCACCACCACCACAGTCCTTCGTCCGGCGCCTACCAGACAAAAAGATTGGGGACCACTGGTCTAGCTCTATGTAGGAGTGGATTGAGCGCTATTTTTTGACCCCTTCCTCTCCCTGCTGCCTTGCAGTTGCAGCAGGGAAGTTTTTTTGTTTGTTTCTTTGTTTGTTTCAAACAGGTCTCCGAGCTGAACATATGGGGTTTCTGCTCCCTCTTGCCACTATGTCTCAACTCCACCCTGTTTCTATGGCCTGAATTGGGGAAGGGCCTGCTCCCCCTTGCTGTTCCTGCTCACGGAGGGTAGGGCGACCAGACAGCAAATGTGAAAAATCAGAACACAGGGTGGGGGGTAATAGGAACATATATAAGAAAAAGACCCCAAAATCTGGACTGTCCCTATAAAATCGGACATCTGGTCACCCACCGGGGGGTTCTATGGAGCAGGGAACCAGTGCCTGCTCCCCCCGTTGCTGTGTCCCCAACTGCAGCCTGCTTTTATGCCCTGCTATGGAGGAAGGGGTTGTCTCCCTCCCCACCCCCGATCCGCCGCTGATCATCCGGACTGCTTCTACGTGGAGGTTCTATGGAGCAGGGAACCAGTGCCCACTCCCTCCTGCCAACCTGTGCAATTCCTGCCTGTTTTTTATGTCCTGAATGGGGAAGGGGTTCTCCCCCCACTATCCCCACTCACTGTTTGACTGCACGTGGTCCTGCAACAAGCCATGCACCAGAGCCTCTGTTTGCCCAGCCTGTTCCCTGTGATGAGGGGAAGGTCCAGGCCCAGGGTGACCTTTTGAAACCCGTCATTCCTAGGTGGTGAGTCCAGGGCCGGTGCAAGGATATTTTGCGCCCTAGGCAAAACTTCCATCTTGCGCCCCCACCCCCCCCCAAAAAAATCACATACATTATACACAATACACGGTCACGAAATTGTGCCCCAGACCTTTTTTTTAATCTGCCATGAGGCTGCATCAACTGTAAATGAAAAAAGATGAAATTTTATTCCTATCAGTCCTTTTTCTTGTTCACTATTAAAAGTAAAGGATAGAGAATGCATGTCACTTACTATAATTAACTATTTGAATTTCATCAACTGTTTGAGGTAAATATTGATTAAGAGATCAAGATGACTTTCCCTTAAAATTAAGCAATGTTGATTGTAATCAGAAATACACCTTTTTTAGTCACGTATATGTCCTTCCTTCATATCAAAATCTGACTGGGAGTGCTGCGGAACCCATTCTGCCTAACTAGCCATGCACCTCCAAAGCAACAGCACGACAACTAATCTAACCAGTCCATCCAACTTTTTTGACTGCTTCTTGGGCACTGGTGAGGGGTAATGGTGCCAGACTGAGCCCGGTGGTGGGTGCAGTACAAATCTACAAACTGAGGCAAGGTGCTGGGCCTAGAGTCCTGCTGAGACTGCTGTCCTGCACCAAGTGGAGCGCAGCCTCCATGAGGAGAGAACTCAAATAAATATCACGCTCCTTCTGCATAATTCCCCCAAGCACTTCTTCAGGCAGCTGCTATGGGGGTCACTCACAGGCTTAGGCCTGCCTGTTGCAGGCAAAACACAGCAGCAGGGCTTAAAACTCAGACAGTGCTGCCCAGACGATTCAGGGGGCCTTGGGCAAAGCAAAATTGGGGGCCCCTTCCATAAAACATTTGCAATAATATAGTAACATGTATTAGGAAATGTAAAAAATAACTAGTGAAATACATTCAAAAATTAACTTGTAATAATTTGAAAATACACTAAATACATTATTTAAAAACATTAAAAGCTGTAATGGTCTGTATACATTTGCAATTACATAATGGGCAGATGATGGGTGATTGTGATGGTTGGTACCAATGGGCTGTCGCTGCCTGGGGGTGGTGCTGCTGTTGCCCAGGGCTGGGTGGGGAGCTGGGCTCTGGGTTCAGGAGTGCCCAGCTCACAGGGGCTGGGCTCAGGGATGTGGGGAGATGGGGTCAGGGTGGTATCCAGCTCAGAGGGGCTGGGCTCGGAGCTGGGGGTCAGGCCTGTGGGGGGGATCGGGTCGAGGGGGGTGCCTGGGGGCACTGGGGCAGCTCAGCTCTGTAGGCTGCTGTTCTCTCCAGCCGCCCACACACAAGGGGAGCAGGAGTAGGGACCAGCCAAGGACCAAGGGGGCAGGAGCACAGGCGCCTGAGGCCGAGCTGTGAGGAAGCACTTCCTTACCTTGCCCAGCACATGAGCGTCAGGGTCCTCTTTCTTCCTCCACACCACCAGACCACTGCTGAGGCTCTTTTCTTCTCCTGCCCCTCGCTGGGGCTGATGTGGAGGCTGAGCCAGGGGGCATCCGCCGCTTTCCTCCAGAAGACCTTGTGTCGCGCCGTCGCAGGGCTCCTACCACGTGCACTAAGCAGAGCTGCGCAGCTCTGCCCAGCCGCCACCGCCCGATTTCTGAGCCTCTGCCTGCAGCCCAGGGATTCCCCTGGGTCAGCGCGCCGCCAGCAGCCTGAACCTCTGGGCAGTCGCAGCGGTGCCCTGACCCAGGGGGCCCCTGGGCTGCCGGCTGCCGCGGCGGCACCCTGATCGGGGGGACCCCTGGGCTGCTGGCTGCCGTGGCGGCGCACTGACCCAGGGGGCCCTTGGGCTGCCAGCTGCCGCGGCGGCGCGCGCTGACCCAGGGTCAGTGCGCCTCCACGGCAGCCGCAGCCCGGAGTTTCCCTGGGCCAGGGGATCCCCTGGGCTGCCGGGTGCCGCGGTGGCGCCCTGACCGGGGGGACCCCCTGGGCTGCCGGCTGCTGCAGCGGCGCACTGACCAGGGGACCCTCTGGGCTGCCGGCTGCCGTGGCGGTGCGCTGACCTGGGGGACACCCTGGGCTGCCGGCTGCCGCGGCAGCACGCTGACCAGGGGGGCCCCCTGGGCTGCCGGCTGCAGCGGCGGCACCCTGACCCAGGGGACCCCCTAGGCTGCCGCCTGCCATGGCGCGCACTGACTCGGGGGACACCCTGGGTTGCTGGCGGTGCACTGCGCCACGGCGGCGCGCTGACCCGGGGGACACCCTGGGCTGCCAGCTGCCGTGGTGGCGCCCTGACCTGGGGGACACTCTGGGCTGCCGGCTCCTGCCGGCAGCTCAGACTCCCTCTCTGTTCCAGCAGCAGCTGCTGCTCAACCATTTAAAAATAAATTGGGGGGCGCTTTTTGGTGCCCCCAAATCTCAGTGCCCTAGTCAACCACCTAGTCTGCCTAAATGGTTGCACCGGCCCTGGGTGAGTCATGCACCACACTGACTGTTTTTCCAGCAGTTTAATGTCTCCCCTCCTCCTCCAAGCCAGAAAGCATTTCCCTCTTCTTCTGGCTGGTAGCAGGGAAAGGTTCTGGCAATGGGGAAAGGCTCTGCTATCTCCCTGCTGCTAGAGCCCTTCCCCACCCATCACAGGGAAAGACTCTGGCAGCTGGAAAGGTTCTGGCCAGGGAGCTGCAGTGGGTAAAAACTCAGACTTTCCCTCCTGCCTCAATCTTTCCTCACCACAGTGAAAGGCTCTGGCAGAGGGAAGCTGATAAAGCCCCACTACCTCTACTGTGTCAGAGCTTTACAGTGACATGCATAGCTACACACAGCAGTGCAGATGCGGCCTGCTTTTCACTGAGACATGTAGCTACACATACCCTACAAGGCGTCAAAAGTGTTGAGTAGTGTAGACATATCCCTCTTCATGGAGTCTTCCTGAACGGGATATTTTCCTAATGTTTATATGCCCCCAAACATTATCATTTGGGATTTTCAGCTTTCCTTTTCCAAAAAAGAAATCACAGCTTTAGGCAGATACACATGAATCTTCCAATCTTTTCAAGTCATTCAGCATTGCATCCCTAGAGAAATTGTTCTCTTCATTCATAAATCAGAACTTTTCTTTGTTTCAATCCATTTTTATACAAATGCATTTGTTTTGTTTACAACCTTCTCATGCTGTAGCTTTCTGCTGCTTGTAAATTAAAAGCAAATGTCAAAAAAGCATTCATTCCATTCATATTGTAACAATGATGACACATCTTTTGTGAATTAATTATTGCCCAAGAGACACTTACAATGGGCACCACTCTTTTAGCTCTATTGTTCTTTAAACACTTACTTTCCATTTACAAGACAAATTATAATATTCATGGTAACAAAAAGAGCACTTACTACCCTGTTTGCCTTCCAAATTACCAAACAGCTTTATATAAATGTATTTTCCAACATATATTTCATAGAATGTTAGCTTGCTTAGATTTATGAATCTCAAATGTATTATTGAGATTTATGTTCATGATACTATTTTACTGATAGAAAATACTGCTATAAGTTGAAAAGTATCAGCAGTCTATTTAGAATTTTTAAAATGTAGGGTTTTGTTTTTCCAAAACCAAACCAAACCAAAACAAAACAAGAACAACCCTTAATGTTGCTGGGACAGCAGGTTAAATTATAGATTTTTGTTCCATGAAAAAACAATTATAATATAAAGCTTAAATCTGAATTGATGCTGAGAAAAAAGCATTGAAAAGTGTAACTGCTATTGGTTTGTGCCATTTTAGACAAAATGACTACAAATTTTATCTATAATGAAAATGTAAAAGAGCTTGAAATACTTCACAGCACTTTTTGTTTACTTTAAAAACTACATGGGTTGTAAACAATAGAGAGGTCAATGTGGTTTTTTTTTTACTATTTTCTTGGTTTTGGAAACATAACTTTTATTGGAGAAAAAAATTATCATTTTTCAAGTCTGCTGGTTTTGCTATTTTAAATGTATACCAGCCATTTTTCTTCAAATTCTTGCCACCTCTACCTCAGCAGAGAGTAAGCGGATATTAGTTGCAGAGCTTTACTTTAGCTCCCATGCACATTAATTTACTTTTTATTTGGAGTTCACCTGCAAGCAGCTCTAACCATTCTGAAACTTGCAGTGTTTTTTTAACTAATTATTAGTTATAATAAATTATTAATTATTTGAGTATAGTTAATATTACATTCAATAACTTTGTTTTTGCTTATTCAGGACGACATAAAGACTTGCAAACTTCTGATCTACTAAAGTCCATACCAGTGTGGCCTCTGAATTAATTCTTGTTCTGTAGGTATATAAATGAGCATGAAGGGCTGACTTGAACATATTTCCACATTATACAACATAACATACACACTTCTAACTAGAATCTTTAACATCTTTCTCACTTTCTCATTGTAAATGTACATCTTGGACTTGATTCTCAGATACACCAAAGAAGCCTTACCATTGTTGCTTTAGTGTAACTGCGAATGAGGTGCACACTTTTTAGATTTCATTCTCTTTGTCCACAATGGAGAAGGGGGACGATAGAAAGCTTGGTATCGCCTTCCTCCCCTACTCAGGCCATGTGGGGATTTAGAGTTACTTAGGTATCAGAGGGGTATCCATGTTAGTCTGTAGCCACAAAAACAATGAGGAGTCCAGTGGCACCTTAAAGACTAACAAATTTGACAGTGTTGACAGGGCCAATTCAATTATTGGGAGTGGATCACTCCAACCTGATTGAATTGGCCTGGTCAACACTGGTTCTCCACTTCTAAGGTAACTCCCTTCTCTTCATGTGTCAGTACTTACTCTGGCAAGCCGGATGCCAGAGGTTGCCGACCCCTGTGTTAAGCTATTCCCCAGTCAAGACAGCCAGTGAAGGAGATAGTGGTAACCATTTCCTTTCTGTTGCTTGCATTGCCAAAATAACTAAACACATGCATATTGTAAAGAACTGGGACCACACTGCTTTCATGGATTCCAAGGCCAGAAGGTGACACTATGATCAGCTTCTTGAACTGTAGACACAAGTACTGGACACAATATTCAGCTGTGGTCACACCAGTGCTAAGATAAAATAATTTCTCTACTCCTACTCAAGAGTCTCCTGGTTATGCATCCCAGGATCCCATTAGCCCTTTTGGCCTCAGTCACACTAGGAATTCAGTTCAGCACATTATCCACCATGACTCCCACATCTTTTCTGGAGTCACTGCTTCCCAGGATAGACTCCTCCATCCTCTAAATGTGGCCTCCATTCTTTGTTCATAGATGTGTACCTTTACATTTAGTCATGTCAAACTGCACATTGTTTGCTTGTGCACAGTTTACAAAACTATCCAGATTGTTTTATATCAATGACCTGTCCTCTTCATTATTTATCACTCCCCCAATTTTTGACCTCTGCAGAATTTATCAGTGATGATTTTATGTTTTTTTCCAGGTCAGAAATAAAAATGTCATAGCATAAGGCCAAGAACTGATCCCTGTGGCACCCTACTCGAAACACAAATGCATGGCAATGATTCTCTGTTCACAATTAAATTTTGAGACCTATCAGTTAGCCAACTTTTAATCCATTTAATGTGTGCCATGTTAATTTTATACTGTTCTAGATTTTTAATCAAAATAGCATGCAGTACAAAGTCAAATGCCTTACAGACTTCTAACTAGTCAACACTATTACCTTTATCAACAAAATTTGTAATCTCGTCAAAAAAAGATATCAAGTTAGTTTGACCAGATCTATTTTCCATATACCCAAGTCGAATGGTATTAATTATTAGGGCCCTACCAAATTCAGAGCCATGAAAAATGCATCACAGATGGTGTAATCTAATCTCCTCCTGTGAAATCTAGTCTTTGGTGTGCTTTTATCCTATACAGATTTCACAGAGGAGACCAGCGTTTCTCAAACTGGGTGTCCTGACCCAAAAGAGAGTTGCAGGATGGGTCACAAAGTTATTTTAGGGGGGTTGTGGTATTGTCACCCTTACTTCTGTACTGCTTTCAGAACTGAGCAGCTGCAGAGCGGCGACTGTTGGCTCAGTGCCCAGCTTTGAAGGTAGCTCCCAAGCAGCAGCAGCACAGAAGTCAGGGTGGTGATACCATACCATGCCACTCTTACTTCTGCGCTGATGCCCTCAGAGCTGGGTGTCCAGAGAGTGGTGGCTGCTGACTGAGGATCCTGCTCTGCAAGCAGCACCGCAGAAGTAAGGTTGGCAATACTACACCATGCAATCCTTACTTCTGTGCTGCTGCTGGCAGCAGCTCTGCCTTCAGAGCTGGGATCCCTGCCAGCAACCGCTGCTCTCCAGTGACCCAGCTCTAAAGGCAGAGTTGCCACCATCAGCAGCACGGAAGTAAGGGTAGCAGTACTGCAACCCCCCATCACCCACACACACACACACAATAACCTTGCAACCCCCCCTCAACTCTTTTTTTGTGTCAGGACCCCTACCATTACAACGCCATGAAATTTCAGATTTAAATAGCTGAAATCGTTAAATTTATGATTTTTAAAATCCTATGACCATGATATTGACCAAAATGGACTGTGAATTTGGTAGGACCCTATTAATTATATTACCTTTGTTTAGTTCTTTATTAATTTAATCCCATAATAGCTCCTCCATAATCTCTACCAAAACAACAGCAGCAGCTCAGACTATAATGGAAACACCCAGAGCTGCTCCCCTCACTCATCATCAACAACCTTCTAAAACTAGCACATGGTCCTCCGAGTCCATCTAACATTTTGGGAGGAGTACATAGGGTAGGAAGTCTCCAAACTCCCAGACAGGGAAGAGAAAAGGGGTTGGGGGGAGGGCTCTATCTTTCCTCAGGATTCATTACTTGGCTCCAAGAGCCCATCTCCTCCCAGCTCACTGAGGCTACCAGCTTTGTCCAGTAATGTAGTTAATCCTGCTGCACCAGTGGCAGAATTACTGAAGTTTCAGGGTTCAAATCCTATTAATGAGAGGATTATTACACTGGGATTACATGGTAGAATTTGGTTTTACCCTTCCCCTTTTAAAAACAACATAGGAACTTACATAAAGCTACATTTTAAAGAACAATATTAGGTTACAAATTCACGTACTTACACACTAGAAATTCCATTTTGCAGTTGCGTAGGCCATCTTCTTTCTCCCCGCTTTCATGTGTGCATTATGGTGCAGTGTTTCACTACATGATCACTTGCTATTTTTCTTTCAGGGCCACTGCTTCATTTAGTGCACCAAAAGAATTCACAGAAAGGCAGAATTAAGGTTGCCTGGACAACCAAAAATGTGTCATTTCCCAATTTTAAAGAACTTGAGTACCCAAAAGAGGGGACAGAGGACAAGGCAGGAGCCTACAATGGGTGCCCTCAAGGGACAATGGAGGGGAAAGACAGGTGAATGTTGCCCTGAACTGTAACACCACTTACTATAGTTTGTCATCCATCTTTCGCCCTTGTGGGAAGATGTCAATAGTATTTATGAAAGGATATAGGAATGGGTGAAACAGATATAATTCTGACTACTGAATATTTTCTGGAAAAAATATAGATTTTTTTTTACATTTCTAAGTTAAACTTGGCAGAATCAAGACCAATGTTATGCACTGGTAGCTAAATTAGGAGGTACACAAAGGCTTTAAATACCTTGACTAACAAATGATAAACCAGTGTGCAAAGGCAATCATCATGGTATTACAAAAAGGAATGTGGAGACTATTTTTAAACCAAGAAGCAATGAAAAGAAAATCATTTATGTTTTTAATAAGATTGAGAAGCTTAGTTTGGAATTAGGATTAGAATGTGTCAGCATTAGATTTCTGAGCACTTTCAGCAGAAAGTAGATAATACTGGTTTTTGGAGGGCATTACATACAGTATTTTGTAATTCTGCTTTAGACCTGCCAGAAGCCTGTCACTTTTTCCATTACTAAATTGCCGGTACAACATCTAATACATGTACACTGTCTGAAATGAACTGAGGTTTATTACCATACTCAGTTGTGCTTCTTTTGGTAGTGTTTCAGATTTTTTTCTATAATCCCCTTATTTTTAAGGGTTTATAATTCTGTTCAGTCAGCAACAATAAGTCTGCATTTATGAACCATTTTACTTCTACCAAATTTAAGAAAAACACTTTTATTTCCATATTCAAATATTGGGTCAGATCCTACAGAGAGTGAGATTCTTGGCAGAGTAAGGACTGCAAGATTTGTCAATTTATAGGTAAAATACAGCATTTTTTTTCCAGTTGTACTGAGGTTATTCAAAATCACTTCTGTTTATACAAGATAGTTACACGTTGCAATGACATTTTTACAAATTAAAAATAACTGTGGCAAATGACATAATTATATTATGTGCATAAATATATGACAATGACATAATTATATTAATGGAAAATGTTGTAAGTACTGTTTTTGATTTAATTATGGCAAAATTAACTTTTTGTGAAAGCATGTTAGAAAATAAACCAAGAAGCTTCTCTGAAAAGCTTTATTAAAATGACTTTAGGGGATGTGTTTTGAACTTAATGTTTGATGCTACAGTGCTGCAATTCTGATTACTACAAATGGAATCTCCATCTCTGGAAATATTTAACAGTAGGTTAGATAAATATCTATCAGGGATGGTCTAGGCAGTATTTGGTCCTGCCATGAGAGCAGGGGACTGGATTCAGTGACCTCTCGAGGTCCCTTCCAGTCCTAGAATCTATGAATCGGCTTAAGTGCAGGTGAAGCCCTACTAACAGAGCAGATTATACACTACATTTGAGAGACATGTACTAAGTTAGTCCACTGTACCACGTAAGCATTATACACTAGAAATTACACAAACTACAGTATGCATTTCCTTCATTGTATAGGTTTCTCTCATGGTATTTTTGTTTGACTATATTATGTGTGTATGGAAAAGTACTTTAAAATGCTTTGATCTTATGCCAAAATTCTTAATTGTTAATAGTATTTCTACATATTTTTGTTTCTTGACTTGTGTTTATGGATGCTCTATCAAATTGAGTGACTAAAACAAGAGGTAGGCAAAATTTTTGAGCCAAAACATGTTTTTGTTTGTTCTCACTGAAAAAAAAAATGTGCAGATTTGCAAATTCATGTCTATTTGGATGAATTGCTTTTTCATTTTCTTAAAAAAAAATGTTTGGGCAAGATTCATAAAGCTAAGTGGTGGTGATGAAGCCCTTAAATCCATTAGCCAGGGCACTCACCTGGGATGTAGCAGGTTCAGGTTCAAATCTCCACACTGGAGTAGGGGCTTGACCCCAGATCTCCCACATCCCAAATGAGTTTGCTGCTTGTGCCATAGAGTAAGTCTTCCAGGAAGCATAGAAAAACCACACTTCCTGTATGCTTTAGATGCAGTGTTTGGTTTCCTGGGACATATTTGGTGCTGGGACAAAAAGAAAGGGGATTGCTACACAGCACTTAAAAAACCTGTGGCTAGTCTGAGCCAACTGACTCACGCTCACATAGCTCGGGCTAAGGGGCTTTTTAATTGTAGTGCAGATGTTTGGGCTCAGGCTGGAGCCCAGGCTCTAGGATCCTGCAAGGTGGGAGGGTCCCAGAGCTCAGACTGCATTCTAAGACTGATCGTCTACATCACAATTGAACAGCCACTCAGCCTGAGCCCCAAAAGCCTCACTCAACTGGCACAGGCCAGCCATGGGTAGCTAACTGCAGTGTAGACATACCCAAAGACACCCAGGACAGGACAGTTGCAGGCTATAACTATACAGAGTCAAAACTTTGTTATTTCATTTCTGTACACAGTTCCTCTTCATAGAATCATAGAATACTAGGGTTGAAAGAGACCTCAGGAGGTCATCTAGTCCAACCCCCTGCATGAGCTACCATGAACCCTGCTGTTATGTTTGCCTCCTGTCTTTGGTTTGCTTAACTTTGGTTTGCTTAACTCCTGAGTAAGGAGTAAATTACTCCTGGAGTGTCGTTTTCTTACATATGCACTTTAACAATAATATCTCCTAGTGCTTGCTGCTTATTGTAGCTTACACAGCAGCCAGCAGCCAGACAGACCATGATGATCCCTTGGAGATGCAATGCATAAGCTGATGTATTTAGCTGCCTGTTCCTTCTAGTACTTTAAGAGCTATTGAGGTGTATGCCCTGCTGTTTTCATGGTGGGGAAGAAACTCTTATCACAAGAGAAAACAGGCTTTTTTATATAATAGTTATGAAACTGATGGATTGATGGAGCACCCACCACTAGAGCAGCTACACAATTATTTGCCAAATTAAAAAACATAAATTACGTAGACTGACCCCCAGAGGGTAACACTGAAGAACCACTGTTGGTGCTTCAAGGAATGTTAATAACAGCATTGTGCTTGTGTCAGGAATAAGAACAAAACACAAACAAAAATAAGACAACCCTCTCCACAAACAAACAAACAAACGTAGAATCTAACAAATATGGCTACCGAAAGTCCCTATGTACTGCAGAATACAATGTGACACAGCAGAAGTGAGAGGGTTCTCTTAGAATTTGAAACAAATAAAACTCATTCAGATGAGTTATTTGTGCACTTTCATCTTTTAACAAATAGTTCTAGTGATTTTTTCCATATTCAGAGAGAAGCAATATTTAATAAGTAGTGAAATGTGATATTATCTAAATTAGTGCTGTATTTTATAACCATTATAGAAAATTTGCCTCCAGCTAACCAATACAAAGTAGTTAAAATCTAATTCAGTCACTATCATCATCAGGTTTAGCTTGAAACTTGAAAATGGAAAAAAATATTAATGCAAATACCATTTATTCTCTAAAAGAAACTCAACTCCCGGGTTACGTCTGACCTCATTTAAACACCAGATATCCCATCATTTCTAGATGAGAGCTGCTCGGTGCTGGGCTATTTTGAAAATATAAGCCATTTCATTTAGACACCTAAATGGAAACTGATGGATGCTAAGGTCGTTTGAAAACCTGGCCCTTCATTATTTAGATGCCAAGATGTAAGCACTCAGGCTTCAACATTTTTGCCCTTACTTTTTATTTAGTTATTTTAAAATGCACTGCTCTCACTGATGCATCTGAAGAAGTGTTTTTTTACCCACAAATTCTTATTCCCAAATAAATCTGTTAGTCTTTAAGGTGCCACCGGACTTCTTGTTGTTTTTGCTCTCACTGAGCAATTTGTGAATATAGCCTCCTTGAAATTTAAGCTTTAGAAGGAAATTAGTTTATCACTATTGGAAATTTGGTTACAGCTGTGCAAATGTTTTAACGTTTATCAGGCACATGTTTATTTTAGAGATATCTTCTATCAGGTTCCCTTCATTTTATTTATTTATCTGTGTTTTGGTCAGTAGTGCTTCATTTCCACTACTAATAAATGTAACATCAAAAATAGCACACCTGGGTGCCAGAATAATTCTGTGAACCTGTCAGTAAGACTTAATGAACAGCTGTGTTCACCACCTCTGCAGCTTGTTCAAATTTTGCAGGCTAATATGCCAGAGAATCTCACATTTAATCACAAACTAGAGATCGCCCCAAAGCAGTTCAGTGTTGCCTTTAGGCCAGAGATGGGTAAATTATGGCCTGTTGCCACATCCGGCCTGCAGGACCCTCCTGCCTGTCCCCTGAGCTCCTGGCCCGGGAGGCTAGCCCCTGGCCCCTCCACTGCTGTCCCTTCTCTCCTGCAGCCTCAGCTCACTGTGCCGCTGGCACAATGCTCTGGGCAGTGGGGCTGCATGCTTTTGCCAGGCAGTACAGCTGCAGAGTTGCGGCCTGACCTAGTGCTCTGTGCTGCACGGTGGTGTGGCTGGCTCCGTGCTCTGGGCAGCGCAGCTGTAGCGCTGCTAGCTACCGGTGCTCCAGGCAGCGCAGTAAGAGGATAGGGAGCAGGGGTGGTTGGATAGAGGGCAGGGGAGTTTGGGGTGGTGATCAGGGGGCAGGGGTGTGGATAGGGGTTGGGGCAGTCAGAGGGTGTGGAACAGGGGGGTTGAATAGGGGCAGGGGTCCTGGGGTGGGCAGTCAGGAAGGAGACAGTGATTTGGATGGGGGATTTGGAGAGGGGGATTTGGATGGGGAAGAAGGAGACAGTGAGGGCAGGGGTTATGGGGGTGGTCAGGGAGAAGGGGTGGTTGGATGGGACAAGGGTCCCAGGGGGGCAGTCAGGAATGAGAGGAGGAGTTGGATGTAGGGACGGGGGGCTGGGGGCAGTCAGGGGACAGGGAGAGGTGGATGGGGCAGGAGTCCCGGGGCGGGGCATCAGGGGACAGGGAACAGGGGGGGTTGGATGGGGCAGGAGTCTGAGGGGGGCTATCAGGGGGTGAGAAGCAGGGAGGGATTAGATAGGGGGCAGGGGCCAGGCCACACCTGACTGTTTGGGGAATCACAGTCTCCCCTAACTGGCCCTCCCATACAATTTTGGAAACCTGATGTGGCCCTCAGGCAGGGGTGAAAGTAAGTTAAATGGACTTACTGGTACACTGGAGTCCTGGGCAGGGGTGTGGCCTCAACAGGAAGAGGCAGGGCCTTTAAATCAAGGCCTTTAAAGGCCCCAGGGCTCTGGCTGTGGCTGGGAGCCCTGGGGCCTTTAAATCACCAACTGCAGAGGTAGCTGGGAGCCCTGGGGCTCAGGGGTGATTTAAGGGGCCCAGGGCTCTGGCTGCTGCTACTGCAGTGTAGCTACGGGCCCTTTAAATCGCCGCCCGAGCCCTGCTGCCAGAACCCAGGGTAGCAGCGGCCAAGATCCAGCAGTGATTTAAAGGGCCAGGCCTCCCCGCAGCAGCTGGAACCCTGGGCCCTTTAAGTCACTGCTGCAACCCTGCTGCCGCTACCCTAGGACTCTGGCAGCAGGTCTCGGGAGGCAATTTAAAGGCCCCTAGGCTGCAGCCACTGCAGGGAGCCTCGTGCCCCTTAAATCGCCAGTCTCGGGAAGCTGGTCAGGTCTGGCATGGTGTACTGACTCTTGTCGTTACACCGTACTGGTTTACTTTCACCTCTGCCCTCAGGCCAAAAAGTTTGCCCTCCCCTGCTTTAGGCCCAATCCTGCAGTTCTTTTTTATTCAGGAAAATTTAACAGAGTTACTAAGGATTCACACTGGTGTAACTGAGAGCAGAGTTTGGCTGGTCTTCCCTGTGTATATTGTTGAGGGCTGTCTGACTTTGGACAAATTAGAGTCATTAATAAAATGCCAAATAACAAAGTAGGTCTTGTTCTATATTCAGTTTCTTGACCTACAGTAGAGTATAGACTGTGAACACTTAATAATGTGCTGCTTTCTAGGCAGTATTCCACCAAGTGTGGTGATGTGTAAAAGTTCCATGTTCTCCTCCATGTATGAGCATGGATGTCAGGGGGCCTCCATGAATAGAAAGTCAGAGCTCCACCCTGCAGTAGGCTCTACCCCAGGGGTCGGTAACCTCTGGCACACAGCTCACCAGGTTAAGCACCCTGGCAGGCCAGGCCAATTTGTTTACCTGCCGAGTCATCAGGTTCAGCTGATCGCGGCTCCCACTGGCTGCAGTTCACAGTCCCAGGCTAATGGGGGCGGTGGGAAGTGGCGCAGGCGAGGGATGTGTTGGCTGCGGCGTCCTGCCACCCCCATTGGGCTGGAATGGTGAACCGCAGCCAGTGGGAGCCACAATCGTCCTAACCTGCGGACGCGGCAGGTAAACAATCTGGTCCGGCCCGCCAGGGTGCTTACCCTGGTGAGCCGCACGCCAGAGGTTGCCGACCCTGCTCTACCCTTTCCCCTGCCATTGTGAAAGCCTCTTCTTAGGACTTCAGAAGATTCTAACGCCACAGAGCTGGACAGCTGAGACTGGGACACAGATTGGCTCCAGTGGATATTCCTCTCCCCCTCCGCCCCTGACACACACAAGAGGAAACAGGATATATTAACTTCTTGAGGCTGAATTGATTTCTCTTCTGTTTTATTTTTGGGATTTCCACTGGAAGTATGCTTAAAAAGAAGTCAGTGAGGTGAGGGTGGGTTAAGCAGGGAGTTCTTGAGCTGGGACAGAAACATAGGGTGTCTCTGCAGTTCAATGGGCCTCCAGCAAGTTCAGCAGGGTCTGGAGGCTGAACTCTTTTGATGTGGAGAGGGATTGAGGGGCCGGGGGCGGGGGGCAGTGGACCAGAATTGCAAGAATTCCTGGGAAATCCTATAAGCTTAAACTTTTAGTTCCCCAGCCCTATGCAGTCTATAGGAGAATAGTCCCTTCACTGTTAGATTCAGACAACTGAACACATACCTCCTGTTGGGGGGATTAACTAGATCTGTTTCTACCAACATGAAAAATGAGAAGAGAGACTATAAAAGACTTTATTTTTTTAAAGAAAAAATAACACTACTTCTTTAAGTAATGCAAGTGCTCTTAAGTTAAAATAGGTTAGTCTGTAGGTGAAGAGTAACATGATGCATTATTAGCATAATGAATATTAAATTATAGATGAGAATGCCAGCAATATTTTCTAAGACACCAAAAAAAAACCCCAACCAAACACACAACAATAATCCCGCCTGAGTCAAAAGGGAGAGTATAATGAGTAGCACACGCGCCTGTCTGTGTGAGTGAATCACTGCTGGCTGTGTTCAGCTGGGAATATAACTGACAATGACAGGTAATTTTAATAACAAGCCTGTTATAGGCACTAGTAGATCATTGCAGCAATAATGCTGTCAGTTTGAAATAAGCCAGTTAGTGACACTAATGAATACACGTATTTTCAATACACTAGTTTCCAATGGAGGTGTCATTAATTAAAAATGGGAATAATGCTCAACATAGACAAACTGAAATTATTATTTTGATTGTTAAAATTTATGATCCCAATGTTGCCAAAGTATAGTGGTACCTTATGTCGTGATCAATCGTATTATTTCAATGGGACTACACCTGGAGTAAGATTCTGAGCCTGCAAAGATTCCTGAATGAGCTTAACTTTAAGCACTGTGAGTAGTACCATTAACTATTTTTGGCTTGTTTTTTATAAGACCCTAGACCAAGTTTATAGCTCACTTTTACCTCTTTTTTTTTTTTTTTAAATGTGCTGTTAAGAGGGGTACATGCAGAAAAGCAGTTCATTTCTCCCACACCAGTCCGTTTCTCTGACAATGCAATGGACATGCCTCTGATGCAGCATTACAATCTGTGTTTTGCATGTACTCTATAGAGCATAGATTCTAAAGCCAGAAGAGACCATATGATTGTGATGCTCTGTACCTCAGGGAATCACCCGGCATCCCCACGTTCATCCTTACAAAATGATTGTGTGGTATCCAATTCAAAGTTTGTCCTGTCAGTTGTCTTTGGAATACTCATGATGCACTGAGCATTGTTGTTATAGTGATGTTATAGTATTTTTTGTTACAATAATTTCATAGTAATGTTGTAGGTTGTAATTTCATGTATATAGTTATGAGGCTGAAAATTTGTCCTCATGGCGTTAAATAAGACCAGGCAAAAACTCTCCAAGAGCAGAGGGGCAGTTCACACCTCATCAGGGCATGTATGGGATAAACCCAGCCCAGCCTTACAGGAAAAAAGGACATTGGTCTAGGCAACAACAAAGTATCTGTCAGATTCTCAAGTGAGTCACCCCATTTCCTTTGGTCAGTTTGGGATTGTGATGAGGTAATGCTCAACTGACTCTGAAAGGGGAGAGGAAGCCAAGCGGGAAGAAAAAACATAATAAAAGGGAGAGATGTTTGCCATACTCTCCTCTCTTTTCCACCTCCATCTTCAGACATCACCACCAAGCGACTGAAGTGCTGATCAAATGGAAGAGCCTGGCTGAAGGACAACCAGCCAGCCATTGGTGAGAAGCACCTAAGTTTGTAAGGGCATTGAAAGTGTTAAGATCAGCTTAGAATGCATTTTGCTTTTATTTCATTTGACCAAATCCAACTTGTTATGCTTTGACTTATAATCACTTAAAATCTATCTTTGTAATAAATAAATCTCTTTGTTTATTCTGCCTGAAGTAGTGTGTTTGGTTTAAAGCATGTCAGAGACTCCCCTTGGGATAACAAGACTGGTGCATATCAATTTGTTTGTTAAATTGATGAACTCATATAAGCTTTCAGTGTCCAGTGGCATAAGTGGACACTGCAAGATGGAGGTTCCTATAATTGTGTCTGGGACTGGAAATATTGGCTAGTATCATTTGGTTGCACAATCCAAGGAGCAGCGTACATGCCAGAGGCTGTGCATGAACAGCCCAGGAGTGGGGGTTCTCACAGAATAGCAGGGTAAGTCTGGCTCCCAAAGTCAAGGATTGGAGTGACCTCGCACATCACTAGTCCAGATAACACCAGAAGGGAATGTCACAGTGATCATCTAGTTTGACTTCCTACATAGCACAGGTCATAGAACTTTCCCAAAATCATTCCTGTAGCATATCTTTTAGAAAACCTCTAATCTTGATGTAAACGTTGTTAGTATTGGATGCATCCTGTACACCAGCAGAAACAGCAGCACTTAGTGACTGTAGGGGAGATTATTGAAGACACAGATTTTAGGCACCAAAACCCATTAGTGTTTTCAGAAATCTACCCCTTAATATGGATGGCTACTGTGCAGTTATAAGTAACTTAGAGGAATGGATCTGATAGTACAGCAGTGGGAACATATAAGTAGTCAGCTATTCAGATGTTTTTTATAAATTCGGTCTCCTATCCTGTTCTCAACAACATTTTTAGTTACATGTTAAGGGCATCACTGAATATATATTCATAATTATTTTCTCTGCCTCTATGTGATACAAGCAAATACTTATCAGTTCTCTCTATATGGAAGTTGAAACCTAAATACGACAATGGGCAGCAATGACAGGTTTCATACTGATCTGAAACTTCTCTAGCGATGAGTCTGGCCAGGAGGTCTGTGGCAAAAAGAGATAAAAGAATTTTTGCTTTCCCTAAACAGCGTCTAGCTACTTCAGAGTATAAGATCTATAATTAAGTGCATGAAGGAGAAGAAAAATACAAGTAGGAGACTTAAAAGAAACAAAAATGTTAATATAAATTAGCGTTTCCCACATTATCATAGTTTTACTTTCCTTTGGTTTAGATAATGGCTGTGGCCTTTTTTAATTGAAAAGAAACTAGCAATGCCTTGGGAATATTGGAATAACTGCTTCAATTGGCAAGGCTTGCAGAGTAGGTCTGACAGACATGCAGGAGGTCAGACTAGATGATCACATTGGTCCCTTCTGACCTTAAAGTCTATGAGTCTAAGTGGGGAAAAAACGAGATCTTTGTCTAATTCTCAAATTCAGTATTTCAGGGGTTGGCAACCTCTGGCATGCGGCTTACCAGGCTGGGCTAGTTTGTTTACCTGCCACATCGGCAGATTCGGCTGATCATGTCTCCCACTGGCTGCCGTTTGCCGTCCCAGGATAATGGGGGTGGTGGGATGCCGCAGCCAGTATGTCCCTCAGCCTGCGGTGCTTCCTGCCGCCCCCATTGGTCTGGGACGGCAAACCGCGGCCAGTGGGAGCAACGATCGGCTGAACCTGCTGACGCAGCAGGTAAACAAACTGGCCCAGCCCACCAGGGTCCCTAGCGAGCCGTGAGGCAGAGTTTGCCGACCCCTGCAGTATTTCCTGCATATGATGGCTGTCCATTGCCAGCTTGAGTGCAAAACCCATGAATACCAGAAGTATCATTCAACACATTAGACCAGGGATCAGCAGACTTTGGCACGTGGCTCACCAGGGTAAGCACCCTGGCAGGCTGAGCCAGTTTGTTTATCTGCTGTGTCCGCAGGTTTGGCTGACTGCATCTCCCACTGGCCACAGTTCACCATCCCAGGCCAACGGGGCTGCAGGAAGCGGCACAGGCTGAGGGATGTGCTGACCACGGTTTCCCACCGCCCACATTGGTGTGGAGTGGAAAACCATGGCCTATGAGAGCCGTGATCAACCGAACCTGTGGACGCGGCAGGTAAACAAACTGGCCCGGCCCGCCAGGGTGCTTACCTGGCGTGCTGAATGCCAAAGGTTGCCGGTCCCTGGATTAAGATATGTGGGAAAGCTATGTCTTTAAAAATAGATAGTGGTCAGGGGAAATATTGAAATTTGTACACCATCACACTACCTATCAGCAGCAGCATGGAACAATCTCCTTTCAGAATCTTCAATAGATATGCAAATTTGCTTGTATATGAGGAATAAAAGAGGCTTATTTCCCCTATCCAGGCAGATGGGTTTGTAAGTGATGATTGTCTGGACCACAGAGCCTCCTAGAAGTCACATTGAAGGACTTTTCGCAATTGTAATTGTGCCTCACTGTGCACTTATCTATTGCTACTAAAACAGTGGTCGGCAACCTCTGGCACGTGGCTTGCCAGGGTAAGCACCCTGGTGGGCCAGGCAAGTTTGTTTACCTGCCGCATCGGCAGGTTCAGCATACTGCGGCTCCCACTGGCCACCGTTTGCCGTCCCATGCCAATGGGGGTGATGGGAAGTGCTGCTGGCTGAGGGATGTGCTGGCCACGGCTTCCCACCACCCCCATTGGCCTGGGACGGCGAACCGTGGCCAGTGGGAGCCTCAGTCTGTCGAACTTGCTGACATGGCACATAAACAAACTTGCCTGGCCAGCCAGGGTGCTTACCCTGGTGAGCCGTGTGCCAGAGGTTGCCGACTCCTGCACTAGAAGTATATTTACATTTTCAGAGGTATGAGAACAATTTCACAAAAAAGGTGAGAATAATTTGTCAGTGGCTTCCTTGGGACCTAGATAATCAGGACAAAGTCATTTGCTCTATGATATGTACAGATCCTTGACTACGCCAGATAGACAGCATTTAAAAATGTCTTAGCCATATCTTCAGAGAGTGACAAGGGTAAGCAAATGACTGAGCTTTTCCTAGCTTAAACATGACTTGCTAGATTCAAGTAGAGCACCGAGTACATAACTTCAGCAGACATAGTGCACCAAAGGGACAGAAGTTTAACTTTGCAGTTAAGGCTGGATCTAATACATATCCAACAAAGCAAACTTCATTTACATGACATTAAGGTTGCAGATATGTATTAGTGCTTGGACTATTACCTTTCAAGAACATTTGAGCTACAATATAACTCAAAATTTTTGTTGTTTCTTTTTTAAAAAGCTCCCCAAAAGTTAGAAAAGCAACAAAGTGATCTCATATCTGACCTAACAGTACCTATCCTCAAAGGCAACCTGCACAACACGATCCAAAGACATCTTGGGAACTTAAATTAATAACTCTGCTAGACACTGAAAATCATGGTCTCAACGAAGACACAGGTTTTATGGCTCACTACAATTTATAGCGTACTAACTCTTCTTCTTTTTACGACTTGCAGAGGTGTTAATTGTCCACTTCATTTTAACATATTAGCCCCTTAAGCATAACAATCTGTCCCATCTTGTATTTAGCTGTGATTCTCTAGATACCTTTCTAGACCTGAAGAAGAGCTCTGTGTAAGCTCAAAAGTTTGTCTCTTCCACTAACAGAAGTTGGTCCAGTAAAAGATATTATCTCACCCACCTTGTTTCTAGAAAAACCAGTAAATGCAGAATTGAGGCTGCACTTCTCCAAGATCCCCAAACTGTCTTAAATCTGCCACTGCACAGATGCCAACCTACCATCTTCCCATGCCTTTTCCCATCTACTCTTTGCCTGTAGTAGAGCACTGAAAAGGTTCCTCACAAATCTAGAGGTAAAGAGTTCCTTTTTAACAGAACTCAGGAAGTCTGTAGATAAGAGGGCTGGCAGGGGAGGGGAGAATGGGATTTGGAGAGCTGAAGGGAGAGGAAGAGACCAAGGGGTATTCCTTTTTTCCTGTCTACATACTGAGGTCTGCCGGAGTGATGAACTAATCAGAGGCTTAAGAGGGGTGTCAGCTCAGCATACTGAATTACTAGAATCCAAGGCTGAGCATTTGTACATCATAATTAATTCCCACCCAATAACTCCAATATACAACCAATAAATTTTGCCATCCTCATCCTCTCCTCTCTCCAAATACCTGGTTTAAAAGTAAATGGAAGAATACTGCAACATGTCCAGAAGTTTAACAAATCCAGGGTCTGGTGGACAAAAGGACCAATGTGCTGATCTCTGACAGTATGGAATGAGGAGAGAGGTTGTGTCTCAATAAACCTAACCATTTAGGGAATAACACCCACCCTGAACTTCTCTCTGAACCCTCTGACAGGTCTCCTAAGGGCTGCAGAATCAGAGCTCCCTTCCTGAACACCTCAAGGAGTGAGGGTTGTGTGAGAATTTGTGAATGTGGAGGGCAATGGGGAAACGCTCACCTCTTGTCTATGGCCTTCTTGAGGTCTGCAGAAGGGGATAACCCTCTTGTAAGATTTATTTATTTTAACAAAAAATAAAAATCGTCCTTAATCAACAAGTCTCTCAAGTAATCAGGTTACACTGTGAGCTGTCTCCATGCAGGGACATGAATTAGGGGAAGATTTTCAAAGGTACAACTGACAGTTGTGTGCCTAAAACCCATTGCAAATTGATGAGAGCTGGCCACTTAAGTGCCATCTATGACTTTGAAAATTTCCTTCCTAGAGGATTTATTAATAAAACAAATAAAGCAATAAAGCAATTGTATGAATCCAGCGGTCACTTGACATGTTACACTAAACATGTCAGAGCTGGTGTTCCCTAAGGTATCCCAAAACTAAAGTGAGGGTATTGGTTAAAGTTATGGTCAAAAACACAAGATCTCTGGAAAGGAAATCCTGTGAAGTCAACTTTCTATTTGTGCCTTTGAGTGAAGAATAGTAGGAATTGTGAAACAGTGGTGTTTAGCAAGATATCTAGTTATTTTTGGTTTGAGATACAGAATAACTACAGCTGGCTTTACTTTAGACTGACCAATAATAAATTTTTTAGCAAAGGCACCTAGAGTCTTGAGTAGACACGTATATGTTAGGCAGATTATGAACAATTATAAATCAAAATAAACACATTCAATAAATAGATAGATATGTTGCTTCCACTCTACTATGCCAAGACTTTTGCTCTTCTACAATGACAGCAATACAGATAAACCACTATTTAATATGATGGGGAAAAGGTTGGTTTTTAAGGGCAATGATTGCTGTCAAAAGGCAGCCATACTAAATATAACACATTACAGTAATGGCCTGTTAGAAGTTGAAAAGTTTGAGAAGATTGTATTTGCAAGGACGACTAAGCCATATCAGTGTGATTATTTTTGGCAATCATTCACAAAACCATATATACTTTAAACTTAACACAGAGAGGTTTGAAATATCTCAAGGACGTCTCAAAAAAATATAGAGTACAGTTTCAGTTTCAAAGAACAAGCTTCAAAATGATAGTTGAGATTATCTGACTACCCTTCAACTTCGACTGCTGAAGAAGTTTTGTGTTTTCTATCCCTTTTTAAGAAGAGGGCAGTGCAGGAAAGGAAAGGAGCATGTGGAGAAGCCAGAATAACAGCATGATCATTTGATATTTAGTGCCAAATCAGTTTATGTAGCAGCAAAATGCATATAAATCTCAATATATCACATAAACTGCTTGTGATTGCATCCAACCAAACCTTAAGGAAACTCAGCTTAGTACTCCATGGTCAGGATGTATGATGCTGTCCAGGAGGTGAAGTAATTATACAAATGAATCTCTTATCTTCTTTCTCCTCTCCCTCCATAAAACCTTGGCATTAGTATAAATAGATATTTCTAATATTTGTTAGTTAAAATTGTTCCTCTCCTCTCAATTTCTGTCCAAACTATTGGACAAAGGGTATGTCTCCACTAAAATGTAAGTCCAGGGTTCCAACTCAGGGTAAAGCCTAACCTGCTCTTCCAGGTACACTCAAATCACACTAACCCTTGGCTAAAACTCAGGGTCCCAGGACTCCATGGTGAGGAGGGTGCAAGCCTGAGTCAAGCAGAGACTCAGAGTTCAAGCCTTATTACTTTGCAGTAGAGACACAGCACCACTGGATTCATGCTCTGGAAATCTGCTAGAAGTATTCCACAGTCCCATTACACAGTCCACCGACTTCCCGTCTGCCCGGTGGGTGCTCAACTCCCCTCCCCCTGCCCCTGGCCCTGCCCTGTCTCTTCCCGCCCCTGCACCACCCTCGCCCCACCCCCTTGCCACCTCTTCCCCAAAGTCCCTGCCTCACCCTGCCTTTTCTCACCACAGTCCTGCTCCCTTCCCACCCCCATTCCACTCCCTTTCCCCAAGTCCCTGTCCCTATTCTGCATCTTCTCCACCTCCTCCCCTGAGCGCACCGCGTCCCCGCTCCTCCCGCTCCTTCCTAGAAAGTCCTAAGCATCATCAAACAGCTGTTAGGCGGGGAGTGGGGTGGGAAGCGCTGGGAGGGAAGGTGAGAAGCGGGGAAGCAGTGTACTCAGCGGGAGAGAAGGAAGGGGAAGCTTGGCTGCTGGTGGGTGTGGAGCGCTCGCTAATTTTTCTCCATAGATGCTCCAGCACCAGAGCACACACAGAGTTGGTACCTATGCACAGTCCCACAGGCTGCCTTTGTTTGGCCTTTGATCTGTAAAGCTTGGTGAACAGTACAGTTTTTCTACACTGCACCACAACAAAGGGCTAGAGTGATAACATTTTGGTGGGGTGCTAAGAAGTCTGGGATACGAGTGGTTTGACATAGCCTACATAATGCAATGTAGTTGCTGGACCCCCAGATTTGGACCCAGGCTTGAACAATTCCTAACCTCAGATTACAAATGAGTGCAGACACTCAAGCCCCAAGTTAACAAACCCAGGGTTTGCTAAGTCGAGGTCTACTAACTCTGGGCTCACATTGTAGTGTAGATACACCCTAAGAGATCTTGGCATTATAAACAATGGGCTAAAGGTCAGGGGAGGGAGGGGAGAGCAGCATGGATGTGCACACACACAGAGAAGATTTTTCTTAAAATGGCCTTGTAAAAACTGTTTCACAGCTGAAAATGATCAGGTCAAATTCACAAAGAGTTTCACGTTGATTGAAACTGCAGTTTTTCAGCAAAATCCACTCGTAGTCCAAAAATATTCACCCTGTTTTACTCTTAACACATGTGTACAGTCCCCCTGATGCTGCTGACTCATTTCATTCAATAGAATTGCACTATGCCGGTCACTAAGGAAAGGTAGTGGTTGATTGAGTTATTTTGAAACATATAATCTTTAAAACGAGTTATAAAGTCCAAAAACTTTTTGTTCTCAAGAAATCTGTGTTAAGCATACTGCTGGATGGAGAAACCTCAGAGAAGAAAAATGAGACGTTCAATACAAGTATGAAGTATTTCTATCTTGCCTTGATTTTATATTTAAAATTAAGCTGTTCTGAGATATTCCTTCTTGTTCCTGTAAGGAAAGAGAAAGCAAAATGGTGGAAGTCACCTGTATGAATAATATCTTCCTAATTTTGATAGAAAATAGTGAAATCAGTTATTTTATTACATATTATGCCAGGGATCGGCAAGCTTTGGCACCTTTGGTAAGCCCTCGGGAGAGCCGGGCTGGTTTGTTTACCTGCCGCGTCCATGGGTTCAGCCAATCATGGCTCCCACTGGCTGTGGTTTGCCGCTCCAGGCCAGTGGGGGTGGCAGGAAGCAGCAGCCGGTACATCCCTCAGCCCACACAGCTTCCCACAGCCTCTATTGGCCTGGAGCAGAGAATCGCGGCCAGTGGGAGCCGCGATCAGCCAAACCTGCGGATGCAGCAGGTAAACAAACTGGCCCAGCCTGCCAGAGAGCTTATCTGATGAGCCGTGTGCCAAAGGTTGCTGATCCCTGTATTATGCAGTGCTTTGGAGATGGTTTGAAAAGGTAGGCCCTAGTTCCAAGAAGCTTACAGTCTGAGACCTGATTTCCAAGATACTAAATGCTAGAATTAAACTCAAATCGGAGTATAAAAACTAGAACAATTAGATACAATCATTAAAAGCTTATCTTAATTACAAAATAATTTCTTCAATTTTTTTAATGCAGCCTGTTATTGAGATTTCAGAGTTTGAATAATATGAACAGTTTGAATAGTTGGTGTTTTTCCATAGTTAACATCATTCATGCCAAAAAAAAAAAGAAAGAAAAAAAGAGATAAGCATTACATTTTTACAAAAGATCTCTTCTAAATTAATTGTAACTAATAAGTCAATTAAATTTATTGTACTTGTAAATCCTCAGAAAAGTAATTCTGCACTCAAAGAGTAAGTCCTCTAAGTCTGAATAGGAAGCACTATGTAATTCATACATATCAAATAGAGTTAACTCCCTGCTTTAAGTGTCAAACTTAGCTTAAGCTTGATGATGGATTTATAACAGTGCTTCCATAATATAGCCAACATATACTTCATTCTGTTGTTTGTCACACTCTGTATAGGACTAAAAATTTAAGAGAGTCAAAAATTAATAACCTGGCAAAATAAATAAATAATTGGGAGGGGAATGCAGTTATACTGTATAAATATTTGAATAATTGTACCTAGATTTGGTCAAAATTATTTGTTACACATAAAATTCTTTGTGCTATTGGTTCTCCAGCCAATCCTAGTTTCTATAAATGTTTTCCTTATGTTAATAGCATTACAGTGACTGGGTACAATAGGATGAAGTGTAGGTTACAACTAGAGGTTCATTTGAAATAAAAAAAAACCACGTAGTTCAAGCCCCCAATTAGACCCTTAATCACATGCACAGTTTGTTGGGGCTTAAAAGTAAAACTATTGGTTGTCTTTAATAGTTTCTTCCCCCATTCAGAAAGCCCATAAAAGATTTTAGGAACTTAGAAACACAATTGCTTTATATTTAGGAATGAGACAAATATCTAGTTGTCATAATAATAAGTTAATATGAAACACTCAATATATATGAGGTACGGCAGACTCCACAGTATGTGCTGTTACTTTTTGGTCAGCTTGCTGGTCCTTACCCTTACATTACTCCAAGCAAAACCTACACTTAGTCTCATTGCAAACCCAGTTTGAACTCAACAGGATCCTCTTAGCTTGCACTAGGTATTTTCTGTAATCTATTCTGGTCAACTGATAGCAGCTCTTCCCAGGCCACCCCTGCCATTGACATTACCTGACTACATTTTTCCTGGTCCCCTTAACATATTGGAATTGGTTCCCCAAAGGGGTTTGAGACATAGGGTGAGAACCTCTATCACAGAGAAAAATAATACCCACAAATAGAATTCTTTATTCTCATCCTTATCCAGCTTGGGTTGAACTAAGTACTTTGAGCCCAGTGAGTATTAAGTTATGGTGTTCAACTTTTTCCATAGTATATGTCTTCCATAAATTCATACACTCATATACTTCTTCACATAGATTCAGTTTTATAACATACTCTCTCCATTCCAAAGAAAAGAACATAAAGAAACTCCAGCTAATACAACAGTTCATCATTAGCTTCAACATAGTCTCAAATATTAAAATAAAACATGCTCACAGCTAGGAGCTCTTTCAGCTTTTCCTTTCCCCACACTGTAGAAGCCAGAGAGCTTTTTTATCTATAGGCTTTCTGGGGCATTGTGATGGGGTTTATAAGTGGCTCAATAAGCAACTCTGGGCCTGTAAGGCCCTGCCTAGCTGCACCAGCTCACAATGGAAGCAGAAAAATAAAGAGACAAGCCCAGGTTAGCCAGGATGGACAGAGTAAGGAAGTAGTCCTATTCTATTAGCTCCTGCAGCTTCTCTGCAGGAGATCCACACCCCTTGGGCCAGACACCACTGCCGAGCCACAGAATGCCCCAGGGAGACCAGGAATGGTGAGTCTTGACTGATGGAAAAGAGACGCTGGAACACTACAGGGAGACCCCCCACTTGCTGAGACTATAAGCAAACTCTGCTGTGACTTTAGAGGAGATAGGGACATGGTAAGAGGTGATCCAGGGAGCAGGCTTGAGGACATATGCTGTAGTCTGCATATCTGATCTGCCAATCACAGGGCTATGAATGGGAACATGGTAGAGTAGGGAGGGGTCGGGTTCCCCTACTGTTAACCCTGCAGACTTTCATCAATGGCTGCAGACTGTTGCCGTTATGTGATGTTACTGGATGCAGAAGCAGAACCCCCAACAGGCCTACATAAGTATTCACCTTATACTTTGGACAAACAAGTTTTTATCTATAGGTTGTTCACACACTGTTCATTTTGACAGTTTACAATTGGTTGCCCGCAAAAGGTCATGTGAGTCACATGGTATTGTGTTTGCTCTCTGATTGTGTGATAGCCTTTTAAAATGGAAGAATGACAAATGATGAACAACAAATTTCCAGTACAAGTATTCATAAAATTAATCATTCACACTAAAATTTGTGTAATTTTTGGCATTGACAAAAAAATTCACAGATACCCAGCAGCCGTCCCAAAATTCATAAATAGTGAGTTATATAGTTACACAAATAGCATAGAGGAAAGTTGTGTATTTGATAAGAAATATATATTCACAACTTCATTATTTAACCCATTATTTCATACATTTTCCTATGTGTGGGATCATGACCATAGTGGAATAAAAAGGAGAATATAAGGAATAATGGTATGAAATTAAGAATGGGAAAATTAGATTAAATATAAACAAAATATTGGTCAATTTGAAATGCACCATGATGTGGAGAAGAAGTATAGAAGACCCATTGCTTGGGAGTTAAAACTTTGACTGTCAAAGTGCATGAACGGTAAAGAACAATGCTATATTGACAATGAGCTGAACTGGATGATAGAAAAAGAATTGTGATTGCCCCTCTTACTATGCTTTCCACCCCCTTGAAATATTCCCCAAAAAAGGGCATCTTAAAAATATAGTAGCAGATGATTTTTTTTTATAAAAAAAGTCTTTTACTAGACTATCTTTTTTCCTCCTATGTATCAGATACCAAACAAGTTCTTTCAGGCTCTCACAGCTCTAAAGTAGATTTCATTCTCATATCATGGAAGATTGATATTCCTCAGCAAATTATGTCAAGACAAGAGTCAGACTAATGTTTCATTTTTCCTTGATTTCCAAGTTGTCATTTATACAAATCTTAAACATGGTTTGAGAAGTTTTGAACAACTATTTAGTGAACTGTGAAAGAAGCTCTACAGGAAATTGTTTTTATGGACTAAATCCACTTTAGAAATAAGTAGTTTAAGGCCCTGTTTTCGAAGATGACTTGAAAGGAAAAAATTCTTCATCCAGTCCATTTTTCAGTTCCTTTCAAGCCCACTTTGCAACATGCAAGTGATGATCTCAACCTATTTATATGTGTCAGAAAAATTAGCCAGGAGCTCTAATATTTCAGGAAACATTATAATTTTTTGATAAATTTCAGAAACCATTTTGTTAAAATAATTACAAAACATTTGTAACATTTTCTAGTAATTATGTGTTATCAGTTCTGACTTTTCAGTAGAGAACATGATAGAAATTTAGCTATCTATGCATTTTATTACTCCTATCAGTGTATATATGCACTACTTACATGGTAGCATCAACTTGTCGAAAAGAACATTGATAATTTATACCTTTTAGGATGGTTGTTTTCATTTTTTTCCTCCATGCTGTCCCAAAAGAGGAAGGGAGAGGAGGTAAAACTGTACTTAAATATTTCTCTTTGATAAAAAGGGCATTCTCCTGTCTCTGATATATTTATCTCAAAGAAACTGTGATAAAACCACACAATTTCTTGTTCGAGGAAGACAGAAAGGGTGGTTATAAGAGTCATTTTTAATATATGTGTGTATCATGTAACAAGGAACAGACATTTGTAGAAGGCTTAAGTATTGAGCCTCTTAGTACGTCACAGAAAACACATTGACAGATCTGGAGCCACCATAAGACACATAGAAAAATGTGATTTGATAAATAGGAACAGAACAAGGAGAAAACTTGATACCTCAGTATAGCTTTAGAGGTGGCCCATGTTAATTGTCATGTTCAGGCTCGACACGATGCTGCTGCACTGATATGCAAGAAAACTATGGTTTGCTGTTGCATCAGAGAAATGTTAGATTTATTAAAGGATTGAATGTAAATGCCTTGGGGAAACATAGAGACACAAGACGGGGAAACAGGAAAGGTATTGTAAAAATAGGAGCAAAAGAAAAAAATATCAGAACAAGGGAGTGGTGAGGTGGTGCGGATAGATGAAATTTATCAAGACAACCTTAATTAGAGCTGGTAACAACTCAGAGTTTCTTGGCCATGGGAAATTTTAACATTTTGAATTTAATATTTGTGGAACAAATAGATGTTTTTTAAAAAATCCTGCAAAATAGAAATGCTGGAGAAAAAAGTTTGAGAGAAGTTTAGACGTGTTTGAAGTATTTCAAAATTAAGTTTCCTTTTCTATTTTATTATTTTTTACATTATTTCATGACATCAGTAGCAGTAGTGTATTGTATCACACAACTTAACATAGTATGGCACTTTAAAATAATATGAGAATGTTACAATAGTAACAGGATACACTTTGATCTGAAAACAAGGTAAGAAGGAGATTACTAGTGGAGTTCCTCTGGATCAATCTTGGGGGCAGTATTTTTTATTAACAACCTTTGCACAAAGAGTACAACTATGCTAATAAAATATGAAAGGCATCATCAGTATAGAGGAGGACTGGAATATCATACAAGAAGATCTGGATGACCTTGAAAACTGGCATGACAGAAGTGGGATGAAATTCAATAGTGTATGACCTTTCACTTTATACTTACAGTCTAATAATATGAATTTCTGCTACAAGCTGAGGGCTCATCAGTTGGAAGAGGCAGAGGAGAAGAGAGACCTGGGTATGTGGGTCAATCACAGGATGACTAGGAGCCACCAATGTGATGGTGCTGTGAAAAAGGCAAATGTGCTCCTAGAATGTATTAGGTAAGACATTTCCAATAGAGATAGAGAGGTGTTTATGCCAAAGATCAAGGCACTGGTAAAACCTCAGTTGGAATACTGTGTACAATTTTGGTCACCTATATTCAAAAAAGAATAATTTAACCTGGAAAAGGCCCAAAGAAATGCTATTAGGATGAGCAAGGAAATTGAGGGCCTATTTTATGAGATGAGACTGGAAGAGCTTGGCATCTTAACTGTAGGGAAAAAAAGAAGATTCAGAGGGAATGATTGCTGTTTATAAATACATTACCGGGGTAAGTACCAGAAAAGATGAAGAGCTATTTAAGCTAAAAGACAATGTTGGCACAAGAACAAATAGTTATTAACTGGCCATGAACAAATCCCGGCTGAATATTAGAAGACGGTTTCTAACCATCAAAGGGGTGAGGTTCTTGAATAGCCTCCCAATAGAAGTTGTGGGGGCAAATAATTTATTTAATTTTCAAAGACAGATGTTCAAATGTATGAGTTCAATTGCATGACAGGGTTGCGTGTGGTGGCAATGAGGGGGGGTTCAGCAGTCTGGGGGCTCACTTCCAGTTTATGTCTAATGTTCCTAAAAGCTCATGCTTCAGGGTTTCAGCTGGCCATCTGTGGGAGCCAGGACGGGATTTACCAACAACAACAATATATTATATTAGATCATTTAATCTCCTTCCTCTGAAGCATCAGTGATGGACGTAGCTGGAGATATGACATTGGATGAAGGGGGCTAGGGCTCTGAGGTGGAATAAAGCTTTCTCTCTCAGGTGCTTGGCTGGTGGGTTCTAGCTCACATTCTTGCTCTAACTGAGCAATATGTGGGGTTGAGAAGGAATTTCCCATAGGTAAGATTTGCAGAGAGTTGATGGGTGTTGGTGTTGCCTTGCTCTGCAGCATCTGGATGTGGGTCACTTGCCAATATTATCTGGGTATATCACAATCAATTCTGTGTCATTGTGAGGGTCTTGGGCATGGTGCATCTCAGACTCTTGTATTCTGTCTCTGGCACACAACAGTCTCATCTCTTGTAGGCTCTAATATTTGGATCTAATTTTAGTTATTGGGTTTAGCTGACAGTGTTGGTGGCCTTTGACATACAGGAGATCAGACTAGATGATATGGTGTGATTTCTGGCCTTAAACTCTATGACTTAATGTTTCTATCTGTTCTAAGTATCAGCTTCTCTGAATGTTTTGTTAATATAAACCACAATATTTTCAATAATAATAACAGAATATTTCAACTCCTATATTATACGTATAATATCATGTGGCATCTTATGCACTACTAATGATGTAAAAATAAATATAACATAAAAATAGAAAATGAGAAAATTTTGAAACAAATTTCATTCTGAAACCAAATTTCAGTGTTTTCTTTTCATGGAAAATTATGTCAAAATCAATATGATTTTGCGAAACAAAATCAAATAATCAATATGTCATTTTCTGACTGAAAACTGTTTTGAATAAACATTTTCTGACCAGCTCTCTTTAGAATGAAAGAAAGAAATGAATTCCTCATAACCAGTTGAGAAGAGTCTGGGAGGAAATGGCACACTGAGTGGCTAGGAAAGAATATTTATGTCTGTTATGTTAGCTTTTGTTTTGTTTTGTTTTTTAAACAGGTCTCTTTTCTCAGAGAAATGAAACCTAAAACAAAAATGCACTTTACTTAAAAACAAAGAAAACTCAAGTAATTCTGTTCATTTGAGGGGAAAAAGGCAATTTATTTACCTTTCAGGTACGTTCCTATTCTTTGAAAACTACATCCTTCTAAGGTGTCCCAGTTGGGCACTCAAAACTGTTGCACCTAGAATCATGCTCACTTTTGAAAATCTTGGTTATATGACATAAATCCTTTCTTGGCATATGGCAGGAGAGTAAAAGAGGATATCTCATTATTATATGCACTGATGTGACTGTTTTAGAGCTGTGTGTTTAGTGTACTTGTCATAAATGTAACGTTTTACCATGCTTATAGTTAGCTTTGGTGAACAAATCAAACTAGAGTGGAGAAACATCTCTTGATACTCATAAATGTTCTGTTGTGTTCAATATCTGATGTCTCTTTATATGGAGCTGTCTTCACTAATACACTGGCAGCTGCCCTTTTGATGCACTAATATGTCTAGAAATAGCACAGGAAATTGCCATGCCGCATAGGTAATATACTCACAGCTTTCTCATCCTTCAGCAAGCAAACCACTGGAAGAATCTGTAAGGGTATTGCCTCTTTTAAATTGCACACAATGAGCCAATTTTTTCCTGACTTCCATTCCATTATATCAATAAGGTGGGAATAGAGCATAAGTCATGGTAGACTTTCTCCCTTGAAATGGATTTTTAGAAAAAGAGGGGACAGAAACATGACTGTCTCCATAGAATATAGAAAATCCTAAGCATTAAAATAATTTTTCATAAAGGAATTTCTCTGGTTTATTCAAACAAACAAACAGAAAAAAGAAAATCCTTTGAAATAGACATTTAAGCAATTTTTTTGGCAGAGCACATAGCTGAATTTGTCTTCCCTCATTCTTGTCCTCTTTACGAAATGAACAAGGGAAAAAAGGAAACTGGGAGGGACAGAGGGACAATACACAAGACTTTTCCCTCTGGAAAAAAATGAGTGCAGTGCACAAGCTACAATGAGTTGGACTGTGCTATTTTAATACCTGTTGAAAGTTTCCCTACTTCACAGCAACATACTCTTATTAATTGGAAAGCTCAATGTGACATAATAAATTGTCACATTGAAAAAGCAGCTGTAGGTGGTGGACTACTTCTGAACTAAGAACTAAGGCGTTGTCCAACTAGCTCAGGGGTTGGCAACCTCTGGCACGCTGCTCGCCAAGGTAAGCACCCTGGTGGGCTGGGCTAGTGTGTTTACCTGCCACGTCAGAAGGTTCGGCTGATTGTGGCTCCCACTGGCCATGATTCACCGTCCCAGGCCAATGGGAGTTGCGGGAAGCTGCGGCCAGCACATCCTTCGCCTGTGCCACTTCCCGCCACCCCCATTGGCCCGGGACAGCGAACCACGGTCAGTGGGAGCTGCAATTGGCCAAACCTTCTGACGTGGCAGGTAAACAAAGTGGCCCAGCCTGCCAGGGTGCTTACCCTGTTGAGCCACATGCCAGAGGTTGCCGACCACTGAGCTAGCTCTAATCAACCAACAATCCTCTCAGGATCAACATAGAATCAAAATTCAACTCTTACTCCATGTGATATACAGATAAATTAACTGAGCAGACTGGAAGAGCTAAATCTGAATGAGGGTTATTTCTCAGTTACAAGAATCAAAGAAGCACACTACATTTGCCAGTCTTCAGTGCAGCTGGTGCTGTAGCAATTCACCGTGCTTCCATTCCAACTTAATGTAGCTCTAGTCACATTTCTGTAATTAATGGACATTCTTCTAAATGGAATGTAGAGGATATGGACCTACTTACTTAGATGATGTAGCCATCTATGGTTCCACTTGGAGTGAGCATCTAGAGAAGATACTCCAACAATTGGGATTAACATTGAACACTGGAAAATGTGTGTGGGCCCCAAAAGTGATCAAATACAAAGGAAGGCTTGTGAAAACTCAAACAGAGACAGTTCAGACCAGTTTAAAGAGACCAACCTCAAGATTCCATTTCCCCTTCCCTCCCTCCACCCCCCACCAGGGATTATAGGATGGTGTAGAAGGTTTATTCCACACTCTTCCATGCTCAATGCATGTGTAACAAATCTAAAAAAATTAAAAAAAAAGATGAACTGGACAAATGAATGCAAACAGGCCTTCTAGGCACTGAAGAAAACTACCTGTGAATTCAATACTTCAGAGTCCAGATATTTTCAACTGACTGATGGTGTGGGGTCCCGCATGAGACCAGTTTTATTGCAAAGAAAAGAAGGGATAAAACACCTGGTGACATATAGGAGCAGGAAGTTGTTTCCATGAGATAGTAAATATCATAGAACTGGAAGGGACCTCAAGAAGTCATCTAGTCCAGTCCCCTGCACTCAAGGCCGAACTAAGTATGATCTAGACCATCCCTGACAGGTGTTTGTCCAACCTGCTCTTAAAAATCCCCAATGATGGAGATTCCAGAACCTCCCTAGGCAATTTATTCCAGTGCTTAACCACTCTAAGAGTTAGGAAGTTTTTCCTAATGTCCAACCTAAACTGTCCTTGCTGCAATTTAAGCTCACTGCTTTTTGTCCTATCATCAGAGGTTAAGGAGAACATTTTTTCTCCCTCCTCTTTGTACCAATCTTTTATGTACTTGAAAACTGTTATCATGTCCCCTTTCAGTCTCCTCTTCTCCAGGCTAAACAAACACCATTTTTTCAATCTTCCCTCATAGGTCATGTTTTCTAGACCTTTAATCATTTTTGTTGCTCTTCTCTGGATTTTCTCCAATTTGTCCACATCTTTCCTGAAATGTGGTGCCCGGAACTGGCACAACACTCCAGTTGAGGCCTAATCACCACAGAGTAGAAAGGAAGACTTCTCATGTCTTGCTTACAATACTCCTACTAATACATCCTAGAATGATGTTTGTTTCTTTGGCAACAGCATTACACTGTTGATCCACTCTGATCCCCATATCCCTTCCCACTGTACTCCTTCCTAGGCAGTCATTTCCCATTTTGTATGTGTGCATCTGTCATAAACAGATAGCTAAGGGTTAATGTTCTTTTACCTGTAAAGGGGTAACATCAGTAACCTGAAACACCTGACCAGAGGACCAATCAGGAAACAAGACTTTTTCAAATCTGGGTGGAGGGAAGTTTGTGTGTGAGTTCTTTGTTCTTTGTCTTGTGTCTGACCCTCTCGGCTCTGAGAGTGATCTTTCTGTCTCCTGGCTTTCTAATCTCTGTTTCCAAGTTGTAAGTACAAGAATAGTAAGACAATAATAGGTTTACATTGTTTTCTTTTGCATTTACATGTGTGCAGTTGCTGGAATGTTTAAATTGTATTCTTTTTTGAATAAGACTGTTTATTCATTTTTTTCTTTTAAGCAAATGATCCTGTATTTGTCACCTTAATACAAAGAGACCATTTTTATGTATTTTTCTTTCTTTTATAAAGCTTTCTTTTTAAGACCTGTTGGAGTTTTTCTTTAGTGGGGACTCCAGGAAATTGAGTCTGCAGCTCACCAGGGAACTGGTGGGAGGAAGAGGTCAGGGGGAAAATCTCTTTGTGTTAGATTTACTAAGCCTGACTTTGCATACCCTCTGGGTAAGGGGGAAGGGAGATTAGCTATCTCGGTACTTGTGTTTTCCAGGACTGGAAACAGGGAGGGTGGAGTCCCTCTGTTTAGATTCATGGAGCTTGCTTCTGTATCTCTCTCCAGGAACCCAGGGAAGGAACACCTGGAGGGGAGGAGGGGGAAGAGAAATGGTTTATTCCCCTTGGTTGTGAGACTCAAGGAATCTGAGTCTGGGGGTCCCCCAGGGAAGGTTTTGGGGAGACCACAGTGCGCCAGGCACTGTATAGATTCCTGGCTGGTGGTAGCTTTACCAGGTCCAAGCTGGTAACTAAGGTTGGAGATTTTCATGCTAACACCCATATTTTGGACGCTAAGGTCCAGATCTGGGAAAAATGTTATGACAGCAACTGATTATTCCTTCATATGTGGAGTATTTTGCATTTGTCCTTATTGATTTTCATCCTAATTACTTCAGACCATTTCTTCAGTTTGTCCAGATCATTTTGAATTTTAATCCTATCCTCCAAAGCACTTGCAACCCCTCCCAGCTTGGTATCATCTGCAAACTTTATAAGTGTACTCTCTATACCATTATCTAAATAATTGATAAAGATATTGAACAGAACTGGACCCAGAACCGATCCCTGTGGACCCCACTCATTATGCCCTTCCAGTATGACTGTGAACCACTGATAATTACTCTTAGGGAACAATTCTTCAACCAGTTATGCACTCACTTTGTAGTAGCTCCATCTAGGTTGCATTTCCCTAGTTTTTTTATGAGAAGGTCATGTGAGACAGTATCAAAAGCCTTACTAAAATCAAAATATACCACATCTACCACTTCTCCGCATCCACAAGGCTTGTTAGCTTGTCAGAGAAAGCTGCCAGATTTGTTTGACACAATTTGTTTTTGATAATTCCATGCTGACTATTATTTTTCCCCTTATTTTCTTCTAGGTGTTTGAAAATTGATTGCTTAATTATTTGCTCTATTATCTTTCCAGGTGCGGAAGTTAAGTTGACTGGTGTGCAATTACCTGGGTTGTCCTTATTTATCTTTTTATAGATGGGCACTATATTTGCCCTTTTCCAGTCTTTTGGAATGTCTCCAGTCTTCCATGACTTTTCAAAGATAATTGCTAATAGCTCAGATATCTCCTCAGTTAGTTCCCTGAGTATTCTAGGATGCATTTCATCAGGCCCTGGTGATTTGAAGACATCTAACTTGTCTAAGAAATTTTTGACTTGTTCTTTCCCTAGTTTAGACTCTGATCCTACCTCATTTTCACTGGCATTCACTATATTAGACGTCCAGTCACCACCAACCTTCTTGGTGAAAACCGAATCAAATAAGTAATTTAGCACCTCTGCTATTTCCACATTTTCTGTTATTGTCTTTCTCCCTTCATTGAGTAATGGACCTACTCTATCCTTGGTCTTCCTCTTGCTTCTAATGTATTTGTAGAATGTTTTCTTGTTTCCTTTTATGTCCCTAGCTAGTTTGATCTTGTTTTGTTCCTTGGCTTTTCTAATTTTGTCCTACAAACTCATGTTATTTGTAATTTGACTGAGTTTCCACTTTTTGTATGACTCTTTTCTGAGTTTTAGATCACTGAAGATCTCCTGGGTAAGGCAGAGTGGTCTTTTGCCATACTTCCTATCTTTCCTACGCAGTGGGATAGTTTGCTCTTGTGCTACGATAAATAAGGAATGTCTGTCTTTAAAAAGAGAAGTGGAAAGCCTTAAGTACTAGCTACTTGGAATAACTTTTGTCATTGAAACTGACTATAGAGGTCTATTGTGGCTATAGAATATGAGAGATTATACTTGCAGGATAACTAGGTTGTTCCTTGCACTGCAGTCATCTGACTTAACCATTTTACCAGGGAGTAAAAGTTCATCGGCAGACAAATAAGCTCAGGCTAAAAAAAAAAAAAGGAGAGGGGAATGTGACAGAATGAACTGTCACATGATTGAACACTGTCACACCCACAAAATCCTCTGAGTAACAGCTGTAGATGGTGGATTACTCCTAAAAAATAGAACCAAGGTGTAGTGTGACTGGCTCTAATCACTCTCAATGCTTTCTGAGGCTGCTGGGAGTAGGAGGGGCCTGGGTCCTCTACAAATTGGATCAAGATCATTGTGAGGAGGTGTCTGAAAGAGAGGCAACACCAGAGAAGGGTATGTTGCAAAATGAATGTGAGGGGAAACAATTCCAGAAAGAGGAGCTCTAAAGACAGCACCAGATCAATATATGAGGAGAAGACACTTAGAAAAGAAAATACTGGATTTGAGACACAAGCTGTAAATAATTTGGAGTTTCCAGAGAAAAAAAGTGAGTATGAATAGACTTTGGCCACACAAAGCATGGAGAACATATTAGGAAATGAATTTAAAAGTAAATCAGTATTAATGATGTCAAAATACAGATGCCTTTTTTTTTTAAGAACTGCTACACTCTTTGGCTTCATGGTGGAGGGGTGGCTAGGATAAACATGAATGGTGCTATGACCCTGTGGAACAGGTCTCTATCCCTGTAATGATGAGCTGGGCCCAGTTCCACGCGATAGAAGCCACTGATACAGAGTGAGGGTTGGACAGGGTAACTCTCCATCCTCACCCCCACTCCAAACCAGGCTGGGATTAGGGTTGCAGTACCAGGATGGAGGGTGTTGTTGCAGGTGATTGTGCCCTCTCGGCATAGTAACGCAGCGGCAGCAGAGGAGGAGAATGATGCTGGCCTATTGGGCTGGCCACACACACACACACACACACACACACACACTTAGAGCCTGCATGGGACATAAGAAAAACCCACAGACAGTAGTGGGTCACCACACTAAAATGTTTCAGAAACACTGTAATAAAGTGTTGACTTTATTGGTATTGAACTTCACTAACTGGGGAAAAATGTTCTAAGTAGTTGTTCACATTATGTTATAAATTAATGTTGCATAATTCAAGCAAATATTAACAACATGTTACATAATTTATGTTTTAGCAGGTCAGCTGCCTTCCTTTGAAACATTGTACTTACCTTGCTATGTTGCAAATGCAGAGGATTCAGTCTACAGTTAAATTACCAAACACAGGTGCAAAGAGGGCAATCCACACAATATCCCCAAATATCTGCTAGGAAATTGGAGGTTTATTATATTGTTCAACTTGCAACATTTTAGCAGTTGTCTGGTAAACTGTGACAGACATTGAGAAACAGCGTCCCACAAATGTAAATCAGAGACCTTGACATCTGAAAATGGCAGAGAAAGAAAAGCACAAAAAACTGTGAGATGTTTGAGGTGAAAACTGATGGATAAGTTCATAGATGACTAGAAATTTAATTACTGAGGCTTTCTGTGCAACAACTCTACCACAAAAAACCCTGACAATATAACACTAAAAGAGTATGAAGAATGTAACCTGAATAATGGATTCATACCAAATTTGAGACATCTATGGCAATTCTGCTTACCAAGAATATCTCAAAGTCACATAAACAAATGGAAGAAAAATTGAAGACTAGTGATGGAAACAGCATTGTCACCAATGAGAATGTCATTGGTATGTTTGACAATTGAGTTGTTTTTAGTGACCCACAATGTGAGCTGAGATTAAATATGTTTCTATTGGATAGTGTGATTTTGGACTCTGTGAACTTTCAGACTGTCAGTCAAGCAATGGGAATTATTGGATACATTTGAGGTTTCCTTTGACCAGATAACTGTGCTTGTGACAGACAAAACAACAAATGAATAAAGGCCTGAGAGTGGTGCAAGTAGCCATTTTTTCAGAAAGTTGTGCATGTGACATTGTTTCTCATTTGTTAAACTTGGTTGGTGATGTGTAGTGTGAAAAAGTAAATGTCCTGGTAGTCACAGTAAAATGAGCATTTGCAGCCTATCCCGCTTGTAAAGATCTCAATTGTATAGACTTGGAGAATAAGGTAAAGAGTCAATGTATTCCACTCGTTCCAGGTATAACACACTGTACAGCTGGTTTAATGATGCTTTGTTTCGCTTATCCTATGCAGAGGACTACATTTTATTTTCCAAAGAAGAGAGAAGTCACTCAAGCAGCTTGTGAGTTGTGAATATCAATTTGTGCCAGTCACGAGCAGTACCTGAACAGCTGAACATCTTGAAGAAGTGCGCAGTTCCTATCATGGATACTTTGATAAAATACCAAGATTCTGTGATATTGGTTACAAAATGTGAATGTGACATGTGTGACCACATAATCCGGGCAAAGAGCAGTGCAAATGAATGTGAACATAAAATGAGCAGAGCAGCACTGCTTAACAGCATTGAAAAAATTGAAACAGAGTGACTGCTGCCAGATTTTGTCAGCCTGCAGCAGCATTTTTCAGTGCTTGCAAGGTATTTGACCAAACCCAAGCAAAGTAACTCATCATACCTGAGAATGATGCATTTGAGGCTATTCCACTTTTTAAGATAACAATATCATTCAGTGTGAATAAATCAACGCTACCTATGAAATGCAATGTAAGAATATTTATCAGTTTTGGAGAAATGAGAAAGCAAGTTTCCTAAAACTTTCTGTAATTGGTATCCAGTGATTGACGTTGCCACTAAATAGAGTTGACAAAGAAAGTGTTTCAGGATGACCACTGCTCCATCAAAGCATCAAGCCATTCCATGCGCTAGGTCTTATAGGAGAATACATTTTAAAATAAATACATAAATAAATAAATGTTACTGTATTAGATTCCTGTCATTTTCTCTGGTTCTATATGTAAAAATGTGTTACTACAATTTACTTTGTTATTTGCTAAGATAAAAAAAAGTTTACTTTTTTCTCTGTTTTTAGGAAGACTACTGGAGAAGGATTTAAGAGATTTAATAAAGTATTTAAAGAGGGATAAATAGCTGAATTTTCAGACCCATGATTTTTAACACTGCTTCCCCTTAAAAGAATGACTCTTACCATATTTACCATCACAGCTCGATTTCTTTCATTAAAAATATGTTGTGACAAATCTGCAGTCCTACTCATACCTATCTCATTCTTTCTCTTATTCAGGGACTTAGGAGCTTTAGTTTAGGCACTTGTGTGTGAAAATGTTGACTCATGTCCTTAATTTCTTTAAATTTTTATAACACTGTGTGTTACAATATAAACCAACTTTATATGCAATTGAGCGGATATTAACTCCCATATAAATGTATTATGGAGTGTCTGACAACCCCGATACTACACATTGTACAAATAAATAACAAAGAAGGCAATCCATGCCCCAGAGAGCTTACAGTCTAGGTGTCAGACAGAACAGATACATAAGACAGACAAATGAAGTCAGGGTGGGTTGTAGGTAAGATAACAAGACAAGCAACATTTAGTAGAAAAGATATCACTGCTTGCTACTTACCTAACTAATGTCTTGTGTCCTACTATCTAAATATATATGTAGAATTGCATTTACTTAAATACAAAGTGACTTTCTAAACCAAGTTCTTCATTGAAGAGAGAATATTTGGTCTGTTGATACAAGCGTAAATGTATGACAACCACTCTGCAAAGTAGCTTATCAGTTAAGAAACTGAGTGAATAATTGGCTCCTAAAGGCCAGTTTCCACAAAGCACCATTTTTTTTTGTATTGCAAGAAACAATTTGCTATTTTTGCTATAAAATATTAGTGTTGTAAGATATAGTAGTTGTATATTGTGTTATCATTGCAGTATATTGAGGATTTTACTTTTGATAGGCATTTTTTAAAATTAAAATCACATTATCAAATTCTATCCTGGGTTATACTACAGCAGGGGTCAGTAACCGCTGGCACGTGGCTAGCCAGGGTAAGCACCCTGGCAGGCCGGGCCAGTTTCTTTACCTGCCAGGTCAGCAGGTTCGGCCGATCACGGCTCCCACTGGCCGCGATTCACCATCCTAGGCCAATGAGAGTTGCGGGAAGCCACGGCCAGCACATCCCTCATTGCTTCCCACCACCCCCATTGGCCTGGGACGACGAACTGTGGCCAGTGGGAGCCACGGTCTGCCAAACCTGCTGATGCGGCAGATAAACAAACTGGCCTGGCCCACCAGGGTGCTTACCCTGGCTAGTTGTATGCTAGAGGTTGCCGATGCCTGTACTGAAGCAACCCATTCAAGCTAATGAGATTACCTAGATGGAATAAAGGGCAATATTTGCCCCATATTTTTCATTTGACTAAATTGCTAATGTTGAGAAATTGTAATGGTCTGCATCCTAGATAAGAGACAACACTAATTAATGTGCACTGCTATTAAATGAAAAGAGTCATGATGTTTTTTGTCAGGGAGTTGTCTTGAGAATTTTGCTTACACACAAAATATATGAAAATATCACAAAATACATTCCATCAATATTGGCACCAACCCTGAATGGTTACTCATTGCCATGAATCATCTGTTATGCACTACCTTAATTTTCACCACTCTGGAAAACAATAAAATGAGTGAGATAGGGCACAGAAGAAGTCTGACTGATGCATTTAGATCACTGAATGAAGAGGCATTTCATACATGCTTAAAGAAACACAGTCCAAACTAGCTGTCACATCAGCACATTTATCCTCATGTTTTGTTCTAACAGCAGTAGTTTCTCTCTTTGCACACTGGCATTTAAAAAATCTTCCAGAAACAGATGTTTCAAAATAAATTGGTAGGAAAAAAACAATCATTGGCATAGGGAGGGGGGAATTGCTTGCTAGCATCTTCTGTGCCATTAACAACTTTTCAAAGTATGTTTGGGAATGGCTTCTTCACATATGGTCCAGTTCCAAAAAATACGTGACTCACACATTTTCCCTCTCAATTATAACTGAAAGTAGGTTGACTGTAACTGTTCAGGGTAGTTAGTTACCTCCTTCGGATATCTGATCAGTCTAAGATCTTTAAGGCGTGAGTGTGTGGGGGTGGAAGTGTGTGATTTGTTCTTTTTGTCATTTACTATTCTTCTCCCTCCCTTCTTCAGGGCTGCTAAATTGCAGTGAAGTGCTGCGCAGCTGCTAAACACAGGACTTGGAAACAAATTGAGTTGTGAGATTAAATACCAGGAGACAATTTGAATTTTTCAAATTTGCATGGCAAATGTAAACAGTCCCAAGATCTCCTCAGTGCATCTTTGAGGGGTCCTGGTGTGGTGGCTTTATGTTGTTGCTGGGAGAGTCAATGATTTCCCTATGAGAGAAACACAAAAAAACTGTAAGATAGCACACATGTATGTTTGTCATTTAAGGATATGTTACTACATATTGTGACGACTCAGATTAGAAGGATATAAGAGAGGAGTCCTGTTGGTATCCAGGAAGTGGGTGGGCGAAGTCTGCCCACTGCTAAAGGACCTCCCCCCAGCCTAAGGGGAGGCTCCACAGGTCTGTGATACCAAATAAGAACGGGGGACAACCAATGAAAAAAACAGGATCAGAAGTGAGGTCATAGGGCTAAACGAAGGGAATCTGATGGGGACACAGAGCAGAGAAACCCAAACAATGCCCACTGCTCCTCAAAGGCGTCAAGGGAGCCAGTGGATGCTGCCCAGAGGAACTCTGCCTGGATGCGTGAACAGATGAAAGAATGAAAAACGGCCCCAGAGGCCCCCGCCTCTCCCAACCTCCCCTCTCTGGTGTTACCAATGACCACCTTGGCCATAGCGAGGAGGAGTTTGACAAGGTGGTCCCGTGACTTCATGAGGCCTCGGATTGGGTGTGCATAGAGAAATAAATGTGGGGAGAAGTTCAGCCAGAACCTCAGTAAGAGGTTCTGGAGGAGCCAGAAAAGGGGCCGCAGACTGGCACACTGAAGGTACGTGTGCACCAGGGTCTCCCTCATGCTGCAGAAGGGACAGGCATCAGGGACAGTGGTAAACCGCGCCAACTACATGCCCGTGCTCACAGCTCCATGCAGGAGCTGCCAGCTGATATCCCCGGTGGGCCGCAGGACTAAGGTGGAATAGAAACTGGCCCACCAGTGTTCCCTACCTGCCGCTGCTGGTAAAAGGTCTCACCACTTGGTGTCTGGGCGGGGCAAGAGGGTGGGGTAGTGAAGTGTGTGCAGCACGAGCGTGTACAGATGGTCCCGTGGCGTGGTTTGGAAACGAACCAGCTACATGACATGCAGCCAGCTAAAGGTATGCGGGTGGAAAGGCCGGGAAGGCTCAAGGGGCAGAGGGCCAATGGAAAGGTCCGGAGGGCCCGGAGTGAGGGGCGGGCAGGGCTCGTCCTCTCGCAGGACCCGCTCGAGGAAGAACTGAGCCGTGGGAGGCAAGGCTGCCTCCACCTCCTGGAGTACGCGCCGAGGGGTTGTAAGGGTGGAGAGCCCCATGCGCCGACTGAGAGCCCGGGGATCCACCCAACTCCCCAGGTCATAGTCCAGGAGGTCTCCGATCTTGGTGACTCCCACCAGGACCAACCTCCGGCACACCGAGGTGGACTTAGCCACCTGCACACAAAGATGGAGATTGTGTAACAGGGGCTCTGCGAGGAGATCTACGCCCTCGGTGGCCACAAAGGACCTGGTTGCTGAAACCAGACTCCAGGTCTGGAGGAGGTCCTGGTAGAAGACCAGCAGCTCGGAGTGGTCTAGGGGAAGGCCTCTTGGATGGAGAAAGAAGAGCTGCCGGTCGTATCGGAGCCCTCGCAGGCGGCGGAGGAAGGTGTGCGCCAAAGTGCTCCACGCCGAGCCACCTGCACTATAAAGGAGTCTCTGCAGAGCCTAGAGGCGGAAGACATGGACCTGCATGCGCATGCACGTCAGGCCCTGTCTGCCCTCCTCCAAGGGGAGATGGAGAACCCCTGCAGAGATCCAGTGCAGTCCTGGCCCAAAAAAACCCAGAACCAACTTCTGGAGATTGGCCAGAAACACCGGGGGCGGGCACAAGGTGTTGAGTCTGTGTTAAAGCATGGACAGGACCAGTTACTTAAGCACCAGTGCTCTCCCCCGGAGGGAGAGGCACCGGAGCAGTCCGGTCCAGCTCCGCAACCGCCCAGTCACCCTGCTCTCTAAATCATGCCAGTTCTCCGGTGGAGACGGATGCGTGGCCGAGAAATAAACACCAAGATAGAGCAGTGGACCCGTGCCCCACTGAATGGCTTGAAGGGCGGGTGGGAGGGGGATCGCCCGCCACCCGGCCCCAACCACCAGGCCAGAGCTCTTGATCCAGTTGACCCGGGTGAAGGAGGCCGCCGAATAAACAGCTTGACAAGCCTGCACCCGCATCAGGTCGTCCGGGTCCTGGACCACAAGGAGCATGTCATCGACATATGCTGCCAGAATCAGCCACACCTCCGGCTCATGGAGCACCAATCCTGTCAACCTCTTGTGAAGGAGACAAAGGAAGGGCTCAATGACCAGAGTGTACAGCTAACCCGACAACAGGCAGCCTTGACGCACCCCTCACCCGAAGCCGACAGGTATGGTCAGGGTCCAATTGAGCTTGACCATAAACTCTGTGGAGGCATACAGCACCTGGAGAAACCCCACAAACCGGGGTCCAAAGCCAAAAGCCCACAGAGTGTCCAGGAGATACCTGTGGTCCATCCGGTCGAACGCCTTCTCCTGATCCGGGGACAGGAGGGCGAATGACAGACCATCCCTACACCCAAGCTCCAAGAGATCCTGGACTAGATAAAGATTGTCAAAGATGATATGGCCCGGGATGGTGTAGGTCTGGTCTGGATGGACCACGTCCGCCAGTACAGACCGCAGCCCCAGAGAGATGGCCTTCTCCACGACCTTATAGTCCGTGCTGAGGAGTGAGACGGGACGCCAATTCTGGAGATCGTGGAGGTCCCCCTTCTTCGGCAATAAGGCAAGCACTGCTTGCCTGCATAAAAGAGGAAGGATGACACTCTCCAAGAACTCGGCCCAGATGATGGCAAGGTCCGGGCCGAGGACATCCCAGAACACATGGTAGAACTCCACAGTCAGCCTGTCCATGCCCGGAGATTTATTAGTAGGCATGAGACGGAGGGCTTCCGAGAATTCAGCCAGAATGAGAGGCAGCTCCAGCCGGTCTCGGTCGCCCGTGCTGACCGTCGGGAGTCCGTCTCAAAGTGCTCCGCAGGCATTGGCATCGGTTGAATGCAGGGAGAAAAGGCCAGCATAGAAGGCCCTGGCCCTCTTGCGCATCTCCACCGGATCCATGAGGGGGTGCCATCCTCTGCCAGGAGGCAGAGGATGTGCTTTTTCGCCCCCCTCTTCTTCTCCAGGGTGTAGAAGAAGCGGGAGCTGCGATCCATCTCCCGCAGGAGATGGATGCGGGATTGTACAAAAGCACCCCGAGCCCGAAGATTGTCAAGGGCCCGGAGCGCCTCCCGTTTCTCCTAGTGTGCTTCTCAGAGGAGTGCATCTCTGGGGCTGGCAGCCAGACGCCTCTCCAGCTCCAATACCTCCCGCTCCAATTGCTCTATCACCACATCCCTCCGCCGGCTGGCCCCCTGGGTGGCAACGGCAGAAGAGCCGGATGCGCACCTTCCCCACAAACCACCACCGCTGCACTAAGGGAAAGGCATGCCTCTGTTCCCACCAGGCCAGCCAAAACTCCAGGAAGGATGCCACAAACCCCACATCTTCCAGCAGGATGTTATTGAAATGCAAAATAAGCCGGCCCCGGCCCCTCCGAAGAAAGAGAGGCCATTACGGCCACCAAATGGTGGTCCGAGAACAGGGCCGGCCAAATGCTGGAGGAGTGGGCCTGCGAGAGGTGACATCAAGAAAAATAAATGCAATCCAACCAGGAGTGGCTCGACTGGTGTTCCTCCGCCCGGACACAAGTGAACGTAGAGTCATTGTCCAGGTGGTGGTGGCGCCAGACGTCCACAGGGAGTTATGGACTACAATCTCCCTGAGGACGTCCGCAGAGGCCCGACTCGGCTCGATCCCCGTGCAGTCCCATTCCTCGAGGGTGCAGTTGAAATCTCCACCCAGGACCAGGCACTCGTGAGGATCCAAAGTACCGAGGAAGGTGGACGCCTGCCGAAAGAAGCACGGTCTCACCGGGCCAGATGCTGGGGCATAGACATTGACAAGGTTCAACGTTAGCCCCCCCATCCGAACCCAGAAGTGCAGCAGGTGACTCGGCACGACCTCAATAAACCCCAACACCTCGGGCTGTAGTTGCGGGGAGAACAGGGCCGCCACCCCGCCCTGACTGGCTGAAAGGTGGCTAAAATAGACCCTGTCTCCACACTCCAGCTGCCAGCTCGCTTCAGCGGCTGGGTCTGTGTGGGTCTCCTGCAGGAAAATAATCGAGCACCTGGCACCTGTGGAGACCTGACCTACAGCCACGGGTGTTCAAAGTGGCAAAGACGGACAGCGATATAAAGAGGGCTGGGGAGGATCCTCGCACTCCGGGGTGCTAGCGCCACCCATCGGACTCCGCAGCAAACCATGACCAATCCCAAAAGCCAACAGGACGTCACGGAAGCTGCGGGTCCGCTGGTAAGCCGCTGCAGCCTGCTTCCTGGTCCCTTTGCCCTCCCTCATAATGGCCCTCACGGTCTGGAGAACAAGATGGAAATCGCCCCAGCGCTGAAGAGTGAGATGCACTCTGTGGAGCCACGAATGTCCTCCAAGAGAGAGCGCATCTCGCTCCTCTGCGCGACGGGGACTGGGGTCACGAACCCCGGCGCACCTCCCAATCGGACCCCCCTGCCAGCCCTGTGGCCTATAGAGATGGGCACACAGGGATCAAAGCCCCTCCACGGCGCTCGTCCGTCCGGCACTGAGCCACCTGACACAACATTCGGCCCCAAGTACAATGGCAGGGGGAGAACTGCAGCCCCAGATGGGCAGGGAGAAGGAAAAACAAATACCGCCTCCTGGGGGCCTGTATAAAAAGAAAATGAGGCAACCTCGGGGGCGGCAGCAACAGAAGGAGTGAGGGAAGAGAGGTCAAGGACTAGAACAAGGGCTGAAACAGGGTCAGGGAAAGGGACAGGACACAGATCTAGGATGAGAGCAGGGTCAGGGCAAGGAGCGGGGACAAAATCTAGGGCCCGAGTGACAGAGCCATCAGAGCATGGTGCCTCTTGACTCAACATAGCAGTTAAAGGGACAGCAAGGGAATGGGGTGCCTCCACAGCACTAGCCTCACTAAATGAAGCACCCACAGTTACAGTGCTGAGGGGAGGCGAAAACTGCGGTCCCATCTCATGGGGAAGGGCACCCTGGGCTCAGAGTCTGGCTGCTCAGCGTTGGCTGCTGCCACAATGGGCACGGCGGCGTCAGCCACGTTACCAGTCGCTACCAGGCAGGTGGTCAGGGTCGGGGGCATTGCAGAGGCCAAAACAGGGGCAACCACCTGAGACAGAGGGAAGGGGAGTAGTGGGGGCACCAGATAGCAATCGCCCTGACCGAGGCCCTCCAACAGGGGGGCATCCACTCCCTCAGTGGTTGGGGTCAAATTCAGGGCCTCAGTCTCAGCAAAAATAGAAGCAAAGTCCTCACCCGCCGCTACAGATTCCCCCTTGATAGCAGCTGAGGCAGTAGTCACTGTGGCGCCGAAAGGGGGCACAGATGGCAACGGGGTAGCGGGGGCACTGTCTGGAACCCCCTCAGGGAGGAATTCCATAGGAGAGATGGTACTACCTGCCTCCGCAGCTGCAGCGACCTCGGCGGACTCCAAACAATGAACGTCAGCAGGGGAGGCAACGGAACACCCAGCACCAGAGACTCCCTTCACCTTACCCAACGAGGGGGGGTGCTGGACCCGTGCTTCCTGCTTGCGATATCTCCCCCGCACAAGCTCCCAGCTCCCCGAAGATGGGGGCTGGACAGCTGGGTCAGGGCCAGGGAGCGAGGGCAATGATGGGAGGGCAAGGGAAGACAAAGGCTGGACAACAGGGAAAGGAACAAACTCCCCCTGAGGCAAGCCCCGCTTGAGTCCTGCTTCCGGCCCTGCCACCCTCTCCTCTGCAGGCCCCGGTCTACTACCCACCTCAGCAGCGGGGCCCGCACGCTCATCTGGGCATGTCAGGGAGGCCTCTCCCAAGACCCGAGCGAAGTTGACAACGGTCATAGATGGAGGAGGGGTGACTCCAGGGACCGGGTGATCAGGGCCACCAGCGATGATAGATCAGAAGCCCTTCCGGGTATCGGGGGTCCCAGATGCCCCTCCAAGCTGGGCCAGGGGGCAGTCCCTCCGGACGTGCCCTGCCACCCGGCAGAGAAAGCACCAGGCCACCCCAGATAAATAATAAACTCGGTACTGGGCCCCTCAATGGGGCACCAGAAAGGACCCCTCCAAAGCCTCCCAGTCACGTGCTGCCGGCGGAACTTGAACCTGCATCTGCCAGTGGAACGAGAAAACGTGGCGGAGGGTGTGGTCCTTACACCCCAACGAAAGGGGGATGAGGACGGACAGGGCCCTCCGCAGGGTGGAGAGGAATGGCAAAAGGGCAGCATTGGGGAGGAAGGGAGGAACAGAAGAGAGAACCACCCATACTCCCAGATCCTCCACAGGCTTGTGGGGGACATGAATGCCCCCCACCACCAAGCCCCTCTCCACCACCTCCTGGGCAGCAGCCTCCAATGCCAGGAAGAACACCAGCTTCCCAAACATCTTAGAGGCCGCCACCACGGCCATGGGCCCCACCACCTGCGCCAACGCCCGCACATAGGTTTCCATGTGGGGCGAGGCCAGCACCAGGAGGCAATGCACCCCGTGCTCCCTGGTGAGAGTGGGAAAGGGGCCCCGGCCGCCAGGAATGGTATTCCAGGAGGCGACTGGAGCAGATGGCGAGGGCGAGAGGAGGAGTAGCAGCGACCTGGGCGTACGCCCTGGGGGCCGAAGGAGTGGCACCCCCAGAGCTAGTGGAGGGAACAACGGGCAAGAGAGAAGGGGGAACTGCAGCCAGTGATGGGGCCACAGCGGGAAAAGGAACCACTGCCACGAGGGGTGTCACTTTCCAGGCAGGGCCCTTGCTCATCTTCGTCCCCCAGCCTTTCCGACCAGCCAAGGGAGCGGTCTCAGGAGTGGAGGTAGTTGAGCTTGAGGCAGCAACAGCAGAGTCTTGGGAGCCCCCATCTGTGCCTGCCAGTGCCTCAGTGGTAGCAATGGCAGGCAGCCCGGCAGCAGCAGTAGAGGCGGCCAACACAAGGAAGGGTATGAGGAGGGGAACCGAAAAGGAATTGCAGGGGCATCCAGGGAAGTCCCCCCCACCGAATCACCCACCACAGAAAGGAAGGAAAGGGGACAGCCACTAGGGCAGGGAGATGGAAGGAAGGGGAAGGAGGAATGGGAAGAAAGGGATGGGCAGGGCAGGGAGGGAAAGAACGGCTACCCTACCCCTCCTGCTAGGCTGAAAGCAGGGTGGAGGGGCCCCAACAGAAAGGAACAAAGAAAGACAAGGAACACAAATCCAGCACAAGATGAAAAAGAAACCGGCTCCTCCGACTGCACTGAGGGAAAGAAGGGAGAACTAAGACATCATGGAGGAGAGTGCATCAGTGAAGGAACCAATTAAAAAAAGGACGGAGGAGGAGGGAATCTCAAACACCAATAGCGGAAAGTGGGCACACAGGCAAGAAGGGCTGACCCGAAGGGAGGGCAAGAAACAAGGGGGCGGAATGCAGGGGAGGGCTAAAGCAGGTGTGCCTCAGGCACGGAGCAAAGAACAAGGTGGGTTCAAAAACAACCGAACCAAAAAAAAGGGGGATGAATGGGGCTGGCAACCAGGCCTGCACCACAGGCAAACAAACTAAGCAAAGATCAGAAAGCAAACCAGGACAAACCAGAGCATATAGGGCGGCCAAAAGGGGTGCGGGCGGGGCAGGCAGCAAGGGAAAAGGGGGCAAGCAGCGGCAAGAACAGGGCAGTGAGCGGGCAGAGGAAAAGGGGGCCCACCGGCCAAACGCAGCAGGGGAGAGAGGACAAGACCAAAGGAAGGGAAGGGAAATGAGCACCCAAAGACGTATGAAAAACAAATGCCTGTTTGCTGCCGCTATGTTCTCTGGATGGTTAGAGGGGCAGAGCAAACTGCCAGGTTGAAGAGCAGAGAACAGAGCCAGAAGACAGGTGGAAAGGTGGAGGGGGCAGTGATGGTGGCAGTAGAGGAGCGAGCAGACCAAGGGGAGGGCACCAGGCCACTCCCCCAGCTTCCCACAGCAAAGGCACCTACCACCACAGAAGCAGGGATGTAACAAACCCCCCTCCACATCTGATGCCAATTAACCAGTTAAGGTTGTTAGGCTAATGCCAGCACCTGACCCCAATTAACTGGCAAAGGGTCAGTTAAGGCCGCTAGGCTAATGGAGACAGCTGAGACCAATTAAGATCCCACTCATACTGCTTAAATGCTCTCCTTTCCAGCTCTCTTGAGAGAGCCTAGGTGAAAGGAGCTGGAGGAGAGGAAGCATTGCTGAATCCTGAGGTAAGGGTGAACCTGGGAAAAGGGGAACATGGAGAAGTGGCCCAGAGAATCAAAGCAGTGCAGGGATGAAGGGAAATCTGCCAACAGCTGCTACCATTAGGGTCCCTGGGCTGGAGTAGAGGGTAGGCCCTTTAGAGGGGAATCAGGACTTGGTCCAGGAAAGAGGCCAAACTTCGTCCACTGAGCTGTACGGAGCAACAGAGTCTGTGGGGTATTCCCCCTTCCCATCTCCCATAATGGCTGGTGATGAAAGTAACTCAATAGGCTTTGACTCTTACTGCTACACTGAATCCGCCCAGAAGCGTGGGACCCACCAATACAGGCTTGGAACTTTGTCACAATATGTATATGCACAAAAGCCACATATGCACTCTTGTATATGTTTGTGTGCATATGGTGTCTGTGTATAGCCAAAGTTTTCAAACCTGGTTGTCCAAGTTTAGCCTCCTAAGTTAATTAATATTTTCATAAATTCATACATTTTGTCAAGGTGTTGAACATCTGCAGCTCACGTTGGTTTCAAATGAGACCTGTGTTGACTTTTCACTTCTCAAAATCAGGCCATTCACATTTCAGTGCCTAAATATTGGTTTGGGGCCTTAACCTTAGGCATCTACATATTAAAATATTCTATAAATGTATAGACAATTGTAGAAAAAATGGATATTTTGTCAGAGCGCCATTGACTTCAATGGAACTCTGACAATTTACAGAGCTGAAGATCTTCCACATAATATGTATTCACTGTAAAAGATTTGTAACATTTAAGTAAATATTCTCATATAAAAGTAAAATGAGCATGTGAAAAGTTGAATTTAAGCACATAATCAGTGCTTAATTTGTGCTGGGGTTTGCAAGCCCCTCCAGCTTTGGCACTTCATAGTCCCAGCAGCTCTGGGCTTGTCAGTTATGAAAGTAAAATATTTACTTGAGTCTCAGCACCTCTTCCATTACAAATTAAGCACTACACATAATTTAATATTTACTAAGTATCAGAGGCGTAGCCGTGTTAGTGCAGATCTGTAAAAAGTGACAAAGAGTCCTGTGGCACCTTACAGACTAACAGAAGTACTGGAGCATATGCTTTTGTGGGTGAATACTCACCCACAAAATATTCACCCATTGGTAAATATTCATATGGGTGAATATTTCGTGGGTGAGTATTCACTCACGAAAGTGTACGCTCCAATACTTCAGTTAGTCTATAAGGTGCCACAGGACTCTTTGTCGCTTTTTAATATTTACTGTTAGCTGTATTCTTAAATGTATCCTGCTCTTTCGTACATTTAGGTTTCCTTACAACACTTACTTGATAATAGATTTAATTTTCTCATCAATTCCTAAAACAATAAAAAAATAAAATATCATTTAGCTTGTGTATCCTCACAGCTTCTGAATTATCACTGTGTAGTGGCAGCCCTTGTCAATGTTTACTGAAGATCACAATATGTCCCAAGGCATACTGTAAAAAGTATTAACTCAAGGAACTGAGGATACAGTTCAATAACAAAATATAAATTCAACTTCTGATACCATTGTTTGTTAATATTTCATATGAAGACTATAACTACTATAGCTATCATACTTCAATAATATTTGCATTCTTTAGGGCAGGGATCGGCAACTTTTGGTACACAGCCCACCAGGGTAAGTCCCTTGGCAGGCTGGGCCAGTTTTTTACCGGCTGCGTCCGCAGGTTCAGCCTATTCGCTGTCCCAGGCCAATGGGGGCTGCAGGAAGCAGCGGCCAGCACATCCCTCAATCCACGCTGCTTCTCGCAGCCCCCATTGGCCTGGGACAGTGAACCAGGCCCAGTGGGAGCTGCAGTCAGCTGAACCTGTGGATGCAGCACGTAAACAAACCAGCCTGCCCTCCAGGGGGCTTACCCTGACAAGCCTTGTGCCAAAGGTTGCCGATCCCTGCTTTAGGGTCATATACTTAGTCTATTTAAAAAAAACTAGCTCAACATAGTTGATATTTATAGGTAAACTAAAAAAAAATGAGCCAATATGCTTTCATCTAAGAAGCATAATTAATCAGCTCCACTTCCATTAATATTTAAGATATTTTAAATAGGAAACAATATATTAAGGGATAATTAAAATGTTGCAACTCGCATGACAAGCCCTGGTTTGTGTGTTACTATAAAATATGTTTTGAGTACTCTGAGGGAAAAATGTGATTAGACTCACAAATTTGTGATGTCCTTGTGCTTTGTAAATTGTTTGTATAACTTATGTATTGCAAGCATTATATTTTTTCATAGTTGTAGTCAGGGCTGACTCCAGGATTTTTGCCGCCCCAAGCAGCAAAAAAAAAAAAAAAACCCCGCAATCGTGATCTACAGCTCTACTGCTGCCGCTTCAGTCTTCGGCGGCAATTCGGTGGCTGGTCCTTCGCTTTGAGAGGAAGGGAGAAGGAGGGGGAAAGGTGCATTTTCCTCTCTGTTTCAAGATTCAAGGAGTTTGAATCACAGTGATCTTCCAGGTTAACCCAGGGAGGGGAAGGCTGGGAGAGGCAATGGTGAAGGAAAGGGTTTACTTTCCTTGTGTTAAGATCCAGAGGGTCTGGGTCTTGGGGGTCCCCGGGCAAGGTTTAGGGGGGATCAGAGTGTACCAGGCACTGGAATTCCTGGTTGGTGGCAGCGCTACAGGTTCTAAGCTGGTGATTAAGATTAGAGGAATTCATGCTGGTACTCCATCTTTTGGACGCTAAGGTTCAGAGTGGGGAATTGTACCATGACAGATGGCAAGGGTAAAAATAATAGTGAAGACACAAAACAGGCTACCCACCCCACTACAAGCTACCAGGGACCATGAGTAGGTACTCAGGTTGTTAGCTCACACCTGGCTCCATGCTGCGACATTTTCACTGTTATTGTAACCCACATTAGCTAATTTAAAGAGTGGGTAGGATTACACATTAAATTGCAGTAGAGTCTATGTAATGTAGGTGCCTTTGAAAATAATACCCTTAATCTCTCTGCCTCAGTTCTCCAACTGTCAAACTGACATACTTCCCTTTCTCCAACCCACTGTCATATCTATTTAGACTGCAAGCTACTCAGGGCAAGGGCTGTGTCTTATATGCATGCACAGTTGCTAGGACAAAGGTGCCTTGACTGCAGCTGTAGTTAATGGCGTTATTGTAAAACAAAAATAATAAATTACCTTTGTTTTATTTTAAGACATCCTTAAACTTCCCCAATAGCAGGATATTTGCTGGGCAGCATTGCTCCAGGAAGACAATTACCCTGAATGTTTCCACTTGACAGCGTGGCTTGAAATGGAAAGCAAAGTCAGATCTATTATTGGATAAACAAAATATGTTTTTTAATGTAATAGATAGCATCTTAGCACTTTGGAGGAAAGTACAAAAAAGAGCAGATAGATCTATACACAATGAAAATTAGGTGTTAATTTATTTTCATTACAGGATAAGAAGATTCATATACATGAACTAATATTAAGAGAGGGAAGGTTTAAATTGGGTACTAGAAATATAGTTCTCATTTAAAAGGCTGTTGGGAGATGAAATCAGCTATGAGAGCCAGCTAAAGCTATATGCATCAAGGGATTTAAGGCTGCAGTGTGTAAGTGCTTGGGGACTCAAAGCAGTGAGCAATATCAGTTAAAAGATTAGTTAGTTCCCCTGCTTAAATGTGGGGACAAAACCAGTGGCAGCACCATTCTAATTTCTGAAGTTCATATATATACAGAGGTTCTGTGTAGTTAGCCAACAGGAGCATTATCTTACCGGATCATACCTAACTACAGCAAGACAAAATGGAAATGGCTTTTAGGCATTAGCTATCCACCAGGGTATTTATATTCAGTAGTTATCTTCACAGCTTAATCAGAAAGATAAGCCTGCTACTGGTGAACAATTAGAAAGAGCACCACCAGCACAAGCAAGACAGGCTGTGCTGAGGAAATGCATTTCCTAGATATGGCAATTAACAAGCCATAGCGAACTTATTTGAAAAAGCCTCAAAAGAGAAATATTAGAAAAGTGAGTGTGATTTGTTTTCAGCATGACATAGAGAAGTTACAGCTATAGATATTGCAGCCAAGTAATCAAAATCAGGACCAGTAAGAATGTCTACTGGGATACAATAACATTACATTCAAATAGCTGATCTTTTGTGCTCCATGTATTGACCCCCGCGTGACGCTCCCTCTTTCCTTATGATCTAGTGCATAATTCCCCTCATCCTTCCTTGTTCCAACTCTATCCTGAGACTTTGGCACTTATAACTGTCTGTTACAGCTGTCCCCCTGCTGCATTCCTTTTTCCCCTCTCCTTTCTGTTTGTCCTGTGTGGCCACCACTCCCGGCCATTGTGCTAACTAAAGTCACAGCCCTATTCACAGGAATGGCTTGTACAGACTAACTGGAGCCATTGCTCTGCCTAGGGAGGGGTGCTTCTTGCTTCTTTGTTTGGCTCCTTTGTTCAGACCCGGGCTCGGTGTGGGGGGCGCTGCCCAGAAATGCAAGACCTGAAGTGGCCAACTAATTAAGCATATGAGTCATACCTGTGGCTCAGAACATGCCCAGGCATGCCTATGCTTACCTGCAGCCTTTTCCTGCCTTCTCTCCTCCCCTATATCAAGAGGAGACAATCAAAAGTACTGGTGGAAAACTGCCTGAGTTTGCCTTTAAAGCCGGACATTTTCTGATCAGACCTCGGAGAAGGTCCTTGCTTTGCCAAGCAAGCTGGTCTGATCAGCTAGGGGTCTTTGGGGGGCCCTCTCCCCACTCTTGTTTGTTTTTGAGCGTAACCCCATTTTTAAACTCCCCTCCCACGAATAACGAATTTGTGCCTGGAGATCTCCTGATTATTGTAAGCTAATCGAGTCCTCTTTCCATCCTCCGATGCTACTGCTGTTCCTGCCTCTGTGCTTGCTGCTGTCCTGGGGATTGGTAAGAACTCCCTCTTGCAGACTCCCCCTGTCCTAGCTGCTGGCCTTGTTTCCCCAGCAGACAGACCCAAGCTAACTCCTTGGTCTGTATCTGTAATCTGTTTCTTGCTCTGCAGCGCCTTTGCTGCTAAAAATAAGCCTGTGCCACTGCTAAGATGTGCCTTCCTGGACTGTAGCCTGAGTCGCTGGCTTGCAGCCGCTCCACTGCTTCAGCCCCCCCCCCAGGGGCTGTACCCTGGACACACACCACTCTGCCCTCTGGAACTGCTCCCCCTCCCGATCAAAGAATCGGCATAGTGTAAGGTGCACCTATTAGAATCAGGTTCTTAGTCTTGATAAGTTGTAATTTCATTTTGCATAGCTGTGGTTAAGTTAGGTTTAAAGAATTGTTTGTATTGTGCTCTGTAAGTTAGGTTTAAAAAAGAATTGTTGCATTGCGTTCTGTTACTTGCTAATTTGTGTAGTCTTGGTTAAGTTAGATCATAAATAAGATTTTGCTGTGTTCTGTATAATTGTGGTTAAGTTTATCTTCCCGCTGCCCTAACCTCCCCCCTAAGCTTGCCCGTGTCTCCCCCTGAGCTCCCAGTCACTCGTTGCAATCTCTCTGCTGTTTAAACTTGCAGCCTGTCTGCTCTCTGTGTCTCCCTGAGTTTAAATCTCCCTCCGCAGCGCCTCTGCCTTTGGTCTCTGCTCCACCACGTGCTCCTCTTCCCCCAACCTCATTCCTCTACCACTGCCTTTCTCTCTCTTTCTCTCTCTCTCTTTTAATCCCTTCCCCCACGTGTTCACCCCACTCCTACTGCTGCCAAACCTCAATTGTATTACCGAAGTCTAGCATAAAACCCCATTGGTTACCCTTTTTCTCTCTGACACACCTCACATTTTACATTTACACCACTGTGACACATTTTTACCTAGAGTTGTTGGTTATTTAACACATTTTACCCATAACTGTTAGTTGGTTATATGCTGCTGTGACACACCCTTTACATAGAAATTGTTAGCTACCTGTTACATTTATACTTCAGTGTTAATTGGTTACCAACTGTATTGTACCCCACTGTATTGTACCTCATTATTGAAACCCCCTATACTATTTACTAAAACAAACCCCTCCCCAATTGTCTACCTTAACAAACCCCATACCCCTCAATATTGAATTTTCCCTGTTTTTGCATTTTCTTAATAAAGTTTATTTTGCACCCCACCAGTGCAGTAGTTGTCCCCCAAGATCCCCTACCTGCTGGCAGGGTCAATAACATTCTTCAAAAAACTCTGATAAATCCCTCCTTGTGCAGCTTCTATTCTCGGACCTTAGTTTGATTCCCCAGCCTTTCTTGCAGCTCATACACTCCTTTACAGTCTCTGCTGGTGTCACTCTGCAAACAGGTCTGATTCTTTATTCTTCTGATCACGTTTTCTAGCTTCCCTTGCATACAGTTTAAAGTGCAAATATTGCCCACACCCAGGTGACCACCTGGAAGTAGCACAAGGGTGACTGTTTTGCACCAAGGGGACAGGGAGAGTGGGAAGTGTGGATTACCATGTACATCAGTTCTAAAGGTGTTAGGCCCACTTACAAGATATCTGCCCTTGTCAGAAAGCTTATCATGCTTTCTGCATAAGATAATTTATTGTTCTCTTGTGGACCTCATGGATACTTAGCTTTCCATGAATTCTAGAAGTTTGTCTAAGTCCCAATTTCTGATAGTGCGTGGCATACTGTTCCATGCTTTGTGCTTCCTCTACATTGACTTAGCGCAAGGCCTGATTCAGCATCACTCTCCATTGGTACATACTGATGATTGGTTTTGGTTTTACTCATAAGAGTGGTTTGATGTGTTCCAGACATTTGTCAAATATTTTAAAAATCAATCAAATCTTTGTTTACATAATAGTTATAACAAGCATGTCTACAACAGTAGGTAAGTCAAGGATGGGTATGCAAATTAAATTGCCTTACTCTGGCAGCAGAAACTATACTTGCAATTGCAAACAAAATACCTCCAGCCTACACATAAATCATATTCTGTTTTGCAGCACTAAGTGTTCAAATTGTTGTTTGTTTTACTACAAAGCCTACACTAGCTTGACTGGAAAATTAAACCATGATTTGCCTTCCGGCAAAATTAAGTGTCTTTGAACTGACTCTGTGATGTTCTGTCACTTTAAGTGCTTGAGCTCTTTTTCCCCTCTCCAGTGAAAAACCTCTTGGTTTCAGTTTTGCAGCCAGAACAATAAATGTTTTCAGTACAGCTTGTTGTGCTTAAATGATCTCCTCTGTGTCCGAATCTCCTTCTCTGCTGGGTTGAGATATAACAGACTGCAGCTTATTCATGATATTAACAATCAAATCAAATTGTGTCCTGCAGCTGCTAAGTTTGTTAGGCTCTAAAATTTGCTACACAGCCTATTCTGGCTTGACTGGAAAATTAAACTGTTGCTTGCATTGCTTTTGAGCTACCTAACTGCAGCTGGAGCATCCAATTTCTGCTCTCTCCAATCACCAGAAACTGTTCTGAGCACTAAGAACAAACACGTTCAAACAGGCTCCATCTCAGGCATGATCAGGAATGTACTTCTCCCTGGTCCCACTCCCTTCTTCTAAGGCATGAATTGTGTGACTGGCATCATCTTGGTCCATCTCTCTCCCATTTGTGAAAACTCCACTCTAGTACTCTGATCAATCCCCTCCACTTCCATCTCCTCCGGTGACAGGTCATTTCTACTGTCCTGCTCATCTCCTCTTCCACCCCTGTGCTTATTGGCAGATCAGCTTTAATACTCTGTACAGCTCCTCTCTCTTCAACCTTTCCCCCTCTAACTTACCACTCCATTTTATTGCTTTGCTATGTCTCTTCTCCTACCTTATGAGGCACCTTAGTTCTCTGCCCTACTCCCACTCAACACCTCTGGTCACCCTCCTGTATGACTGGCAACTCAGTCCTGCTGCTGTGACTGACTCCAACCTCAGCTTCCCAGCTTGCCTCTGGCCAGCTAATATGAAACTTGACACTTCTGCTCCCCAGATACCATTTTCACTTGCCTAGGACTTCTGGATGATGAGATTTTTGTTTTTAATTAATTTTTTTGTTCTTAAAGGACTTTGCACAAAAGGATCCTAAGAATTTGAATGATAAGTGTGTGTGTGTGGGGAGGGGGGAGAATATAGAGAACCATAAAGGATAGGAGACCATTCAACTTTTAAACATAGGGAAAGTTTGCTAGAGAGAAGCACAAAACACCGCATGGCATATGAAGTAGAAGCATCAATTAAGGGTCTGATTTTCAGAGGTTCTGATCAATGGGAACTGAGGGGTCTCCAACAACAACAACGAAGTGATGCAGGGCCACTTTTGTGATAGGACACAATCATGACAGTCCTTAAATTCCTTGAATGGAAGAACAGAACTCCTGAAGGCTAGCATTGATAGAAACACTTAGCTTTCTGAAAGGGAAAGAGGGAAGAAACAAATTCTGCACCATACTCCTCTCCTTAGCATACCACCCCCACCACTCATACCCACACCCTGCCTCTTCCCTGCTTAACTCTGTAGCGGGTAGTTCATTGTACACCACACAGGGTAAAAGAGCAGCCACTGTGGCCCACATCAAAGGCTGTGACTTAAATTATAACTGAGCCCTAAAGTGATTAGTCATAAAGAGTTACAGGAGTAAGTCACATAAAAGAGAAGGTCACCTACACCCCATGTATATTGGAAAGTATAATGTAATGCAAATTTAGATAAGCCAATCACCCTTCTGTTTGTAGTCCTAGAATATCCAGCAACAATAGGAGGTTATCCTCTAATGGTAGATATTTGATTTATGTCAGCCTGCATTTTAATTTCATCTGGAAAAGCTTCAAAATAAATGAATAAAGGCTTTCCATTTTATCTGAAAATTAATATACATTCCTTTGAGGTTTGGAGTTTAGCTGTCATTTTCACTTCAGCATATTATTACATAAAGCAGAGCAATACTGTAACATGCAGAAATGACAGAATTTTTGCTTGGTTCTACATTTCTCTGAGATACTGTACACTTTTCTTAGCTGGTAACACTTGAAAATTGAGATTTTTTGACAATGAAATGGTGACACGAACAGTGCAGTAAAAAAACACAGTATGTATTACTGATATTCATATGATTTTTTTCATATGAAACTTACAGTTTCAAGTTATTGGTCTTGGTCTGTAGACCTAGTTGAAATTGGGAAATTTTGCACACATTTGGTTTGTTAAAAAAGTCTTTTTCCTCCTCAAAAATTTTGAATTTTTGAACAGCTTCGTTGCTCAGGCTAAAACTCTAGCTGTAAGCAATTGAGATTTAAGTAAACAAGAGAGTTGCCTTTTTCCTTGAGATTTGCATCTTGGTATTCATAGATTGAGGCAAGAGGCCTCATTAGATCTAGTCTGACCTCCTATATAACAAAGGCCAAAGAATTTCATCCAGTTATGAGCCCAATAGCTTGTGTTTGACTAAAGCATTCACACATATAATAACAACAAATCCAAATTGATCACCTGTATAATTCCACTGACTTTATACCATTGACATTAGTGGAATTACAGCAGGGATGAATCTGGCTAAATGCTGATCCCTAGGAACACACTCCTTTAAGTGCTTGACTGGTTTGTATAAAATTGTCAAATCCTTTCATTTGAATAAGGGTAGACTACCTGATATTTTATTGTCTGTGGACTTGCACTCAAGGATCGCACCACTCTTTATAAATATTGGGGCCAAAATTCCAAACATCTGAGGGAAAAGCACAGTAATTTAGGCTTGAATACACAAAAGGAGTTAGGCCTGTAAGTCTCTGTTTTAGTCACTTAAGTCCCAGTTTGGGGTCCATTGCAATGCCCCAAACTCCTGCTGAACCCTGTAGGTTCATAGATTTTTGCAGTAAAAAGTTCCCTAGACGTTTATGCTTCTGCCTCTGAGCATGCACACTGTTGCCTCTCTTTGAGTGACCAGGTGCCTATCTCCCACCTAAGCCCTAGAGCACTCTCATGTTTGTGTTCCTTTCTCTTGCCAGCTCAAATGACATGAGAGTGAGACAGAGAAATGAGCATGAAATTTACTCTAGACAGTTAAAGCACTCACACAGGATTTAGGAGACCCAAGTTCCAGTTTCCCAGCTCCAATAAAACTAATTATTTATCCATAGTGCAACAGCTTTAATAGGAGAGCTTGAGGAATTCCCCACAACACGATATTCAGTATCCCAATGGCTAGAGCACTAACCTCAGAGGGGATGAGTCCCTGTTCAAATCCCTGCTCCGCATCAGGCAGGGGTGAGGGGATTTGAACTGAGTGTCTCACACATCCCAGATGAATATCCCAATCACTGGGCTAAAAGTTATAAGAGAAGTCCTCCTCTTCATCCCCACCACATTGCTTAAACCTACAACGGCATAAGGGCCCTACTTTCAAAAAGGGTTCCCAGCTGTGAATTACAAGCTGAAATGGGTACCTCCCTGCAGCCCAGACTTTGGAGCCTATGCCTGTGAGAGGGATGGAGCTTGGCACCTACCCCTGACGTTGGTATCTCCCGCTGGTTAGTTTAGGTGGCTCCCTGCCTAGTGTGCTGACTTTCGTGGATCACAGTCTAAGGCACCTGTCTCCCCCCACTCATTGTATAGGAGCTTAAATTCATAAAAGGCTTTATGTTTTTCCCAGGCACCTAAAAGTTAAGCCTTCATAAAACTGGTCTGATTTTCAGAGATGCTGAACACCCATACATTTCACTGACCTCACTGTTCCATCTCAGATTAAATAAATTCAGGGAAACAACTGATCAGTCTCCAAGATGAACTTTCATTCATGAAGGCTCAAGTGGCTACATTATTCTAAAACACCATAATACTAGTTTATATGATGGTCCTGTGCTTCACAGCCCTACAGATTAATCATTCTTCACTGGGTTGGTGCATTTTTGGCATGCAGTGCAACTTGTTTTTGCTGTACATGAGCTCAATCAAGCAACTTACATTATGTGCCTGTTCTCTGTGGGTTTACTGGTATTATATGTCCTTACCCATAGCATTGTGGATATTCTCGCTGTACAGCTCATAGATAGAAAGCTTAGAGAGATGGTACTCTCTGCTCCATCTTTAGGGAATAAAAAGGGGAAGCTAGCTCTGGCCAGCTTAATTTACATCATCTATAATATTGCTTACCCATAGTTTCACTTACTGCATTTTATTGCTTTAGTAGGAATTTGTCTATGTCCTGATTGTAGGAGTGAAAGTATTGTCACTGTAACTGTATTCATGAAAGGTGCATAGGAATTGTGCAGAATATGCCCTGAAGTAAGTGCCATCTTGAGTGCACAGTTATTTGAGTTTGATTTGACAATGGGATTCCAGTTCAATGAGAATGCTGGCGGACTCTAGCCTACAGACCAGGAGGCTTCTTTCAAAGAGGAGAGATTCTGTCCATGGACCCTGTTTTTCTATGGGTTTCCAACCTGGAGATTCTGAATTCTGCATAAGGTGATTCTGCAGGACTGGACCTGGAAAAAAAAGACTCTGGGACAGATGGAACCTGGCTTTGTTAATACCTTTAGAGCCTGGTAGAAGGGTTCATCTTTATGTAATTATGAATGCAAGGCACATTGCAGGATGGGAGGCAGGAAATGAGACAAACTAGTTCCAAGTACAATGTAACCACTGGTTCCATTGCCCTGACACTGGATAGTATGTGTGATCCTCTCCCTGTGGCTACTAGGAAAGATATGACTGCAATTGCTGTGAAGATGTCAAGCAGACAGCTCTCTAATGGTCAAGAGTATGTATTTAATTGTGTCATCCAGTGGTAAATACCACAGTTGTAAGGCTTAAATGTAGATTGTTTTGGTTATTTCTTTGTAGAGGAATGCCACAGCACTGAATTCCTATTGCTTTAGGCATGCATAATACTAGCCTTAATAATGTGTTTTCCCTTCAAGGATGCAGGACTGTGGGGTTTGCTGCTCGTGAGCTTTGCACGTTTCTTGTTTGCAAGAAACCTAATTTTCAGCAGTGCTGCTCATTTAGAATCAAAAGAGGATTTGATGTCAGATAAACAGCAGTTAGAGCATCTAAGTCTACATAAATCAGCCTGATTTAGAAAAGATCTAAGCCTCTTCAGCTCAGCTATGGTGTTGCATATGTCTGAGGTATTAATTATAGAAGCTTCCGAAAAATGTATATATATCCAGAAGCTACCTAAGGTCATTGCCACTAATTTTGTAAAAGCAGATACTGTATGTCTTGAGGTATCCTCCAAGCACTTACACTATTTGTAAGTAGTTTGGCAAATATGTAACAGGAATATCATTTACATATGCCTATTACTAAATTGAAAATAAGGAAAAAATATGGTTTTCCTAATACAGTAGCTATTTTACTGATGTATCTCATTTGTTTCTAAGGCACTCTTAAAATAACAGAAAATTATAGATGCTTAGTACAGCCAATTATCATTAAAAGTCACTGTACATATCTCAGACACAAAAATCAATTGTCCACAGTCTTTTCTTTCTTGTGGTTAAGATACTGAACTGGTATTCAGGAGATTTCAGAGCTCCAGCACAGACTCACTGTGTGATCTTCAGCAGGACACTTAGGGTTTTGCCAAAGCCCACTGAAATCAATATACTCCCACTGACTTGAATATTCTTTGGATCAGGACTTTATTTGCTGAGTGTTCTCCCTGTGCAATGGGGAAAATAATTAGAGCTAGATGGAAATATTCTGGTGAAACAATGTTTCATCTGAATTTGCAAATTAGTGAAATCAAATTGTTTTGCAGAGACTGTTCAGTTTCACTGGAGCTCCAATGGAACCATGCCTGGTTTCCTGCCAGCTCACCCATCCCATCCGTGGCAGCATACTCCATGTCAGTGGGTCTGTGTTAGCTAGCCAGACAAACTGCTCTGGGGCTGGGGGCCCAAGGTTCCTAGCACCTGTGCTTCCATTTCCTTTTGTGACAAATGTTTAAGTTTTGAAATCCTCCATGAATCATCCTGCCCAACTCTAATAAATAGATAATTCTCTATCTCTCATCCTTTATCTTCTCTGTTTAGATCACCAGGGCGAGAATTACATCATGTTTTACTATACATTTGCACATTGCCTAGCACAGTCTTGGAGACTCTACAGTAGTAATACAAAGCTTTGGTTTGTCCAATTGTTGGGCAGAATATTCAGTAGAGCTTACAACAATTCAAATGAAATATTTTTCAAACAAAAAATGCTTGTTTGTCAAAAATGAAAGGTTTTGCGGAAACCCATTCTTGATAATATTTCATTTAAAAAAAAATATCAAAGGTCAGTGTTCCATTTGGTCCTTTTCAGAATGGAATGTTTAGATTTTTCCATTTTGAAATTACTTTTTTTTTTCAATTTATATTACTTAATATCAACATTAAAATGACTAAAGGAGAACCAAACATTTCAAAAAAATTTGGGATAATTTCTTTTCATAGGAAATTATTTTTGTTCTATTTCAGGAATGAAAAAAAATCGGAATTGTGTTTCCCATTAAATGGAAAATCCAGCTCCTGCCCAGCTTTAATTTTCAGTGTGAAATGAAAATATTTACTTTAATTAGTGCAACAATCACTTCTAATTTTGTTTTACGAAATATTTAATATCAAGCTTTGACAAATTTTATGAAATATTCAGTTGATATACAGTATTTTCTGGAATATTCTTGTTGAGAATAGGGGCATAGCTATGGAGGGGTGGGGTGTCTCATGCTCCAAGCATTTGTTTGTTGACACGTCAATGACTGTGGTGTCATGTAGACAAAAACTCCAAATTACAGAGGTTATTAGAACTGTACATGTTAGAATTTTGTATAGATCTAGATGTGTGGTATTTCACATAATTGGGACCCTTTTCTTATTTGTCCCCTACTTAACTCCACTTAGTAGGCCCCTGTCAACACACAGATTGACCCCAATCTCTCTCTCTCTCTCTCTCTCTCTCTCACACACACACACACACACACACACACACACACATCAAAAGAGAAAAACAAACTTTGTGCTATCAAGTGTCCTACAAAGGAGCCAGCAGAGAGAAGGAAATATACAATTCAGAATTTCATATCAATAAATTTTCCTTTTGACTTATTAACTTCCTGTCTCCTTGGTCTCCTTATTTAACCTACAATTCTGGATTAGCTTTTCCACTCCATTGCTGAACTCCCTCTCTGGTTATCATCTTCTTTCTTTCAGTGTTGCTTACCTGGCCCCTCTTTCTTGTCCTGTTTCCCACTTCTTCTGTGTCTTAGTCATTTCGCACCTTGATCACTGCTGCCTCCCCCTTACTGACTTGCAGAAGTATGATCTCATTCTTCTCAAGACAATTCAGAATGTTGCTACTCATGACATCATCTTGATTCTCTAGCCTAAGTCATTCACTCATATCTTTGCATCCCTCTAGCATGTCCTCTTCCACTACAAACCCAAGCTACTTGTCTTTCAATGTAATATGGCTTAGCATCACCCTGTGTATAAACATGTTATTGAGCTATCAACCCCCACCTTCACTCTGCCAATGATATCTTTGATCATCCATTAGTACAATTTTTCCTCAAGCACCTTCAAAGCTTTTTTTTCCAAGGCTGCCTCTCACATTCAGGAGGAGCTCCCCATAAAGTCTGTAAAGTTTATCCTCCTTCGGATCCCTTCTTAAAACTTCTCTTTGTTTCGATGCCTATGCCACCCTGGAAAATGGCTAGACCGTGAACCATGCTGCAACTGCTGCTTATTTTACTAAACATGATCACTTAACTCCTCCCCCTGCCTCCCATCCCATTGTTTGCTGCATCCACCTGTTGTCTCTCATCATATGCTAAGATGGTTAGGTTTTTGGTGGAGGGACTATCTTTTTTATTTTAATTGGGTATGTACAGGGCTTACAAAAATGGAGGCTTCATCCCTAGTTGGGGCTGTGGCATTATGCCCCCATATTCTTCATAAATATAATGTTATGAAATGATGATGGCATAACTAAGATGTATTTCATGAAAGGTGAGTCACATGAGATATTGGAAAGGTTATAATTTACTGAATATGATTATTCTTTTTGTATGCATGTATCATTTTGGTATCTGGAGTCAGGAATATTGTCTATGCATCCCTTACAAAATGTATTTACACCTGGGGAATGCCCAATAGGCAGAATGCAATCAGTCTAGATATCTCACTGGAAAGAGTCATTAGGGAGAGCAATAGGTCTTAGAAGATGCTAATCACTCACTGAGAAGTCTTCCTGGGGATGCAATTAACAACCTCTTAGTTATGGCTGCAGGGTCATTTGACCAAGTCACCTGGTACTGGACTCCATAATAATATTAGTATTTCTCCACTGACTGGGTGTGGGTATCAAACTGGGAAACAAAGAATTCCCACTATATGAAAAAAAACTATTTAAGGCAGGGGAGTGACATCATCATGGTTTGTTCTTCACTAACTCCCTGCCCAAGAAAGAAGGCTGCTGGAAACAAAGAGACTGAGCTGGAGGGGAAGGGCTGAGCCTCGTGAGAGAGCGTGTCTGGCCTGTAAAAGGGATATCTGGAGTTTTAAGCTGCAAGCAAGGACAATTTGCCTTCAAGAGTCTCTGAAATCTTCCCAGAACAACATTTAGGGTGAGAATGTGTTGCTTATAACCAGTATCTATAGTATATTAAGCTTAGATTGTGTGTTGGTTTTATTTGCTAGGTGATCTGCTTTGAATTGTTTGCTATCCCTTATAATCACTTAAAATCTACCTTTTGTAGTTAATAAACTTGCTTTTATTTTGTCTGAAACCAGTGTGTGTGGAAGTTCTAACTTGGAGCAGAAAGCTGTGTATACTCCCCTTCACACTGAGGGCCTGAATTTCATGATCTTATGCTGTATAGTAATCCCTCACCATTGGGTGGGAGTTGGGGGTTGTGAGAAGCAACTTCTATATCAGACAGACAAAAGCACAGAGTTAGTGCTTGAGAAAATGAAACTGCCTGCCTAACCTTTATGCTTCAGACCCAGATTATCAGGGTGGGCTGGGCCAGAGAAGGCAAGAAGTTACTGGGTAGAGGTGAACACAAAACATCTTTGCAATCCAGGGAACATGTGATATTTAAAAACAAACAAACAAAAAAAACTTTCCTGTCACAAATAAGGCTGAAAAATGAATTTCAATTTTTTGTGAACTGACAATCAAAAAAAAAAAAGTTTGGTTCAGGTGAACTGAAATGTTTTGTTTCCACATTGATCTTTTTTGTTTATTGTTGTTGTTGACTATAATTAGCTTATATTTCTGAACCAAAGCAGTTTTCAACTGAAAAAATAGATTTTTTTTCCACTTTGAGAGTTAAAATGTCCCATTTAGAAAACTTCAATGTTTTTCCGATTTGTTTTCTAAACAAGAAATTTGTTGAAACCAACTCTTCCCTGAAAACACCTTTGTGTTTGACAAATTAGTATTTTCAAATGAAAAGATTTAACTGAAAAATTCCTGACAAGCTCTGTTACTGCACTAGGAGCCTGACTGACATACCAAGGTAATCAGTCCTACTCCCAGAATACGATTACCCAGAAATGGGCAGCCAGAACAATGTTTTCAGGAGGTAAGGAACTCAGCTTCCAGCGAGAGCCCCTTAGTTCTTGTCTGAAAACTAGGAATGAGAAAACAAATCCCAGTCTAAGTGTTCAGAAAGAGGAGTCCAACAGATCTGAATCACCCAGTTGCAAAAGCAGTGCTCCTCACTCAATGTGACAAGTCACCAAAAGTCTCTAGTAATTTAGGCATCAGGTAGAAAAACAAGTCAGTTACTCCACACAAGCCATTACCAACTGCAAGCTGGAAACAACAAATAGAGAGAGAGAAGAACCAGCCTGCCTTTCTGTTGACAAAGAAAAAAGGAGAAAAAGCAACCCTCCCAGATTATCCAGAGGTGGGAGGGAAAAACGTGACCCCCAGTCTTTTCTACTAGGCATTCTTTACACCAGTAGTGAGGAGAAGGCCAATATCTGGTCAACCCAGGGATCTACTCACTCCACTGTAGAGGGTAACTTGTTAACCTCTCAGGGGGACATCACAACTGTGAGTACTGTGTATATACTTTAGGTGGCGAGGAAAAGGCTCTAGCATAGGCGGCAGGCAGGGGGACATATGGGGTCAAGTGCCCCTCTCCCCCGATTTATGCTTGGCCTGCCATGGGGGAGGGACTTTTCTTTCTTATCTTTAGTGAGGTGGAGAATAGAGTTTTATATTGGAATTGGGGAAGCATTGGTTTATTTCTTTCTGATTTCCTTGCTCCACAATGAAAGGCTTTGAAGAGTCACTGAAGGTGTAAATGAGCAGCTTGCTTCTGTCAGCTGTAAAATTCTTGATACAAAGCATGCTCACTCCTCTTTCCTTCCCATCTCCTCGGTTTAAGCTATACTCCTTATTGAGAGAGTGATCATGGGTGCCTGAAGGAAATACCTCATTTGTAAAGAAAATGGGATCTCTTCAGTGTGCAACATGAAGCAGTTAAACGTGGATCACCATACAGATTTTCAAATGACTCTTTACAGGTTCTTGACTGAAGTGAGGCAGATTTGAAATGTAGGTCCTACTCTTAATTCATGCTGCCCAAATTAGGATTCTACACAATTGCTTTGCCCGTCAGTCTGAGCCTGTTTTATTGCTGTTCAATGTGTCATACCATACTTCATCTGAGCAACAAATTAGGGAAGCAGATCTCCGAGAGAATGACTTCATATTCACTTTCAGAAAAAACAACTTCTGAACATTTTCTGGTTCAAGAGAAATGGTTTTGTCAGAAATAACACCACTTGCTAAACTAAATATGAATACAAAATATACTGTGCTGTATAGTTGATTGCTGGTGAGTCAAGTACATAACCATAAGTTCTGCAAACACTGTTACCTTATCCTTTTAAAATAAATGGCTTTCTACTGCAATGTAATTTGTTGTTTGACCTGCTATTCCACCCATCACCGGTGATATAAAACCACTGCCACAGGTCACTTTGAAGCACATGCATTGCTCTAAGTCCCTAGGCATCATGTAATTGAAATATCTTTTAAGAAGAAAATAATTAGGATAAAGATGGATACAAATATGCAACAGTTACAAAGTTATAAAAATATTTAATTGCAGTTATTCTATTTTACATTCTAATAGAATACTATTATTCTATATCTGAGCTCCAGGCTGATTTACTGTAATAGTGTTGTATTTTGTTTTGTTTTGGGGCTTTTTTTGTGTGTAAATGGAAAATGTTTGTGGTCTCCCCCCCAATTTTTAAAGATAATCTACCTCTTCTCTCCTAGATTATAAATATACTATTTTCTTGCAAAATAAAGATTTTCTATATTTTTAAAGTTATGTTCTAAAGTTTACTAGAAATTAATAAGAGTAGGGAAAAATTTATGCTCAACATGTTTGATAAAGACAGTTTGGTGCAAGAAAAGGAATGAAAAAATTGGGTGTTTGTGAGGAAAATTAATATTATAATAGTATAATAGAATAATACTACTACTAACTGGCTGACTAATGCTGAAAGAGAAAACTGCAAAAGAAGTGGCAAAAGATGAATTGTTAAAATTTAGAGCTGTATGGTGTCTGTTACCAGGATTGCTCTGTAAAATCTTATTTAAAAATAGAGCTTTCTAAGAAATTTTGCACAGAGCAGCAAGCCAGAATCCTAGTAGATAGAGAAAAAAACAAAAAACAAAAAACTTCGTCATGTTTTCTGGTTGTCTAAGAAGTTTACATTTCTTATACTAGAATATGAAGGGGTAGTGCCTCATCTTCATGGATGCACAAAGTAGAGAGAGATGCAAACAGTTTTCTGCCTCTGCACAAACACAACAGTAGTTCTGAGTGCAAGAACTACTCCCAAGTAGTGCTGAAAGTGACATGATTACAAAGATATAGGAGGACAAATGAAGGAGCAAACAGGACTTAGCCCTGTCTTCCTCCCTGCAGAGTCAGCAAAACATGTACAACCAAATGGTGAATGCACACTAGCTCATGTCCAAGGCTGATACACTGGGCACATTCCTTTGTGCTCCTAGAGCAGAGATGGGCAAACTACAGCCCACGGGCCACATCCGGCCCGCGGGTCCCTCCTTCCCAGCCCCTGAGCTCCTGGCCTGGTAAACTCGCCCATGGCCCCTCCCCTCCTGTTCCCCCTCCCCTGCAGCCTCTGCTCATCCCACTGGGAAGCAGAGTGGGGTGGAGAGGGAGTGGGGTCCAAGCCAAGCCTCCCTCCCGTAACTGGCCCTCCATAAAATTTCCAAAACCCGATGTGGCCCTCAGGCCAAAAAGTTTGCCATCTCCTGCCCTAGAGGTATTATACCTGCATTAGATACAATGACTAAGACAGTTAAAAGTGAATAGTGACTTATGGTGCCTAACTTGAAAGATACCTTAAAAGAACTTGATTTTCAGAAATGGAAGAGCACCCACATCTGAAAAAGGCCCCTTTAAGGTGTCACAAGTGGAGTATCCTGAAATGTGACACACACACAAAGACTACTCTATGTTGACAATCTTGGCCAATGTCTCCAGGTTTCCTTCTGGTGTGTCTTTACTAGAGTTCCTGCCATTTAAACAGAGAAGACTTCCTCTTTTTATGCTAAGAAACAAATTTAAAATCAGAAGACAAGATGTGTTTTTCTTGATTGAGAGTAAAGCATCCGACGTTCATTTATACAAAATCAAGTTAGTTTAAGCAAAAAAACAAAAAACAAAAACAAAAAAAACACCTCAGACTCTTGCTGTGAAATTGTATAAATAACATAGATATTCATAGCAGAGTCACTGGACTAGATTTTTTGTCCTGATTTGAGCTGCTTGCCTTAACAGTGCATTACCTGTGCAGATGAGGATTTCCCCAGATATGGAGAAATTCTCAGGTGGTATAGAGATGGCATTGCTGGTGATGGCAAGGACAGGAACATATTTCCTGATGCTATGCTGATCCTGAGCCGGTGCAGTGGTCCCTGTGGGACTGTTGCAGCTGGTGTAGTTTGTGGCAGCCTTTACAGTTCTCTAAATTATGACTGGAGCCATGCTGGCCTCCAAACTGTCTAGGATCAAGAGAATGGTAAGGCAAAGGAGCTGTGCCAAGTCAAAACTCAATGAAGCAGAGAATCCATGTCATTATATTGAAATGACAGATACTAGGTCAAATCCAAATTACCTGTTTTATACATACCTAATTTGGAATGGCCAGGTTCTCGGTTTGGCATTCCACATATACTCCAGACTCCAGTGGAATGTGTGAATGGATCCCAGATAAAAATGACCTGATGAACACTATTTTTTAATATGTAACGTTACAAACAAGAACATATCTTAGCCCACCATAAAGGCTACAGAGGGTCTCTTGATGGCAGAACTTGGGCAATTCCATGGAACAAGTGATGCAGGATTTGAGTGGACTGTAAATGGGGTGTACAAACCCTGCATGCAGCTCACGTCCACACAGGCTCCCTGGATGCTGACATACACTGGGACTATGGGGAATGGAAGAGATGGTTCTGGAAGACCTATTGCTACTCAGATTCTACTCCCCATTACAGAAAGGACATTAGAGCCACAGGAGATACTGTGGTCATAGAGCCACTCTATAGCCCTATGACCTGTGAAGGAAGAAGGATTCCCTCACACTGCCTATCTCCTTAGATACTTTCAGGGCTGGGCTGAGGCTTTGTTCCTTAGCATTTTTTAAAATTTAATTATATTACTTGGGCACATCCCACTTACAATGAAGAATGCACAGGTATCTCTTCCTAATCCAGTAAGGCAGATACTTTTATAATTGCAATAATTACAGATTAATTTCATTTTTCAATACACAGTATAAAATATTAACTGAGATGCTGTAATTGCAGATAGATTAAACAAAGTAGAAATTAATAAAAGATGACCAGGTGGCATATGCCTAGCAGAAAAGCAAGACACACTTAAGAAATTAAAGCCTGATTGAGTGGAATTTTCAGCAGTGTGCAGTGCTGGCCTAACTCTCCCCCTCTTTTAAGTCAATGGGAATTTAACCATTGCCTTCCATGGGAGCAGCGTTAGGCCAATGTCAAGTGCTTTTGAAAATCATACCTAATGGATCCAAGTGCAGCCCCTGTCATTAAATACAGAGAAAGAGTTTGATAGGACTGAGTGGAGCTACTTAATTTTCATGTTATATAATATTAAATATTGACCCCATATGTAAAGCTGATCATCTTTAAACAGTGGAAACTAGATAAGGTTGTCTCTTTTGCATTAGAACTCTAGTCATTACAATAGGAAAACAGAAGAGAACATCAAAAGACTAGGGAAGAAAAGAAGCACAGACTGATGCTTTATACTTATGATATACTGTTACTGGGGCCCTACTAAATTCACAATCTATTTCTGTCAATTTCATGGTCAGGATTTTAAAAATCATGAATTTCATTATTGCAGCAATTTAAATTTGAAATTTTACTGGGTTGAAATTGTAGGGTCCTGAAAGAAAGAGGAGTTATGGGATTGTCACAAGGTTATTGTGTGTGGGGGGGGTGGAGAGGGAGGGTACTGCTACTGTTACTTCTGCGCTCCTCCTAGTGGCAACACTGCATTCAGAGCTAAGCAGCGGGAGAGCAGCAGCTGCTGGCTGGGAGCCCAGCCCTTAAGGAAGAGCTGCTGCCAGCAGCAGCGCAGAAGTAAAGATGTCATGGTATGGTATTGCCACCCTTACTTCAGGGCTGCTGCTGCCAGGGGCACTGCCTTCAGAGCTGGGCGCCTGGCCAAGTCACTCTCTGGCTGCCCAGCTCTGAAGTCAGTGCAGAAATAAGGGTGGCAATACTATTACCCCCCTAACTGACAGTTGAAACCAGGGAGGGAGCTCTTGGTAAATCTTCCATCACAGGTGAATTACTGACTAGGGCCAAATTCCTCCCCCCTCCCGCCCACTCATGCTGAATAATGTTTTATTCCATTAATAATAATTACAAAGCTATTTCTCAGAGAGTACCTGATTCAAAGACCATTGAAGTCAATCAAAAGAGAATTCCTATTGACTTCAATGGTCTTTGGATCAGGCCTAAAATAATTTACTCGTGATCTGGGCAAGGGAGACAGATATGAGTTCTGAGTGTCGACGCTAGGTAAGTGAATATGATCTTTCACAAAATTAAAGTGTCACCTTTTGGCTTCTTGAAATTATATTCTAAGACTAAGAAATAGTAGGCAGAAATTATGCATTGTTTAGATTGCATAAGAAACAGGTATTTCTTCTAGAAATTACTGAATACAGCATATATACTTTCCTCATCATATATCACCTTTCCCTTACTGCAGTACAAATGCAATTGTAACAATTCATTCAAAATTAAAAATGTCTCAAAATATCCCCAGGTAGTTGATCTAGTTCATAATCATTAGAGCTTTATGATCATCATGCAGAGGCTTTAATTCTGTTAACATCCATATCAATGTTACCAGTTGCAAAATTCTGCCTGAATAGAATATATTTGTTCTGATGCATTATATATTTCATCCAATACATATTCCATCCAATAATATATTATATGAAATTCCATTCTATTCAGTCATGAAATATTTTTCAATTACTTGCTAGTAGAAATTAGTAAGATTTCAGTCATATATGGCAGGTCTTTTCTTTTTATTATTTTTTTCTTTTTTTAACAAAACATCTGTCATAAACGGATAGTTAAGAGTTAATGGAACAGAAGTACTTCATATCTCTTTTGCCTGTAAAGGGTTAACAAGATCAGTGAGCCAGGCTGTCACCTGACCAGAGGACCAATCAGAGGACAGGATACTTTCAAATCTTGAGGGAGGGAAGTTTTGTGGGTGCTGTTAGTGTTTGGTGGTTGTTCACTTTGGGGGCTCAGAGGGATCAGATGTGCAACCAGGTTTCTCTCCAATCTCTCCGATACAGGCTCTTATAAGTTCAGAATAGTGAGTACTAAGTAGATAAAGTGAGCTAGGCTTATGGTTGTTTTCTTTATTTGCAAATGTGTATTTGGTTGGAAGGAGTTCAAATGTGTATTTGGCTGAAAGGAGTTCAAATTGGTATTATGCTGAAAAGATTTTAATTTGTACTCGTATACTTAGGCTGGGAGGGTATTCTCAGTGTCTATAGCTGAAAGACCCTGTACCTATTCCATTTTTTAAATTTAAAAAGATAATTTTTACTGTTTTTCTCTCTTTAATTAAAAGCTTCTTGTTTAAGAACCTGATTGTTTTTTTATTCTGGTGAGACCCCAGGGGACGGGGTTTGGATTCACCAGGGAATTGGTGGGGAGAAAGGAGGGAAAGGGGGAGAAAGAGGGAGGGTAATTTCTCTCTGTGTTAGGATTACTTTCTCTCTCAGGGAGAATCTGGGAGGGGAAGAGAGAAGGAAGGGGGAAGGTGCATTTTCCTCTCTGTTTTAAGATTCAAGGAGTTTGAATCACAGTGATCTTCTAGGGTAACCCAGGGAGGGGAAGCCTGGGAGAGGCAACGGTGGGGGAAAGGGTTTACTTTCCTTGTGTTAAGATCCAGAGGGTCTGGGTCTGGGGGTCCCCGGGCAAGGTTTTGGGGGGACCAGAGTGTACCAGGCACTGGAATTCCTGGTTGGTGGCAGCGCTAGAAGTACTAAGCTGGTAATTGAGCTTAGAGGAATTCATGCTGGTACCCCATCTTTTGGACGCTAAGGTTCAGAGTGGGGAATTATACCATGACAACATCCTTTAAGTTTAAGCATTAGTCTATTTGGCATTAGCTGCTGTCCAGAATGTGGATTCTGCATTACCTTTAAGTGCAAGAAAAAATGTCATTGCCCTCCCTGTATTGTATATCTTTTCCAATGGCAAAGCAGATCTTTTCCTATGCACTGAGTTCACATTTTGGCAACAGGAACTGCATACAACATTTAGTTGTGTGTTTTATTAAATTTACTAAACTAATCTGTTTAGTACAAGCAAGAAAACATTGATCCACTTTAAGTAATATTATTCAAGCGAGAAAGACCTCAATTTGGTCTAGCTTAAATGAAGATAATAATGGGTCTCCTTGCTGTTTTTATAACCATACAAATTCTCAGTCACAATCTGCTCCCATTGTCATTCTGAAATCACATAAAAAGAATAATCACATGAATATATAATCACATATCACCAATTCAGTGATATATACTACAGGGAACTTTGCCTAGTATGAGATCATAATGCTCACTAGAACATTGAGCGGGTATGAAATATCACATGTACAATTTTAATTTAAACCAGGGTAGGCACAGAGGTACATCAGCGTAATAATCCTTGAAAAAGAGACATCAGATTCAGATAAGTTATTAAAATGTTTATGACTCTGGCGATATCCATAACCTCCTTGACTCTACAGCCTCAGTAGAGAACTGGGGAGAAGGTAGTGGAATCAACCTTTGGAAGACTTGTCTGCTACAGAAAGCAGGTGGAGTCTACCAGCTGCAAGCAGGTTTACTTTTTTCAGTGTTATTCACCAGGATTGTTGCACTAATTACGTGGGATGTAGGTTAAAGTGAAATGCAGTTTTCTTGACAATGGCGCTTTCGCTAAAAAAGAAACAATTGTACATTCTCATTCAACACAGTGCCATTTAGGAATGTGCTGTACTACATGCCAATTTTAAGGCAACTGTATGGTTACATGACTGGGATTGGGAGAGTTACAAGCATTGTGATGAGAGTAGTGCAGCTGGCAGGAGTGACTGATTCTCCTTCAACCTAAGGGATAGGTATAACAAAGGGTGCTGGCAGCTAGTCACCCATACAAACTGGGTTTCAGATTACATTCTCAGGAGTAACAAAATAGGTCACCTTGGAAATGCAATGGTAGGCAGATACTGCACTCTCCAGCTGGCTGCCAGAAAATCTCACAGCAAGCCAAAGTACCTTACAGTATCAGAACAACAATCAAGCACAATAACTGTATAATAGTAAAAAGGCAGCGCAAGAGATGTACATAGTGCATTGACCAAAAGCTCATGACTCATTCCATATCACAATATTAGAGGTACCACACAACAAAAATTACATGTTCTCCCATTATTACTGAAATCCCTGAAACATGGCTTGATGCTCTTGCCTCCTGTAATATACATCCTGCAGTATGTACACATGAAAACTGAGAACATGGTACTCAGCAGCAACTAGAGTACTCACCCCTAAAGGAAGTGGATATGCCAGTGGATACCTCAGTCATTATACAGGCAGCTGAACTGGCTGCTCTGAAATCAGAATCCTGCTGGGAGAGGACACATTTATGCTAGTCATGACACCAGCAGATATTCTGTATAGCAGCTTAGCAGATGCAGAAGAATCCATATACTTTAATAGCAGGACCTGAGTACATGATTTCTTGACTTGTATGATAGCCATATATATATAGCGAAAGAGAGAGAGTCATGCAATGTACAGAAGGGAGAATCTGACAGTAACAAGCTCCTAGTTCATTTTGTTTCTAGGATATCTAATACTGATGATTGTTACCGTAACAGGGTAGTTGATGCTGTAGTAAGCATAATAGTGTACTCTGAAAAATAAGTGGACACAACTGTTTTAATATTCCAGATGTGGTAGTGATTGCTGCCTGCCTCTCCCTCTTTCGCCCTCCCCCCTCCTCTCTTTCACCCACCACTCTACCAACAGTTCTCTGAAAACATGGCTATGTATAGAACCTGTGCCAGCTGGACAAAATATATGTAACAGTATATGCGATGTGTACATTATGCTGATATTGCTCAAATGTTATTCAGAGTTGCTGGTCTTCACAAAATATAGAATTAAATATATTCAATTGTCCACAGGTTCACTACCAGATCTGCACATGGCAGTCACATGTCAACAGTCGATCCAGTGTCAGCTTGTCAACAATAAAAGACTGCACTCTCATAGCAGTTAATGGGCCTTGGGAAAAAGCCTTCTCTATCAAGTGGAACAATGGGTTCCAAAGCATAGAGTGAAGAGTAAGTTGTGTCAGGTTGAGTCTCCTGACACCATAACAGTAATGAGATCTGTATATCAGTGAGCTGCTTGGCACTGCAACCTAAATTATACTGAGTGGCCAGGGCTGTCATTTACTTTGACTGACTATGGTAATTTTTTTCCCGTTCTGGACATATCCTGAATCATGGTGGATTGGATGCAGGAATGCTGGAGTTGCTTCCAGAAAGCCAAATGGCAGACAGGGTTGGATCTCGTACTTTTTATGCAAGATACTACCATAGCAGTTATGTTGTGTGAAGGATATTAAATTTGGTGGTGAGTTTCATTTGGATGGTCTCAGTGATTGTTCCCTTGAAGACCTGATGTGACAGCTATGGTCAAGATCAATCTCTAGCCATCTGTGTACCAGATTAATTTTCATCTAGCTCTTGGCCAGGATAAACTAATATGTCAACACATCAGCCTTCTCAGAACTACACAGCATTTGATGCCTGTAACTTTAGAGGGTTTGTTGCTCGAACCCTTAAGTGGGGAGAAATTGAGGCTCAATAGTGTGCAGCAATGCAAAGGTATATCATGGGAGGTTAAAATGCAAGACGTTGGTGATGATCACAAAAGGAGATAATCAGGAGTGCAGAGTAGCTATGAGTTGTAGGCTGGATGTCTAGCCAATGTTGCATGAAAACGGCTTTTCTACTTGCTTTCCAGAGACATATTAACATCATTCCTTCTTACTACACTGCTGAAGGGCCTGTTTATTTGTCCTGCAAGCATCACGTTATGCTTCAGTTGTAATATGTAATGTTTTGGTTAAAATAGCACCTAATGGCTTGTTTTTATGCAAGAGTAGTTTGACAACAAATTACATTCTGAAAACTTTTCTGAACCTGTGTTTTAAAGATCAGATTTCCTGTTGTCTCTCTGGTGCACTTTACCCTTACCAATATACATGTCCCTTTCCGGCTATTTTTAAACACAAACACTTTGATACCTTTTGTATTTCTCTGGAGAAATAGCAACATATTTCTTTCAAGTAACCAACTACATTCAGTTGTGTTTCTTATGGGTCACCAGAACATGTATGGCTTGGGATCTACCAACAACAGTTAATAAGTGAGCAATTGCAGTCAGTGGTCCTCTCTTAAACATTCCTTTTGTGCAAGGAAAAATAAACCCTAGATCTCAGTCTTGGAGTACAGACGTTTTTGTTGTATGAAGCTATGCACAATGGAATAGTTGAATGGTTTTGTTCATCCAGTTTACTCAGTGGTGTGATAGAGGGGGCTTCCAATAACAATGTGTTTAATTTTGGAACACCGCCTATTAAAAGGAATGTTGGAATGATTTCCCTGTCTTTAATTTCACTCCCTTCTCTAGATATTGCTGAGTCATCCCTCTCTGAGCTGACTGGTTCCTGAAGCTCAAAAATACTTTTGAAGAGCATCCCCATCCCTACTTTCAAATGGACCAAATAGTGCCATACAGTAGGTATAATAATAAAGAAAATAATAATAATAATTAATAATTATTAAAACAAACTCCAAAGTAAGAATCTGCTAGAGATTTCTTATTTTCATTTCCACTACCCACTTCAAAGGCCCAAGAAGAATACACTACTATACCATCAATACAGTCAGTATATTTTTTAGGAGCAAACATCTTCATCCAAGTACAGATTAGTACATTTTTTTTTGCCAAGTGTGTTGTCTCATTTCTATGTCAAAGTTATGAGAAAGCATTTTGCTTGTCTACTCAATTATTTCTCTAAACCAGCGGTTCTCTAACTTTATTGCACTCTGACCCCCTTTTGACAACAAAAATTACTACACAACTCCAAGAGAGGGGGCCGAAGCCTGAATCCACCAGAGTCCCACTGCCACGAGTGGTGGGGCCAAAGCTTGAGCCTCACTTCCCCAGGTGGGGAAGGGGTCAAAGCCCAAGCCGGAGGGTTTCAGCCCCAGCCAGGGTGCCTGTAACCTGAGCCCCACCGCCCAGAGCTATGGGGCCTAGGATTTGGTCCCAAACCCCAGCAAGTCTAAGCCGGACCTGAAGACCCCATTAAAATGGGGTAGTGACCTAATTTTGGGTCCAAACCCACAGTTTGAGAACCGCTTCTCTAAACCTTTCCTTTCTGTGAGCCCATGCACAGCTCATGTACAGGGGAATAAGTTCCTGGGAGCTCCTCCTGAAACCACTTTGTTGCATCTGATGAAAGTACTTGAACCTACTTGTCTGGATATCTGCATTCTCTGAAAGCTTCAGATGTAAATTTTAATATAAAAACTACCCTGGATTCAAGTTGGTACCTATGAGTCTATAAAGGTATAGTTCCTAGCTACCCATAAAACAAACTTATGAACAATTCTATACAAGAGCTAACATTCTAAATCTAAAATACTTAAGTAGAAAAAACAAAAACTTCCATTTCCTTTTGCTGGAAATATTAATCTCCTTGGCCAAATTGTTTCCATTATCATTGCTTTTGGGAGAGTCATAATGCAAAGGAGACGGTTATTTTATGATCTGTTCAGGGTGGGTATTCTGTGTGTAAGGCCGTGGGAGAAATCACAAAGAAGCTGTGGGAAAAGATACCAGGTGTTTAGTGGAGGTTGGCAGCATTGGTGGTGGGACTCAAAAAGACAGAAGAGCAAAAAAAGGCAGGGAAAGGCAGAATTGTGAAGGGCCTGAAAAGTGAGCACAAAAATCTTGAATGTAGACGAGGCGGGGGAGCCAGTGCAAGAATTCAGAGTAGGTGACTTCGTCAGATAGATGGACAAAGAAGGTGATCCTCAGGGCTGTGTTTTGTTTGGCTCTTTGTGGAAGATATATAAGTTCAGAAAGAGCAGAGTAGGAGGTCGCTTTATTCTAGACAGGAGTTTAGGGTTTGTGACTTGAATGAGAGGTTATAAAAATCATTTTGATCTAGGAAATGTTTGGAAAGAAGTTACAAGATTTTGGTATTTTTAACTTCCTCATTACTGATTTAACACTTCAATTGTAAAAAAAAAATTGCAGTAGAGTCTTATTCATCAAAGAGAACTATGTAACTCAAACCCTTCTCAGAAAAAACATTGGTAGTATCTGCTGGGGACATTATATGTCACTAACAGGGTCAGTGCACAAACCTCTTGCAAGTGCACTCGGGCCTGTTCATTACTCCAAGCCCTTGCCTTCACTGATGTCTTACCCTTAGCTCAGGGATCTTCTAATCTCAGGCCCAGAAGCAGCCAGGAGCTCTCCCTTGCTCCCCTGGTCCCTACTTGCACTGGGCTGCAGTTCCCAGCCAGCCACACCATCCATGCTCCTTGAGCTTTAGCAAGAAACTGCCCTGTCTCTGTACCTCCTTTTTTTAGGGCCCTCTTGGAGGCCTCTGGGCCTAGTCCACCCCATCACAGTGACATCCTAGATCAGGGATAGGAAACCTTTGGCCCACGGCCCACCAGGGTAAGCCCTCAGGTGGGCTGGGCTGGTTTGTTTACCTGCCGCATCTGCAGGTTCAGTCAATCGCAGCTCCCACTGGCTGTGGTTCGCCACTTCAGGCCAATGGGAGCTGCTGGAAGTGGCAGCCAGTACACTCTCATTGGCCTGAAGCAGCGATCCCTGGCCAGTGGGAGCTGCGATCAGCTGGACCTGTGGATGGGGTAGGTAAACACATTGGCCTGGCCCGCCAGGGACTTTCCCTACACAAGCGATGACCCCTTTTTGAAAAACCCTGATCTACATGGACCAATTAATGGGAACACATTAGTATGAGTTAGAAATCACATTACTTCACATTACTGCTCTGTGCAAACAAGGGCTAAGATACAAGTAACCACTTCCAGTGTGTATTGGATAAACATTTTCTTTTAAAAATTGGCAGTGTTTCATTATGTTACATCTATTAAAACTAAACATCAGAAGGCCTGCCTATATATTTTCCTAGGATTGGATTAGAACCATTTTTAAATGTTTGTATTTGTACATATAGTGTATGTGCTCAGAATGCTGGACAGGCACTTTTATATACATTTAAATAAGTACTTATTCTGAAGGTTGCAGTGCTCTGAACCATGCTACTACTAATCATCCTGTGTGTCATCAGTACACAATGAAGGAGTCTCTCTGCGTTGTTATCATTTACAGCTATTTAAGAATACATCAGCTGAGGATTCAACAGACATTTTATTTTTGATTGGTTTAGCTGCCAGGGCTATGTACTTGTGTTAGACACATATATTGTTTGACACGGTTTGAAAGATACTGGTGAATGTGGAACTGCACAGACCATCGTTACTGCAGGATAATGTACCCTGCTTTCCTCAAGCCAATATTGTCATATGGTGTCTATTGTCACCAGTTATTAGTAGTGAGCACCCGCTGAAGCTCATTGCAGTGTGGATATGTACAGGCTGTGCCCTCTGTCACATGCCTTTGTAAATTGCTGACATTTGAGGGTGGAACTCAGCGCTGGGGCACTATATGCTGATTTTCTTTATAACAAGTATTTTTGTACATACTCCTTAGGGGAGCAGAGGGCTATCCACAAGCCCTACAGATCCACAGTAATTGTTAATCCTATTCAAGTGCCATCACAGTCCACTTCATCTGCTCAGCAAAACTCTAGGCATACACAGGCAAAAACTATATCATGCCAGCAGCTCTCCTTTAAATCACCTTTTTTTTCTCTGCATGGAAATGAGCACTTGAAAACACACAGGAAAACTCGAGTTGATCCACAGTCTTGTACTGAATATGGAACTCACTTTATTCTGTGCAGTACAATCAAGTGTCACTGGAAGGAATAGTAGTACAAATCTGGAGTGTTTGGGCAATATGCAGCCACTACTCCTGAGTATTTCAAAAGCAAATGTAGCTCACTGGCTAACTCAGTTTTCTCTAATACTAGCCCAGATTTCTCAAGCAATTCTTTAAAGAATGTTTTCACTCCAAAGACACAGGTGTGCCTTCAAAGTTGAATAATAATGATGCATAAATTGCATGCTTTGAAGCTTTGTTAAAAAACACTTTGTAGCCTAGGGCTAATCTGGATACAAGCACTACAGTGAAAGGCAGAGATGAGCAGACAAAATTTAAAAAAAACAGCTTTAAAGCTGTACCACTCATTCCTATGCACCACTGCACCTAATTCACATTTCTTAAAGAGTCGGTAACCTCTGTCAGTCTCCAAGAAAAATGCTGCTTCCCTAGGAGCTGATTCAGAACACAAAAATTAGCTAGAACAGCCCTGTACTACTCAAAGTTTTGAATATAAAATGTAAAGATGGGCTTGTATCAAATCTCTGTTCTGACGAGCTCCAAACTGCGAGAGCGCTGGAAGTCCAGATATAAAGTTTGCATGTGCTCCCACTTTACAATGGGCTGAACCAAAACATCTGACCTGATTTGAAGTGTTAGAAATACAGATTACATATTCATTTCCAAAGCCCTAATTTCCTAGCCATCTGATTCCTATATACAGCAGCATATTCTGTGACTGGAGCACATCTCTGATACAGAATATCATCTGAACTTAAAAATGCCTATAAAATCAAGGGAATGAGAGATCCTCTTTAAAATAGTTATTCATAAAATGAAGATTTGTATTTTACATGTTCCCACTGCTAAAGTGTGTGTGTAGGGGGGAGAGAGGATAGATAGAGTCTGTCTCTAGATGAGTGATACCATTAAGGCTCCCTTTGTAAGGCTACTGTGAGATAACTATCAATCAGACCTCTGGCTCATTTAGTGCAGCATACTCTTTCTGGCAATAGCTATTATTGTTTGTATTACAGTAACACCAAGAAACCACAATCAATGACCAGCCTGCATTGTGCTAGGCACTGTTCCAGCATGTATCAGCCCCTGACAGAAAGAGCTCATATGTTAATACAGTAGTGCCTAGAGGCTTGAACTGAGATCATTATGCTAGGCACGATACAAAACAAATGAGAGATGCTCCATGCATTAAGAAAATGGGAAAACAGAGGCAGAGGGAGGTTAAGCAAGCTGCCCAAGGTCATACAGAAGATTAGTAGCTACACTAGGAGTAGAATCCAAGTCTCCTGACTCCCAGTTCCGTTCTCTGTACATGAGGTCATTGAGCCTCCCTGTATCTGATGCTTTATTTAAAAATATAAAAAACAACAACAACTACTCCTCATAATGGATAATTATGTGCTAACATGCTGGTAGTGGCAAGCTTATGCTTTGAAGTATATGATTCTCATCTTTTCCTAACTGCAGACATTTTTGTAAATTTAGAAGGATGAAAAAAGGACTAGCAATGTAGAAATCAAGAATTTATGTATTCCTTAAAATATTTTTCACTTCATAGTGGAGGGCATAGACATTTTTGTTTAAAAAAAAAAAGTGAACCCTGTAACCCTGATCTAAAGCCCATTAAAGTGTATGGGAGCCTTGTCATTGACTTCATTGAATGCTGGACTAGTCTCCCTGAAGCTAAAGTAGCTACCAATTCACTTATGAATTTATATTGAACTTTTTTCTCTGCTATCATTCAGTGGGATGTATGATTACAATCCTGGAATGCAGTGGGTGAGGTAATACATTTTACTGGACCAATTTCTGTTGGTGAAAGAGACATGCTTTCAGACTTACACAGGACTCTTCTTTAGGTGATGTGACGTTCAAAAGCTTGTCTCTTTCACCAACAGAAGTTGGTCCAATAAAAAAATATTACCTCACCCACCTTATCTCTCCAATTCTTGAGACATTTTAAAAATATCGTTTCAGTTAAGATAGTCATTGAACTACAATCTATTCTAAATGACTAAGCACAATACTTTTGGGTGAGTTCATTATGTTCCACTTTCTATTATCTCCATATTATGTCACGCACATTTACAGTTATCACAGATGGAGAATAGAGTTGCATGTGCATATGTGTTTTTAGGAAGAGGTTATTTAGGTAGTCTTGCATCCTTAAATCCATGCTGCTGTTATCCATATTTCATTTCACCATTGTCTTTTATATATAGCATATTTAAAAATACGAACTCACTAGAAAATTAATCTTATGACAGAGAACTGTTTTCCTTGGAGAAAAGTAATTATGTGTTCACATTTTACTGTTTTGGTTTATATGAAGAGAGATTGTTGTCTTTATAGGAAAATTGTGGAAAACAACAATGCTGTGTTCTAACGGCACTAAAATCTGAATTAGTCATTTTGAAGTAATCTTAATGACTAGTTCACAAAGTAGTATGGATAGCACTCTGACAAGATGTTGGCTGTCTTCTCTCGCCACAGCTGGGAAGTAGATTACTAGCTATTGTAGAGAATATAAACAAAATACTTTTGAGCTCGTCCAGCCCATCCTGCTACCAGTACAGATTCATTACAATTACATTCCTACGTGACTCCCAGCTCCCAGATTCTTCTCTATGCTTGTAATCTACTAGGCACAGCAGATGGGGGTGCATTTAAAGAACCTTTTGTGGCTTCCTCATCTTCAGGCTTGTGTTAACTCAGCCTTGGGGCTAGTTTAAGCTCCAGAAATTCACAATGGCCCCCAACGGACACTCCTGCCATGCTCCTGTATAAGTACATGCTCAATAAAGAATCATAGCCATCAGTAGACACGAACATAGGCAATATTTTCATACTCAATGATCAAATTCAGGGTTGACATAAACTATATAACTTACATATTGGTGAGTAGCTTAAATGAGGAGCAGTGAATGGGTGAGGTATTAGCTGAAATAAAAGTAACTGTGGATGGTGAAGATAAAGCAGCTCGCACTATTACAACCCCTCCATTCCACATCACTGTCATATACGTTTACACCCACTTACATTCCCTATTCCTATTCCTGCTGAAACTTGGGAAAAAGTGACTGTATGTATAATAAGAAAATCAAGATGGGAGAGAGCACAGGTGTTATTCTGAGAAAAGGAACAGGATCTACATGTTCGTATAACATTTTTTTGATTCAGGTGAGAAGCAGGCTCATGTTTCTGAATGAGTAAACAAATGATATATACTCTCTGAAGATTCAAAGGGGATTGGAAAAGTCAAATTGAAGCTACAACACAAAGTGACCACATCTCTCTGCTTTTCTAGCCACATTGTACTTTCAGTGCTTTCCTAGGTACTCTTCTCCAAAGAGCTAATATATATTATTGACTGAAAGAGAGAAACATAGCATCTTCAGGAAACAGTAAAGGAGTTTTATGACCTTGCTCAATTTTCCCTCTGCCCTGGATCACACTGATTGCACATACATTCCTACAAGACCATTTTCTGAATATCAAACCAGATACATAAATAGAAATTAATTCCATTCCTCAAAAAGAACAGGAGTACTTTGGCACCTTAGAGACTAACAAATTTATTTGAGCATAAGCTTTCATGGGCTACAGCCCACTTCATCGGATGCATAGACTGGAACATACAGCAAGAAGAAATTTATAGATACAGTGAAGATGAAAAGGTGGAAGTAGTCATACCAAATGTAAGAGGCCAATCAATTCAGATGAGCTATCATCAGCTGGAGAAAAAAAAGCTTTTGAAGTGATAGTCGAGATGACCCATAGAAGGTGTGAGGATACTTAACATGGGGAAATAGATTCAATTAGTGTAATGAGCCAACTATTCCCAATCTCTGTTTAAACCTAAATTAATTGTATCTAATTTGCATATTAATTCAAGTTCAGCAATCTCTCTTTGGAGTCTGTTTTTGAAGGTTTTTTGTTGTAAAATTTCCACCTTCAAAGTGAGTGGTTAGAGAGGTTGAAGTGTTCTCCCACTGGTTTTTGAATGTTATGATTCTTGATGTCAGGTTTGTGTCCAGTTACTCTTTTGCGTAGACATTGTCCAGTTTGGCCAGTGTACATGGCAGAGTGTCATTGTTGGCACATGATGGCATATATCACATTGATAGATGTACAGGTGAACGAGCCCCTGATGGCGTGGCTGATGTGATTAGGTCCTATGATGGTGTCACTTGAATAGATATGTGGACAGAGTTGGCATCGGGCTTTGTTGCAAGGATAGGTTCCTGTGTTAGTGTTTATGTTTTATGGTGTGCAGTTGCGGGTGAGTATTTGTTTCAGGTTAGGGGGCTGTCTGAAAGCAAAGACTGGCCTGTCTCCCAAGATCTGTGAGAGTGAGGGATCATCTTTCAGGATAGGTTGCAGATCTTTGATGATGTGCTGGAGAAGTTTTAGTTGGGGGCTGAAGGTGACGGCTAGTGGCGTTCTGTTATTTTCTTTGTTGATCCTGTCCTGTAGTAGGTGACTTCTGGGTACTCTCTGGGTATGTCAATCTGTTTTTTTTTCACTTCAGCAGGTGGCTATTGTAGTTTTAAGAATGCTTGATAGAGATCTTGTAGATGTTTGTCTCTGTCTGAGGGATCGGAGCAAATGCGGTTGTATCTGAGAGCTGGGCTGTAGACAATGGATCGTGTGGTGTGTTCTGTGGATGGAAGCTGTAGGCAAGTATAGCAATCAGTAGGTTTCCGATATAGGGTGGTGTTTATGTGACCATCACTAATTAGCACAGTAGTGTCTAGGAAATGGACCGCTTGTGTGGATTGGTCTAGGCTGAGGTTGATGGTGGTATGGAAATGTTAAAATCTGGTGGAATTCTTTGAGGGCTTCTTTTCCATGAGTCCAGATGATGAAGATGTCAGCAATGTATCACATATAGAGTAGGAGTGTTAGGAGACGAGAGCTAAAGAAGCATTGTTCTAAGTCAGCCATAAAAATGTTGGCATACTGTAGTGCCATGAGGGTACTCATAGCACTTCCGAGACTTTCAAGTGGAATGCAGAGTTAAAATGCCAGATGACAGAATTATTATACCATATATCAAGACTCCAGATAAGCCATGCTAGTACACCAACACTTTGAGTAGCTTAAAAGACAATTACTTGGTAAGGTTCTTGTTTCTAAATCTGATATACATTTGCATTTTTTTCCTTTAAGTGTATTGTGTTGGACATGGAAAGCTTTAATATAGGTAGTTTCTGTAGGCGGTAGTGGCTGACTTCTGGAGATGTTAGCAGAGGAAGCAGACTGCTCTCTGACCCTGAGTAATTTGTTTTTGTTTTGGGGGAGGGGAATGGTCTTCTGAACCATCCTTTCTGCAACAATTATACTCTGCTGCTGAGCTGCTTCTATCTCTTCTGTATGCCCAAATAGGAAAATCTCTTTTTTTTCTAGTAGGCAGGTGCATAGCTCTTAACAGTGGGTGTCGCACATGCTTTACAAGGTGGCAGGAGGGAAGAAAGCGAGGCAGAGAGAGGAGGGACAGAATCATACTTGTCCTGTGAGCTTGTCAGTTTAGTTCTGCTTCCTCAGTTGCAAACTGCCTTTTCCAGGACTTCCTGCTGCAGAGCACTGGAACACTTCTAATTTAAAAACAAAGAAGAAATAATGAATTTAGATATTCTAAACTATAGACACCACACTGGTCTATTTCCCAGGGTGCGCAGGTACACTATGGGGTTTCCCATTGAGTATAAAACTGTTATCCCTTTTGGACCTGGTTAGTCAAATGTTGGGGTCCTAGACATGTTCCAGTTGGGGAAACAAAATAGAGCTACTCAGATATTTCTCTGATAGAGTTATGTTTATTTACAAAGAATGTGCAAAGTCCGATGCGTCTGAACACAAAAGGAATAAAAAGCAAAAGAAGCAATATCTTAGCTTATAGCCTCAAGTCTTTCTAGGCAACAGTCCCATAAGCTCCCTCTCTAGCTTTCCCCAGAGTCATACTGTGCCCACTGGCTACTGCTTGTTGTGTCTTCCTCCCTCTGTTCTGTCTGTTCTCAGCAGAAGCTCTCTACCTACCTTGTCAAAACTCCTGGATAAGTTCATAACTTATTTGATCTTAGGTTGGGGTTTATCCTTACCGTTATGTTAACTGAAGGGTGTATTCACACCTATCAATCTCAATAAGGTTTTAAATCAGTCCATAAAAAGCTTTCACTCAGCTCTTATCTGTACCATTATGTACTCTTCATTGGAGTAACATCAGTATCATAACCTTAGTCCCAGATTTGGACCTTAGCGTCCAAAATATGGGGGTTAGCATGAAAACCTCCAAGCTTAGTTACCAGCCTGGACCTGGTACTTGCTGCCACCACCCAAAAAATTAGAGTGTTTTGGGCACTCTGGTCCCCCTGAAAAACCTTCCCTGGGGACCCCAAGACCCAAATCCCTTGAGTCTCACAACAAAGGGAAATAATCCTTTTTCCCTTCCCCCCTCCAGGTGCTCCTGGAGAGATACACAGACACAAGCTCTGTGAATCCAAACAGAGTGACTCCCCCTCTCCGTTCCCAGTCCCGGAAACAAAAAAGCACCTTCCTCTTCACCCAGAGGAAATGCAAAATCAGGCTAGCAAATTCAACACACACAGATCTCCCCCTGATTTCTTCCTCCCACCAATTCCCTGGTGAGTACAGACTCAATTTCCCTGAAGTAAAGAAAAACTCCAACAGGTCTTAAAAGAAAGCTTTATATAAAAAAGAAAGAAAAATACATACAAATGGTCTCTCTGTATTAAGGTGACGAAATACAGGGTCAATTGCTTAAAAGAATATTGAATAAACAGCCTTATTCAAAAAGAATACAAATTAAAGCACTTCAGCACTTATATTCATGCAAATACCAAAGAAAAGAAACCATATAACTTACTATCTGATCTCTTTGTCCTTACACTTAGAAACAGAAGATTAGAAAACAGAACTACTTCTCCAAAGCTTAGAGAAAGCAGGCAGACAGACAAAGACCCTCAGACACAAAATTCCCTCCACCCAAAGTTGAAAAAATCCGGTTTCCTGATTGGTTCTCTGGTCAGGTGCTTCAGGTGAAAGAGACATTAACCCCTAGCTATCTGTTTATGACAAGATTAGAAAACAGAACTACTTCTCCAAAGCTTAGAGAAAGCAGGCAGACAGACAAAGCCCCTCAGACACAAAATTCCCTCCACCCAAAGTTGAAAAAATCCGGTTTCCTGATTGGTTCTCTGGTCAGGTGCTTCAGGTGAAAGAGACATTAACCCCTAGCTATCTGTTTATGACACGCCCCCCGAATTGCAGACAGTGGGGAAGCTCACTGGCGGCGATTTCCTTCTAGAACTTTAAAATAAACAGATTTATACAACACATGCACCTTTACATATACCACTAAGTATATAACTAACAGACTTCTACATTTTAAGAACACTTTTTAACTACTGAATTCTACCTTGTCAAAACTCCTGGATAAGTTCATAACTTATTTGATCTTAGGTTGGGGTTTATCCTTACCGTTATGTTAACTGAAGGGTGTATTCACACCTATCAATCTCAATAAGGTTTTAAATCAGTCCATAAAAAGCTTTCACTCAGCTCTTATCTGTACCATTATGTACTCTTCATTGGAGTAACATCAGCATGACCAACTTTTTAAAAAAAAAATATGACATGTCTAATACGAGACTTGGGGAAAGTTTTTCTAAAGACTGTAGGTGATTTAGTCCCATTTTCAGAAAGACCATAGGCACTTCAGTGCTCCAGTCTCACTGAAAATCAGTGAAGCTTTTAGGCTTCTAAATCTCTTTTGAAAATGGGACTTAGCATAATGGATAAAATATTAAGAAGTGCCCAAGTTTATATTTTATCAAGAAAAAAAAAGTAACCTAAAGGGACAATCTGGGGAATCTGTCTTTGTACAGCCTTTGAATTCCAGTTTGATTTTATGAATTGTCCTTATGTCTCATAGTTGTCTTACTGTATTCTCACATCATACCCCTCATGCTGAAAGGGTGGGGGCTGAGTAACCAGTCAACAATGAATATGTTGATTGTTAAGGGCTATCAGTCCCTGAATAGATATAGCCCATAACGGAACAATGGGGTAGCTGCAACCTGGATGAAACCAGGTCTGCCCAACTTGTAGAGAGGGAGGGTTTGTTTGGAGAAGAGAAATTTACTAAGAAGCAGGACAAAGAACCAAAGTGTTGATGTCAATTATTACAGATTTGACAAATCTTTCACCAAAACACTGGCAGGGTTGCATTGGAAGCCTGTTGGTGTTTCAGGGTCCACAGATCCAGCAGGGAGCCTGCAAGCCCCAACAGCCCTTACTGAAGCCAGACCTCAGGCTCCCACACTGCAGCAGCAGCTCTGGGGGCCAAAACTGGTGCTAGCACTGTCAGGGTTTCTTTGCTCTGTAGTAGGGAGCCTGACAGCCCCCAGATCCTCAATGGCACACAGGGCTCTGGGGCTAGCACGTTCCCTGCTCTCTGGCAACATCCTTTGGAACTCTGGCTGCAGCTGGGAATCTTAGTGCAACAGGGCTCCAGGAAGTGAGTCTGCCAGTCCCTGAACCAGAGCCTGGAAAACTCCCTGCTCAGCATCAGAATCCTGGGGATCACAGCAGAAGCCTCCACATGGAGGTCCTTTGTCAGCCTTAAAGGTTGTGAATCCTCCTAAACACCTCATACTGCCACTTTCCCTCTTTGTATTTCTGCAACGCTACCAAACAAAGGAAGATCTCAACACAAAAACTTGCATCCAAGTCCAAACACCTAGGGTTCTTTTTGGGACCAGCACTCACTCTTCCCTCCATAAATGTTGAAGGACTGTCAGCTCCTAAACAGTGGGGAAGAGTAGCTCAGTGGTTTGAGCATTGGCCTGCTAAATCCGGGGTTGTGAGTTCAATCCTGGAGGGGACCATTTAAGGGTCTGGGGCAAAGATCAGTACTTTGTTCTGCTAGTGAAGGCAGGGGGCTAGACTCAATGACCTTTCAAGGTCCCTTCCAGCTCTAGGAGATCAGTGTATCTGTGATTACTAAATAATTGGTGACATTTTCATAAAACACTGCTGCGACAGTTTCTATATACAGAAGATTTGCCAGGGATTACAGAACAAATGACTCAGGATACCAGGAATTATGTTGGCTGTTGAGAGCCTGGACTGCCAATATATCAGCACCATATTTGTTACACAAGGCATCAGAACTGCATCCACCTGCAAAATGTAAGAGCCTCACAGAGCCACTGACTGAAATTGAAATTCTTGTCAGTTTCATGGTTGTTTTTCACTGAGTAGTAGCCATGAAGCAGACAAGAATGTCATTTTCACATTTTCTTTTAAAAAAAACAACCACCCTGTTTTGGTGTTTCTGAAATGAGATTTTTAGGGCTCTCCAGTTCACTGGCAAGTGTTGGTAGGTTTCAAATCATAATGAAAGCAATTTCATAAATACCGAAATTCCCTGCAAACTAATTTCAACCAGCAAAGTGAAATTCCAAAATTTCAGCCAGCTCTAGTCAGAATTGGTCTTGGGGGATTAAGGCCATGAGTTCATCATTCCAGGCCAATGGGGGCTGTGGGAAGCAGCAAGGGCGGAGGGATGTGCTGGTCGCCACTTCCCGCAGCCCCCATTGGCCTGAAACAGTGAACTGCAGCCAGTGGGAGCTACGATCGGATGAACCTGTGGACAATACAGGTAAACAAACCGGCCTGGCCCACCAGCAGATTTCCCTGATGGGCCGCATGCCAAAGGTTGCCGATCCCTGGTCTAGCACAATAGGATCTTGATATTTCTTGAGGTCTTTAGACTCTATTGCAATACAAATAAATAGCTTCATCCAGATCTGTACACCAATCAATTTTCGTGTTGTAGTGCAAATTTCATATTGTCAGTCTGCCATTATAATAAATTTGGGAAATACTGTATCTTTGCCTTGATATGTGCTTGACTATTCAGTTACAATAGTGTTCTGCTTTACTGCAAACTTTATTCTCATTGTATGCAATTGCAGAGAATATTTTTTTCAGCCTTAGCTTAAAAAAATATAATTGGTACTTATCTATTTTGGACCTTTTAAGATATTCAATTTGTGCAGAAATAATATATTTTAAGAAAAAGCACTGGAAAAAATCCCATTGCTATCTTAAAAGTAAACACACCTAGAGCAATATCTACATTGTACAAAATAAAAAGATTATAGGAGTGCCTGGGAACCTCTGTTTCTTTAATAGCTTATGAATATTTCTATAATAACCCCACCATGGTTCTTAAGGGATTTATAACAACCATTAACCAATAAATATTCAAAAAAAGATGTGCTACATCTTAACCACATGACTCCCATTGAAATCAATTAGTCTCCTCAACAGGTTAGCACTGAAAACCTTTGTAGAAAGAAGAGAAATAAGTGAGAAGAAAGAAATAACCTTTAAAAATGAATGAGACTCTCTTTTCCCAAAATGAATCTATCAGAAATTTGGCTACAAATTCCTTCCAGGATATATCTATGCTGCCAGAGCCATATTGGGATGCACATTTCAGAGTATAAATAAGCTAATGGGAAGAGAGTGTCTAGGAAGGAGTACAGCAGAAAGGGATCTAGGGGTTATAGTGGACCACAAGGTAAATATGAGTCAACAGTGTGATGATGTTGCAAAAAAAGCAAACATGATTCTGGGATGCATTAACAGGTATGTTTTGAGCAAGACACGAGAAGTCATTCTTAAGAACATAAGAACATAAGAACGGCCGTACTGGGTCAGACCAAAGGTCCATCTAGCCCTGTATCTGTCTACTGACAGTGGCCAATGCCAGGTGCCCTAGAGGGAGTGAACCTAACAGGCAATGATCAAATGATTACTCTCCTGCCATCCATCTCCATCCTCTGACAAACAGAAGCTAGGTTCACCATTCTTTACCCGTCCTGGCTAATAGCCATTTATGGACTTAACCACCATGAATTTATCCAGTTCTCTTTTAAACACTGTTATAGTCCTAGCCTTCACAACCTCCTCAGGTAAGGAGTTCCACAAGTTGACTGTACACTGTGTGAAGAAGAACTTCCTTTTATTTGTTTTAAACCTGCTGCCTATTAATTTCATTTGGTGACCCCTAGTTCTTGTATTATGGGAATAAGTAAATAACTTTCTCCACATTACTCGTGATTTTATATACCTCTATCATATTCCCCCTTAGTCTCCTCTTTTCCAAGCTGAAGAGACTTAGCCTCTTTAATTTTTCCTCATATGGGACTCTCCAAACCCCTAATCATTTTAGTTGCCCTTTTCTGAACCTTTTCTATTGCTAGAATATCTTTTTTGAGATGAGGAGACCACATGTGTACACAGTATTCGAGATGTGGGCGTATCATGGATTTATATAAGGGCAATAATATATTCTGTCTTATTCTCTATTCCCTTTTTAATGATTCCTAACATCCTGTCTGCTTTTTTGACCGCCTCTGCACACTGCATGGACATCTTCAGAGAACTGTCCATGATGACTCCAAGATCTTTTTCCTGACTTGTTGTAACTAAATTAGCCCCCATCATATTGCATGTATAGTTGGGGTTATTTTTTCCAATGTGCATTACTTTACATTTATCCACATTAAATTTCATTTGCCATTTTGTTGCCCAATCACTTAGTTTTGTGAGATCTTTTTGAAGTTCTTCACAATCTGCTTTGGTCTTAACTATCTTGAGCAGTTTAGTATCATCTGCAAACTTTGCCACCACACTGTTTACCCCTTTCTCCAGATCATTTATGAATAAATTGAATAGGACTGGTCCTAGGACTGACTCTTGGGGAACACCACTAGTTACCCCTCTCCATTCGAGAATTTACCATTAATTCCTACCCTTTGTTCCCTGTCTTTTAACCAGTTCTCAGTCCATGAAAGGACCTTCCCTTTTATCTCATGACAGCTTAATTTACATAAGAGCCTTTGGTGAGGGACCTTGTCAAAGGCTTTCTAGAAATCTAAGTACACTACGTCCACTGGATCCCCCTTGTCCACATGTTGTTGACCCCTTCAAAGAACTCTAACAGATTAGTAAGACACGATTTCCCTTTACAGAAACCATGTTGACTATTGCTCAACGGTTCATGTTTTTCTATATGTCTGACAATTTTATTCTTAACTATTGTTTCGACTAATTTGCCCGGTATCGACGTTAGACTTACCGGTTTGTAACTGCCAGGATCACCTCTAGAGTCCTTTTTAAATATTGGCGTTACATTAGCTAACTTCCAGTCATTGGGTACCGAAGCCGATTTAAAGGACAGGTTACAAACTTTAGTTAATAGTTCCGCAACTTCACATTTGAGTTCTTTCAGAACTCTTGGGTGAATGCCATTGGGTCCCGGTGACTTGTTAATGTTGAGTTTATCAATTAATTCCAAAACCTCCTCTAGTGACACTTCAATCTGTGACAGTTCCTCAGATTTGTCACCTACAAAAGCCAGCTCAGGTTTGGGAATCTCCCTAACATCCTCAGACTTGAACACTGAAGCAAAGAATCCATTTAGTTTCTCCGCAATGACTTTATCGTCTTTAAGCACTCCTTTTGTATTTCGATCGTCAAGGAGCCCCAATGGTTGTTTAGCAGGCTTCCTGCTTCTGATGTACTAAAAAACATTTTGTTATTACCTTTGGAATTTTTGGCTAGCCGTTCTTCAAACTCCTCTTTGGCTTTTCTTATTACACTCTTGCACTTAATTTGGCAGTGTTTATGCCTCACTAGGATTTGACTTCCACTTTTTAAAGGAAGTCTTTTTATCTCTCACTGCTTCTTTTACATGGTTGTTAAGCCACAGTGGCTCTTTTTTAGTTCTTTTACTGTGTTTCTTAATTTGGGGTACAAATTAAAGTTGGGCCTCTATTGTTGTGTCTTTAAAAAGCACCCATGCAGCTTGCAGGGATTTCACTTTAGTCACTGTACCTTTTAACTTTTGTTTAACTAATCCCCTCTTTTTTGTATAGTTCCCCCTTTTGAAATTAAATGCCACAGTGTTGGGCTGTTGAGATGTTTTTCCCACCACAGGGATGTTAAATGTTATTATATTTTGGTCACTATTTGCAAGCAGTCCTCCTATAGTTACCTCTTGGACCAGCTCCTGCACTCTACTCAGGATTAAATCTAGAGTTGCCTCTCCCCTTGTGGGTTCCCGTACCAGCTGCTCCATGAAGCAGTCATTTAAAGTATTGAGAAATTTTATCTCTGCATTTCGTCCTGAAGTGAAATGTTCCCAGTCAATATGGGGATAATTGAAATCCCCCACTATTATTGGGTTCTTAATTTTGATAGCCTCTCTAATTTCCCTTAGCATTTCATCATCACTATTACTGTCCTGGTCAGGTGGATGATAATAGATCCCTAATGTTATATTTTTATTAGAGCAAGACATTTCTAACCATAGAGATTCTATGGAACATGTGGATTCACTTAAGATTTTTACTTCCTTTGAATCTACATTTTCTTTCACATATAGTGCCACTCCTCCCCCTGCATGACCTGTTCTGTCCTTCTGATATATTTTGTACCCTGGAATGATTGTGTCCCATTGATTGCTCTCAGTCCACCAGGTTTCTGTGATGCCTATTATATCAATATCCTCCTTCATCACAAGGCACTCTAGTTCACCCATCTTATTATTTAGACTTCTAGCATTTGTGTACAAGCACTTTAAAAACTTGTCCCTGTTTATTTGTCTGCCCTTTTCTGATGTGCCAGATTCTTTTTTATGTGACTGTTTATCATCTGATCTGACCCTTGCATTATCCTCTTCCATCCTCTGCTCCTGACTATAACTTGGTAAAAGGCTCACATCCAGCTGCATCCACTGTGCATCTCTATCATTAGACTCTTCCCTATGAGAAGTCTGTGTCCGATCCACATGCTCCTCGCAGCAGTCGGCTTTCCCCCATCTCCTAGTTTAAAAACTGCTCTATAACCTTTTTAATGGTTAGTGCCAGCAGTCTGGTTCCACTTTGGTTTAGGTGGAGCCCATCTCTCCTGCATAGGCTCCCCCCATCCCAAAAGTTTCCCCAGTTCCTAATGAATGTAAACCCTTCCTCTCTACACCATTGTCTCATCCACGCATTGAGACTCTGAAGCTCTGCTGCCTACTGGCCCTCCGCGTGGAACTGGGAGCATTTCTGAGAATGCCACCATAGAGGTCCTGGATTTCAGTCTCTTCCCTAGCAGCCTAAATTTGACTTCCAAGACATCTATCCTACCCTTCCCTATGTTATTGGTACCTACATGTACCACGACCACCAGGTCCTCCCCAGCACTACACATAAGTCTGTCTAGATGCCTCGAGAGATCCCCAACCTTCGCACCAGGTAGGCACCATACGGTTCTCCCGGTCATCACAAACCCAGCTATCTACGTTTCTAATGTTCAAATCTCCCATTAGTAACACCTGCCTTTTCCTAGAAACTGGAGTTCCCACCCCCGGGGAGGTAACTTCAGTGCAAAAGGCAACCCCAGCACCATCTGGAAGGAGGGTTCCAACTATGGGAAGGTTTCCCTCTGCTCCCATTGATTGCTCTGCTTCCCTGGGCCTTTCTTCCTCCTCAACAGCGCAGGGGCTGTCTGCTTTCTTCTGCTCTACTCTGCGCTGGTTAGGCCTCAACTCGAGTATTGTGTCCAGTTCTGGGCACAGCATTTCAAGAAAGATGTGGATAAATTGGAGAGGATTCAGAGAAGAGCAACAAAAATGATTAAAGAACACGAGTACTTGTGGCACCTTAGAGACTAACAAATTTATTTCAGCATAAGCTTTCGTGAGCTACACCTCACTTCTTTGGATGCATAGAACGGAATACAGAGACAGGAGATATTTACACATACAGAGAACATGAAAAGATGGAGGTATGCATACCAATAGGAAGAGTCTAATCAACTGAGATGAGCTGTCAACAGCAGGAGAAAAAAAACAACTTTTGAAGTGATAATTGAGATGACCCCTAGAAGATGTGAGGAGAACTTAACATAGAGAAATAGATTCAGTTAGTGTAATGACCCAACCATTCCCAATCTCTGTTTAAACCTAAGTTAATTGTATCTAATTTGCATATTAATTTGAGTTCAGCAGTCTTTGGAGTCTGTTTTTGAAGTTTTTTTGTTGCAAAATTTCCATCTTCAAGTCTGTCACTGAGTAGTTAAAGAGGTTGAAGTGTTCTCCCACTGGTTTTTGAATGTTTATGATTCCTGATGTCAGATTTGTGTCCATTAATTCTTTTGTGTACAGACTGTCCGATTTGGCCAATGTACCGATTTGGCAGAGGGGCATTGCTGGCACATGATGGCATATATCACGTTGGTAGATGGGCAGGTGAACGAGCCCCTGATGGTGTGGCTGATGTGATTAGGTCCTATGATGGTGTCACTTGAATAGATATGTGGACAGAGCTGGCATTGGGCTTTGTTGCAAGGATAGGTTCCTGGGTTAGTGTTTATGTTGTATGGTGTGCGGTTGCTGGTGAGCATTTGCTTCAGGTTGGGAGGCTGTCTGTAATTATGAATGATTAAAGATCTAGAGCAGGGGTCGGCAACCTCTGGCACACAGCTTGCCAGGGTAAGCACCTTGGTGGGCCGGGCCAGTTTGTTTATCTGCCACGTCAGGAGGTTTGGCTGATCGTGGCTCCCACTGGCTGCAATTCGCCATCCCAGGCCAATGGGGGAGGCAGGAAGCCATAGCCAGGACATCCGTCGTCCGCGCTGCTTCCCGCCTCCCCCATTGGCTTGGGATGGTGAACCGCGGCCAGTGGGAGCCGCGATCGGCCGAACCTCTCGACGTGGCAGAGAAACAAACTGGCCCGGCTCGCCAGGGTGCTTACTCTGGCAAGCTGCGTGCCAGAGGTTGCCGACCCCTGCTCTAGACCTATGAAGGAAGGCTGAAAGAATTTGGTTTGTTTAGTTTGGAAAAGAGAAGGAGTTATGATAGCAGTTTTCAGGTATCTAAAAGGGTGTCATAAGGAGGAGGGAGAAAAATTGTTCATCTTAACTTCTAAGGATAGAACAAGAAGCAATGGGCCTGAACTGCAGCAAAGGAGATTTAGGTTGGATATTAGGAAAAAGTTCCTAACTGTCAGGGTGGTTAAACACAGGCATAAATTGCCTAGGGAGGTTGTGGAACCTCCATCTCTGAAGATATTTAAGAGTAGGTTGGATAAATGTCTATCAAGGATTGTCTAGACAGTATTTGGTCCTGCCATGAGGGAAGGGGACTGGACTCGATGACCTCTCAACGTCCCTACCAGCCCTAGAATCTATGAAGAAAAAATCCTAGGTCTGCTGTCCATCTGATTTAGGAAAATAACTGTTGTGAAACACCTTAAGAAGCTCATGAACCCAGCAGAACAAATGTATGATTTTTTTTTAAATCATGCTATATTAATCCTGGTAGAATCCTCATCTCTGGACAAAGGCAGCATGCTTCAAATTGTTTAACTTTTCCCTGTTTTTTTTTAAATTCTGCTTTGGGAAAAAAAAACAAAAAAACAAGTCTATTTGGCTTCTAATTTATTGGACTTAAAAGGGCCAGTGCCTCCTGAAACTATGTCCAAGGACACTGAGAACATATCCCATATTTGACTTGGGTAGATTCTAGTTCACAGGGAAAGTCAACAGCCCCAGTGTTCCTGATTAAGGCTGGTAACCCGCATTTTGAGAGTTGTGGAGGTTCCAGTAGAATATTGACAAGGGGAGAATTTCCAACTGCTTGCAAGATCTTCATCAGAACATAAGAGGTTAATTCCAACACTACAGTTGGGGCTATTATCTTGAGCAGTGCAGAGGATGTACGTTGCAGGTTGCAAAAGAGTTTGCAATTTGACTTCATTCTTATTTGTAGAAAAAAATGAAAATTTTGAAGTTCTCTAAAGGAATATTTTAAAAAAAAATGTTTCAGGTCATTCAAAATGTTTCATTTTGATTGGCTTTAAAAAATGTTGATATGATAAAAATATATATAATTGAAATGGTAATTCAAAACAAAAAAATGAAATGCCATGTCAAAATGTCAAAGCATCCCAATGTTGTAACTCCCCACCCCCATTTTTAACTAAATTCTGGTGTAAATACCCAGTTTTGTGCAGCATTTTGATTTTGAAAGAACATGGTTCCACTGAAGTTTCTCTGACCAATTCTACGCTTACCTCCAATATTCCAAGCTAATTGCACAGATATATGGAATATCACATTGATGCAGGCACAGTTTACAGAATCTAGAAATCAGTTAAGAGTTTGAGAAAATGCCTATTTGAAACAGTTCGCTGTAATGGGAGGAGCAGAGTCATTCTGTTCCAAAGGAACTTCAGAGAAGAATCTTCCAGAATACCTCCCAGAGCCAGGATAGAGTCCCTAGTACAGGGTAGAATCCCTCCCTACAACACCATTTTCCTTATCATCCCAGTGTCCTGTTTTCCCTTATATATAATAGTCAGTGGGAATCGGCCATTTCTAGCCTGTAGCTTACAACTGCTACTTTCTTCCCTTTGCCTTCTCCTTAAAAAGGAAACAAAAGCAAAACAAATTTAACTACTGTAGTTATTTAAGCACCACTGCTTAAGTAAGAATTTAAAAATTCATATTTGAACTTGTTGTAACATTTCCATGTCACTGCATTATCTCGCATCAGGAATGTGTATAAAGGTAGCACTGTGCAGCACTGGCAACTTGAAAATCTTTAGTAACCTTCTTTTCTTAAAACAATGAATTTTGTCTCCAGGATGCACTCTTTCTTTTTCATATTTCTAGGATTAGTAAATCAGTCTCTCAAATAAAACCTATATAATGTCCTCTCGCTATCAAACACTGAAAAGCATACACCTCTACCCCGATATAATGCCTCCCGATATAACACGAATTTGGATATAACGCTGTAAAGCAGTGCTCTGGGTGGGTGGGGCTGCATGCTCCGGCAGATCAAATCAAGTTCGATATAATGCGGTTTCACCTATAACACGGTAAGAGTTTTTGGATCCCAAGGACAGTGTTATATCAAAGTAGAGGTGTATATGGCATACATATAAAATGTATACATGGAAGATCTATATAGCAGTTTGTGCCTCAAACTTTCCTTTGATATTTAGGGAATACTGTCATTAAAAAGGGCAGTCACTGTATTTTGAAAACTAGCATAAATCATGCTATGTTGTACAATATGAATGGGTAAACACCATCACTTCTGCTGCTTTATCAACTAACAGAGCCAGATGTGTCTATTCAAGGAACAAGTTAACTACTACTCCATATGGGTTGGCTTTCTCTGGATACTTATAAATGTGATTAATTCTTATTCTAAGAATCATTGTTATGACTTGCTGTCCATTATACAGAATGAAGAGAGTTGGTCTGTACATTAAAAGACACAGATAAATAAGAGATGGTTAGTTCTATGTTCAGGAACCAGACTAGGAGGTAAAGGAAAACACTATTCAATTTTCAAGAGGGTTACAAATGAAGCCAGTTAAGTACTGATGATCAGCACAGGATATAGACGCAATGCTAACATCAATGCTAGGAAAGATTGCCCCCTTGGGACTGTTAGGTGACATGGCTTCAAGGATTGCCAACAGTGGCTGTTAGGATAATGGATTTGGTTTAAGGTTATTTCAGTAAAGGTACAGTCTGTTCGCAAAACTAAGCAGATACTCTTGTTTATGAGTTTATTCTGGCACATCCTCTATAAATATGCAAAGAAGTTAAGCATCTCAGTCATAAAGATTGATCACAGCATTACCTCGCTCAGAGTAAGTACAGAGCAAATAAATGCAAATTTTTTCTTGAATTTACCCAGAATTACTTAAAACTCATATATACATATGAAAAGGCCATTACAATGTATTTACTTCACAAAAGCAATAAAAGTATTTCAAAGGAGAGACTACAAATACACACCTCAGCAAACTGATTAATTAAAATTTAAGTGCTTCAGATTGCAATCAGCTACTGAAAGTCACTTTTTTACTACGTGATTTCAAGCACTAGTTTTAGGTAACTACCACTACAGTATACCTGGACACACATGCACAAATACAATTTTGTTTCTTAGACCAGAAACTGAGCTGTCCTATTATCCCTCTAACTCGTTTTATGTCTGTGCTCCCAAGATACTGTTACTAAAAAGAAGTGAAGCAGCAAAGGTGGGTGTTTATTCCTACAATCCAGTTTTCCCAGAATCTGTATTTGGCCTCCATTATATATGTTTGTTTATAATGCTCCATTTCTCTCAACTTTTTGGTTTTACCATTCATAATTCAAAGAAACCTCTTTAGAAAGTAGAAAACAGAACTCCAAAAAGGCGGTAAGAACAGAGCTTCTGCCTTGATATTCTGAAATCTCAGCACTCAGTGCCAAATCCTGTAGTTCAAACTCAAGCAAATCTCCTGCTGACTTCAATGGGCTCTTTCCTGTGTAAGGACTATAGTATTTAGCCTATTGGCAGGAGCTTTAAAAGAAGCTAACTACTTGAGCTCATGCCATACATATGAAAACTAAAGAAAGGTTCAATAACACTTTTTTTTTCCTATGGACTCTAATAAAAAATGTGGAGACAGTAAAATAACCTCAAATGAGAAAGAAAAGAAAAGAAGAATAATCCCCGCCCCCAAAACCACACAACTGCTCACAGTTAACATTCACATATTCTAAAACTGAAGATACCAGCTGTTTCCTTTAATTTTATAATCCCCTGTTGCTCAAGTGAAAAAGTAAACAGACTTCTACCAGAAAGAAAGGATCTTCCACCCTCCTTTCTCTAGAGTTTCACTTGCAGGGAACCCTGGAGAGTTCTAAACATGCACACAGAGCAATTGGGAGCGCTGCTTCTCCCTATGGTCAGAGCTTTCAAACGTAATCTAGAGTAAATTTTCTCTTTGAAACCTGATTTTATTTCCTTCACCAAATGCCAGTTTTTCTTTACAAAAATATTTAAAAGTGTCCAAAAATATTGCGTAAGCAAGAAAGGAGTCATTATACTACCAAATATTACTTGTGGTGTTAACTGCTGGACCCACACTTCAAATGGCCTCTGTACTAAAAGGGGTTCAGATAACATCCAGATGTGCTTGCTGAAATTGAGAAATTAATCATAAAATTACCCAATTTGTGTGCAAATGTATTTTATGCAAACAAGTTCATGCCAATTATATAAGGTGCTGGCTGTTTTCCCATATCAGTGTTTATCAACCTTTTCAGGTTGGCAAGCCTTTCATCAAAGTCACATTTTTCATAACCCCTACATTTACTATGAAAGTAAGAATAGAAACCTGTATCAATGATAAGCCTATGTAATTTATTTATGTGTGTTGTGAGAGGTTGACAGAGAATCCTTGACCTTGACGGATAAGAGAGAATGGGGAGTGAGATTTTTTTTGCTTTTATATTATAACAAAACTTCAGTGCCTTACAACTTCTCCTCGCCCATTGCCTTTCATTTTACTATGCAAGGCATATGTGGACTCAGTTAATAAAGAATTAAAGGAAGTTAATAGAATTAATGCCAATCCACAGGAGCTTATGGAAAAGAGATCCTGTCATACTAACTTGATTTTTTTTTAAAGATTACAAATTTGGTTGATAAAGGTAATAATGCTGATGTATCATATTTAGAATGCTGTAAGCCACAGACAGTTTGATTAAAAAACTAGAACATTAACATGGCACAAGTTATTTGGATTAAAAAATCTGGCTAACTGATAGGTCTCAAAATGTAATTGTAAATGGGAGAGTATAATCAAAGATGTGTGTTTCTAATGGGGTCCTGCAGGGATTTGGTCTTGGCCCTACATTATGTAACATATTTTTCAATTACCTGTAAGAAAGTATAAAATAATCGTGGATAAAGTTTAAAGGTGACAAAAATTTGAGGGGCAGTAAATAATTAAGAGGACAGGTCACTGACAGAATCATCTGGATTACTTAGTAGGCTGGGTGCAAGCAAAATATGCATTTTAATATGGCTTAATGTAAATGCATACAACTAGAAATGAAGACTGTAGGCCATGCTTACATGAGGGGGACTGTTTCCATAGAAGTTGTGACTGAAAAAAGATTAGGGATATGTGGTGGATAATTGGCTGAATATGAGCTCTCAGTGTGATGCTGTGGCCAAAGGGCTTAATGTCATCCTTAGATGTATAAACAGTAGAATATCAAGTAGAGAAGTTATTTTATCTCTATATGTAGCACTGGTGTAACTGCTGCTGGAATACTGTGTCCTGTTCTAGTGTCCACAGTTCAAACAGGATGTTAATAAATTGGAGAAGGTTCAGAAAAGAGTCAAGAGACATATTAAAGGATTAGAAAAATATATCTGATAGTTATAGGTTGAAGGTGCTCAATATATTTAGATCAGAGATTGGCAACCTTTGGTACCCTGCCCGCCAGGTAACCATCCTGGCGGGTCGGGCCAGTTTGTTTATCTGCCGTGTCCACAGGTTCAGCCGATCGCGGCTCCCACTGGCCACGGTTTGCCATCCAAGGCCAATGGGGGTGGCAGGAAGCAGCGCGAGATGAGGGATGTGCTGGCCGCCACTTCCCGTCACCCCCATTGACCTGGAGCGGCAAACCACAGCCAGTTGGAGCCGTAATTGGCCGAACCTGCAGACACGGCAGGTAAACAAACCGGACCGGCCTACCAGAGTGCTTACCCTGGCAAGCCATGTCCCAAAGGTTGCCGATCCCTGATTTAGATTAACAAAAAGAAGGTTAAGGAGTAACTCAATTATAATCAATAAGTATTCCTATGAGAAATAAATATTTAATAATGGAGTCTTCAATACAGCAGAGAAAGGTATAACACAATCCAATGGAAGTTGAAGTTGGAGTTATACCAATTCAGACAGAAAATAAGAATTGTATTTCTTTTTTAAATAGCAAAAGTGGTTAGCCTTTGGAACAAATTATTCAAGGGTTGTGGCAGTTTCTCTATCACTGACCATTTTTAAAATCAAGACTGGATGTTCTTCTAAAAGCTATGGTTTAGGAAATATTTTGAGGAAGTTCTATGGCTTATGCTATACAGGAGGTCAGACTAGATGATCACAATGGTCCCTTCCCTTGGGAATCTCTCTCTATTCCAATGTTTCCCAAACTGAGGTAATCGCTTGTGCAGGGAGAACCCCTGGCGGGCTGGGCTAGTGTGTTTACCTGCCCCGTCCACAGGTCCGTCCGATTGCGGCTTCCACTGGCTGCAGTTCACCGCTGCAGGCCAATGGGGGCTGCTGGAAGCGGAGGACAGCAAGTCCCTCGGCCTGTGCCACTTCCAGCAGCTCCCATCGGTCTGGAGCAGTGAAGTGCGGCCAGTGGGAGCCATTATCGGCTGGACCTGCAGATGCGGCAGGTAAACAAACTGGCTCAGCCTGCCAGGGGCTTTGCCTACACAAGTGGTGACCCTAGCTTGAGAAACACTACTCTATTCTCTCCCCCTCCTTCTATCTTCATGCCCAGGGTGCACTTCTACTTTCAGCAACATAATAGATGCAAGCCTCTGTTTTCAGCATTTAATTGATTCTCATATGGAGACCTGGAGTTTCAGACAAGTATGCATGTTTAAGGAAACTAAATGCCACACAAATAGAAAATTAATTTAGGTAAACTGACTCTATGCCCAACCCAAACCACAACACAATCATAAAAACTAATGTAAACAAAGGGAGAGGTTTATGCTAACCTGGGTACTATCTGCCTGTCAAAGCTGGACTGCTCTAATCTGCTTTAAACAGCCAGTCAAATGCTGCAAAAAGTGTTTGCAAACATACAGCAAAATTTCCAAATAGCTCTCCAGTTAGTCATCAACAACATTATCTATTATACAGTAATGCTAAAAGGCTCCAGCCAAGATCACAGTTAGTATTAGACTCTGTACAAATACATAAGGTCCCTCCCTTGAAGAGTTTATAACTGTGATAGTACTTGCTTTCTCTCACCCTGTGCCTATCTCCATTGCATAGATGGTAACTGAGGTAGAAGAAGCCAAAGGCCCCAATTCAGCAAAATGTTTAAGCACATGCTTAACAAGGGCATGGAGATTGAATTCTGCTCCTACTTTTCTAGGTGTTTCCTTGTGAGCAGGAGTGAAGTATGATGTGGGGAAAGCTTGAATTGTTGCTGCAGTACCTATCCTAGGGATAAATGTATTTAGATGTAGTGTAATACACCCATCCATTGCTGTAGGCACATATAAAAGTATCAATAGAAATAGGTCATAGAAAGAGGATTAATGTCCAGAAACCTAAACTGCTCCAAAACATCACAGTTACTTCCGGCTACTCAGCTATGTGCTGTATCATGCACAAGGCCTCAAAAAACTGATAATATTGTACTGTGATTCATAGGCACTCAATTTCAGGATCTGACTATTCAAGATTATTCCAGGGCTGAGGATGCCTCCATTGAGAATGTTATCAACCCCCTCCCATTTAATCTATTGGGTTGATAGCTTGAGTGCCTTGCTGATTGTAATTGCTGTGGATAAGAGGTAGTATGTGCACTAGTCAGGACCTAGAACACTTGGAACTTTACAAGTCAAAACCAACACCTTAAACTTCCCCAGGAACTAGTAGCCAGTGCCAGTGCCAATCACAATCTGCCTCCAATATGAAATTCAATTTAAAGTAGAAGCTGCTAAATTCTTCATTAGCCGCATTTTCTGAATGGTATTAAAGTGAAGCCTCATGCTGAGGGTTACATCTGTTAATCTGGCACTTTTCACAAGAAGTGAAATTCACTTTGAAAGGGATGGAGAGATTGAGGTCCATAAAATATTCTTATACCTACTTTTGTCTTCTGATTTCGTCTGTTTTCTCTCTGATATATTTTTTTATAAAGATGTCCTAGTTTCTTCCCTATTGTCTCCAAGGCATCATATTTGTTTTACTTAGGAAACACATGAATCTCAAAGTTAATCTAAAACTTTTAGAAATTGTGACTGTTGCTTGCAGAGCTGTTCGTTTTTTGTTGTTCTTTTAAATGGAACAGTAGTTAAAACAGGACTATGTCAATTTTTACAATTTTCAATGGGGGAAAAAGGCAAAATGAATGGTTTCAACTTTCTAATTTTGATTAATTGAATTTTAACTTAATATTTAGCATATTTATATTTCTAAATCTGATTTCTTCTGACACTATCAGATATTGTTTAGGGCATAAACAAGTGTAGGCCTGAGATTTAGCTCACCGCATACTAAACCAGCCTTGGGTGAAACTCAGGGATTTCACCACTAAAATTAAGAAAACAATGGTCCGCTGCTTCAAAGGTGCCCCTAGTTCAGGAATGCCCCTAACAAGAGTTATAACACCAAGGGTTGTAAAGTACAGACACCCAAGTGCTGGGAAGTTTAGGGAGAAAATAGAATGACCCCAAGAATTAGTAAAATAGATAAAATAAGCTCTGACCAGTGAATTATACTGACCATCTGCACAAACAAAGAAGGACATTAATAAGTTACAATTTGGACATGAGAGATAAAATGTAAAAAGAGTTGAGCAGGGAGGAGAAAACATAGGTGCCAGTGCGTGAATGGTTACATTTTGTTACGCAGGGGTACTGAATAATGTGATAGGTTTAGTGACATTAAAGGAGGCAGTTAGTTTTACCTATATAATGTAACAAAAAAACAATGCTCTTTGGGAACCAACTCCGGACTGGAATTTTACATGAAGCTGCTAGAACTCTGACCCATCTGTACGACAGTGATATGCAGAGGCATCACTGGAAACCCTCAGATGAGAGGATCCTGACTGTCCATCGGGTGGATTTTGTCTGTATATTGGGAGTGATGAGCATAACAGATTTGCTTGGTATATATTTTCTGTGTGTTGTTGCTAATAAATAGATGTTTAGAGCACAGCTGTGCAACGCTGTCTCACTGGGAAAAGGTTCCACAGACTGGAAGAATCCTGAGCCCTGTGGGAAAGGGCAGGTACCCAAATTGACCAGGTCACGCCTTGAGCCCTCGGTAGGTGCCCTAGATTTTTTCTGAGTAACACAAGACTCTAACATCCTTTTATATTGGCCTCCTTTGTAAAATATTTTGAAATCTATAGATGCAAAGTACTATATAAGGGTGAGGTATTACTTATTTATTTAATGTTTGCATTAAAAAATGCATTTTTTGCAAACTTGAGGATTCAGCAAGTCTCTATGGTCCCAAACCTGTTTTCAAGGAAATCAATGTAAAAACTTTCACTGAAATAGTATGCAGTCCTGTTCTCATTCTGTCCCAGGTATTTTCTGAAGTTCCATTCTCTCTTATATCAGCATCATCCATAGAGGGAACAGAGAACTCAGTGAGTTTCCATCCACTTACTTTTGCTAGGGATTTTGCCTACAAATCCTAATCCTCCTTCCCACTCACCTCCCCAAGTTCCACGTAGATTTCAGGGGGAATCAAAACAAAACAGGAAAATCTCAAAACATCAGCTTGTGGAGCCCCTTGACTTTTGTCCTGCTGCCTTGCTGCCACCAGCTCCCAACTAACCTGGGTTTAGCCCTATCTCCAGGGATTTTCTCTACTGCAGCCGTTCCTGGAACCCCGAACCCCATAGGAAACTTCCATAGTGTAGACGGGAAAGCAAAATGAGGCTGTATAAACTGGCATCCTTGGTAGCTGGACAAGAAGTATATGGAGAAGCGCAGTTGGCTTTCTTGTCCCCGTATGCCATTGCCTATCCTTTCCAACTTGATATAGCTGACACCCAAGAGGGGATTTCTTGGAGTCAGAGGGAAGAAAGAAACGCTTCAGAGAATGAACTTCCCTGTTCTCATAGGTACAGATTTCCCACTTTGTGCAGGAGCCCAGGAGGTCTGCAAACAATTAGTGAAGAGTATAGGTTTAGAGCAGCATTTCTGTATAGGTGGGTTGTGCAGGGGATGCAGTTGTACCTTCCAGACTGCAAATAGAAAGCAACCTGTAAATGACTTACGTTTAAAAAGCGGTATGAATCCTCCAAGTTGTGGATAGTTAATATCTCTAGAAACTGGTTGTGTTTTAAAAAAAAAGAGAGATTAGGTGGTGACAACCATAGCAGATCTGTTCTAGATATTTCTAAAAGAATGTGGATACTGTGAAAAGGAGACAAGATTAGGGGAAATCTCCTACTAGGAAGGTAATCTACTTCCTGATATGCTCAGCATCATTCATCAGCAACAACTCAGAAGCACAATTCTTCACTCAAGAAAATGCACTGAATCTTGCCTACCATCTGTTGATTCATTAAGCAATCAGTGATAAAGATTGCATTAGAAGGTAAAAAACAGATAAAACCTCCAGCACAAAGGGACTGAAAAAAAAATGGACAATTCAGCAGTAAAGGCAGCCAATAGCATGCAGAACAGACACTCCTGAAAAATGATCTCCAACAAAAGGTACAATGACAGACAAAACGGAGAAAACGGACTGCTACGGAGATAAATAGAATCCATTTGACCATGACTGGAGCATGGACTGCAAAAGACAGAATTGGCGAGATGTACTGTATTCATCCAGCGGTGAAATCAGTATGCTTTTCCCTTTGCCATTTCATTTATAAATAAATACCTTTTTACACCTCTGAAAAGGATTTTTCAGAACAAGTCTACAGCTCATGCTCATGGTGTTCATTATATTTTTAATCACCAGTACATGGATTTTAAAATTTCCATTGGTTTTCCCTGCACATCTGTTCTGCTCCATCTCTTAGAACACCTTTGCTTCATTCATTGCAGACATGTCATTTTTTGGTGCAAAGAGAACCAAGTACAGAAAGGAAGATTAGTGATGGGATAAGACTATGGAGCAGTTTATGGGGTGAATATACAGGAAGAGAAGGAAATGGGGAAAAAAAGACATCTGCCAAGATGAAGAAACATACAGCCGTGCTCAGAAGGCATCTGTTCTTCAAAAGCAAGAGAAAGGACTCTGTGCTTGAACCACAGAACTTATTGGCATAATTCACATAGACTTTAGTAGGCATCGGATTGTCTCTATGTTGTACACTGCAAGCATAGCTCTCAAATCTTCAAAGCCCAAATATGCTTCAAAAGCATGACAAAGACTTAAAATAAGGCACAGTAAAAATAGCAAAAGGAGGAACCACACTTGTACACATTTATTACCAGACTCCCAAGATACAGATTTCTGCTGTCACTGCTCTGCAATAGTGAACAACGAGATACACACAAATATGCTTGACAGAATTAACTTGAGTTCTAAAAGGAGTCTCTTTCTGTTTGTTTGCTGTTGTGTGTCTCTTTTTTTTTCTTTTTGGAGATATACCAGTCTCCTAGAACTGGAAGGGACCTTGAAAGGTCATCGAGTCCAGCCCCCTGCCTTCACTAGCAGGACCAATTTTTGCCCCAGATCCCTAAGTGGCCCCCTCAAGGATTGAACTCACAACCCTCTCTTCTCTCTTCAGCAATAGACACTGTTCCTTATGAGATCCCTCAAATTTAGATTAAAATTTCTTTTGGGAAATGACATTGTTTTCACACACACACGTGCGCGCACACACACACACAATGATGTACCTCATTATAGGATACAAAAACCAACACACAGAATGTGCTGCCTGCAGAGAAGGGCATGCCCTTCAGAAATAGGCACATGTTTTTCAGCATAGCAGAAGTGGAATGACAGAAGGGCCAGTATTCCCACAGAATTGTACATAGGGAATGCAGATCCTCAGCTGGTATCACTCCGAATCTCTGTTAGCTTTAGTATAGCTACATGAAATTATACGAGCTGAGGATCTGGTCCATACAACCTTGTAGCACATTTAGTTTTTGAAAACGAGAACAATTTTTTAAAATATTGCTGTTATGACAGAGAGAAAAATAAAATAAAAAAAAACAACCCACTGAGAGTGTGCTAAGGTTTAGAGAAGGGAGGAGGAAACTAGAGGTAATAATCAGTAGAAGAGACATGTTTGTGCACATATCAGTTTACATCAGCTTCTTTTCCATTTCTAGGACAAATTCCTGCCTGAAGCAGATGTATGTAGAGTTGTTAACTAATAACTCTAATTGGTTACTTTACATGTAATCAGATAATATTTTTAAGTAACTGATTGCTGTAATGAATTAATTTAAGATTACACTGAAAAAATAACCCTCATATTCTTTAGGCTGCTAACACACATATTGCTTTCAGTTATTGTTCTTGGCAATGCTGTCATTTCTTTCCATAGCCTGTCATGCTAGCATAGTACCCAGATGGTTCCAAGGCTCTAGGGTGACTGTATAATTCACATTAAAATTTTTAACACAAAAATGATGAGTAATAGTTATTTATATTTAAGTCACTCCTCCAGGCCATTCAGAACACAACCAATCATTTTCCAGACACTTGACCATGACCATGCTACTGTTCCCTTCCCAATCCCCCGTACCCTACTATTTAAATCCCTCACCAGATCCTGGTCTTCTACCACATCAGATTAAGGCTTCTTGTCCTCCCCTCTAATGCCTTTCTCTACGAGTCTTCTCTTGTCTCTTATTAAAGCATGCTTCCCTCTCTGCTCCGTTCACAATGCCTGCACTGAATAACTATTTGTCTGCTTCTCCTACAATATCTCAGAATTTTATTTCATGCTGCATGAAAACCTTTCCCTGAATTAACCCATAAAGTGACTAACCACTTCTGCTGTGGTACGTACAAGAAATCAGCCACCCAGCCCCAATGATGGTCCCATTGTGCAGTGGTCCAGTATAATTGATTTAATGTGTTTAAATTTCAAGACAACAAGTTTTGCCTTAGCTAACTTTTGTAATTATATCATATCATATCATATCATAATTATTTATTTTTACCATTAGCATCCCTCCTGGATTCCTTTATTTTTTCTCATTCTTAATTGTTGCTATCACTCTTCCTCAATTAATTGCACTTCTGACCCCCATGTGGCCTCCTCAAGGGAACCCCACTTAAGTTAGGTCTCAGGCATCCAGCCATCACTTTTCTTACGGAAGAATCCTGCAATTTTCTCCCTCCTAACCGTAGTCTTTCACTGCAGAGTCCATTGATTCATTATGATCATCTCAGCACATCTGTCTTTAGTTCAGCACCTGGAGCTCTGTTCTCTCAGGGATAAGGACAAGGTTATTCAGGGATCAGCCAGCCTTCATAAAGCAAAATACTATTTATTCAGAACAAAGGCATTTCAGAGAAAACATATCTTAAAAACAATAGTTTATACACATGCCTATCTTACTAGCTGTCACCCATTTTCCACATGAGGGCACTGATAGGTCTAAAATATTCCAGGTTTTCCTGTAAGGCCTATTTCTGCTGTTCAGTGCCATGCCTGTTAGTTCTCAGATAGTGTCTGTTTTTCTTCCCCAGGTCAGGTTTCTCATTTTCTACAGTTTCAAGTCCTTTGTCTTCTTAGGCCTTTTAAGCCAGGTTAAATCAGTCATTGTGCTTCTTCTCTGGGAGGGGAGAAAGGTAAAACTTTAAGAGATTTCTTACCTGCATTGCTGCAGCACTGCCCCGCCCACCCCATTGTCTTCAATACCTGCAAGAAACATTATTTATCTCACTCATGTAGCCAGGATTAAAGTCAATAACCAACCCATAAAGGTGCATGTAAAATTTATAAATTAATATTGAAGTCTTTGAATCTTCCATAGCTCGATAGCATCTCATCTGTCATAGCATCTTCTTGGGTGACCTATGAGAACGATTTCCATGATAGTTGAGGAAGGAACCTTAAAATTGGAACAAGACAATTTTTTTTGAAGGAAGCTTTGTATTCTGCAAAAAAAAAAAAAAAAATGCACATTTGGGTTGATGGAAACATTTAGCTTTATTTTTTTGTCAAATTCATCAAAAATAGTTGTAGTGGGTAGGGGTTTTTTTTCCTGGGTTTTTTTTTGGGGGGGAGGGGAGCAGTAAAAAGTAAACATTTGATTTCAAAGCCTTTTTATATAACAAAAAATTGCTTTTGATTCCTAACAACTTTTATTTTGATTTTTACTTTTTTTTTTACTAAAAGAAAAATATCAATTCAAAAATGAAATGTTTCATTTTGAGTTGAGTAAAGCCCATTGATCAGCCTGAAATACATTGATTTCTATTTTTCTTTTTTGTTTTACCAAAATTTCCAAAAAAATGGTTTTTTTTATTCAAAATAATTTTTCCCTCCACATTTTTTGGTTCAGTCTCCAACAAAAAAATAAGAAATACAAAAAAAAAAAAAAAATTGGCACAGCTCTAATAATGTTCAAATTGTTTTCCTGGGAACAAAAATAAGATTGTTGTCCTGAGTGTCAATTGTGTTCTGCTTTAATTTATTTATTTATTAAACAGTAGCTAGAGTATTTTATTAAATGGTAGCTAGTTCACATTCACTAAAGGTTTTTGTTATAAAATTCTATACTGCATTATTTTACTTTGATAAATACTATTCTCTGTCAAGATTAAATTATATGTTTTTCAAGATGTTGTTGCAGATAGCAAACACAGACATCAGATGGAAGATATTATATGTACCCGGAGCACTTTGAATATGTTAGGGGCCATGAATGAATCATCCCCATTCTCTAGCTGTTTCACTGAATTGACTTATAACTGCTATGAATCTGGCTATTGTACTGTATGTATTGGTTTCTAGGTTAATATTTAATAAGTTAAGCACCTTAGGCACGTAGTTGGGACTTTCTATCACTTTGCTAGAGTGACAGCAACTTTTCTGGGGGATGTTTACTGTCATTAGTGAACATACAGCCTTGTTGCTAGATTTACAGCATGGCTTTGAAGTTCCAGGACTCCAAAGAGATCCATTATCTAGATCTGACCACTTTCAGTCACTAGCGCACGTGAAGATGCAAAAGCAAATAAATTGTTCATTAGATATTTATGGATAAATCCCAGAACCTTCTGTCAGAAAACTAACTGGAATGGATCATAGTTAGAAAAATCCCGAATTTCCTAAGCGTTAAGGGGTGATGGGAGCTATTAGAGAGTTTTGCACTCATACAAAGAGTGCAAGATCTGGCCTCAAAATAGAGAAAATAACCTCCAGCAAGCAGTCTACTTCTAGGACATTTAGTACCAGATAGCAGTTCATATTTCTCTTGTATTAAACAACTCTTTTCACAATGTACCAGTAAGTCATCTTTAAATGAGAATGGGGACTTGGTGCTTCATAGTACAACGTTTATATTGTGAAACTACAGCACATGATAGTCTATAGGAAACAATATTTTAAATACAAAGCTTTGTAAACATTTGTATTAATTAAAAAAAGTTCTTAATCAGGCTCAATTATATGCTGATTACATAGCAATTTAGCAGTAACTGTGCAAAACCATATTATCTGTTACATTCATAGAATCCTTATGGTGGCATGGTTGTTTTGGATAGTATTTAAGAAAGAAAAAGAAAAAAAATATTCAGCACAAATGAAAATGGATTTCCTTCATTTGGGCTGTCAAGCCAAGAAATGGGAAATTTTTGCTTTAAAAGTTGCTCAGGTATCACAGAATACAAGAATGCTGTAAATAGCTAGGCTGTTCTGTACAGCTGAATGACTGGAACATGACTAAAGCCAGCTCATAAAAATGTTTGAGCTAGGCATAGATTGAGGTAGACATAGATCAGTTTAGACAAGTGTCTTGGAAGCAAACACAAAAAGGTGATCATAGTAAATAGAAAGATGTTCTTGTTACTACTCTGGGAGGGGAAATTACTTGAAATTCGCTGTTGAGAATTCTTGCAGATTTTTAGCATGGTCTTCAGCTTCAGTGAGGAAAGTAAATTGAGTATAACAATGCTTTGTGGCAAGAATTCAGTATGTCTTATAGATGTACCCATGGGATTATAATATGGCATTTGAATGTCCCAAGAACTTTATAGTGAGAAACTAAGGGATTTTTCGCTCCTAGGAAGAAAACATCTCTTTCTCTTTGCACTGTTTTGACAAACATCCTTTCCTATTCTGGAGAACCGCATCACACCACAAAAATACAGCATATTTTAATTAACATCTGTGTGTCTTTAGAATCTATTTTAGGGATGTACAGAATAGTTATAATAAATGAGAACCCTGGGGATCCTTTGTTCAACCTCAGAAATGAATCTGAATCACCCCTTTTGATATTGTGAACCATATTTAAACTGGTTGTCTGCTGCCCATGCACTCTGTTTTTCAGCACAATCGAGTGTAAACATATTGTTCTCATGCTATTTGCAATCTGCCAGGAATCAGTACTGGCTTGAAATCTTGTGAGAAAATATGTATTTGAAATATTTAGCCCAAATTTTCAACTATATAAGTATCTAGCTACTCTTATTCATGGATTGTCTTCACTAGAAACTTCGACTGAGTTAGAGCACAACACCTCACAATCATTGTTGACCCTGACTTTTTAGTCTGTGTGGACAGAGATGAGTCCTATTCTATATTTTGTCTGTGGGTCATCGATAAATCCTGTCCTAATTAGGGTTCACACAGATCTAACAGACCAAATGTTGAGCACAGATTGTCCCTGTCCACATTGACTGCAAAATCATAGTCAACATCATGTTAGTTAACATGATTTTCAAGGTTGCGTTCAAACGCAATGCATTTCTTTTTGATAAAGTCAAGACCATTGTGGTGACGGAGGAAGAAGGGGACCAGACTGGTGGATCTGGGAGGGAGAGAGGGAGGTCAAAAAGGTAATAATTTAATAATAGGCTTAGTGATGGGGAAAAAAAAAGTTTGTCAGACTTATGAAGCATGAATATCAATTATGTTTAACCTCCCATACAATATTACCTAATATATCTGTTAGTCAATATTTGGTTCACTTAGTCTGGTGTTGTTGGCATCAGACTATGATGGATTTTGGAACAAATGATAGACCCCTCTAGCTATACCAGGCTTATTCTTAAGAAATAAACAGCAAAAGGCTGTTGACATTTTAAAATCATTTACAGAAATATCATATCCACTTAATTATCACTGTGTTAGCTCTGCAGATATTAGAATAATTTGTTTTTTGTTTTTGTTTGTAGTTAAGAACTGAGCTTCATTCATACCCCACATAAATAGATATAGATTTCATACTGTGAAGAGGGACCCACTAAGGAGGACAGAAATCTTGAAGTAAATAAAGATGCAGGTGAAAAAATGCTATGGCCAGACAAATTTATAGAACTTTTAGAGAGACAATGTTGTAATTCTTTCCTACTGTACATTCATACAAGGTGATTTTAGATAATTTCACTTTTCCTTTACAAAATTCACTGGAGGAAGTCTATAAGCTTCTTCTGGGTCTTGAATTAGTTAGTTTTATTCTTTGTTTCCTGGCTATCAGAGGAAGGTAAATTTAATTTGGTTTTAGAGACAAAATAGTCTCCTTAGAAAGATGCTGAAGACCATCCTCAAGTCAATACAAACTGGCCAGCAATACCCTTTTATAAGTAACCAGTGTCCTATTAGTCACCGAAAGACAGTATGCCTTCAGAAGAACATCAGTGTTTGCCCTATATCCTGAGATGTTTCAGTGAGTGAAGGGGTTGAGCAAGAAACCAGCATGTCCACAAGATTCAGACACTTTGGTTTTTTTTCCATATTATGAACACAAATACCTATGTTCAGATGCCACAGTACTACCTAGGGGAGGAATATCACTGTAACCTGTAACCTGACGTTGCTTGGAAAATGTAGACAGATTTATTGTCATAAAAGGCAAGGATGAGATTTCAAGCTTTGCCCTGAGTAAGAAAAGACACATACTTGGATTGCTGCTGAGGTAGGACAACAAAGGAAATAATAGTTGGAGGAAGAAGTCTGTCAGGGAACCAACTATAGTGCCCTGATAGCTTATGTGGAGCAAGTGCTGACACCATAGGTTAAAGTAGCCAAGCTCCCAAGGGCCAGTGCAGCAGCTGAGATTTGCCGAAGTGCAGCAGGGCTCTGTCTCTGATGCTGGGGGAGAGACAGTGATGTGTGAGTGTGAGATTGGTTTCAAGAACCAGATATACCAGCTTTATACAGGTTGAGAGCTCTCACACGCAGGCACTCTCAGCTGGCCAGATCTAGATGAGTAGTGCAGAGGCTGCAATGCAGTAGACATTCTGGCTTTAGATGTCAGGAAATGTCCCTTACACATGAAAGGTACCCTGAACTACTTCTGTTTAAGCCAATTTCAAAATTATGCTGGTTTGTTTCAAGATGATGAATGTCATTTGAAGCACAAATCTATTTACAAAAGTAAAATATTGATGATGTTCTATTATATCAGTGTCAGCAAATTATTCTTCCAAATTACTTCAAGAATCGTATATATTACAACTTATGTTGTAGTCCTGAATAATTAAAAACATAGGAGCACCAATCGTATTACTCATTTTATAAAGAGAAAATCCCTTTTATTCTGATTATTTATTGAGAGTCAGCAGTATGCTTGGTGCTGTGTGTTTATGTAAGCTACTATGTTTCAAACAGGCTCATCCCTTGTGTATATACACATACACATACAAGCACAATAGAGACCTGAGCCAAAGCTCATTAGAGTTTATGGTTAGACTCCCACTGATTCAGTGGACTTTAGATCAGACTCTAAAAAGAATTCAAAATGGCTTTGAAAGAGTATGCAAGTATTTTCTTATTCTATATGTAAGCAATAGTTACAAGGGTGGAAATCTGATTTCAATGATTTTTGGAGGAGTAGGGGCAAAATGAGGAAGGAAAGTTAACCAGTGGTGCCAATCTTCACAATGTTAATTTATTTGGTGTGGGGTTTTTACCTCTTAAAGTCCCAGGTTTCGGACTTGTAGTACTCTTAGCTTTTAAAATTTATATATTTATAAACAGTATTCTAGCCCTTTTGTTTGTAGAGAAACATTTGAAAATTGAACTTTCAGAAATCCAGAAAAGACTCCAGATCCAGGAGGCAAGTAAAGAGATATATTTGGGTTTTTTTATGTCTCATTTTGGTGAGGGGGGACCCACACATGCCTGGGATTGGCAATACTGTTTACCAGTAGCCCTTAGGATCAGCATATAGTTACCTGTGCCATATGACAGGGTTAAACTATTTTTTCACCCTCATCCATATCACATGACAGAATATAGGAAAAAAAGATTAGCATCTTCCCAGCATTCCAGTGTATCCAGTGACTAAAGAAGATTGAAACAGGAAGGGAAACATACCACACCATCCAATGGAAAGGGGAAGTTATAGTAGAGGATGGCTCATTGAAGTCGGGGAAAGGAGTGGAGCTCACCTAAAGCTTCACACACCCCTATAATCTTTGCTTCAAATTCTATATCTGTCATGCCTTAACACTCCGTCTCAATACTCCACCCATTCCAGATATTGCAGCAGAGTCACTCTCAGGATGCTCATTAGTTGATACTTTTCTGTCACAGCTCTTACAAGGATTCAATTGTATTATTTGCCAAAATCAATTTTCATTAATGTTATAGTTGGAATTTTTGAACAATCATCTTTTCAGATTTAGGTGAAGAAGAGACAGATTGCCCAGGAGAGAAAGGAGTATCCTAAAAGGGATTTTATTTTTTGAGGATTTGCACACTTAAGATGTTTAAAGTGGGTGTTGTAAAGGATGGAAAGCTTATTTCCATGTAATTAGAACTGAAATGATTTAACTGCTGCTGTGCTCCTGAGGAACTGTGAATTGTCAGTGAAAGAGAAGAGGCACTTGGAAAAGTATGAAAGAACAGGAGATCAGTAAGAAAATGGTCTTGGGAGGGAGATGCAGTAATAGGGCAGAAACAACAAACACAGCAATTCACAGCTTTGTTAGAACAAAAAAGAACGCACACAATGTCATATCCATCAGCAGGTTTGAACTACTAGTAATAAGATACCCGATTTTCAGGGTAAAATATCATTTCTATCCACCTTGAATGTTGTTTACAGTTCATGCCAAATTAAACATGCAATTTGAATAGTGTATACAGGGAAAATATATAATATATATGTCTGTAGTAAATTAGACTATTTCTGAGAGGACAGCTTAAACCAGCAAATCCTAGAGCCAGTCATTCAAAAGCCCCACAACATCACTACAGTGGTTTCGGATACATTAGTGTTCGCCACATTAGGCTGAACCATTACTACTGTCCGGTAACATTATTTTACTTTAGGCATCCATATCTTAGATTTTTGTTGAATACAAACATTTATATTGGACAATAGAAGTAAACAAATTAGTTTCGTCCTGCTACCTACCAAACAAAGAGCTGTTTATTTGTACAGATGATCCCTTAGTATCGCCAAATCTGTCCATAGCCCTGGGAAGGTGAAAAAAAGCAAGAATGACAGATGGAGTGGATAGTGCTCATAATTACTACCCTGAAACCCTATGTGATGGACGTAAGGAAATATAGAACATAGGCCCTGATCAGAGATTTGGATGGGGAGTTGGTTTGGTGTAGGAAAGTTTAGTAGCATTGGATATTGGTCACTGTATAGTCATTGGCCAGAGAGAGAGAGAGAGAGAGAGAATAACTCTATAATACAGACTATTAGGGAATTTACCTGCTAGGGAAGATACCAGACCCAATTATTTATGCACAGTGAAACAGCTTCAACAGGAGAGATTGAAAAACGTTTGCGCCAGAATATCCCATAGCCCAGTGGTTAGGACGTTCTCCTCACGAGATGGTATAAACCCCTTCTCCCCCTCAGGCAGATGTTCCCACCTGGATCTCCCACATTGCAAGTGAGTGTCCTAACCAGTGGGCTAAAGGTTGTTGGGGAGACAGCAGCACCACTCCCTCCTCCTTCCTCCAGCCCTACATTTCCTTTGCTTTTATATTAAGTGCCTAGGACCAAAATGAAATGGTTCATTTTGAGCAGCACAAAACCTTTTGTTTAATGCCAAAACTAAACGTAACCCCTTCTTTCATTTTACAAAGTATTTTTTTGTATTCATTGTAGGTCAAAATCAATTTGTTTTCAATTTTTCAGAACTTTTACTGAACTAAAGAAGATTATCTATTCACCTATGACTAGACACAACCATCCACAACCACTTCTTTCCTGCTTCTGGCTACTGTAGTCAATGTCCTCTCTCTACCACACATATGCTTCTGAAGCTCTGTGGGTACTGGTGCCCCATTATGTGGTCCAGGAAGCCAGTGTATTGAGTCTAAAGACAATTTTCCAAGAAAAGAGCAGCAGAGAAACATATGGAACTCAACTTGTTATGGCCTTTTGGTGCTAGTCAGATCGCACCAGATTGATATGTATGTGATTTCTAGGAAATCAGAGACCTATGACAAATCTTTGGTGTGCTTCTATTACTGCCACAAACTGGCCAGAGACAATGCAACAGAATAATAACAGTACTATGGTATATTGCACAGTCAATATGCAACATGGAGGTGAAATTTTAGAAGCTTTCTGAGAGGAGAGGAAAGAGGTTGGGATGCTATGATTGGTATATAGCCACATCCTGGCACATAGGGTGGTATAAAGCAAAACAACCAAGAAGTTTGAGAGTAGACAAAGGAGATAAAGAGGTCAGGAGCAAAGTGGGCTGGAGTATAGGAAGCTAGAGGTCTGTTCTTGTACACCTCCAAATCAATCAAAGCCAGAGAAGACTCCCTGCACCTTACTTTGCTGAACTCATAGCCACCTACTTCTTACTCCTGTCCTGCAGGTCCAATAATAATGACCGGCTACTTCCATGTTCTTCCATTATACAGTCCTATCATTAGCCTAAAGAACATAAAACCCACAGGGTGTAGATTTTGTATTTAGCATAGCTCACCTTCTATACACTTACAATATATTATACATAATAATTTATAAAACCCATGGACTTTTTGCAGTCATCCAACCCAAAATTACACTTTCCCTTTAAAGAAATTACCTTTTATCTTTTGACTATGTAAGATTTTTAAAAGAATTTTGTGTTATTTTGTATGAAGGATGCTGCAAACTAATGTATTGCCTGAATGGAGATTTATATCTTATTTAGACTGCAGAATGAACAGTTTCATTTTTCTGAATCATACACAATTACCAGGTAACTAGACTGCAGACCTACACTTTCCTTCATTCATCACACATCTAGGGTGTTTAGGAAGGAAACATTGGAGACTGCTGACCAAAGAAGTGCTGAATAATGAAAGTACAGCTCCACAAACTGTGTTCACATTAAAGAAATAAATCCTATGTTATCTCAACCTTTCTATTCTGTTCCTTTGTGTTGTGGTCCTTGTATAAGCCTTTAATACATTTTAAAGGCCAGCATTCCACCCTTTGCTTTTGTTAAGTTAAAGCTTTGTTTTAACAGGGATTTGTTTAAGTGTTTTCATTTTCTATGGTTTTTTGATGGTTATATAATGTGAAATTTCAATTAGGATGGGTATTTGAAAAAATGAACTTGATCTATAAAGAGCTTATCTTTGGCTTTTTTAATTTTTATTCAGGATCTTGGTTAGCAACAGACTACAACTTATGCTTGACCAAGGTTACAAGGAATTTGAAAGAACTCTCAGGAAAATAAACATAACATTTTTAATAAAGAATTTTCAATTTCCTGGAGAGATAATGTTTGTTCAGAACAACATGACACTTGGATCCTCTTTATGAATATGTTACCATTTAGAGAAAATGAATTTTTAGAAAACTTTAAATAAGATGCCTGGAAAAAGGTAGTGTGTTATATGTTCCTGGGCAATAGTGCTTTGAAACTTTGTATATGATTTTAGTATTTTACATCCTTTAGAGTACCAATGCCCAACATTACATATGTATCTGAGCTATATTAGCTATCACAAGGAAATTTGTTTTTATATTGTGACATCTAATATATTAAAATAAAAGGGTATCATCTGGTTTCATATCCACAGCTATTATTGCTAGGCGAATGGAAAAGTAAATCAATTTACCATAGAAATGTAACACTTTATTTTGGTTTGGCATTATGTTCTAAAGAGATAAAAGCTAATAAAAGATTCAAAACCCAGTTTCATTCTAGAAGGATTGTACTGTATATTCGTTATTCCAATAACAATGTGACATTTTGTTGTGCTGATAATTATTTACTATACTATATTATAGTTAGAGTATCAAAATAAGCAGGCAGAGTACACAGCTAATACAATTTGATCTTCAGGGCATGTTATCAAATGTTACTGCACTAACAAAAATATAATAGAAAAGAGACAAATTATGTGTTACACAGTGGGCAAATTAGATCTGGGAGCTGTGCATGATTATAATAAGCAGGTTTTTGTATATGTGTGTGATAATCAAGGGCATGCATATCAATATACACAAGAATAGAATGTTAGGGTTGTAAAATTACATGCCAAAAAAAAAAAAAAAGGCATCTAGAATGGAAATAGTATGAGAACTTTAAGTAGAAAAGGCCTGACAAACATGCCCACTCTAATTCCACATCTATTGTTTATGAGATTCTTTAGCAACTTCCCCAGGGTCACACAAAGAGTGTATCAGAACTGCTGCCTCCGAGTGCCATATCTAAACTACATGACACAATCTAACATAGTGAAATGATTCTATGGCACATTGAGTATTAAAGCCTGAATTATGGAAGATGTTGCAGATTCAGCAGTTTAAGCTTGGTATAATTCCCCTCCCTTGCCCCTCTAGGAAATATTTGCTGAAGTTTCAAACATAAACTCTAGATTTGCCCACAATGGGACATTATAGATGATGAATGGTTCACACTGAAATATGGTCAGTAAGGGCTTGGAGCCTTCAAGCTGCTGAGCACCTTCAACTCCTAGGTACTGCAGTGAGTGTGCTCCGCACCTCCTAGGAGTGCTCAGCACTTTGCAGGATCAAGTCCAAGAAGCACATACTGTGAGGCCATAGACTGTTTACTTTTCAGCTACAAAATCTGCAGTGGCAAGCTCCTGAGGGAGTCTGTGCATCTATTGGTAATTACACATGCTCAGCATCTCTGGATTTGGTCACAGATTCTAAATAATATTTCTATTGACTTTCTTTATAGAAACTAATCAAGAAAAAATGTAAGGATTATAAAAGGCAAATTTTGCATGAATCCCTTATGTTTTTATTCACAGCATATATCCAGATTAAAGGACCTCATGTCAATAGACAATATAGTGCAATGCTTAAAGTGTGGTGAATTCCTTATAACATAGAATCTGTTTTTAACTGATGAAAATCAAATACATAAAATAAAAAGCACTAAATGTAAATAAGATGGTATTCAGTTAATTTTATGCCATTTAGGTAGCAATGGGTTTCTGAGGGGCTATTGTTGAGGACATAAGTCTAATCTTTGTAGGCAGTTACATATTCAGCACAAACTGAATTACATTGCTGAATTACATTCTATTTTATTGTTAGGACTGTATTACAGGTATGAGCAAGTATTTTCTTTAATTAGGATGAGGACATACAGAGATAATGGTTAAATAGCTTAAAAGAAAAAAATGTTATAAGGACAACCACTGTGTATAATGTATTGAAAAAAACAAGTTAAATGAACATTCCAAATACTAAGCCATATTATTCATGAAATGCTTTACATGAACCAAAAAGATTACAAAGGGACATCAGTTGTTTGAAACAGTTGATCACCTTTCTTGACCTGGTAGCTATTTAGATGGTCCACACAGCTATGTCATTTCTGAGTGCACGGTTTTGAGGCATCCACATACAAGGGACAGCTTACTGTGCCAGTTATGATTGACAAACCTTTGATAGGTTTCCTGAATGTCTTCCCCCGCTTGGTGACACATTCTTGGAATTGCAAGGCATCTACAAGTTTTGGTTAAGTGTCCAAGATTTCTCAAGCTCGTTTGATATTGCTGCTATGGCCAATCTGAACCCCATCATAGGCCACACTAAAGAGATACAGGCTTTTCACATTGGCATTCAGTTTCATTTGAGAAAGGATAATGTGGAAGAGTTCTATCTGACCAGCATCAGGCAGAACTCAGGAGATTAAAAATGTCAAGATTGGTTTTATAGGGCAAAGTGTTTAAGGATGAACAGTTTGTTTAGCTACTTTCTGAAACTTTTATGGCGCTTTTCATCTTGTTTTCTGACTATGAACCTTTCCCAGGAGTACCAGTCTTGGACCAGGTCTTAATCTACAGTAGAATGATATAATACTGAGAGTCTATGGCAGGGGTTGGCAACCTTTCAGAAAGAGTGTGCCGAGTCTTCATTTGTTCACTCTAATTTAAGGTTTTGCGTTTTAGAAGGTCTCTTTCTATAAGTCTATAATATATAACTAAACTATTGTTGTATGTAAAGTAAATAAGATTTTTAAAATGTTTAAGAAGCTTCATTTAAAATTAAGTTAAAATGCAGAGCCCCTTGGACCAGTGGCCAGGACCCGGGCAGCCTGAGTGCCACTGAAAATCAGCTTGTGTGCCGCCTTCGGCAAGTGTGCCATAGGTTGCCTACCCCTGGTCTATGGTGTCATTAAGGGTGACATATTCAAATGAAGCTCCCTAATGTGAAAAACCTAAATCCATATTTAGGAATTTAAATAGAAGTGGCCAGATTTTCAAAGATGAAGAGCACTTTCAGCTTCCATTGACTTCAGTGAGAGTTTTGGGTGCTCAGCATTTGTGTCAATCAACACCTCCTTCAAATTCCTCTTCATTTCTGTTTTTTTTCTTACTTTCCATCAACAACTACCATTCCTATTTTACCTACAGCAGCCCTTTCCTTCAGGGTGAACAGATAGCAGATGTGAGAAATCGGGATGGGGGTGGGCTGTTAATAGGCACCTATATAAGACAAAGCCCTGAATATCATCACTGTGCCTATAAAAATTAGAACAGCTGATCACCCTACTTTCCTCTTGCCTCCTCCTTTGCAGGAGGACAAAAGTAAAGTATTCACAATACATTGCAACTCACCTTATCTTTGTTTTAATGTTCATCCCTCATTTCATTTGTTTCTATGTCTGTCCAAGAGACTGTAGATTCTTCAGGGCAGGGATCATGACTTTTTAACCTCTCTGAGAAGCATCATGCAAAGTTATGGTACAAAGTTAAATATTTAATAAAAATAATAATCAGTAAGACAAGAGCAGGATGATGTGCCTGTTAACGTGAAGATGCACTTAGTGTCATTAGCATTGTTCTTTGAATAGCATTACTGACTTATTTTTGGCATTATTGTTTTCACAAATATATAAAATACAAGGGTGAAAGGTACATGAGTGGAGGATTCTTCAGGGAATTTTGGATCTGATCTAATGCCCATGAAAGTCAATTGGAGTCTTTCCATTAAATTCATTTGACATTGGTCTAGGGCCTTAAAAAAAGCTGCAAGAAATGTTTTTGACATTTCCCCATCAGAAGATTGATATGATGCCAGAGTCTAGTACTACTGTGAAGGGTCAGAAAAGATAACAGGATAAGCTAGGTTCTGCCAGTACTTTCCACTGTAACAGCCAACAGGGAGGGAAACATTAACTGAAATCCAGTGCCAATAACAGCTGCTGTGAGCAACACATTAAGCAGTATGTTAATTGATTTAGTAATCATCTTCCTGATTATGTATAGCACTTGATTATTTCATCAAACATGGGAAGTGAGGGCATGGGGAGCCTTTGATGACAGTATAATTATGACTCTTTGTTGTACCTCTCTTTAAACACTTAATATAATAAAGTACTTATAATGGAAGGCAGATTCCTCTAGTTGAGCTATACAAATGGCTACTTTTTGTAATACGCTTTTTAACAAGACAGTTAGGTTGCCAGTCAGTGAAAGAATTAATATATATGGTCTGGATCTTGTATGGATCTTATGGTCTGGACTGAATGCTTCCACAAGATATTGTGCATGCACAACAAACAAAGGGACGTAGGTTTGTATAAAATGGATCTGTGTCTGAGCATTCAGAGTAATATAAGGAACATTATGAAGTGGCAGGGAGAGGTATAAAGAAAAGTGGGTAGGCAGGGAGGATGACAGTCTGAAGGCTTGGAGAAGAATAACGTAGTACAGTGGCTGGTGTGCCTATCTACATCTTTCTTGTCCATTTACCCCTCATGGCAGGAGAAGTGCCTTCAGTCATTTATCTGAGATGTTAGTCTGGGCTGGCTGTCTTCATACTCCCAATATTGATTCTGAAACATTCATCATGGCTTTGGAGGAGGAGGAGATGTTGCAGTAGTTGACTGAGGCTGAAGGACCAAGACAATGAGCTGCACTAACTGCCTCTGCAGCCTAAGATCCATCTCTGGTCTGCTACAGCAGATCTGTGCCACTTAGGGGGCATATTCTAGCTGCACATGACCACAGAGTTATCTCCTTGTGGAGGGAAACTTTCTGCTAACATAAAACTGTTGTAAGACTAAAAATGGTAGTGGAGCCACCTCCTGCGCTAGCCTCACCCCAACCCCAGTACAAGGGAGGAAGGGAACTCTTTTAAACTTGATCCTTCAGTGGTGTAAGGTCACCGAGAGACCTTATGCAAGTGGCATAAGTTAGAGGTGCATCCTGGCTGCAGCTAGCTCTTCCTACCCCTTCCTTTTCCCAAGTTCTGCTGAGTTGTAGTGACATTCATACTCATTCATAATGACACCGAGTAGTTATTAGGGCAAGAAAGAATGAGAATGACTCTACAGTGGACTCATCTAAGATGTAGCAGACCCAATTGCAAGTCCCTGCTCCATTAGCTAATTGTTTATTAAAGGAAAAAACTTTCACCAGGAGAGAGTGAGGGAACCCCACCCTAGTGCTAATGTGGGAGACCTACATACACATCCCTTCACTAGGGCAGGTGGTGTTGGGGATTGAACCGAGATAACTCACATCTTCAGTGGACTAACCAATGGACTAAAAGTTATGAGGCTACTACTCTTTCCCCTTTTCCACTGCTTAATTTGTGAATAGTATTAAATCCAAAATGTGTATTTATTTTTGGATTTAATACTATTAATTTTAATACTATTAATGTGTATGAATTTTTGGATGAAAAATTCGGCATATACACGCCAAATTTATAAATAGTTACAGGTCAACCAAAACTGCATTTTTGTGTGTGTGTGAATAAACTATTTTCCTGAGAAGTTTCATGCAGCTCTAATAGTACTGTCACTTTCTACTCTCCAGTCCTCTGATATTCAATACCTCCTCGGAGGATATTCTACCTTCAGGTCCCATGGATTTTAATGGGAATAGACCTAATACCTGTCCAGTTTCAGTTATCGATCAATATGCACCAAACTTATGTTTGTATGCCTTTAATGTGTCAGCATAGCCTAATATATTTTAATATATATTTTAGACTTCCTCTCTTAGCCAATAATCACACACCAACCAACTCACCAACAAAACCAGTTCCATAATCCATACATTCCTAAACTGAAGACTTCCTCAAGCACTAAGGAAGAAAAACAGAGAGATCCCCTATGTTGATTAGCGAGCACTCAGAGCCTTGCAAGAAGTGATCAGCCCTTCACAGGCTCATGTCCTTTGCATATAAGCCATTCAGAAGAACGGTCTTGAGTTTTAATCTCCATCCATGCAGGACACCAAAGTTCACTCTGGGCACCAAAATAAAGCAAGATATAAGTATGTAACTTTCTTTCAGCTTCTCATCACTGCCATTTTTAAAAGATGAACTTATGTTGCGTATAATGGAACCTGATGCAGACTGAACCAATCATCTCTTGTCAACAAGACTCCTATAGACAACCATATCAGATTTGTCGAAATTGAACATTGTAGGAAGTACTTTTCTGAAAAGCTTTAAGAACCTAATCTGCACTGTAGAGTGTGGGATTTAAGGGCAAGTGATTTTCCATCTGCCTTCAGCTGTAATTTCTAATAAATACTGTTTTCTATTGAGTTCAAACAAAAATTATCATGTTTTCAATTATTACAGCATGATATTACATGGCATTGAGAAACCTCCCACCATTCAGACATGAAAATAAAGCAACTTACCTATCCAGGGGGAGGAGAAGGAAAGAGTCCTCTAAACTGAATTCTTAAGCAGGGATAGAAGAAAAGTAGACTATCCTAAAGTAACTCTCCTTTGTCATTGCCATTTTCTCCACAGATCTCTGACTTGGATAACTATTGCAGTAATATTGCAGAACTTGAATATGTTGTTGATGGAACAATAAAAGCTGGGGAGTGTGACTTCTGCAATGTGAACCACTTGAATATCAGAAACCTCCTCCCTTCTCTATCCTTGTATCTGCTTTGCTTTCAGTTTAACAGCTTGTTTGGAAATATCTGGGGGTCATTTTAGAGCACACACTGGGAATTAGGCACACAATTCTTGCTATAGTCAGTGGAAGTGATTCAGCTAATTCCCTGTACACCTCATGGATAATATTCCTCCTAGAGTGCAGTTTAAATGTATCTGATGAAGTGAAGCAGAAAAAAACAGATAAGTATCAGCGTTGCTTGCTTGCTGGCAAACATCCAAATTTGTAGTTATCTGAATTATTTAGAACTATTCAGCATATTTCTAAGTAATTCCCTCCACGCACCCTTTCTTTTCATTTTAGTCAGTGCAAGAGAACAAAAGCCACATAAAATGTCCACAATATGGTCTAATGCTTATGAAATGAATGAATACCAATGGCACAATACCAAATCAGCTGTGTTAAATAGTTTTGCATGAAAGACTAATAGTAACTATTTTCGTAAAGGAAAAATGCATTATACACTTTTGCAGTGGAGATGGGAATTGTAGAATGCTATCAGCATTTTCTTCCTCTTGCTCTATATTACTAACAAGCAGTATATGACCTACGCAATACTGCAGATGTTGTTGATTTAATTCGTGTTGACTTTATCTAGAGGAAGCTAACAATGGTATTGCTCCCAGGCCCAGTGGAATTCTACAATTAACATCAATCTCTATTGAGTAGTGAACATTTCATCATCACTGGTGGTTCTGATTCACCCATCTTAAAATAAAATAATTACAAGTGAGAGCACAAGATGAAACCTGCACAGGATAGAGATTTGATTTTCTATCTCACATCCACTAATTTTTCAGGAACTAATTTATTTTATGAAGTGATTTACTAACTGCAAGAAACTAGGTGTAAATATCTGTGAGACGAGCTTTTAACCATACATTTTCAAATATAGCATGTTTAGACTTGGATAAGAACATATATTGATGTTAATGCATGTTAGCTTTATTAGTTCTAAGTGTGTGAATAAGAGGTCACCGGTATGAGTAAAGATTGCACAATAGGCGTATTTAGGGATATGCAGCTGTTCACTTACTGTTTTCTTTGTACTTCGTTACATTTTTAGGAGTCAGCAGAGGCAGCAACTATTTTGAAACACAACTTATGGAGCATGTTACAAAGACACACACTATTTTCTCCATCATGTAGAGTTTATTTTTATCTTGTTTTGTTATTTACTCCCCCAATGTAAAATGGAAGTAATTCAAGATAAAATTACATGGCTGCTTTTTATGGATTAAATAATACTATATATATATATATATATGTAAAATTTGCAAAGTAAAGGACCAAAAAGTTAGAAAATGTTCATATACTCAATTACACTCCCTCAGTTACATGATCACAACAGTTTTCCAGCTTTCTTGCAATCTCCTCCTCCAGGAATCTGCAATGCCTGCAATGTACATTTTGAGGATAGTCAGAAGGAATCCCCATGAAATTATAATTGTTCTGAGGGCTCCTAAAGCTCCACTTTAGTCACTCACACATCTCTTTCTCTGATCCAGGTTGTACAAAATCTGTTTACCAACAGTTTATACATGTAAAGATTGTTTAAAGTTGTCTAAAAGCCTGCAAAGGAACCTCAGAGAAAGAAATTATAGATGAAATTAAGGTTATATATATATTCAATATTCATTACAGCTGTTCAAAAACCACAAGTAAAATATTTAATAATTTTGACTACTATCTTGAAAAATTGAGATTTTTTTCAGCCATAGTATTTACACAGAAACATTCAATTAAAGTCTAACGTGCTTTTTATCATCAGATAATTGTAAGTGCAGTAAATGGTAAGCTGAGACACAGTGACAGAATCTTTGTTTATGAAACACTCGGTATGTGCCTTCTGGATTTTCGAGTCAGAGTTTCTCGTCTTTCTAAAACTTTCTTTTAGAGCTACAGTGTCCTAATTAAAAAAAATCCCATTCCATCTTCCACAACAAGAGCTAGTCAGAAAATAGTGTTTTCTTCCCATGGAAAACTTTGAATTTTCAGCAAGATAATTGAAAACCAAACACTTATATCAGAAAGGCTGGTGCACTGACTCAGGCCCCATTCTCCTCTCTTCATAGTGTGCAACAGATGAACTTTCTCTCTCGGAGGATCAGTCTCCCTTCTTGATGATTTATTTCAATGCATCATGGGAGAGGTAGTCCAGTCACGGAGCCTGACCCATAGATGAGAAGAGTGATATAAGGTTACACAAACTACAAGTCCCATGAGAAACATAAAAGAAGAATTCTCTCTATTTTGTTTTGTTTTCAGTCAGAAGTTTAGACCAATTTTGTTTACAGTTGTTCAGTTTTTCCACTAAAAGTTGAAGTTTTCCATGGAAAGCAGATAAATCTTGTGAAAAAATAAATTTTGTAAAAACAAATACCCTCCCCCCGCAACTCTCTGTCCAAAAGGAGTTTAACAGAAAGGTTTTGATCAACTCTACTTTGAACCACACCACAGCTTTGTTGTGTTGTTCCTTATAGAACTTTACATCTTTTAAATAGATGTTAGCCAATATGAGCAGAGTAGCACATCAGTAGCATCCAAGATTCACACAAGTACAGTAAAAAGCATTCCATCAATAGCTGTTGACATTCAGAAGTGATTTTGGATCCAGCTATCTTCATGATCCTTTCACATATCTTTCCAAAAGATGCAAGTGCCCAATTTGTAGAAAGACAAAAAAGTGGTTTTTAAGTTCACATACTTCAATACATGCAAATAGTATGTTTGACTGTAATATTACAAGCTCCCATTGTGTAAGTATCTCACCTAACTCATCCAGTATGACCAACACAATGTGAAATTCTACCTTAAGCTGAATATTTCCTTGAAGTGTTCGTGGACAATCTACAAACCAGTAAATAATTGCAGAAGAAATTTGCAAATATTTTTGAATGACAATTTAGAGAATATTGCACTCTGTTCATAAAGGGGAAAAAAAGCAATACAATTTAAATGAACTTTACAAGTTATTCACTAGCTTTATGTTATTCTGACCACAGCTCTGCAGATTTTCATAAATTCCATTTCACGGAATCACTGAATGTTGTTTTCAGATATGCAATTTAGTGAAAGCTTCATTTTTTAATGCATGCTAAGAACACCGTTGAGTTCTCTTGAGTGAATGTAAAGAAGGCTTAAATGTGTCTATTTTATTTGAGAAAATTTTAATGCCTCATCATTTTGTATTAAGCAAAGTACAAATTTTGATTTATGTTAAAATTTCATAGCTGTCTTGAATTCTGAATCAGCATAATTCTGCACTCTCTCTAGCAATTGCTTTCTTATCCTGTCTTCTCTGTCTGAACCAAAAATCTATAGATGGATTGAAAGATCTTGATGCCCACAGTTAAATGTAGTGGAAAATGTAATTCCCATATATATTCTACTGTAGATTGCTATGTTGTTTGTTATTGGCTATGCTTTGCTAGTTAAACAAAAGCACTTTAGTTTTAATTGTATTTTAAACATAAAAATCATAAGACAAATACCATACATGTCCGACCACCCTTTGGTGCTTGTTCAAATCTATACATAGCAGACAGCAAAGAAACTCATGTTTACGCACAATGAAATCTTATTTAGACATAATATTGTTTAACAGAGAGAATTCCTCATGTAATCCTGGCAAGGCTACAGTACTATGGTGAAATCTGGGTGCCAAAAATGGGACTTTTGCCACTGACTTCAATAGTGCTAGGATTTCACCCTGCAATCTTAAAGTACATTTACCTGATAGAAAGGAGAAGCTCTATAACACAGCATGAATTCAAGATGAATTGCCACTGATTAACATTGAAAGACAGGAAATTATGTACAGAACAGGTAGAATTTTAAGAGTCCAGTGTCACAGTCCTGCAGTAACTACTTCCCATTTTCTACAATGAGTGATCCCACTGAGTTCATGGATAGGAACGAAACTAAAGTGTCATCCTATACATATGCATCTGTAACTTATCAAAATGACCACCATCTAACATTATAGAATCATACAATCATAAGGTTAGAAGGGACTGCAAGGGTCATCCAGTCTAACACCCTGCCAAGATGCAAGATTTGTTGTGTCTAACCCACCCAAGAGAGATGGCTATCCAGCCTCCTTTTGAAAACTTCCAGTGAAGGAGCGTCCACAACCTCTTTAGGCACTCCATTCCATTGTTCTATTGTTCTAACAGTTAGGAAGCTTTTCCTGAGATTTAATCTAAATCTGTTATGCCATAGTTTGAACCTGTTACCTTTTTTCCTGCACTCTGTGGCAAGAGAGAACAACTTTTCTCCATCTTTTTTTATGGCAGCTGTTCTAGTATTTGAAGACCACTAACATGTCCCCAACTCAATATCCTTTTTTCCAAACTAAACATACCCAGTTCATTCAGTCTTTGCTCATATGACTTGCATTCCATCCCTTTGATCATCTTTATTGCCTGTGGATCCTTTTCAGTTTTTCACATCCTTTCTATGCATTGGTGACCAAAAGTGGACACAATACTCCAACTGAGGACTAACCAGCAGCAAGAAGAGCAGTACTATCACCTCCTGTGACTTGTATGCCTCTGTTAATACAACCTAAAATTGCATGTGGTTTTTTTATTTTTTGAAACAGCATCACATTTCTTGCTAATGTTGAGTTTGTGATCCATCACAACTCTCAGATCCTTGGCTGCTGCCAAACCAGTTATTCACCATTCTGTATTTGTGTAATTATTTTTTCTTCCTGAAGTGTAGTACCTTCCATTTGTCTTTGTTGAATTTCATTTTGTTTTCTATAGACCAGTTCTCCAATTTATCAATATCCCTCTGAATCTTAGCTCTATCCTCCAAAGTGATGGCAGCTCCCCTCCCCCACCAGCTTTGTGTCATTGGCAAATTTGATCAGTATCCTCTCTATACCTTCATTCAGGTAATTAATGAAGATGTTAAACAACACCAGACACAGAAGAGATCCCCATGGAACTCTACTTAAGACCTCCCTCCAATCTGACATCATTCCATTAATAGTTACTCTTTGTTAGCATCTGTTTAACCAATTATGTATCCACCTAATGGTAGTTCCACCAAGCCCACATTTCCCTAGCTTACGTATCAGAATGTCATGTGGGACTGTGTCAAAAGCCTTGCTGAAATCCAGGTATATTATAACCACTGCATTCCCCCTATCCACAAAACCAGTTACCCTGTCAAAAAGGAAATCAAGATGGTTTGGCATGGTTTGTTCTTTGTAAATCCATGCTAGCTGCTAGTGATTACCCCTTAATTCTAAAGGTATTTGCAAATGTAATGTTTTATACATTGGTCTAGTAGCTTCCCAGGTATCGAACTCAGGCTGCAATGGGAATTATGAAATGGGAAGGTTAGAGGCACAGATCATTTGGAACCTAATACCAAATGTACATTCATAATAAAAAAGCACAAAGCCATCATCATTCCACCCCACATTTGAAACCTATATTTTAATAATAGCCATCAAAAGATTAAACATTTGTCAATTAAAAGAGGAGAGAAGGGAAGGATGGGATAAATGAAAGAGGCATTTATGTGAGAAGGTCAAGCTGGAAAGAAGAAAAGAGGGAGAAGGCTGAATTAAAGGTAGTAGAATAGGAGATTGTTTGAAAACGTTACCTTAATCTAATTCTCCCACCCCAAAAATCCACTAAATTTCCAGTATATCTTTAGAATCACATCCACTGTCTTGGCTTTGTAGATCAGCAGCTAAATAAAAATGGATCAATTTTCAGAGGAATTGATCACCCACTAATGTGATCAACACATCTGAAAAATCAGATTAACATTACTTATATCCTTACAGATGGATGTGGTGTCTAACTTGTGATGCTCGGGTTTGAGAGATTTTCAAAACAAACTGTAAAGGAAGCTATAAGAAAACTCAAGGCTAGTTACATAACAGCATCAAAATCACAGGCCAGGAGAAAACAGCTAAGGAAGGGCTGGCGCTGAAAAGAAACAGCTGTGCCAGTGCTACAAAGAGTGATATGAGTGATATGGATTGGTCCATCTCAGTGCTAAACAATGAGGTTAATCTGTAAAAGTGACTGTGAAATAAGACATTGTTAGCATCAGATAATACACAGTAAATGAGTAAGCATATAATTCAAATTAAGACGTGTAAGGAGCACCCCCTACTCCTGAAAACATACTGCTAGTAACAGCACTGTTATCCTTTAAAGAAAATGGCAGGAAAAAAAAACTAAGAAGGGCATAAGCATTATAACAGCAAAGGGAGGTACTGATGTTTCTCTCTTTATAGAGAATGTGGAGGTGACTACCTAAAAGTTAGAAGAACATCCAGGTGATCATTTAAGTAGAGGACCAGTAGCAATCACAGAGAATCCAGGATGCTACTGTCTGGATTGTACGTTAGCAAAGTCAGGACTCCAGACTCCAGAGGGAATAAAGGGACAGAAAAGCAGTTACTGCAAAGAGCTTTGGATAAAAGAGAAATTTTCCCAGTCTTTTGTACCATCAAGAGCATCTCCTATTAGTTCAGTTGGCAAGGGGAGAATTTAGCAATTACATTGATACTCAAGGGATACTCAGAACTATTGAATTACAGCTCCTGACTATTCCTGAGATGTAGTGTAGTCATGTTGGCCTCAGGATATGAAAGAGTCATTTGAAGGACAAAATAGTATATTGTTGGGAATGGGAAAATGTCCTTGGTGCAACATTTGTTCATTATAGATGTGGTGGCAGCAGCACAGCAATCTGCTTTCTGTGCAGATAGATTCTCTGTAGGAAAGGAAAACTAGGTATCCACCTGGGAATATCATCCAAGGCACTTTAAAAATAACTGTGGACTAGCATGGAGAAAACATGTTAGCAATGTGCAGCAGACTTCAGCCAATACAGCATTAATGGGGAAAGAAAGAGAATGAAGTCAGGAGGATGTCAGTCAGGTACAAATTATTGCAGTGTTACTCCATTGCAGTTCTTTTGTTCTTGGAGCTATACACATGATCTCTGAAAAATAACCTCTGAAAGTATCAACATAGAAATGTGATGCTCTGGAATGGTCAAAGATCTGCTGGTATTTGGAGCATTCATCACCACATTATGTAACTGCAGCTGAAGAATTTGAAAAGAAATCTCTACTATCCCTGTTATTCTAAAACAGGACTCTAGTATATTTGAGCTCAACAACAACTTTAGATTGTCACATAGCATCAGATGGAAACATTTAACCAAAGATTAGTACAGCACTATACAGAATACAGAAACAATAGATACATTATCACCCTGGGTGTTAGGTAAATAGCTGGCCTCTGTGTCTCTCTTCTCTGCAGCAGTTGAGATGCTAGAAGCTTTGCATTCCCCAACTAATTCCACAAATCTCTATCATTTTGAAGAGAAAAATACTTTCCCATGATTAATTTCACCATATGTTATGTTTTCACATTTTTGGTTTACCTCATTACTTATGGAATTTCTTTATGGTATCTTTAGGTTACATGCTTGTTAAAATAAGAGGAAACTAATTTGGAGATTATTACTAACAGCTGGGACAATCAGCCGTTCACCAAAACTTCATTTAATTGATCTCCATTTCATCATTACAAAAAAAAAATCTGCAATAACAATTCTTATCAATCTCCAAGTCCTCCTTTCACAGTAGCAGCCATGTTAGTCTGTATCTGCAAAAAGAACAGGAGTACTTGTGGCACTTTAGAGACTAACACATTTATTTGAGCATAAGCTTTCATGGGCTACAGCCCACTTCTTCGGATGCATAGAACGGAACATGTATTGAGGAGATATATATACACATACAGAGAGCATGAAAAGGTGGGAGTTGTCTTACCAAATCTGAGAGGCCAATTAAGTAAGAGAAAAAAACTTTTGAAGTGAAAAAAACTCTCTCTCTTTATAGGCACTTTTAGTAGTATGAAGAGGTCTTTTTCCTGGATATTCCCCCCCCCCCCACACATACACAGATTTGGAGGTGCCAGCCAGAAAGGTGTATAAGCCAATACTCAATCATAGGGAATTTCTGAATACAGGTCACTCACAGGCTATAAACTAGCACTCTGGCCTTAGAATTCAAACACACTCTTTGCTAATAATACCATAAAGATTTTTGGAAAATAAATAAGTGAATGAAATCACTATACAAAAAGGAAAAGAGGACTAAAAGGGTTACTATTTACTAAATACTAACAAATGTAATACACACAACTAACATTCTCTATGGAAGAGGAAATCCCATAGTTCTCCCTATCTCTCTCTAGTTTACAGACTGGTGACCACTGCTTGTGTTACACTGTCACCACATTGGATCTCTTTAAATACTAGTCCAGATTTAGTGACCATGGAATGAGTTACAGATTAAGTACTGCATTCCTGCTGGCAATATGGGCCCTATCCTGTCAGATGGATTTGGGGTTGGTGATTATTGCATTTATAGTTTAAGACCTGAAGGATACATTCTGATCATATACTCTGGCCTCCGCTGTAATGCAGGCCACAGAATTTCCCCAGCTGATTCTGCTTCAAGACCATAAATTCAGACTGAGCTAGAGCATATCTTTATAATCAAGACAGAATGTCTAAAACTTCATGTGACAGAGAACCCACCACATCCTTAGTAAACTTCTTAGTGGTTATTTATACCCACTGTTAATAATTTGCAGGTTATTTCTAGTCTGAAATTATCTAGCTTCCATTTTCAGGCACTGGATATTATTTTCTCTTTGTCTCCTAACTTAAAGAACTCTGTACTATCAGAACTCTTCTCCCTATGCTAGTACTTATAGACTGATCAAATCACCTCTTAACCTTCTCTTGGATAAATTAAATAGATTGAGCCTCTTTAGTGTCTCATTTTAAGGTATTTTTTAAAAAGACATTGAATCATTCTTGTAGCCCTTTTCTGAACCCTTTCAAATTTGTCAACATCAATTTTAAAGTGAGTTACAGTATTCTAGTAATAGTGCCTAATGCTGTATATAGTGGTAATACCCCCCTTCCTATTTCTACTCACTAAACATCATTATAGCCACTTATATCTATAAATGAAGTAACACATCCAGGAAAAATGTCAAAGGGACAAAACCTAGCAGTCCATCTGCCAGGTAACTCAGATTGCTGCACACTCTAATCGTTGATTCTCTGAATGGGCTCTCCAATGACTAAAGGAAAGAAAAGATGGTCATGCAGTTAAGTGGCCAGAATGGGACACATGAGACTTGGGTCTAAATCCTGGCTCTATCACAAATGGTGTGTATGGCTTAGAGAAGTCATGTAATCCTTCTGTGCCCCACTTATATCCATCTGTAAAATAGGGTAATTGTATTTCTCTCCCTCACAAGGGTGTTAGGAGGATAAATCTATAAATAGTTGGGAGGTGCTCAGATGTAGTGATTTGACTTGGTATTCCATGAACTTCCACAAGAATAATGAAACTGTTGACCAGTAAGAGCAGTGCCTCTCAGAGAGGTGCCAAAATAAAATTTGGCTGCCAGTCAAGTCAGCATTTAGAGAAAAAGATGATTCAGGAGATCCAAAAAGCATTAAAAAAGAAAAGATGATTAAAAATTGAAATCTCTCCAAAAGATGGAAAAGTGGCATATTTTGGCAGGAGGCCAGAAATCATTTTTGTTTAGTATTTGTTTTTTGGATTCACGCCACAAAACCCAATCCAGAAGCTGCTGCTGTGGCTGCACAAGGCAGGAGTAGCTCCCCCAGGATACAAATTAAACACCCACAGATATTATACAATACCAACTGCTGAATTAGCCAGAACTATCATCAGGCACAATGAAATTTCCTAGAATTAACTATCTTGATCAATAAATCCCAGATTCATGTACTGCAGTTAAAAAGGCTGGATTCAGAAGAGATTGTATCCCCAGAATATATTTTCCCAATTTATTCTAAGTAACTAGAACTTTATTTGTGATGAAGTAAAAGGAGACAGATTTCAGCGTGTTAATAACCACAGATCAGAGCCATCCTATAGAAACATAATCTCACACTCCAGATTTGTTTTTTCTTTTTTTTTTTTTAAATGTATTGGGCCTGCTCACCTCTGGAGGAATGAAAACTCTCACTGAGATCTCACTGGTGTGATCCTCTGTGTTGCTGAAGTGAGCAAGCAGACCAGAGCTTAATGATGACTTAAATTAATTCAATCACCACCACTCCCACCCTGCGGAGTGCTGGTACTGAAAGGGGGTTCCACAACAATTTTGACCTTTTCCTGTGTTAAATCTTGTATCCAACGCTCATGGCTGTAGTCTGAGAAAGAAGATTTAAGATAGGCTAAGGAATACATTCATTCATTTTCCTGTATAAACAAAGTATGCCTTCTCATAACCAGATGTCTAAGCAAAGAAGTAACAGGAAACAAGATTATTAAGCACATTCTGCTGGAAGCATTCATATTCCTAGACCTGAAAAGACATTATGTACACTGATTACAATATTTGACTTATGTAAGTTTGATGGTAAATGAGATTAGGTGAAAGGGACTTTGGGAGACAAAGAGAAGCTGGGAGAGTATCCTCTCTCATAAGCATTTGTGACAAACAGTGATAATTTCATGCAGTCTTGCAATTCTAAAGGCAAATAAGAGCTCTGATCTCAGAGTATTTTTTTATGATCCTTGGGGACAGGACATTTCTACCAGGCAGGGGAGTGTGCAAGGGGGGAAGCAGGGACATGCCCCCAAACTCCCAATATGCGTCTTCGGCACCATCCACAGCTTCTGCCCAGATCTGGCCCAAGGATTCCCTCACTTCCTCCCCTCCCCCCCTTTGTCCCAGGATGGGAGTCGGGTTGAGAGCAGCTGAAGAGACGTGCCTGGGAAAGGCACTGTAGCTAATGTTTTGTTGAGCTCCACTACATGGCGCCCAGAGCAAGGAGCGGGGCTGGCAGCAGAATTCTGTGAGAAGGGACCTAGGAAGCCTGCTGATCCCAGTCCCTTCCTACCCTGCAGCCTCCAGTCAGTGTTTGGAGCACAGGACAATGGTGGGGAGGCAGTGGATCGCTAGGGAGGATGTATGGGGAGCCCAGGGAGGCAGTGGGAGCCAAGAGGGTAGGAGAGCCAGCAGGACCCAGGGGCATTGGCTGGAGGGCCAGTGTTTAAAGTGCTCGCCCCAAAAGTAGTCACATTTAAATCCCTGCACATACCCCTGATATCAGGGATGATTTAAGCAGTCTCTGAAATGGTCGAATCCACCAGACATAGGGAAATCATGTCCCTCTTCATTTCAATTTGAATGAATTTTAGAATTTTAACTAGGATCTCCTGAAAGCCACCATCCAAGTGCATATTATATTATACACACATATCTCAAAAAATGCAAACATTCACAAATAATGGACTCCATGACATCTATGAAAGAGATGAAGCCTAACAGATAAACAGAGGGATATGTTATGTGGGCTATACCTAGGGTCTTTATTCAATACACTCTTATTAAAGTGCCTGTTTAAATTTAATCAAACATTCTCCATTTCACAGAATTTTACTTGTATTTCCCATTGTGTGTTATCTTATAGCTATTGCTTATTTTCAGTTTTTATTTTGATACCATTGAAAGTCTTGTTATTAATATTTCAAAGCTTTCCTGATCTGTTTAGTTGAAAACTGTAGCCGTTTACAGTTTTTAGCTCCATTTTTTTCTTGTTTCTGCAGCTACTTTTGCAGGCTTGGCCTCTCTGCTGCTGGCAGTGAGAACGTGCAACAAAAACAGAAAGCGAACAATTCACTTTAACACCATCTTACTTTAATGTTGGCATGTTGCCAGACTCCTACTCTCTACCTTGTCCCACTTGACAGTAACTCAGTCTCAACATTATTGAGAAATAAATTCTGCACCTTAATTTAGTCAATTCAGCATTATGAACAGTCACTACTATGCAGGAGCTATCGCTGGGCTGCATCAACACAAATTAATAACACTGACCTTGCCAGAAGATGGATTAAGAACAGACATCTCAGTCCAGCTGAAGGATTTAAAATATCCACTATTCTACCTATATTTGACAACGTATCTCATTTCCATTGGAGAATGATCTCCCATTTCAGCAAAAGGTAACAAATGCTCCTGCACATATTTGGGTGACAGAAGCATTACTATTTCCTACAGTAACAGCTGATTTGAGTGCTGCTGTTCCATCCTCAGAGTGGAAATGAGGACCACGCTCTGAAGAACATAGAGCAGCCAGTTGCGGTACTGCTGCTGGTCCACCTGAGGGGAAGGAATGATGCTTTCCCAACAAGCCCAGTGGATGGACCTGAACCAGATCTCCAGATTTGAACATCCCTGTTCTTAGGTAATGTTTGGATCTGGCTCTTTACTTAAATTAAATTTCTGCCTGCCTAATCTCTATAATGGGTAGGACTGACTGGAAAACAAGAATTCAGTTTTTGAAAAATGTTGAGGTCTCTGTTTGCTTTTTTTTTTCTCCACAGCCAAACAAAACCAAGACTTTTGGAATGTTTTTTCATGGCAAACATGAAAGTCACCCACCCCAGAATCTCCTGGCATCAAGGGCCCACACCTAGGAGGCTGACAGCCCTAGTTTCAAGTCCCTACTCTGCCCAGTTCAGAGCAGAATCTTGAACCTGGGACTCTGAGAGCCCAGCTGAGTACCCTGACCAGTGGGCTATGGGCTGTGCTGGGGTCTTGTTAAAGTTCCATCTTGAGAAACAGTGCAAACAAAGCTTTAGTCAAAACAGATAGATTTCTGCAAAAAAGTGTCCATTTTGATAGATCAGTATTTTGCAACCAAAATAATTTAGTTGAAAAATTTCTGATCAGCTCTAATAATGGGCTATACCAAAACTCTGCATCTTATCAGTAAAAACTCCAATGGCAAAGTTCTGTATAATTTCATTTATATCTTGCAAGACTATTTGCGGTTCATCTTGTTTGGCTGGCCACCAAATCACATGATTGTTTCTGCTCTCTCACTGGAGAATTATGATGGACAGTGCACTTCTGGTGTGAAGTTTCAGCCAAGTACTCATGGCTGCTGAATATAATTGCACAAATCAGAGCAAGCCACTACATCCGGTCAGAAAAATTTTTCCTGTTTTTTTTTTTAAACATGGCACTCTTCAACCAGTTCTACAAGTTATTCAAACTCTTCTTTGTTGCTAATGTAGAGAATATTCTACTGACTGTCTCTTTAAAAACCAAAACCAAAAACTCTACCCTACTTATTTTCTACAGAATGATTAAATACTGTACCTTGAGTATAGTTCACTTTGGGACCTCTTCTCATCGTTTTTCCCACAAAATCAGCAGGGAATATATTCTAGAAGTCCCAGGTTAGAAAGATAATGATCCCCATTCTCATAGAATATTGTCAGCTGATAATTTCAGTACATTATACAAGTGTTGTAGCAATGCCTGATTTATGTTTCCTATGAAGTGCTCCAAAATTAAGCTTCAGGATAATTAGAAATACGATTCATATCTATCTTCATTTCCTGGAAGTCAATGCCATAAGATATTGAATTTAACGTTAAGAACTAGGCAGTAGTTGTTATGCATTGGAGTTATATGGACCCAACTTAATAAACTAAAACTACTGTATAATATAATCTGAACATTATTTTTGTTATAATGTGCATTAATACAAAAATCAGCCTGTTTTGAAGAAACATAGCCAGTTAGAGTTGCTTTTATACATTCATATAATTTTTTTCTTATTTTTATAATTTATGTATAAAAAGCTATTTCTGAAACAATAAGAATTTGAGATATATTTTCATATATTTGGGTAAATAGCAAATTTTGGCTTTTCTGCACTACAGTACAATGTTGGCATTCTCTAATGTGGTTATAAGCACAAAGAGCAGATGTCTGTTTTAAAACAACAATGTAGTGTCATGCCATAGCAAAAACAGGGCAGCTTAAGAAAATGACAGCATCACCATTCTGCTAGCATGGACTAATAAGAGCTGGCAACATATGCTATCATGAAAAATGATGAGACATACCAACTTGCCTGAATCGTTACATTTACTCATGTTCCTAACTATTTAACGTATTTCTTGTTTGGTTCCCCTTTGCAAACAAAGGACTAATTGGAACAGTGTTATCAGGAGCCATATTAAAAGGAGGCTTTTCCTGGAATTTACATTTAGACCTGTTTGCTTCTGTCTTCTCTGCAGCATATAGCGACACAAAACTAGAGCTAGGCAGGGACAGTTTTCCCATCCCATGAAAACTGAAGATTTCAAATAATTTCCCATTGTGCATCAGGATGAATATGTTCATTTTTTTAAAGAGATCCACTCAGAATAGCCTCATGGTCAGGGCCCTCATCTAGTATCTGAGACACTTGGGCTTGAGTCTCTGCTCTTCCCCCTTCAGAAGGAGGACTTGAACCTGGTTCTCCTCCAGGGCAGGTGAGTGCCCTGATGACTGGGATATTGGTTATTCTGGGGTGAAAAGAGAGAAGAGGTAGGTGTTCATTCTCTCTTTATATTCCATTTTGGACCCAAAAAGGCTTCTCAACAAAAGTTATCTTTAAAATAGTACATTCCCATGCAAAGCTTCAGTTGATGAACAAATATTTTCCAATAACTAACAATGCTTAGTTAAGAATTCTCAACAAGCTCTTCTAGACAAAACCATTTAAATCACATGGAAGTAGGGCAACGGGGCCAGGAAGGAGAAAGCCCCCTTTTCATGAGGTCTGTATGTGGCAAACAAGAATTAGGTGAGAGCCAGACAGCATAGGGAGGAGTCTTGATTCAGTAGCTGTACCTATGAAGCTCCCTTTCCATTACAGGGAACTATATCCTTGTCATAAACAGATAGTTAAGGGTTAATGTCTCTTTTACCTGTAAAGGGTTAAGAAGCTCAGTAAACCTGGCTGACACCTGACCGGAGGACCAATAGGGGGACAAGATGCTTTCAAATCTTGGTGGAGGGAAGTCTTTGTTTGTGCTTTTTGTGTTGTTCGTTGTTCACTCTTGGGGCTAAGAGGGTCCAGATGTACACCCAGACTTTCCCAATCTTTCTGAATCAGTCTTTCATGTCTGAAAATAGTAAGTAATAGCCAGGCAAGGTGGATTAGTCTTATGTTTGTTTCCTCAACTTGTAAATGTGTCTTTTTTGCTGGAAGGATTTTTACCTCTATTTGCTGTAACTTTGAATCTCAGGCTAGGGGGGAGGTCCCTCTAGTCTATATGAATCTGAGTACCCTGTATAGCATTTTCCATCCTGATTTTATAGAGATAACTTTTACTTTTTTTCTTCCTTTAATTAAAAGCTTTCTTTTTAAGAACCTGATTGATTTTTCCTTGTTTTAAAATCCAAGGGATTGAGTCTGAACTCACCAGGGATTAGTGGGGGGAAAGGAGGAGGGATGGTTAATTTCTCCTTGTTTTAAGACCCAAGAGGTGTGGGTCTTGGGTTCCCCAGGGAAGGTTTTGGGGGAACAGAAAGTGTGCCAGACATTACATTCTGCCTGGTGGCAGCGTACCAGATTTAAGATAGTAATTAAGCTTGAAAGTATTCATGCAGGTCCCCACTTCTTGAATTCTAAAGTTCAAATTGAGGAAAAAACCTTGACAATCCTAAAAAAATAAAAAAAAATCAGGATATGAATGCAGTTCTGAACAGAGTTGCTACTCTTAGGGTATGTCTACACTATGGGATTATTCTGATTTTACAGAAACTGATATTTGGAAACAGATTGTATAAAGTCAAGTGCACAAAGCCACACATTAGCACATTAATTTGACGGTGTGCGTCAATGTACCGAGGCTAGTGTCTATTTCCGGAGCGTTGCACTGTGGGTAGCTATCCCATAGCTATCCCATAGTTCCTGCAGTCTCCCCCATCCATTGGAATTCTGGGTTGAGATCCTAGTGCCTGATGGGGCAAAAAACATTGTCGCTGGTGGTTCTGGGTACAGCCTTACCCCTCCCTCCATGAAAGCAATGGCAGACAACCGTTTCACGCCTTTTTTCCTGGGTGAACTGTGCAGACGCCATACCACAGCAAGCATGGAGACTGCTCAGCTCAAGACAGCAATCATGGACGTTGTAAACACCTCTTGCATTCTCGTGCAGTTTATGCTGAACCAGGACCTGAAAAACTAGGCGAGGAGGAGGCGGCTACGGCAGCGCAGTGATGAGAACGATAAGGACATGAATATGGACGCAGAATTCTCTCAAACCGTGGGCCCCGGTCCTTTGGAGATCATGCTACTAATGGGGCAGGTTCTAGCAATTGAATGCCAATTTTGGGCCCAGGAAACAAGCACAGACTGGTGGGACTGCATAGTGTTGCAGTGTGGGACGATTCCCAGTGGCTGCAAAACTTTCACATGTGTAAGGGCACTTTCATGGAACTTTGTGACTTGCTTTCCCCTGCCCTCAAGTACCAGAATATCAAGATGAGAGCAGCCATCACAGTTGAGAAGCAAGGGTAGGCCCATTGCTCAACAGGGTAGGCCCACTGCTCAGTGAGGAAGGCGAAACAGTAACGGGAGACTTGGAAATGGCAGAGATGCTTAATGACGTCTTTGTTTCGGTCTTCACTGAGAAGTCTGAAGGAATGTCTAATATAGTGAATGCTTACGGGAAGAGGGTAGGTTTAGAAGATAAAATAAAAAAAGAGCAAGTAAAAAATCACTTAGAAAAGTTAGATGCCTGCAAGTCACCAGGGCCTGATGAAATGCATCCTAGAATACTCAAGGAGTTAATAGAGGAGGTATCTGAGACTCTAGCTATTATCTTTGGGAAATCATGGGAGACGGGGGAGATTCCAGAAGACTGGAAGGGGGCAAATATAGTGCCCATCTATAAAAAGGGAAATAAAAACAACCCAGGAAACTACAGACCAGTTAGTTTAACTTCTGTGCCAGGGAAGATAATGGAGCAAGTAATTAAAGAAATCATCTGCAAACACTTGGAAGGTGGTAAGGTGATAGGGAATAGCCAGCATGGATTTGTAAAGAACAAATCATGTCAAACTAATCTGATAGCATAACGAGCCTTGTGGATAAGGGAGAAGCGGTGGATGTGATATACCTAGACTTTAGTAAGGCATTTGATTCGGTCTCACATGATATTCTTATAGATAAACTAGGAAAGTACAATTTAGATGGGGCTACTATAAAGTGGGTGCATAACTGGCTGGATAACTGTACTCAGAGAGTAGTTATTAATGGCTCTCAATCCTGCTGGAAAGGTATAACAAGTGGGGTTCCGCAGGGGTCTGTTTTGGGACCGGCTCTGTTCAATATCTTCATCAACGATTTAGATGTTGGCATAGAAAGTACGCTTATTAAGTTTGCGGACGATACCAAACTGGGAGGGATTGCAACTGCTTTGGAGGACAGGGTCAAAAATCAAAACGATCTGGACAAATTGGAGAAATGGTCTGAGGTAAACAGGATGAAGTTCAATAAAGATAAATGCAAAGTGCTCCACTTAGGAAGGAACAATCAGTTTCACACATACAGAATGGGAGGAGACTGTCTAGGAAGGAGTATGGCAGAAAGAGATCTAGGGGTCATAGTGGACCACAAGCTTAATATGAGTCAACAGTGTGATACTGTTGCAAAAAAAAGCAAATGTGATTCTGGGATGCATTAACAGGTGTGTTGTAAACAAGACACGAGAAGTCATTCTTCCGCTTTACTCTGCGCTGGTTAGGCCTCAACTGGAGTATTGTGTCCAGTTCTGGGCACCGCATTTCAAGAAAGATGTGGAGAAACTGGAGAGGGTCCAGAGAAGAGCAACAAGAATGATTAAAGGTCTTGAGAACATGACCTATGAAGGAAGGCTGAAGGAATTGGGTTTGTTTAGTTTGGAAAAGAGAAGACTGAGAGGGGACATGATAGCAGTTTTCAGGTATCTAAAAGGGTGTCATCAGGAGGAGGGAGAAAACTTGTTCACCTTAGCCTCCAATGATAGAACAAGAAGCAATGGGCTTAAACTGCAGCAAGGGAGATTTAGGTTGGACATTAGGAAAAAGTTCCTAACTGTCAGGGTAGTTAAACACTAGAATAGATTGCCTAGGGAAGTTGTGGAATCTCCATCTCTGGAGATATTTAAGAGTAGGTTAGATAAATGTCTATTAGGGATGGTCTAGACAGTATTTGGTCCTGCCATGAGGGCAGGGGACTGGACTCGATGACCTCTCGAGGTCCCTTCCAGTCCTAGAGTCTATGAGTCTATGAGTCTATAAGTGGCGATAGCCCTCTGGAAGCTTGCAACGCCAAAGAGCTACCAGTCAGTCAGGAATCAATTTGGAGTGGGCAAATCTACTGTGGGGTCTGCTGTGATGCAAGTAACCAAAGCAATCACTAAGCTGTTGCCATAAAAGGTAGTGACTCTGGGAAATGTGCAGGTCAGAGAGGATGGCTTTGCTGCAATGGGATTTCCTAATTGTGATGGAGCGATAAATGGAACCCATATCCCTATCTTGGCACTGGAAAACCAGAGCACCCAGTACATAAACCGCATGGGGTACTTTTCAGTGGTGCTGCAAGCACTGGTGGATCACAGGGGACATTTCACCAACATCAACGTGGGATGGCTGGGAAGAGTTCATGACGCTTGTGTCTTCAGGAACACTAATCTGTTTAAATGGCTGCAGCAAGGGTATTACTTCCCAGACCAGAAAATAACAGTTGGGGATGTTGAAATGCCTATAGTTATCCTTGGAGACCCAGCCTACCCCTTGATGCCATCACTCATGAAGCCATACAAAGGCAGCCTGGACAGTAGTCAGGAACTGTCCAACTACAGGCTGAGCAAGTGCAGAATGGTGGTAGAATGTGCATTTGGACGTTTAAAGGGACGCTGGTGCACATTACTGACTCACTCATACCTCAGCCAAACCAATATCCCCCATTGCTATTGCTGCTTGCTGTGTGCTCCACAATCTCTGTAAGAGTAAGGGGGAGACCTTTATGGAGGTGTGGGAGGCTGAGGCAAATCACCTGGCCGTTGATTATGCACAGCCAGACACCAGGGCGATTAGAAGAGCACACCAGGAAGCGCTGTGCATCAGAGAAGCTTTGAAAACCAGTTTTATCACTGGCTAGGGTAAGGTGTGACTTTATCACTGCCAGGTGTTCGTTTCTCCTTGATGAAAGCCTGCCCCCTTGATTGACTGATTCCCTGTAAGCAACCCACCCTCCCCCTTCGATCATAGCTTGTTTTCTAAGGAAATAAAGTCACTATCATTTAAAAATCATGTCTTCTTCATTAATTGATTATAAAAAGAGGGAGAGAACTGACAAGGTAGCCTGGGTGGGATTTGGGAGGAGGATAGGAGGGAAGGAAAAGGCCACTAAAAAAGTTCAAAGTAACGATAGCCTTTTGGTTGGGCTGTCCACTGGGATGGAGTGGGCGGGTGCATGGAGCCTCCCCCCACATGTTCTTACACATCTGGGTGAGGAGGCTATGGAACATGATGAGGGGAGAGGGTGGCTATACATGGGCTGTAGCGGCACTCTGTTATCCTGCTGCCATTCCTGAAGCTCCATCAGACGTTGGAGCACGTCATTTTGATCACGCAGCAGCCCCAGTGTTGCATCCCACCACAGCTGATCTTCCTGACAACACCTCTGATCTTCCTGCCACCGCCTCTCATATCGAGCATTCCTCGTCTCTTTACGTTTGTTCCTCCTGTCCTCACGTTCACTGGCATCTTTCCTGTACTTTGATACCGTGTCCTTCCACTCAGTCAGATTAGCTCTTTCATTGCGGGTTGATTCCATGATTTCAGTGAACATTTCATCTCGTGTCCTTTTTTTCCTCCTCCTTATCTGAGCCTTCAGGACGGAGGAGGGAGGCTTTAAAAAATTGCAGCTGGAGGAGGCAGGGAGGGAAAAAATGGGAGAGAAGTATTTAAAAAGATATATTGTACAGAACAATGCTTATACTCTTTCATGGTGAACAACACTATTCACATTACATAGCACATGTGATTTGAGTACAAGGTTGCATTTTGCATCTTAATATTGAATGCCTGTGGCTTTGGTGTTAGAGATCACAGACGTAGGTCCGGGCAATGGAATTTGGCTTGCATGCGGCCAGGGTAAGCCATTGTCTTTCGGCTTCTGCAACCTTCATATATCTAGCACCCTCCTTTCCCAAATACCAAGCAAAGCCCTTTGAGTGCTGCTGCTTTCCTGTTAACGTGCAGCAGCAGAAACCAAACTCCCTCCCATCCATCCAATTCTCTGGGATGATCAGTTTACCCCTCTCCCTACCTCATGGCTGGTATCATAGAAGATCCCTGCTAGCCACCTCCCCACCGCATGGCTGGTATCAGGGAAGATCCCTGCTAGCCAAACGCGAAAAAGCTCAGCGCCAATCACACCCCCTCCTCCTCCCGCTTGGCTAACTGCAGGGAAGGATTTATTTTCAGCCACAGGCAAACAGCCCAGTAGGAATGGCCACTTCTGTCCCCTTAAGGTAATTCCCGTATTTCAACCAGGTTACCATGAACAATATCATTCTCCTGAGGATAATGCAGCAAGATAAAGAATGGATGTTGCTTGAATGCCAGCAAACACCGGGACCATACGCTGCCAGGCTTTGTCATGCAATGATACCAGATTACTTGCTACTAGCATGGGGTGGTAAAGTGTCCTACCATGGAGGACAGAATAAGGCTGTGCTGCCCAGAAACCTTCTGCAAAGGCTTTTGGAGTACATCCAGGAGAGCTTCATGGAGATGTCCCTGAAGGATTTCTGCTCCATCCCCAGACACATTAACAGACTTTTCGAGTAGCTGTACTGGCCGCGAATGAATCCCAAGTCCTCAGGGCAAATTAATCATTAAAAAATGCTTGCTTTTAAACCATGTTTTATATTTACAAAGGTACACTCACCAGAGGTCCCTTCCATGGCTTCATTGTCTGGGATACCACCTTGGGAAGGCTGGGAGGGTACTTCAGTCAGGCTAAGAAAAAGGTCCTAGGTGTTGGGGAAAACAGAGTGCTGTGTGCTTTCCGCAAGCTCGTCCTCCTCTTCCTCCTCCTCATCTTCCCCATCTGCAGAATCCTCAGCCATGGCTGAGATTATCCCCTCCTCGGAATCCATGGTCAGGGGTGTGGTAGTGGTGGCGGACCCCCCTAGAATTTCATGCAGCTAAGCATAGAAGCGGCATGTTTGCGGCCCTGCCCTAGACCTTCTGTTTGCTTCTTTGGTTTTATGGTAGGCTTGTCTGAGCTCCTTAACTTTCACATGGCACTGTACTGAGTCCCTAGTGTGGCCTCTCTCCATCATGGACTTGGAGATTTTTTCAAATATTTTTTCATTTCGTCTTTTGGAACTTAGTTCATCTAGCATGGAATCCTCTCCCCATATAGCGATCAGATCCAGTACCTCCTGTACAGTCCATGCTGGTGCTTTTTCGATTCTCAGACTGCATGGTTACCTGTGCTGATGAGCTCTGCGTGGTCACCTGTGCTGATCAGCTCTGCATGCTGGGCAAACAGGAAATGAAATTCAAAAGTTTGCGGGGCTTTTCCTGTCTACCTGGCCAGTGCATCCGAATTCAGATTGCTGTTCAGAGGGGTCACAATGGTGCACTGTGGGATAGCTCCCGGAGGCCAATACCATCGAAATGCAGCCACACTAACCCTAATCCGAAATGACAATACCAATTTCAGTGCTACTCCCCTCGTCAGGGAGGAGTACAGATATTGATACTAAGAGCCCTTTATATTGACATAAAGGGCTTCATTGTGTGGACGGGTGCAGGTTAATGTGATTTAATGCTGCTAAATTCGATACAAACTCGTAGTGTAGACCAGGCCTTAGAGATACTAGTGTTTAAGAGTCACTTGGTAAAAGAGGCATCTGTTGATATATCTGGAAGAAATGCAAGATTAGGCTGGATTTTCCAAGTGTCTTCAATCTCTGCTCTTTTCCCAGCTCCTGCTCACTTCCACTTGTGCATCACCACTGACTCAGCTCAAAAAAGGAAGAGAGAAAACTGGCAAAAAAATCAAGGGTTTTAAGTTCTCGCCCTCTAAACTTGTTTATGCAGGAAGGAGCATAAAGTTTTGATATTCTCAGGCTGCTATGCATGTCAGAGAGAGAGAGAATTTGATCACTTGATGCTAGTTTAAGTGCACTTGTACCATGTCTCCTAACAGCTCACAAAGCAACTCACAATTCATTCTCTCCCCACCCCCCAGGAGAAAGTAGGTTGTTTACTTGCTACTGTTACCAGAAAGAGTTAATAGTACTAGATAAATGACATCTTATTTATATTTCCTTAAAAAAAAAACTGTATGAAAAGGAGACTTGGAAAGATATGTCTTCAGTTTACAGTATTATTTCGAATACCTTAGCCTTCACAACAGGTATTTATTTCAAAGGACATGAACATGTTGCATGCTTCAAACTGTACAATGATAAGTAAAAGGAACTTATAACTGTACTATAACTTAGAACAGCCATCAGAAGAATTAAGGACAACTCTGTTCAACCAAAGAGTGAAGAAAATTGAAGCAAGTCACTGTTTGATATGTAGTAGACATCTGTTAAGTAGTATTCAGCATATTTCCATTTAGAGAATTACTCAGAAATACTATTAACATCCGACCTATCTGTAAAAATGTTTAAATTCACAATTTAGATCAATAGTAGTATTTGTCAAAATGCCATATTAGCCACATGCTTTGAACATTCTTAAATTGCCCCAATTCCATGACACTGGTTATGTGCAAAAGCACAGTTAGCACAAGTTATGATAACAACATTAAATTATGACAACCTTTGGCTGAATTAGGGATGAACAATATGACAAAGCCTACAAATCATTAATCACACTAAAAAAGGAAACAAGAAAGAAACCAAGCCGCCTATATATTATTTGTTTAATATATTGAGCCCAATTCTCAATGGCTTAGCACCTGTTGATATTTAAGGCCTGATCTGAAGCTCATGAAAGATTCCCATTGACTTCAGTGAGCTTTGGATAAAGCCTTTACACTAATGCAAAGTGAATGCAAAATGCTACCATCGTGTATACATGTAAGTGACTACATGAGGTGCAAAACAATAAAAAAGCAGGTCCATTATTCAATATTTTTTCTGATTTTCTAAATAATTTATTCAGTGAATAAGTTTTTCAGCTTTTGAAAAGTGCTGGCTAGAAAGGGACCTATTGAGGAAGGTAAAAAAAGAAAAAAAGAAAAAAAAAAAGAAAAACTATGGTAGCTAAGAGATAAAGATAACTAGTATAAAGGGGTAATTTGAACAGAATATATTAAATTCATTTACGTATATGGAAGTAGAAAGACTGATAGATTACTAGTGGTTAAGGGGAACACCTTAAGAGGATAAAGGCACTGTATAGAATCTTAAATGGGTTTTTTACATTAGTCACCATGACTGGGAAGACTAGAGTGATGTTTACTCCACTGAAAATTAATACACTGACAAATTACTTTGTCAAACAAGGAGTCATTGAAACAAACTGAAAATATGGGCCCAGATGCTATGACCATTTAGATGCATGCTTACCTTTAAACACCCAAGCCGGACTGAAATCTTCGACCAGCAAAACAAAAGGAAATTCGATATATTAAGTGTCTACAAGAACAGGGCATTAAACTGCAAGAGCCAGAATTGCACAGTATTCATCTGAGAGTTTAGAGGGAGCTGAAGACTGAAGCTGCTGACTTGCTAGCAAAATATAAATTACTTATAAGGTGTAAATTGTTAGCTGTGAAAGCAGTTAACCATTGGGACAACTTACCAAGAGTTGTTGTAGATCAAGTTGGATGTTTATTAAAAAAATGTTCTAGGTATTATTTTGGGGATGCCGTATAGTCTATGTTACACTGGAGGTCAAACTAGATGATCACAGTGGTCTCTCCTGGCCTTAGAATCTATGAATCTATTTAACATAATCTTATAATTATGTAACCCATGACAAAAAAGGGAGCCCATCTTTTTTCTGAGTGGATGAGAGATGGGAAAGATTCCAGAGTAGTCACCATGCCAATAAAGTGAGGTGGTGGTGTCCCTTGTGAAATGGAAAGCTGACTAAGCCAATAACGGGGGGGGATGGAATGAGGGCCTCTCTGCCTGAGCGGCACATATGCGATCCCCTGTGTCTGCCTCTCTCCGTCTGAGGGGTTGCCTATTTTGCCCTGAAAGATATTTGCTGAACTATTCTGGGAGAGAGCAACCGAATTTAGACACACAGAAGAGGCCCCCATACAACATGGGGATTTTCCTCCCGTATGTAATGCTTAATGCTGCTGTAGAAAGGTTAGCCTGCTAGCACCTCACTGCACTCAAGTGCCTTCAGGTCTGCAAGGACTTATCAAGGTATGTCAGTTCCTCTGTATTATGAAGCCCACTAGTATAGAATAAACTGCACTTGTGAATGCAAAGAAATCCACCCTGCAGGTAGTGTTATTGGCAGGTTTTATGGTGTTGCTGATGTACCCATTTCAAATCAATTTTCTTCTATCGTTTATAGATTTTCTTTGTATTTCCCCACTACAAATAAAGAGGACCTTGACTGTTGCCTCCATCCATTACAGAGGTGTCAGAAGAGTATATATATGAGTATCAGGCTAGTCATATGGCTAAGTACTGGGTCAGGGATAGTTGAAACCACATAGAGAGGTAAGGTAGGTTCCCACCTATCTTAAAGAGTCAGGAAAAGGCATCACATAAAAAGATAAGAGCCTAGGTCATTGAAACCCACTACAGCCAAAGCAGAGGGACACTGGTGAGGGCTCGCATTGATTAACTGGCCATCATGCTATGCTGAAATCACTTTAAAATTAAAATAACCCCATATCCTAGAGAACTGAGAATAGCCAACATTACACCCGTCACCTAAACATACTATCAATTCTGATTCCTCAAATGAAGTGCAGGAAAAAATTCCCTATTACTTTCCTCATGCTGTTTGCATTATATGTTAAGTTTTATAATATGTTTATTAAGGCACTTCATAATAATGTTACCTCAAAAGAACAAGTAATAGAGGGTTTTATTTTAATAGACATAACCACACCAAGAGATCAGAAAAAATTTGGATATTCTTGAGTAAATGAATAAAAAATGTCCATTGTGGGGGTAGAAGCCCGTGTTGAGAAATGTTTATGTTGTGGTTATTTTTAAAGTAATATTTAGAATTTGTAGTTAAATTGATTAACAGAAGAAAAATATTTCTTGCACACATCGATAAACTATTATAAATGCAACAGGAACAGAATTTCAAGATAAAATGTCAAAGGATTTATTGAAGAGGCAGCAGAGCCAAGATCTCTAAATAGGAGTGTATTGAAATTCTGGGCGCAGATCCTGACCAATTGCCGAGTAGCCCTAAGCAAAGTTCAGGATGGGGTGAGTAAGTGCAGCTCTTAAGCTTGGAGTAGACATGAGGTGGTCCCTGGTATAAAATAGGAAAGTTTATTTAGATTGCCACTATTATTCTTGCAATTTCTCACTATGGTGGTGGTGGTAGCAGTGAGGGAGGTGTGTGGGAAAGGCGTTCAGTAGGCAACAATTCTTGTGTGTGGCTAACAGGATACACAATTTATGCACTATTAGATTGTCTCTGTCATGGTGTAATTCCCCACTCTGAACCTTAGCGTCCAAAAGATGGGGTACCAGCATGAATTCCTCTAAGCTCAATTACCAGCTTAGTACTTGTAGCGCTGCCACCAACCAGGAATTCCAGTGCCTGGTACACTCTGGTCCCCCCAAAACCTTGCCCTGGGACCCCCAAGACCCAGTCCCTCTGGATCTTACCACAAGGAAAGTAAACTCTTTCCCTCACCGTTGCCTCTCCCAGGCTTCCCCTCCCTGGGTTACCCTGGAAGATCACTGTGATTCAAACTCCTTGAATCTTAAACAGAGAGGAAAATGCACCTTCCCCCTCCTTCTCTCTCCCCCTCCCAGACTCTCCCTGAGAAAGAGAGTAATCCTAACACCGAGAGAAAATTAACCTCTCTCTCCCCTTTCTCTCCTTTCTCCCCATCAACTCCCTGGTGGATCCAGACCCAATCCTCTGGGGTCTCACCAGAATATAAAAAACAATCAGGTTCTTAAACAAGAAAAGCTTTTAATTAAAGAAAGAAAAACAGTAAAAATGATCTTTGCAAATTTAAAATGGAATAGGTACAGGGTCTTTCAGCTATAGACACTGGGAATATCCTCCCAGCCTAAGTATACAAGTACCAAATTAAAATCCTTTCATCCAAATACACATATGAACTCCTCCCAGCCAAATACACATTTGAACTCCTTCCAACCAAATACACATTTGCAAATAAAGAAAACAACCATAAGCCTAACTCGCTTTATCTACCTAGTACTTACTAGTCTGAACTTATAAGAGCCTGTATTGGAGAAATTGGAGAGAAACCTGGTTGCACGTCTGGTCCTTCTGAGCCTCCAGAGTGAACAACAACCAAAAAACTAACAGCACACACAAAACTTCCCTCCCTCAAGATTTGAAAATATCCTGTTCTCTGATTGGACCTCTGGTTAGGTGACAACCAGGCTCACTGTTCTTGTTAACCCTTTCCAGGCAAAAGAGATATGAAGCACTTTTGTTCTATTAACTCTTACTTATCTGTTTATGACAGTCTCTGTCCTATTTCTTTCTTTTTTACACACACACACACACACACACACACACACACACACACACACACACACACACACACACACACTCCTTGTGCCAATTATTTATTTCTTTTTCTTGCTCTGTCCCAGCTGTGTGATTCACTACTGAACCATACTAACAGGATCAGCTGAGGCAGAGTTGCCTGAAGTGGAGGAGGAGGATGTGTGGCATCTGGACTTAATATAGCACCTTCTTCAACTGACTGGAGACAATGAATACTATGAGACATTTCTGCATGAATCACTTGCATATCAAAGAGGCAAGATATGAGGAAAAATTAACATGCTGTTACAAGCACTGCTGTTCTGCTAGCACCGTGTAGGCCACACTCCAAACATATTTTGGCCAGCTCTAGTCTAAGGCGTCAACCATAGCTCCTCTTCTAGTGTTAGAAGCCTGGTTTGTCACAAACTGATTTAAAATATCTTAAGAGGATTATTGATGCACTTGCTAAGAAGCTAGGAGCTAGCTATATCTTTGACCAACAGGGACAATTCATATGCCTCTTTCAACAGTCACAAACATTGCAGCCTGTCAAGTGAGAGCAGAGGTTCAGGAGACATAGGTGCCAACTCCATGGGTGCTCCAGGGCTGGAGCACCCATGGGGAAATATTAGTGAGTGCTCTGCACCCAATGGCAGCCAAGATCCCCTCCTCTCTTGCCCCACCTCCTCCTCCCCGCAGAGCACATTGCATCCCCACTCCTCCTCCTATCTCCCAGTGTTTCCCACCTGGCCACCGCCAAACAGCTATTTGGCAGTGTTAGCATGCTCCAAGGGTTGGGGGAGGAGTAGCAATGTTGCATGCTCAGGGGAAGAGGTGGAGAAGAGTTGGGGCCGGGATGGGGATTTGGGGAAGGAGTTGGAATATTGGCAGGGAGGGGGCTGAGTTGGGTGGGGACTTTGGGGAAGGGGTTGGAATGTGGGTGGGAAAGGCGTGGGAAAATATGGGGTGGGGGGGCCTCATGGAAGGGGAGGAGCAGGGGCGGGGCCGAGGACAGAAGAAGGGGTCAAGCACCAACAGGAAAAAGGGGAAGTCGGCACCTATGTCAGAAGAGTTCATTCATTCATTCTCTCTCTCTCTCTCTCTCTGTCTTGTTTAGTACCCCATGAGCTCCCTCATCACTCCCAATCACTGGCTCGTAACTTAAGCACACATCAAGCTGGAGAATTTACAGTGCGGCAGCAGGAGGTTGATTGAGAGTTTTATGATACTCCAGACCTCCCACCAGTAGGTGGAGAAGCAACATGTAATGGAAAAAAAGAATTCCAACTAGGGAGTCTCTTGTTGGTCACCCAGTTGATTCTCCCCATCCATCCACAGGTGGGGAGATGAAAGAGCAATGATAGGCTTTTATCTGAGTGAAACATGGGGAGGTGTGGCACAACTTCAAGGGTGGGTTCAGGAGGCGATGATGGAAAATATCTAACCATTACAAAGGAATAGAAAAGTTTGAAATAAGCAAGAGAATAAGCTTGAGTTGAATGTGAAATAATGTAGTAGGAGTCAAAGTCAAAATTCAAAGTGGGAAAGAAGGAAGGTAATATGGTTAGTGAAACAGGAAAAGAGTGGTTGTTTTAGTAACTGCATGTTGGATTTACAGAAGAGAATAAATAGGAAAACAGGGCAAGAGTAAGGAGATCATTTACTAATGCCATAACAATCAGGTGGTTGTGTAATCATAGTAATCGGTATGTTGTAGAGCCATGATATAACTTAAATTATGTCATGGATTTTTGAGTGATTCACCTGTACCTCTAATTTCTCTCCGTAGGATTTTTCAAATAGCTAAACCTTTTAACAGTTTTAGATATCCACTCTTAAAAGTTTGCTTGGCATTCCCTCATTCACACTCAAAAAATGTAGCACCTCCCCCCCCCCACACAGCCACTTTATACCATTCTGAAGGGCAGAGCCTGTGGGACCAGCACTGACTTCTAACCCTCCAGAACTATGAGTATTGGACTGTAAAGCTTTGATACTGTTATGTTTAGAAATGCTATTTAGGTCACTTTAAGAAGCTTCTGTGGCTCCCTCTTGGTCTCATAGTAACTCTAAGAGTCAAAAATAGATCTAACTATGTTTTAGAAAACTTTGAAACATTTGTCATTTTTTTCTCCCCCTTCAGCACACAGAGTACCCAATGGTATTGTATAAAGTGGTGACTGAGTCTAAACAAGATTAGACAAGAAAATAGAAACAAAATAAATATCTAAACTCAACCTCAAAGTTAACTCTTTTCAGAGTCCTGTCAAACAAAAGTCTCAAATGCTAATACTTCAGCATTAAGAGGCCCGTTTTCCTCTGTATTTATGGGAAATAAATTTATGGGAGTCTCAAACTCCTTTTCCTCCAGGTGGGGGAGGGAGAAGGAGATGGAGGGGAACAACAAAAAACAAAATCTTCAGAGTTGCTTCAAAAGGATTTTCAATACACAAACTCTTGTTACCTAAGTAACTATTCAACTCTCCTGGCCTATCCAGCAAGCAGTCACTCTCTTCCTCTTCCTCCTACTCATTTTGTATCTCTGGTCTGTCTTTTTGTGAGGATAACTGAGATCAGATGCTTCTGGGCCTTGAAGATTAACATTGACCTCTGGCACGGTGTCTTAGACTAAATCCCAGGGATATAGAATCCCACTTTATTCTTGAAAGATCTGGTCCAACATGAACAGGGTCCCCCATTACTAAGTTTTTCGGGCATTAGTTTGGAATAACCTGCATAAATCACTCATAATTTTACCACATAACAATCCCAAACTGAAGCCTATGATACAACCTTGCCAAAACTGTAATAAAGTTTCACCAAGCATAGGCATAAAATCTTGATCATTTAAAAAAAACAAAACAAAACACCCTGGAGATATTTTACTTGCCCATCACAATCAAACATTTTTTAAAAAAATTACTCACCCCAAGTGAGCAAGCAATTTATACATAATCAGCTGTGCTAAATTCAAATATATTTGCATAAATTAAGTAATTAATATAAATCTATGCTAGGAAAGAACTTAAAGGGGATGATTAATATGTAAGAAATATTATAGGCAGGTTGACTGTCACTTCCTATTATAAGACCCTATTTTCAGTTGCTTATAACTTTGCCAGACTTCAGTCACTCAGGCTGAAATTTTCTATGCCAGGTGTCTGCCTCAGGCTGAATATTTCTAGAAATGTTCAGCAAACGTGGTTCAGCCATTTCCAAGAATTAAATAAAGGAAAAATAGATAGTTGTAAGAATATTTCTAATAAGCTTGGAATGGTTTTGTTGAAACCCCTGGTGCTTCAGATCAGGGACTTGAAATTTGACAAAAGGGTCATCCTAGTGCAGGGTCATGCCTTTTGCTCTTCCACTGAAGATACACCCAAATTTGTCCAAGATAAGTCTTGTTCACACATGTTCAGTAGAGAACTGAAGAAGAGCACTGTGGAACTTTCTCTCTTTCAACAAGTTAGCCCAATAAAAGATATTACCTCACCCACTGTGAGTCTAGTCTCTAGTAGAGACTTATCAGAGTTTGACAGGTAAGTTCTCTGAAGATTCCTTCTGCACTGAGTATGCTCCAGCCCCTCAGAACTTGTTTATGCTATCTGGACTGCACATGCACCAGCCTCAACAAGCAACTGAGCATGCTCAGGTTCAGGGCTTCAAAAACCAAAAAGGACTTTCCCTGCAATTGCTACTCCTGTCTATAAAGATTTGGGCACTGGAACTGAAAGCTCCAAGGCAGACTCTCTCTTCTGTTGTCTAAGTGACTCTTTGCTGGTGCCGGCCAATGTGGCGTGAGAAGTAACAAATGCAGATGAGGCAAAAGCTGGACCTGGGAGGTGAAGGCAATAGATTCTGACAAGTAGCTTTACTACTGGGTCTAGATCCAAACATGTGCATAAGCGTTTGCAGAATTGAGACCAATAGCTCCAATGAGGATGCTGAATATTCATTGTGTAGCCTGGCAAAAAACAGTTAAAGGGCAAGTCAAGAATTTTATTGCATCCTTTAGAGTTAAGACCACATATGTACAGGCCAAATCCTCAATTTATGTAACGAGTGCAGCTCAATAACTCTTGTGCCTGAAATAATATCCAGTACAACTACAAAAATGGTATATGTTTATTATTTCTTGCTTGTTTAGAAATGCTCTATATATAATGGAAAGACCATAATCAGTTTAAGAGGTACCTTGTTTTTAAATGCCTCCACCAGATTTTCAGCTACAAATAGAACATACGTAACAATTCCCATTATGATAGTTTATATTTCAAATTATTTATTTTAATATTTTACTGAAATCTTGCAATAAATAACAGCAGCTTATTTTGCTATTGCCATTTTCCTGAGGGAGAAGAAAGCAAAATAAATAGACTTTGTGGCAGTTGGAAAATTAGCACTGGGGGTATAGATAGCAAAATGTATCTTGAATTTAAATGCGCTTATGATCTTTTGGGAGCCTTTGGGCCTGATAAGCCCATTGAGATGAAAGGGAATATTTCTAGTGATTTCAGTGGGTTTTGGATCAGCCCCTTTCTGGGAATCTTCCAGTCAGAGAGTTTTAGCTGCACAAAGGTTCATAGAAGGTCAACTCCAAGCATACAATACTTATGCATATTATACATGGAATTGGATGCTACTTAACATAGCTGGGGTAAAGAGTTCCCCAAACCAATCACCAGAGGCCGGGCAAAAAAAAAGTTAAAGGGGCAGTCAAGAATATTATTGCATCCTTTGGAGTTACGACCACATGTGTACAGGCCAAATCCTCAATTTATGTAATGAGTGCAGCTCAATAACTCTTGTGTTTGTATTTGAGTGTGAGAAAACAGACAACATAATCATGTTAAATAAGCTGAAATCCTAAAAATAATTGCTGTAAACTATTTTTTCTGATTTTTGTTTACATTTCAGTAAATAAAGACAAAATCATGTAGAACACATGTTGAGTAGTACAGACAGTAGTGTTCATTTATGTCTGCCTATAATCTGCTAACACAGGCATCTGAAGGTTCTTGATGATGTCTGCCACATTAATTTACTGCTATCCATGGGATGAGAGTGGCTAAGTGTCAAATGATCCATTATTTGGTTTTTTACCTTCACTTAAGACCCCATGCAACCAGGGGCTTTCTCAGCCACAAATAACATAAGCAGAGTCTCATGTTATCTTTAGTCTCATATGAAAGCCAGGGCCAGTGCAACCATTTAGGCGACCTAGGCAGTCCCCTAGGGCGCTGGGATTTGGGGAGGGTGCCATTTTCTTCGGCAGTGACTGCGGTGGCCTGATTTTTGGCCGCCCTGGTCGCCACCGGCATTTAGGCGGAGGGAGCTGAGGCAGGAGAGCACAAGGAGGGCCGCCTGCAGCAAGTAAGGGTGGGACAGCACGCGAGGGAGGAGGGAGAAGTGAAGCAGCCACAGAGTGCTCGGGGTGCTCATGCTCGTGTGCGGAGCAGGGGTGGGGGCATGCCCCAGAGGCGGAGGGTGGGGGGTGGGTGCCTCAGGTCAGAGGGGGAGAGCTGCCACAGGGGGAGGGCGCAAGGTAGAAGTTTTGCCTAGGGCGCGAAACATCCTTGCACCGGCCCTGATGAAAGGCATTGCACACCCTGTAGTTCACCACTCAAGGTATGCTATATTGATAGCTACTCACTTCCCAGGAAAGCATACAACTTGTGTTTTGAGCTCCATTAGAGTCACCTTTTTGTTATTTAGTTTATCCCCTTGTGCCATTGTGATATGACTTGGCTTTCCAAGAACAGTACTCTCATGTCACATTTTGACATTTTCCTCCCCAGACAGTCTTTATGGTTTTCTGGTGCTTTCACTTTAACGCAAACTGTCTTTTTAAGGGCCAAGTACTTGTTGAAAATTCTGTTTACACCTTTCTTTGTTTCTGGAATGTTTTCAAATTATGCAATTGTTTGGGGAGTGGGAGGCACTAAATTTAATCAATCAGTGTGTTATGTGCAGGAGGTGGAGAGAATCACTTTAATGTAGTTCCTGCTCTCTTTGGATTATCTGCAAAAGGATCCCTTCTCAGGCTTCTGAAGCATGTCAGTGCCAGACTGTAATGGCCATTGCATGGCTGTGCAAAGGGGTGTTGCATGAAAATTAGGCATAAACTTTGAACGTGGACGTTAATTAACCATTGGAGCAATTTACCAATGGTTGGTGTGACTTAATCACCGGCAATTTTAAATCAAGGTTGTATGTTTTTCTAAAAGCTATGCTCTAGGAATTATTTTGGGGAAATTCTATGACATGTGTTGTATAAAAGGTCAGATTAGACAACCACATTGGTCCCTTCTTGCCTTGAAATCTATGAATCCATGAAGATGTCTCCCTCTTTTCATTCACTGCTGAGCAAGGACCCTCACAGAACTCTCACTGCTTCTCCCAAGGACCATACTGACTGAAGAGGAACAAGAAGGTATGGCCATGGGCTTACTCTGTCATTGCATTGATCGAGAGCTAAATGGGTGAGCATCCATGGAGAGCAACATGTGTCATTTGATGTGCAATACACCTTGGGCACCCCTCCTCATGCTTACAGAGAAGCCTTTGGGGAGACTGAAGAACAATCTCACCAATGCTCCTCCTAGAGAGATGTGGCTTCACACTGCCCTCTCCGTAGGGCTATTGCATAAATACTACAATCTACTTGTCAGTGTTTGGCCATTAGTTGACTAGCTCTTTGAGGCAAGGACTATCTTCCATTTTGTGTGTGTACTAGAGTTGGGTGTTATTTTTCTGGTGAATAGTTTATTACCAAAAAAATGCATTTTTCATTAACCCTAAGTATTGTTACACAGTCAAACAGCATCAACAGGAAACACTGAGAGCAAAACACCCCAGAACAGTCAATTGACTAATGATAAGACCACTCACTTAAGCAGTGGGACGATCTGAGTCTGAGTCCCTACTCCCGAGTGAGGTTTCAAACCTGAGTCTTCCTCATCCCACGCAAATGCCCTAACCACTGGACGAAAGATTATAAAGAGGCAACAAACGTGTGCATGCACAAATTGTAAAAATTTCCAAAACTGAATCGAACATTTGCCCTGATTTTTTGATTTACTGGCCAAAACAAAACAAGAAAATCAACAATTTTTGGCTCACTAATAGTTGAGATTTTTTATTTAAAATGTAATGTAAATATGGGGAATATGTTACCTTGTTAAGCTTCAGATCCAAGGGATGTCACATCATATTATGCAGAAAGGCAGCTTCCTGCATTCCTGACTAAAGCAGGTCAGGTAATATTTGTCAACAAACAATTACATTCATTTTAGCTCTTTTTGTTCACCAGTGATTTGTGACCCCAGTGATTTGTGACCCAGTATCAATAACTGTATTTGTATGTACAGCATTTGTAAGTAGTCACCAGATATTTTGGACAAATTCTGTTCAGTGTGTGGTTGCTTGCAAATTGTTCACTTGATTGCATGCTGTCTGATTTTGTAGTGTGTAATTGGTCACACACTCCGAAATTTCTGCTCTATGGCAGAAAATGAGTAATGAACAGCAAACAGCTTATGCAAAATGGTACAAGTTCATGAGAATGGGGCCTAGTTTCTGTAAATGATTTGTTTTAATTATTATTTAAATTGTAATAATATTTGTACAAGGTATGCCTTGTGAAGTATCATTTAAAAACTCATGATTTGCTGAACAATAATGCCATGGAAAAAAACACACGTAGCTCAAACATGGGCACCTAATCAACTTTTACTGCAAAAAGACAGGTTCTGAGTGATTTTAGGTGCCTACAGGGCTTGAGGGCAGCAGAGCAAGAATTTTTTTAATCCCATTTGGGCCTGATTCTGGGAGTTAGGCAACTAAAGTGGTATCTGGGCAACTAAGGCCTTTTGTGAATCTAGCCCTTTGACTCCTAAATACCTTTGTGAATCCCACCCTGAGTCTCTCCAGAGTCATCCCCTAGGTCTTTCCTAGCTCCTGATTTCCCCTCTCTGAGGGAACAATCCCTCTTTTATGGAAAAATTGCTTCCAGGTTATAATCATGTGATACCTACTCACATGGCCCAACCAACCAGCCCAATCTGAAGCCTAAATTCATCACCTGGGAAGAGGATAGTTAGGCACAGGTGGGGTTTAGTCCAACTCCTGTTAAAAAGCCAGTTCACCTCATGACAGATGTACTTTTTCCAACACAGGGAATACATGTATCTGGAATACAAATACTATTTTAGCATAACAATAAAGAATATTTAAAATCTGAAACCATAGTGCACTAAAGTGTATAAGTAGCTATTTATAGATATCATGTTAGTTGGAATTTGCAGAGTGGTTAAATAGCCTGAGGGATTTTTAATAAATTAACATCATAATGATAAATTAAAATAGAGACACATTTGGAATACTTGAGGGATAAAAAAAAAATCACGTATCATAATTATTTGTTATTTTTCCTTACAGCCAAGGTCCCCCTCCGCCCAGCTTTACATTGTTTTAATAATGGCTAAAATATATAGCTTGTAAGTAATTTCAGTAAATGCATCCGATTTGCAAAAGACATCCACTATAAACATAGATTAAATTTTATGACTGGGGACCCACCAAGCTCAGAAAGGAGTTCCATTAGTGGCTGGGTATTTCGCTATGGATGGCCTGGATAATAATATTTGGGATGTAGAAAGTTCCCTGTCCTGGCTCGTAAAGGCCAATATATTTTCTGTTGCTGAGAGACCATATTGTACGGACTACAAAGGATGGAAACAAATGTATAGCCACTAGACAGCTGAGCATCAGAGCTTTCCAAGGATGTATAACAAAGTTTGTGGTAAATTCTCATTCTACAGATTACCATTTTGCTGATTTTCACTAATTTTGTTTACTACCTGATCTTAACAGCGTCTATCTCAAGAACTGCTAGAGCCAGAACCAAAGCTGCAGAACAATTATGATGTTATAATATCATTTTCATCATCTTCAATTTAGGATTGAGTCAGAGAGAATGACAATAATCAGAATGAATTGATTAAAAAGCAGAGATTGGCAACCTTTGGGAGCAAGCAGCAGCCAGCACATCCCTCGGCCCGTGCTGCTTCCCCCGGCCCCGCTGGCCTGGGACAGCGAACCACGGCCAGTGGGAGCTGTGATCAACTGAACCTGCAGACACGGCCAGTAGACAAACTGGCCCGGCCCACCAGGGTGCTTACCCTGGCAAGCCGTGTGCCAAAGATTGCCAATCCCTGTTATAAAGCATAGGTTTCATCCAATTTATTACCCAATTATATACCCATCAGCTCAGGGTTAAACAAAGACTGTGAATGACTTGCCAATTACAAAACCAGTTTCTCCTCCCTTGGTTTTCACACCTCAACTGCTAGAACAGGGCCTCATCCTCCCTGATTGAACTACCTTATTATCTCTAGCTTGCCTGCATATATATACCTGCCCCTGGAAATTTCCACTACATGCATCTGACGAAGTGGGTATTCACCCACGAAAGCTCATGCTCCAAAACGTTTGTTAGTCTATAAGGTGCCACAGGATTCTTTGCTGCTTTTACAGATCCAGACTAACACGGCTACCCCTCTAATACTTGAGGAAACAGAGCCTCCCAAGTACAACATAAAACAACCTCCCATTCCCCTCCTGGTATCACTGTATGTAGTCTCATCTCCCTCAGCCTTTCCTGACAGTGTTTGGGTATAAAAGGGAGGGTTCAGCCTAAACTGCATTGTCTTTTCACCTGGTGCAGTAATCTTGGGGATGCCAGTTCATAAATGAACACGAAAGGGGTTTACAGGTAGAAAAAAGATTAAAATTTCAAGTAACGATTATCACTATTTTTAAGTCTGAAAGTCCCACATCAGTGTTGCTGTTTTCCTTCCACCAGCAGATGGCCCTTCAATTTGTCATTTGGAGGTGGGTCATGGGTATGGCCACTTCTCTCTAATTGACATTTAACCACTTCCAGGAAGCACTGGCAGCCCTGCTTGAGGCTTTTATAGTCACTGCATCATTCACTTTGCATTCACGAGAAGTTTTCCCATACTCCTGGCACAACAGGTTCCAAATTCATACCATCAGAGGAGCAGGTCTGCAATTCAAATGCCAGTCAAAAGAGCCCACCAAAGTGTATCAACTCCAAAGTCTTCCAGCATCCACGCAATTAATAATCTGAAACCCAAAGCAGAATCAAAGGGCTTGTTGGGTCTGGACACATGATAATTATTAATCTTGCTAGTGAGAACATATTTCACTGGGGAGTGGGCAATTTTCAGTAACATGGAGGGAAATCCCACTAGAAATTTCCAGTGCTGCATAGCACATCCTAGTGCCAAAACCTCCTTTGCACAGGAGATGAATCCACTTTCTACTTCACTTAAAAGGTTTGGAGGTATAAGCCAAAGGGCAGATTCCTGCTCCATGGGCCTGACTCAGCACAGCTTCCATCCTCCTTTCTGTTATTGCCACTGCAGCACAAATGATTGTCCCAACCTGGGGCTATGTTAGGGAGGGGGCTTAGGCTAAGGCTTGTTTTAATTGGAATATGGCTTTTTGTTTCAAAGGGCTACAATTCTAGTTCATTCCCTTCTTTAACAATTCATGTAGAGGCACTGCTTTCCCTAGAATCCCTCAACAAAACCTCAGAGAAATTAACCATTCCCAGAAAGAACCTAAGAAATGTGACATTTGTGGCAGCTGGTAATTTAAGAATCAGCTCCATTCTCTATTAGTCAGGAAAATACCCCTTCTGTCCCCAAATCACTCTAAGTACATGTTGGGAGCAAAACTGGGCTTTCTTTGGGCTTATTTTAAATCCAATTTCCTTACTCTTTTGTACCACCCTATCAGATACTTCCCAATTCTCCTCCCTGGTCTGAGTGCAAACCAGGATATCATCAAGATTAAACATCACACTGTCCCTTTCTAGCATCCCATCCCACATCTTGACACACACAAATAATAGGGGCAAAATTCCAGCCTTTGGGGACTCTGACAAAACATAACTGCTTCCCTTGAAATACAAAAGCAAATTTGCAATTGCTATCCCGATGTAAAGGAATAAGAAAAAAAGCATTGGCCAAATCCAAAACCGAAAACCACTGGACCCGTCCTATAACGGATGCCATCACCTCCTGATATTTAGCCACAATGGTAGGCTTTCTCACTGATTCGTCACAGAGCTTCTGCATAGATATTTCCTCATCTCCATCCTGCCTGGCTTCTGACTAGAGATTGAGACAGAAACCCTCAACTCATCAGTTATTCGTCAGATCACCACTCTGCTTAGCAACATGTATATTGTGAAAATGAGTAAAAAAAATATTTAACCAAGTGTATAGTTTCAAGTGACAGTAATTAGAAGTATTGAAAACTAATGGTTACATATAAAATAAAAACATAACACACATTGTAGACTCTAGGCTTAATTAACAGGATACATTCATGTTCTACAGAACAATGCTCACCCAAAGTCCTTCCAGTATTTTACAGCTGTGACCCTCCATTCATAAGACAAATATGCTGTTAGCTGTCTTCTTCAGTGAAGGACACAGGGTGTAGCTCTGCAGCCCTAGATATCATCCAGCAATCCATTAGCTCTACTCCTAAAGAGGATCCCCTTCTGCTGTTTATTTCTTCCTACAATTTTCCCTTCCTGAAGATTTTTGCAGTCTCTTGTTTAGCATTTGCCTCAGTGTTCAAACAGGCATCTATAGTGAGGCATGCAATGCCCAATACACACATGACCAGTCAGAGATAAGTGTCTGTTACCTCCCATTTGGGAAGAAACTATCTGAGACATGTCACCTCCAAGTTACCTGCCTTAAGAACATAATTTTACATATAGTCACAACTTCTTAAATAGATTACTAGCTCTCAGTAGAGACCTCAAATGCCATTCTTTAGTGAATTATTATGCATATATTTGACCCAGGGGATCTCTGTAAAACTCTATGCACCCCTTCTGCTCTCTGCCAATTGGTCCCAGGAGGTTCTGGGATCAAAGAAGTGTCATAGTGGCAGTCATCATATGTTGATATTACAGAGCTTTGCAAGTTTTTTTTTTAGCATGTGAGCATTGTTCATTCTTTGGAGAAAAGTTGCATTATTAGTTCTGGTTTTGGGGAAACTGTTGCAAACAGCAAGATAATTTCCTCTCTGTCTTCATCTCTCTAACTGGAGTTAATTCTTGGGGCTGAGCTTCCTTAACGTGGGGTGGGGGTTGCATGCTGTTTGACCACCTCCGTTTAAGAACGGGTCTATACAGTGTAAAATGGCACTAACAGAATGCTCAGACTCTACACTGCTGATTTCTCCTTCAATGGCAAACTGACTGCAAAGATCCTACATCTGCTATTACTCAGCAGAGAGGTGATATTTTAGGATTTCATTTATGGTATAACTCATTGCCCAAATTTTCCCCATTATGTTCGATCTCTTATTTAATTCACTAATCATTAAATGGGCTTGACTGGCCTCTATAGGTTGTCAATGCCCTTTATTCAGAGGACAAGAGAAATGCAGCTAGATCTTCTAAATTACTCCTCACTGCAGTGACCACGGCACAGGGTCATTCTGGAAGTGAGAGATTGTCATAGAACAGCAGTGCTCTGGCTATGTCATTTCACTTATCTCCAAAATCCCTCTGTCACCTAGAGATTCCTTTGGACCAGCAGAATTCCCAACTGCCTGGCTAAACTGGATTTCCATTTAATTTGTACTGCTGGGGGAGGAGTAGTGAGAAGGTAGGGGTATATGTGTAAGACATATGCAAACAAAGTAGGTAAAGTCCACAGTATGGACCAGAGGCCATGTATCATGGTATAATTCCCCACTCTGAACCTTAGCGTCCAAAAGATGGGGTACCAGCATGAATTCCTCTAAGCTCAATTACCAGCTTAGAACCAGTAGCGCTGCCACCAACCAGGAATTCCAGTGCCTGGTACACTCTGGTCCCCCCAAAACCTTGCCCAGGGACCCCCAAGACCCAGACCCTCTGGATCTTAACACAAGGCAAGTAAACTCTTTCCTTCACCATTGCCTTTCCCAGGCTTCCCCTCCCTGGGTTACCCTGGAAGATCACTGTGATTCAAACTCCTTGAATCTTAAACAGAGAGGAAAATGCACCTTCCCCCCTCCTTCTCTCTTCCCCTCTCAGATTCTCCCTGAGAGAGAGAGTAATCCTACCACAGAGAGAAATTAGCCTCTCTCTCCCCCTTCCCTCCTTTCTCCCCATCAATTCCCTGATGAATCCAGACCCAGTCCCCTGGGTCTCACCAGAATAAAAAAAAAATCAGGTTCTTAAACAAGAAAAGCTTTTAACTTAAAGAAAGAAAAAAAAATAAAAATCATCTTTGTAAATTTAAAATGGAATAGGTACAGGGTCTTTCAGCTATAGACACTGAGAATACCCTCCCAGCCTAAGTATACAAGTACAAACTAAAATCTTTTCAGCCAAATACCAATTTGAACTCCTTCCAGCCAAATACACATTTGAACTCCTCCCAGCCAAATACACATTTGCAAATAAAGAAAACAACCATAAGCCTAACTCGCTTTATCTACCTAGTACTCACTGTTTTGAATCTATAAGAACCTGTATCAGGTAGATTGGAGAGAAACCTGGTTGCACTTCTGGTCCCTCTGAGCCCCCAGAGTGAACAACAACCAAAAAACTAACAGCACACACAAAACTTCCCTCCCTCAAGATTTAAAAGTATCCTGTCCTCTGATTGGTCCTCTGGTCAGGTGACAGCCAGGCTCACTGTTCTTGTTAACCCTTTCCAGGCAAAAGAGATATGAAGCACTTTTGTTTTATTAACTCTTACTTATCTGTTTATGACACCATGATACAGGATTAGCAATCAGGAGACCTAGGTGCTAGTCTAACCTGTGACCTTGGGTAAATTACTTCCCTGTTTGTGACTCTTTTTACCCACTTACCCTTTGTTACTTGGACTGTAAATTTATTGGGGCAGGAACTCCTAAAGCACAGCAATCTCAGTTGAGGCCATCTGATCCTACCATATTATAAATAGATGACGATGAAGGATCTAACCGAAAAAAATATTTTTCTCCCATCATCAGTCTCCTGAGACAAGCGGTTTCTTGCAGGTTAATTTTTTGAATACTCTGAGCATTCCCTAGTACCATTTCTTGAAGCAGTAGAGTAGATTGTCTTTTATCTTAACCATTCATCCTGTTTATTTTGCCTCCATTTGAGAGAAAATCAGTTGCTTTGCTATCATTATTGTATTTTCTCTTCAAACAATCTGTTATATTTCTGAAGATGACTGAACTGTTTACACTTGAACTGTAAACATGTATCATTATTATTGAGTCAAGGTAGGTGAGGTAATATGTTTTTATTGGACCAATGTGTCTTGGTGTAAAGGACAAGCTTTCAAGCATCACTGAGCTCTTCTTCAGGTCTTGAGAAAAAAAACAGAATGCCCAAGCTAAATACAAGATGAGACAGATTGTTAAGCATAAGGATTTAACACAGGGATAGGCAACCTTTAGCATGCGGCACGCCAGGGTAAGCACTCTGGCGGGCCAGGCCGGTTTGTTTACCTGCCGCGTCCACAGGTTCAGCCATTCACACTGGCCAGCACATTCCTCGGCCTGTGGTGCTTCCTGCCACCCCCATTGGCCTGAGACGGTGAACTGCGGCCAGTGGGAGCCGTGATTGGCAGAACCTGCGGATGTAGCAGGTAAACAAACAGGCCTAGCCTGCCAGGGTGCTTACCCTGGCAAGCTGCATGCCAAAGGTTGCCGATCCCTGATTTAACACATGCTGTAGGAGACCTCTTAAAATGAAGGGTACAATTAAGTGTTAGTGGAAAGTAGGACATCTTACAAATTGTGGTAATGAGCCATAAACTAGTGTATCATTAAGTCCATGTATTTTCAGTGTGTAGCAGAGTTATGAATTTAAGTTTCCAGGTGCATCTCTTGAAGGTGTTCTTCAAGTTTCTTTTGACAATGATGATTGAGAGGTCAGATATGGAATGATCACTTTGTTTATCATTAGATTATAACGTTGTTTTTTTTTAATCTTTCAGCTTTTTTTCTGTGTGAATTTACTCAAGAGTGCAATGATTGTATGGTTTTACTCATATAGTGGTGGAGCATTTGATGTGCTGGATGAAGTTACTGGATGTTGTGCTGGCATTTGTAGAACCTATACACCTTGAAAGCTTTGTTGTTGGGGATATTGACCACTATAGCAGTGGAGATATATCTCCATGTTTTGTATATGTTGCTCTGTAAGGGTCTGGTACTTCTTTGAGTGTTTGCGGGAGTTTGTTTCTGATGATTAAGTTGGTGAGTTTGAGGGGTTGTTTGGAGGCCCAAATAGGGGGTTCAGGAAATATTTCCTTCAGGATGTGTTCCCTATCAAGTATGGATTGAAATTGTTTGGGTTCTAGTGTGATTTGGCAAATCACAACTAAGGGTGCAGTCAGTGGTGGTTTATTTTTTTTCCTGCATTAAAGCATGTACTTTATGGGAATTTGGGTTGCCTGTTTCATGATGTAATCTATTTCTCAGATGGAGTGTCCTCCTTTAGTGAAGATGGTTTTAAGTGTATTTAGGCGTGTATACCTTCCAGATTTCTCTTCAGAGAAAAGTCTGCTGTGTCTGGCTGTAGTTAACAGATTTTATGGTGTGTCTGGAGTGGTTGCTGGAACTGTAGAGATAAGTGTAGTGATCCATAGGGTTTGGGGGTATAGTCATTTGTTAAAGTTGATTTTGGTGTACAAGAACTTGTAGCTGGTGTGAGAGCATCCTAGGGAGTGTTTGATGGGTGAGGGGAGAATGTTGATGCTGTTAAGGAAATCTATGAGGGCGTTTACATTGACTATCCATAGGATGAAAATATCATTGATCTATCTCAGGTATATCATTGGATTCATGCATAGGCTGAGGGTATAAAAAGCCAGGAGAGGCTTTCCCAAACAGCTGGCCCAACATGTTTGGAGCATGCTCTCTGAAAGGTTCAGAAAAGCTATGGCCCACTATTGCTCATCCTCTTCCCCTGTGCCTCTGCCTCTTCCCATCCCCGCTTTGCGTGCTGGGTGCCTTGTGGGAGGGAGTGAAGAGGTGCATATGAGTGGTGAGTGGCTGCCAGGTGGGTGAGCAGGTGCGATGGGGGAGGGGGCGAAGAGGTTCATACCCTTTGAATGACTGGCCAGCTTGACTGGCCACCCAGTAGGCAGGCAGGGGAGATCTGAGGGAGGAGGCAAAGAAACGCGAGCAGCAGGTAGGGGGAAGGGAAGGGGCAAAGAGGCACAAGCAGTGGATGAGAAGGGGCAAAGAGGCATGAAGAGCAGATGGGGGTGCCTCAGGGAGGGGGCTGACGGGGTCGGGGTGGTGCTTTGGAGGGAGGAGGCTGAGTGGGGGCAGCCCTCATAGTGAGGCCATGGCCTGGTCACATACAGCCTCCCCAAATAGAAGAGTCACGCAGCATTCATGTATTCATGGTGTATTTTCCTAGAAATTCTTCTTGGAGATGGTCCATGAAGAGGCTGGCAAATTGGGTAGCCATTCTAGCATACATCACTTTTTGCAGGGTTTGGAAAAAGTTTTTGCAGTTAAATATAAAGTTGTTGGGGGTAAGGATGAAATTGATGACTTTGGCAATGTATTTGGGTTGGATTTCCAATCATTCTTCATTATTTTGTAGGTATTTGAAGCAGGCAGTGATGTTATCATGGTGAGGAATGTTGGTGTACAGAGATGTCACATCCATGGTGGCAAGGATGGTGGTCTGGAGAAGGTTGTTGATGTCGTTGAGTTTCTGGAAGAAGCTGGTAGCATGTACAACTTATGATTTCTGGTTGATGTAATGAAATTGTTGTATCGCTGGATATTTCAGTGTATGTAGAGTTAGCTTTATGTTGTCAGGCTGTGTCATATAATTCCCAGACCAGGAACAATGGAGAGTCATTAAACCTTGATGGCTCCCACTGAAATGGAAGCACCTTGGGACAATGAGATGTCCCCATTGTATGTGAAACCAATTTTCTTCAACATCATGGTAGGCCACTGGGGTATGGAGAGTGGAAAATCCCCTGACAGGAGAACAAAGAAAACAGATGTTAACACTGGAGCTTAAAAATCACCAATTGTCAGACATCTTTCATAGCAGCGGGGACTTGTTTAACTGTGGAAGCAGCCAAGGAAAAAGCAAAGTGTCTGTGCCAGGGAGACAGAGAGAGAATCCATAAATGGGAAGTGAAGCCATGTGCAAGAGCTGGGATCTTAGAGTCCCTAAAGGACTCTTGAACATTCTTTGGGCTTAGGTCAGAGTATTGAGGAAATTGAAACATGAAATGTGTACAGGTGTTTTTGTTTTTGTTTTGTTTTGTTTTGTCTGTATCTATATATTTCCTGTGTTGGCTAAACAAGGGTGATTGGTTCTTGGAACTCTTACAAAGCTTTTATATATGTTTTCTTCAACTATTGCATGCCCTGAAGAGGTGAACTCTAAACCCAGAGTGCCTACAAGGTTGGAGCTTCAGAAAGGGTGTGCTTAAGATACTGAGGAGTCGGGGGAATGGGTGAGCACTTACTCTGGGGGATTTAAGGCAGTTGGTCTGTGAGATCCCATTTCTGTAAAGGGGTACAAACAGAGAGCCTGTGCCCTGAAAGTGTGTCAGAGAGGTCAAGAAAAGAGACGGTATTGCAGCTTACTCAAACAAAGTAAAGTTTAAGAGAACAAGAACCTATTTTGGTGGCATCTAAACACAGTAGTCTGGTGAACGACCAGCTAGGGGAACTCTACCAGGGCTGAGTGACAGGTATAATAATAGTAAATACACCTTTGTTTTATCTCACTCAATCTTTCTCACTTCTATTTTTGTCCTTCCCAAAAAGTGTAGAGTTGTTTGTTTGGTGTACATTTTGTTTTTAAGCAATGCTATATGACACTTTATATGTTTGAGATGTGTGGTTATTTTCATTCTTAAATAGATGGGTTTAACCCTCTCACAGTGCATGTGCAAATATTAATATGAACAGAACTTACATGAGGATGAATTTTGTCAACCATTTTTATGTCAAGTATATAATAGTTCACACTGCTTTTGACAGATATAATAAAATGCATTACAATCCAGCTTTGGGCACAGGGGAAGGAGTAAGGATGGGAGGGAGAGGGGGATATGTTGGTTATATATACATAACACAGAAACTTTTTTTCTCTCTCTCTCTTTGTATGTATATACATATACACATCTAAACCCTTACCTCACTGTCAGATGTCACTTAGAGTATGAAAAAAGTTCTGCCATCCCTTACTATTATACCATTTGCTGGAATGGCTACCTTGTTGTGTTTCTATAACAACTGTTTTATGAGGATAAATTGTTCCATCGCTCAATCACCAACATGGAGTACCAGTGAGCTGTTTTTTATTTGGTCCCTGTCCTTTGACCAGTTCAGTATGGGTGGCCCTACTAGGAGTTAAAACTCCCACAAGCAGAGCTCTTGAGGTCACTGGACACACAAGCCTTCTCACCATATCATGGTGCAATCCCCAGGGAGTGATGTCTATATACATAAACACAACAATCTATATTTTAAAAGTGAAGATTGTAAAATCAAGCATTCAGAAATTCGGAAACACCAGTATTAAGGTTCCCTGCACAACCTCGGGCATATGCATTATGATAGCTTTTAATTACATGATCATATACTATCTTTATTCTCCACTAGAATCCTGGTTTCATTCAGCTTGGCAAAACTATAAGCAACTGAAAACTAGGGCATTTGACTGATTGTATATTCAAATTGCTAGTTCTAGAGCACACCAAAAAAGAGGCTATTCTTCATTTAGTTTTAAGTAACATTAAGGAGCTAATTTAAGAAATGATAGAAGCAACATAATTGGGTATAAGTTTTTTTGCTGCAGGATGGCCACCTTAAGGTCTGCTACAGTGTGGCCAGGGAAGCTGAAGTGTTCTCCTACAGGTTTTTGTATATTGCCATTCCTAATATCTGATTTGTGTCCGCTTATCCTTTTCCGTAGCGACTGTCCAGTTTGGCCGATGTACATAGCAGAGGGGCATTGCTGGCATATGATGGTGTATATTACATTGGTGGACGTGCAGGTGAATGATCCGGTGATGGTGATGGTGTGGCTGATCTGGTTAGGTCCTGTGATGGTGTCGCTGGTGTAGATATGTGGGCAGAGTTGGCATCGAGGTTTGTTGCATGGATTGGTTCCTGAGCTAGAGTTCCTATGGTGCGGTGTGCAGTTACTGGTGAGAATATGTTTCAGGTTGGTAGGTTGCCTGTGGGCGAGGACTGGCCTGCCACCCAAAGCCTGTGAAGGTGTGGGATCATTGTCCAGGATGGGTTGTAGATCCCTGATGATGCGTTGGAGAGGTTTTAGCTGAGGACTGCAGCAAAAAACTTCAGGACCAGACTTCAAAGAGAAACTGCTGAGCTTCAGTTCATCTGCAAATTTGACACCATCAGCTCAGGATTAAACAAAGACTGTGAATGGCTTGCCAATTACAAAACCAGTTTCTCCTCCCTTGGTTTTCACACCTCAACTGCTAGAACAGGGCCTCATCCTCCCTGATTGAACTACCTTATTATCTCTAGCTTGCCTGCATATATATACCTGCCCCTGGAAATTTCCACCACATGCATCTGACGAAGTGGGTATTCACCCACGAAAGCTCATGCTCCAAAACATCTGTTAGTCTATAAGGTGCCACAGGATTCTCTGTTTCCTCAGGAAATTTGTAACAGGGATACAGGATGTTTAGACAATAGAGTGTTTAAAAGATGCTGTGGTAAAATAGTTATTAATCTGCAGCCCAACAAGACAGGACAAGGGGTCCTTCAGGGACCCTATAGAGTAAAAGTTATAGAAGTGTGAATTCTGGAACCACTTGTAGTTATTATTGGAGCATATGTGGAAACCAGAGCAAGCCAATGTAAAGAAGCATGTAGAGATGAGTTAAAGAGTAAATCAAATTATGGTTAGTCTGTGGATGTACAGTAACCACAATGACATGTTGCTAAAGGAAGAAGTATCAGAGGTGTAGCCGTGTTAGTCTGGATCTGTAAAAGCAGCAAAGAGTCCTGTGGCACCTTATAGACTAACAGACATTTTGGAGCATGAGCTTTCGTGGGTGAACACCCACTTCGTCGGATGCAGGAGGTTATGGTGGACCTCATTTTAGCAAACATCTCAGCAATAGAACCCCACTGTGGAAAGTTTGTCCAACTATTATTTGAAGGCTGGAGAAATTGGATAAATCTCCATGATATTCCCAGATCCTGTAAGGACTGAAAGACAATGGATATTTTGGGAGCAATTGGTACTGGGGCAGGAGTTCTCAATAGTATAAGTAAGGGGGTGCTTGCGAATAAAATGAATGCAGTGAGGCAATATATAAAGGATTTAGCAACACCTCGAGGGTATCCTTAGATCAGTTAAGGATGGATTGCCACATATTATAAAGGAATGGGAGCAATCCCACAGAAAGGACCATTTCTGCCACTCGCAGGCAGTTGCTGCCTTCCAGAATAATGTTCCTTGAACCTGGCATGCATAAAATATAGATGTGTATTATTCATGTGGTAAAGTACATGATTTGAGTGGTTATGAGCAGGATACTCACTGGAAATTATGAGCATTATTTGGAAGCATTCCACCCAGATTGAGAGAGATTTAAAATCCCTGGTTGAAAATGGTAAATTTTACCTTTGATAAAAGATTTGGAGAAATCAGTGTATCTGTTTTACTATGTGAGAAGTGGAAATAAGGTGGCTTTTCCTAATTGTAGCCTTGGGACTTAATATTAATCAAACAGTGATGGAGCCTATGGACCATGGAGGATGGGTATTGAAAGAGCCTCCGGGGTGGAAGACAGTAGAATTGGGTGCCAATTTAGAAGAATTTGGGATTGAATATGAATGCACCACAAATACCTTGCAATCACAAAATGTGTGTTTAGAAATAACAGAGGGAAAATTGTATTATGTTATTGATTCGTTTGTAAGTGAATTTGTGACTGCGTATGTGGAAGATAATTGTGTATGTTTTATAAGTTGATGCCCAGTGCTCATAATTAATTATGTGCATCATGTACTTCATAATCCCCATGAAGATAGAAGCTTTTGCTGCTTTGTAGCTACTGAACGATGTGATTTTAAATTTTAAGTACCTGAACTGAAATATAGCAATTAAAAGTGAAATACACATTTCGTTCAAATGTAATATATGTACACATTGGATGAATTTAATTGTTTTATAGATATTCCCTTTTTGAGGAATTATTTATAAATTGCAAAATAGGAAACGTAACATAATGGTCACTGTCCATCAATCTACCAATGAGATTAAGCAAGTAATTACGAAGGATAACAAATATTGGAATACAAATTGTGGAAAATATTGTTGAGATGATCTCCAGTGGCAATGGGGATCTTTAATCTGCCTTTACATCCAGTTGTGGTGATTTTGGTGTTTCAGATAGTGGTGGTTGTTTAGTTCCTAGTGCTGACCTGCTGGATTCGAAGGAAAATTGTCTGGTTGCAAAGCCCATGCTTTTACAAACCCTGGGTATTCCAGAGGTCTGGTCTATAACAAGGCAGAATCAGGGGTGAAAACAGAGTGTGCCAGTGAGAAGATTATTGTTTAGTCTTCGTCCAGAGCCCTGAGGCTATGGTGGGACTCACTGAACTCATTGAGTGTGTGTGTGTGTGTGTGTCTACATGTGCATGCACACATCCTAATATTAAAGATATATGCTCTGCAAGGAGGGGACTTCTGCCCTGAAATTTGACATTCCTGAATGTATCCCTGTACTTTACAGTATGTCCAGTCACTGCCAGCTGAAAACCAAACATCACATAGCTAGGAATAATCTTGGGCCTTCATGAGACTAGGTCAGACAACTGCGTACTTGCAGTTTGTTAATTAGAATGGTAAGATGAGAAAGAAAATTATGGAAGAAAGTATAGGGACCTTGGTTTTAGGTGCCCTTAACATATTGTTATGGCTGGAAATACTAGAGATATTTTGAAATAATGAGTAGTTGAAATTGTTGAATTTAGGAATGAATTGTTGAACAAATAATTTTTTGAAATTAGGAGAATTGGTGACCTAGTAGAGGTTCTTATGCTGACCCACTAGGAGTCACTAGAGGCTATGTGCTTTGTTAGAGTTAGCTATGAAAGTTAGGTAAAAGTAAATACCTCAGAGCAGTCCGAGGGAGGTTTTCTTCAGGCAAGGAGCTGACATTTGAACTCTTCATCAGCTGGACAGAAAGAATATTCCTGGAATCCATCTCAGACTTAGGATAACTATATCTGGGATGTCCTAAACATACCATATGTGTTTGTGTGATTCATATCTAATAAACAGTTTTATATAAGAGCATGCTTGCTTGTACCAATCATTTATCAGATGGAAGTGCTTTGTTCCCACTGATTTATTCCTAATACTGCCTGAAGAGAAACAGTTAAGTTAAATTATCACTGAAAACCCTTGGGTAACAATGTCACCTGTTAAAAAAATTAAAATGATGTTCAGGTACAAACTGTATGTGACGTTGCACTCTATATGTTTTATGGAAATATGCTAATGAGTGTGAATATAATGTAACTGGAATATGCTTTATTCAAAAGATCTCTTGTAAAGTATGATTACAAATCTTATAATCTACTGAGTATGTTCATCCTATTTGTATGAATGTATCTTTCTTGTATCTAAAACTAGAAATATGAAGTATTACTCTGAGGTACTATTGTAATTATGCAAAGTGTGGGCCATTAAGGTGGCTCAGTATTTTGATGGCTCCCATTGACTAGTACAATTGGTTGTGAATGGATTTATTTAGCTGAAAGCCTTCCTGTCACATGATGCTGGAATCCATCTTAAACCTGGTGCTTTTCCATCGGGGATGGGGGCGGGGTGGAGAACCAGAGAGACAAACAATTCCTGCCTTGGGCCAAAGATATAAAAGGGGGTAGAACAGAACAAAAGGGGCTGTAGTCATGAGAACACCCCTGATTTCCACCTAAGATGTCTTCTGGAACTAACAAGGGCTATAACAGGGAAAGGATTGGGCCCAGACTAGGAAGATGTCTAGTCTTGAAAGAAGCTTATTGGAACATCTCTGAGGGTGAGATATTACCTGTATCAGTTTCTTAATGTATTAGGCTTTGACTTGCATGTTTTTGCTTTATTTTGCTTGGTGACTTACTTAGTTCTGTCTGTTATTACTTGAAACCACTTAAATATTACTTTTGATAGTTAATACAATCACTTTTATTTATTATCAAACCCAGAGTGATTAATACCTGGGAGAGCAAATAGCTGTGCATATCAGTGTTATAGAGGATGGACAATTTATGAGTTTACTCTGTATAAGCTTTAGACAGAGTAAAACAGATTTATTTGGAGTTTGGATCCCATTGGGAACTGGGTGTCTGGGTGCTGGAGACAAGAGTACTCGCTGAGCTGTTTTCACTTAAAGCCTGCAGCTTTAGGGGTGTGGTTCAGACCTGGGTCTGTGTTGCAGCAAGATAGTGTGTCTGGCTCACCAAGACAGGATTCCGGAGTCCCAAGTCATCAGGAAAAATGATCTCAGAGGTAATTTCAGTACATCAGGTGACTGTCCCAAGGGGGGTCTCTGTGACCGAATCCGTCACACTGTATTCCCAGTTAGATGTGTAAGTGACAAGTTTTAAGTGTGCATCCTGGTAAAAATATGTTTGGAAGTTTAGTTCCTACTGACCAACAATCGAATTTCAGTGTCCAACTTTCAATGCAACAATTTTCAACTGTTTTCATCCCATCTTCCCTTTTACAATCACTCACTCACACTCTAATTTGAATAAAACATTTGTGTCATAACTGGCAGGTGACAAATCTTCCATCACTAGAGAAATTTCTGATGCACCTGGATTCTCCAAATCACTCGGCAGTCAAGCACAGAGAGGGCTGACTGAACACCTTGTCATATTTTCTCCTTCCCATTTGAAGATCAAATGGCAGGAGGAGGGCAAAGATCTTCAAAATGCTGAAGGAGACAATTACTCAGATACAGGGTTGCCAAGCGTCTGGTGTTTGACTGGAATGGCCAGTTGAAAAGGAACCCTGGCAACTCTGGTCGGCACCGCTGATCAGGTTATTAAAAGTCCAGTTGGTGGTGCAGTGGGGGCCCAGGGTTAAGGCAGGGTCCCTGAATGCCCTAACACTGTGTGGCTCCTGGAAGCAGCCACCAGGTCCTTGGGGCCTTTAGGCACATGGGTGGCCAGGGAGATGCCATGCACTTCCACCACCCCTAGTGCTGGCTCTGCAGCTCCCATTGGTCAGGATCTGTGACCAATAGGAGATGCGGGGGTGGCGCCTCAGGAGCAAGGGCAGCACACAGAGCCTCTCTGGCCACCCATGAGCCTAAAAGATGCACGGACCTGGCAGCCGCTTCCTAGGAGCCATGGTAAGCACCGCCAGGACCCCACACCATGCCTACCCTCCTGCATCCAACTCCCTGCCCAGCTCTGAACCCCCTCCTGAACCCCAAACCCCTCCTCTCCAGCCCCACCCCAGAGCCTGTATCCCCAGCCAGAGCCCTTCCCCCCTCCTCCACCCTAACTCCCTGCCCCAGCCCATTGAAAATGAGGGGGGATGGAGTGAGTGTTGGTGGGGTCTTAGAGAAGAGGCAGGACGAGGCAAGGCCTTGGAGAAGGGGAAGGCAGCATTCAGTTTTGTGTGATTAGAAAGTTGACAACCCTACTGGGATACAATTTGGCCAAAACTCAGAAAACACCTAAAATTATCTTTTTCTGGAATTCTTCTTGAACATAATGTTCAGTTTAATAGACATCTCAAAGAGTTACACAAGGCAGTTCACTGATGACTATAAAAATAATGGAGGTGCTATGAACAGTAACAATCAACTTTTATTATATATATACACACACACATTTTAGGATGTCCTGTTATGCTCTTACACAGAATATATATATATATCTTCTGTGTAAAAGCATAACAAGACATCCTAAAATATATGCAGTAGAAGCAATGGAATTGTACTGTCAGAATTCAAATGCATACAAAATAATGTTTTACCAATGTTGTTAAAAAATGCTGCATGCTAAAATCTTGTCTGTTAAGTTTCAGCCTATGATACTTTCTAAACAGTTTAGTTGTAAACCCCTGAAAATATGGCTTTTAATGGAAACATTGATATATTGTTAACTTTAGCTATGTGAATGGTGTCACTATAATACAGTTCTTGTCAGATAATACTGATGAGGTCAGAGTACTGTGGCAAAATAATTGCAAGTTGTGTTTCTGCTGACAAATTATCTTCAATATACTGTACTTACACACTGTACAAATCTAATGTGCTTCACTGCATTGAATGCAGCCTGTTCACTTACAGTAAGTGATTGCTTAAATAAACTCACTCAAAAAGTGCTATTCCGAAAGCTTTTTACATCACTCCTGTGAACTAGAATTCTATGAACATAAACGAGGACATTTATACCTTAGATGTTTTTAAATGAATGTGCAATTGCATGCAAAATGTACATGTGAAAACACATTATATGGACATGCAAACTAGGCATAGATCTGTACACTTGTGAAGGGTATGGTTACCTCCATAGTACCCCTTGCTGGGTAGGCCTGACACTGTCAACCCTTCTTGCCTCAGTTTCCTTCCTCCATCATGGGTCTTCTCAGCTTTCTAAGAACGGGTCAGTGCTGAAGATGTGGCTTCATCAGGCTTTCATTGATTTCTCTTCAGCCCCCTGATCTCCTCTGTGGCCTGTTCACAGCCTCGTTCTGAGCTACCTTGGATCTCTCATGCTCTAGTATTGACCAGACTAGTTCCCCTGGAGTCATTCCACTAGCTGTTCTACACCTACATTGATCCCCCTTAACCCTTTAATGAGGCTCACGTGTCTGTCAAGCTACATCTGATCCCCTTAATCCCACTCCCTCAGGCTGCGAAGCAGCTAATTAATTTTGGCACAAGTGCAGCTGGACCCTGCTCCCCTAAAGGGTCCATCACTCTCTGAATGACATGTAATTTTGAAAGTAAAAGTACTTAATAGTATCTTAGAACAAACCATTTTCAGTGCTTAGATCACTTTATTTCAACATCCAGGGCCAAGTTTTATTTCAAAATTAAAAAGTAGGAACAACTGAAAACTGAGTGCCAGATCCATAGTCTTTGTAAATTGGCATAGTTACACTAACTTCAATGGAGCAAGATCCGTTTACACCAGGTAAGCGTTTGCCCTGAACATGCAAATAGTATTGTCATAGGAAGCCTATTAGGATCACCTACATAGCTTTAGTAGGATATGTTTTAATGCAATTCCTTCCTGGTAATGTTTTATATCAGGTGCTTATATATTATGATGATAGCTTTCTATTATACAGGCTATTACTTTGTTAATATTGTTTAGTGATACCAGCTATTGCAGAAGACAATATAACTAAGCAATAATGTATTAATATTTGAGAGTGTGCTTTGTTATCAAATCTACTGCTGACATGCTGCAGAAACATGAAGGTGAAGCCAGAATTTTTATTATTGCAAATAAATTAGACTGGTATCACAGCACAAATTCAAAGGAAATCAGTATAGAAAGGTATGATAGAGGCTACTTAGCAAAGGGTCCCCTGTTCTTTGCAAACATCTGGAACCTCAGACCTGGCAAACTTTCTACACCAAACATGGTTTTATGGAATAGTTATCCATAAAGGATAACATGCAAGGTATTTTCAGAAAGCTCATGGATTGTCAAGAATCATAGTTACTGTGAAATGTATGCATGATTAATAAAGGAAAAATGTATTTGCATTGAAAGTGTACTTTATGAACTTGGAGCAAAAAGTAGTGATACACAACCTGTGGTGAGTGATGGCCCATTGAGGCAGGAAGAAGTTGTCATCCTGCCCTATTTAACCAGAGATGAAATACAAGGCTCTGATTCAAAATATCTGTTCTGGAAGAATCAAAAGGGGATTTTTTTTAAGATTTCTGGGCTGTCAAGCAGAGTCTTTGACTACTCAGCCATCTCCCTAGTTGGCTGGCTGGGCAACAGGGGAACCAGGAAGACCACATGTCTGGTTGCCATTGAATGTTTTGATGGAATCAATGTATTCCCACAAAAGGTTTTGATAGAAAACTCTTCCATGTGAATGCTTTCAACCAGCTCTAGTCCAGTGGTTAGGACCCTAGCCTGACACTTGGGAGATCTGGCTTCAATTCCCTACTCTTCTGCACAGGCTTCCTGTATGACCTTAGCTCTTAGTCTCTTTGTGCCTCATCACTTGTAAAGTAGGGAAAGCAGTAGTTTTCAGGGATGTTATGAGACTTTTACCTTGGTAAAGGGGGCCATATAAGTAATTAAAATAGGCTAATGGCAAAATATTTTCTATTTCATTGCTATTACATATCAGGATGTAGTCAATAGTTCATGTATATGGGAATGGGGTATACAAAAGCACTTATGTGACTTGTGCTCCTAAGTCACTTAGGTGATTTTGAAAACCCACCCACAGATTCCAACTGAAAAGAAAAAGCTGGTTGTAATTGTGAGGAGTTTGTGTTATGTTCATACTGAGCTGCAGGTTGTAAAAATCTGTGAGATTTATGTTCATTAATATTTTACAGGTGTCTAAAGTTCCACAGTTCATACTCTGCACTCTACCTAAAAGAAAAAGAAAAAAAGGAGAGAAAAAAATAACAAAAGGCTGTAAGAAGGATGAGAAATTCACTGCCCAGGAAAGGAGAGTTTGCGGAGAACTATAAAAATGAAATAGTACCCTTTCAAAGGTTTTACATGAATATTACCAGTGAGAAAAATCTTTCTGTTCATTCAAATGGAATTGTGTGGCTCTTAGCTTTAGAAAGTAGTATTTGATTTACACACACACACAAAAAGAGCTTAAAAATAAATCATGCCTTATAATATGAGGGAGAGCTTTAAGACACTCTGTAAAATAATATAGTATATGTGCAGTAATGCACATGCCTCTGAGAAGTGAGTTTTAAAATTAGGTTATTGTTTAAAGGAACCTGCAGGATGTGTGTATCTTAATTGAATAACTGCATAACTTTGTCCTTCCACTCACATTCAATCCTTTATGACTCTGATTTGCTGTTTTGCATCTGAATTTAGGGCTAGATCCTGCAATTAGTTTCTCTTTAACGGGTCCACTCACACAGATCCATTTGCAACATTTGCAAGACCCTCATCCTACAAAGCCATAGGCACATATTTAAATTGCACGCTGTGAGTAGTCCCACTGAGATAAATGGGACTATTTATGATGTGTAAAGCTAAGCACAGGTCTCCATCTTTCCAGTATTAGGGTCTAAGTTCCCTAGAGCAGGAAATTCAGCATTTTGTGTTTCTGTGAAGCATTTAGGACACTACCACCAGACACTTTTAATATATGCAATGTAGTAGAAATTGCTTGCAGTAATTCATTCTGTATGGAACCAGCAGGGAATATTTAGCATTATAATTTTGCTTTAATCATTGTGCACATGAAGACCTAGATCCACCAATGAGTTTTTTTCGGATGAACATGTGGGACTTTCTATGGGTACATTGGTCCACCGATTTGGACCTCATTGTATTATTTAGGCTCCAGTGCTGCTATTTATTCTCCAAAGCCCTGATCCTGTTCTCAGTGAAGCTAACATCAAAACTTCCCTTGACTTCAATACAAGGAGAGCTAAGGTGTGTATATCAAGCTGCATAGCCCAATCCAACATTCCTGGCACTCTCAAACCTCTTAGTGGGTGTTCAGAATGCACAAATAGTATTGAAACAGGCTCCATGAAGGCATCTTGTCCATCATATGAGTGTTTTGAAGCAGCAATAGAGGATTCATAGATGTGAATAATCAGTGACAGCTTCAGAACTCCAATTTCTGACATGTCATGTCTATTAACCTGGACTTTTTGAAAATGCTTACTGTTTACAATAATGACTGACAAAGCATTAGATGAAAGCAAGAAGTTGAATCATCATACACCGAGTTTGCTGAAAATGGTAATTTATTCAATTTTTAGCCCTTTACGAGCTGAGAGGTAATTATCTTATCAAGTGCGTTCCTTTGCTAGTGCTTAACTATATTGTTCTGAGATTGACAGGTACCTCGTACCAATTTAAAGCTGACCATGCTTCTGCATGTTTCATTCCCGAAAAATCACCTAGAGAATACAGGATTATAACAGCAGGGGAAGAAAAAAAGCCCTGTTTGGTTTAATCAGATTTAAAAAAAAAATCAGCATGTTCTATATTTCTAGCCATGCTTCCAGATATAATTAAAAATGGCTAACGCAAAGATTAGTGGCAGTGGAATAAGTTAAAGTGCTGGACGAGAAACATTTACTAGGAACAGCATCTTTGTTGAAGCAAGTTCTGCATGACTTTTTTGTAATGTGGGGATGGCTAGAACGCTGTATTCTGTAACAAAGGGTGGGACTCTCTTTCATTTTCAGTGCCTTTTAAGAAGAATCTTAGAAAATATTCATGTTACCAGATGCTTGGAGGGGGTGGTGGGCAGGAGACTTATTAGGATCACTAAAGTAGAACCAACATCAAGAGCTGTGTTAGTTTATTTTTATTTTTAAGAGAGCCTGATAATTCCAAATAATGCTATGAATTAAATCAATGCTACCTGCTGGGCATTAGGTAGGATGGGGTAAATGGATAATCAGAGATTTTAGTTCACTTCTCAGAGGTTAAACTTGGTGACTTATTATCCAGAGTAAAAAACAATCATTGATGGTGGCCTCAGAGGAGACCTGCTGCTCCTGATCCACTCACCTAAACAAAATGAGCTATGTTGGCTGGCAGCAGAAGGCAGGTGGGTACAGCAAGTTTAGCGCCCTCCTCTCATTTCTCTCCCCTGTGTGACTTGTCTGTGAACAGAACACGGCTTTTAAAAATTGTTCAGTGACACAGTGTGTGAATATATTTCAGCTTACAGATTGTTTGCTGCCATCACATTCAAATATTTGATAGAATAGAAAATTCTGAATATCTCCTTCAGTCACACCACTGTCAGTCTCACTCTCCCACCTCTTCAAATTCCTTTGAAACATTCCAGCCTTCTCATTTCCTTTTCCTTTCCTCCTCTTCAAAGACTTTTCTTCCTCTTTCCCCACTCTCTTGTTCCTAACTTGACATCTTCCCTTATCCCACACTTGCCCCCCCAATAACAGAATACACTTAAAATAAGAAGAAACAGAACAATATTCATATTCCATTAATATACAACCAACAATACTGAACACTCTGATCTCTTTGGACTAAATAGTGCAACCCTTACACAATTAGTTCCATCATTAGTAATGAGTAAGTGCTATCAACGATCATAAAGGCTGCACAGCCCAACCCTGTTCTTGTACTTTATTTTGTATCCCATTCTACCATCCTGTATGTTTTGTCGTCATTTTAGTTTAAATATTTGAGAGCACAACCATATCTTCTTAGGACTTCATGCAACTCCAAGCCCAATGTACAGTTATTTTTTGATTTGGGTTTTTGTTATTACTGCTGCTGGATCACCCAATAACACATTAATAATTGACTGTTGCCTGATTGGATTACCTTGCATTTACAAGAAAAGAAATGAGAAAAGTTAAAAACAGCTCATCTGGGTTTAATTATCCCAGTTACATGGGTGAATATTTTATGGAAAGAATGGTTGAAGGAGATAAGCAACCTAGAGGAATTAAATGTATTGGTACCAATTAATTAGTACCGATAAAACCTTTTTACTTTTCTACAAGACATCTGTCTGACCCAGATTTATTAATACATTTTTATTTCAGAAAGCAACCCAGGTAAGCCAGAATTGCCTATTTAGCAGACTTTACATTCAATTTTAAGTTGTCACATTCACACAAAATAACTGTTTATGTGTACGTGTACAGTCCTATCTGCAAATAATGTGGTAAGATATTGAGTGTCTCCTTTTAAAAAACAAAAATCAAAAAATCCAAAACATCTAAAGCAAAATGCACCAGGTTTCAGGGTAAGGTTTCCATTTTTGTTCTCCCCTTTGTCTCTCCCTCACCCTCCTCTATGCATTTTGAAATAAAACTAAAGGGAAATTTACTTTTTTTTTAAATTTACTCCAAACCCACCCATCCCTTCCTTTTTCCAGTGAAAGGAAAGGGAGAAGATCAAAAAAGTGAGAAAGTGGGATTTTTGAATAGTCATGTGTCTTTATTCTTTGTAAGAATCTAAATCAGTCTGCTATTTGCCATGACCTAATGGATTTACTGTTTATTAAACTAATCGTATTAGAAAACATTCTGCTCTGAATGTGATAAGATACTCTATTGTACCCAGATGATTGCATGCAGCAAAATGTTTCAGCAGTAGGTGGTTGTATATGTCAACAAACTCCCAACCCGCTGTTCTTTCTCATTGATGGGTCCATTTTGTGCAGAGTAAATACTATGAAACTAGTATTTCATGAGTTTACCATGTTTTCCACCTACCATGAATGCAAGATCTGAGAATTGTAGCTTTTTGGCAGGATATAGGCTGTTCAACCTGCAGATGAAATTTAGTTTGCCACAGTGAATAGTGTGAAGTTCCTGCTTGTTGAGATTGTGATACTGATGTGCTAAAGCAGCCTCTGAAATAGTAGAAAGCTTTGCATGGTTATGCAGTGAAGTGGTGTAATTCCCTCCACTTCACAGACTCAGAGGCATTCTGTGTAAACTTTTTGAACTATGTGAGATGGTTCTTGGAAGTCACATACCTTCAAGCTAGAGTCAACTTGTGTGTTAGGCACACTGAGTGAAATCATGGTCCCATTGAAGTCAATGGAAAAATTTATTGACCTTAATGGGGCCAGGATTTCCCCCCCTTATTTATAACTCCTCATCACTAAAGAGACAAAACTTCAGTTATGTTGGCAGAGGACACAACTTTTAGCTATCTCCACTTTTTCGTGTTTGGTTTTCTTTATTGTGAAAAAATTTAACAATGTTATTTTCAAAAGCCATTAAGCACTTAAGGGGAGTTATGTGCATTTGATGCTTTTGAAAATTCCATGCCTTGAATCATGCTTTCTCCCTCTTTACATGTTATACCTCCCCACCTTGCCATATTAAACTTTTCCTTCCATGAACGCTATACAGTAGTCTATAGTTTATTATGGTCCATTAGACTGTAATAAAATACTCAGAGCAAAACAATGATTAATATATTCTTATCACTATCAGTAAATATGGGACTTGGCAACCAAGGAAATGCTCAAAATGTAATATATATATATATATATATATATATATATATATATATATATATATATCTGCCTTAAAGATCTTATACAGTACAGGTGCAGAAGGTACAGTAAACACAACATAAAACAAAAATAGAAGACGAGAAGGATGGACTGAAGACTGGAGTGAAGTTTAAACTTTGCAGCAAAGTTGAGCATATAAAATAGGAAGTTATTCTAGGCATACAGAGCATCCTAGAGGCACCCTTTATCAAACGGAGAAAAGGTAAAGGAAATGAAGAGAATGGTTAGAATGATTGGGTGAGTATGCCACAAGAATTAAATGGAGATAAGATATAGGGTGCATCCACAGTTATGGAGAATTTTAGAAATGAGCAGAAGAATTTTGAAAAATGATGTGATTCAAGGAGGGTTGACATGGTTAGGACAATGGGACAGGGTGTTCATTGTGTCAATGACAACTGAATGAGAGATTATGCCGGCTAAGAATTCCAGCAGTCAAGACAAATCATTAACATAGATACATGTTGGGTAAGGTAAAAGCCCTTACTTCTGCGGGTGACCAGACAAACTTTCAAGCTGAACAGAGTTCTTTCTCAGGTCTGGGAAAGGTACTCAGTGTTATATCTAAATACAAGGTTGAACATATAGTTTAGCATAAGTACTTGATAGATATTCAGTCACACCTGCTTACCTTAGTGGAGAAAAAACATTACTTTTTACTCCTGTTTGTACTGCCAAGCCAATTCTTCTAGGTGAATGAGCTGGATTCAAGTGTGACTTGCACATTATGAGCAAAATGATTAATTACATTCTGATCATGAAATATTTGCTCTTGGTGATGCATGAGCCAAAAAACTCAGACTGATTGTCACACTAAATGGTACATCTACAGTGCATACTCCTTTTAGTGTCATGAAGAGTACATACACTGCATGCCCTCCTAGAATGGATATAAATAGCAGCATAGATGATGAAGCACGGTTTAATGGAGTAGAGTAAGAACACTCCTGAATACTGTGAATAGTCTAGAAGGGGTCCTTACTCACCCACACAGTGTCTCCCCTGTGTATACTGCTATTTTTTAGCAATGTAGTGTCCCAGTGCTTCCCCGCTGCTGGAGTCTTTCCCTGTTGCAAGAAAAGGTTCAACTGCAGGAAATGACTCTTTGGCAACCACTCGCTGCTCAGCCTTTCCCTACAGGCTCCACCATCAAAGCCTTTCACTGACACATGTAGCTACACGTTACAGTGTGGATGCAGCCTGTCACTACACATACTTTTTATGCCATCACAAGAGGTGTTCATTCTAGATGTAGCCTATGTGCGTAGGGCTGATGGTGAAAAAAAAAAACATTTTTACTTCTTAACTAAAAGTATTTGATCTGGAAATTGCTAAGAAACAACGTACACAAAACCCTACTGTGGGTTTTCACAGTGACTTTTCAGAGTAAAGGCACACTTTAAAAGGCTTAAATCTTCTTTTGTTGGGGATAGTTGTTTTCCTTTATAATACAAAAATCAGAAATACAAAGCAAACAATACAAACCAAGAAAAAGTAAGAAGGTAATATGTGCAAGTCATCTGAATTTCTCCTTCATGTCACTGATTCAACAGTGAAGCACAATCCAAATTGGGAAACCATGCTACTAAATTATGTGATCGTATAAACATATTCGTGGAGTTTCACAGCTACAGTATCGTAGCAGGGTGGAATCCTGCTCCTGCCCTGACGGGGTTAAAAACAGCCCTGGGAAGGGGCTGTGGCTGGAGAAAGCAGCCCTAGGCTGGGACAAAAAGCCTGGGCTGATGAGGGAAAGTAGGCTCAGCTGTGGCCATGCTCTAATCAGGCCCAGCTGGCCCCTATAAGAGGCTGTGAGCCAGAAGCCCAAACAGAGGAAGATGGACCTGGCTGCTAGGAGCTAGACATAAGGTACCTGAGTGAAGCAAGGCTGGGGAGCTCCAGCCTGGAAAGCCCCAGGCTGCTGCCTAGCATTGGGCTAATAAGTACTGAGGGTTGCAGAGGACAGCCGAGGGGTAGGCCAAGGCAGCAGGTCCAAACCCTCTTTGCCAGTGATGTGTAGGCTGATACTGCAGTCTGCCCCAGGATGTGAGGCTAGATAATGACTGGCAGTAGCCATATACTGAGGCAAGGTGGGCATAGAGGGTGGAGGTTGCCTGGGGAGGGGAGACCCTGAGAGAAAGGGGTTACTGCCAGGGGGCAGCACCCCATGTAAAAGGGTGCTGTGTCCAGGGAGAGACATGGGGGCCAAAGGACAGGTGGATCACTGGCCTGCAGAGGTTGCTCCAGAGCTGAATTGAGCTAATTCCCAGAAGTCACCAGCAGGAGGTGCTGCAGAGATGAGTTGGCCTGTCTACAAGCATTTATATGTAATGACCTGTTTTTAACAACAAACAGATGGACTACTATCCAAACCAAGTACATCCATAGGCTGTAGCATAAATTGTCACTTCTATAAAATAAAGTCCCTGGATAGGCTTGGAGATATATGGGACACTCATCATTCTGTGCTAAGGAAAAAAAATTACCTTAATCATTAACAGGAAAACAAGATTTTTTTTTTAAAATTACATATAAAGTTTGAAAGAACTTTCAAGTTCATTAGTATAGGAAGATGTAGAAACAAGGAGGTCAAAAGATAAGTAAAGAAATTCATAACACAACTTTAGTTACTATAGTTAAGGGCTGGATTGCACCTCATCTTGTAGGCACTGCTGCATATTGGGGGGCAGGTCAGACCCTGTTAACAGGAGCTCTCAGTTATCTGGGGGGTGGGGAGAGGGACAGAACATCTCCAGAAACTCTCCATCATTCAGGATGAAGGCTCAAGTTACTGGTCAGTGAGTTCTCATGGGAAATGCAGAGAACATATGGAATCATCCTCTCAACTTCCCCTTGCTCCTTTGTGTGGCTAGTTTCCCTATCAGAGTGAATGGTATACATATGCTGCTGTCACATGAGCACAAGGACTTGTGTCAGGCACTCTGTAAGGTTACACATGTCAGATCTGTCTGAATACACAGATAGATCAGACATGTGAAACAGGCTGCCATTTCCAGCTCTCCCTTTGTATTAAGGTTGAATTTATAAAATGGTGTACAGAAAAATAACATTGTAAGCATATTCTAGATATGAGCAGTACATCTTATAGATGATATAAGCACATCTGTAGAGAGTTTTATAAATGGTCCATAAGCCACAGTTATAAATCTATTGACCCATTAAATTCTAAGGCAGGGATCGGCAACTGTCATAAACAGATGGTTAAGGGTTAATGCCTCTTTTACCTGTAAAGGGTTAAAAAGTTCACCTAGCCTAGCAACACCTGTCCAGAGGAACCAATGGAGGAACAAGATGTTTCAAAAGGAAGGAGGGAAGTTTTTCCTTTGTTTAGAGTGTCAGTTTCAGCCAGAGTGAAAAAGATCAAGGAACCAGCCTCTTAGCAGAGTAGTAAGTTTTAGAAAGGAATAAATGGGTTTATGTTTATTTCTTTGTAACCTGTCTTATGCAATTAGAGGTAGAATCAAATTGGGTATTTGGGTCTTTTTTTGTGTAACTAAATTTGTGCCCAGGGGAACATCCTCTGTGTTTTGAATCTGTCTTTGAGAGTAGCTGATACGTTAATCTCTCCCAGAGGATTTCTTTTACCTTTCTTTTCTTTAATTGAAAGCCTTTTTCTTAATATCTGATTTTTTTCCCCCTTGTTTTAAGATCCAAGGGATTGGATCTGGACTCACCAGGGAATTGGTGAAGGAGTCACTCAAGTCTACACAGGGAGGGGAAGGTTTGGGGGAAGGGAGTGATCCAGACACTGAAAATTCTGGTTGGTGGCAGCAATACCACATCTAAGCTAGTAATTAGACGTGTCCATGCAGGTCCCCACATCTGTACCCTGAAGTTCAGAGTGGATCACCAGGGTTAGCCCTCTGGTGGGCCAGGCAGGTTTGTTTACCTGCCGTATTCGCAGGTTCGGCTTATTGCAGTTTCCAACGGGGGCTGCGGGAAGCAGTGCAGACTGACTGATGTGCTGGCCGCCACTTCCTGCCACCCCCACTGGCCTTGTATATAGATTATATATTAATTATATTGAGAATTCTCAGTTATTACTTTGAGGTTTGATAGGTTCTTGTCCCAAGTTCTGGCCCAGAATTATTAAAATTACTATATAGTTGGGAACCCTGACATGCACAGTTACAATATTCACACTGGAAGGACTCTTCTATATTTAGAATAGTTTATTAATAGCAAAGTCACAAACACTTTAACCTAGAAATAGATACTACCAAATGTACCTCTGAACATCCATATACTCACATCATCCCTTTCAGAACAACCTGAAAAGCTAGCCATTTATCTTCCTCATCACCATCACCTTTCTTATCACCACCATTGGCTATCATCCTGGTACTGTCCAAGGGCTATGCCTCTTTCTTCCTGCACACAGGCTGGGATACAACTTCTATAATATGTTATGACACCACTATGTCTAATGTATATTTAGTAGGGGTGTTTTTTCCCCCTCCCTCATTTGTATTCCCTCATCCTACTAATGTTGGGGTGCCCTTCTCCTATAAGTTAGTACATAAGTTAAGATAATTAATCATATAAATCAGTTAATTATCTGGCCACAAGAGTCCCATGAGATCTGCCAATGCTCTATCCAAAAGCTGGTGTTAGCTCAGATTCCTGTGGTTGGCTGGTGGTGTTAGGGACAAAATTCCCCCTTAAACATACTAATTCTAGTTCCCCAAAAGTTAGGAGTGATCACTAGTCCATTTATCTGTGTCAAAGTTCATAGCATAAGGCTTGAGGCCTAACTGCTGAAGCCAATGTCTTACAGGAAACAGGTCTGCATGTTCCTTGCATTACTGTTGAATAAAGTCTCTGGGATACAGATTAAAAACTTGTAGATGGCCTGTGTCATCTGACTTAGGATCATGGAGCTTGTGCTAAACATCTGTTTAACTGTGTTGTAGATGTTTGGCATCAAGCGGGAGCCCAATCCTGAACATATAAACTGCAATTAAACAACCTTGTAACCCAACACCCACAAGCTTGAGTCAGCTGACACAGGCAAGCCTTTGGTGTTTAATTTCTGTGTAGGCATACTCTAGGACCCATAAAAATTGATTAAACATATTGATTAACAATACAGAATTGATTAACCAGACATAAATGCAAGCACTGTTCAGTTAGGACCGAGGTGTGCTAATTATTGTGGCCACAGAGCAAATGGATTAATAAATGTTTAAAAATTTATTAATGTTTATTTTCCCAGAGTCACTTTTCAAAATTAGAATTCACTATGCTTAGCACCTTGAATAAAGGGAAGTTATATTTTTCATGGCAGTTAGCATAGTATGCGTGCTTCTATAATATACATAACCTACAATAACTTCTAGTATTTAAAGTTATGTTTATACTTTGTTTTTCTGCCTGCAAGGAGCCAAAATAATTAAAATCTGGTCTTCTCATGGTAGTCACTTTTAAAGACAGAATTTATTATCACTTACCACAAAGGGCTGTCTATAGCACAAGAAAGTAATTGTGCATGTAAATTTTCAAATGTTTGCTATTAAGTTAGTTGTCGAAACACTAAAATTAATTGGAAATTGGATTTTCTGTCTTATGAAAAAATTCAGGATTGAGGAAATAAACATTGTCCCAAACTGGGACAAAAGGTCTGTTTCAGAGTGATGTTTCAATTATACAAAATGAGATTGCAAAAGATTAAAAAATAGTCCAGGTCAATCAAAATGTTATCCTGTTCATTCAATATAATTACATTTTGAAAGTGAAAATTTTATTCCAAAAGCATTTGAATTTAGACATTTTCAAAATGTTTCCCCCATTTTTGTTCATATAGACATTTAGTAAAAATAGATATAACTTTGAACAAAATGGTTTAATCAAAGCAGTATATTTTTGGACGTAACAGTTTTGATAAAAATTTGTACTAAATAGCCATTATAGGCATCTTCTATATGTGATGATTAAGATATTTGATAATGCATTGATGCAGTGTACACACTAGGGATTCTGCACTCTATTTCTGTAGGAAGCTGAAACTCAAATATTTTGGCATTGAAATTTATTTTGACCCTACCCTTTACCCCTGGCAACACATACACAGATGCTGTTTCTGTTTCTAATGGGCAGTTTCTTAAATTCCTAAGTGATAGACATACCAAGCAGAAATCTGGGCTGAAATTAAAATTAATAGCAAAACTCCCACTGATTTCAGAAGGCCAGGGTTTCACCCCAGATCTCACATTCTTTCAGTCAACATATTGATCCCTTGTCAGAGGAAAAAAAATCAAAATTACAAATACCTAAAATATTGTGCTTAGTCACCTTCCTGCATCACCCAAATGCATGACCCTGGTATATATGGTGTATTAAATAAGTCCTGTTGTGCAAATATTTGTGTGTCAGATTGATATGTTTTGGGCTTAGAAAGAGTTTACTCCTGAATCCAGACTGCATGCCAGGAGGATCTGGTCACATAGACTGTTGGGGTTCTTAGGGGCTGGCTTATTTTGGCCTTGTTTTGAAATGGCATTAGCTTGATTTTTTTTTTGTGCTTATTTATTATGTGAAAGTTGGCAACTGCGACCCTCTGGCGAGTACTGATTGATCTCACAACTGAGCCTAGGACCATACCTCTTGGATGCAACATACTGTTGTAGCAGAAGTGAAACCATGCAGGACCTTCATCAAGAGAGGCCCACACAGTGTCTTGTTCTAGAATATCAGGCCAGAATCCAGGAATCATAATCTTCTGTCTGCTTTGAGCGTGATCCTGCTCCCATTCAAGATTATTGGGGGAGGGGAGCAGAACTCATTGACTATTATGGGGCAGCACAGATTCCTTTGTGTAGGCTTCAATTCATCATTTATAAACACTTTTGAAGTATGAGAAGATGGCCTTAAGAACTGTAATTTAATATTTTTCCTCTTTATATAATATATGTTCCTATTGTGCTTTTGAAAGTGATTGAATGACTTGAGGCTCTATGAATGTCTCTTCTGGTTGCTTAGAGGACATTCACTTAAAACCCCGCTTTACTGCAATTACTTTCAAATGATCCTTAAGGTGCTGTTACTGAACCATAGAACACTGATCAAAACACCACCTGATTAAACCAGGTAATATTTTAGTCTGTATATTATTGGCTCTCCACTTAAAATTTTGAAGACCAAACAGCCTGTTAAATTTACAGTGGTAAATTGCAACAGACACCATATATTAGTTTGTATTCAACTTTTTATAGCCACAGAATTAGAATAAATTAGGGCTTTCAAGTGCTTAAAAAAATTGTGATTAATCACACTGTTAAATAATAAACAAAATATTTAGATGGTATTTTATTCTACATTTTACAAATATATTGATTTAAATTACACAATACAAAGTGTACAGTGCTAACATTATATTTTTTTGATTACAAGTATGTGCACTGCAACCCCCTCCAAAAAAATCATATTTTTCATTTCACTTAATATAAGTACTGCACTGCAATCTCTTTATCATGAAAGTTGAACTTACAAATATAGAATTAGGTACAAAAAACTGCATTTAAAAAATATAACATGCTAAAACTTTAGACTGCAAGTCCACTCAGTCCTACTTCTTGTTCAGCCAATCAGTCAGACAAACAAGTCTGTTTACATTTGCAGGAGATAATGCTACCCACTTCTTGTTTACAATGTTGCCTGAAAGTGAGAACAGGTATTGTCATGGCACTGTTGTAGCCAGCCTCGCAAGATATTTACATGCCAGATATGCTAAAGATTCATGTCCTATTCAACATATTCATAAATGATCTGGCAAAAGGGGTAAACAGTGAGTTGGCAAAAAATTGTTCAAGATAAGTCCAAAGCAGACAGTGAAGAGCTACAAAGGGATATCACAAAACAGGGTGACTGGGCAACAAAATGACAGATGAAACTCAATTTGATAAATGCAAAGCAATGCACATTGGAAAACATCTCAACTATACATATAAATAATGGGATCTAAATTAGCTGTTACCACTCAAGAATGAGATCTTGGAGTTTTGTGGATAGTTCTCTGAAAACATCCACTCAGTGTGCAGTGGCAGTCAGAAAAGCTAACAGAATGTTCGGAATCATTAGGCGGGCATAGATAATAAGACAGTAAATTCATTGCTTCTATAAAAATCCATGGTACACCCACACCTTGAATACTGTTGTCATAACCTAGTTCCAGATTTGGACCTTAGCGTCCAAAATATGGGGGTTAGCATGAAAACCTCCAAGCTTAGTTACCAGCTTGGACCTGGTAAAGCTGCCACCACCCAAAAAATTAGTGTTTTGGGACACTCTGGTCCCCCCAAAACCTTCCCTGGGGACCCCAAGACCCAAATCCCTTGAGTCTCACAACAAAGGGGAATAAACCATTTCCCTTCCCCCCTCCAGGTGTTCCCTCCCTATTTCCAGTCCTGGAAACAGAAGTGCTTCCCTCTTCACCCAGAGGGAATGCAAAGTCAGGCTAGTAAATCTAACACACAGAGATTTCCCCCTGACTTCTTCCTTCCACCAATTCCCTGGAGTTCCCCACTAAGAAACTCCAACAGGTCTTAAAAGAAAGCTTTATGTAAAAAGAGAGAAAAAATACATAAAAATGGTCTCTCTGTATTAAGGTGACAAATACAGGGCCATTTGCTTAAAAGAAATATGAATAAACAGCCTTATTCAAAAAGAATACAATTCAAAACATTCCAGCAACTATACCATGTAAATACAGAAGAAAAACAATAACCCCTATTGTTTTATAATCTCTGTACTCACAACTTGGAAACAGAAGATTAGAAAGCAGGAAACAGAAATCCTCTCATAGCCGAGAGAGAGACAGGCACAAGACAAAGAACTCAGACACAAACTTCCCTCCACCCAGACCTGAAAGTCTGGTTTCCTGATTGGTCCTCTGGTCAGGTGCTTCAGGTTACCTCTTTCCAGGTGTAAGAGACATTAACCCTTAGCTATCTGTTTATGACAACTGTGTACAGATGTGGATGCCCCATCTCAAAAAAGGTATACTGAAAATGGAAAAGGCACAGAAAAGGGCAACAAAAATGACTAAGGGTATGGAACAGATTCCATATAAAGAGCATTAATATGACTGGGATTTTTCAGCTTGGAAAAGACAACTAAAGGGGATATGATATAGGTCTATAAAATTATGACTGGTGTGAAGAAAGTAACATAAGACCAAGGGGGTCACCAAATGAAATTAATAAGCAGTAGGTTTAAAACAAACAAGAGGACGTATTTCTTCACATAATGCACATTCAACCTGTTGAACTCTTTGCCAGAGGATGTTGTAAATGCCAAGATTCACAGGGCTCAAAAAAGGACTAAATAAATCATGGAGGATGGGTCCATCAATGACTATTAGCCAGGACAAGCAGGGATGGTGTCCCTATCCTGTTTGCCATATTCTGGGGATGGGCGAAAGGGTATGGATCGCTTGATGTTCATCTGTTCTGTTCATTTCCTCTGAAGCACCTGGCATTGGCCACTATTGGAAGACAGGATACTGAGTAAGATGGACCACTGGTTTGACCCAGTATGGCCATTCTCATGTGTTTGTTATGTGATTTTTTTTTAATGTCAATACTGGTCCTATCAACTTCAAAAATCTGGATGTCAATGAAGACTTCCGATCACTTGTCTTTGATATGAGACACAGTCTTTGATATTCAGCATGTAACATGCTGGTCTGACATTGCCTTTTGAATTTGATATCAACAGAATACTCCAAACAAAGACTTTGAGAAATTCTTATCCATTAATAAGAGTCAAATTTGTTTTTAACCTTGTTTAATATTTTGTAAAAGTTTTTGCACAATCAGAAATGACAGTACATAAGAATGGTCTGACCCAATATAGCCAATGGTCAATCTAGCCCAGTATTCTGTCTTCTGACAGTGACCGGTTTTAGAGGGAATGAACAGAATAGGGAAGCAGCGTCGGCCGAGGGTTGTGCTGGCCGTTGCTTCCCACTTCCCTGATGGTTTGGAGCAGTGAACCGTGGCCAGTGGGAGCCGCGATTGGCCGAACCTGCCGTTGCGGCAGGTAAACAAACCGGCCCAGCCCACCAAGGTGCTTACCCTGGCAAGCCGCATGCCAAAGGTTGCCCATCCCTGGAATAAGGTACCATCAAATGATCCATCTCCTGTCATCCAGTCCTAGCTTACGGAAGTCAGAGGTTTAGGGTGTCATAACTTTCCTACTCAGATCTGAACCTTAGAGTTCAGAACATGAGAAGCTAGCGTGAAACCTCCGAACTTAATTACCAGCTTGGATTTGATATTGCTGCCACCAGCCAGAAAATTCCAGTGTCTGGCTTATTCTGGTCTCCCCAAAACCTTCCCTGGGGGACCCCAGGACTCAGATGCCCTGAGTCTCACCACAAAGGGAAATAACCCATTTTCCTTCCTCCTCTTACCTCCTCCCAGATTTCCCCACCCTGGGTACTCTAGGATATTCCCTGCTTCAAGTCCTTGAAATAAAAGTACCGAGAGATCAAATCTCTCTCCCCCCTCACCCAGAGAGTATGCAAAGTCAGGCTTAGTAAATTTAACACAAAGATTTTCCCTCTCCCTTCGTTCCTTAGCCTTAACCAGTGAAAACTCAAACAGGTCTTAAAGAGAGCTTTATATAAAAAGAAAGAAAAACATAAAAATGGTCTCTGTGTATCAAGGTGACAATATACAGGGTTAATTGCTTAAAAGAAGAAATGAATAAACAGCCTTATCCAAAAAATACAATTTAAAACATTCCAGCAACTACACCCATGTAAATACAAAAAAAACCAATATAAACAATTGTCTTACTATCCTTGTACTTACAACTTGGAAACAGAAGATTAGAAAGCCTGGAGATAGAGATCACTCTTAGCCGAGAGGGCCACCGAACCAAGACAAAGAACACACACCCAAAACCTTCCGTTCCTTGACATTTGAAAAATCTTGTCTTCTGATTGGTCCTCTGGTCAGGTGTTCGGTTCCCTTTGTTAACCCTTTACAGATTAAAAACATTAAACCTTAGCTATTTGTTTATGACACGCCCCCCCAAATCAGACAGTGGGAAACATCACTTGCAGTGATTTTTTTCCTAGAACTTTCGAAGAAACAAATGAATACAACACATACACCTTTACATATACTACTAAGTATGTAAATTACAAGACTTTTACATATGAAGGACAATTATTTAACCAGTGTATTCTGGGAAACTCTGATGAGAGAGTGCATCAGATGCTTTGTTAGAAGCCCCTGAAATGTGCTGAATTTCAAAATCAAAATCTTGGAGAGCTAAACTGCCATGAAGAAGTTTCTTGTTGTTCCCCTTGGCAGTATGAAGCCGCTTTAGAGGGAATGAACAGAATAGGGAAGCAGCGTGGGCTGAGGGTTGTGCTGGCCGCTGCTTCCCACTTCCCTGATGACTTGGAGCAGTGAACTGCAGCCAGTGGGAGCCGCGATTGCCCGAACCTGCGGTTGCGGCAGATAAACAAACCGGCCCAGCCATCAAGGTGCTTACCCTGGCGAGCCGCATGCCAAAGGTTGCCCATCCCTGGAATAAGGTATCATCAAATGATCCATCTCCTGTCATCCAGTCCCAGCTTACAGAAGTCAGAGGTTTAGGGATATCCAGAACATGGGTCATGTTGCTAACCATCTTGCCTAATAGCCACTGATGGGCCTACTTCTATGAATGTATCTAATTCTCTTTTGGTCTCAGTTATACTATTGTTCTTCACAATGTCCCCTAGTGATGAGTTCCAGAGGTTGACTATGCATTGTGTGAAGTAGTATTTCCTTATGTTTGTTTTAAACCTGCTGCCTCAGGATTATATTAGGCAACTCCTGGTTCTTGTGTTGTATGAAGGGGTAAATAACATGCTCTTATTCCTCACTTTCTCCACACCATTCATAATTTTATAGACCTTTCATATTCCCCCCTCGTTTATTTTCTAAGCTGTCCAGTCCCAATCTTTAATCTCTTTTTTTGTTGCCATAGATTCTAGGGTCAGAAGGGACCAATGTGATCATCTAGTCCGACCCCCTGCACAAAGCAGGCCACAGAACCCTACCCACCCACTTCTATAACAAACCCCTAACCTATGCCTGAGTTATTGAAGTCTTCAAACTGTGGTCCGAAGACCTCAAGCTGCAGAGAATCCACCAGCAAGTGACCCATGCCCCACACTGCAGGGGAAGGCGAGAAACCTCCAGGGCCTCTGCCAATCTGCCCTGGACGAAAATTCCTTCTGACCCCAAATATGGCGATCAGCTAAACCTTGAGCATGTGGGCAAGACTCACCAGCCAGCACTCAGGAAAGAATTCTCTGCAGTAACTCAGATCCCATCCCATCACCAACCACTGGGCATACTTATCTGGTGATAATAAAGATCAATTGCCAAAATTAGGCTCTTCCATCATACCATCCCTTCCATAAACTTATCAAGCTTAATCTTAAAGCCAGATATGTCTTTTGCCCCCACTACTCCCCTTGGACCCTTGCCATTCTCTGTACCTTTTCCAATTTTAATATTTTAAGGTGTGGCAACCAGAACTGCACAAAGTATTCAACATTAAAGAAAGATACAACATTGTTCCCTCATATAGGCAAATTCCCTAGTAATGAAAAAAAAAACTGATATACCTAAGTTTAATGTGTATCTTGATATTCTGAGGTTAATTCATGTCTTCAAATGAATTGCAATTAGCATGTAACTCCTGTTACAATCTTAATGAAACTTACATGCAGAATTAGGTGTCCCATAAATAAAGCTGTGTGAAATCTGTTGCTATAAACCAGCTGTCAAAAATACCTTTTTTGAGCAGAATTGCAGAAATCCTCTCTTAAGAAGAGAAACTCTTTATTGGAAGGCTGGCTACCATCTTCTTCTCCTCCTGTTTTTGGTAGTAAAGGGTTGACTAAAATTAGTGCTTTCACACACAGCTACTTAGTACCTAGTCCATGCTTACCCATGTTTTGAAAGACTGCATCTTTCCTCCCCATCCCACAAGAGTTCTATTTGTTTTAAATTTGTATTCTGCAGCTCAGTGTGCTTCCCCCTTTTAGAGGGAGTAATTTAGTGTATGTCTATACTGCAGCTGGAAGTGTCTTTCACAGCCTGGGTAGACAGACAAGCCATAGCTTATCTCAGTTGTGGCACAGTTGGCAGCACATGCCAGCTGGCTGAGCACAAGTCTGCTTGATCTCTTGGTTCCACACTTAGGTAGCTCGCCCATGCCACCACATCTACACTGCTATTTTTAGCACACTAGTTTAAGAAAAGTCGAGGCATGTCTGTCTACCCAGGTTGGGAAACACACTTCTAGCTGCACTGTAGACATACCCTTGGCAGCCAAACAATAGCACTCACACTAAATCAGAACCAGAATAGCTTGATGTTCCACCACTAAGGCAAATGTAAGAATTTCCTCGTCTCCCCTCTTCAGATTGTTCCCTTTACTTATTTTTTTCTTACCTATCACTGCTGCACATTTGTAAGGTGAGAATTCTAGTAAATGCACAATGGATTAGGAAATTTCCTGTGAGATTTTAAAATATTAACTTTTAGTCTTCAATATTGCAGAGTTTTCTGGCATTATACTGTGGGTGGATGATGAAAACAAACAAGACTTAGAAACTATACCCTGAATGTCACCTACACAGCATGCCTGTGCAAGGGAGGGTGGTAGTGTACGGTGTTCTCTCTCTTACTCCCCTGTGCCTGCTACTCCTGACATGGACAGCAGTCTGAAGGGAAAAGCAGTCTCCACTCAGCTACAGACCTCCCCTGTTCCCATTTGGTAAGGAAGGGCAGAGCCTTGACTTTGTACCCCGCTCTCTATCCCAAGCAAGCCAACTAGCACAGTTTTACAAGTCATAAGGAAAGCACCTCAAGGCATTGGGGCTGGCACAGGTTACTCTTCCTGGAACAAGGAGTCTCAATCTACTTCCCATTCTGCTCCTTGGGCAGTGCAGTTATGCACTACCCCATATGTAGAGGCTGAGTCAAAGCTTGAATGACTCTTTGATGTTTGTACATAGCCCTCAGTTGTTTGGTATCAAGCTACAATATTTGAACTCCCATTTCTGATGGAATACATCTTTATTAATGTTAGTAAAGATTTGAGGTCATGCAATCAAGTACACAGTGAGAAACTATAGGGCTATATCTCAAAGTTTAAGATAGCATTGTTGTCTCTCCTTTTTAATTAAGCAACAATTTCAGAGATGCATCAGCGGCAGCATGGTACTGTGTTTCTTTTCAGAATGATGACAGTACAATGATAACATGAATGATTACTAAACGGATCTGCAGATTTGAAGCTAAGGAATACACAGGGGATACCAGAGGGCTAAAACTGAGTTAGCCAGCCATAAGTTTTCAGGTAATGTAATTTTCCCCTCTTTGAATTAACTATTCCTCTATGTGTTGCTGGCAGTGAATACAATTCTGGCTCATCATTCACTAGATTTTTTTATTAAAACTTCAAAACAACTCAGAAAACTAATCTACTGAAAGTGATTGAGTGTCAGATTCTTTTTTTTTGAATAAGTTTATTGTTGAATTTTATTGGGCAAAGTGAAAAAATAATTTTGAAAGCTTTTGGACATAGGCATTTTAACCTAATATAATTTAGTACAATTCTTTCAGCTGTTTCAACAAAGTACTTTATTAACTGAACAGTCTAGATCTTTAAATGTTCAGTAAAACAGAGCCCCAGAATACACCAGACCTTTCACAGGTAAAGCCCTCAATGACATCAATGGAAGTTTTGGTTAAGTAGGGCATGAAGTATCAGGCTTTAAGTAATTTTTTTTTCTAGGGTGGGGGGGAATAGAGATGGTATAGCTGACCTATATCTCATAGACTCTAGGACTGGAAGGGACCTCGAGAGGTCATAGAGTCCAGTCCCCTGCCCTCATGGCAGAACCAAATACTGTCTAGACCATCCCTGATAGATATTTATCTAACGTACTCTTAAATATCTCCAGAGAAAGAGATTCCACAACTTCCCTAGGCAATCTATTCCAGTGTTTAACTACCCTGACAGTTAGGAACTTTTTCCTAATGTCCAACCTGAATCTCCCTTGCTGCAGTTTAAGCCCATTGCTTCTTGTTCTACCACTGGAGGCTAAGATGAACAAGTTTTCTCCCTCCTCCTGATGACACCCTTTTAGATACCTGAAAACTGCTATCATGTCCCCTCTTAGTCTTCTCTTTTCCAAACTAAAACCCAATTCCTCCAGCCTTCCTTCATAGGTCATGTTCTCAAGACCTTAATCATTCTTGTAGCTCTTCTCTGGACCCTCTCCAATTTCTCCACATCTTTCTTGAAATGTGGTGCCCAGAACTGGACACAATACTCCAGTTGAGGCCTAACCAGTGCAGAGTAAAGCAGAAGAATGACTTCTCGTGTCTTGTTTACAACACACCTGTTAATGCATCCCAGAATCATGTTTGCTTTTTTTGCAACAGTATCACACTGTTGACTCATATTAAGCTTGTGGTCCACTATGACCCCGAGATCTTTCTGCCATACTCCTTCCTAGACAGTCTCCTCCCATTCTGTATGTGTGAAACTGATTGTTCCTTCCTAAGTGGAGCACTTTGCATTTATCTTTATTGAACTTCATCCTGTTTACCTCAGACCATTTCTCCAATTTGTCCAGATCATTTTGAATTTTGACCCAGTCCTCCAAAGCAGTTGCAATCCCTCCCAGTTTGATATCATCCGCAAACTTAATAAGCGTACTTTCTATGCCAACATCTAAATCGTTGATGAAGATATTGAACAGAGCTGGTCCCAAAACAGACCCCTGTGGAACCTCACTTGTTATACCTTTCCAGCAGGATTGGGAGCCATTAATAACTACTCTGAGTACGGTTATCCAGCCAGTTATGCACCCACCTTATAGTAGCCCCATCTAAATTATACTTTCCTAGTTTATCTATAAGAATATCATGCGAGACCGTATCAAATGCCTTACTAAAGTCTAGGTATATCACATCCACCGCTTCTCCCTTATCCACAAGGCTCGTTATCCTATCAAAGAATGCTATCAGATTAATTTTACACGATTTGTTCTTTACAAATCCATGCTGGCTATTCCCTATCACCTTACCACCTTCCAAGTGTTTGCAGATGACTTCTTTAATTACTTGCTCCATTATCTTTCCTGGCACAGAAGTTAAACTAACTGGTCTGTAGTTTCCTGGGTTGTTTTTATTTCCCTTTTTATAGATGGGCACTATATTTGCCCTTTTCCAGTCTTCTGGAATCTCCCCTGTCTCCCATGATTTCCCAAAGATAATAGCTAGAGGCTCAGATACCTCCTCTATTAACTCCTTGAGTATTCTAGGATGCATTTCATCAGGCCCTGGTGACTTGCAGGCATCTAACTTTTCTAAGTGATTTTTTACTTGCTCTTTTTTTATTTTATCTTCTAAAGCTACCCTCTTCCCGTAAGCATTCACTGTGTTAGACATTCCTTCAGACTTCTCAGTGAAGGCTGAAACAAAGTCATTAAGCAACTCTGCCATTTCCAAGTCTCCCGTTACTGTTTCCCTCCTCACTGAGCAGTGGGCCTACCCTGTCCTTGGTCTTCCTCTTGCTTCTAATGTATTGATAAAAAGTCGTCTTGTTTCCCTTTATTCCCATAGCTAGTTTGAGCTCATCTTGTGCCTTTGCCTTTCTAATCTTGCCTCTGCATTCCTGTGTTATTTGCCTATATTCATCCTTGGTAATCTTACCTGGTCTCCATTTTTTATATGACGCCTTTTTATTTTGTAGGTCACGCAAGATCTCGTGGTTAAGCCAAGGTGGTCTTTTGCCACATTTTTTATCTTTCCTAACCATCGGAATAGCTTACTTTTGGGCCCTGAATAGCATCCCTTTGAAAAACTGCCAACTCTCCTCAGTTGTTTTCCCCTCAGTCTTGATTCCCATGGGAACTTACCTATCAGCTCTCTGAGCTTACCAAAATCCGCCTTCCTGAAATCCATTGTCTCTATTTTGCTGTACTCCCTTCTACCCTTAGAATTGCAAACTCTATGATTTCATGATCACTTTCACCCAAGCTTCCTTCTACTTTCAAATTCTCAATGAGTTGCTCCCTATTTGTTAAAATCAAGTCTAGAACAGCTTCCCCCCTAGTAGCTTTTTCAACTTTCTGAAATAAAAAGTTGTCTGCAATGCAGTCCAGGAACTTATTGGATAGTCTGTGCCCTGCGGTGTTATTTTCCCAACATATATCGGGATAGTTGAAGTCCTCCATCACCACCAAATCTTGGGCTTTGGATGATTTTGTTGTTTGAAAAAAGCCTCATCCACCTGATTAGGTGGCCTGTAGTAGACTCCCAGCACGACATCACCCATGTTTTTTACCCCTTTTAGCCTAACCCAGAGACTCTCAACACTTCCATCTCGTATGTCCATCTCCAACTCAGTCCAAGTGTGTACATTTTTAATATATAAGGCAACACCTCCTCCCTTTTCCCCTGTCTGTCCTTCCTGAGCAAACTATACCCATCCACACCAACATTCCAGTTGTGTGTATTATCCCACCAAGTTTCAGTAATGCCAACAATGTCACAGTTGTATTTATTAGCACTTCCAGTTCTTTTTGCTTATTACCCATACTTCTTGCATTTGCATATAGGCATCTAAGATACTGGTTTGATCTTGCCTCCCAGCTTTGCCCTGACCCTCCTTTCTCTCTGCCATTATAGCCCATGCTCCCTCCTGTTTCCGACCCATCTCCCAGGTCTTGTTCCCCACTTACCTGTGGGTTTTGCTCACCTGTCCCCATCGAACCTAATTTAAAGCCCTCCTTACTAGGTTAACCAGTCTGTGCGCAAATAAGGCCTTTCCCCTCCTCGAAAGGTGAAGGCCATCTCTGCCTAGCAGTCCTTCCTCAAATAGCATCCCGTGGTCGAAGCCAAAGCCCTCCTGGCAACACCATCTTCGCAGCCAGGCATTCACCTCCACGATGCATCTGTCTCTGCCCGGGCCCCTACCTTCGACAGGAAGAATCGAAGAGAATACCACCTGCGCTCCAAACTCCTTAACCCGTACTCCCAGAGCCCTGTAGTTACTCTTGATCTGCTCAGTGTCACACCTCACAGTATCTTTGTGTCCACATGGATGAGTAGCATGGGGTAGTAGTCAGAAGGCTGGATAATCCTCGACAATGCCTCTGTAACATCTCAGATATGGGCCCCTGGCAGGCAGCATACCTCCCAGGATGAACGGTCAGGGCGACAGATGAGTGTCTCCATCCCCCTCAGCAGAGAGTCTCCAACTACCACTACCCTACGTTTCTTATTATCAGTGATGGCAGCAGACCTCCCAGCCTTAGGGGTACGAGGCTTCGCCTCCTTAACTGTTTGGGGTGATTCCTTCTCTCCTGTATCAAGAAGAGCATAACGGTTATCTATTACCACAGCAGGAGGGTTCGCAGCAGGGGTGGAGCACTGCCTGCTTCCAGAAGTAACCAGCTGGCTGTGTCCACTCTGAGCCATCTCCTCCTCCACTGGTGTCAGTAGTCCTGTGAACTGGGACAGCTACATCAGCTGTCTCCACATGGATACTGTCCAGGAACTTCTCGTGGATATGGATGTGGCGGCTAGGCTGAGGAACCTCCTGTAGCTCTCCCACCTGCTGCCTGAGAGATTCCACCAGCAGGCACCTTTCACATTGGATGCCACCCCCAGCCTGGATATCAGTAAGTGGAAATTGCAAGTTAGTCTTTGCAATCCCACACCAGAATCTAGGTAAAAGCATCCGTGCTTTGGTGCTCTGTCTGGCTACAGGCACAGGTGGAGGAGATGGAAGCAGTGCTGCCACAGGTGTTGCGGGTCCTCCTTACCATCGTAAGCCTCCCTCTGTCAAACTCTCTCAAATTCCTGTCTGCAGCTCCCTGTCCGCTCTGCTCTGCTTTAAACCGAAAGGTTTTGGATGTGGCTTGGTTTATAGGTTCAGGGGACCAATGGGTCACAGATGAGACCGACAAGGGAGCCCCACTCCCTTCCCACTCCCCTTCCAAACTCCCTTGCGAAACTCTGTTAGCAGCTCCTGGTCATTAAGCTCTCTGGTTGCTTGTACACAGCTTTATAAAGCCCTGGCCTGAGTGAATGCCCCGCCCACTGGTTAAGGCTCAGCCAATTACCAGAGTCTTCTAGCTTTCAAACCTTCCTTGGTAGCTCAGCCTCCAACTGCCAGCTACAGCACACGGTCCTTCAAACAAACCACCACAACAACCAAACACACTGACAAACACAAGCTCAGCACACGCAAGTAACCCCCAAACACACACACTGCAGACAGTCACTTACCCCACAGATGCTGTATTTACTCCGCCTTCACCTGGAGAACTCCCTTGCGAAACTCCCTGTTAGCAGCTCCTGTTAGCAAAGCTCCCTGGTCGCTTGTTAGATCTATCCAACTATCAGTTAATGTTGTCAATTTCCCAGTTCAACATATAAGGCAATATCATGGTTCTTGAGAGGAAAAAAAGTGAAGAGGATGCCAGGATTTGGGAGGTGAGTTACCTACCTTTATGTCTATGTAAGAAATAATGTTTCTAGTGGAAATACACTAATTGGGGTAGTTATTACATCTTTAAAGAACTATAGCTAACACTCCCTTTCGGGTGCATGAGAAGACAGAACAATGGCCTTGGACTAGGAGTTCCAGTCATATCCATATTGGGCACTGTGTGTTGAGACATCCCTAGTTGTTGTCTTCCCTTCATGCTCAGTTCCCTTGGTCCTGCCAGATACTGGAAAATTTTCATGTGAGTTACTCAGTCCCCTCAACTTCCAATTAAGTCATCAGCTGGAGTTTTAAGGTACTTAAATACCTGACAGGGTTTGGCCCTATTAATGCAAGTAAATAGTGAATGGTTACCTCCTGTATGGTGGTACTGGAGGGACAAAGGTGTCTCATTAGTAAAGAGAAAAGCTGAATGCAGGTGTGTCATAAACAGATAGCTAAGGGTTAATGTCTCTTTCACCTGGAAAGGAGTAACCTGAAACACCTGACCAGAGGACCAATCAGGAAACAAGACTTTTTCAAATCTGGGTGGAGGGAAGTTTGTGTCTGAGTTCTTTGTTTTTGTCTTCTACCTGCACTCTCTCTCGGCTATGAGAGGATTTCTGTCTCTTGCTTTCTAATCTTCTGTTTCCCAGTTGTAAGTACAGAAAGGACAGTGGTTTGGTTTTTTTTGTATTTACATGTGTGTAGTTGCTGGAGTGTTTTGAATTGTATTCTTTTTGAATAAGGCTGTTTGTTTGTTTGTTTTTTCTTTTAAGCAATTGACCCTGTATTTGTCACCTTAATACAGAGAGACCATTTTTATGTATTTTTCTTAAAGCTTTCTTTTTAAGACCTGTTGGAGTTTTTCTTTCCTGGGGAACTCCAGGGAACTGAGTCTGTAGCTCACCAGGGAATTGGTGGGAGGAAGAAGTCAGGGGGAAATCTGTGTGTGTTAGATTTACTAGCCTGACTTTGTATTCCCTCTGGGTGAAGAGGGAAGTACTTCCTTTTTCCAGGACTGGAAATAGGGAGGGTGGAATTCATCTGTTTAGATTCACGAAGCTTGCTTCTGTGTATCTCTCCAGGAACCCAGGGAAGGAACACCTGGAAGGGAGAAGGGATGGGAAACGGTTTATTCCCCTTTGTTGTGAGACTCAAGGAATTTGGGTCTTGGGGTCCCCAGGGAAGGTTGTTGGGGGGACCAGAGTACCCCAAAACACTCTAATTTTTTGGGTGGTGGCAGCTTTACCAGGTCCAAGCTGGTAACTAAGCTTGGAGGTTTTCATGCTAACCCCCATATTTTGGACGCTAAGGTCCAAATCTGGGAATAGGTTATGACAAGGTGAAACTAAACAAATGGAACTTTATTAAAACTGTGGACTGATCTGTCCCTGTGGCTGAATTGCTTCTAGCTTATCTCCATGAACTCCCTATTTTTCTGGTATCCTCTCAAGGACACTCACTCCGTGGAACATTGGCCCTCTGACTCCAGTTCCACTGATCATGAAACACCTGGCTTTTTTCTAGGGCTGCCACAAAGGGGCAGCCAAAATGTAGCCCAAAGACTATAAAGCTGTAGAAGTACAGTATTCCCCCTGTAGCAAACTTTGCTGAATACTGATAAAGGAGCCATACAATTGTGAAAGGAAACATTACAATTCTTAAGAGGCATGGAAACACTTTCCTATTATCACAAATATAATATTTTAAAACCTTATTTGTGTATTGAATCAATTTACACACAGTGTCTTTGGGTTTGATACTTCAGTGTTCAAATGTGGATCACTATGTACATAAACATGGAAAAAGAAATATTCAGCAGGAACACATGGGAACTTATATTAAGGAGAGCACTGCTTTGCTGCCACCACACTAATGCTTTTTAGAAGCAAGCATAAGGTCTAAGAGGGGAATGAGAACCTAATCATTTTACTAACATGACAAAACATGTCTCCTCACTCATCCATTCTCTGCCCTGTCTCCCTCCCCCTCCTCACCCCTTTAAAAAAACAAAAACAAAAAACCCTGCATAATTGTAATGAAAGAAGGGAATAACTGCTCAGGCTTCTTCTGTGCAGTGTAAAGGACTATGCCTAGCACTTAACCTTACTTGGCACGCTTATCATCCAGTCTCAATTGCGCTGGGGTGCAACAAACTTGCACACTGTTTCTTGTCCTAAAAGAATATGCAGGACCAGGGCCTGTTATGACTAGATATTGATGGGTAAATGCTCAGCTGTTGCAAATTATTGCTCCTTTTACTTCAATGGAGTTATGATAGTTTGCACCAGCTGAAAATCTGCCAATGTGTTTTTGGTAAAGATGTATTCAGCAATCAAAAACTGCACAATCAACATAACAGATGAGATCAGGTCATTTAGGGAAAAATGTATGATGTCCAGAGGCTTCCATTTATACTGCATCTAGAACCCCCATATTAGACTTTCCATAATTTACAACTTCAGGTATTTTTTGGGGAAAAAATATGTATATACACACTTCCACCTCTGTTTCAAGATTTGGAAGCAGTTAACTAAGGGCATGTCTACACTACCACACTACATTGGTGCGGCTTCACGGATGAAAAGTCTGAAGAGTAGATGCTAATAAGATAGATTTTTATATCTCAGAATCCCATGTGTTGTGAGCATTTGAACTTCAGTTCCCTGAACATTCAGCTACAGTAACTGACATGTCAATACAGACAAAATAAAAGGCATAATCTATTGTACTACTATCAGAACTGCAGATGCTATATTCAGTTCAGAGGATTATACCTTACCGATTGCATTTAAGTATGGTATGGAAATATTCCAGCTCAAAATATGATACAATTCTGCTTTAATATCTTGAATGACAGTCAATGACAGAGTGACTGATCGTGCATTCTTTTCACACAGGAGGGATATGGGAGTGTGAACAAAATTTTGTATTGAAGGGTTAGTACTATCTTTTCTTACTGAGTCCCAAAACAAACTAATGCTGTACAATCATTGTTATAAAAATTGTCAATACTTTCTATAAAGTGATATTACTCTTTTCTTCTATAAAGACATGCACCATTACATCATATAAGTCTAAGTTAAAATAACCTAAATTAATAAGGAGTCAGTTCAAGAGCATGACTAACTTCTTGGTGTTAGTAAATATTAACCTTTATGATTTTTTGTATGTTTAACATTCAGTTTTTGCATGGTAATGATTCTCTCCAAATCCTTGCAATATTAGCAAAAAATGTCTGAATTCTAAGGTCTCAGCGTTGGTTCTTAACCTGAACCTAGTGTGTGCTTGGTGTTCAATAATGTATATAATGAAGTAGTGGGCTGTACACAATTATCTTCAGCAACTCTCAGTCTGTGGGTATGTCTGCACAGCCACTAGTCATCCATGACTGTCTCATGTTAGCCGACTTGGGCTCATGGGGCTTGGGCTACAGGTCTGTTTCATTGCTGTGTAGATGTCCAAGCTCAGGATAGACCCCAAGCTCTGGGACCCTCCACTCCGTGGAGTCCTATAGCCTGGGCTTCAGCTCAGGCCCAGAAGTCTACACAGCCCCATTATCAGAACTTCTCAAGCTCGAGTCGGCAGGCACAGGCCACCTGTGGGTTTTCCTTTGCTGTGTAGGCGTACCTGGTGAGAGTCCAGAAGTCCAAGGAAAGAGACCCCTTGAAACTAATGAGACACACCTATGGAAGTATGTTATAATAAACAAGATGGAGTAATTGAGAGAGGGACTTCTAATCCAACTGTATTCTGTGATTCACAAGCGGTATATGTTGTTGCAGATATTCTCTGTAATAGATGAAACAACCCATTGAAAGATGTTTCTAACTGATTGAGAAGAGCTACCTTCCACACTTGTGAGTAATGAGGATTAGATTAGAAATCCCTCTCGTTTTCTGATTGATAAACTGAGATAAAAGAAATTTCATTACCAAAGAGGTAAATTGCAACACTGAAAACAACAAACATGGAAAAGTAATTTTTGCTTCCTTAGAAAGGAGCATTTTTGTCTTTTCTATAAAAGGAAAAGTTTTAGGAGTTAGACTGGGAATGAACACTTCCAGCATTCCACCACTTACAGAGGGAGAGAATAGGGTGCTCTCCTTTCACCATTCACAGAGGGTGATAAAGTATGTTTTTTTTTCTATATAGTGCTGTATTATTTTTGATAAATGTTCTATTAAATGATTCCATTTGAGCCTCTCTTGACATCTTGCATCAAGTTCAAACATACAACAGGTGATTGTGCAGTAGATTGGGAGGAATAAGGAGCTGTCCTTCTTGCATAGCCCAGAAAAGGGGTAGGGAGTAGGCACAGCTGGCTAGCCAGGAAGTATGCAACACCCCTTTAGTAGACATCACATTCTGGTTTCCCCACAGAATAGTTAAGATCTTCATGAAGCATTCACAGTAGACACAAGTCATGGCTGTTTTTAAATGCCACATTCTAGGCCAGGGGTCAGCATCCACTGGCATGTGGCTCGCCAGGGTAAGCACCCTAGAGCACCGGGCCAGTTTGTTTACCTGCCACGTCAGCAGGTTCGGCGGACTGCAGCTCCCACTGGCCGCGGTTCACCGTTCCAGGCCAATGGAGGTGGTGGGAAGTGGTGCGGGCGAGGGATGTGCTGGCCACAGCTTCCTGCCACCCCCATTGGCCTGGGATGGTGAACCGCTGCCAGTGGGAGCCATGATCGGCCAAACATGTCAATGCAGCAGATAAACAAACTGGCCTGGCCCGCCAGGGTGCTTACCTTGGCAGGCCACATGCCAGAGGTTGCCAACCCCTGTTCTAGGCCTAAATACATTCAGAAACAAACTATTTTAAGATAGAGTTAATGCTGAATATCAGTGACTTAATAATAAAAAACAGATGATGTAATTATGCCAAAAAAAATTATTGCAGACACAGGAAATTCAGAGTTAGTTATATTTAAAAGAAATATGTTGAGGGATGGTGTAGAGCAGTAATGCTCAATAAGCAGTCTACAGGACAAATATGACCTGCCAAGGCTTCCTGTATGGCCCACCAGCACCCCTTTAAATGTGTTAATTAAATTCACATGTGTTAATTAAATTCACAAACAATGATGCGCTGCCTATCATTTGCCTATGACTTCCTTAGTAAGTAACTTACTGGCAGTGCTAAATTTGTAATGAAAGAGATGTCAGGGCTGAGCCCTGGCAAGTCCTGGCACGAATTAAGCTCTAGGTGGGCAGTCAGAGTGGCAGCTCTTGTCCAAGCAGTGCAGAAGTAAGCATGGAATGATATGGTATTCCCATCCATACATCTGCGCTTCTGTTGGCGTCAGCGCTGCCTTCAGAGCTCAGCAGCCAGAGAGCAGCAGCTTCTGGCTGGTAGCCCAGAGTTGCCAGAGCTATGAAACCTAGAGTTGCTGGGGCTCAGCTGCAGCAAACCTTGGCACAAATTAATCACTGGCTTACTGGATCTTAAGTTCTCACAATAGCATCAGCTACAATTTAGCTAGGACACTGCCCATTTTTCCTTTAGTGATGTAAATGAAGCCAAAAATGAATGTGAGTCGGAGCGAAAGTTGACAGCAAAAAACAAACCTTTAATCCAGACTGGGCAGTGGATTTTATTTTTATTATGCTATTTGGTTAAATTTAAACACAAAACCTTTTTGTTTAATATCCCAAACCACTGTATCCATCTGTAAGATCATCAATGTGAGGCACAGCTTTAAATCAAAGCACAGTAACTCCAACACAACCTATCCTCTTAGCAGCACTGCAAGACATGACAAAATTGAAAATCTGAAGTCTTCGTATCACACTTCAAATGTCATTCACACAACATCAATAACAGCACAGGAAAAAGCAACAGCTGCTTCTCTTTGGATACCATTGGTACTAGCTAAAGGAAAGAGCTGTTCCTGGATGCCAAGCTTGTGAAGGAGTGCACATTGGATATGCTGGAGAGCTTTTTGATGGAGATAAAAACAAAAGGAGACATTGGGAACCCTGTGAAGCAAGTTTCACTGTCTGATTCCATGGCAGCGTGAAGACTGGAAGTAATTTACAAAGATTGTTTGTTTGTCAGTGCTGCTCTCCTATTTAAAACAAACAAACAAAACTAAATACATGCCTTTTGCAGTAGACAAATCAAGTGATTTAAGTGACACTGTCCAGGTATTGCTGATTGTTAGATGTTTAAATGGTGAAATTTTCAAGGAAGAATTTTTGTGCTTAATACCATTACAAACCTACACCACAGGAGAGATCATTTTTGAAAAGGTAAAATTGTTTATTTTTTTGAAATAAAAAAAAAAATGCAGAAAGTAAACTAGCTTGTTACAGATGGAGGTCTCTCCATGACAGAGAGAGGGGCTTTACTTCACATTTGACAGCGCTATGTCCTTCATTAAATAAACTTCACTGCATCATTCATCACTCTCCTTTGTGATAAGTTGTCCAGGAACTTGAAAAAAAAAACAGCAGTGGGTATTGTGATGAGATGAGTGAACTACGTCATGAACTTCTAGCTTGCAACATCTTTTCAAAGCTCTTTTACAAGACATTTCAGCTGAGTACAGTGACCTGTTTCAGCACAATGATATGCACTGGTTCAGCAGGGGCCATGTGCCAGAGGGGTTTGTGTGCTTCAAAAAGAGAGAATTTCCTTCAAATCACGAGACCAATAAGGCTTGTGAGTTCCTAGTATTTATGAATGATGTCCCCTCTGTGTTACAGGTAGCTTTTCTGTGCAATATGATACCAGTCAGCTCTGTTTTTTTGGAGAATCAGGGCCTAGTATCCTGCCTGTTCTGATTAAATCAAAACTGATTAGAAAAAAGACTTGCAGAGAGCAATGAAGGGCAGATTGGAGATATACCTAGACCCTTCCTGACAAGGTGACAAGAACAAATGCAACTCCTCTAGCCTCATCTGCATCAAAGATGGGACTGGGAGGCATCTCCATTAGCATACAGAATGGAGAACAGAGATTCCAAGGCAAGAAACGCACAGAACTCTGGGACCAGAAAATCAGGGAAGCACTGCATCAGGGGATCTCTGCTCCAGATGTTAATGAACCTACACCTGCACACACCCAGCTCATCAGTTATCAAACCAATTCTAGTAATGAATCCTTGACTGATATTCAAAATACCAAAGCAGCCTAATTGCATTGTGAGCTTCCTGCAAGAAACATCACCCACAGCTAGGAGTGATCAGCTCCTATTGTCTAGCACAGTGTTTCCCAAACTTGGGATGCCACTTGTGTAGGGAAAGCCCCTGGCAGGCCAGGCCGTTTGTTTACCTGCCCCATCTGCAGCTTCAGCTGGTCACGGCTCCCACTGGCCGCGGTTCGCTGCTCCAGGCTAATGGGGGCTGCTGGAAGTGGCAGTCAACACAACCCTGGGCCAGCACCGCTTCCCGCAATCTCCATTGGTCTGGAGCAGCGAACCACGGCCAGTGGGAGCTGCGATAGGCAAAACCTACAGATGGGGCAGGTAAATAAACCAGCCTGGCCCACCAGAGGCTTTCACTACACAAATGGCATCCCAAGTTTAGGAAACACTAGTCTAGCATAAAGAAAACCCTTGAGTCATCAGTTTACCCAAAAACAAATCTAATGTTCTCCCTTGAACCTTTGTATTTTCCCTACAAAAATCCCCTGCTCACACTCCAGTATGTGTTCTGATGCATGGACCCAAACTCTGCCTCAGTTCCACTGGGACTTCATCTTCTCCTGCCTGATCATGCTGGGAGCTCTGCCTGTCTCCAGCACTCAAGACCCTGAGCTACCACCATCACCTGGAAACTCCGACCAGTTCAAGCTTCGTGTAGCGGTGAGATGCTTCTCTCTCTCTCTCTCTCTCTCTCATTCTGTTTTCCTTTCTACCTCCAGGTATTAACCTTTTAATAAGGTAACTGTTATGTTGGTTTAGGCTCTCCTTGTGTAGTTATCATTATTCAATAAATAACTTCTATAGTTAAGCTGGTTGCTTCTCTCTCTCTTTCTTTCTCTCTCAACTTTACTCTTTGGTGTTTTTAGCTGCCCCATTTACTCTGCAGCAATGCTTCTTTTACCTAAGCTAAAGATCCCTGTGGCGCCCAAAAATACCATGGGGTTTGCTCATCAAGTGGGTTACTACCAGTACAATTATGACATGAAAGTGGGGATAGGGACATGCTGAACCTGTGACATACGAGGGTGGCAGCTTGAAAGTGCTGCTTGAGTACATATAAGGGTGGCAGCCTGGAAGTGCTGTTCAACCCAAGCTGCTCCGGCTTACTCTATTCTGGTGCGATACCTTTGGCCATAAGGGTGGCAGCTTGAAACTGCTGCTTGGCCCAGCCTATTGAGCCCAGGGGCAAATAAAGGGGCAGCTTGAAAGTGCTGATTGACCCGGTCCTCTCAGATTTGCTCTGTTAATGTAATGTGTGTTCATCCTGTTCATCTGGACCTAGGTCCTGCAGGACAGCTCTATTGGGAGGGGACTTGCAGAAAGGAGAAGGAGAGCTCCATATGAAAACACACATGACACAAGAGTACATTGATAGAATTACCCCCCCCCTCCCCAGAAGAGTAGCCCTAATAAATGAGCATACTCCAAAGTAACAGGCAAATCTGGTAACAAATATTACTGGTCACTCGAATTCCCTCAACTTACAAGAAGCGTCAGTGATCTGTTTGCAAAAGCTTATGCCTTTCAGAGAAATCTTGAAATACTTCAGACAGACTTAATAGGAAAGACCAGGGTTTCTCAAACAGGGATCATCACTTGTGCAGGGAAAGCCCTGGCGGGCCAGGCCGGTGTGTTTTCCTGACCCATCCACTGGTCCGGCCGATCGTGGCTTCCATTGGTCACGGATCGCTGCTCTGGGCCAATGGGGACTTCCTCCTCCTGCACCTCAACCCCCTGCCCTATCCCAGAGCCCGCACCCAAACTCCTTCACAGAGCCTGATCCCTCACCCAAAGTCCCTCCCTTACCCCAAATCCCCTCCTGCACCCTAACCCTTAGGCAGGTGGGAGGGGAGGGCGCACAGGACTTGGACCCATTCTGGGCATCACCAAAAATTATCCAAACCTGCCACTAGTGACCAAAACAACCTTAATTTTTCCCTGTAGTGACATCATAAAAGGTAAAAATTAGTTTAAAAATCACTATAATCTGTGACTGCTGTCAAGTGCTTTAATTACAACCATATTGTTGTTGCATATTGCCAATATAGAGCAAAATTAGTTCTGTTTGGCATGTTCTCACTTCTTCCATCATCGGTGTACTGTTTCTCACATCAGTGATGCCCCTGTGCTGAGTGATTGCCTGCCTAGTGACATCTATCCTCTCTTCTAGAAATCTCAGTTCACGTACCAGTGGGAAATTATTCAAATACAAGAGTTGACTCTAGCTATTGAGTAAATTTACCAGTTGCTCTCACAATTTCATTCTACAAAGAACCTTTACTTATAAAAACTAACAAACAATGCTTAAAACTTGCTCTCACATTTAGTATAAGAACTGAGACTGTGTGTCCAAAAACCACCTAGTAGCTGCTAACATAATAAGGTACTTAAGTATGCATTTTCATACCATGGTACATTTGAATTTCCTTTTAGTGAAACTTTAACACTTGTTCTGAGTTTCTGATGCTTGGTTGGGGGATAATTATAACGTTCCTGCAATTATTGTTTATCCTTATGCTTATTCTCAATCTTAACTTCATTTTAATGTGCGGTTTTAGGGGGTTGCATTTCTTTTCAGGGGGCTGAGAATACAATTATGACTTAGATCTTTTTTAATAACTTAGCATAATTACAACCACATTTCTTCCAATAGTCACTCTATGCACAAGAGCCTAATGAATTTAAGGAAAACTTGGAGTGTGTGATTCTAATATTAAAATAACTCAGGACAAAGAAAAATCTGAAAGATACAAAATTTCATAACCAGACATTGCTTTTAATTAAATTTTAACTGAAACTAGCCAATAGATTTGTTTTAAAATTTTCAGAATATTCATCCTGTACTCAAAGTCAGTTCTGCAATTTTATAGAAGATACTCCATATTTTTCATATGAAAGAACTTGACTCCCTACTTTAAGTGAAAAATGAAAGTTATCTTTAAACACCAAATCTTTATTTATACTTCTTGGACTTTTTAAACTTTTTCTGATCATCCAATATGCATGTAATTCATTTTTACTAAGGTTGCAGATATGCATTTACAGATACCAAAAGTGTGCCTCCTCTTCATGACGTGCATGCAAATTCCTACCTTGCATATCAACATGGCTAGACAGGTGCCCACTGTGTGTTGTGGTGTTGTCTAACATGGAACTGGATTGTGCTCCTAGTCTTACCAGTGAATTCAATGTGAACAGAATCAGTCCAAGGCTGCAACTTCATTGTAGCAGGAACCATGGCTTCCTTTATGCTCTGCACAACACTAAGCAGAATGATGGTACTCAATATAGGTCTGATATCAAGTAATCCCACTGAAAAAAAAATTGAGTACTTCAAAGTAATCACTTTCCAGAATATCTCATGGCATGCATTCCATTTCCATAACAAATTGTGTAGACACCATCAAATGCTTTATAGTCTGTGTACTGAATTGTAACAATTCATGAAATGGAAAGCACATTAAACATCCGTTTATTATAACATTTACCTGCCCTACCTCCTCTGCTTTTCAAAATTAATTCTCTCACATTTCTCCCTTGTTGACTCTGCACATTTTAAAAGTAATTGTTTAGTGTCTCATACCAGTTAGGCTCGTCAATTGCTGCATTTATGCATTGTAGGGAAAGCAAGAGGCAGCCTGGAGAATCTTCTCATATATATTCAGCTTTCAAAAATACTGGTTAAAGAATGTAGAACTAAGTTATGTATAATCTTCTATTCATTACGGGTACAAATGTATCCATGTATCTGAAGTATTACTTAACATTAAAAATAAAATCACCCATGAATGACAACAAATATTGCATACGGTGTTTGACTAATTTCAACGTTTTATATCTGACTAATGCAGTTTTCCAGTTTCTAAGGTAAATGCTGATTCATCAGTGAAATGACTCAGAAGGGTCCTTTTATTTTCCTAAATAACGTCAATATCAGGGTGTCAAGGTTTTTTCCCCACTTTGAACTTTAGCATCCAAAAAGTGGGGACCTGCATGATCACTTTTAAGCTTAATTACTAGCTTAAATTTGGTATGCTGCCACGAGCCAAAATATAGCGTTTGGCACACTTCCTGTTCCCCCAAAAACCTTCCCTGGGGAACCCAAGACCCAAACCCCTTGAGTCTTAAAACAAGGAGAAATAAACCATCCCCCCTGCTTCCCCACCCCCAGCCTCTCCCCTCCCTTGGTTGCCTTGGGAAGCTATACAGATCCAAACTCTTTGGATCTTAAAACAAGAGGAGTTAACCAGTCCCTTCCTTCCCCCCTGCACCAATCCCTGGTGAGTTTAGACTCAATCCATTGGATTCCAAAACAAGGAAAAAATCAGTCAGGTTCTTAAAAAGAAAGCTTTAATTAAAGAAAGAAAAAGTAAAAATTATCTCTGTAAAATCAGGATGGTAAATGCTTACAGTGTATTCAGATTCATATAGACTAGAGCGATTCTCTCCCCCCACCCCCGCCTGAGATACAAAGTTACAGCAAACAGAGGTAAAAATCCTTCCAGTAAAATATACATTTACAAGTTAAGAAAACAAACATAAGACTAATCCGCCTTTCCTGGCTAGTACTTACTATTTTGAAACATGAGAGACTGATTTAGAAAGATTGGAGAAAACCTGGGTGTACGTCTGGTCCCTCTTAGCCCCAAGAGCGAACAACGAACAAAAAAACCAGCACAAACAAAGACTCCCCTCCACCAAGATTTGAAAGTATCTTGTCCCCCGCATTGGTCCTCTGGTCAGGTGTCAGCCAGGTTCACTAAGCTTCTTAACCCTTTACAGGTAAGAGAGATATTAACCCTTAACCATCTGTTTATGACACAGGGTCCCAGTAGGATTTAAAAAAATGTCTATACAATTTCCAGGTATTGATAACAATAAATCCTAACTGTTGCTGATATACATTCCATAGTTAGCATGGCTATTTAACAAATCTGACCTAAGTGAGCTACAGGTATTATTTTATGAAATACTGCATTGGTCTGTGGTGCTTCAACTTCTTCCAGAAGTCCAGGATGATGAACGTTATGTTGTCTGGGTTTTCATTATGTAACATGCGCTCCCTGAAGCTCACTTTGGAAGAGAAAGAGAGACTGATTTCACAGCTATTAGCAGATATGTATTCATTAAATGTTGTAATCATCCAAAGATAAACAGATGGCTGTTGTTTAAGCAGGGCAAAGCAATGATTATACACATCTGTATAACATCAATAAACCCTAATATATCCAGAAGCAATTGGCTGCTTATTCAGAGTAAAGCAGAGACTTTTTCATTACAGTTTGTGTTTCATTATTTGGTCAATTTTACATAAAAACCTGTAACTATGCAGAAAGGATTTTGTTACATTCACTATTATCAATCTCCAATGATTGCATACTGACCATGGAAAACTTACATAGAGCTCATACATGGAAATACTACCCTTGCCTCCTATCATAATCCACACTTTTTTTCCCCTCAGATTTAGTGCCAACAAGAATTTGTCTCAACACTATTTTGTAAAGTTGCTGTCAAGTTCGCTCCTGTAGCTTGAACAGACTGACCAACACCTGCCGTAAAGGGTAGGCCAAAAAAAAAAATTACACCTCATTTGGCAAGCTGGAAATACACTTAAGAAATGATAACTGAATGACGTTCCCTAGACACTAAATTCTCACCTAAGAGCTTTCATGAAATTGTGTTTGTCTACTCTCCAACTTGGGTTTCTCAGCTCCCATTGCATAAACAAAAACTCAGCCATCTGGACAGCTATCCTGATGGCTTTTAGTGTCCAACTGGATCCCTGCACTCTATTCTAACCAGCCTTTACATACTCACATATGCTTTCTAGAAGTGTAAATTGATTGGGGATGTGGTGGAGGGTGGTTGTTATTAAAAGAAAGAATTATTCTTTGGATACTTAACCACAGCCTCTTTTGCATTGGCAACCAACTGTCTTTTGTTAGCCCAGTCAAAAGAAACCAACTACTTTTGGATTTTACTACATCAAATTCAGTACTATCTTACCCAAAAAAGGCAAATTTTAAACTACCCTAACTTATAAGACAAAATCTTAATTATTATTGTAACATACAAGGGGAATATCCTGGCTCAGATAGCAGTCATATGACAAGACCATGCCTGAGATCCTCTCAGTGGTCAGTAGACTGTCTTCTACATCAGTGTTAACCAATCATATTGAGTGAAGAAAGGAATGAATCCTGGATTGCTCTAAGTTAGTTCCTTAAAAACTGTTCACTGGTGCAACCAGGTTCACTACTCGCCACTGGTGCACCTCCTCATGGCTCTTCTGTGGATTAGCTTCCCATTAGTCAGATGCCCTTTCCTGTGATCACTCAGCACGTTGTCTCAGTCTCACTATACAGGAGTCTGGATGTCATCTTCTTTGTGACTTGACCCTCCAGACAGGTCATTTTAGTTCTGCCCTTCCAGGGATCTGTCAGCATCTCTCTGAACAAGCTGTCCCTCTACCATTCCAGGCAATCCTCCATTCTACATCCAAAGCTGTGCCACTTCCTGGTAGGATAACTTGGGCCCATCCTCTATTCCAGGTTCTAACCCGGGAACCCATACCTGGTTGCTGCTTTCCTGGTCTCTATCCTACTTCCTTCTTTTATCATTTAGCACCTCTGAATTTATCACTTGTCTTATCTTCCTCCCCTTCCTGTGGCTACTTCTCCCTTTGGTTTTTTGCCAGACTCTGTAATCTCCAACAAACTTCCCTCCTGCCAGGGACCAACTTCAGACTGTTTCCCCCTGCTGCATCTTTTGTTCTCAGCTCTAAAGAAGCCCTGCCTGTTCCTGCCCAGGTGAGCTTCATCCTTAATTAAATGTTATTGAGCCCTGGCCTCCCTGCAGGTGCAGCCTATATGGTTAATTGGCCCATCTAGCCTACCTTAGCCCCTTTAGGACTGGTGTGGGTGAACAGCCCATTACAGCCAGTCTGATAGCATATGTAAATATCTTCCCTCCCCTCACTCCTTGAAAAAAAACAAAACAAAACAGACTGTTGTTAATGTTGCAGACACATAAAGTTGATGGAATATAAATGAACTTTCAAGAACACCAGAATTTAAATATAAGAAGAAATCCTGGAAATTCAGGATGAAGGTTAAACTTACAAAGCAAAAAAACAAACAAACAAATATTCCTAACACCCATACAAAATATCAGAGTTAATCATTTAAGCAAGGGTTAAAATAAGGGGAAGTTTGTGAGAGCACAGCACCCCTTCCTCTGGTAACACCAGAGAGAAAGTGTGAGTTCTCTGTCTTTCCCTGACCGTACCTCATCACTGGCTGGTGGAGCAATGGGCCATCAGGTAGGAGAATTTGAAGTGGGAGCAGCAGGGAGAGGGGGTCCTTTCCTGGGGATTTTATGGGCTTCAAACTGCTCCACCAGTAGGTGAAGCAGAAACAGCACCTCCAGGAGAAGAAGAATTGCCAAGGCTGGAAATGCTGTATCAGTCTCTCGCTCACGCTCTCTCTCTCTTTTTTCTTTTTCTATAGTAAGCTTTGTCTTCCTGCTCTCCAGGGAGAAAAAGAAGGAAAGAGGGAGACTTTATACTGCAATATATCTTTTTTATTCAGGTGTTTATACCGGGTTAATCAACATAGTATCAGAGAGTAACTGGTAGTAGTAGTAGTAGTAAGAGTGTGCGTGTGTGAGAGAGACAAATCCATTGTTCCTATATGTAACTCCACATTCTGCATGCACCCACACACATAACTTTCTCTTGGGTAGTGTCATCAGGGATTCCTTCCCCAGGATTCTCTTTACACCCTGAGACGGGCCCCTGCACTTATCCAGGCCTCTCCTTTGCAACATCTGCATTCTGGTTGAACCTTGGCCAGTCTGCCCCTTCTGGGGTTGACAATGAACCCAAAGAGAAAATAACATGAATAAATTGTTCCACAGATGGAAGGCTCTCTTCCTTCAAAGATACTTCAATTAAGCTGTAGCCCCTGTGACACCTGACAATCTACAGTATTATTCTGGACAAACCATACAGAATTAAGTTAAACCTTTCTGAAGTAGGTGTAAATCCTTTGTGGTCCATTATATTAAAATGCAACTGTGTATGTGTTATTGTGGAATTGTATGCACTTTCTCTACTAGGAAGGGGATGCTAATGTAATTCCTTAATTATCACCCCGCTAAAGAGGTGCTCATATACTAGTTCAAACTGGATTGTACAGGGACCCACAGATAAAGAAAAGACTTTTGTATAAATGGTCTAATTTCCTCATGCAGCAAGCAGACAGGACTCTAGGTCCACAGAGGGCCCTAATTCTTAGAGAAGGGTTGAAAGGAATTGGCAAATGGAGTCCCAAAAGTCTAGGTGCTAGTTCTGAGCTGAGGCTGTTATGAACTTATGACCATGTAAGTGACCCCCTTTGTGGGGTTTTGAAGGACAGCTCCTGCCATTGCCCATGATAGGGTTGGGATGAACTCTGGTGAACTTATCAGTGTGCATATAGGTTCTTCTATGCTTTTAATGTCTTCTCTGAAGTGCTTTTACCTTAATAACAAAAAGGCTTACATAAAAAGATCTCTGTGGTGTCTATAAGATTGCACTCTTAACTGTCTCTAAAGAAAAAGCAAGCAGGTGTGCTTGAACAACCCGTCTCTGATGGGAATAACACAGCGAAGGCAGGGAACTGCACAGCCTGGAAGTTCCCTGGTCAGAAGGGAATGAGATGTTTGTTGGTCTCCACCGAAGAAAGGAAATTATTCCGGAATTGGAAATTGGGGAGTGGGTGCCCTTGCTGGACCAACTGAGGGGAAATACAGGTGCAATTGCCCTGAACTGTGATAAACCCAACTAGGTTCATAAGCTAATATAAAGAAATAGCCCCATCAAAGTTGACTCAAGGTCAGGTACTCCCTTGCTTCAGGGGGACAGGGGGAGCAGTTGTCGGAGGAATTCTAGCCTTAGCCAGTCCTCTCTCCAGGACTGAAGACTCGGGCCTTTTGCTCCACACAGACGTTCTCTCCTATCTGTATAGAGTCAGAGTCCTGGAAGATGTATGTTTGGAGTTCCAATCCTGGCTCAGCTGGATAAGGAATTTAAACAATCCCTCCTGGGCCTTGCAAGACTTTAGGAAATAAATATGGTAGAGTTGTATTGTCTTCCTCTGTCAGGTTGTTTGATTTCATAATTAATTGACCTCACTTGACTTCCTACTTCATAGGATTTGTGATCGAATGTCACCCATTGTCTTTCTCCTAAAACAGCAAAGAATCCTGTGGCACCTTATAGACTAACAGGGGTTTTGGAGCATGAGCTTTCGTAGGTGAATACCTACTTTGTCAGACATAGGTATTCACCTACGAAAGTTCATGGTCCAAAACCTCTGTTAGTCTATAAGGTGCCACAGGATTCTTTGCTGCTTTTACAGATCCAGACTAACACGGCTACCCCTCTGATACTTGACATCTTTCTCTTGATACTGTGGGGGCCCAAAGGTCACTCGCCCAGGCCTAGAGCACCTCGGTTTTCCAATGGGCACCAGCTCGTGGCCCTGCACATTGCTGGGGCACTTAGTATATGTATACTCTGCAAAAAAAATAAAAAACACACAAACTAACCACACAGAGTAAAAAACACCACCATCAAAAAGCCCCACAGCAGTGAGTCTCAGAGTCCAAGTTTACAGACATAGGCTTCTGAGGATTGCACTACGGTGCTAAAAATAGCCATGTAAATTTTCCACTTTGGCTTGAGCCCAGACACAGAAACATTGGGGTATGGGTCTACCTTGGGGCATAGACACATTTCATATACATTTATCTCCTTGCGTGAATTATCTTTTCCATGCCATGTCCTATCCCACATGATGATACAATGTTACTACACTAAATGACATTACAGTCATCACTTTAAACTACTTACTAAGTACACTCACGAAGGCTTACACCTTGAAAACACTATAATATACTGAGAACTGAGCTAGAATTTCAGCTTATTTTAAAAGCAGAGCGGTTCAGCTCCTATTTGATGGATAGTCAGCTCTGTCGCAAAGGGTGAGAGCAGAGTCACTTTGCAGACAGCCAGCTACAGTAAATTAGTAGAGTTGTGCCTGTATGTTTCAGGGAGCAGCCTGTTTTGTTTCTTTTCTTTTTTTTCAGATTCTTGTGTGTCCTGAATTCTATGAAAAAAGTAGCATTACATTGCAACCTTTCAGCAGCAGCATTTTATGATGTGTTTTTCTTTATCCATTTTCTCTATTTGTATGCTTTAAAACATAACACAGTACATCCTAGCAAGCTACAGGTGGTGATCCAGAGAGGCATCACAGAATTCTGTGCTTTTACATAAGGCCAGCAAGTTAGAGGTGATGATCTCCAGACCTCAGAGGCTCATGCTTTCATATCAACTCAACAAGCTCAATAGCAACCCAAGAACTTCATAGAGTCCATTGTTTACACGTTGGCCCAGAAAGCTCAAGTTGTGAACAAGTGATAGCACTAAGGCCTGCTCCTGGCCATTAGAACAAGCTAGGTGTTACCAGGCAGTAGCCCATAAAAACCTGTTCTGTGATATCATCCCAACATATTAGAGATGCTGAGGCAGAGAAGTCACAAAGGCTTTCAAGCGGTGATAGTGTTGAACACGCATCTGGTCTTTCACAGAAAACTGGCAAATTAGAGCTACTGATCTGGTAGTCTCAAAGCCCTCTTCTGTGATATCAGTCCAACATGCAAAAATTACCAAGCTAGTAATGTAGTTGACGCCTGGCTATAGGTATCAGACAGGCAAGCTACAGGTAGTGAGCCAATGAGCTCCTATGGTGCATCTACATGTTAATAAAAACCTTGTGGCACCAAGTTTCAGAGCCTGTGTCAGCTGAATTGAGCTCATAGGGCTATAAAATTGTAGAGTAAACATTCAGGATGAGGCTGGAACTCAGGCTCTGAAAACCTGCAAGGGTGGAGCAGAATCCGGGCTCCTGCCAGAGTCTGAATATTTACACTGTAATTTTATAAACTGCACCCTGAGACCTACAAGCTTGAGTCAACTGACCTGGGCCAGCCACAGCTGTGGTGTGGGACTTTTATCGCAGCTTAGACATAGCCACAGAGACCTGTATCTTGCACTCGCTTAAACCTAGCCTGCACTTCTCGCTGTCAGACTAACTACTAGGGGATGTTTTTTTGTGCATCAGAGGTAGTTGGTAATGCCATAGAACTTGGCCATGGGGGCAATGCTGGCACTAAACAGTCCATTAGGTTGTTCTTCTATCAGTATGTGGGGGACAGAAGCATCCTGGAGACCCCAAAGCCCCTCGGTCCATCATTTATACTCATTCTCCCCAGTCTGCAGTGCATGAAAGTGTCTCTGAATCCAACAAACAGGCAAAAGAAAGGTCCACTCCCCTCTCTTTCCCTTATGAGAGAGAAGAATCTGGGTGAAAATGAATAAAGGCAAAAGTAGTCTGTTTCCTCAGGCAGTCTTTCTATATTCAGCTCTGTAAGTTTGATCTATCAGAGTCTATTGCCCTGGGGTGGGGTTTACCTTCTTCCCCTCCTCTTGGGACCTACTGTTTTGTCACCAGTCAGGGAAGCTTCAGGAGCAGCATGACCTATGACTGTCTCCTTGGCTGGTCTCTCTGTGTTGTCAGCAGTATCAGAGATGGAGTAGTCCACTTCCTGTTCAACACTCTTTCTTGTGGTAGACTTCTCTTTTTTAGCTCCTGCCCCTCAGGCTGAACAAGCCTTGCAGGTGTGCCTCGTTAGTGCTGGACAGACCCAGAAGAGCTCGTTAGTCTCCTCCTCCACCCCAGAGTGAGATTGTGTCCCTTCACATAGTTAACCAAAACAAAAATCTATTCTTGCAAATTACAAAAAAATATAAAAAAAAGAAGAGAAAAGAAAAAGAAAGCCCAATGCTGGGCACCATGAAAGCTAACTGCTACTTCAGAGAAATACAGTACATACCCCAAAACATTATACTGTGGCTGTGTACGTGGCTCCCCAGATGTAAAACTACCATTGGTTCTGTCTTCCTGCCTCAGAACAAGAAAAGACATAAACCACTGGAAGCAAAGACAGACATGGTGGCTGAGTGTATTTGACACAGCCTAAGTCCCCAACTAGATAGAGGCATACCAGTCTGAGACATTGTGACATTGCACAACAGAATCATCAGAGAAACAGTTCAGGTAAGGTCTAGATACTTGCTCACCTAAACATGACAGTGACTGGTGCTTTATAAACAGACAGATATAAAAAAGAGAACAGTTTGTTTGTTCATACTGACTCTATATTGTACTGGCAGCTCAAGAGGGATTTGTGGCTGACCTAGTGCACATAAAAACTCATTAGTTACATCTGTGCACATGTATTTTAAAAATAGCCAATCTCCAACTACTTTCTGTTCTTTTGTCTATTAGACTAGTCCCTTGGGTCACAAGATTTTTGTTTTCTTATCCACTCTTATTCACTTTTCCTTTGGGCTTAGTTTCCTAAGCAATGGGTATGCTCACTTGCATAAGTTGAGTGTATCATGTCGATGTCTCTTTTCTCAAACTGCAGAACACTTGAGCAGCAGTTTTCTCCACAGATAATGAAGTAGTGGAGCTACACTCAGATTTATGCTGCTTACATCTCCTGCACATTCCCCTCAAGCACTGTGGTGAATTTTATCCCTAATTTATAACTTGTAAATGTCTTGCATGTCATGAAATATAATCAGATCATCTAACCTAATAGAATGGGGTCATAAATTAATGACCCTGGGTAAAACTAATTATCGTGTTAGAGTATAAGTATTAAAATGCACAACAGCAGTGTAAATCCACACAACTTTAAAAAAAATGTACTGTCTCAAAGGCTTTTCATATTCTCAGCAATGTCATAAACAAATTACAAACTACTAACTGTCTAGGTACTTAAATTTCCTTTTCCCATCGCTTAGTATCTGAGTGTCTCTCAAGTATATCACCAGTCTCTCTCTCTTCCCCCTCCCCTCCGTTAGTTTGTAGGAGAAATGTCTTGATGGGTTTACAAAGTATTTGCCTGATTGGTTTTATGTTGGGAATTGAATAGGTGTATTGTGTGTGTTTGTGTTTATATGCATGGGTGCAGAAATTATGGAAGAAAAATAAGTTGAAGAAACAAGTTTTGAATGTAGTTTTGAATTTGGTTAGTGTCATGGCACTTCAGCATAGCTGTTTTGAAAATGTATTACCCCAGGGTTTCTCAAACGGGTTGCCACTTCTGTAGGGAAAGCCCCTGCTGGGCCGGGCTAGTGTGTTTACCTGCCCCGTCCGCAGGTCCGGACGATCATGACTCCCACTGGCTGCAGATCGCTGCTCCAGGCCAATGGGAGCTGCTGAAAGCGGCAGCCAGTAAGTCTCTTGGCCCAAGCTGCTTCCAGCAGCTCCCATTGGCCCAGAGCAGCGATTCGCAGCCAGTGGGAGCTTTGATCGGCCGGACCTGCGGATGAGGCAGGTAAACACGCTGGTCTGGTTTGGCAGGGGCTTTCCCTACAGAAGCGGCGACCCCTGTTTGAGAAACCCTGTATTACCCTATCATCAATAAAAGCATATTTTCTTTACCCTAAAAGACATAATGTTTAGCACCATTTTAAAAACTAAAATCTTACATATAAGAGATAAAGTCTAAAAAAATAAGAAATAGGCTCTTTATAGATATTGTCTACTAAATGCCAGTATGTTCTTCTCATATCCATTCCAGTTAGGTGTGCGCGCCGTGCGTGCACGCTCGTCAGAAGATTTTTACCCTAGCAACTCCAATGGGTCAGCAGGTCGCCCCCTGGAGTGGCGCCGCCATGGCGCTGGATATATACCCCTGCCGACCCGCCCGCTCCTCAGTTCTTTCTTACCGCCCGTGTCGGTCGTTGGAACAGTGGAGCGCGGCTTAGCTGTCCTCCACTCCCCTAGCTTCTCTTTGTTCATTAGATCTCCTGTATATAGTTGACATTAGTCTATAGTGTAATTAATTTTATAGTTGTTAGTTAGTTATTGTATATAGTTTGCTGGGCTTGGGCTTTAGCCCTTCCCCGCACCCAGTGTCCGGGCCCATGCCCGGTTCACCAGGGTTTAAACCGTGCTCGGCCTTTAAAAAGCTGATGCCCACGAGCGATCCCCACGACTCTTGCCTAAAGTGCCTTGGGGAATTGCACTTCTCCGATAAGTGCTGCATTTGCAAGGCCTTTAAGCCACGGACTAAAAAGGAGAGGGACTTTAGCTTAAAGACTCTCCTTATGGAAGCAGCCTTTAACCCTCTGTCCTCGGCACTGAGAGCTGACAGCGCTCCTCCGGCACCAGACCGCGCCGGCTCTACCAAGACACCTCGGCACCAGTCTCCTCCGGCACAGGGACCTGACCGAAGGCCCTCAGCTTCCTCCACACCTTCGATGCAGACTCGTTCGGATCGCCCGGCACCTACTCCTGCTGCGGCACAGACGACTGTGGTACCGTCGACTCTGGTCCCAAGAGGGCCATCGAGTCCGGTCCTAGAGAGCTCTCCGGTGAGACCAGTGGTCGAGTTGACGGTCCGCTCCACGCTGGAGACATTCTCCTCGGCCAGGGACCTTATTGCAATGACTAAGTCTGCCCTGCCTCAACCCCCGGCACCGCCGGTGCTGGTTCTGCATTCTAGAGGCAAGCGTGCCGCTATGAGGCCTCCTTCGCTGAAATCGACGAGCAGGCACCAATCTCGACCCAGGTCCCAGCACCACTCAAGGTCTCATGGACGTTCCCGGTCTCGATGCCGCTCGCAGTCCCGGCACCGCTCACAGCGGCGGTACCGGTCGTACTCGCGGCACAGACCCACCTCTCATCCCTCCCAGTACTCTCGGCACTGCTCTGGCTCTAGGCACGGCTCCCGGCACCGAGACTCTCACAGCCGGTCCCGCCGCAGACGTTCGAGATCCAGGTCGACCTCCCAGCATCTCGCTGGTTGCAGGTCCTGATCTCGATCTCGGCACTGATATGATTCCCGGTAACGATCCCTGGCACCGAGGAGGTCTCCAGTGACGGGAGCGAGGGACTCATACCAACCTTGTTCGGCTCCCCCCTGACCGTCCAGACACCCATCCGTGTCTTCTCAGGCGGATAGTGCATACGCCCCAGACACCGACGTGCCTGCTGCCTTGTTCCATGAGCCCCAGCCTCAAGATCATGGACCACAGCAGTGGGGATTCTGGATGCCTTGGGTGTACCATCAGGCCCAAGGCCCTCACCCAGGTCTCTCGCACTCAAACACCTCAGAACACAGGGTGCCGGAGGCCACGATTACCCGTCCTCCTCCTCCTCCTTCTATGGAGGCAGGGTTCACCCAGCCTCCGGACTCCAAGCTCCCCAGGGAGACAGACATGGTCCACCAGGCGGAGCTCTCATCAGACCTGCTCATTCCAGGTCTCTCCTCTTCATCCTCCCCTGACGAGGCTGTAGCTGGAACCTCATCTGCCAGCCCTCCTCCAATTGACCTCAGGGCCCACCAGGACCTCCTCAGGCATGTTGCACAGAACATGAACTTGCAGGCCGAGGAGGTCCTGGAGGTACAAGACCCAGTGGTGGACATATTGTCATCGGATGCCCCCACTAGAGAGTCCCTCTCATTCATTAAGACCATACAAGCCAATGCCACTACAATCTGGCAGTCTCCGGCTTCTGTTCTGCCCGCTGTGCGAGGGGTAGAGCGCAAATACATGGTGCCCTCCAAGGGTTATGAATATCTGTATGTCCACCCTCTTCTTTGCTCCCTCGTCGTCCAGTCGGTTAACGAGAAGGAGTGCCATGGCCAGAAGGCCCCAGCCCCTAAATCAAAGGACGCGAGGCACATGGACTTGCTCGGGCAAAAAGTCTACTCTGCGGGGGCCCTCCAACTCCGCGTGTCCAATCAGCAAGCCCTCCTTAGCCGCTATAGCTACAACACCTGGGCAGCAGCGGACAAATTTAAGGAATTGCTTCCGCAGGACGCTCGACAGGAGTTCTCGACGATCCTCGATGAAGGGAAAAAGGTCCCGAGAACTTCCCTCCAGGCTTCTCTGGATGCCACGCACTCAGCTGCCAGGACTCTGGCCTCTGGCATGACTATGCGCTGTATCTCGTGGCTGCAGGTCTCCGGCCTCCCCCCGGAGCTCCAACACAGTATTCAGGACCTTCCATTTGAGGGCCAAGGGCTGTTTTCAGATCAAACTGACTCTAGGCTGCAAAGCCTAAAAGACAACAGGGTCATTATGCGCTCATTAGGAATGCACATGCCGGTAACTCAGCACAGGCCCTTCTCACCCCAACAGCACCGCCCTTATCCTCAACCCCGACAGAGACAAGACTTCGCCAGACGGCGAGGCAGAAACGGTCGCCGAAGGTAATCGGACAACCAAGGAAGCCAGAACCAGAGCTCCTCCAAGCCTTCCTCTGGGCCAAAACCTTCCTTTTGAAGGTGCGCCCGAGGGCGTTGTACCAGTTTCTTTAAAGCATCTGTTCTCTCCTTTTTCCAACCGTCTTTCCCTTTTCCTCCCTGCATGGTCCCAGCTAACATCAGATCGTTGGGTCTTACTCACGTTGGAATTTGGATACCACCTCCAGTTTATTTCAAACACCCCCTTCCATCCCCCTCCCTTGTCCCTCTTCAGGGACCCCTCTCATGAGCAACTCCTCCTACAGGAGTTGCAAACGCTCCTCGCCAAAGGAGCTGTCATAAACAGATAGTAAGAGTTAATAGAACAAAAGTACTTTATATCTCTTTTGACTGTAAAGGGTTAACAAGTTCAGTGAGTCTGGCTGTCACCTGAGCAGAGGACCAATCAGGGGACAGGATACTTTCAAATCTTGAGGGAGGGAAGTTTTTTGTGTGTGCTGTTAGAATTTGGTTGTTGTTCTCTCTGGGTTCTGAGAGTGACCAAACGTGCAACTAGGTTTCTCTCCAATCTCTCTGATGCAGTCTTTTATATGTCCAGAATAGTAAGTACTAGGGAGATAAAGTGAGTTAGGCTTATGTTTGTTTTCTTTATTTGCAAATATGTATTTGGCTGGAAGGAGTTCAAATTTGTATTTTGCTGAAAGGATTTTAATTTGTACTTGTATACTTAGGCTGGGAGGGTATTCCCAGTGTCTATAGCTGAAAGACCCTGTAACATATTCCATCTTAAATTTACAAAGATAATTTTTACTGTATTTTCTTTCTTTAATTAAAAGCTTTTCTTGTTTAAGAACCTGATTGTTTTTTTTATTCTGGTGAGACCCCAGGGGACTGGGTCTGGATCCACCAGGGAATTGGTGGGGAGAAAGGAGGGAAGGGGAAGAGAAAGGTTAATTTCTCTCTGTGTTAGGATTACTTTCTCTCTCAGGGAGAGTCTGGGAGGGGGAGAGAGAAGGAGGGGAGAAGGTGGATTTTCCTCTCTGTTTTAAGATTCAAGGAGTTTGAATCACAGTGATCTTCGGGTAACCCAGAAAGGGGAAGCCTGGGAGAGGCAACGGTGAAGGGAAAGGGTTTACTTTCCTTGTGGTAAGATCCAGAGGGACTAGGTCTCGAGGGTCCCCAGGCAAGGTTTTGGGGGGACCAGAGTGTACCAGGCACTGGAATTCCTGGTTGGTGGCAGCGCTACAAGTACTAAGCTGGTAATTGAGCTTAGAGGAATTCATGCTCGTACCCCATCTTTTGGACGCTAAGGTTCAGAGTGGGGAATTATACCATGACAGGAGCCATAGAGGAGGTACCGGAGCACAAACGAGGCAAGGAGTTTTATTCCCGCTACTTCCTAATCCCCAAGGCAAAGGGAGGTCTCAGGCCTATCCTCGATCTGCAGGAACTCAACAGATACATGATAAAGTTGAAGTTCCGTATGGTATCCCTGGGGACCATTATCCCATTCCTGGAGACTGGTATGCTGCCCTCGACATGCAAGATGCCTACTTCCACATAACCATCTTCCCATCTCACAGGAGGTTCCTCCGGTTCGTGGTCAACTGACTACAATTCCAGTTTACAGTCCTCCCATTCGGTCTCTCTACAGCCCCAAGAGTATTCCCCAAATGTATGGCTGTAGTCGCTGCCCACCTTCACTGCAGTCGGATACACGTGTTTCCGTATCTAGATGACTGACTCATCTGTGGGACCTCCGAGACGCGAGTCCTCAGTCACATCCGCATTGTCAAGAACCTTTTCCTACATCTAGGTTTAATGTTCAATGTGGAAAAATCGACTCTAATTCCCACTCAGAGGATAGAGTTTATTGGCACCACCATGGACTCCACTCTTGCCAAAGCCTGTCTACCACTGTCACGGTTCCAGACTATGGCGGCCATCATCCGGAGGCTGCAAGCGGCGCCGTTGACTTCAGTACACACTTGCCTCGCTCTCTTGGGCCACATGGCAGCCTGCACGTTCGTAACGAACTACGCAAAACTCCGCCTACGGCCCCTCCAGTCCTGGCTCAACTCACAATACCGTCCAGCCAGGGATCCTATGGACATGGTCGTCACCATTCCCCTGACCGTCCTAGACTCCTTTGAGTGGTGGCTGGATCCCTCCATGGTGTGTGCGGGGCTCCCGTTCCATCCACCCCAGCCCTCGGCGTCCCTGACAACGGACGCATCATCCCTGGGTTGGGGGGCTCACCTCGGGCACCTACGCACCCAAGGCCTTTGGTCATCTCATGAGCTGGCCCTCCATACCAATGTCCTGGAGCTGAGAGCGATCCGCCTCACTTGTCAGACGTTCCGACAACACTTACAAGACCGTTGTGTGTCAGTATTCACTGACAACACAACAGCCATGCACTATATAAACAAGCAAGGCGACACGAGGTCCTCACCCCTGTGTCAAGAGACCTTATGACTCTGGGACTTCTACATAGCCCATTCTATACACCTCATCGCGTCCTTTCTCCCGGGAGTTCAGAACACGCTGGCGGATCGCCTCAGCAGATCCTTCCTTTCCCACGAATGGTCCCTTCACCCGGATGTTGCTCTTTCGCTCTTCCGGAGGTGGGGGTTTCCCCAGATGGACCTCTTTGCACCTCTCGGGAACAGGAAATGCAGAAGTTCTGCTCCTTTCAAGTCCTTTCACCGGGTTCAGTGGCGGACGCCTTCCTTGTACCGTGGACGACGCACCTGCTCTATGCCTTTCCACCATTTCCGCTCGTCCACAAGGTCCTACTGAAAGTACACAGGGACAAAGCCCGCTTGATCATGATAGCTCCAGCGTGGCCTCGGCAGCACTGGTACACAATGTTGCTAGACCTTTCCATAGCCGACCCTGTCCCCCTGCCTCTTCACCTGGACCTGATCACCCAGGACCACGGCAAGCTCCGTCACCCGGACCTTCAGTCGCTCCACCTCAAGGCATGGCTCCTGCATGGCTGACCCAATCTGAGCTGCGTTGCTCTACCCCAGTGCAACAGGTGCTCCTGGGTAGCAGGAAGCCTTCCACTTGAGCTACATATTTGGCCAAGTGGAAGCGTTTTGCGTGCTAGTGTGTGGAGCGGAACTTCCTTCCCACCAAGGTCTCCATTTCCAACATCTTGGATTACCTCTGGTCCCTCAAACAACAGGGCCTGGCGGTATCATCTCTGAGGGTCCATTTGGCGGCCATCTCTACCTTCCACCCAGGGGAGGATGGCCGCTCGGTGTTCTCTCACTCGTTGGTGTCTAGGTTCCTTAAGGGCCTGGGGTGCCTCTACCTCCAAGTACGCCGCCTTGCCCCTACATGGGACCTTAACCTGGTTCTTGCCAGACTCATGTCCCCTCCATTCAAACCGTTAGCAACTTGCTCCCTTCTCTACCTCTCCTGGAAAATCACTTTCCTGATGGCTATCACATCCACGAGACGGGTCTCGGAGCTTCGAGCCCTCCCGGTAGACCCCCCATATACTGTGTTCCACAGGGACAAGGTGCAGTTGCGACCGCATCTGGCCTTTCTCCCCAAAGTGGTATCAGCCTTCCATGTTAACCAGGAGATCTTCCTACCTGTCTTCTTCCCAAAACCACATTCATCTCACAGGGAGCAGCAGCTACACTCCCTAGACTTCCATAGAGCGCTTGCTTTTTATATAGAGCGAACTAAGCCATTCCGCAGAACCTCTCAACTCTTTGTCGCAGTGGCTGAGCGTATCAAGGGGCTACCAGTCTCCTCGCAGCGGATTTCCTCCTGGGTAATGTCGTGCATCCGCGCCTGTTACGACTTGGCTCACGTCCCTTCCGGGCCACGTGACTGTGCACTCCACCAGGGCTCAAGCCTCATCGGCTGCTTTCCTCGCTCACATGCCCATTCATGAAATCTGTCGTGTAGCAACCTGGTCCTCGGTCCACACCTTCACCTCTCACTATGCCCTGGTTCAGCAGTCTAGGGATGACACAGCCTTCGGCTCCGCCGTGTTACACTCTGCGACATCTCACTCCGACCCCACCGCCTAGGTAAGGCTTAGGAATCACCTAACTGGAATGGATATGAGCAATCACTCGAAGAAGAAAAGACGGTTACTCACCTTTGTAACTGTTGTTCTTCGAGATGTGCTTGCTCATATCCATTCCAAACCCGCCCTCCTTCCCCACTGTCGGAGTAGCCGGCAAGAAGGAACTGAGGAGCAGTCGAGTCGGCAGGGGAATATATACAGCGCCATGGCGGCACCACTCCAGGGGGTGACCTGTCAACCCACCGGAGTTGCTAGGCTAAAAATCTTCCGACGAGCGTGTACGCGCGACGTGTACACCTAACTGGAATGGATGTGAGCAACACATCTCGAAGAAAAACAGTTACAAAGGTGAGTAACCGTCTTTTTTTCCTGCAAAAAAACATGCTCCTTGAAGCAACAGCCCTATTAGTTTCATTTATGGAGGTTTCTCTCATATTTGCTGTACAACTAAGTGATTTAATCTTTATTGGCAAGTCGTTCAGAATTGCCTACATGAGTATCACATTCCTTGATGATAATTGATGTTAGCTCCCATGGAAATGCTAATTTTGGAGCAGTCAGTGTCAATCAGTCATCATCAGTTACTGCTTAGCAGTTCTGTCCAGATGAAGTATGTGGTGACCAACATGAAGTCTCTAGCTAGTGATTAGAATGCTTACTGAAGGGAACAGGGAAACTGTTCAATTAGAACTGGACAAACACTTCAGAAGAAAATTCATGCTCATTTGAACATGACAAGAGCAAGTGAACTGAATTGAGGAAGAACATTTTAGGCTCAGTTCAGAAGTCTTCATTTAGTCCCTTCTGTTCAAAAAGCAGACAGACCCAGATCCACAAAGGTATTTTAAGTGCAAAAATCCCATATTTAGGTAATCTACTCAATCTACAATCCCTCCCATGCCCTCCTGACTACTGATTGTAGGCACCTAAACTCATTTGGAAACTAAATATTTTGGCAAGATTGGTGCGATATAGCAATTACCTTTCATAATTGGATATCATTTGGGGGACTGTTGGAATGGTGCCAAATTATACTCTGATATGAATGAATGTGGGGAACATGAATTTGGTTTGTCTTGGTAAGTCTGAATTTGCTAGAGGATTCTGGGAGCAGGATTCTCAGCATCAGACACTTGGTATGGAAAATTTACTGATTAGAGGGTCTATTTCTGTGTATGTGTTTCAACATAGAACTTTGGTCTTATCATCCAGAGGCCAGCTCACCAAGTAAAGAAAATGCAAAAACACGCCATCAGTGAGCTTGGCACAAGCTGGCCCGGGTCAAAATGAGCCTTTGGATGACACCGTGCTAAGAAATCAAGTGAATGATTGATAAGAGGGTAAACGTCAACTAATCTTTGGTCTGTGTCCATTTGCAGCTTCCTTCTAAAATATTAATTAGACAATAAAACAGTAATGAAATGGTCACAGGGCATATTTCTGAGACGTGACTCATTTAAGAACAAAAGTTATAAATGCTAAAAATCAGTATTAGTTAGCCACTTAGTTCTCCCATTAACATGTGGAGAGGTCATAGTATCATAGAATATCAGGATTGGAGGGGACCTTAGGAGATCATCTAGTCCAACCCCCTGCTCAAAGCAGGGCCAATCCCCAATTAAATCATCCCAGCCAGGGCTTTGTCAAGCTTGACTTTAAAAACCTCTAAGGAAGGAGATTCTACCACCTCCCTAAGTAAGCCATTCCAGTACTTCACCACCCTCCTAGTGAAAAAGATTTTTCCTAATATCCAACCTAAACCTCCCCCACTGCAATTTGAGACCATTACTCCTTGTTCTGTCATCTGGTAACACTGAGAACAGTTTAGATCCATCCTCTTTGGAACCCCCTTTCAGATAGTTGAAAGCAGCTATCAAATCCCCCCTCACTCTTCTGCAGACTAAATAATCCCAGTTCCCCTAGCCTCTCCTGATAAATCATGTGCTCCAGCCCCCTAATCATTTTTGTTGCCCTCCGCTGGACTCTTTCCAATTTTTCCACAACCTTCTTGCAGTATGGGGCCCAGAACTGGACACAGCACTCCAGATGAGGCCTCACCAATTTTGAATAGAGGGGAATGATCATGTCCCTCAATCTGCTGGCAATGCTCCTACTTATACAGTCCAAAATGCCATAAGCCTTCTTGTCAAGAAGGGCACGCTGTTGACTCATATCCAGCCTCTCATCCACTGTAACCCCTAGGTCCTTTTCTGCAGAACTGCTTCCTAGCCACTCGGTCCCTAGTCTGTAGCAGTGCATGGGATTCTTCCATCCTAAGTGCAGGACTCTGCACTTGTCTTGTTTTGGCTCAATCCTCTAATTTGTCGAGGTCCCTCTGTATCCTATCCCTACCCGCCAGCGTATCTACCACTCCTCCCAGTTTAGTGTCATCTGCAAACTTGCTGACTGTGAAATCCATGCCTTCCTCTAGATCATTAATGAAGAAGTAGAACCAAAACGGCCCCAGGACCGACCCTTGGGGCACTCCACTTGATATCAGCTGCCAACTAGACATGGAGCCATTGATCACTTCCCATTGAGCCCGACGAACTAGCCAGCTTTCTTTCTACCTTATAGTCCATTCATCCAGCCCATATTTCTTTAACTTGCCGGCAAGAATACTGTGGGATACCATATCCAAAGCTTTGCTAAAGTCAAGGAATAACATGTCCACTGCTTTCCCCTTATCCACAGAGCCAGTTATCTCCTCATAGAAGGCAATTAGGTTAGTCAGGCATGACTTACCCTTGGTGAATCCATGCTGGCTGTTCCTGATCACTTTCCTCTAAGTGCTTCAGAACTGATTCTTTCAGAACCTGCTCCATGATTATTTCAGGGACTGAAGTGAGGCTGACTGGTCTGTAGTTCCCTGGATCCTCCTTCTTCCCTTTTTTAAAGATGAGTAATACTTTAGCCTTTTTCCAGTCATTTGGGACCTCCTCTAATCACCATGAGTTTTCAAAGATAATGGCCAATGGCTCTGCAATCACATCCGCCAACTCTTTTAGCACCCTTGGATGCAGTGCATCAGGCCCCATGAACTTGTGCTCGTCCAACTTTTCTAAATAGTCCTGAACCATTTCTTTCTCCACAGAGGGCTGGTCGCCTCCTCCCCATACTGTGCTGCCCAGTGCAGTAGTCAGGGAACTGACCTGGTTAGTGAAGACAGAGGCAAAAAATGCATTGAGTACATTAGCTTTTTCCACAACCTCTGGCACTGGGTTACCTCCCTCATTCAGTAAGGGTCCTACACTTTCCTTGATCATCTTCTTATTGTTAACATACCTGGAGAAACCCTTCTTGTTACTCTTAATATCTCTGCTAGCTGCAACTCCAGTGTGTGATTTGGCCTTCCTGATTTCATTCCTGCATGCCTGAGCAATATTTTTATACTTCTCCCTGGTCATTTGTCCAATCTTCCACTTCTTGTAAGCTTTTTTTTTTTTTTTTTTTTTTTTTTGGCATTTAAGATCAGCAAGGATTTCACTTTTAAGCCAAGCTGGTCGCCTGCCATATTTACTATTCTTTCTACACATTGGGGTGGTTTGTTCCTGCAACCTCAATAAGGATTCTTTACAATACAGCCAGCTGTCCTAGACTCCTTTACCCCTCACATTATTTTCCCAGGAGATCCTGCTCATCAATTCCATGAGGGAGTCAAAGTTTGCTTTTCTGAAGTCCAGGGTCTATATTCTGCTGCTCTCCTTTCTTCCTAGTGTCAGGATCCTGAACTAGACCATCTCATGATCACTGCCTCCCAGATTCCCATCCACTTTTGCTTCCCCTACTAATTTTTCCCTGTTTGTGAGCAGTAGGTCAAGAAGAGCCCTGTCCCTAGTTGGCTCCTCTACCACTTGCACAAAGAAATTGTCTCCTCTACTTTCCAAAAACTTCCTGGATTGTCTGTGCATTGCTGTATTGCTCTCCCAGCAGATATTGGGGTGATTGCAGTCCCCCATGAGAACAAGGGCCTATGCTATATTAAATTCTGTTAGTTGCCGGAAGAAAGCCTCATCCACCTTGTCCCCCTGGTCTGGTGATCTATAGCAGACTCTCAACACAACATTACCTTTGTTGCTCACATTTCAAAACTTAATCCAGAGACTCTCAGGTTTTTCTGCAGTTTCATACTGGAGCTCTGAGCAGACATACTGCTCTCTTACATACAATGCAACTCCCCCACCTTTTTTGCCCTGCCTGTCCTTCCTGAACAGTTTATATCCATTCAGCACAATGCTCCAGTTATGTGAGTTATCCCACCAAGTCTCTGTTATTCTAATCACATCATAAGTCCTTGACTATGCCAGGAATTCCAATTCTCCCTGCTTGTTTCCCAAGTTTTTTGTAGTTGTATATAGGTACTTAATATAACTTTCTGATTCTCCTGCTTTCTCAGTATGAGGCAGGAGTCCTCCCCTCTTGTGCTCTCCTGTTTGTGCTTCCTCCTAGTACCCCACTTACCTCAGGGCTTTGGTCTCCTTCCCCTGGTGAAGCTAGTTTAAAGCCTTCCTCACTAGGTTAGCCAGCCTGCTTGCGAAGATGCTCTTGCGTCTCTGTTAGGTGAAGCCCGTCTCTGCCTAGAAATCCTTCCCCTTGGAACACCATGCCATGGTCAAAGAATCCAAATCCCTCTCTCCAACACCACCACATAGCCATTCATTGACTTCAATGATTTGATGGTCTCTACCTGGGCCTTTTCCTTGCACAAGGAGGTCTGTGAAACTGTAAGACAGAGGGCCTCAGGTAACCAAGATCCTGCTTTGGAGGACATTTGACAGACCAAGTACTTGAGAGGGGAAAAGAAGAGAAGAAAAGAAGTCTCCATCTAAGACTCAAAGCTATAACTGCTTTGTGTACCAGGATACTGTGTAAGGCCAACATAGTTACTGAGGGTTTATGCTTGGGGAATTGAGGCTTATAAGAGAGACATATTATGTAACCTTTTACTGCTTGTGTGATTCTTTCTCAAATCAATTGTTGTGCATTGTGCAAACTGAATCCAAATTTCCACTGGTACCCATAACAATTGCCCCAGCTGTGGGCCATTGAAGATCTGTTTCAACACTGGTAACAGAGGATGGTTACCATGCTAATGAACAATTTAGCTGTTTTTGAATTGGTCAGTGTCAAGGTTTTTCCCCCACTTTGACCTTTAGGGTACAAAAAGTGGGGACCTGTCTGAACACTTTTAAGCTTAATTACTAGCTTAAATCTGGTACACTGCCACCAGCCAGAATTTAGTGTCTGGCACACTTTCTGTTCCCCCAGAACCTTCCCTGGGGAACCCAGACCCAAACCCCTTGGGTCCTAAAACAAGGAGAAATTAACCATCCCCCTCCTTTTCCCCCAGACTTTCCCCTCCCTGGGTTGCCTTGAGAGGCTTTACACCAATCCAAACTCCTTGGATCTTAAAACAAGGAGGAATTAACCATCCCCCTTCCTTTCCCCCCACCAATCCCTAGTGAGTTCAGATTCAGTCCCTTTGATTTTAAAACAAGGAAAAATCAATCAGGTTCTTAAAAAGAAAGCTTTTAATTAAAGAAAGAAAAGGTAAAAATTATCTCTGTAAAATCAGGATGGAAAATGCTTTACAGGGTACTCAGATTCATATAGACTAGAGGGACCCCCCCCAGCCTTAGATTCAAAGTTACGGCAAACAGAGGTAAAAATCCTTACAGCAAAAAAGACACATTTACAAGTTGAGAAAACAAACATACGACTAATCCACCTTGCCTGGCTACTACTTACAATTTTGAAACATGAAAGACTGATTCAGAAAGATTTGGAGAAACTGGAATGATGTCCCGTCCCTCTCAGTCCCGAGAGCGAACAACGAACCAAACAAAAAGCACAAAGACTTCCCTCCACCAAGATTTGAAAGTATCTTGTCCCCCTGTTGGTCCTCCGGTCAGGTGTCAGCCAGGTTTACTGAGCTTCTTAACCCTTTACAGGTAAAAGAGACATTAACGCTTAACCATCTGTTTATGACAGTCAGCCACGCTGAAATATAGTTTTGAGAAATTGAACTGTTCCATGCAACCAGGAATTGAATATAGCTTGGAGCCAGAATATTGAGAGAGGGAAACACACAGGTATATGAGGTTGTACTAGTGCTATCTTCAAGTCTATGATGTTTTGCAAGTGCAAACAAGTCAAGTCTACCTCGGATGACAAGGGGGATGCCCCAAAGCTTCCGAGTCTTGATGATAATTCCCTATATAAGACAGGAGTTTAAAAGCTTAGGGCCAGACCCAGGGCTGGCTGATGCAGTCCCCACATCATATAAGAAAGGTTTGAATGATCTGTTGTTGGAGTATCAAAAGAATTACACTCCTAAGAAGGAACAAATAATGAATGTTGCTGTTTGGGCTACGTATAGGCCGTATTTAAGCTTGTAAAGTAGTGAGATGTTTTGGAATGTCAGCAAGAAAGCTCAGAATAGGAATTGGAAAAACTAAAATTGCAAAATGAAAACCTGAAACATGACCTGCAAACTGCTGTAGCACAGAATGTAACTTATGCTCAGCAGATAACAACTTTAATATACAAGTGTCAGGATTTAGAGGAAAGAATAAATATACAGGTAGAAGAGGAAGAGGAGCCCCTTCCAGGGCCTCCAGTAGCCCATCCAGTAGTGGTAGTGCAGATGACTCAGCCTCCATGGCAGATACAAGAGGTAGTAATTCGTGCTCCAACTGAAATTAAACAAACAAACAAACAAACAAACTAACAAAACCAGGCACTGGCTAAACAATTAGGTTCTTGGACTAAGAAAACATGTTTGTCTTGGCTGTTTAAATACATGCTGAAAAAATCTGGATATTATAGATTTAAGAAATTGATAATAATGTGTGCTGGTCCTATGAAAGGAATGGTGTTGTTGTCAGAAATTGAGGCAGAATTAAACAAAGATGACAGAGAAGGTGCTAAACAGAAAATGGCCCAATATTTTCTGACCCCCACTCCCATAAATTAAAAAGATCAATTTTGTGATGCATCTGGAGGAAGGGGAATCTGTTGCGGATTATTTGTACTAAATTGTTGTTGGTATGCTTTCTGGCTGAAATCGAGGAGAAACAGGCAGATGTAATCCATTAAGGATTTTATAAAGGAAGCCTATTACGGTGTTGATAGGATCTTGGGTGGCTTTAGATCAAGCTGGATTGATTAAAGGAGCTTGGGAGGCAGAAAGGGTACTAAATGGAACAAATCAATATTCCTGTCCAGCTGAAGCTGTTCCCCATATAGAAGAACTGTAGCAGGATTTAAAAGCACAGGGGGGGAATAGTAAAGTGTCAAACTCTGTATGACTCCCCAATCTGGCTTGTACAAAAACTGGACAGCAGATGGTGTCTCACTATTGATTATTAAATAAACAAAAGTAAATCTACAGTACCTATGGCCCCAATTGCAGCCAACCTCCCAAGTATACTGTCCAGAGTAGTGGCCATGACTAAATGGTTCCCTGTTATTAACATTACTAATTGTTTCTTTGCTATCCCATTAATCTCTTTATTAATAACAGACTGAGTTATGCGAAGTCCTAAATTCCTGCTAACATCCGAGACAAATGCCTGAGTGGTATAAAAGGAGGTCTAGGTAGCAAAATTAGTGCAAACAGTTAAGAAAATTTGGACATGAAAAAATCAATGCAGATAAAAAGAAGACCAGAAGAGAAAATGGAAATATCAATGCAAAACAGAACATAAGGTGATGCTTAAAGAATTAGTAAACAAAGGTAAAATCAAACCTATATTAAAGGAACCCTTTCCTGTTAAGTATGTGACCAGTGCCGTGGCAGTTTTAGTAACCACTCTGTATGGAAATGTGTGAAGACATTCTGATCAAATCAAATTATACTTGCCAAGGGACTAGATATAACAATTCTCAGAAATAAATGCATAGTGTGTATTAACCTATAAGGCCTCGTTATAGGCCTTTTATTTCTGTTTTTGTTTGTTTAAATTTTTGTAGTTTAATCTATGAATTTATGGAAGCAATTATTATGCTGTGGAGTTTGACTCATTTTGCTGCTTGTGGGCTTGTTTGCTCTGTGATTACTGAACCTGTTTGTGCCACAGGACCCTGTGAGAAGAATAAGCCAAAAGATAAAGTTACTCAAATTTTTAATATAATGAACACCCTTGTGAGAGACACAAACATAAGAACACCATCGATGCTCATCCTGGCTAATAGCCATTGATGGACCTATCTTCCATAAATTTCTTTGGTTCTTTTTTTTTTTAAATCTTGTTATAGTCTTGGCCTTCACAACATCCTCTGACAAGAAGTTCAATGGGTTGACTGTGTAAAAAAAAGTTTCTTTTTATTTAAAACCTGATTATTATTAATTTCATTTGGTGGTCCCTAGTACTTGTATTGTGAAAAAGAAGTAAGTAACACTTCTTTATTTACTTTCTCAACACCAGTCATGATTTTATAGACCTCTGTCATATACCCCATTTAGTCCTCTCTGTTCCAAGTTGAAAACTGTCAGTCAGTCCTCATATATTGTTCAAAACCCTTGATTAATTTTGTTGCTTTTTTCTTTCCGTGCCTTTTCCAATTCCAATATATAGCTGTTTCTATGATAGCTTAATTTGCTTAGGGGTCTTTGGTAAAAGATCCTGTTTAAGGCTTTCTAAAAATCTAAGTACACTATATCCATTGAATCACTCTTGTTCACATGCTTGTTGACCCCTCAAAAAATTGTAGTTAATTGATGTACTATAATTTAACTTTACAGAGACCATGTTGGCTCTTCCCCCACAAATCACCGAATTGCCTGGTGCTGAAGTTAAGCTACTGGCCTGTAATTCCCAGGATTGCCTCTCAAGCCCTTTAAAAAAAAAACAAAAAAAACCCCACAACACAATATATTAGCTATCCTCAAGTCATTTGGTACAGAAACTGATTGAAATAATAGGTTACATAATACAATTAGTAATTCTTTAATTTCACATTTAAGTTCTTTTAGAACTCTTTGGTAAATACCATCTGGTCAGGGTAACTTATTATTGTTTAATTTATCAATTTGTTCCAAAACCTCCTGTAATAACACCTAATCTGGAACAGTTCCTCAAAGTTGTTACCGAGTTGGAAAATCTCTCTCGCATCCTCAGCTGTAAAGACGGATGTAAAGAATTCATTTAGTTTTTCCGCAATGGCCTTAATCTCCTTGCATGTTCCAAGGTGCTAAAGTGTCTTCACTGATTGTTTAGCAGGCTTCCTGCTTCTGATGTACTTAAAATAAAACCAGAATTGTCCTAGGGGAAAGTATATATAAAAGCCCAAGGAATCTTGGAAAAACAATGAAAAAATATTTTGGTACATTGTCAGAGAGGTAATTGGCCAAAAACGCCTAATTGGGCATTGAGATATTATTATATTAACATATTGTTCCAAGATACCCAGAGAGTGCAAGTGCATACATGTACCATACACCAGTGCACATTTGAGCTTTCTGGTATAGCTAACAAAGAGGCATAAGAAGTGTATCCGGTAATATATGCAAGCGCGTGGGAAAATGAAACAAGGTGTTATGAAATAAAACCAGAAGGAAAAGTACTGTGGTGGATACCCAGGGTAGGATGGAAACAAATGGTAGGGGTCCCATGAGAATGGGGGACCTTAATTAAAAAAGGATATTACAATTTGCAATGGAAAGAAGGTATCCTTGCCATGAATTTAAAATGAAAAATAAATAAATTAATTAATTAAATAAAGGTTGGTGGAAAGTCAAAATATATGTTGACATTAAAAAAAAAAGGAGGATAGCATGACAATAAACAACAAACCTGGCTCATGGACCAAGCAGTGTAGGGAGCTCGCGAACAGGAGCAGTTAACGGGCGTTTTGCGAGGGAGTTGAGAGGCAGGTGTGTGAGCCGGGGGGCTAAATACACTTAACATTCTTTAAATTTAAATCCCAAAATACCCCCTGGTAAAAACAGAACAACAACAAAGGAACAAGCTGTACTTGTAAAAAGAGAATTCAGGCAGAAGTCCAGCAACAGATTGGGGGCTGTCCAGTTTATTGCACCCAATGCAGCATGTATGATTACCTGATCTATGGGCAGATGGTATATGTGTGCATTTGGTGCAAGGAGCTCCTGGCCCTCAGAGACCATGTATGGGCTTTGGAGACCAGAGTGGCTGAACTGGAGGAGCTAGGGGAGAGAAAGAGAGAGAAAGGTACATAGATAAGACTTTCTGGGACACAGTAGGACGATCCCACCCCTGGTCTGACAGCCTTTGTGCTGTTGAGAAGGATGAAAGTCTCAGGGAAGGAGGACATCCAACTGGAGCAGAGGGAAATGATCCCATAGTGTGCACCCTCCTTCCACATGATGTTGTGGTATCCTCTCGCACTGAGAATACCTCTCCAGGGGAAGGAACTCCAGTTATTAGGAAGAGATAGGTATTAGTAATGGGCAATTTAATCATTAGAAACATAGATAGCTGGGTTTGTGATGACTGGGAGAACCACATGGTGACTTGTCTGCCGGGTCCAAAGGTTGCAGATCTCTCAAGACATTTAGATAGACTTATATGTAGTGATGGGGAGGAGCAGTGCTTGTGGTACATGTAAGTACCAATGACATAGGGAAGGATAAGAGAGAGAGGTCCTGGAGGCCCTTAAAATTAGGAAGGTTATAGAGCAGTTTTTAAACTAAGGGTTGAGAGAAAGCCGACAGGTGCGGAGGAGAATGTGGTTCGGACAGAGACATCCCTTAAGAGAGAATCTATTAATGGAGATTCTCTATGTCCTAGTAAGGAGGAAATGATTGAAGATCATAAAATACAGGTAGGATCTGATAAGAAACAGTCAAATGACGTTCAATTACATCATGTAATGGCAGACAGCTAAAAACAGACAGGTTTTTAAAATGCTTATATACCAGGGTTTCTGAAATAGGGGTGGCCGCTTCTGTAGAGAAAGCCTCTGGTGGGCAGAGCAGTGGGAAGCAGTGCGGGCCGAGGGATGTGCTGGCCACCACTTCCAGCCGCCCCCATTGGCCTGAAACAGCAAACCGCGGTCAGTGGGAGCCACGATCAGCCAGACCTGCATACGGGGCAGGTAAACAAACTGGCCTGTCCCGCCAGGGGCTTTCCCTACACAAGCGGAGTCCCTAGTTTGAGCAACACTGAACTAAATAAATTATTTCCATCAGTCTTCATGGCTGAGGATGTAAGGGAGATTCCCAAATCTGACCCATTCTTTTCAGGTAACAAATCTGAGGAACTGTCCCAGATTGTGGTGTCATTAGAGGCGATTTTGGAAGAAACTGATAAACTAAAGAGCAATAAATCACCATGATCAGATGGTATTCATCCAAGAGTTCTAAAGAAACTCATATGTGAAATTGCAGAACTACTAACTGTAATCTGTAACCTATTATTTGAATCAGCTTCTGTACCAAATTACTGGAGGATAACTAATGTGACACCAATTTTTAAAAGGGGTTTCAGATGTGATCCTGTCAATTATAGGCCGGTAAGCTTGACTTCAGTACCGGGGAAACTGATTGAAACTATAGTAAAGAACAAAAATGTGTCAGAAACATAGTTGAACATAATTTTTGGGAAACAGTCAACATGTTTTTTGTAAAAGGAAATCATGCCTCATTAATCTACTAGAATTCTTTGAGGGAGTCAACAAGCATATGGACAATGGGGATCCAGTGGATATGTACTTAGATTTTCAGAAAGCCTTTGACAAGGTCCCTCACTAAAGGCTCTTAAGAAAAATAAGGTGTCATGGGATATGAGAGAAGGTTCTCTCATGGATTGGTAACTGGTTAAAAGAGAGGAAATAAAGGTTAGGAATAAATTGTCAGCTTTCTGTACAAAGAGAAGGAAATAGTGATGTTCTCCAGAGGTCTATACCGGGACCAGTCCTATTCAACATATTCATAAATGATATGGGAAAAGGAGTGAACAGTAAGGTGGCAAAATTTGCAGATAATACAAAACTATTCAAGATAGTTAAGTCCCAGGAAGACTGTGAAAAACTACAAAAAGATTTCTCAAAACTGAGTGACTGGGGAACAAAATGGCAGATGAAAATCAATGTTGATAAACGAAAAGTAATACACATTGGAAAACATCATCCCCAAAATGCATATAAAATGCTGGGGTCTAAATTAGCTGTTACCACTCAAGAAAGAGATCGTGAGTCATTCTGGGTAGTTCTCTGAAAACATCCACTCAATGTACAGCAGCAGTCAACAAAGCTAAAAAAATGTTGAGAATCATTAAGAAAGGGATAGACAATAAGACAGAAAATATCATCTTGGCGCTATATAAATCCATGGTATACCCACATCTTGAATACTGCGTGCAGATATGATTGTCCCATCTCAAAAAAAGATATATTGGAATTGAAAAAGGTTCAGAAAGAGGCAACAAATATGATTAGGGGTATGGAACGGCTTCTGTGTGAGGAGAGATTAATAAGACCTGAATTTTTCAGCTTGGAAAAGAGACAACTAGGCAGAGTTATGATTAAGGTCTATAAAATCAAGACTGGTATGAGAAAGTAAATAAGGAAGTGTTATTAATTCCTTCTCATAACACAAGAACTAGTAATCACCAAATGAAATTAATAGGCAGCAGGTTTAAAACAAACAAAAGGAAGTATTTCTTCACACAATGCACAGTCAATCTGTGGAACTCTTTGCAAGAGGATGTTGTGAAGGCCAAGACTATAACAGGCATCAAAAAAGAACTAGATAAATTTATGGAGGATAGGTCCATCAATGGCTGTTAGCCAGGACGGGCAGGGATGGTGTTCATAGCCTCTGTTTGCCAGAAGCTGGAAATGCGCGACAGCGAATGGATCACTTGAAGACTACCTGTTCTGTTCATTCCCTCTGGGGCACTTGACATTGGCCACTGTTGGAAGACAGGATACTGGGATAGATGGATCTTTGGTCTGACCCAGTAGGGCCATTCTTATGACCTTATATTCACATGGAAAAATAATTAATTTCCAGTAGAAACAATACCAATAGCACCTCCAGATGAGTAGATCTTTTATAACTCACCCCAAGTTCATATTACCCAATTTCAAGGAAATAAAATGGAATAATACAGACTAGGATATAAAAATACAAACAAACCAAGGAACATTGAATCAAATAAAACAACCAGCCAGACTTGTAATAACTGTAAAAGGTGCACATTCTTGAAGATATAAAATTGTTAAAAAAGATGTAGAAACTATAAAATGTCAAATGTGTTTCTAGTATGACATGTGTCAAGTAACAGAATGAAATGGAATTAAATGGGTAATGTTATTTTGGGTTTGTAAAATCACAGTGTTACTACTTCTATGCTTCTGTTTCAGATATCAAATATGTAAACAGTATATAAAAGACAAACTTTGCAAAAAATCTTTTAAAATTAAATTGTCAATTTATGCTTTTGAAGATTGTAAAATGATAACATAGTTTAAAAAGAAAACACATAATCCAATAATTGGCATACTGGTAAAATTGGCATGACTGGTACAATATCACAATTACCACTGATAATTGGATATCAACTGCGGGACTGTTGGGATGGTGCCAAATTATTATTATGAATTACTGTGATTGATTTCAATGAATGGTATGATTTGTTATGTCTGAATTTGCTAACACCCAGCATGACTGTTGGCGTTTCAGAGCCCTAAGGTGGAAACCAAATGTGTCATTTTCCTGACACGCCTATCACATTGTAAAAAATTGGGATGCCTGGATATCAGGAGCAAATGTTAAGAATCTGGAAGATCTGTCTCTCATAATGCAAATGGCTCAGTTCTTAGAGGGTGTTTCTGATGAAATAGAAAGGATCATCCTAGATGGAAAGCCCAAAACTGTAATGGAGGTAGATAATAACAAGAATTTTGGTCATAAATTGGGAACACATCAGTTGGAAGTAACAGAGCAGGAGAAGGACCTCGGAGTATTGGTTGATCACAGGATGACTATGAGCCGCCAATGTGATATGGCCATTAAAAAAGCGAATGCAGTCTTGGGATGTATCAGGTGAGGTATTTCCAGGAAAGATAAGGAGGTGTTAGTAACGTTATACAAGGCACTGGTGAGGCCTCATCTGGAATACTGTGTGCAGTTCTGGTCTCCCATGTTTAAGAAGGATGAATTCAAACTGGAACAGGTGCAGAGAAGGGCTACTAGGATGATCCGAGGAATAGAAAACCTGTCTTATGAAAGGAGACTCAAAGAGCTTGGCTTGTTTAGCCTAACCAAAAGAAGGCTGAGAGGAGATATGAATGCTCTTTATAAATATATCAGAGAGATAAATATCAGGAAGGGAAAGGAATTATTTAAGCTCAGTACCAATTTGGACACAAGAACAAATGGATATAAAATGGACACTAGGAAGTTTAGACTTGAAATTAAATGAAGGTTTCTAACCATTAGAGGAGTGAAGTTCTGGGACAGCCTTCCAAGGGGAGTAGTGAGGGCAAAAGACATATCTGGTTTCAAGACTAAGCTTGATAAGTTTATGGAGGGATGGTATGATAGGATAGCCTAATTTTGGCAATTAATTGATCTTTGATTATTAGCAGGTAAATATGCCCAATGGCTTGTGATGGGATGTTAGATGGGGTGGGATCTGAATTACTACAGAGAATTCTTTCCTGGGTGCTGGCTGGTGAGTCTTGCCCACATGCTTAAGGTTTAACTGATCGCCCTGTTTGGGGTTGGGAAGGAATTTTTCTCCAGGGCAGATTGGCAGAGGCCCTGGAGGTTTTTTGCCTTCGTCTGCAGCGTGGGGCACAGGTGACTTACTGGAGGATTCTCTGCACCTTGAGGTCTTTAAACCATGATTTGAGGACTTCGATAACTCAGACATAGATTAGGGTTTTGTTACAGGCGTGAGTGGGTGAGATTCTGTGGCCTGCGTTGTGCAGGAGGTCAGACTAGATGATCATAATAGTCCCTTCTGACCTTGAAGTCCATGAGTCTATGAGATCGGAGCCAAATGGGTGGAGGTGGCTGAGAAGAAGAAAGCTAGTAGCAGTTGTTTTGGATACCAGAAGGGGCAACCCGAGATGACATCCCACCACTGCAGTCAGCCCAAGGCCCCACTTCACAAGGAGGAGCCCTCCACACAGCCAGGGAGACCCCAGATGCCCTCTCATTCTAACACCTTACTCTCCAACCACCCACCTCGCCTCAGCCCACAGTTAGCTGGGTGATGCTTTAAATTTAATGAGCTGCGGCATGTGAAGGACAACTGCCCCAAGAATGCCAGATGATTGGAATTCCTCACCCCAGGATCCCATCGAGAGCCTTCAAGTCCAGATGCCTTGCAAATATCCCCAGAGCGAAGGGAAACAGTGTGGGTGGGAGGAAGATTACTGCATCAAGAGACATTGGAGCACAGATGTCAGCTATCCACCAATCCCTGGTGGACCCCAAATTCATAAATCCAGAGGCCCAAGTTACAGTGCAACTCTTTAAACCAACTCTTTTAACTTGCCTACAGCCAAGCTGTGGGTCCACTGCAAGGGCCAGTCAGGAATATGGACTTTTTCAGTCTATGATGATTATCCCATTTCCATGCTGCTGGGAGAAGACTTAGCCAACTATGTAAGGCTAACAAAAAGGATCGGGATGGTCACTTGCAGCAAGGCTAAACAGGTCTCCACACCTAACTCCATTCCTGAGCCTCCTATAAGGGAACGGTCTGTGTCCTCTGATACTACAGGCTCAGGGACCCTGCCAGAGGTGGTAGAACCAGATCTCAGACCAGAGTCTATGGCAGCGGTTGTAGATCCAGAACCCATCCAGAACCAGGGCAAGGATTGGAACTGGCAGAGTAGTCAGCACCAAAGCCTGTGCTTGCAACCCTACCAGAGTCAGAGGAGCCAGCACCAAAGAGCACCACAAAGCCTGCACCTGCAGCAGTAGCTAAACCAGTGCAAGCTCAACTGGAGCCTGAAATACTATCTAGTGCACCATCAGAAAGTGGTTCACATCGACAGAGACACCCCCATCACCTTCATCGCTTCCAGTGGGATGAAACCAAGTCCATGACCCAGCGAGGAACTAATGTCTCCAGCATCAAGGGAGTAGTTCCAGGTAGAGCAGGAAGTCGATGAAAGCCCCAAGGGAGCTTGGATGGCGGCATGGAGTGATCCACCGCCTCTCAGCTCTTCTAATAGGTCCAGGTTTGTTGTAGAAGGAGGACTCTTATAAAAGGAAACCCTTTCTGGTGGGCACAAAGAGGACTGACATCCTCAAAGACAGTTGGTAGATCCAACTAAGAATAGGGAAAAGCTCTTGAGCTTAGCCCACAATCACCCTAGTGGCTATGCTGGGGTGAATAGAACCAAAGACTCCTGGGAAAGTCACTCCACTGGGAGAAAATAGGAAAGACATTTGTACTTTCTACTTTCTACCACAAAGTTAAGAGGCCGTTACAGCTGGTGAAGCAACAATGGGAGGGGATTACATCTTCTCCAGGAACTAACATTTTGGACTTTGTAATCAACCTGAAAAACACCCTCAAACACTCTCTAGCCCTTGCTCCAGAAAACCTACAGAATGCTCAACAAGAGCAAAAGACCTGGTATGATAAACATGGTAAACACGTTAAGATTAAGTGACCAAATCAAGGTCCTGAAAGTGCTCCAGGCCAATAAGATGGAATCATCATGGGAGGAACTATTTATGGTCTGAGAGTGCCTAGGAGCTGTTAATTACCTCATAGCATTCCCAGACCCTACCCTAAAACCTAAAGTATACAATGTTAATTCTCTAAAGCCCTTTTATTTCCGAGAAATCAAGGTTATCCAGTTTACAGCCCAGGAGAAAGACGATGCTGAGTGGCCTGAAGGAGTCTACTTTTAAGGGGAAAGCAACAGTGGTATAGAAGAGTTGAGCCTTTCCATAACCCTTGGGCATAAGCAGTGACAGCACATCCAGGAGCTGTGCACCAGCTTCACTCCAATGTTTTCAGCCACCCCAGGATGGACAGAACTGGCATACTATTCCATTGACACAGATGATGCTCGCCCAATTAGAGCCCAACCTTACCAGATGGCTCCTCAAGCCAAAACTGCAGTAGAAAGGGAGATCAAGGACATGTTACAGATGGGTGTAATCCACCCCTCTGAGAATGCATGGGCCTCTCCAGTGGTTCTGGTTCCCAAACCAGATGGGGAAATCTGCTTTTGTATGGACTACCGTAAGGTAAATGCTGTAACTCATCCAAAGAACTATCCTATGCCACGCACAGATGAGCTACTGTAGAAACTGGGACGTGCACAATTCATCTCCACCTTAGACTTAACTAATTAGTACTGGCAAGTGCCACTAGATGACCCAGCCAAGGAAAGGGCAGCCTTCATCACCCATGTAGAGCTGTATGAATTTAATGTTCTCACTTTCAGACTTCAGAATGCACCAGTCACCTTCCAAAGACTGGTAGATAATCTTCTGCCTGGATTTGGGGAATTTGCAGTCGCCTACCTTGCAGTGGCCATATTCTCAGATTCATGGGCAGAACACCTGGAACACCTCCAAGCTGTCTTCCAATACATAAGGGAGGCAGGATTAACTGTTAAGGCCAAAAAATGTCAAATAGGCCTAAACAGGGTAATGTACCTTTGAACCAGGTGGGTCAAGGAACTCTCAACCCCCTACAGGCTAAAGTAAATACTATCCAAAATTGGCCTGCCCCTAAGTCAAAGAAGCATGTCCAATCCTTCTTAGGCTTGGCTGGGTGTTACAGATGATTTGTACCACAGTTGTCATAGTATAATTCCCAACTCTGGACCTTAGCGTCCAGGATATGGGTACTAGCCTAAAGTCCTCTAAGCTTAATTACCAGCTTGGATTCTGTAGCGCTGGCACCAATCAGGAACTCCAGGGCCTGATACCCTCTGGTCCCCCCAAACCCTTCCCTGGGGACCCCCAAGACCCAGATTCCTTGAGTCTCAAAACAAAGGGGAATAAACCATTTTCCTTCCCCCTCCTTTCTTCTTCCCAGCTCTTTCCCACCCTGGGTACACTAGGAGACCCATCCCAAGAGGAATGTTACCTTCTCCCTCCCTTCTTCCCCGGAGAGAGATGCAGAGATAAACACCGAGAGCAGGTTTTTCTTCCCTCCTCCCTTTCCTTTCTCCCACCAATTCCCTGGTGAGTGCAGACTCCCTTCCCTGGAGTCTTACAAAAGATAACCAAAAAAAATCAATTAGATTCTAAAAAAAAGAGGGAAAACTTTAATAAAGAAGGAAAAACATAAAAATTGTCTCTGTAATCAAGATGGTAAATATACAGGGTTTTTAGCTTATAGACAATAGAAAGAAGCTTTCTCCAGCAGAAACACAATTTAAGCTACTTCCAGCAAGTATACATCTGCAAATAAAGAAAAACAAGTTAAAAGACTATAACCGCCTTTGTACTTACTCACTATTCTGAATAGATAAGAGACTGTAGCAGGGAGATTGGCAGAAACCTGGTTGCACCTCTAGTCCCATCCAGGACCCAGAGAGAACAACTCACAAACCCTAAACCCACAAACAAAGGCTTCCCTCCACCTAGATTTGAAAGTATCTTGTTTCCTGATTGGTCCTCTGGTCAGGTGTTTGGGTCCCTGTTTGTTAACACTTTACAGGTAAAAGAGACATTAATCCTTAACTATCTGTTTATGACAACAGTATAGCCAAATTTCCACCCCATTAACTGACCTATCCAGGAAAAAAACAGCCAAATGAAATTCAATGGACTGAGAAGTGTCAGAAAGCCTTTAACCAGCTTAAGACGACCCTTATGTCTGACCCTGTACTAAGGGCCCTGGTCTTCAACCAACCTTCCGTCATAACTCAGATGCATCTGAGTGTGGTGTAGGAGCAGTTTTAGTTCAGGAAAGACCAGATCAACAATTCCATCGTGTCATATTTCTCAGCAAAAATACTTTCTTAGAAGGAAAGACACTGGTTAGTCTCAGAAAAAGAATGTTACTGTGCTCTGGTGAAACTATGCCCATACATTTGGGGATGGCCTTTCCACCTGCAGACAGATCATGGTGCACTGAAGTGGCATCACACAGTCAAAGAAACTAACAAAAAACTTCTTCAGTGGAGTTTAGCTCTTCAAGACTTTGATTTTGAAATACAACACATTTCAGGAGCCTCTAACAAAGTGGGTGATGTACTCTCCTGGGAAGGTTTCCCAGAATCAGCCAAGTAAATATGTCTCTGTTTTCTAAGTCATTGTAGTCCTTAAAATATGGAAAATACTATTTAGTTCTTCATGTAATTAGTAGTAAAATTAGAGATGCATGTATCTTATTAACTCTGTTTTCCTAAAGCTCCAGGAAGAAATCCCAGCTGGTGTGGACCCGTCCTGATGCAGGATGGTCAACACCGTCTGTGATTTTATATATAATCATATTTAATAGAACCCACTGGAAAAGGAGAGTGCAAAATTATGTTCTTTTTGTATATTCTTTGGCAGCTCAGCTACCTGCTACGATTGCCATCTGGAATATTTTCAGCCTGCAAAATATTTTCCCCCCTGCCCCCCCCCCCCCAAAAAACAGTACAACAGCTGTTTGTGGAAATGGAGGGCATGAGAATGTTCTTCAATGGTATTGGGGCATGGCAAAGACAGAGAAAAAGAGAATAGGAATGGATACTGGAGAATGTATCACTGCACATCAGGAGTATGCTTTCACCAAATACATTGATAAATGCGGTGGGTAGGAGGATGGGGAGCGTCAGCTTTGTAGGTTAGACACCTGGGCGTGGGAGGAAATTGTCTCTCTTCCATGAACAGAGAGTTCTTTCACTAGCAGAAGAGCAGAGTATTAGGATGTGGAGTTTGTATGTTTGCTGATGGGGATTTGGGAGGGCAGGGTCTCAACTCAGGTTGGGGTTAGGGGTTTGTGAAATTGTCTCAGGTGGTAGTCAGAGCACATTCTGGGGTAAAATTGTCTCTCATTAAATGTGGGGAGTAGTGGACCATGAGCAGAGTTTACGGGGTACCTGACATGAGCATATTGACTTTGACCTGTGCAATTACATGGCTGGTGACTAGGAGACAACTAAACTCAAGGATCTAACTGAGCTTTTCCAACAAGGTATTACAGAAAGAGAGATGTAATCTCCCAGAGAAATGTCATCTTTGTGTTTTTGACATTACCTGGACTAACAAACTGAGAAAAGAGAAAGGAAGTTGGTCACTGACCTATATTAGCCTCTAGATCCTCAAAATATTACTGGAAGTTTGTGCTTAGTCAGAACTCCAATAGTGTTTTTGTTGTTTGTTTGTTTTCCAAACATAAAAAAATTGATTTGTCTTCAAAGTGGTTGAAATGGAACCTTTTATTTTTCATTTTTAAAATGATTCTTTTTAGGCATTTTTTTAAATCAAAGTGAAAACATTATTGAAAAACATTAACAAATTTCATTTTCTCAAAGTTATGTTTATGGTAAAGAAAATATTTCAGTAATATTGCTGGTCAAAAACTTTAAAAAAAGCATGATATTTTCCACAAAATCAAAAAAAAATTCTAAAATGTAATCTATTTTTTCATGAAAAAAATATTATAAAGCTATTTTTCCAACAACAACAACTTTTCATTCAATCATCTTTAGTGGTCATGCAACTGCCAAAGCTGATGACTCATTGGCTTTGTTCTAGAATTTGCTGGTTGGGGGCACCTTTGATGTTTTTGCTGCACCTCTCACCATGTTGCCTTTAGCTATAATGCCGTTCTCTAAGGCTCCACCATCTAGTCTAGCTCTTAGTGATTTCAATGGGTAACGGGGAATCTCACTGTCGCCTTTATGTTGTCTTTCACCAGAATACTGTCCCCACACCAGGTCTATGGCTTATCCCCCCCCGACCAGCTTATCAGTGGTCACTGAAGGTTTGTCTACACTCCACCTGAAAGAGGTGACTCCCAGTGTAAGTGTAAAAGCAGCAAAGAATCCTGTGGCACCTTATAGACTAATAGACGTTTTGGAGCATGAGCTTTCGTGGGTGAATACCCACTTCGTCAGATGCATGTGTAAGTGTAAGTGAACATTCTTGTACTAGCTCAGCATAAGCTAGTGTGCTAGAAATAGCAGTGAAGATGTTGTTACATGGGAAGCAGCTCAGACTTGTCACCTGAGTCCAAGACCATGTGACTCTCTGGTTCTAAGCTCAAACGTGATTCTGGGATGCATTAACAGGTGTGTTGTAAACAAGACATGAGAAGTCATTCTTCCGCTCTACTCTGCGCTGGTTAGGCCTTAACTGGAGTATTGTGTCCAGTTCTGGGCACCGCATTTCAAGAAAGATGTGGAGAAATTGGAGAGGGTCCAGAGAAGAGCAACAAGAATGATTAAAGGTCTTGAGAACATGACCTATGATGGAAGGCTGAAACAATTGGGTTTGTTTAGTTTGGAAAAGAGAAGACTGAGAGGGGACATGATAGCAGTTTTCAGGTATCTAAAAGGGTGTCATCAAGAGGAGGGAGAAAACTTGTTCATCTTAGCCTCTAATGATAGAACAAGAAGCAATGGGCTTAAACTGCAGCAAGGGAGATTTAGGTTGGACATTAGGAAAAAGTTCCTATCTGTCAGGGTAGTTAAACACTGGACTAAATTGCCTAGGGAAGTTGTGGAATCTCCATCTCTGGAGATATTTAAGAGTAGGTTAGATAAATGTCTATCAGGGATGGTGTAGACAGTATTTGGTCCTGCCATGAGGGCAGGGGACTGGACTTGATGACCTCTCGAGGTCCCTTCCAGTCCTAGAGTCTATGATGACTAGTTTGTCTGACCATCCATGAAGCAACAACTACATAGCTATTTTTAGAATGCTAGTTTGAGCTGAGCTAGTACAAATCTATCTACCCAAACTGGGAATTACATCCCCCAGCTGCAGTATAGACAAACCCTGAGAAGAGACAAAGATGCTCAAATGAGTCTAATCGATTGTCTTTAAACATTGGAGAGGGACGGAAAGGGAATCTAAATCCCATTAAACAGAGTCCACAGCACCAAGCAGGAACACCTGTGCCCACACTGTCTTCTTTCACTTGGATTTGGCATAATTACTCCACACTGAACTAGTGAGGCTAAATTAGGATGAGCCTCTGAATTTAGTAACACACTAAGGACAAAAAAATTTCATTACCCCTGCATACAAGACTTAGGCCAGGTCTATACTATAAACTTATATTGGCATAGCTTCATTGCTCAGGGGTTGTGAAAAATCCACACCCCTGAGGGAACATAGGTATACTGATCTAACACCCAATGTGGACAGTGCTATGTCAATAGTAGGGCTTCTCCCATCAACATAGCTACTGCCTGTCATAGGGGTGGATTACCTACACCAACTGGAGAGCTTCACCTGTTACTGTAGTAGCATTTCCACTGAAGCACTACAGTGGTGCAGCTGCATCGGTGGAGCTTTTCCAATGCAGTGTTTTAAATGTAGATACAAATTTAAGTTAATTTTAACTCCAAGCTGCCAAAATTTGCAAAGTAGATATGTTTATTTATCACCTAGGCTTAGTAGGAGTATTTGTGCAAATATGGTCTGCTCCTGAGGTCTTTGCCTCCACTTCATTAATAGATGGAAGGAAAGGTCTCTTTTAGGTCACTAATTTATATATTATATACACATACACATACACAAATCCTTTACTACACATTATCTAACCTCTTAATTTAGGTTTACAAACATTTATTGTACTTAACTGCTTTCCTTTCCTTCCTTTTCATTTAATCAGACTCAATCATTTTCTTTCTGTTTTTGATGTTTCTAACAATCATTTTGATGAGGAAAAGAGTGAATGATTTTCTTTTCTTTTTATTGTGAAAATGTGTAACCAACTGTGAAATGTTTTTATATAATCCCCCTGGTAATCTTTCACTGCTTGTGTGAGAGCCAATGTGGATGTGAAACTCTGAGTACCTTTTCCAGGCCTAGAGAAAAGATTGGTGTAAGCTTGAAATTTTGTCTCTTTCACCAACAGAAGATATCAACTCATCCACCTTGTCTCCCTAATATCCTGGGTCCAACACATAATAGCAATACTGCAAACAACACATTTTTTGTGTGATTTATAAAATTCTTCATTTTTCAATATGATTACAAATAATTTTTGCACTGTTGGCTCATCAGAAGGCTTATCTGTGGTTCATCTGATGTCAAGATTTCACTTTTCACTAGGATCCTTTACAAAATAAAATTAAAACTAAATTTTAGTTTAATTAAAAAAAATAGACTAGGAAAAAGGTCAGTGTACCAGTGCATCTTTAAAATAGTAAGAGGGTTCCTCAAAACACTTTAAAAACATCCTTATTGCATTAACCATTACATTCAGGATAAAATTTTCAAAATGACCTATGTCTTTCTGTGAGACTTAGACTTCTAAAGGTCTAGGTTACTTTTGAAAATGAGTCTTAGTATCCTATGTCACTTTGAGCTAGGTTCACAAAAGGTGCCTTGCTGCCGGAATCAAATGCTACAAAACCCACTCTCAGTTTTCATCAAACCTAAAGACGCTTGAACTCAGTCAGCACCTAAACTTCTGCAATAAAATTTCCCTTGGTGCTTATGCCTCTGCACACCTCTGAGGTACACCGCAACCTAACTCTAGCCAGCTAGACACCTAACCCCCACAGTGATGTGGGGATTAGGAAAAGACAGGTATTACTTTGCCCAGCTCACCAGAAGTAGCCAATCTAGTAAGCCTGACTACTGGATCCGGCCCCTTTAGGTGAATTCACTGAAAACAGCTTGGCAGGGAAGGAAGGATGATGATGATCTCTCTCAGAACTTCTAAGATAGTAGTTAGAATCCTTACCTGTTATGCAGAAGACCCACAGTTCAAGTCCCACCTCTACCTGAATGAGAGACAGGATTTGAACAGGGAGGTGCCCCCCCTCCACTAAGTATCCTAACCACTGGGCGATAGAATATGTTGACATAAGTCCTTCCTCAGACTCTCCTGCTGAAACCATTCCACTATGAATAAAAAATGAAAGAGTCATTGGGCCAGAGAGTGAAAGAGAGCGCAAATAAGCAAGCATGAGAATGATGCTGTAGCCTGATGGGTAGAACACTCAGCTGGGAGACCCAAGATCCATTTTCTTTGTTCCAGTGACTGCTCCTCCTCCACTTCTTGCAAAAACAGTATAAGTGCCTAATGCCAACAAAAAGTCTGTATCCAAGAATCCTAAACAGAGATAGGTAGGTCCCTTCAGCCTGGATCTAGGTTCTAAATTACATGATAGGTGTGGGGTTTAGGACACACCCTTGGCATCTCCCATTGGCTAGTCTAGGTGAGGAGCTGCCTAGTATGCTGGCTTCTGTGGATCCCAGAGAGATGCCTATTTCTCCTGATCCATTGTATAGGCAACCTAGGTGCCTAACCCAAGCTTTGTTAATTCCAGGGATTTTCTAGGGATCGAAAGGTTAGGTGTGGAAACTCTCAATGTCACTCCGCCTAAATTCCTTTGTGAATCTAGCCCTTTCATGCATTAGTTGGTGTTGGTCCGTCTTTGAGTAGGGCGTTGGACTAGAAGACCTCCTGAGGTCTCTTCCAACCCTAATCTTCTATGATTTGAAAATGGTACCCTTAATTGTAAGAGAGAAAATATGAGGCAATAATCCTTGTTAGCCAAGGAACATCGAAGAACTACAAAAGTTGTATAACACAGATGGGGCCAAAGAAGACTTTATTAGAAGAAAAAAAAAAAGAGAGAGAGAAAGAATTTCTGGTACATAGGATAAGTGTGTTACACAAAGAATTCAGCTATCTTCATATGATACAGCACAAATAAATGACTCCTAATAACAACCACCCTGACTAATTACGAGTTTATGACTATAAACAGAAGATCTAGGAGCTTTTGGATTTCACTTAAAATACGTCTTTTGGTCAATTAATATGTTACAGTAATATATTCATAAATTTTAAAAAAATAGTCCCCCAAAGACGTGTATGTAAAATTAGTTAAAAATAACTGAAATTCCATTTTAAATTAATTGTATTATTTGAAAAGGGATTAGAAAAGAACAACTGTGGCATGGAACTAGGTGGCTGAAAAAGAAAATAGTTTAAAAGTGATTATGGAAAAGAGTTCTGGATTACTGAATTCATTAGCTGGTAAGAAGCAAACTTTAATACATAGATTTTATTATTCTGCTTCTATCTGTTTTAAACTATTCAATTAAATAATTTCTTTTCAAGAGAATATTGTAAATTCCTCCTGCATACACACAGATATCTCTATTGTTATACTGTGATTTTTTAATGTAACTCCTGGTACCACACCCACGAACCTTGTCATCTGAAAGAAAATCAGCAAATACAAGAAAATGAGAACAGGAGCAAGATCTGAAATATTTGTATTCCAGCCTTACCCTCAGGCAAAACATGTGTTTATCATTGCTATCTTTTTTCTCTGTCAGAATGAAGCATTTGATAGTGTTATACCAATTAATGCGCTGATCCTGCTCAGAGTAACGGATGGATTTTTGGTTTAAATTCCACACTGGAAAGCATAGGGCTTTATAATATGGAGATTTTTCACTTTTGTCAAAATAAAATTAATTTTGTCATGAAGAGAATTCAGAAATGCATTTATAAATAAATAATAAATAAAATAAATTAATAATAATAATCAGGAGGCAAGGTTACGCTGGTTGTCTCTTTAGATTTTTCTTTTTGATTCATTGGTGGAGTCTAATCTCCCATCAGTATGTGAATTCTCACTGTTATTTCCTATTACCTGTAACAGAAATTGTTCTTGTACAAAAAGCAGCATATAAAAAGTCAAGCTGAGCAGGGGTTGGCAGGGCATAACCTAGCAATGCAATAGTGGACCTCAATTTTTCCCATATTATGACCCAATAGAACTAGGTTTCACAACTCCCTCCCCAGTTAACCATAAAGAAAGGAAGAGTGTGGTGAATCAGCTTAAGAAACCATTATTACTATTATTGTGGTCCCAGTCCCAGACCAGGACTGCTTTGTGCTAGGAACCATACAAACATAACACAAAATGCAATATAGAATCTGCGCACGTCACAGCTAACTCTTCAAGTCTGACGGTTCTATATGTCTAGTTTGGAGCACCAGATAACAGGATCTTGAAATAGCTACAGTTTGATTATTATGACAGCAAGGGTTTTGTTGCATGGTGTGTTTGCCTACACAGTGTTAGTCTATGATATCTTTAGCTGCTACTACCTCTGTGAGATGCATTATAGAGCACTTTCACATATGTACCAATTGGCATTGTTCTGTGCAATCTGTGTCTCCAGTAGCTGTAACTAAGGGTGCTTTTATAATTAGGTAGATTTTCACAGGAAGAGGCACATCTTTCCATCACCACAACCCCACCAAATGGCACATTACAAATTTCTACAGATTTGAGAAGTGTGGCTTACATAATTTTCAAGAATCTTCCCCTCACCCACACCCACATTGAGACACATTTCCTTTCTTCAAAAGGGAACAGTCAGACACTAGATGTTAGTCATGGAAAAATCATTTAGGTCACTCAAACCATTCTCTTGTCAATGCAGGAGTTCTTTAAGTGACTCTTTGAACAAACTATAAAATAAAATATATCTTACTCTTAGGAGAGTTTTCCTCACATTCACCTTAAATTTCCAATCTGGTGTATAAGGAATTAGTTATGCAATGTCTTCTAATGTGTTCAAAATTCTGAGCGTCATTGATCTAATTTCTCCAGCACAATGCTGTAAATTTACCTGATTAGATAGTCTTGCTCTTACCCATTGCTGGTGTAAAATGTTGTCTATCTTGATCTCAGTTTTAACAACACTTTTATTCCACTTACAGAAAAAAAAAGAAAAAGAAAGAAACTTGCATGTGGATGATGGATAAATTGACTAGGAAGCTTTGAGATAAATTACCAGGAAAGTAAGGCACTCAGTGCCATAAGCAGTGTTCTTCAACCCAGTAACAATGCTAGCTGAACCACTTAGAATATTCATTTAGAATAGACTTTCAAAAGTGGGCAAGCCGAGTACAGAATGCTAAACTGTTCTACAGCTGCCTCTTCTCTTTCTTCCATATTACACACATGGCACTTGCTGTTGAAAGCTTTCACATAATTCATAAAGGTATTTTCACATAATTATGGAAGCTGGTTTTTCCTTTTTAATATGCCGAGGTGTTAAAATCAAACACAATATTTATTTAACTGTGTATTTCCTCCTTCCCCTTAGGAAAACCAATTGTTTTGGGGATTGCCGCTCTTGTGTGTACTTGTCAATATGCAAAATCTGCGGAAGTTTCATTTCTCACCTATACAACCTTTTACTTTTATCCCACTTCAAAAAGCCTGTGTAAGACTGAGTTCTGCTGTGATGCCAAAAAAACACATTGATTTCTGTCAATTGCTATGGTGTCATAACATATTCCCAGATTTGGACCTTAGCATCCAAAATATGGTTGTTAGCATGAAAACCTCCAAGCTTAGTTACCAGCTTGGACCTGGTAAAGCTGCCACCACCCAAAAAATTAAAGTGTTTTGGGCCACTCTGGTCCCCCCAAAAACCTTCCCTGGGGACCCCAAGACCCAAATTCCTTGAGTCTCACAACAAGGGGGAATAAACTATTTCCCTTCCCCCTCCTCCTTCCCAGGTGTTCCCTCCCTGGGTTCCTGGAGAGATACGCAGAAGCAAGCTCCGTGAATCTGAACAGAGGGACTCAACCCTCTCCGTTTCCAGTCCTGGAAAACACTGGTACCGAGATATCTAATCTCTCTTCCCCCTTACCCAGAGGGCATGCACAGTCAGGCTAGTAAATCTAACACACAGAGATTTCCCCTGACTTCTTCCTCCCACCAATTCTCTGGTGAGCTACAGGCTCAATTCCCTGGAATTCCCACTAAAGAAAACTCCAACAGGTCTTAAAAAGAAAGCTTTATATAAAAACAAAGAAAAAATACATAAAAATGGTCTCTCTGTATTAAGGTGACAAATACAGGGTCAATTGCTTAAAAGAAATATGAATAAACAGCCTTATTCAAAAGAACACAATTCAAAACACTCCAGCAACTACACACATGTAAATACAAAAGAAAAAAACAATAACCCCTATTGTTTTATGATCTTTGTACTCACAACTTGGAAACAGAAGATTAGAAAGCAGGAAACAGAAAAATCCTTCCCATAGCCGAGAGGGACAGACACAAGACAAGAACAAAGGACTCACACACAAACTTCCCTCCACCCAGATTTGAAAAAGTCTTGTTTCCTGATTGGTCCTCTGGTCAGGTGTTTTAGGTTACTCCTTTCCAGGTAAAAGAACATTAACCCTTAGCTATCTGTTTATGACAGGTGGAGAACTGAGATGTTTGTTTGATATGCAGGATTATGCTTGTTTCATTGTTTCCTCGTCATTTGGCCGCATCCATCTTACCGGTTTCATTTACCTGTGGCATTATGGCGTAGATCTGAGTATCAAACCTGTAGTGAACTTCACAGATTCACACCTCTGAAGTCACATAATGTCCCATTCAATTCACTGGGTCTACATGCAGGCCCTGGGGACCACATTGAGAGAAACTCAGTAAAGTCAAGGGCGCTCTACATGAGCACTGAGGTCTGCCAGTGTGGAGCTCTGATGTATGTTCACTGAGGCAGGAACTATGTTTTTATTACATTAATTCTATATGTAGTATAATAGGGCCCTATTTTCCTTTTTATTGTCTCTAGGCGCTGCCATAATACAAATAAAGTAACAACAACATAAAGCTGTTACTTGATTCCCAAAAACGTATTTCTATAATGATCTGGACTTACAGGGAGGGGAATGGCTTCATTTTTTGATGACAAGAAGTGGGCCAATGGCCACTGAGCTAACTGATATTTTGCTGAGTTGTCTGAAGTGTGTGGTATACCTTGCACATTTGCATATGTTCTATTTATTTTAACAGATGTGGCTGTCTATTACACATATAGGTGTAAATAAATGTATAATTGTTTATATGAACATATCAACTGAAATATAGAAATGAAAGGTGGGTCAGACAGAACTACTGTTACCGTACAAAACACATACCATTTTAGAATTTTCTTATACTCTCATTATACCGGCTCACATAAGCACTCTAGACTTTGGTGTGAGACTGTTCCCTGAGAGCTCCATATCACTTTTTTATTGAGACAAACAACATAAGGAAAAGTTACAGCACATGCCATATTCATTTAAGTGGGGGAATCCTTGATTTTGTTAATGCTAAGTGGTTCCTTCAATAAATTATTTTTGATTAAGAGAAAAGGAGACATCTAGCCGGGTCTCACTGGGGGTATTTTTCAACAGCATGTTAAGAGAATCACTTCCTCAACTCCTATTATTTGTGTTATGCTGAAACCATATTGTTTTTATGTGCTCTTATGGGAAATAGTTCTCATGTCAGCAGTGTCCCAGCAGAATAACTTTATTAGCAGTAACAGTAATGAAAGCACAGCCACCTACCAACTGTGAACAGGGAATGTGTTCAGGTAAAAAAGTAAAATACATACCTAAATTTCATTTCATTGAAATGGCAAACAAGATAGTGTACAGCATTCTAGAATCTAAGGCACAGGTCTGCAATAGACATCAGAAGTCACTCTGTCTGATTTCTGACAGTACGGATGTGTGAGTCTTTCCTTAGTGTTTGAGTTAGACAAAACGTGACAGCAGTGTTGTCAGTCCCCTCTTGTCTGCTTTGCTTATTGAACATCTCAAGGAAAGGGGGTGAAGTTCCTTACTGGCATTTCACACATTCTGTGGCCAAGGAGTTGACATAATTCTGTCTAATCAGATATATATCTATGTAGAAAGTGAGAGCTGTAATTAAAATGGCAACCAACACTTTTATTATAGTGAAACATGTCTGCATGTGGTTGATTAAGTCTCCTTTTCCAAGGAGAAGTTTGTGGTTGCTTTGTGGGGTCTATTTGGAACCCTGAAATTATAGGCTATCTAGAGTGCAAAATCAAACCAATATGAATGTCTACTTCCTGGGTAGAGTTTTACCATTAAATCTAGTAAATACTTTTCCTTGTGGGAAATTATTTGTAATTATCTGAATATAGTTCTCATGTTTTGAATTATTCATTTGGGACAAATTCTGCTTACAAGGGGAATCTTCCACTTTCATCTTGGGACAGAATTTGTCTGTACATTTTGTCTTTTGGTGTTTTAATGAAAGAGATTTGGTTCTGTTTTTTTCCTTCCCCTTTTGGCTGCCATGGAAATGTCTGAGGAATTGTGTCAAATGTAACACTGCCAGGTGTATCTCAGGGTTAAGGCACACTGTCAGGGTAATGTCACGAAGCTTGCACTGCCACAGGCTATGCTGTACCTATCCTTTGGCTCAGTAGGGAGCTAAACCTACAGGGCTGTCACTCTGATGCCTTCTATTGATGCTACATTGACATAAAATAAAGAACACTGCTCTACAGCCAAAATGCTTCTGAAATAAATGTAGTCCAACATTACTAATTCTGGGTCACTGAGAACGAAAATGATACTTAAAATTGTTGATTGGCTCTAGTTTTCAAGATATGCTATTGGGTCAGTAGATACAACCCTTGACTTGGGAATGGCAGAGGATAAGTGAGTTATAAAGGGAAGGGATCTCAGTTTAAACCAGAAATGACTAAAATACATCTTTGACTGGATCTATAAATAAATCTATGACTGGGTTTGGACAGTACTTGCTTTTTAGGCAAAACAATGAATGATGCAATCTGAAGCTGGTATTGCATCATACATGATATGAATTGCATCATGTTATTCCTAGACGTCATGGATGATGCAATCATAACGAAGCTTACATCACTCTGCTGAACAAATTGCCCTAGATCAGCTCTAGAAATCATACAGTGTCGTGCTGTCTTATTTGTCAGTGTTTGATTTTGCAAAGGGACAAATTTCTGTTTAGCCAAAGTGAGCAGAGATGCCTCGTACTTGTGTGAAGAGTGCAGATAACTTCTGCTATGTTTGTGGTGAAGTGACTTTTGCATCACAAAAGCGCAGTGTAACCACTATGGTTAAGAAAGCCTATCACCTTTCTTTTGACTGCAAAATTGGAGATCAGGACAAGAGGTGGGCCCCACACATATGCTGCAACACTCGTGCAACAAATCTTGGCCAGTGGTTGAACAGGAAAAGGAAATCTATGCCTTTTGCAGTGCCAATGATTTGGAGAGAGCCAACAGATCATACCAGCAATTGTTACTTCTGCATGGTGCCTCCAGTTGGGAAAGGTGTGTCAAAGAAGAAAAAGTGGACTATGCATTATCCAAACATTCCATCAGCTATACGCCCAGTACTCCACGGAGAAGGACTGCTGGTTCCTGATGCACCAGAATCATTCTCACTTGAGTCAGACGAGGTAGAGGAAGAGGATGAAACTTCTGGTCTTGAACCATCAATGTCACAGGACCCACATTTTCTCCCATCCTCCTCCTCTGAACCACACCTCATAAGACACGGTGAACTGAATGACCTTGTCAGGGATTTGGAACTACCCAAGAGTAAGGCAGAGGTGTTGGGCTTCAGACTACAGCAGTGGAATCTCCTGGCAGGCTATCAGGGCAAATGGAGCCCATCAATGTTTGCAGACTATTGCTGGACAGTGACAAGAGGTGCCCCATTTAATTAATACAAGAGACAAGCCAAGAAGCACCGAGTAGACACTGAATAGGACTAAACTATGTACACAATAGCTTTTTGCCTTTTGTTTCATAATACATTTTATTTGTAGAACCCTTTTGCTGATTTTTAAAGTGTTTCATAAACAGGACAGGTGAAATATTATCATGTAAAGCAATCATAAACCATAAACTATAAACACATGAAAAGACCTAGGTTTACAATTTATGATTAAAACTCTACTATCTACATAATATACATAGACATCAAATGTAAAAACTTAAATATCTTAGAAACAGTGGCCAATCAGTTGTTTTAATTGTCATATTTGAATTCAGCACATCAAAATACATAATAAATATCACATTTTATCTCTGAAGCAGACGATTCTCAAAAATTGTAGACCAGTGGAATCAGAAAAAAATAGGTATTCACACAGATTTGAACATATATATTGACAGAACATATAGGTCCTTTAGAGCTTCAGTATTATTTTTCAGTGGCAGCCACTCGGAATCCAATATGGCCAATTGGACATATAGAGGATGTCTACACTGCAGCTAGGACCATATCTCTGAGCCTGAATAGACAAAATTTGTGGTAGCTCTGCTTGAGCCAGTGAACAACAAATGGCTCGGATGAAGAGGGTCCAGTGGGTTTGTACAGGTCTACAAAATGCAGATAGAATTCTGCCATGCCTACATATACAGTCATGGCCAAACAGACTGGAATTCAGCCAAAGGTAGATATTTATCAAGAAAGAGACAATGCAGTCTCTAAAGGATTAAACCCACAGCTGCTATCAGGTAAAAGTTGCACACAACACACACAACATATCAATGCACTTTTTATAAAGAAAAACACTGTATTTATGTATTCCTTCATTAGCACCATGAGGTTGATCAGGGCTCTGAAAATAAACACACAGATCAGTTTGCAGTATACCCAGTGGATTCATCTAGTTTGTTTCCTTTGGCACTTACTGCATTCCTCTCTTGTCTGCATCCCACTGTGTTAACAAGGTACTGACTTGTTGGTGTTTCTTCCAGCTATTTATTAGGGTAATAAAGGTGTCATGTGATGTACATTGTGTTGCAGGACCATCTGTTCAGGAGTAAACAAGTCACTTGGACAACAGGATAAGCATCCAAAACCTTCTCAATATTATTGCAGCTATAATCCCTACTATACACAATGTAGTCAGTTTGGAAAGTCTGAAACTATTACAGTTTGGCAATAACTTCAAATTTGCTCCATTTACCTGCACAGAATATCATCCCAGATCATTTGTGTGTGTAATAAGTGAAGTTCTACTGAGTCTGCTTGACAAACTCCTCTGCAGATGGCAGATGTTTAGCTACTTGTATACAGTTGATGGTCTCAAGTCAGATTTCTTGCTGGTACTCTCATTCTCTAGGGGTTTCTTTTTATTATAATGTTTTATTTTGCTAAGGACGCTTGGAAACTGATATAATGACTTATTCTGCTAACCAAAGATCTGGATAACTGACTAATCTCTGTGGTTTCCCCTGTGCTCTAGGAAAGAAGAAATGTATATATAACAGCAATACATTATTATGACTCTATTTACATAGATTTAAAGTAGTGCAAGAATTGGAATTTCCTTTTCAGAGGAAATGCTGCAACTTCAAAAAAAATTCTGAATCAAAAAGAAAAAGAATGTCAAAATTTCATATTAAACAAAAATTTAAAAAAAAAGTTTTCTTTTTTCCATTGTAGCGGGATGGCCACCCTACTCCTGCCAGGAGGGGTTAAAACAGCCCTGGAGAGGGCTACAGCTGGGAAAAGAAAGGCAGATCGGGGGAAGCAACCGCAGATGAGGCCACATCCCAATCAGGCCATGGCTAGCCCTATAAGAGGGCTGAGGGCCAGAGGCAAAGAGTCTCTCTCTAGATGTGGAGAGGGATGGGCTTGGTTGCTGGGAGCTGAGCATGGTACCTAGACCGGAGCAGGGCTGAGGAAAGGCCAGAGGAGCTGAGGAGCTCCAGCCTGGGTAAACCCCAGGCTGCAGGCCTTACTAAAGGCCAGAGAAGGTCCTTGAGTTGCAGAGGGCAGCCCAAGGGTAGGCAGAGACAGCAGGTCCAAACCCTCCTTTCTGATGATGAATGGCTATTGTACTGTAGTCTGCCCCTGTGAACGGGGGGTAGATGGTGACTGGCAGTAGCCAAAGACTGTGGTGAGGTGGGATTAGGGGATTAGGACTTCCTTCGGGAGGGGAAACCCAGTGAGACTATGGGGTACTGCATGTGGCAGAACCCTGAGGTTAGGGACATGGGTCTGGGAGGGACACCAGCCTGCAGAGGGTGCCTCTGAGTGGAAACAGCTAATTCCCTGAGAGACCATCAGGAGGTGCCACAGTGGTGAGTCATTGCCCTGTTACATCAATGAAAACATTTCATTTGATTTCAATGTTTTAATAAAATAAATTTTAATAAATTCTAATATATAAATCATTTCAAAATGAAAAATCAATGCTTTCCATTCTGAAACTGTCAAAATAGAACATTTCATCATTATCCAAATGTTCTGCGTTGATCATTTTTCTAAATAAAATTTCACCAAAATTGATATGTCCCCAAAGTTTCAATTTCAACTGAAGAACATTTTCCACCAGAAAAATGTTCTGTCAAAAAACCAGAAAACAAAACAAAACATCTCTTCATAGTGAGTTTTGTTCTGTTTTGTTTTTTAATAGGATGATGCATACAAAGTAGCCCAGGGGATTTAGATACACATCTCCTATGAAAAATTAATGGGACACATATTTAAATCCATTAGGACTACACTGAAAGTGGCAGACACATATTTTAAATACCAAAGCAATCTCTAAAAAATCTTTTCTTTGGGAAAATATCTACAGGAAACGGCTCCTACCGCCCACCTAATGAAATTATCTTCCTTCATTAATCACCATTGTCATCATCACAACACCTATTTGCCAGCCAGGAAAATAATCACATCCTTAATACTCTGTTTCATGTAACCTGGGACCATGAATACTGGAACATATTAATCATGATTGTAAAGTATTGCCTGGAATCAAAAGAGGTTAGAATTAAGGTTTGAATATCCATACTGAACAATGACAAACCATAATATCTTTGGGCTTCTTTTCAGTTTATTCTACATTACATGGGTTTACAATATTTGTTTTGGGGATAATTACAACATCTCTGTTCGATGTCATTGTCAAAGGCACAAATGGCATTTAGGTGCCAACTGCCTTGGAAAGTTAGTGGGAGTTAGGAGCCCAACTGTGATCCATGTCTTCAAAAATGTCCCAGATTAGTTTATTTTTATATATATAAATTATTCTTCTTTAATTCCATCTAAATGTAGCTTTTAGCCAGGAAAAAATAATAAATTCTTTTACTCAGCATCCCAAATATAAAATTTCTAGGAATGACAAAATATTTTATAAGAAAAATCTGTCATAAATTTTATTGTGATAGATAAAACCATTTCTTTCCTATCTTTTACTCTTTGTAGAAAATGAAATTGTCAGTGTCATTTTTTATCACTTTGGCAGATGCTTCTTCACTGTACATAGGCCAGCTTGATAATGTCTATCATTTCCAATTATATTTGGGTAATTGGGAGAAATGTGGTCCTGATATGTGTGTTTCTCTTTGCTAATTACTAACAAAAATCACAGATGGATATTTTCTACCAAACAACAGGGCTGAGATTTTCAAAGCAGTTCAGGGGATAAAGCTACACACTTTACATTAAAATTAAGGGAAAATGTGTAGCTAAAACCATGACCATGCTTTGAAATTCTTAATCCAGATAAGTAGAACCCCTCAGTCTCCTCCTATGCAAGATATTTAGATGGAAGAGAATAGAAAATAATTGGTCTGGCTGGCTTCCTAGATAGGGCCTGTGCTGTTTTGAGGCTCCCTTGCTTGTGACCTCTCACAGAGCTCCTCTCCAGCATGTGTATACACAAGAAGGGAATAAACCTACAAGACTTACTGACGACTGTCTGTCTTAAACCAGTTTTTCCTATGAATTTGGAAGGGGGTAGGGAAAGATCTCCTGATGCCTGGGTAGATCCCACTCTGGTATTTTCCCGACCTCTCCCAAACTGTACATATGGATCTCTAAATAGTCTCTGCATAGCTATTGGAAATTTGGGTGCTCTAGCAAGCACTCCAGATTAATAGATTTGCACAATTTCACTTAGTTTGAGCTTTTGCTGCAAGAGATCTCACAGCCCTGGTTACTGATTATTATTTCCTCACAAAAGGTCTAAAAACAATGAATCATCCAACAAACTGCTTGATCTGCAGTTCTGAGCACGGGGAATAATCTGTATGATGTCTCAACTCTAATTCAAACTTCACAGCTCATGTGAGCTTAAACTTTACCTAACTTACTGTAGTGTTAAGTATATTAATAAGTGAATTTCCAATAAAAGTTTCAAGACATGATGCAAAAGCGGAAAAGCAACGGACTTTCTGTTAATATGTCAGCAATGGAAAGTTTTAACTTTAGCATCTTATTGCCCCAGGGGCGATGAAACAATTTCTATTGTGGGGGTGCTGAGGGCCATTGAACCAAACTGTAAACCCTGTATATTATAGAAACCACTTAAAGCCAAGGGTGCAACAGCACCCCCAGCACCCCTAGTTCCAGCACCAATGTATAGTCCAGTTCTGCAATTCTTATTAAGACAACATTCCCATTGGTTTCAAAGATAAAACAGGTTAGGCTGTTGGTTTCAGTGATAGTTTTGTCTGAATGAGGGATTCATAGCTGAATTTTTGAGTTGTTTTTCAGTAAATAAATCACAATAAACACTATAATGCCTTTAGCCACAACAAAAAGACACTCAGGTCATTAGAAGTTACAAATATTTATTACAATTTATGACATACTGACACCATGTTGTTTGCTATCAAACAGCATACAGTAACAGGAGAAAAGCCTGCAGCAACCATTCTTTGGTGGTGGTTTGAGTCTTTGCTGTTCCTAGAAAACCAGTGCATGACTGACCTGCTTGTGATTTCCCCAGCTGAAAATTATTGTATATTGTTCTACATTTTTCAGCACCAAAGTGCACTACATCTTTGTACTTACATGACACAACATATCATACAGACATAACACAATGTGACAAAACTGTGCATGTTTTAATCATGAAGTTCCAGCTTCCCTAGTCATTTTAAAATACTACACAGTGCTTTGCAGCCCCAAACCTACTACGGTGCTATATCAAGCTGAAATACAACAAATTAAACTAAAGCATGCCATGATAAATATCTGTTAGTTTCTCACTTGTAAGCAGGGCCAGGACTCCAAGTTATGAAATTACCAGTTAAGCACATTCAGCCAGCCTCTAACTGTTACCTTACCCAGAGATGTGCAAGCTCTAAAACACCTTCTGCCTATTCCTGGACAACAGGAGGTGGGTATCTAAGTGATATTTATGGGTAGAACAGGCAATCTACTCTAATTTGCTCCACTTTTGGAGAAAGTCTAAAACAAAGGAGGCATAAAAGGACATTGTGAAGCAGGACCAATATAAATTTTAACATGCTTTAAAATTGCTATAATTTTTGAGATGGTACCCTGTAGAATCTAAATTCTTATTTAAAAATGATAAACAGGACAACAAATCCACCACCATTTGACTAGAGAAACCAGCAGGGAACTTCCCCTACCCCTCAAAGAGTGTTGGGATTATCCCTTATGCAGGATGTGAAAATAGGGTAGGATCCTTGTGCCGTTCCCATGATTTCCCACATGCATAACTTACATAGGAATTGAGATACTGGAAAAGATCATTGATCCACCTAATCTAGTATCCTACCTCTGACAATGGCCAGTGACAGTGCTTTAGATGAAAGTGGAAGAACCCTCAAAATGTACAGTCATGAAATAATTTTGCCTGTGGGGGAATGGTGTGTTCTGATCAAGTGCTATCAGAGTTTGGTTTATGGCTGAATGAGGAATCAATATACCTTCTAAATGTTGTTGTTGTTTTGCAATCCTATCTAAGGCTGTCAGTAACCTAGTCCCAGATTTGGATCTTAGCATCCAAAATATGGGGGTTAGCATGAAAACCTCCAAGCTTAGTTACCAGCTTGGACCTGGTACTGCTGCCACCACCCAAAAAATTAGAGTGTTTTGGGGCACTCTGGTCCCCCCAAAAACCTTCCCTGGGGACCCCAAGACCCAAATCCCTTGAGTCTCACAACAAAGGGAAATAAACCTTTTCCCTTCCCCCCCCTCCAGGGGTTCCTGGAGAGATACACAGAAGCAACCTCAGTGAATCTAAACAGAGGGATTCCACCCTCCCCGTTCCCAGCCTGGAGAACAGAATTACCGAGAGTCAATCTCTCTTCCCCCCTCACCCAGAGTAAATGCAAAGTCAGGCTAGTACATCTAACACACACAGGTTTTCCCCTGACTTCTTCCTCCCACCAATTCCCTGGTGAGCTTCAGACCCAATTCCCTGGAGTTCCTCACTAAAGAAAAACTCCAACAGGTCTGAAAAGAAAGCTTTATATAAAATAGAAAGAAAAATACATACAAATGGTCTCTCTGTATTAAGGTGACAAATACAGGGTCAATTGCTTAAAAGAAATATGAATAAACAGCCTTATTCAAAAGAATACAATTTAAAGCACTCCAGCAACTATAGACATGTATATACAAAACAAAAAACCAACTTTGTACTCACAACTTGGAAACAGAAGATTAGAAAGCAGGAAATAGAAAAATCCTTCTCTAGCTGAGAGAGATTCAGGCAGAAGACAAAGAACTCAGACACAAACTTCCCTCCACCCAGAGTTGAAAAAAGTCTGGTTTCCTGATTGGTCCTCTGGTCAGGTGTTTCAGGATACTTTTTTTTTCAGGTGAAAAAGACATTAACCCTTAGCTATCTGTTTATGACAAAGGCAATATTGGCTGTTCCCATTGCGGTGTTATGAAATCTATTACTTCAAATTCTCAGAGGTTTTCCTGGACCTACTCGCAAGCTAAGGGCCCAGTAGGGATGTGTGTGATTGAGTCAACAGCAGTCAGTCTGCAAAGATCCAGCCTAGAGCAAGATGTGGGGATCTCTGCCTTTCTGCCATATGGAGCAGCCTGCTTACTCCCTCTGTTTTTGGTTCTTTTGAGTTAAGGTTCAGAATTTTATAAAATAAAGTAGCATTATCTGAAAACTTCCAGAAAAAGCATTGTACGTTTTCAACTCATTTCTCTGTTCGTATGTCCTGAACATCCATTATCCTTCGAAACAGATAATACAGACTTGTTTTAAGGTATTGTCGAACGATACACCTAGTTACAATACTCTTGATGCAAGGAGTTTAATTTTTTTAATGCTCCACAAGCAGTGAATTATCAGTGGAAACTAACTGTCCACTCAGAATCAAGTGTTTAACATATCCTAATCAGATGCATGATCACATATAACAAACAATAGCCCCAGTTCTGCAAACAATTGTGCTAGCACAGATCCCTGACCTTACACTTGACATGGGTGCAGGGTTCTGGATTAGACATTTATATAGATGATGATAACATTCTTTGATTACTCAGTGAAGTATTAAAAAAGTCTTTTAGACAGTATATAAAATGTTGTACTTCATGGCATAAACCAACCATTAACTGATTGCCACGAAAAAGAACTTTCTTCTATGGACAAGTTATTCAGGTCTTGTCCACCTCAGGTTTTCTTGTATTTCTTAAATCTGCTACTCCTAACTGTATACATTTTTTTTAGCTACAGCTTATATATAAGCTTTTGAAAAAACAAAAACAAGAGCGAAAAACAGCAAGATAACAACCCATTTTTCTATGCTTTGTGTATTTGAAACTGACGCTCCAGAAGGGCTTTCAGAAACTGAAGTAATTGGAACTTTTCATTAACAATATGGGCCAGTGAAAGCTGATTCAAAACCCAGCTTGACATCTGGAAGCGAGAAAGGACACCATGCAAACAGTGCAGCAGAACAAGAGAGAAGTTTCAGTTCATTACAAATAATTTTTGGTTTTCCAGCTAAGAGCCAAGAGCTGGTATGAACTGACCTATTAAAAAGCCAAGACCTAAAGAGAGAGCTAACTGTTCCAACTGAAAAGGGAAAATGCTTGTCAAATATAATAACAAACAGGTGATTTGAATAGCTGGAAGCAAATCATAAGGTTAATTCTGGAAGGGAGACTATTGTTGCCAGATGTCCCTTAATTGACTTTGTTGACTTTTTGAATAAACAATCTTGTTCCTGGTCTCCAGCTACAGTTATAACCATGCTTAAAGTGATCTATGGCTGTACTATGTCTCCATTATGTTGAAGACTGATTCTTTGGTCCTGCAATATGTTTTACAAGATTTCTCTATATTTCCAAGGTACTTCAAATGGAAATATTATACTGTGTCAGATCAGATAGGCTAGGTCTACAGATAAGTCATCTGGATCTTTAGGACTCGTGCTTGCAGACTTAGTGTTTCCAAATTCATGCTTCACTGTCCACATTGCACTAGAAATCTGGACCTCACAACTGTGCTGGTGCATCCATATTGCACTATGTTGACCCCAGTCAGAACGTCAGCTTCTGTGGGT